>NC_090824.1:183626277-184995027 GCF_028021215.1 Eschrichtius robustus
CAGCAGATGAGGCACAGCTGATATTTAGAATGTAGATTTCCCGATCCCAGCCTTTTTCCAAAGGGCTCCTTCACAGGGGTCTTCTGAAAAAGTGACCCAATACCCTCTGCCAATTTGGGATGAAGGTTGGAAATACATAAGCATTTAGGTGTGTCGTCTAAGAAATAAACGTCTTGGAGTTCCAATTACATGTAGGCCATCCTTTTCCTTATTCCTTAGCTTAGGTCACATCCAGAAGTGTGCTGGAGCTGTTTGTTCCCAACCGCTAGAGCCGATTGTTGAATTTTCAGCAGTTGTGCAAGTCAGATGACATCATATCAGTAGCTTGATATCCACCCACCCTGAGGGGAGGGTCTTCACCATGCTCTACACCATGAAATCCATGGTGAGAAGCCAGTTGTCAAGCCTTTGCCAGCACATCATGGATTACATCAGTTGCTGAATTTATAATTGGATGAAATATGCACTACATCATTTTCGAACCTTCACTCGATGGACCAACTCTCTCCAGCAACAGCATAATAGTCTGAACATAATTACCACACTTAATGAATATAAAATAATATGAGCTGTGGTATTCTTTTCTCCCTATGACTCACTTCGAACATCCTGTGACCTGCCCACTTGTGTAATAAAAAAACTGCAAGTTCAAGTTAGCATTATCTGGAGGGCTTGTCTTTGAAAGCTTACGTGACTGCTCAGTATCTACATGCTGCAAACTGCTAGAATTAGGACGTTTACGGTCATAAATGTTCATCTCAAAGCCAGTCCCTTGCCTTCCCACAAATCTGAACCTACAGACCATTCCAGGATTGAAAGAATTTCCTTAAGGGAAGCAAAGACCACAAACTGCTTCCCGCACGCACCTGCCCCAGTACAGGGAAATAAACCACTGAAGAGAGGCTCATGTCCTATTTACACAGAAGGTCTAGTCTTACCCGTTTTCTTAAAATTGCTGTGTGATGTAATTTTTGGTTCATGATTATATATGCTAAGTGATCTTGCATCACTATATCTGCTAAATCAGATGATCTGGTCATTTTTTTTTTTCATAGAAGGAACAATTTGAATTCACCATGAAATAGTAGCTTGAAGGCAAATAGTAGGTAGCGGTGGGTGGCTTTTTAAGTCTAAATGTTTTTTCCTATTTGATTTACGTAATTGAGCTAATGGGTTCTATGATCGGCTGGATAGTCTGGTAGCTAAAGTCATCATTAGCTATTTTCTTGGCTAACCCAATAATGACCCTTAAATTGTCTCCAGTATTTCCAATTACCTTTGAAAAACATGTGGAATGTCAGAAGCCCTAATAGGAAACATATATGATATGATGTTTGTAGGAAATGTACTAGGAAAACTAGTAGTTTTCACAAAGTCCTTTTAAGTGTCAAGAGGAAATGGGAAACAAATTACAAAACAAAAACAGAGAAGGATCTGAAGGGAGGATTTTGTCTTGAGAAATACTGGAATCAACGGGTACTGGAATGATTTAGAAATCCTTTAACCCAATCATTTCATTTTATGGTTGAGAAAACCAAGGCTGGGGATGATAATTACCTTATAAAGATAACATAGCTAACGAGTCGCAGGCAAAATTAGAGCCCATTTTTTTTTCCGTTGAAAAGTGTATGTCTTGTACTACTCTATTAAAAATATGCTTTACTTAAGAGGCATTTAAACTTCAAATTCCAAGTGGCTTAAGCCTCTCTTTCTTTTCTCTCTCTCTCTCTTTCTTCCTCTCTCACTCTGCTCTTTCACATAAACATAAATTGCAATTCATTTGCAGGATCATTTTCAAAGCACTGAACTAGCTGCTGAGGTTGGGGTGGGGCAATAGAATACAAGCGTGCCTGAAGCTCAGTTCCTAGCTTCAGTTGCAGCCTGCTGAGGATGGCATGTTGTATTACAGATGGTATAATGTAGTAAACAAGGAGAAATCAGAGTTGGAGTAAAATTGCTGAGTGTGGATTGAGGATAAATGTAACTTTGGGTTCTAAGGTGGATCATTAGTGTTGCGATACAGGCTGGAATCTCACAGGTGGGCAATTCCTCATTGGAATAATCGGTTTGGGCTCCCATCTTGGGGTTTTATAATATTTTTCTTAGTGTAGTAAAATTCGAGGAAATGGTTTTGGTCAAGCAAATTCACAAGAGAATGACTGACTGCACCTAACCTTATCTTGTTAAATCACAATGTGGAAAATCATTGCCACAGGGTCTGGAATACCTGTCAGCTGGCCATCACACTCTCTACCCTGCAGCAAAATCTATGAGCTGCTCGAAGCAGTGCATATGCATTATTTATCTTTGTATGCCCAGCACCGAGTGTGATATTTGTCACAGTGATGGTGTTCGAGAAATGTATAGTGAATGAATGAATAAATGAGTGAACTACCAGAAGGCCGCTTGCTGAGCATGAATCTGGCAAGGGGAGTTGGATGATTCTAAGAAAGGGTGTCAGCTCACAATTGTAAGGGTATATAGAGGCTATGAAGGATCTTCACTACACCCTCTGCATCCAGTCACCTCGGAAGCAATGACGAGATCAAATCTCTGACCTCAAAAGCGTGAGCATCCATACTCTGTACGATTATGTATGATACTCATTAAGATTACACCATCTTGTTGGAAACTTGGCAGCTGGTCCTCCTTGACAACGCCCCACCCTCATCACCTACCTCCATTTGAAACATCTCCAGTCTCTATACCTGAGGAAGCCCTCTCTTCTGCAGGAATCCATACCCCAAGCCAGCAGAATACCCACGATAGCAGAGCAAGATAGATTCCTCCTTCACAAGCTGTTAAGTTGATTGTTTCCAGCAGGAGACTGAATAGTGGTGGCAGTTATTGAATTCCAAAATGACTGAATTCCTGCTGATGGATGTGTTTTGCCAAGCTGCCTAAAGCAATATGACAATAAAAATGAATTGCACCTATATCATAATGCCAATCCTTAGTCGGTGGTTCTTTTAAATGTTCTCTTTCCATTTAGAAGCTAAATTTATTCTTAAGTAAATTATAGTTGATATTTAAATTTTAATTTAATTTTAAAATATGTACAACAAAATTGGCATTTTTGTGTATAGTTCTATGAATTTGAGCACATGTAAGAATCATGTATGCCCTAGTATGGAGGTTCCTTAAAAAACTAAAAATAGAGTTACCATATGATCCAGCAATCCCACTCTTGGGCATATATCTGGAAAAGATGAAAACTCTAATCGAGAAGATACATGCACCCCAATGTTCATTGCAGCACTATTTACAATAGCCAGGTCATGGAAGCAACCTAAGTGTCCATCAGTAGATGAATGGATAAAGAAGATACAATGAAATATTACTCAGCCCTAAAAAAGAATGAAATAATGCCATTTGCAGCAACATGGATGAACCTAGAGATTATCATACTAAGTGAAGTAAGTCAGACAGAGAAAGACAAATATCATTTGATATCACGAATATGTGGAATCTAAAAAAATAATACAAATGAATTTTTTACAAAACAGAAATAGACTCACAGACATAAAAAACAATCTTATGGTTACCAAAGGGGAAAGCAGCAGAGGGATAAATTAGGAGTTTGGGATTAACAGATACACACTACCATATACAAAATAGATAAACAACAAGGACCTACTATATAGTACAGGGAATACTCAATAGTTTGTAATAACCTCTAAGGAAAAAGAATCTGAAAAAGAATATATATATTTATTTGAATCACTTTGCTGTACACTGGAAACTAACACACCATTGTAAATCAACTATACTTCAATTAAAAAAGAAAAGAATCACATAAGCCCCACAACAATCAGGAAACAGAGTAGTTCCCCAACTCCCTCGTACAGTCATTTGTAGTCACACCCTACGCTGCTCCAACCTCTGTCAACGACTGATATAGTCTCTGTAACTAGTTTGTCTTTGCAAGAATATTATACCAAGGGAGTAATACTGTATGTAATCTTTAAGATGGGCTTCTTTCTCTCAGGGTAATGCCTTTAATATTCATCAAAGTGGTTGTATGTATCAATACTTCATTCCTGCTATGTTGAGTAATATTCCATTGTATGGATGTACTGTAGTTTATCCACTAACATGTTGAAGGAAATTTGAGTTGTTGCTGGCACATGGCAATTATGAACAGAAATGCTGTAAAATCTGTGTACAGGTCTTGTATGAACATGATTTCATTTCTCTTGGGTAAAATACTTAGAGGTGGATTGCTGGACTATATGGCAAGTATACGTTTATTTTATAGAAATCGCCAAAGTGTTTTCCAGAGCAGCTGGACCATCTTCCCACAAGCAGTGTATGAGAGTTCCAGTAGCTCAGTATCCTTGCCAGGACTTGGTATTATTTTAGACATTCTAATCGGTATAGAATGCTAGTTTATTGTGCTTTTAATTTGCATCTCCCTAATGATTATTGATGTGGAGCACGTTTTTATGTGCTTATTTGCCTTCCCTATATCTTCTTTGATGAAGTGCCTAAGTATTTTTCTCATTCTTAATATTGGGTTGTTTGTTTTCTTATAGTTGAATTCTGTGCACAGAGTAAATATATTTAATTTTGACAAAGTCCAGTTATCAAGTTTTTATTGGATGGACCCAGTTTTGTGGTCTTGTGCAAAAACTCTTTGCCTAGCTTCAGATCTTAAACGTTTTCTCCTATGTTTTCCTCTAAATATCTTCTGGTTTTACATTTTACTTTTAGGTCTATCATCCAGTTTGAACTAATTTCTTCCACTGCAGGGGGCATAGGTTCGATCCCTGGTCGGGGACCTAAGTTCCCTTAGTTCAGGAAGCTAAGATCCCGCATGCCATGTGGCATGGCCAAAAAAAAAATAACCATATCAACTGAGAGTAAAAATAGTTTTATTTCTTCCTTTGTAATCTGGCCTCCAAGGTTTTTGATGACTACAGTCATATGCATTGGTGTCCCCCTATGAGCAATTTATTACTTTTCTCTGCTAAATTTCCTGTTTTGTTTTGGTTTTTTTCTTTGTCTTTAGTTCTCAGCAGTTTGAATATAATGTACGTTGAGTGTAGAATTTTTTTGCTATATCTTGTTTGGGGCTCAGTGAGTTTCTTGGATCTATATGTTTATGTCTTTCACCAAATTTTGGAAGTTTTTAGCCATTATTTATTCAGATGCTTTTTCTGAATCTTGATTTTCTCCTTCTGGAATTCTGATGACATGCACATAAGACTTTTTGGAATTGTTTCATGGCCCCTGATCATTTTTCAATTTTGATCTTTTTCTCTCTGTTGTTCAGGTGGGATAATATCTATTCTTCCATCATTGAGTGCACTGAATTTTTACTCTGTCATGTCCATTCTGCAATTGAGCCATCTAGTGAATTTTTTATTTTGGTTATTGTATTTGACAGTTCTAACATTTCCATGTGGTCCTTTATACCTTCTCTTTCTTTGATGATACTTTCTATTTTAACTTTGTTTTAAGAATATTTGTGATTGCTTGCTCAAGCATTTTTATGGTAGCTACTTTGAAGTCTTTGCCAGAGAAACCAGAATCTGTGTCATCTCATTTTTGGGGCATCTGTTGATTATCTTTTGCCATGTGAGTTGATATTTTCCTGGTTCTTTCTATGTCACATAATTTTGAATTTTATCCTGAGCATTATGAATAAGATAGGGCTGTGAATCTTGATAAAATTCTATGGAGAATTTTGATGTTTTTGATTCAGCAGACAAAAAATTTGATCTGATTAGTTATGACTATTCTTATTTGAGTTTTCATTCCAATGTCAGTTTGGTTTTCCAAACCTCTGCAGGGCTACTCAGACTGTCACCCATGTGTACCACCTAGAGGCCAGTCTGGGGCAGGGGTGGTGGTCTATCCCACAGTTCAGATCTCAAGGTCTACCTGCCTCTGCTGTGTAGGTGTAGATCCAGACATGAGCTGCTCAAGTGGGAACCAAGGAGTTCACAGACAACTTTACAAGGCTGTTTTCCTAAGCTTCTTCCTCTCCATGACCACCTTGGGACTTTCCAGTTCCCTGGGGCTCTCCTTTTCAGTCTTCAAGCCAGAAAGTGGCAGCTCACTCTATCAGGAAGGCAGAGAGAAGAAAAATGCAATCAAGCTGGCCCACCCTCTTGGGATCGCAGTCTCCTGCCTCAGAGTTTTATATTCTTGCACAAACCCATCACCACCACCACCAGTGCAAACACAGAACAGCTCTGGGGCTAGGTTATGAGGAAACAGAGAAAAAACTAAAAACAAAGAAGATAAAAAGAATAACAGGATTTCCCTGCTTTCTCTGAGAGTTAAGAGCTCCCCTTCAGGTTCCTGGAGACAGAACTGGAGGTCTTCTTCTGGAGCTCTCTGTGTCTGGTCCTGAGGCCCACTTCCAGGTTTCAGGCTGCATGGAGTTCAGGTCAGAGAATATGCCAAAAGATGGACAAAATGGTAGACTCTCCACCAGTTCAGTGGTAATTCAATTTTAGACATATTCCCCAATGTGTCAGCTGCTTTTGACTTTTCAGAGTCCTCAAACAGCTGCTCTGTGCATTCTGCCACATGACAAGACAGGATGGAGAGTGCTTCCTCCATCTCAGAGGAACTGGAAACTTGCTGGTGGGTTTTTAAGTCTTATTCTTGAAGGAAAAGCTAATAATTATAGCCCTGACGCTGACAGATTCAATCCTGGGGACACTGTTTGGAAATTTTAACTTTTGCTATATTTTCAAGCTTCTACAAAACTTGCAAAAATATAGTACAAGATACTCCCTTATACTGTTGACCCAGACTTCCTAATTTTGTACACTTTGTCCCATCTGCTATCTTATTCTCTCTCTTCTCGCTCTCTAGATAGGTAGATTTTTTTCCCTGAATCATTGAAAATTAAGCTGAAGACATCATGCTTGCTCTGTAACTACTTCATTGTGTGTTCCCTAAGAATAGGGAACATTCTACATAATCATAGTACAATTATCAAAGTCAAGTAATTTAATATTGACATAATGCCACTGTCTGTTCCACAATCCATATTCCAATTTGCAATTCAAGATTATGCATTTCATTTAGGTTTTGTGTCTCTTTAGTATCTTTAATCGGTAACAGCTTCTAAGCCCTTTCTTTGTCTTCCTTGACCTTGACCTTTTGAAGAATGCAAGTCCATTATTTTGTAAAACATCCTCAATTTGGGTTTGCTGATATTTCCTTATGCTTGGATTCTGCTTATGAATTTGTGGCAGGAATACCACAAAAGTAATGTTGTGTCCTTCTCAAGGAATCATATCAGGAGTCTCTTGATGTCAATTTGTCCAAATACTGGTTTTTATAACTTGGTTAAGGTGGCATCCACCAGCCTTACCCATACAAAACTAATAGAGTTTCTGCCCAAGAACAAGTCTGGGGGAATCAGTAGCTGCTTGCTCTTGTGAAACTTCTTTCTCTTGCTTTGTTTAGGTTGGTGGTTGTTTTGACCTAACATCTAGGGAATGTGTTATTTGCATTCTGCCTGGAATCAAAACAAGTTCGAGTTATCCTTTTACTGCTTGCTTGCTATTCCCGGCTGAGAGCTGTGTTGATGCCTGGGTGGCAGTGGGCCTCTCCCAGCCACCGTCTGGGCAACCACCATTATTCTGCATGCCTGTGGTGCCCAAATGAATGGAGGTTGACCAGCTCTGTGGGTGGGAAGGAAAAGATTTGCAAGACAACAAGGCCCTAATTTTCATGGGAAAAAGTCTATCCTAAACCTTACTTCTGGTTCTCGAAATAATCCAGTGAGAAAATGCTTTTTGAAAATGAATTTCAGCCAAAGAGCCATTCAAGAGAGTTCAGTTCCTGAAAGCGCTGGCATCTTCCACCCCCTCAGTCTCTGCAGCTCTGCAGTGTGTGATCTCACACAAGTTGTGGATGAGTTGA
The DNA here is from genome assembly GCF_028021215.1 of Eschrichtius robustus. Taxonomy (NCBI): domain Eukaryota; kingdom Metazoa; phylum Chordata; class Mammalia; order Artiodactyla; family Eschrichtiidae; genus Eschrichtius; species Eschrichtius robustus. The sequence continues at coordinate 183,634,168 of NC_090824.1, forward strand.
GACAAGTCATCAATATTTCATTTCTATATTTATAACTCCACTGAAATGCAAGTCTGACAAAGCAAATGTCCATTAAGGAAAAAGTAAAAAAGAAAGAAATTTGCTCCAGGGTGTTTCCTGGATGTATTCACACTGATGAATTGAGGCCACATCCTCAAAGAGTTCATTATATCCAGGTGGGTCCTGGTGAATGCTTCCGTCTCACTGCAAACTCAGCCATTAGTACCCAACTTCCAAAGTTACTGGAGGGATCTGAGGAAACAAATACAGCCCTGAGCCCCTGTCAGGCGAAGAACTGTTGTCTGGAGTTTCATTTGCCCCAGTAGTTTAAGGCATTTAGAGGCTAAATTATGGATTCATCCTTCATCGTGATTTATTATTCTCAATATTTCCATGCACCCTTTTCAGAGACTTGAGTGCTCCGACTCAGCACCATGAGAGCGAGAACCTTGAGTAGCTTGCATTCCTGGATTTTTCTAGGTTTCCCTCTCCACAGAATTCAGACATTTAAAAAAAAAATTACAGATGTGACAAGTGGAGCGGAGAATGGCCCAGGGCTACAGAGGAAATTCTTCAGTTCTTGTTGCTCCAGTAGCCAGAAGTTTCTCAGGGCACATAGACAAAGTCTATGCAGACACACAACTCGTCTTCAACCCTGCCTGAGAAATGTGAGGATTGCCCTTGTCACAGGGAGCAGTCTGTCACTGCGTTAGTATCACCCTGATTACCTCTAGCTCTCACTTCCAGCTCTCTCCACTTTCACAGTGAACAAATTGGTCATTTTTGACACATTTATAGAAGTTTATAGGTGTATCCTTTTTTGTTGTTTTACACTTTGTCTGGGATTCCTGGGATGCTTTCTTTACTACACCCCTCTTTTCCTTATACGTTCAAGATTCACACGTCACTCTCCATTTCACACCTGTCTGTCCTCAATATGTCTCTCATTAGAATTGCTTATTCTATACAAATCAATTTTCACTGCAAAGTAAAGGAGCTGTTACAGTGGAGGATTACTGGACTGAATGTCAATATTATGACATAGTATGAGTGTGTTTCATGTTTGGTAATTGCAATCATTGTTGCTTTTGTTGTGGTCATCCATGTACAATGCTTGGTGTCAGTCTATTTATCTCTTGTAAAAATAAAATACAGTGTGTGTGTGTGAAAAAAAAAAAGTAATAAATGTTTGTTGTTTAAACCAAAAAAAAAAAAAGAATTGCTTATTCTTTCTAGTCGTCTTCTGGGGAGTGAAAGATGCTTGAAACAAGGCCCTGGTGACTTCTGGCCATGTCTGTTTGGAAGGCCGTTGAGTCCCACCAGTTCTGGGAGGCCGTGAGGTAGACGTTGGCAGTAGATCCAGGCAGGCAAGAAAAGGTCTTCCTCTTGAGGCGATCCTGAGATGTTTACCCACCTTGTTTCTGCATGAACCTTTATGGTTGATGGGGGCAGGCACCTCCCAGGTATCTCTCTCCGAGATACTTCTGACTGGCTTGGACTTCTCAGCCCCTACTTAGTTAGAGACAAGGACAAGGAAGGTGGCAAGGAAGAGAGTCTGAGTGAATTTATTGTGAGTCAGAATTCCTCAGCAACATTGTCTTCCAGACCTCCATGCAGCTCTCCATCTTCCCACTTTTCCCTGGAGTAATGTTTCTGCTTGCTTTTCCTTTCTCTATTTATTTATTTATTTATTTATTTTTAAGATTTTTTTTTTTTTTTTTTAATATGGACCATTTTTAAAGTCTTTATTGAATTTGTTATAATATTGCTTCTGTTTTACTTTTTTTTGGCCGCGAGACATAGGGGATCTTAGCTCCCCGACCAGGGATCGAACCCACACCCCCTGCATTGGAAGGCGAAGTCTTAACCACTGGACCACCAGGGAAGTCTCTCCTTCTCTATTTAGAATGATGCTTATAGTTCTTTGAAGCTAAAATGCTCCTTAGAGCTTTTCTAGTATAGTGCCCTATTTTGACAGATGATGAAACTGCACCTCTTTAGATATAGGAACATGGAAGAGAATAGTAGAAAAAGCTGGGGTTTGAAGTCAGAAGAACTGGGGTTCACTCCTGACTCCATTTACTTAAGGTTCAGTGCCTCTGAACCTTAGTGTCTCATCAGTAAAATGAGAGCAATGATTTTGGTCCTGTGAACTTTCTGAGAATTAAAAGAGATAACATATGTAGAGTGCCTAGCACAGTGGCTGGTATATAGTAGGTGCTTAATAAGTATTCATCTCCTTTCTCTTTTCTCAGTATCTTCTCCAATGTCATCTTGGAATGTTCCCTTATTCTCTCCCCAATACCTTTCTCTTAAGTGGCTCTCCCAAGAAACCACCTTGCTTGCTCTCTTGCTTTCCACTTGCTTCAGTCTCTCTCACTGTTTCTCTTCCTGGTGAGTCTGAAATCCTACTTACAGCTCCCTGCAGGCTTTCACTTTCATCCACCTACGAGGATCATTTCTTTCAAAGGCAATTTCTGGAAGCATATCTTGATTCCTACAGCCTTCAGGCTCTTTTCCCCTTTGAGCTCCCGTCTGTCTTCCCGTCTCCATCACTCCCATTGACTCGCCACACTTTGCCTATATTACTGGTTCTACTGGTGTGCATGTGTCCTACCTCCCGAGCTAGAATGGAAGATCCCTTTTATTTTTATTCAGGTAAAATTGACACACAACATTATATTAGTTCCAGATGTACAAAATAATGATTCAACATTTGTATACATTGAGAAATGATCACCACAATAAGTCTTGTAAACATTCATCACGATACATAGTTACAGGATATTTTTTTATGAGGAACTTTTAAGATTTACTTCCTTAACAACTTTCAAATATGCAGTGCAGTGTTATTAACTATAGTCTCCATGCTGGACGTTACATCTCCATGACTTATTTATTTTATAACTGGAAGTCTGTACTTCTCAACCCTCTTCACCCATTTCGCCCAGCCCTCACTCCTGTCTCTGGCAACCACCAATTTGAATCTCTGAATCTGTGAGCTTAGGTTTTTGTTCTTGTTTTGGCTTTTGTTTTTAGATTCTACATATATGAGAGGATCATATGGTATTTGTCTTTCTCTGTCTGACTTATTGCATTTAGCATAATGCCCTCAAGATCCATCCATGTTGTCACAAATGACAGGATTTAATTCTTTTATGCCTGAATAATATTCCATTGAATTTTTATGCCACATTTTCTTTATCCATTCATCCATCAATGGACATTTAGGTTGTTTCCATATCTTGGCTATTGTAAATAATGCTGCAATAACCACGGTGGTGTATATATCTTTTTGAGTTAGTGTTTTCAGTTTCTTATGGTAAATACCCAGGAGTGAATTGCTGCATCATACAGTTGTTCTTTTTCTAGTTTTTTGAGGAACCACCATACTGTTTTCCACAGTGGCTGCACCAGCTTACATTCCTACCAAAAGCACACAAGTGTTCCCTTTTCCCCACATCCTCACCAACACTTGTTATTTCTTGTCTTTTTGATAATAGCCATTCTGACAGGTGTGAGGTGATATCTTATTGTGGTTTTGATTTGCATTTTCCCAATGATTAGTGATGTTGAGCATCTTTTCATGTTTCAAATAGCCATTAGTACGTCTTCTTTGGAAAAACAGGTGGTATGTTAGATTCTCTGCCCATTTTTAATGGGATTGTTTGGGGTTTTTGGTATTGAGCTGTTTGAGTTCTTTATATATTTCGGATGTTAACTCCTTATCACGTATATGATTTGCAAATATTTTCTCCTTCTTTCAGTAGGTTGCCTTTTCATTTTGTTGATGGTTTCCTTTGTTGTGCAAAAGCTTTTTAGTTTGATGAGTCCCATGTGTTTATTTTTACTTTCATTGCTTTTGTTTTGTTGTCAAATCCAAAAAACCATCACCAAACCAATGTCAAGGCGTTTCCTGCTTGTATTTTCTTCTAGGAGTTTCATGGTTTCAGGTCTTACATTCGAGTCTTTAATCCATTTTGAGTGAGTTTTTGTGTATGGTGTAAGGCTGTGGTCCAGTTTCTTGCTTTTGCATGTGGTTGTCCTTTTTCCATTGTATATTCTTGGCTGCTTTGTCAAAATTAATCGACCACATATATATGGGTTAATTTCTGAGCTCTCCACCCTGTTCCATTAACGTATGTGTCTATTTTAATGCCAACACTATACTGCTTTGATTACTATGGCTTTGTAATATAATTTGGAATCTAGCAGCATGATGCTGCCAGCTTTGTTCTTTCTCAAGATTACTTTGGCTTTTTGGGGTCTTTTATGGTTCCAGACAAATTTTAGGATTGTTTGTTCTACTTCTGTGAAAAACTGGAAGATTCCTGAGAGCTGGACCTACTCTCTATATTTTTTAGTTATTATTTCTTACCAGGTCTCATAATAATCTCTCTCAAATGGTGGATACACAATAGATATTCATTGGTAGATTAATAGATTCCTATTGCCTTTTTCCCAAGATACCTTCTCCTTTATGAGAGGGGACAAATACACCATGCGTTGAATATTAGGTTGCCTTTTTACAGCTAATGGAATGTCCACGAGTAAAGGCACACTAAGTAAAAGGGTGCAGTCCTTACGTTCAGTGGCCTGCAAACACGCTGCCACAATGAGGGGTTATGAGCACACCACTGCGTCTGCACGTTGGTTTTTCTGTTTGCACTGGGAAAGCACAGAAGCTTGTATCAGTGGTGATGAACTCACCTTTTCCCTCTTGGAACACAAAACCATTTCCCATGTACCTGTGGGCCATCTCAGAGACCCATCCGTCAGGGCTGGAGAGGCCCTATTAAGCCATCCAGGCTGTTCTACGGAGAGGCAGCCTGCTCCCTGCTATGCATTTGCCAGCCCTTCATCCTTTTCACTTGAAGCCCTTCAGACTGAATTTACAAATGGGTTTTAAACTGGATCACCTAAGATGAATTTCTGTGCTCAGTCAGATGCTAGCAGAGTATTACTTGGGTTGTGTAAAATGGGAGTTTAGTGAGGTTAATTTCTCCCTCCTCCCCACCTTAGGCTAATTATTGAAGAAAGTGTTTGCAGACCTGGAACTTCTCATAATTCATCCTGCCTTCTGTTTCTTTAGAGTCGGGGCTCATAAATCTCTGTTTGTGATGACATAATCGGTTACAAGAGGAATGAGGTGGTATTGCCAGCTGAGAATTACAGCTACCGACAGGCTCCAAGCAAACCAAAAGAGACTCATCCGGAGAGATATACCACCCCACCCCCTTTTCTTCCCTGACTTGCAGGAGTCGATGTGTTGAAACACTCTCATGAAAAAGGGTAGCCACAACATATTAAACTAAGAGAATTTGATGCTTATTTGAAAACACAGACTCCCAAAACCTTATGAAGATAATAAACATACCCTAAGAGGAACCAGTCGCTTCAGAATTTATTGTCTATTAGCAAGTGCAATGTTAAAAAAATATATCAAATCAACATCTTTCTCTTTAGAGATCACTTACCTTTGAAATATAGTCAAATATAATGTGATCTTCCATTTAAAATTTCTGCTTCCCTCCTCTCTTTATAGTGTCTATGAATTTACATCTCTTTGACGTACGTATATATTATGCATTCGAAAAAAATTATATAAAGAAAGTGAGAATCGTGGTGCATTAGAGCTCTAAGAACATTTATAAGATTTAGTCCAACCCCTAATTTTAGAGATGCAGACGCTGAGATCCAAACGTATGTCTGAGAGCTGTTTGCTGAAAGCAGGGTTAGTGTCATAGATGAGGTGGGGTCCAGGCTTCTATCCCCAGCCCAACAGGCTGGGGGCCACACTGCCCATTAGCAAGATGTCAGACGGACAGACATTTCCATTCATCTTGGCACACTCCCATCAATGATTATGAGAATCCTATTATTAGAAAAAAGCTAATGTAAGTATTCTCATTTCACACTCAGGAAATGGAAATGAAATGGAAAAATATTGAAGTTCACCACATAGAACATTGAAGTGGTTCTACCATCACTGTCTTCATCTTTATTGTTTTGATTTTTTATTTTTTGGCCACACCACGCAGCTTGCAGGATCTTAGTTCCCTGACCAGGGATTGAACCCACACCCTCGGCAGTGAAAGTGTGGAGTCCTAACCACTGGACCTCCAGGGAAAACCCTGTCTTCATCTTTAAAATGACGGGGTTGAGTAGTTGATCCTTGAGTCTTCTCCAACTGAAATACTCAAGAATTCTAAATCTTGTTGAATATTCTCTGTGAGGTTTGCACTTTTCCTCTCCTGAAATATTGCTCCTTAACAATCCTAAACCTTCATTTTCCCCAAATACAAATAGAGCTCATTATATTTACCAGGGCAGTGGTGACAGTAAACAAGATGATACACATAAAGCACATTTAATTCCTTGAATGAAAAGCAATGAACAGTAAACCACTTAGAGCAGCTCAAAAATAGCAGTAACTGTAGAATATAATCATCTCTAAATCCATGTATGGATTACTCTTTGGTGGATTATTTCTAGGAAATGTTCCATTTCAGGTTGACTCCCCTGCCACTCAGGATGTATCAGGACAAGTCAGGATGAACTCAAGGAAACACTAACCACTTTTAATATTTAATAAAACCATCTATTATTAGAAAGGTAATTTGCTATTGCTTTGAAAATATAAATCCCAATACACTTCAGACCTAGGGTTTAATGGCCTTTTGCTTGCTGTTTGAGATTACGTATATACGTTCCCTCCCTTAGCAGAGCTATGTGAGGGCCGATTATAATGCCTTTTATAAAATTCAAAACATGTTTTCTGTGTATTATAATTATTTTCTCCTTTATCATCCCACTTGCAAGTATATCTGTCAAGATACTTAAAATTGGTTCATGCTCTCAAATGAACTTTCTGTGGCTTGATCTTGGCAACTATTACGTGGACAGGATAGCTGCCATCATGGATGTGGCTTAAGCAGAGTGATCTAAATCTGACTCAACACAGCCCCGTAGTCAGCTGATTATTTGTTTCAAAGGTATAAATCCTTCTGCGTATAGTTAATGGCAAAGAGTAAAGGTTTGCCTTAGGAAGGAACACAAAGCCACCAGGGTTACTTTGGTGTCAGGAATTCCTTTTAAGAAACAGAAGGGAGGGGCTTCCCTGGTGGCGCAGTGGTTGAGAGTCTGCCTGCCAATGCAGGGGACACGGGTTCGAGCCCTGGTCTGGGAAGATCCCACATGCCGCGGAGCGACTAAGCCCGTGAGCCACAATTGCTGAGCCTGCGCGTCTGGAGCCTGTGCTCCGCAACGGGAGGGGCCGCGATAGTGAGAGGCCCGCGCACCGCGATGAAGAGTGGCCCCCACTTGCCGCAACTGGAGAAAGCCCTCGCACAGAAATGAAGACCCAACACAGCCATAAATAAAAATAAAACAAAATAAAAAATTAAAAAAAAAAAAAAAAACAGAAGGGAATACACCTGAAACTAACACAACATTGTAAATCAACTATACTCCGATAAAATTTTTTTTAAGAAAAGGTTACACACAGCGTGATTCTATTTATATATTATTTTTGAAATAACAAAATTATAGAAATGGATAGCATATCAGTGGTTGTCAGGAGTTAAGGAGTGAACTGGGGCAAGAGAAAAGTGAGAGTGGCTATCAAAGGGCACAGTTCCTTTGGTGATGGAACTGTTCTTTACCTTGACTGTATCAATGTCAATAATCTGGTTGTGATGGTGTGCTATAGTTTTAAAAGGTGTTATCATTGGGGGGAAAATGGCACATGAATTGTTCCCTGCATTATTTCTTACAGGTTCATGTGAATCTCTTAAGTATCTCAAAATTTTAAAAAATGAATGCAAAAAAAAAAAAAAGAAAGAAAGAAAGAGAAGAAACAGAGGGGAAAGGTGGGCATGAATTTTTGTCTGTGTGGGTGAACCCAGCCTGTAGATAATAGTATCTCCACGTTATTTCTCTTGCCTATCAATCCTCACCCAACTTGAAGGAGTTAAGAAGATATTGTGTAAAGAGTGGAAGTTTCAAAGAAGACTTAATGAACAAATTAAAATATTATTGAAGTATTATGTGCAATTCGCCACTCGAATCATTAAAGGGAATATAAACAAACTGACACCTTTCTGAAGCAGGGCAACCAGACTTGACAGAATCCATGTAGTCTGAGGAACAGACACGGAAATGGAGATGTTGTCCCTGGAGATGACAGACCCAGTGGGGACATGTTAGGTGTCTTCCAATACCTGAAGTGTTGTCATGTGGAAAAATGACTTTAATTCTTCTACTTGGCTCCTAGGGATATGGAAGGGCAGATTTTAGCTTCTTATAAGGAAATGTTTTCTAAGGACTGGAAAGATGGAGAGACTCTGTAGACCATAAGCTCTCAGTAACAGAGGCTTGGGGCCCAGTGTGGCCACTGAACATAGTTTAGGGGAGGCCAATGCTGGCGGAAGTTTGGACTGGATGACCCTCAAGGGTGCTTCTGTCTCAGAGATGCTATAATTTTAACAGAGTGGCTTTGGCTAAATGACTGTTTAGCTCTCTGTCTTTTCACCTATAAAATGAAAGATTGTCACGATCACTAGCTCAGCGATTGTCACTCATTTTTTTCAGAATGGTAAATCTCTTATTTTCCCCTAAATGAAATCTTGTGTCGAACTCTAATGTAAAAAAGGAGAGGGAAGTTTTTGCGTTTGGAAAAGGGGATTGAAAATCTGGAGCTCTGGCCCTCGGCCTTCCCCTGCCCTCCACCCCTTCCTCCCCTTGGGCAGCTCTGAGTACCTCTGAGCAATCTGGAAACTAGTCTGAAAACCACAAGATTAAATGCTTTCTGATATTCCTAGCATAGCTACAATTTTATGATTGTCGTATAATTCTACAACTACTCTCTAACTAGATTACTAAACACTAAAATTTATTTTCAACCTGTTTCAGGCTTGAGGCTTCCAGAAGGGAAACTATGTAGCGGAGTGGTTAAACAGGTCAGCTCCAGGATCAGCAAAGCTTGGGTTCAAATCTCAGCTCTGTATCTTAGTTTCGTGACACTAGGTGAATTGCTTTGCCTCTCCAAGACTCAGGTGATGAATGTAGAGAAAAGACCCATCTTATGGAATTTTGGGGAGGATTAAAAAGATCATTTATGAAAAACTCATGTTATGTTTGAAATGTGAAATAAGTGCTCAACTAGGCGGCTACTTTATTAATAAAAAGACCAAATTAGACCGAGCAAAACATTTTCTTCCATATAGATTTAATTTCTTTTTAAAAAAATTTTATTGGGGTAGAGTTAATTTACAATGTTGTGTTAGTTTCAAGTGTACAGCAAAGTGAATCTGTTATGCATATACATATATGCACTCTTTTTTAGATTCTTTTCCCATATAGGCCATTACAGAGTATTGAGTAGAGTTCTCTTTGCTATACAGTGCATCCCTATTAGTTTAGATTTAATTTCTTATACCGGTAATAAGAATTAGAAGCCAACAACCTTATCATTACCTTCTGAAGCTTGGAATAAGATAGGTCCATCTAGAGGAGGAAATACGATGACATTGACATCAGCCTCCAGCGCCACCACTCACCCTTCTGTATGACCTTCATCAAAGTTCTCGGCCACCTTAGGACTCTTCCCCGTTAATAAATGAAGCTTACATTTTCAATGTAAAGAGATGCCTTTAAGAAGGATTGAGGTTCAGTTTATCCAAGAGAGCCTAACTTTCTTTTCCCATTTATTTCATTATTTATTTATTTGTTGAGAGATATAGTTGATGTGCAATGTTTATATTGTATACATACAATATTTATATTTATTTTCAGATGTACAACATAGGGATTCACAATTTTAAGTGTTGTATTCCATTTATAGCTATTATAAAATATCGGCTATATTCCCTATGTGTGTATCCTTGTAGCTTATTTACAAGACAGCCTAACTTTGGGGACAACTTTCCCAAAAGCCAAAAGCTTTCTTGGGAAAATCCCAGAGCTGCCTCTAAATAACCCTAAGACAGTCCCTAAGAATAACCCCAAACATTCTTGTTAGTCCTTTTTTTCTAAGGATTGCCTATTCTTTTTGCCTAAAGTGGAAGTATATTTGTGCAGCAAACATTGCCTGCACACTTACTCTGCATAGAGTTTTGAAGAAAACAGGAACCAGAATAAATCCTACCTTTATAGAACTGATGGTTTTATTCAGAGACTTGCAACCACACGGTAGAGGTTCTTCTAAGATGTTTTGCAGCAGCCCTTTATATCGCTGGGTTCCAAGCTCCAGCACTAACCCTCTTGTTTTCCTGAGAACTCCCATCCTTAAAGATTGGAGGAAACGGTGAGAATACGGTTAATATGCTTAATTCTCCTCCTTCTTACCTGTCATTTAAGGAGAGCTGATGTTTTCCATAACCTTAATAAATTTAAGATTCAATCTTTAGTTGATGGGATGCATAAGAGAGATACTTTTCTGCAGCTTTCTATTCTGAAATTTTGCCGATCCTTGCCGACCTTTGCTCTGAATTATGGAACCAAGTATCAGTACGTAGAGGAACGTTCCTGTAAACAAAAAAGAATACATAGTAAAAACTGCTTCAAAACAACATAACAAGCAACATACAGAAAAGCAAATCAAGGGCAAGGAACTCTTGCCCTTGGGGAAAGGACTCTCTGGGTAGGTATGCTTCATTTGGGTTTGGGAGGAGGTGGTAAGCATATGCATACTGGATCCCATTTTTTTCTGTTTTCTTGGAAGTTTTGAAAGAAGGCTGAGAGCACAGATATAGATTAGGACTGCCTGTCTAAAGATGATACCAAAGGTAAGTGTGCTTTGGGGTTGAACAGTTTAACATACGTGCTGGAAGCTCTTTACTGACTGGTTACTAGGAGACAGCATGATTCATTCCTTCCTTCTCCTCTGTGACCAACCTCCCGTCATTTATCACCCCGCACACTGGATCAAGACTGATAGAATTTTCAGAAAAAATTATGGAGTGCTCTATTCTCGTAAGGAGGCACTAAACTGTGGAAATAAAATGATCGCTGAAGATGAGGTCTACTCAGAAAGCGTCCCCACATATGTCCTGTATGCATTGACAGCCTAGGGCTTTATACCTGGTAGAGAAACACAAGATAAAATAGAAACAATATATTTTTCAAAAAGCCCCACACGTGGCAATATTGAAACCAATATGGACAGTAAATACTGTATCTTCCCTAGAGGTTTTCTCCCCAACTTTCTGAATAACTATATTTAATTATAGCCCAGTGTTCCTAATTTTCATAAAATGAGACACTTAAATATTCCTTTAATAATCTTTCTAAAGATTCGAATAACTGGAATAGTTTAATTGCGAATTCCAAAGAATCAGATCTTCCAAGATAATTATAAATTAAAATACAAATTATAAGACATTTAAGAAGTACTGTGGGTATGAATTGACATATAGAAAACGTTGGTCACCTATGCACCAACCACTACCTCTAGGACATCAGCTCTGATGTACAACTTGTTGGGAATTTTAATCAAGGAACATTTAATGTATTTTCATAACAGCATCTTTATTGTCAGAGACAAAGCCTAGATAATATAAGCCTCACCTGATAGGAGAAGAAAGTGGTATTAAAGATCAAAAGAATGGGAAACTATGCCCACATGGGAATGATTGTGTGCGTGTGAGAGCTAGGGCCAGCGGTGAGGCCAACGCACAAGTGTGAACGTAAGTGAGGGGAGATGCAGCAGGAGTGTATTTTGCGATATTTGCTGAAGTTTTCACTCTGTATTCTGCCCTTACCTTCTTCACCAGTTTGAGCAGATATCAAGAGCAGTGCCTGCTGGGGATTTGCAGCAGGGAAGAAAGCAAAAATTGTCAAAATTCTACAGCCATTGAGAAGTGCAGTGACTCAGGAGAGAGTGTCTATATGCATCTTCCAGGGAGATAAGGCGGGGGGGAAGGAGGGAAGGAGGGAGGTGATCTCCCTCTGAGCAACTCAGATCTCCCCAGTTCAGGCAGGTGAGGGCTTGCTCCCTGCTCTGGGCACCATCTTGAGGCTGACACGGGGCCTCAGGGGAGGTGGGCAGGTGATGCCCCCAAGACTCGCGGCCCCAAGCTTCGCATAGAAGCTGCAGAGCAGAGCTCATCCCGTGCCCTGGGACCATGTGCCACCAGGCAGACGGAGGAAACTTGGCCACCCGAGGTCTCATCATCAGATCCCCAAGACCCTGTTCAGACACGCTGAAGGTGGTGATGAGGAAGCCCCAGCAGTGGCTCAGCCTTTCTTTCCTCCAGCCCAGGGGGAAAATGACTTAGAGATGATGTGAAGGTGATTGATGGATGGGAAACCACCAGACTGTATAAACTAAGATTTATACCTGCTACAAAAGTATAGAGCTTTCTACCCTGTGTATCCCAACAAGCACGTGCTCTGAGACAGACTGCTGGGCTCTGGCCCCAGCTCCATCACTACCTAGCTGTGTGTGACCTTGGCAAGTGTCTTAACCTCCCTGACCTCAGTTTCTTCATCTGTAAACCTGGGATGAACAATAGCATCACTACCAATCTTACATGCCTGTTGCAAGAATGAAGCAAGGGCGTCTGAATCTTTGACACAGAGCCAAGCCTCAATAATTATCAGATATTATAATCATCATGAATGTTATTATTTATCAATAGTTTTCTTTTTTTTTTTAAATAGTTTTATTCTAGAACTGCCCCAGTTGTCACCTACATGTGAAGGAGAGATTTATACCTAAAAAAAAAATTTCAATTGATACCCCAGTTATTTGTGGGTTTTCTTTCATCATAGGCTTAAAAAAATAAACAAATACGCAAAAATCTCTTTTTTCCTTTCGGCCCCCCGGAGACTACTAAATTGTATGTGAAACAAACACCTTCAGGGGAAGTGTTCCTGGGGAGAAAGAGATTTTTCCTAGATCTTCAATAGTTTGTTGAGTCCTGACTAGGGGCAGTGCCTCCCAACAGCCAAGTCTGAGTGCCAGCTCTGAGGGTAGCAAGTCCAGCCAACTCTTTTTTTCCATCCAATGGGAATCAGAATTCTGATACCCAAAAATCCAACGGGCTCTTCAGGGTCTTGGAACGCGTGCCAAATAGAGGAGGGAGAAGGATAATTCTTTCTTATAACTGACACATACGGGAGTGCTCTGAGATGAGCCGGATTAATTCTGTGGGAATTCAGAGTGCAGGTGGCTGCCGGAGTCCGTGAACTGTCATCCCTGATTACACTGGGAGGACAGTTTATGAAATGAGCCTGTATTGAACTGTTGTGACAATACGTAACGGTTGTGAGTGAAATAAGCAAGTGATTTGTCTACGGAATTGCCTGGGCGGGACTGAGGGCCCTGCAGACAGTCCCCAGGACAGCACAGTCCTGCCTCGGCCCCTGACCTCTAAGTAAGTGGAAAGCTAACGGGCTCTGTACTTGGTGGCTGTGACTCTCCTGGGTAGATGTGACGCAGGTGGACAGACGTGGCCAAGTGTGCGCTACCCCCATCCATGCAACAGTGCATGTGTTCACTAATGTCTATTCGTTCATGGCCTTGCGGACCTCATTTCTCTAGGTGGCCTGTTCCAGTGGCACAAACTGTGGGCTCCCCAGCTCTGCACACACAGGTCAGAACCCTCTTAGTACAGCCCCACCTCCCCGCAATCCTTCACCTTCCCCATGGTCTTGACCCTTAGCATCTCCTGCTTGGCACCTTGAAAGTACTGGGGCCGATGTCTTACGTTTTGACCTGTAGAGCTGCCCGAGCTCTCCCTTCCTCATCATGTAAGATGGTCCAGACTCCAGGCCTGGGGGGACACACGGCCTGCCCACCTGCCTCTGCACGGTTCTCACGCTCTACAGTCAAGGAAAATGTACTCAGAGAAGTCCTGTCCCTCAGGGTGTGAAGCTGGTCCAGGCCCCTCGGAGGCTACAGAGGCTCTTTCTTCCTCCATGGGGTTATGCCCTCACAGGGAGATGGCTACAGAACCGGATATCTCTGGGGCAAATGGCACAGAAGGGTTAAAATAGATACAGGTTATTTGAAGGGGGAGGAGGCTCCTGGGTAGGAACCTCAAGGAAGACCCTCGGGTCTGGAAAGGGAAGGAGAACTGTGGCCGTGTGGGTTGGGGTAACAGGGTGAGGAGAGGCTTGGGCTTATAAAAGGAGTATTTGGGAGGCTTTGAACCTGGCTCTGAGGTTCCCTCAGAAAACTGTAGCAGGAAGACAGCAGCTGAGTGGGAATCAAGACATTTTAGTCTTTTGAGTTCTTTGAAAATAGAGTATTATCTAGAAATAACTCCATAATGTAACCTTGAAGAATAGGCATGGGACATGGGGGGGGGGGGGACAGGGGACTCAAAGACCAGAAGCCCCAAACCCACTGCGACTTGGATCCGTCTCCTGAGGCCGCTGTAACAAGTTACCACAAAATGGGAGGCATAAAACAACAGAAAAGTATTCTCTCACGGTCTTGAAGGCCACAAGTTCAAAGTCACTATCACTGGGTCGAAATCCAGCTCCTTCCTGAGGCTCTGGGGGTGAATTGCTTCCTTGTTCCTCCAGCTTTCAGAGGCGTCGGGCGCTCCTGGGCTGCTTGTGGGTGCATCACGGCAATCTCTGCCGTGTGGTAACATCCCCTCCTGTGTGTGTGTGTGTGTGTGTGTGTGTGTGTGTGTGTGTAGACCCTCCCTCTTATAAGGAAACGTGATTGCATGTAGGGCCCACCGGACAATCCAGAATAATCTCTCTATCTCAAGATCCCTAACTTAATCACAGCTGCAAAGACTCTTTTTTTGCCATGTAAGGTAACATTCGCAGGTTTCAGGAATTAAGGCGTAGATATTTGGGGGGGGGGGCTATTTTTCAGCCTACCACAGAGCTCATCGTTATACAGACTGTCTTGAATTTCTCAGCAGTTACTCCTTTGTGCTTTGCTGACCCAAAGGGGTTCTGTCCTCCCCAAGTGCCTCTGTCCCATTCAGACCTCTGGCCTAAGTCTAAAAACTAATGCAGACCCCACTTGGCAAAGTCCTCTTCTCAAACAAAACCTTTCCAGGTCTTACCAACTTCATTAAGAAATGTAGAGAGACAGGTCAGAAGCTCTTCGTAGACAGTCGGTCTCATTGTGCATGAGAAAGCGGTGAAGCTTTGTAAAGGGATGACCATTTGGAAATGCCTTTAGAAATCCAAATACAAAGACTTATGATGGTTTGACATTGATTTCATACCCCCAATCTACCAATTTCCACTTATGTCTTTGTTCCTTATTTTCATTATTTTAATGTATTCCGTCTCACAATTGTAAAGAGGAGCCCAACTGTGCATTTCAGGGTCATGATTGCACATCTTAGGAAGTTCAAGCCCCCGTCTTTGACTGTATGCTTTCTAATACCACCCAAGGTGTGTCAAAATTGCCCACAAATGCACAATCTGTCAGGTCTTATTGCTCAAATGAAACCCACTTCCACAGTAGCACAAGGAGGGAGGGGGTAGCTCTCCTGCTATTTGCATCAGCACTTGTCCTTGGGAAATGCTGAATCTTGGCACTGAAAGAAAGTGTAAAAATGATCAATTTGTCGCCTAATATGGACCACTGCACTCACAAGACTGCAACTCCTTATATTAATGGAGATTAGGATATAACTTTTTTTAATTTGGAGCCTCATTACACAGTATAAATAAAAATAGAGCCCCAACTATATCATCTTTAATTGCCTCTGGACAGAATGCTGACTGTCTACTGAGGTCTTGGCCGTGTGTTTCTGGGGAGCCAGCAGAGTTTGTGCCTTGGTTTGAAAGCAAAGGCAGAAAAGATGTGTGGGTATCATTAAGAGAGGGCCGAGGGCTTCTCTGGTGGCGCAGTGGTTGAGAACCTGCCTGCCAATGCAGGGGACACGGGTTCGAGCCCTGGTCTGGGAAGATCCCACGTGCCGCGGAGCAACTGGGCCCGTGAGCCACAGCTACTGAGCCTGCGCGTCTGGAGCCTGTGCTCCGCAGCAAGAGAGGCCGCGATAGTGAGAGGCCCGCGCACTGCGATGACGAGTGGCCCCCACTTGCCGCAACTAGAGAAAGCCCTCGCACAGAAACGAAGACCCAACACAGCCAGAAATAAATAAATTAAAAAAAAAACAAAACAAAAAAAACGCAGCTTAAAAAAGAGAGGGCAGAGCTGGATGCCTGTAGTCATTCCAACTAACATCACAGTTGAACAAAATGTGTGAACAAAAATATGACGGGATTGTCAAAGTGATGCCTTCCTTGTGTGGCGTTGGAGGGAGGATGTACATTCACTCATGTGAGTGTATGGAGCCATCCAGCCGCTTCTACTCAGTGTTCTTGTTACCAAGAGTTTGAAAATAGCCACAGTTTTCACTCTTAGTCTGGCAGAGACCCAGAGAGAGATGTTGGTACTCAAGCTGCGATTGCTGAGTCTTTTAGCATCCCTCTGGACAACTGATTAAAGCAATTGATCAATACTGAAGTTTGAGAAAAACTAGTGTGGGTATGTTACAGACGACGTCGCATGAATAAATAACTCAGATAATGGCATTTGTCTTACTATCAAGCTCATCCATAATTTAGCAAGAATATCACCCATTAAAAGAACACCTAGGATGATCTGTGCCGAAATAAAGAGTTAATTGGTTTCTATCTTCTGGGAAGGCTCTCAAACAAGATAGGGAAGGGAAAGTGGCTAGCTACTATAATAATAAATGTAAAGCAGCTCCTACGCCTTACCCTTATCTGCTGGAGACTTTCCTTCAATTGCACTTCAAGGAGCATCTTTGGGATCCACCTTCTACAACTCAATAGAAGCTTTTAGAAAGGTCTTTTTCTTTTCCAAGTAGGGATCAAATCTGTATCATAGAAAAATATAATTCACTGCTTTAAATAAATTAATTCACTGAGCAGTGGCTATAGAGAGTATAAGTAAATTCCTCCTGGGATTGAAATGTTTCTGTAGTATAAATGAAACATTACACGAGGCATTCCTCTCCATTCTGGCCGGTATGGGCTTCAGTTATAAATGGCTAATGGGGCCTCATTTGCGTGCTCCAAGACTTGGGGGTGGTCAAAAGGGCACGAGAAATCAGGACCCATTCTGGGATGAGAGTAGTTACAAGATGACACCCCAAAAGGCCAGCAGGTAGAAATGGTGTGATCAAGGGCCAAACTATCCATTGAAACAGATGGTTCTTGCTTCACCACCAAAGAAATTAGGTACAAGGAAATCAAAGCGATTCCATCAAGGTTCAAGTTGGGAGCCCAGTCAGCAAGTTTATACTGAGGTGACGGACTTGGTAGCTTCTAAATTTTAATGGGATGATGCTAGTAATAGACCGTGCATTCGAGGCTGGGGTCTTGGTTATTACAGGGTAAAAAAAAAAAAAAAATGACATCCTTGTCACAGAGTTGATGGGCATCAGCTTTTGCGTCACCAGTTGACCTGTCATTGGATTTCTCTGAGCCCTTTAGAGGCACACGGATAAGGTTGGAGTGTGTGAAAATCATTGTTGAACCCTATCATCTCCAAAGGGGTATTGGGGAAAAATCATGTCTTTCAAATAATGTCCATGCTTATACTGAATCAGTAATTGCTGCATAAAATAAACTTGAGTATGTTCTTAATGTCCTCTAGAGATGCTGTAAGTACCATTTGCTAGTATTTATGGTCTGCAATCAAACAGGAGTTGAGGCCATAAATCATTACCCTGAATATAATATTTTTGTTTCATGAAAGTCTGAGCTTTCAACCCCAGAGCAACAAATCAGTCCACTTCTTATTGAGCCTGTCACAGCCCCATCCTTGAGTGCGGCCACGTTTATTACCATTGTCAACTGCCTCGTGTGAAGGAACAGGAGAGGAGGGAAGAAGAATATCAATATAAATTGAAAAGCAGTGCTGGGAGGGTAGTGGCCTGGCTGAGGGGAGAGGTAACATGACGTGGAGGCTTCACCTCAGGGTCACATTTTTGATGGCCTGTGTGCTGATGTGGTGATCAAGTTTCCACGTCACCAAGAATCCGGCTGTTAACTGTCACCATCGCTGAGAAGCTTGACATGAGGGCAAAGTGCTCAGAGGAGTTGGAGGCTGAACTCTCAGCCTTTTGACTGACCCCTGAAGCACTCTGGGCTCCTCTGAGGACAAGCCTGCTTCTCAAGGAACTACATTCTCTTATCTCCAAGGGAAGTTGGAGGGATCAGAGATGGGTAGGTATTAGCTTGTTTGTGGAGGAAAGATTTTACCTCTAGGGATTTATCTTTGACAGATTTGATGAAACCTTAAAAATGCTTCTTCTAAGACAAGAAACTGCTGCTTTCACTCTCATGGGGAGATTACGGTGTGGGCACAGCCTTTAGGGAAGTAATGCCACCAAAAGAGGGGAAAAGCCAGATCTCCAAAGGCAGAAGGTAAATCTGTAACTGGAGTAACCACCCGGAAGATGCCGAACAATATTTGCTGGAGACACAGAAGAAATCTGGTCACAATGTGGAACTTTCCTCTGGTGTCTCAATAAAACCATCATCCTTTGGAGTGTTTTTTCATATGTACGATACTTGTAAAAGCAGGCTTCTGCTGATGTCTTAGGTGCGGATGCAGTGAGATACCTTTTATTTTCATTTTCCTCATTCAAAAACAAACTCTAACTTGAGCATAGGGTTTTACTAGGTAAATTATCTCATTAGAGGATGTTATATGCCAACACATACAAAACTGGAACATGAAAGATAGACACAAGATGTCATTAAGGAATTGCATTCAGATGCTTCCAGAATCCTTCACCTTACTCACATTTGTCCTTCTTTACTCCACCTAAATGGTCCCCAATATAACATGACTAAGGAATTAATTTTCTTTTATTCTGTTTTAAGTTGTTCTGATGATATTGGTTTAAAAGTCTTCAAGGAGGGACTTCCCTGGTGGTCCAGTGGTAAAGAATCTGCCTCACAATGCAGGGGTCATGGGTTCAATCCCTGGTCAGGGAACTAAGATCCCACATGCCGTGGGGCAACTTAGCCGGCGCTCCACAACTACTGAGCTTGCGTGCCTCAACTAGAGCCCACAAGCCACAACTACAGAGCCCACGTGCCCTGGAGCCCACGTGCCCTGGAGCCTGTGCACCACAACTAGAGAACAGAAAAAAAAAATCCACACGCCACAACTAGAGAGAAGCCTGCACACCACACCGGAAGATTCCACATGCCTCAAAGAAGGTCCCACGTGCCACAACTGATACCTGACGGAGCCAAAAAATAAATAAAATAAATAAATAATAAATAAATCTTAAAAAAATAAAGTCTCCAAGGAATCAGAAACCAGTCCTTGCCAAAAAACTTGAAATGAATAGTTTTGCTTGCAAAATACCACGTGTACTTTATTTCTACTTCAATGTGGTTCTAATCATGACACTTCCAGCACGCTGCCCCAGGCCAATCTACCCTTAGCGACGCAAAAATTCAAACACTATTGACGTATTTATAAAACAAAAAGCCAGCATCTTAGTCTAATGTTACAAAGAGCGTGGTGCTGTCATTTTGTCAAGAGAGCAAGTAGAGACAGAGCGTTGGTGTTCAATGAACATTAGGTCGGAGGAAGGCCAAATTGCTGCTGGGTCCACGTGATGTGAGGGCGAGGTGTTTCTTTTCTCTGTGTCTCAGCTCCTCCATTTGAAACAGAAGGGCAACTCTTTCCCGGGGGTGTACTGGGCGTTAGAGTGCTGATGCGCTGCACACAAGAAACCCACGCCCATCGCTCCCTTTAATTCAACTTCAGACAGGCCTGGGTTAGGGAGCTGTATTTCTCTTGGAACGGAACTAAAATGAATTATGGAGAATTTGGACATAATTCAGAAGGAGAGTGAAGATAATTTGATGCCTCCGAAATGAATTCCATGAGCAAACCAAAGAAACTGGGGTATTTGGGGGATAGAAAGATGATTGTGAAATCTAAGGCACACAGCCCTCACATGTAGTAAAATGTGATCCATAGAAATTCAGCACACACAAATGCTCATTTATAAAGCTTTCTTCAGAAATGGTCAACGTTCTGTACCTGATTACAGGTGAACAAACAACGGTTTGGAGAGACTGAACTAACTTTTCCATGTTCACGCTGCTAGTTCAATGCCACAGCTAAGATATGGATGCGAGTTCTGTCTGACCCCAAAATCCATGCTCTATGGAAAATCATAAGGTCGAATACATAAAGCACTTGCTCTGGGGTCTGGCACACAGTAAGTGAACTAAACCAGGTGTGTATTAACTTCTTGAGTTTGTGCCACTATTTTTGCTAGATATCCATCTACTTTGCCACCATTCCAGAGCTTCCATCAAACTAGTAGTTACAAAAGCCAACAAATTAGACACAGGAACTGAATGGCCCAAGACACTTCCTGTAGAATACTGGGGAGACAGTTTGCCACAAGACTTTTCACACTTGTATGTTCTGTTTGGCTGTTGTCACTCCCCCCCCGGCCCCCCATCCTGTTCCCATTATTTCTTTGAGTTATTGTGCCGAATACAGTAGGTTTCTGAGTATTTTAATAACGTGCTGTGAAGATGATTGTGTTATAAGACACTGTGCACTTTCTATTTATATAGATAATTTTTTAAAGGTTGTTGTGTGTGTATATATATGTGTATGCACGTATATATGTCTATTTGATATTTCCTGGAGTATTCCTCAGGAAGCATAGATTAGAGTACTCTAATTACAAATTACAAAAGCAAACAAACAAAATACCAGATCTTCAGAGGGCCAGGGCCCCTGTACGGGCGCCCTCCGTGTTCTGTCATTCCGAGCACGTTTAGCTGGATGAGATTTTAATGATTCAGCAGATGAAGTCAGACAGCGAGAGTAATTGTTCTCAACTTGAAGACTATTTAGTAAGTGAAGAGAAGACAGTTTCTTCTTTAACCAAGATCCACACAACTAAGAGTCTTCCAGATTCAAACTGCAATACCCAGTCAGTTTGAGTGCCAAAGAGAAGATGCTGAAAGATCATGAGACAGTCTGTTATTCCAAGACTGCCAGCGACAAAGAAGTCTAGAGGAACTTGTTGGGGAGGATTGAATGTGTTCCTCTTAAACTCAACACTTCCACAACTCCATTTTAAGTCCACTTTAGTGAATTACATTCCGTCGAGAACTGCCAAATATACCAGCAACAAATACGAAGAATTACAGAGAATAACACAACACCTAACTACTATATTTTTTAAATTTCAGTTTCATTAAAGTATAATTGATATGCAAAACTGTAAGATATTTATTTATTTTTCTCTGTCAGAATTGTGTTTCCTGTTTTTATCATGGATCATAAGCTTTTAGCTGGATATGAAGTGAAATTTGAATATTACTTTCACACGCTTTTGAAGATAGATATATATATGTATATATATATATATATAACCATAAAGATTATCCGAGAGTATGCTGATAAGATACTCACATCTCTATGCTGGAAATATTTCTAAAATGGGTAGCATGTGGTTCTAGAAGGTATTTCACCAATGCTTAGTGTTTGCTGAATTTCTTTATTGTTCATGGAGGTACTTTTGAACACTCAGCTGCTTTAGATTGTCTTCTGTTTCATGTCCCATCTTCCCATAGCTAAGGCCTCACTTCCAGATCTGCGCAGAGGCTAAGTCTACAAGGTGACCATACAACAAGTCAACTTGCCCAATCAATTTAGTCAATCAACTTGTAAGTTCAGTGGGAACTGACACATTGATTGAATTCACCTGGAAATTAAGTTAAAATGTTCAAGCATGTATATGCCTTCTGTTGAGGCTCTGACTCTTAATAGGCTAACGCCAAGGCTGGATTCCAATTTTAGTTCACTTGTAAATGAAAAGTTGGTGTTCTTTGAACATTAAGGGCTAATAATTATTGAGATTGCTGTAATTATGATTCGCACAGCTTAAAAGTTAGGAGTATCATTTTATTTGCTAAATGGTGTTGTTTTATTCTGCATGTTTACAGTTACCAAGCAAACAGAGCTTTGAGGGTATCTGCCTCTCTTGGGACCCCCATGGAAAATGAGGTGCTGTGTCGCATAAGCGTAAGACATTCTTGGCAAATGCCGTATGTAAACCAAAAAAAAAAAAAAAAAAGAAAGAAAATCCATATGGTGCACAACATCTCTCAAATGAAAATAAGGCTTCCCAAGGAAGGAGCCTTGGGGGATTCTGAAGTCAAATTGCAAGGAACAAATGTGCTATTTTAATTTTGGCCTTAAAACTTCCTCTCCTGGAATGGTCTCAATCTCACGATCTCTGTTCAACAGCACACTTTAAAGTAGAAACTCGTTTTCTGGTTTACTTTCTTCAGAAAAAAAAGTCATCAGGGCTCTGGATGAGATTTGCAACCCCTCCTATACCAATCTTAGAAGCTCAAGAAGATTCTATAACTTAATCCCTAAGCAAGCTGCAAAAAAGGGAATTCTCCAGGAGAAAAGACTTTTTTTTTCTTTCCTTCCTCCTCCTTTGTTTGAATTTCTGAGGCTTTTTCCTGGGCTTCCCGCTGTTCAGATGGGTTTTGCCCCTTCCTCTTCCCATTGTTGAGAGGCTGCCCCCCCCCGCCCCCACCCCACCCCATGGAGGGAGCCCTGGTGCAGCAGCTCGCACTGGACCTCTGTAGTTTCCCTGCACCTGGGAATGTGTATCTCCTTCCTGATGTTCCTCCGTGTGGCTAAGGCGGCCAGGGGAGATCCTGTAGGGCCACATGCAGCTATGACAATTTGTCCGTCTTCATTATCACAAGATGTGTGGCAGCACCGCTGAAGTGAGGGGTCAGTGTGGCTTCCAATTAAAACTCCCTGTTGAAGATGGATTTATGTTTGGTCTATTTCAAAACACATTGGGCTGCAACTTGTCATTTAAGTTGTCAAGCTGGAGCACTTTCCGTTTTTAGTGCAAAGGGTTTAAAAGCCATTAATTCATTTTGTTTAAGATGTAAAGACATAAACGAATGAGTGGGTTGTTCGTTTGTTTGTTTTTTTCTAAAGAGGAAAAAAAAAAAAAGCTTTGGTCCAGATGTTTTCTGGATACACTGAAACAGTTAGAATGTGAGTCAAATTTTCAGGTTTGTTGTCCTATTTACCGGGCATTTCTGCTTTTAATGTGTTTACTATGGGAATGTTCTGGTGAAAAAAAAAAAAAAAAAAGAACAGACTCTTTCAGATGATCCTCAAAATCATATGCTGGGAATTTCAAACAGAGTCCAACTCTTTTAGGGTTGAGGTCCATTTCTAAAGGAGAAACATGATTTCCTGTTTTTAAGGATAAGAAATATGCATTATTAATCATCCTGAGCACAAAGTCGAATTCATGTCGTGACATTTTGATGATGTCAGCACAAATAAATCACTTTCGGGAATGAAGATTCTATTACATATCTGTGATTTAAAAAAATTAAAGAGAAGGGAAAGAATGGAAAGGGACAAAATATTTTCGGGGCACATCCCGGCAAATCAGATTCAAATCAGGTCTGGGGATGATCTCTGTCTTTGAAAAATGAGAGCTGAAAGGGGAAGGAGACAATAGCAAGATGAGAGCGTGTCTCTTGCCAAGAAAGACCCAAACGTTTCAAACCCAATATGTCTCCGCTCATTTATCTTTGGTAAGAGCCATCTCTTGGCCTTCCTCTAATCTTGTTTCGTTGTTTTCTTAGAGGGTGTCCTCGCTGAGGTCTTCTTTAGTGAACGATGAAAATCTTTAGATTTCTCATCTCTTTCTTAAAAAAAGTTATTTCATTGAAGTACTGTTGATTTACAGTGTTGTGTTAATTTCTACTGTACAGCAAAGTGATTCAGTTATACATACATATTCTTTGTCATATTCTATTCCGTTATGGTTTATCACAGGATATTGAATAGAGTTCCCTGAGCTATACAGTAGGACCTTGCTGTGTATCCATTCTCTATAAAATAGGTTGCCTCATCTCATTTTTTTTTTAGATTTTTTAAAAAATTTTTTATTTATTTGGCTGCGTTGGCTCTTCGTTTCTGTGCGAGGGCTTTCTCTAGCTGCGGCAAGCGGGGGCCACTCCTCATGGCGGTGCGCAGGCCTCTCACTCCCGCGGCCTCTCTTATTGCAGAGCACAGGCTCCAGACGCAGACGCGCAGGCTCAGCAGTTGTGGCTCAAGGGCCTAGTAGCTCCGCGGCATGTGGGATCCTCCCAGACCAGGGCTCGAACCCGTGTCCCCTGCATTGGCAGGCAGACTCTCAACCACTGCGCCACCAGGGAAGCCCCCCCTCACTCTTTTTGATAACCTTAAGCTTACTCCTCTCTAGAACCCATTTGTGACCCTGCCCCACGCCCCATAACTTGGGCAAAATCAATTAAGCTCACTCACTCCATCTACTTAGCTAGATCCATTAACCGTGAAACCCAGAGTCCTGACATTCACAGTCCCCATCAGGCAACCTTGGGATGGAAGCAAGTTAATGTAGCTGATGATGTTGTCATCATCCGGCACTACTTTGCAGCCAGGGAGGAACCCTCAGCAGGGCAAAAAAAGCCCAGAAACACAAGAATCGGAGGGTGTGGAGAGGCTACACCTGCTCCTTCATCTCAGCTCAGACCCTCGACACTACCCAGGCTGATTCTGGGATCATAAGGTAATAAAGAACCGCAGTTTTTACCCTCTAACTACACTGGTGTCAGAGGGAGTCTGAAAAGGATCTCCTTTATGTTAGGAAAACTGGGAGACCTTCCTAAAACCTCAGAGAAGCAACCTTAAATGTCGTAAGGAGAATTATTGAGAAGTTTCCTTTTTAAAATCTGGTTGAATCCAGGAAATGCTACTGAGTTGTGTAGCATCCCGTCAAGATTAAAGACATATAATGATAATAAAATGATACTCCTAGCTCCCATTTATTGAGCCATACTTACCCCTTGCCACACACAGGATGCTAAGAGCCCGACAGACTTGATCTCACCTAATCCTCACAGCAGGGACGATTTTACAATTATTTTCAAAATGAAGTAACTAAGGTTTTGAGAGGTTAAGTAATTTGCCCCCTGGACATAAAATAGTGAAGCTGGGATTTGAACGTTGAGATCTGCCTCCTGAATCTTCAGGCTTAATTCTCCCCAAAGTGTGGCAGATAGAATGCCTGGTTATCCCAAATGTGTCCGTTGAGTTACAATTCAGCCACCCCAGCGGCAATCTCCGGTTGGATTTTCCTGTCCCCAAGGGTTGTCTTCCACTCTGACTCAAGTAAAAATGATGTATTGCCAGTTCTTAAAGGAAGAGAGAGCATTACGTGTGGGTGACTGGTGTGCAAGTTTACAGGGTGGAGTGTGCATTTAGAAAGGAGGAAAAGCCATTAAAAGAGGCACTTGGGATCAATTTCGTCACAATTAAGCCCAATATATGAATTCATAGCCAGAGAAGTGTTACTGGTTCAGAGTTCCCTGTGTGCCAGGGGTGACCACTGGGGCCTTCCAGTAACTGGGCAGTTGGGTGACTCAGAGGAAGAACATCTCCTAGCTGAAGTAAGGGATTGGGTAGGTCCAGTTTCTTTCTACAGAATTCTGCTCAGCTTTTCTATCTGTTTTGCCAAGTGTGTCAATGTTATCAAGCAAAGGCTGCTCATAAATATTGAATAAAATGGGTTTGACTCTGTTCTGCCATGGGTGGACCACCTCGGCCTCTCGCCTGGGTTCTGTTTGTGCCTATACAGTCATAGGGCAGAGGAAGGAGCAGGAGATCTTGGTGGAGGGTTGCATTTGTTTGTTTGTTTTTATTCTCAAATTATGTCAGCTCCTTTTTACATCTAAGGCATTGGATTAGCCAAAACACTGAAATGAAACTCAGACTGGACCCAGAGCTAATAGTGAAAGAATTTCATGTGAGAACAGGTTTGGAGGGGTTTGTCCCCCAAAATTCTCAGAATCTGAAGAATTGCCGGCTTCTTTGGCTGTGAAGGTCAAGGCTTTGTCCAAGGAGCCCTTGTTTCTCCTCTGGGTAGAGGAAATGAGTCAGACTAGCAGAGGTGCCAAAATGGGGTGGCTGTGTGTCCAAGTTACCCCGCAAGATACAAGGGCCCAGGAGAGCGATTGTGTTTCTGTCTTATCAGCCCCCAGATTGCCCATCAGCCCAGGCTTTCTTAGGAATCCAGTGGAGAAACTGCAGGATTTGAGTTGTCAGCCAGCTTCCCTCCCTCCCTCTGCCCTCCATCCAACCCCAGCTATGGGAGTCAGGAAAGCCAACCTTTCTGAAAATGCAGCAGCCTCAAGGGGCTGGAAAAAAGCTTTTCCTTCCGGGAGTGCACGTTTGGTGCACACTCGCTTCGTCCCGTGACTCAGAACCTGCCCGCGTTTGCTGTCACCTGAGAGAGTTGCTCAGAAGGTAAACAGTCGCTTTGCCAACTGCAGTGTGATTTTTAATGTCTTCAATCAACCCATGAGAACTGCTGGTGTTTCCCATCCAAGACACCAAATACAAGTCCCATCTGTGGTCTGTGTGTGTTTCACAAAAAAATGTTGTTTAGGCGGATGGGGTGTAACCTCTGACTAGGAGGCTCAGTCCGAATGGGAGAGGTTCATCAGTATCCAGACCGTTTGGCCAAGCTTCTCAGATCCAGAAATCAGGCTGGAAGTTTTGCAGAATTCTGTGGGAAAAGACGTTTGAAATACATTTTGAATTATTCCTTATTTTAATCAGGCTAAAAATACCCAAACATAGCCTTTCAGTCTTCTATCATTGGTCTCTGTCCCCTCTGTCAGCACAAACATATCAACAATAAGGAAGAATTCATCTCCCTCTAAATATCTGGCCTCTTACATATATATCACGGCTTGGACTTGGGTTGGCTCCAGTTTGGTGGAAAGATCCAGATTAATGATTTAGTTACTTTGATCCAAACCAGATTTCTCTAGCTGGAATTCGATTTTCTAAGATTTATCTTTGCCAGGGAGAATCTAGAGGCATTTCTTTTTTATTCCAAGTTGGAGCAACACAGTTCAGGAGATTACACTGCAGGAAAAGTACAACGAAAGACTGTTATCAAAAGTTAAAGATGTGATCGCAACATAGTGTTGAATGTTAGGGGGTTAATAAATATTCTGCCTGCATATTGACTATTGTATAGGTTTCTAACCTACACAGAAGCCCTTATCCTATCAACTCTGAAATACAACAAATCTTCACAGTAATAAAATAAGCAGAGTGCAGGTGAATGCCAACTTATATTTGAAATCAGTGGGTAATTATTCTAAGGGTTTTTTGTTTTTTGGGTTTTTTTTTTTAAGATAGGGCAGTTATTCCCAAGCCTAGATGCACGTCGGAACTAGTCGAGGATTTTTTTTAGGTGCCAATAGATAGATCCCTTCCCAGTAAACTCTGATATCATTGGTCTGGTATGAGGTGCTGATGCCACGTAACGAAAATGGGATTAAGAGTTAGACAGAGCTGGATTCAAATCCCAGATATACTCCTTACTAGCATAAGACTTTGACCAAGGTACTAAAACTCTTTAAGTACCAGTTTCCTAGTCTGTAAAATGACAGTGTAATAGTGCCAGCCTTGCAAGACTGCCATGGAAATATATGTGCAAAGATCTTAGAAGAGTGTCAAGAACATCAAGTGCTCCAGAACTCTTTCTGAATGAATAAACAGAAGACCTCAAAAACGCCTCACTGCTCTTTGTGTTTAGTTACTAAATCAGATACCTCTTCAGTAACACTTCAGAGCTCGTCCTCATCTGTCTCTTTTTCCAGCCATCAAATAGAGGATCATCCTTTTCTGCACAGTTTTGGACTGTTTTGCACAACCTTGATGTCACCTTCCCTCATTCCCATGCCATGTGCCTCTCACCTTCCATCCAAGGGAAACCCTGCCCAGAGTCCACATAAGAACAACCTGAAGAGTGGAAGGGTTTATGCACCCTGGGCAGAGCATTGAGTGGTGAGAGATGGAGATGGAGGATAAATATTCTCATTTTCTCCCCAAGACCTACTGACCAGATACAGTCTATGCAGCTTCTTGAAGGATGGACCTAGCAATCAGTCACAGTCGGTAGAGACAATTGTAGGCTCACCCTCTTCCCTTTTCCCTTTTCTCTCCCTCTGCAACTTGGTATTGCAGTTCCTAATGAAGAAATCAGGCTCTGATCTCTGACAAGCTTAGTCTAAACAGTTATCCTCTTGACAACAGGGCTGCGCATTGTAATACATTTATTATCTTGCTTTCCCTAATGTCCATTTTTTAACCTGCTTGAAATTGGAGTTAATTATGAAATAGTAGAGCTTATAGTTACTGTTATGGACTGAATGTTTGTGCACTCCCCCAAATTTGTAATTTGAAACTCTACCCACAGTGTGATGATGTTGGGGCCTTTGGGAGGTAATTAGGATTAGATGAGGTCAGGAAGGTGGAGCCCTCTTGAATGGTATTAGTGCCCTTATAAGTGTCATGAGAGAGCTTGCTTCCTCTCTCTCTCTGCCCTGTGAAGAAGCAATGAGAAGGAGACAGCTTCCACCCTGGATAGGGTTCTCATCAGAGCTCGTCCACGCTGGTACCCTGATCTTGGGCTTCCAGCCTCCGGGACTGTGAGAAAGAACTTTTTGTTGTTTTTAAGCCACTCAGTCTGTGGTACTTTGTTACAGCAGTCCAAGCTGTCTCCTCAGGCTCTCATCCTCCATCAGCCTGGATGGAGGTGCCCAGGAATCTCTCTGTGGTGCTCTTATTTTCACTGAAAACACCCAATGTATGTTTGCATAGGTACATGCATGTTTTATTGTCTCTTTTAATTTTTCTCTGTTTTCATATTGTTAAAACTCTATCTCCAACACCAGCCACTTCTTGTTTTTGAGCTCTGTCTCACCCTCTTCCTCTCTAGATTCTCTCTTCTAGATAGGAATGGTTATTACGATCCTGGTCATTACCAGGTAAAGCTCTAGAGAAGAAATAGCCTTTTTTAAGATAATGATACTGTAAACCCATCTAACATTGTTCACAATACAGTAGTGCCTGTCAAGGGCCACTATTAAGTCTCTTTCAGACACCCAAGAACTGGAAAGTTCCCGAAGACTGCAAGTCTATTCTCCGAAAAACCACATCTGTAGAGACACAGCCAGCCCGGGTACTGCTGTGGACCAGAATAGACATAAACCCACCCCCTTTTCCAGCACCTTGCCCTTTGAAGCCCAGTAAAAGACTTAAACCCCCACCCCCTTTGGTGCCGATGCCACTCTGTGCATCTGGCCCTTTTCCTCCCTCGGAAAGTGAATAAAAACTTTCCTTTCTTCCCTTGTTAATTTTTCTGTGAATTGTTTCACAACCAGCGTCGGCTCACCTAACAGATACAGTATTGGAAATATCCTGTACCTTGAAGCTCAGAAGGAGCTGAAGAAACCCAACAGCAGAACTTAACGTGTTGATATGGATGATGTGCTTTAAGATTAGATATGACTTATAGCCAAAGTTTCCAGATGGCTTTAAAGATCACTGAAAGTTGGAAATCCTGCAGTAATGTATTCTGAGCCTTCATAATTATATATATATATATATATATATATATATATATATATATATATATATATATATATATATATATATATATATACACACACACACACACACATATACACATAATCATGACATTGTACAACCTAAATATACACCATTTTGTCAACTATACCTCAATAAAGCCAGAGGATAAATGAACAAATAACAAGAAGAGGGTCTATATTAGGTAATGGATATCATCACAAATATACTTGCCCAGTAGAGCCATATAAATATTCCCTTGTACCCCCATCATCAGCAGCCCTTATTTTCAGCCCTTGTCCTTGGCAGGTTATACAACCAGAATGACTCCTGCCCCAGGAAAAACCATACAAAGGCTCTGCACCAGAGGCAGAGCTGCAAACCTTGTCGCCCGTGCATCATGAATGGAGTTTCTAGATGTCGACAGGTTTCTGATCTTAAAACCTGGGACTCTGGAAATCTTTCCTAGCTGCTGAGCCTCTGTCTTATTGTAACTGCTACCCTTCATTCTGACTCCTGACTTCTCACCTGTGAGGATCCCACTGCTTTCTAAAGGCCTGGATTCTGCAGATTTCAGGTTCTAACTTCCTCCCTGGCCTGTGAAGCATCAAAGGTTCATGACAAAAATGGCAAAGAGAACTACACCTCACTGCCTGGGAGCTAGAGAATCTACTCTTGCTCTAGACTTTGTTGGGAGGGAATAAATGAAAGTGATTCAACTGTCTTTTCTATTATTTTTGGTATTTTTTTACTTTCCCCAAGAGGATGAGCTTCATGTTGTTCTCAGCTGAGATTTAGTAAATGTTTTCTTTTACCCACTTCCTAAGTTAGCCAGACTCTGAGAAAATGGGGATCATAAAACAAGATACAGTGTTTCCAGAAAGTATAAAAAGATTTCTTAATTGATTACCCAGATCTGCCACCAATGGATTGAAACTTGGGAGATTCTTGAAGCCTTAAGAGAATGATTATATACCTGGTGCAGGAATCCCAAGGAGATTAGTCAAAATGAATAGGGATTGGATAAGTCTTAGGAAAAAAAGGTAAGTATAGTTAAGGCTATTTAAACTGGAGAACAGAGGTAGAAAATTGTTTTGTAAGGAAATGGGTGGGCTTCCCTCTTACGCTGCCCCGTGCTCCTGGAAGCTCCATTATCCCAGCAGAAAGTCATAGAGGAACAGCCTGCCCATATACATCTCTACACTGAACCTTGAAAATGCCCAGCATCATTGGTAGAAACCATTGCATGAGCAGATAAATGTGTGAGAAACAAAGTATCGGTATTCACAAGGCTGCATTGACTGAGTCAAGAAAAACATCTTTGAAGTAACAATAAATTAATAAGTCAATGAGGATTGCCATGATGACCCTGGGTCATGGCATCTGTTTTTTTCTTCTAGTAACAATACGCATGGCATTAATACCTTGACTGTTGTACTTCAGTAATAATTTTTGTGACCACCCTGAGCTCTATGGCTCTCCTCTGGTCTTAGACGAATGACCTATCTTTTTCAAAGAAAAATATGATACTGAATGTGTCCTGAGCAGAAACTGGAGAGCAGCAATGCGAATAAATACATAAAAACAAGCTGATCCTTAAAACGGGAGCAATGGCTTAGAAGCCAGCATTTTGGTTAATGCTTTGGCCTCGGTCCTTACACCAGACCCCAATGAGTCCTTTCTAAAGCACTCTGACGCTTGTGTATTTGAACTCAGATTCTCTAGATCACATTCTAAAATGCATGTTTTAAGGTACAAGGCTAGAATGGTCTATGTTGTATGTGGCTAGACCTGCCAAGTGTCCAGGATACAGTTACTGCTCGTCCCAAAGAGTGCTGTACGACTGTATCCAGGAGGCTACTTTAGGGAGCAGAGTCATGCATAGGTTTTTGTTTTTTGTGTTTTTTGTCTGTTTGTTTGACCCCCTCAACTGGAACGTCAGCAGCTAATGCATGGACCGGCCCTATGCTTGTGTAGCTACAATGCTCTTTGAGAAGGGCTCTGTGTCAGTTACCCTGATGGTTCATGCACTAGTTGCATACTCTTTCCTTAATGAAAATATATGGACCACTGTTTTCCTGAGCCCGTGTGCTTCCCTGGGGGTCCAAGTGACACAGCTGCCCCTGACACAAGCCAAAGGACATTGCCACCTCTCTTTCTCCTATCTGCCATGTTGGCTTCAGTCTAACATAGCTTGGGAAGGTGGAAAATGAAGAGTGTGCCTCCACTGGATATCATTCCCGCCCCCCTCCAAAATCTTGCAGCCACTAGACTTCAATAAACATATCTAGCAAACCATTTCACAATGCAGGGTTTTGAGCTCTCATGCAGCAGCACTTAATTCTCATTCAGATTAAACAAAGAGAATATGTCTGTTGTTGGCTTTGTTAGAAGTCTAATCACTCAGGCATGACATGAAGCTTGGGTCCAAAATGAGCTTTCTCCAATGGAGTGGCTGGCGTTAGCGCTGTAAACAATGACCACCCGCTATTCTCTCGAATGCATCCAGAAGATAAGCAGCACTTTATTATTTTAACTAGCAAGCAGCCTCTGGAGGCTATCCTATAGACATCAATCACCAAATTTATGACCTGTAGTGATATCTAGGAGGGAACGAGACTGCAATGTCTTTAAGAATCCCTTTCATAAAATAGGAAGTCAAATTGAACTTTAATCTTGAGAGCAAAGAAAGTACATCTTTTTCCATGGGGAATTAAAAAAAAAAAATGTGAGCAAATTGTAAGTGACTTTTAAAGCATACAATAAGACTGCCAGCCCTATTCAAGGGCAAAAGATAATTGGCACTTTATGTCAGTATTTTCCATGAATTATTTGAAAAACAGATAAAATGTGTCATTTATATGAAACCATGTCCCACTGTTCCTCAAAGCTCCTCTCTCCTGAATAAGTAATCACCTTTCATTGGTGATTGGCACATGTGTATAATGCCAGCTTGGGCAAAATATGTCAGAAAAGCCATGGGTTGGTTTTATATGTAACGCATCCAGAGTCAGTGGCGGAAAGAAAGGAATTGGAAAAACAAAAGAAGATGCTCAACTCTGTCACCCTGGGGTGACAAGCTCAGATGTCTATTCTTCCTCTGGGCACTGAATCCTGGGGACTGGGAGAGAGTTCTATGCAGATAAATCAATGCTCGCTGGAGTTACAAACCACATTTTTTGTCTCCGTTTGAAATTTCAGCTCTTAGTGAAACATTTCCCTGACACTTACCCTTAAATTAAGTGAAAAATCATCTCAAGACAAGCTAATTTGTGGGAGAACAGTGTGTGTTCCTGGTGTTTCTCATCTTTGTGACAAAAGCTGAAAACCTAAGCAAAAAGATTTCCATCGTCTATAGGAGAGAGTGACGCGTAAAGCTTGCCAGCGCAACGTGTTGTAGATTGTGCATGGAAGGGTGGTTAGCTATCTCAGAGACAAATATTTTGTTATTTCTTGGCAAGAGCATTGGGAGTGGGCGTTTGAAGTTAAAACCCTGAGTCCTGCTTCTAAACGTTTCCATGTCCTTCTTCTAGCAGCCACGTGACATTGAAATCTCCAGCAAATTAAGCAAATGAGTAAAACATGTAGCACGTTGAGATGTAGGCAAGCTTAACGTATTAGTCCTTCCGTGTACGAAAAATACCATGAGGTAATATATATAAGAGCAACTCTGGAAGTTATTTCATGAAATCTCTCTTTAAAAATCTTTATAAACACCCTAAGCCTACAACTATTCAAAGTGTTAGGTTAGAAGGTATATACCGGTTGTGTTCTTTCATTTTCAGAGGACACACATTTTCAACACATCTCTCTTTATTTTGGCTCAGACATAATATGTGACCGGAGCTGTTACCCTTTTCTCCTCTCAGGAATCACTCACCCTATCAGGAAGGGTTAAGAGAGAGACCACCACTGAGCAGGGGGCACGGGGATGGCACGTCCCCACAAATGCCATTCAGAGCAAGTGGAAGTCCTGAGGACCCTTCTTGTTCTGTCCCAGTAGAGGTCACGTCCTCAGCCCCGCTGTTTCCTGCAGGTTCCCCTGGGCCCCTACTCAGAAAGCCACCTGAACTGCTCAGCCGGGTCTCGAGGCCCAGGTCAGCAGCCCATGGGACTAACTATCCCAGGGACAGTCCCTTCCCCTAACCTCGAGCTCTAGACTAAGAGCTAGGCTTCTGTCTTGTCCAATCCATGTGTATTTCAAGGCCACTTCCTGGTTCCCACTTCTTCCGAGGTAGGGCCCTTCCTTATGCTTGTGCCACAGGACCTGGAGCTCAGCCAGAAGTGGGGACCCAGGAACTTGCTCCCAAAGCTCCCCGTGCTGTCTGCCTGCTTCCTCATGGTGCCTGGGTTCCCACTGCCACGCAGGTCTGGGGTCTTAGACACCATCTAGTCCTGTGGACTCAGGTGGTGAACAGCAGTGCCTTTGCTGCCTGGACCCCTGGCAGTCCTGGATCGCATGTGTGTGCTCAGATGCCCGGCCTGGTTACCTGTATTTCCTGTAGCTAAGTTGGTCTCCAAGCTCCAGTCCCATTCCAGTTTGCGTGTGTCTCCACCTCCAGTGTATTATTTCAGTGGTTTTCTAACTGCTGGGTGACCTGACCAGCTCTTCTTCTCTGGGTCCTGACCCCTGACCCACAGCAGCCAGGTGTCTACTCCATGACCCTGTGACCCCCTTCCTCCCTGCATACCTCCCCCCACCCCATCGCAGGTGGTGGCCCTACCCAGACTGGATCCATCCTGATCTTTGCACATGGGATTCAGAAGTGTGTATGTGTGTTTAAAGGGAGAGACAGAGACAGAGAGAGACAGAGAGATCTGATGACCTGCCGTCCCAGTCCTAGGTCCTCCCTCCAACCCAGCTGCGTGAGTGGATCCTCTGGGTCTAGGAGGTAATTGTTATAATCATCATTATGACTTTACTTGATCTCATCCTTACTCAGGTTGAGTTCTTTCCTTCGCAACTAGAAGACTCCTAACTCATGCAGCTCTCCAGAGATCTAAGGGCCTGATAACTTCCCACAGGAAAACTTCGTGGGACTATGGTGCAGAGCCTGGTGGGGGGATGGCTATCCTCCACCCCCTCTGCCTTCAACCCAGCCCCTCTATCTTACATGTTTCATATTTTGGGACGTCACATATTATTTTACTTCAAACGTGGTCTGTTGACTTTCTGTTGCTAAAAAATGAAAACCACTCCCTGAGGACCTGGGGGACTCCCCACTCTCCTACCCTTTTGTACACTGGGGCAATGGGGTTCCTCAGCTTCAGGCCTCGCCTCCTCTCTGGCTGGGAGAATGGTCTGTTCTAGATCATTCCTGAGGTCACTGCAAACATTGAGATGCTGTGATTGACTGAGCCCAAATCCACATTTTCTCATTTTTAGTCTCTCTTTTCTGCCTCAGATCTGCATAGACCTCTGACAATTCAAGGGTCTGGAACCAAGCATTAGATCTAGGAAGGACCACCTCGTCTTACAATCGCTCAGACTCCCTACAGAAAAGATTATGTGACTACTATCACCATTTATCTCACAATTCTGTAGTTTGACAAGCCCAGTGATAAAAGGCAATACATATGATAAATCCTCTTATAATAACATATAAGGTCTTGTTAGAATGATTTTTGTAAGGATATTTTGTTCTAACACTTGAGATTTTAAAAAGGAACAATCTATTGTCTGTTTTAGAAAGTAATTTTTATGTGTATGAAGATTTCCATAATGGAAATTGTTGCTAAAAAAATTAATGGGCAAGTAAGAAATAGCCTCCAGTGTTCTGGAAGATGAGAAAGATCCCTGATTTTGTTAACTTGCTCTTATCCTTGCAAAAGTCTAGGACTAAACTGACATTCACAGAGAGCTGCTCGAATCCTACAATCTCATTTAAGGCATTTGGAGCTTTCCCATTAGCCTTGGAATTTGGAAAAGTTCATTATAATTGGGGTTGGAGGGTTACTTCATGTACTTTATTAACTCCTGTGCCAAAAAATCTCTTCACATTAATGATATCTCCACCCAAGTTATTACATTTTTCTCTGAAAATTATTGGGCAATAAATGTTTGAACATAACTCATGTGATATAATAATGGAATTAATGTAAGTAGAGATATAATGGCTTCTTTGATTAATGGATTCTTGGACAACACAGCCAACTGAGACTATAATATCTTTTAATTAGAAGTGAAAACAATTTTCTCTTTAGAATATTGGTACTGCTTACATGGTTTTTACCTAACCATGGGTGAGATTATTTACAATCTAAATGAAAGTACTTACCTGGCAAACTGAAAGCTGGGTTGTGATCCATTCCCCATGGCATAATTTGCTTGCTTTTTCTTGTCTATTTAAAGAAAAGCTCCTGCACCCACTCCCTACGCCCCAAGTCCTTGGCTCTCTGTACTCGACACAGCGAACTCCACCTCTGACTTTTTAGATGCCCCACTCCACCTCTTTTAATCTTGTTTTCACATTTTTGTCAGCACTAGAACCACAGCTCTTATCCTGATAAAGTTTTTACAGACAGTCCTCATGGAATTTGGCTAATTTTAAAGTCACTCATTTCCTTTTCTCAACTTCACAAGAGATATTTGTAAATGATTTCAGATTTTTGTCTTTCTTATTTTCCAGACCATGTCATTGAAGAAAATTGGCATTTTGATCTGTTTTATAGAAGTGGAACCAGAGGAACATGGAAGTAATAATCTCATCCAAGGAACATAGGGCTCAATTGCAAAGAATTAATTAAAACTATCATGTCGTTTCTTTTGTCATTCAGCTGCGAATGTGTTTAAAGACCGGGTGTCTGCCGTTGGCCACAGTCCTGGAAACACGTTCAGAGAACAGGAATATTCTCAGTGTCAGGCTATGAAACGAGGTGTTTGGGGAGACCAGGAGGCAGTGCTGGGTGGCAGTGGACGGGGAGTGGCCAGGGTTGGAAACTGTTAAGGTTTTCCTGCATGAGTGTTGTTTCCGGGCAAGAAGTGTTGGTAAAGTTTAATTAATTGAACCCTGCAGCAAAAGTGGACAAAACCTCTGGTTGGGAACTCAATAGCCAACGCACACACATGGATGGCAGAGGACCACTTGTGCTCATTTCTCCAAGTCTAACACTGACTTGGTATGATCACCGCCATTTGCTCCACAGACCTTCTCCTCTGCCCTGGGACTGAAGGACTGGGAATAGCCTAGTCTACTGTACCCAAGAGAATCCAGCAAGCTCCCACAAGGGCATTCCAAAGTCTAATGGCCTTTTTCACTGATCACCCTGGAATTAAAATTCCATAGCTCTTAGTAACAGTAGCGATAACAGTCATTGCAGATTCTCTGTTGCTATAACCTTGGATAATTTAACTGGTGATGGTGGCAGTGCAGCATCTCAGGGAAGGTGGCCCATTGGCATTGAAGCCATTCCAAGGACAGTGCCCTTGGACTATTCTCTATCCTGCCTTTTAGGTAAGTTGGAGAAATTCAGTACTCAAATCAAAGCCAGCTGAAAAATTTAAAAAGTCATTTTTAAATGCCACCTGAGGTCTTTTCATGGGCATGTGAAAAAATTAGGAAAGCAGGGACAGGAAGATAATAAGTATCCAACTTACGTAAACAGGAATATTAGAGCTCAGTTTCATTCTGCTCTTCATTTTTCTCTGAACCAGGTCACCTCTTCCTAATTATGACTGAAAACTCCTCAAGCATAGAATTATCACGGCATTTAAAGACTGCTGTGTTTAGGGGCTGCCATTGTCCTATAAAAATCTGCATGTAGAATTGAGCTCTAATCCAAGGATATTTGACCTCTGCTGTACCAAGGGCTCCATTTGCAACCTCCCAGAAGCCCAGTGGCTGTGCCTGATTTGCATGGATATTTACATAAATCTACATATGCTTGGTTTGCAGGTTTGGACCATGAGTTGATTACGTCTTGTTTGCTCTAAAGTTCAGAACTGAAAGCAAAGGTGAAGGGTGTAACTATCCAAGAGAAAAACATTTGTTGCCCAGGAAATTTCTTTTAGGAATCTCTTCCTGAATATCTGAATATGTCTTTTACAAATGAGGACGTAACTAAAACTCAGGTTCTTTGGGAACTGAAAAGCCCTTTGAAAGTAATTATGGTCAGTCCTCTGACTTTCATTTCCATGGGGCCATAATGAAACTTCTCATCTATCAATTAAATGTTAAGCATTCTTAAATAATATTATAAGAGACAGTTCTCACCTTGAAAGTGATACATGCCACATGTTAAATGATTAGAGAAAAATATAAGGGGAACCTTTGTTTTACAGGCCACCTCTGTTACTGGGAAATCCAAGGCTGCACCATTCTAACTGAGGTCACCCCTCCGGATTCTTATGTCTTAACCCCATCAGTCTCCCATCCCACCCCACCTCACTGCAGCCGTCAGGTGGCCAGTTTTAGGACTCCTTTTATGAGGCAGATTTACATGGGCTTTGTTCTTTGATACAAGAACATTCCTCTGCTTTGTACCATCGTGTAGAAGACGTAGAACATAGGGATTAAGAATAGGAGCTATGAAATCACGTTAAGTGTAAGTTTGAATTCTGACCCTGCCACTTATGCCCTATGTGATTCTTGGTAAATTGCTTTAATTCTCTATGCCTCAGTTTCCTGCTCTGTAAGGTGACTTAATGCTACTACCTCAAACAGTAGTTGTAAGGATTAGATGAGATAATGTACATAGTGTTGACCCATAAAGAGAACTCACTCAATCAAGGATGAGTATTATCATTATTACCTTTAATTATTGTTACTCTGTCTTTTAGCCAATTCAGTACTAATGCAGAATTGGTCAGTTTTCTCCCAGTTCTGAGATTTCCATCTCCCACTACTCATCATATCTCTTACCAACAATTGTAACAGCTTGCTTGACCTCTGAACAATGCTCTTACTTTTTAATACATTAGAGATAATTTTTGAAGGATTTAGGCTAAACGTTCATAGAGCTGGACCATGGAAATTCCTATGGCATGATCCCACTTTTCCTGCACTAACGCCACTTCTTCCCTGCCATTTCTCCATGACTTAAAGTAGAACCCATTCCTACTGGCTGTCTCTGGGATCAGAGCTGGGACCCTTCTTCATACTGTAGTACGAGGGCAAGTTCAATGTCGTTTTCACAGAATCATTGGATGGTGCTAGGTTCAGTATGGCCATTGCATACTGAACCTAAATTCTCCAAAACACTTTTTTTCCCGGATGTTTTGTATAACTTACCAGGAACTGTGAAAAGGAAGTTTAAACTCATTTCTCACCAGCTGAAATGATTTTATATGTAAATCAAAGAACAAGAGGCATGCCATCATATTGCAGAATTCCTAGGGGAGGTGTACTCAGATTAGACCCTTTCTGGACCCCTAGTTATATTCTATGATGCAGACTTTAGGTACAGTAGATCATACCTAAATCTGGGATTTGCCAGAGACAAAAGCTAAAGATTCCAAATTTCATGTTCAAGAGTTACTGCATGACAAAGATAGGTAGAGAACTACAGGATTTCATTAAGTTGAAGATGCCCAATGGTAGACTAGATTCCCACATTGGTCAGTGATTTCTTACTGTACACCATGATTCTAATGCCCAATGAAAGTAATAAGAATTGGAATCCTTTGCAATAGTTGAAAGTACAAATGGTATATCTATAAATTCCAAAAGTCTGCTTTGTTGCAGAGGTTTATAGAAGGTGAAAATCACCATTGTGGTATTTGAACTATGCCTTGAAATAAGTTATGGCTTGAAAACAGAAGAAAAAGAAAAGAGTGCATGGGATGATATATTCAATTATAGAAAGAAGGAAGTGACTGGGAGAGAGAATAGGCTGGAATGGACCTCAGAGGAAATAGAGTTTATTTTTAAAGCCCTCACTTGGTGTAATTCATGCTAGTATTCAACAGTTGCTTTATTTCCCAGAAGTTTGAGTTATAACTAACCAGAAATTCTCATAATGAAGTTTCAAGCCATTCTTGTTGTGTTCATTGTGAAGCTAGGTCACCATCCTTGCACCAAAGATGAGGAGACGTTCAATTATGTGACACTGGTAGCAATTGGTCACCAACCTCTGCATAAGTTGTTTTGTTTGTAAATTGCTATGGAATTATCTTTCAGCCTCTGTCCTTCAGAATTAAGCTTTTCGATCCATTTTGATCTTTTTCCCCTGGGTTTCACTTTCAACTTCTTAACTTATTTGATTCTTTACTGAACTACACGAACAGCAGATCTTCTCATGGCTAGAAGTAGAAAAAGTATGATAAAAATATATTGCTTCTAAAGGATGAATGATTTGTGTGTGTGTGCGTGTGCGTGTGCGTGTGCGTGTGTGTGTGTGTGTGTGTGTGACATACATGCTGTTTTACAGCTTCTTTTTCTTTTGGCAAATAAGCATTTTTTCCTTTTGTTCCACTTTCCCTGCCAGGCAAACTCATTCCTCTACTAAGTGAAACAACATGAAAGAAAAGAAAGGATGCAGTGACTTACAGACCCTTGTTAAGTGACCAGACTAGAGTAGCCAGAGTAGTGGATGAGGAGATGGATGTGGAGTTTCTAGGTTGAATCTGATCTTCATGGAATTGAAAGCAATTCTTCTCACCTCTCTGTGTTCCATTCTCCTGCTTAGAGAATGGAGACGAAATTCCCTTTTCTCACTTCTTTATATCCGGTGGACGGAAATCTACTTTTAAAGAAGAGCACTCTATAGATCATATGTCTGTCTATCCCCAACTTTCTTCAATGGTCTCAAATTAAACAATAAGGCTCCTTTGTCTACATAAAGCCATGAACATTTCCTGGCAATTCTAACATTTGAATATTCAAGATACATTTCCTACATTGCCAAAGATGCACAGAAATGCTACAAAAATCCTTTTCTCTGGCCATACTCTTTAGATTTTTGGTGTTGAAAATGTAATAAATCAGTATCCAGTTGAATGGAACATTTTATTTTGTATGTGTTTCTTGTGCTCAGCCATCTACATCTTTATAGGGAGTGTTGAGGATTGGTTGGTGTGTCGAAATCCCAACATCACCGCCTTTCCTCCTAGCCCAAGATTATCTTTCTTCGCTTGAACAACAATCCCCCTTGTTATCATGTGTCTCCATTTGTCTCACATAATTTGCCTCATTTTCTTCATTTTGGGAGCTTCCATAAATATCCTTGCAGTCTAACTAGGCTTAGCAAGAAGGGAAAATGTGTTTGACACCCAACTGTAGGAGACATGGTTGCAGAATGCTTTTGTTCAGGACTCTTATTTCTGAGATTAAGAGGGCGTGACGCTGAGACAGTGATTATGAAAGAATACCCATGCCAAACAAACCCAGAGGAAGATTTCTAATGACGTTACTCCTTGGCACTTTGATATTTGCACCATCATTTCTCGCTTGCCTGGGCTGCTGAAAAAACCTCCTACCAGCTCCCACCTTCCTCTTTTTCCCCATGAAATAGCCAAAGTGATCTTTTAAGGTAAAAATCAGATTTCATCACTCGCCATCCATCCAAGTCTTCAATTCCTCACCATTACACTGAGGATGAAGCTCTAACTTCAACTTGGCTTAAAGACCCACTTCACTGGGGCCCTGTCCTTCTCGGCTCCCAGCTCCACACCCACCTCCTTCCTTGCTTTTCAGCACCTTCTGATCTCACGCCCCCACTGGGCTTTTACGTCTGACGTTTCTCTTGATGTCATTCAGGTCTACATGTGGATGTTACCTCTCAGACAAATGCACATCTGTCCCCTCTGCTTTGCCCTGCTTTTCTTTTCTTTGTAGAATCACCTGAAATTATGTTAAACTATTAGTTTGTTTTTTAAATGTCTCTCTTTTGAGAACAGGGACTTTTTGGAATTATTCACTATTGTCTTCCCAGAAACTAGAACCACACCAGGCACATATTCAGTGCTTAATAAACATTTGTCAGGTAAATGAATAAATTCTTATATACACATTATACAAGCTTCTTATAGCCAGTGTTATTCTTCTTCAGAGGGGAAGATAAACGTTAGTCTCATTTTTTATGATTGAACTGTTTTTGGAAGATAAAATCATTTTGTTATCGATTTATATGAAACCTGTTCATTCACTTCACAGGAAGTTTCTACATTATTTTCTCCCCAATAAAGCTGAGGATCCTCAAGCCTGAAAATGAAAGAGTTCATCATCTACCTGGCAATTCTTCACTAACTTTTGACACAACAAAGAGGAACTACGATAGAGATGATGACTGCTTGGGTACATAGGAACAAGAGGGGGAAAGAGCAAAGGCAGTGGTAGCATATAAATAGATCACCTTTGTCCCTCTTCTGTCTGGCCCTAGAAGAAATATCAAGATGCTGGCAGAACTCCTAGTAATTGGACCCAAGACTGCCAAAGCTGTGACTGGACATAGTTGAGGGGAAAGAGAGGTAGCTTTCCTTTGATTCCATGTTTACTTATTGCAAAGTTGATGGGGGCTACAGTAATATTTATCACTCCAGAAGACCTAATTGAAAGACACTGAGAGAAAAGTCTAAACTTAAACTTTCTTAGAAATGACGCTGGGAGAGTGGGGTGTTCTTTCATTATAATAAATTATTCTAGGAAGAATCAAAGGAAAAAAAAAATGCTGTTCTCATTTTCGGTGAACCTAACAGAGAACATTTTTCTCCAGACATCGTTTTGCTGGCATTTGATGAGAATTTACCATACCAAGAATTCACAGATTCAAGTCTGCCAGGACCAATCTGAATTGGTAAAGAGAATGTTCTTGATTTTCGATGGAATTTATAATTATCCAGTAGAATTATGCTAGGGAGCCAGTCTCTGAATGGAATCAACCAATCCAAACTTACAGCATCTTACAAAGGATCATAATGCACCACAAAGATATTTGCAAGCTCCATATACTCACATGTTGTTAGGACCCTAAATTCTTGATTCTCCCATTACTTCATTAATTTAGTAACTTTATTCAATAAACGTTTAGTAAGCACCTACTGGCACCAGGGACCACACCAGGTCAGGGGATGCCAACGTATATTCTTTTTCTCGTATAGTTTAGAATCTAGTTTATTTTGAACTTTCCTATCATGTGGCAGAAAATTTGTCTGGGAAAAAAATAGGAATTTTCCTCATGGAGAGAAAACAATACATTTAGAACTCTTGGTGGAAATCAAATGGAAAATGACAGCTAAGACACAGAATGAGATTTCTTAGATTTAATTTTGGTCTCAGTGTAGTACGGATTGAACAAGACTAAACTATGGACCCAAGATTTAAGTTCATCAGTTAGTTTTCTTTTCTTCCAAAGCTACGTACTTCACCTCTGAATTCAAGCCAGCAGTTTCCCAAATGTTTGTGTACTCAGGACATAGGTGACATGCAAAGAGGAAAAGTTTTACCCAAATATTGCATTATTATTAAAAATGACACACAACAAGGGCACCGGAAGCCCTTCTCTTTAATTTGGTAAATTGTTAACTCCATAATATTGTAAATGTTGGATACATTTGTTAGACTTCTTGACCTTCCCCAAGTTGGGAAGCTATATTTGCTTCTTCCTATTGCAAAGTAAGAGGGCACAGAGTCCTATGGTCAGGAGTGGACAGGATGTGGGATTGCAGGCATCAGAGGTATAGAATTTCTGACTTGCAAACTCCTGAGGATAATTGCTGACTCTCTCAGAGGTGACCAGAGTGTATGGACTTTTGTCCCTTTATTGGACAGAGTTGAGAAACTGTTGCCAAGCACACTGCTTGAAGTTTTTATGCAGTCATATAATTTATTAATGTGATTCCCATGAATGAGTCTATTTTTGCATACACACTCTACACACTGAGTGTCCAGAGGAAATACTGTCTTTGGCTTACAGAGATCTGTGTGCATTGCCTTCTGAAATACACACACCCAAAGCTGAGTTTTCCCTCAATGCAGGTGTTTCATTTTGCCCACTTAAATCTAGAATATTTGAACTGGAAGGATCTTTAAAAGAGACAATTTAACCCAACTCCTCTAAATGCCCCAAGGCCACTCAGTGAATTAGCAGAGGGGCTAAGGCTAGAACTCAGAGCGTTTGGGTCCCAAACCATTGCTTACCTTAGGATGAGGCCTGGTGAAGATGCTCTTGGAGCCCCTCTAAACACCTCTTGAACAGCCCAACGTCATGGACATAAAAAATTCACATACGGTCTTTATTTTCTGCAGCTCATCTGAGACCCTGGAGAAAGGTTTTCATTACTTTGAGTCATGGTGGAATCTAATACTTTAATTTGTTTAAGGCCCATGAAGTTCAAAGGTTACAAACGGAAGAGGGGTGAAAGGTTATAGGGGGTTCTTTTCTCAATCCTTTGAAGCAGGTAAAGTTTACGTAGGGAAGACACACAGTGATGGTCAACGGTAACAAGCCGCCAGTCACCAGCTCTGACACTGGGTTAGGAATCTGTGTGCCCAGGACAAGCCAAAAAGCAGTGCTGGGAGCCAAGAATGAAGACGCCCTTTCAAGCTGAGGTAAATCTTTACATTTGGAGTACATTGACATACAAGGTGCTCTTTCTCCAGGCTTCCAACACCAGTTGAGGTTCTCTAAGAGCAAATGGTGGTTTTTTTGCATTTGAAAGGTTCCCTGACAATAAGATGGGGGAACTGTGTCTCCATACCCAGGAAGCCAGGGAGAATCTTTTTCAGTTATTTGGGATTCTGGAATATATCTTATGCCTGCTTTTTCAGTTTAAAAAATAAAATGGTTGGGGGGCATGGCTGGGGTCTCAGTTTCTGAGATGGATACTGATACTTGATCTGATAAGGAAGACTTGATACTTCATTGTGAGGCCTTGTGTCCATCTGGGCCCAGGCTCACACTGGCAGGTCAAGTTCAAACATGTAGGCCTGGGTGAGAGTGAATATTAGGAATCCTCCCCAGGTCTTCATGTGAGGAAAGAATGAGTCTAGAAGGCTTTTTTCTCCTGACACTTCTGATCTGTCTCCTCTTTCATCCATATCTTTTTCATTCCTGTCTCCGAGAAAGAGATATCCAATTTTTACTTATTTACTTATTTTTTTGCCAAGGTCAACTCACTCACTCTCCTGGCAAACTTG
Organism: Eschrichtius robustus; assembly: GCF_028021215.1. Classification (NCBI taxonomy): domain Eukaryota; kingdom Metazoa; phylum Chordata; class Mammalia; order Artiodactyla; family Eschrichtiidae; genus Eschrichtius; species Eschrichtius robustus. The sequence goes on from NC_090824.1 coordinate 183,678,715, forward strand.
ATTTGATCCTACCTAGTTATATCAATTAATTCTCACTGTTTCCCTATCTCATTAATCCCTTCTTTTCTGCCTACATTCTCGTTTAAGCCTGATTTGAAAGGTCGTGTGAGACTAGAGTCATGTAAACCCGAGGCTGAATCCTCTGTCATTTGACAGCTGTGTGCCCTTGAACAAATCATTCCCCTCTTAGTTTCCTCATTGTAAAATGAGAATAATAATAGAATCTATGTTTTCAGGGTTTTTTAACAAGATAAATGATAATGTATATGTAGTACCTGCCATGTAATATAGACAATAAACAGTAGTAATTGGTTTTTCTGCTGTTATTATTATATAAGTAATACAATAGTATATTATTATCACTAATATATTATTATATCTCATCTGCTGCTAGACAAAAATCTCCTTTAATATATGGGAGCATTTCTTCTTCATTACTTGAGAATATCTGTCATGATGTTGTGATATATCTTCACTAAGTGTTTATTGAGTAAATGCGGCCAACAATTTGCTACAATGATTTGAGAAGTGTGAAAGTTTGGTTTGGATGTCCAAGGCTTTAGCCATTTGTCCTTTTTGAGCTTTTTGACGTTTGTTTCATAATTGAGTAAGGCTTAAGCTATTTGTGGTCATTTGCTAGTGGCTCAGAAGTCTCAGTGGCATAAAAAGTTGTGGTCCAGGGCATGCGTAAAATGTACCACTTTTGGTGTTCATGGACACTAAAAAAGTGGGACTAGTAAGATATCATTAGGAAGAATAACAGGATTTCAATGCACACACAGATTCCAATTTTTGTTCTTGAAAGAAGAGTGAGACTCAGCTTTGCATGGTCTCGCCTTGAATTACATAAGACAGCACCATGTGGGATCTGGAGCACACCCTGCAGATCATAGGCCAGAGTTTCTCAAAGTGCTTCCAAGTCTGCTAATTGTTATGCAAAGAAAACAAAGGAAGAAGTCTGTGGCCAAATCACTTTGGGGAATTTTGGCAAAAACAAAGATAAGCAAGTTCCTTTACTACAGGATTGTGAATATCCTACTGGGGATACAATGTATAGTGATTTCCAAATTCATTTGCCCAAGGAACATTGTTTTTCAGAGTATATCTCAGGATTATTGTCAGGAGTGATCTGCTTCTAGCCTCATTATTTAATAGATGTGGAAATCAGGTTCCAGAAAATTAATTTGCCAAAGATTGCTCAGCAGTAGAGCACAAAGAATCTAGACGTCTTTATCCTTATCTGAAATTAGTCTTAATGTTTATTTTTGCTTTCTTGGAGAAATAATAAAATTCACATATGAATGTCTTACGAGCTTACACTAAAAATATCACAACTAACTTTTGAGAATTAAACACATTAATAATAATGAAATTATTTTCCTGTGAAATTGGGAATAAATTACTTCCAAAGTTCTATTAGGAAAATTGGTAACTGTTTTTTTTTTTTAACTAGAATTCCCCAAACAAATTTCTTTGAGATTTTACTCATTATTTTTATAATTAGGCATAAAATGATTCATGCTTTATCCATAATTTAACAGATCCTTTTGGTTATTTCCAAATAAGATTAGTCTTCCTGCATATTATAGATAAGCAGTCAGTCATTTGTGACATAACGCTCTTCTTAAAAATAATTAGGTTTGCAATGTGATATTTAGAATTTCTCAAACTGTCTGATAAAAATAATCAAAAATTCATAAGAAATGTAAAAATCTGCTGTCAATGTGATGAAACTAAAAGAGCGTGAAAGTCAAGTTATAGCATTTCACTCACTGCAAGACTGTTTCTCTAGCTGCATGGTTTTCAGACTTGACCAAGAGCAACTAATGTCCACTAGTTTCTCACTGGATTAAAAAAAAAAAAGACAGTTTAGGACCTGAGTCTAAGGTAATCTTTAAAGAAAATCATTGTGTGTTGTTATTGGTGATGTTCTAAGTACACTGGCCACAGGCCACTGGAGCAGGTGATAAGTATCTTTACACGTACTGGCTTCTCCACACGTAAAAGCCAATGACTAGAAAACCATCAATTGAACCAGCAAGGTTCAATTGATAAAGGTTACTTGGGCCTTTGTTACTGCAACCGGAAGTAGACTTTCAGTACCTTCTCCTCTTTTGATTATGGGAGACGATCTTCATCCATATAGTTGGAAGCGCATAGGTCACCTTTCCAAGCAATGATGCTAAAGACCACAGCACGGAGGGGCCAGGGCTGCCCTCAGACACGGTGCAGGGAATACGGACACGCAGTTACCCCGGGAAGCTTTTGTTTTTCCCTGGAAAGTTGAACCATTACTTGTAAATGAGGGATGCCCAGCTACCTAAGCTAAAGAATATCTCTTAAATTTTAAAACAAGTATTTTGTAAGAGTAAGAGGGATGTTGTTATATCTGTGCTGTTGGCTGGGAAAAATTACTTAGACGTTCTTGGGTCTCTGAGAGTGTTTAGAATTGGTATTTGTTTAGAGACTTCTTGAAATGAATGTGCCAGAAAATGTGTGTCTAAGAACAGAACTTGAGATCTGAGGTATGAGAAGGTTATGAGCCCTGTGAGTTAACACACTGGCCACTGACCAACGCATTACTTCATCTATATTTATGTCATCCTCTGAAAGTGCAGCCGAGTGTGCCAGGTGGATGTTTTCTATGTAGTAGCCCTGGGTGGGCAGTTCCTGAATCTCCAAATGAACTAGAGGCAGCATCCAGTGCAGGTCCTGCACTTCTCAGCAGCTCTAGTTGCTATGGTATCAGGTGTCTTGTACATTCTCAGTAAATACTTGTTAATTGGTTGATTGATTAGCTTCTGACTTCACCCTTTAGCCTCAGTAGCTAAGTTTCTCTCTCAAGTCTCAGGACTCTCTCTAAACTCTATATTTTCCTCGTATTTAGCATTCATCTGGTGTCCCCTCAAGCCATTCTGTTATTTCAGATATTGCCTTAGCAGAATTTCTAAATGCTGAAGACTCTTTTTTTTTTTTATTAACAACATAGAAGGGAGATTGAGAATCATAAGTATGCTGCCAGCCCTGGAATGTTTGCCTAGTGACCTAATTTCATGGGAATTTGCCAGGCCAGCTCCGTGGAAGAAATCCAGTCCTATTCCTCCAGTTTCCTTGGGTTATTCAGCTGACACGCTCCACAGCCATCTTCTTCACATTGTTGTGACCTTCAAGATACTCTCCCCTGAATACTGCTCTATTTTAATTTCGCTATATAAAAAAAACCAATAAGAAATAAAGGTGTACTAATTTATGTGGCTTAGGCAAATTTACACAATATAAGGAGCTTAACTCAAATGGTATTTCTTATACTGAATTATGACAGACACTTGTTTCTTATTACTCTAGACTTCTGTCACATGTATTTTGGATAATTTCAGAAGTGTATCCGTGTAATTTATCCGGCACTTCATCTAGACCTGTTCCGTAAGATGTAAGTTACTTTTTCTCCATCACAGACTTTCATGTACCTTCTCGTCTCTTTTTTGCCCACTAGTTCCTTCTAAAGCCAGATCTACGGTTATTTTAGACACCACAGTTCATTTGACATGGTAGTATATTGATCTGACATTCTCTTCAGAAAACCAATACCAAAGTACTGTGTGTTAGTACACTAAGAATTGTACGCTAATTCTGTTCTGTCTACAAGCGTATAACCTTTTCTGAAGAACACTCTACCTGTTTTATCCCTCCATCTGGAAGCACTGCAATGGCCTTTGGCCAAAAGCAATGATGTTGTGACTTTCTTACTTCTCTATAGCCTGCCCAGGGACATTAATGAAAGAAAAGTAAACCTACTCTATTATCCCAAATGGCTCTTCAAATAATTAGGAGATTTTAATAATAGTGTCCCGCTGATGCTCTCAGGTTTCCCACAGGCACTGCAGCATTTCCAAAGTGAGTAAGATTGCACCGATGCTTCAGGAGAAAAGACCTCGCTCTCACTACCCATGACCTTCAATTCATACAAATGCTGAAAACAGCACCGGGCATCCCATTACTGAAATGGATTGTCTGGCATCAACGCTTGCAGTTTTGGAGTCTAACACCATTTTGTGGTGATATCTTTGAGAAAAGAAGTGATTCAAATTTTTAAAGAGGCAGAGACTTTTGAGAAGGTTGGATTTTTGACATTTTGTTTTTTTCCAAGCTGGTCCCCAAGATCATTGAGTCACCTCCAACTTCTCTATATAGAAGGTGATGAAAATAGATGGCAAGACCTTAGGTATTTCAGAGGAGTAAAGGGATTATGTTAAAGTGACCTCGAAATGAATCCACAGCCTTGAAAAGTACAAACTCATAACTAGCAACTCCACTACTAAAAGTTCATCCTCAGTAAGTAGAATCAATAATACATACACGGGACTTCCCTGGTGGCGCAGTGGTTAAGAATCCGCCTGCCAATGCAGGCGACACAGGTTCGAGCCCTGGACCGGGAAGATCCCACATGCCGCGGAGCAACTAAGCCCGTGCACCACAACTACTGAGCCTGCGCTCTAGAGCCCACGAGCCACAACTACTGAGCCCGCATGCCACAACTACTGAAGCTTGCCTGCTCTAGGGCCCACGTGCAGCAACTACTGAGCCCACGTGCCGCAACTACTGAAGCCCGCGCGCCTAGAGCCTGTGCTCCTCAACAAGAGAAGCCACCACAATGAGAAGCCTGCGCACCACAACAAAGAGTAGCCCCTGAGTAGCCCCTGCTCGCCACAACTAGAGAAAGCCCACGTGCAGTGACAAAGACCCAATGCAGCCAAAAATAATAAAGTAAAAAGAATAAAAAATTAAAAAACCTAAAAAAAGAATAATGCATACACACATTTAAATACAAGGATAATCATCACAGTGTTCTTTACAATATTGACATTTTGGAAGCAAATATCCAGCAATAGGAAAATGGTTAAACAATGGAACACACTATAGCTATAAAACATTTTGTTGTAAAATATGTTTATTGACCTTCACAATACTTTACTTGAAATAAAAAAGCAGATTATAAAATAGTTCCTATCATGAATTTTTTTAAGAAACAGTGACATATTAGCACGGTTGATGTATTAAAGATGGTATTTTTTAAAATTTTGTCTGCATTATCTGATTATTCTATAGGAAATATGTAGTATTTATCAAAAAAAAGGAAAGGAGAAAATAGGATGTATTACAATTCATATTAAAATATGTTCTCCTCTTTCTTTTAAAGAAGACTTTAAAGGGGAGTGGAGTGCAGTTGTCACAAAGGCGGATAAGAATGCCCTGATCAGCCTCTGGCACCCTAACATGAGGGGAGAGGGGAAGAGAGGTTGCTTTGAGGAGGAAAAATGGGGCAAGTAAGCAATTTCTTAGTTTGAACAGAGAGGTGCAGTACTTCTGTGCATCTGTTCATACCCAACTCCACAGGGTGTGATGTCCCTAGATGTCAGGGGATGGGAAAGAGACAACAGTTTCCAAACACCATCAGTGGAGAACATTTTCAAGGTGTTGGCTTCTAAGAAAGTTTCCAGAAGGATTATCATGCCTTTTCAAGAACACATGTACACACACACACACACACACACACACACACACACACACACACACACAGACAGAGGCACACAAAGAGGTGACAGCATTTCAATGTCTACTTCCTAGAGTAAGTAGATACCATTAGTTGGGAATTTTATCCACTTACTTCTTCACCTGTTCTTTTGTCCTTTTCTCTTGTACAGAAGAATGAGTTTCCTTTTGAAGAATAGTCCCTTCCCCTCTGCCCTTTACCCTGACACCTCCCACCTCCTCAAGAACCTTGTTCTTTAGACCATTTCGGCCCTTAAGCAATAGACATAAACTGCCTGGGACTCGTGAACGATTCTAGTACCTACAGACATGTTTGTGTCCAGAAAAAAAGTTTGAATTCAAAATATAAATAATGAAAATCAAATGTAATAAATAACAGAATGTATATAAAATGTAACATGATGTCAGCATTGTGAACTTAATATTCATGAACATTTCACTCCATTTGAAAACAATTTGTGAGTTGGAGGTCCTCCATTTTCCAAAATCCCGACTATGCACATTAAGTGTTGATCAAGAGACTGAATTATAAATTGAGTTATCTAGAGCCAACTCATTTTGAAAGCAAAATTATAAACATCCTTTTACTTTTTTTCTTTGTGAAAAATGTACTTAACGTGAGCGACTGGTGCATTTTAATGTGTTTAATCTGAGGTCGGGAAGGACCTCAGTTAAGAGTGCCGGGGCTACTAGCCTTGCGGCTCCATAAGCTATGTGTTCGCCATCCTGTACCTTTCTTCTCACTTTGTCCTAGCTCCTTTCTCTAAGCAGTTACATATGCTCTCACATTGCAACATTACCATCTATGTGCCGTCCTCACCTTTCAGCAGTTGCCCTATTCCTCTACTCCTCTTCCCAATTTCTCAAATGCGGTCTACAGAGATGGTCTATATTTTCTCGCTTCATATTCACTCTTTAGCTCACAGAAATATTATTTCTATCATAGCCATTCCACCGAAATGGGATGTCCTCACCAAAGACACCAACAACCTCGTTCCTCAATCCAATTCATAGATTTCAGTTCCTTATTTACTCACTTTATCTTCCTTTTTCTTGAAACACAGTTGCCTTGGCTTCTGTGATATTTTTCTCTCTTGGTGTTCTTCTTACTTCTCTGGTTGCTTCTTGATCTTCCTTCAAGATTCCTCTTTATCCCTTGGATGATGGTGTTCGGGGATTTTACCCAAGGCTTCCTCTCTTCTCCCTCTACATACTCTCCCTGGGCAAGTCCCCTGATACATCTACCATGTGGCAATGATTCTCAAACCTGTAGCCCCAGTCTATCTCTCTCTCTCCTAGAGTTCAGACCGATATGATAACCAGCTGTCTACCGGTCATCTCCAATAGAGTTTAGACCATGGTACTAAACGAAATTTCTATCCCTCATCCTCATGCCCCACTCCCATCTCTTCTTCCTTGTGCTCATGGTATCAACAAATGGTACCAACAGCAAACGTAGCCAGAAACTGGGAGCCAGCTTTGACTCCTCAGCCTCCCCTACCTGCCATATTCAATGACCTAGAAGTCTTAAATCTTGTACCTTCTATAAATCCATCCCCTCTTCTCCATCCCCAATGCTGCTTTCCTAATCTAGGCCACCATCATTCTGTGTCTGAATTACTACAGCAGCCTCTGCCATCAATCATTTTCCCACTCTGCTCCACAAGTGATATTTTTTAAAATATGAAACCAATTATGATATGTCATGGCTTAAATCCTTCAACATTTTCCCCAGTACTCTCAAGAAAAAAGTCCAAAGTCCTTAACATGGTTTACAAAACTAGCAAAACCTGGTTCCAATATGTCCACAGCCACATCTGCTTCCCCTCTTCCTACCCTATCCTGTGAGAGTGAAAATCTTGTCCTCCCCAGTCACTCCACATCCTTGCTTGCTTCCAGGCTTTCGTGCACACCATTGCCATGGCTGGTAACACTCTTACCTATGTTCCCCCATCTAACTGACCCATACCTGCTTTTCAGATTTCAGTGTAGAAGTCAGTTACTGCCCTATGCTTTCCCTGATGCACCAAACAAGAAATAGATAACTCTCTTAAGTGTCACCAAAGTGTTCTTTTTTCTAATGGGGCTTTTGCATTGTTCATAATTGCTTGTCTACTTAGCTATCTCATATCCTCACTAGGCTGTATACTCTGGGAGGCCAGGGTTTATGTCTATACTGTCTAATAGTATAACAAATTCTTGATAAATATTTGTCAAACATGTAAATGAACAAGCACCGCCACACATCTGATTGGCTGCTAATTGTTCTGACTTCAGTAGGAGACTTCCTGAGTTAGATTTCCCATCTAACAACTTTGTTCTTAACCATTGTTATAATGCTTTCGAAAACCATTGAGAAAGTGCACTAATATTTACCAAGCACTTTGAAATAGTGAGATAAATGCTTCTAGTGAAGGTGGCCTATTTTAAGACAGACCTGGGTCTGACTACGCAGCACAAAATGGGCTGCCTTTACTGCAACGATGCCATTCAAGGTTATTTGTCGCAAGCACCAAAATTTACTGCTGGTGGGGAAGGAAGCCACCGAGTACATCCAGAGCCAGATTCAGACAAATGCTTGCTGCTGTTCGCAGCAATCGGTGAAAGCCTCTGTTCCACATGCTTTATTCTCAATAACGTGGGGCACAGTTGTTGCCACATTTAGGAAAGTAAGCAGAGAGGTTGTCTGATTTCCTTCCCAGTTATAACTTACAGTCATGACTGAACCAGTTGGCAAATATACTTTGTTGATAATTAAGCAGTATTATTTGTGAAATTTTGCACGGGCGCTGCAGCAATATTAGCTTTTCACCTGTGATGGCCAGGTTAAATTCGTAAAGGAAGCAGCAAAAGTGAAAGACATTCCAGATTATTAGGGTGAGTTAATTTGAAGGCAGGGGAATATGAAATTTAGGCTTAACAAATAAAGGGGCTTTTGGCAGAGTTTGATCAGGCATCCAGAGAGCCTCCTTTTCTTACTGTGAAAATGGTCTGGGTCCAAAGGGACAAGAAACGCCTGCAGCTAGACATTTGGAGACACCATTATTTTTATGTGCTTCCTGTACTGACATAATTATGGCTATGCGTTTGTACTTTTGCTTTGGCATAAGCACCAGGAGAAGCGTCTTTAAAATATGAAGTTAATACTACCTATGTGTGACTCAAGATCTGTAGGTTAATTCTTTAGGTAGAGGGACTATCAGTGCATAAAAAGAAATCCTAGCCCTTTAAAGTAACAACATTTATAATACACATCCTTGCAAAAGAAAAGAACTAGAATTCGTGCTTTTGCTGAAGGCCTCTGGTGGAGGTAAGTCCCCAAACCCACATAACTGGAACAGGTTCTAGGTTTAACTCCCATACTTTTGCTTCAAGCTAACGAACTATAAACTTCAAGTTTTTTCCTTCTTTACATCTCATTTAAAACACGGTGCGGTGGTATTTTCTTGAGGACCGGAGAGCTAGTTAGTTAACGTTTGCCAAGCACTTTGAAGATGAAAGGGACTACATTAAATCCAGAATTACAACTATTATCATCACAAAGCTCAGATTAGCTCAGAAATTTAGGAATGATGATTCAGGAACCCACATTCCAGATTCCAGTGAGATTGTGTCTGAAAATAGTCAAACCAATTCCTGCAATGATTCAGATGCTAAGGGTTTATGGGGTTCAGCGTGACAGTATCCCAAACCATGCATGACAATAAAAATTAGACTGCATTCCGACTGATAATTTAGGAAACAAGTTATTGAAGGAATCCCAAGGAGTCTTGTGTCTGTGTTCTCTCCAAGGCCAGATCCGTGCACAGTTAGACTGAAGAGACAGCAATCAGCCAGCCAAGTGAAGGGTGGTGCAGCCTGAAGGCAGAAATTGCCAAATGCACCAGATAAAGTATTTCATAAGTCACAATGCTAGAAACTAAAAAATTTAGTAGGGACAAATCCACATCAGGCAACTATCCTTAGCCCTTCTTTCTTGAAGACCCTTTCCTGGGCACCATTGCTCACAGTAATCTCTCATTAATTTTTAAAATATTTTTGGAAGAAAATGTTAACTACAGGTAAAATGCCCTTAATTGGGTTGAGGAAGTCCCCTTTTAATTTGCTCCTAGTTTGCTGAGAGTTTTTTATTTTTTTAATATTTTCTAATCAAGGATGGACGCTGGATTTTTGTCAAGTGCTTTTTCTGTGTCCATTGAGATGATTATTTGTTTTGTCTTTCTTAGATTAATATGATGAATCATACTGATTTTTTTAAATGTTAAATCAGCATTCCTGAGATAAACCCCATTTGGTCATAATATATCATGACTTTTATATATTTTGGAGTTTGATTTGGTTAAATTCTACTTAGAATTTTGCATGTATGTTTTTAAGGATATTGTGCTATCCTGACCTTCTTTTTTTTTGTAACGTCTTTGTTTGCTTTTGATGTTAGTGTAATGCTGGCCTCATACAACAGGTTAGGAAGTATCCTCTCCTTTCCTGAAAGACTTTGTGTAGGCTTGGTATTATTTCTTCCTTAAATATTTGGTAGAATTCACAAATGAAACCATCTGAGCCTAGCGTTTTCTTTATGGGAAGGTTTTTAACAACAGATCCAATTTAATAGCTATATTTAGTTTCCAATTATCTATTTTCCAAGCATCTTTCTGTTACTGTTTTCTAATTTCTTTAAATGGTGGTCAGAGAGCATACGTTATATTACTTGGATCCTTTTAAATTGCGTACTGAGACTTTCTAATGACAGAATATGGTATATCTTGGTAAAATACCATGGGTACTTGAAAAGATGGTTTATTCTAAGTCGTTGGCTGAAGTTTCCTATAGATGTCAGTTAGATCAGTTGGTTGTAGTGTTGTTCAGATCTTCTATATCCTAACTGATTTCCTGTCTGCTTGTTCTACCAATTATTAACAGAAGAGTATAAAAATCTCTGATTATAGATGTAGATTTATCTATTTCTCCCTGTATCTGTCAGTTTTTGCTTCATGAATTATAAAGCTCTTTCATTACATGCATAAATGTTTAAAATTATTATGTCCTCTTGATTAACTGACCACTTTATCATTATGACCTTTTTCTATCCCTATTAATATTCTTTGCCTTGAGATCTACTTTGTCTAATATTAGTATAGCCACTCTAACTTTTAAAAAATTAGTTTTTGCATAGTATATTTTTGCGATTCTTTTACTTTTAAACTATCTGTGCCTTTATATTTAAAATGTGTTTCTTGTAGATAACATTTAGTTGGGTCTTGCTTTTTTGTAATTTAAGGGCCTCTGCCTTTTAAGCAGGATATTTAAACCATTTCTATTTAATATAGTTATATATGTGGATAAATATAAATCTACTATTTTTCCATTTGTTTTCTATTTGTCCTACCTACTCTTTGTTCCTTCTTTCCCTCTTTTTAGGTTATGTTTTTAATCAACTGCATATTTTTTTATAATTCCATTGCATATCTTCTAATCACTTCAAATACTTTTTCTCCCTGGCTTCAGGTAGTCTCCTCACATGCACAATCTGGTCCATACTCAGGTAAAAACCAGAGGAGACCCTCTGCACACCCTCAGAGTTCGCTCTCCTCTCTCTCTCTCTCTCTCTCTCTCTCTGTCTCTGTCTGTCTGCAGATATCTCCTAACAGTATGGTATCCTGTGAATTCTACCTGCGTTGGTTCCCTTAACTCTCAGCTCCTTCTCCACAAGTGAGTAAGACCACCAGACTCTACCTGGGTTCCCCTTCCCTACACAGTGGCTTGTAAGTAGCTGAGGCAATAGCTGGGGCAATTGTAGAGCTTACCTCATTATTCTACCATCCCTCAGGGATCATGGTCCTTTGTTGTCTAATGTCCAACTTCTTGAAAACTGTTGCTTCACATGTTTTGTTTATTTTGGGGTTTTGTTTTTGTTTTTTTTGGTTGTTTCAGGCAAAAGGGTAAATCTAGTTCCGTTTACTCTGTCTTAGCCTGAAGTGATTCTGGATGGAAGGTGATACTGTTGACAATCACGAGTTATTCTGATGCAAATTGGACATGTTTTGAAACATGAGTCTGAAGATTTTCTGAAACTATTCGTTGAATGTCCTAGAATATTTAAGAAAACTGGTTGGAATTTTTTATTATGTTAATTACTCCAAAATGTATAGTGTCATTAAAATATTAAAGCAAAGTAACCCAGAAACAAATAGCTAATTCTTGCTCCAGTGTAACAATCTCTGAAAACACTAATGTAACGGCTCTCTCAAGGGCTTAGTTAAAAGGAATGCCTGTTAGATTTATTTCGTTTTCAGAAAAGAGAGAGGTCATTATGGTTTAACAATTACACAGTTCCCTCCTAGATTTAATCTTAATCTGTAAACACAGGCCTATGTTTTGAAGACTATTATGCTGAATGAAACAAACTTATTATTGACATTGGTGGCTAAATGTTTACCCCAGTGCCTGGAAGATACATACACAAAGCTAATTTACCATGTGTGATTATCTGAAAAATATATGTCTTCCATGTAGTGTAGTCTAAAAATATTTCCTTAGGGCTCTGAAAAAAAATGGTTTTTAAGAAAAAAATGAATAAAACCATGTAAATACTTGTGCATTTTCCATATGTCAATTTTTTTTAAAGGGCAGCTTTTTTTTCTTGGTTGTATTTCTCTCTGATTCTATGATATCTTTATGACGTATCAGCTATTTTCCCTTATTCTTTCTCAGACCCTTCAGTTTTCAAGAGCACCTGATATGAACAATGCCAGTGCCCTAGCTTTCTGTGTTAATGGCAATGCCTGAACTTTCTCTGGATCAGATTGCTTGACCATCTATCTTGTTTTTTTCTGGACAGTCCTCACTTTTGAATCATCTCATTTTCTTTTATGAATTCCCCAAATTCTTCAAGTCTAATATATATATCTATATTTATGTAGATATAGATATAGTATATTTATATATTATATATTGCACATATATATATTCGATTTTAAGAGTATATGTTCACATATATATGTATTGTATGTATAGTTTCATTTTTACCTAGAGTTAATTTCCTTGATTTTAAGAAGAGGAAAAATAGTAATATCCTTAAGTTTGGAGGAACAAAGAACTGTCCTGGGAGGAAGGGAAACACACAGCTTTGTCAGCTTGAATTCTTTCTGCCTTCCATCCCTGTGAAGCCAAAGCAGGTAATGAGGATGAGAGCCGTCCTGAGGCACTGACCCTCTCCATCCTCTTCTTTCTGCAGACCTGAATAGAATATAGTCCTCCAGTTTAGTCCTGTAAGTTTCAATTCACAAAACCCTAACTGACCTCAGGACTCTTACAATACCTCTCTGATTCTGGAACATTCTCAGGGTTAGCCGCCCCAGTCTCTCAACTGGCTTCCACAGCGCTTCGCATCCTTCATGTCCCTCCCCTGTGACTGGCTGTGATCAATCTGTCCACTTCAGCTTCTGAGGACTTGTTTTTACTCTGACCTTCCTGTGTGTGTTGATGCTGGGAGGGGCAAATCACTGTCACGACAGTTTGTCACTCAGTTTCCCGAATTCCTTCGCCTAATTTATTTTCAAGTTGCCATTTCCTGTTGGTACTGTGAGGCGCTGGCACACCGTGTGTGCTTTTTTGTCCTCTGTGCATCACCACCCCTCCTGGGAGACACACTGCTGAATGAACGTAAGCAAATGGCCGAGGTGGTGGGGAGGCTTAGAGATGAGAAAACCTGAAGCTCGTCCAGGTAGAAGCTGCCCCCTCACCTGTTTGGCCTCTACTGTGACTTTCTGCCTTTAAATGAGATGAGAGAGGGCTGTGAGGAGAGGGAAGTGGGTGTGGAATTTGGATTGGAGTAGGAATTAGGAGAAGCAAAAAAATAGATTCTGAACATTTAGCAGAGAAATGGTAGAATATTGAAAGTTGAGTCAATTGAAGGGGAGGAGATTGGGGTGTTGGTGGGGAAGGAAAGAAGCAACATCATACAAGGAGCTGGATGTGACAGGATTTTTTTCACAGAAAGAATCATGTTTTGCTGGGACCAGATTTTGTCCATGTTAGGGATATTTCCACACTTAGTTCTGTGAAACGCCTGGAGGTGCTTTTTCTTTTTTCTTACAAATGTTTCTGTAGATGTGTAGGTTTGCTATAAACTGCTTTCACCATGCAAGGGATTTTTCCTATAAAACCTTCCAAGGTACCACACTGCAAAACTCTACGTATGAGAAGATGGTACACATGAGGACATTGTTATAAGATATTTTAACTGAGCAGAGAGAAGAAGCTGAGACAGGTGCCGGAAGTTAGGCGTAGATGTTGCCCACATTTGATGTCAGGCAGAGTCTAAATGTAACATCTTTCACAGTGTCGCATGCCAGCAAAAGGCAGATTCTTACACTGATGATCGTAAGAAATCACACATATCAAGCTTGATCTTACAGTGCATACGTATGCAAAACACCGATCAAAATGATGGGAGTTTGCTTGTGTAGACTTGGCAATATCGTACACAACTGATGTTTATTTACCTCTGTAGCTGCTTCATAAATACGACACGTTATAAAGTCAGTTATGGCTTCCTAAAACATTCTCTCGGACTTCCTACGTTTAAATCTTCTACTGTCTCCTCTACTTTGCCAACCCATTTATGAGAAAATGGGTGAGCTCTGCTTATGTCACTTCAGAGAACCCTGCCTTTATTTAGGAACCAGTCAGCTAAACTGCCAAGATTTTAAGAGTTCATACCATCTATCTATATTAATTTCAAGTTCCTTTGTAAGGAAAGATGCATTTTTGATTTCTCTATCTCTACCAGGACAGTAATAGAGCTACTTACCAATTTTTTTTTTTTTCTCAGAAACAATGAACTAGGTCTCTTCTGCCAGGAGGAAGAGGGTCAATGAGAAATGGGAGAGTTTACTGGCCATTAACAAGATCACAAGTCAGGTAGTTAAATCCTAAAGAAAATTTCATAGGCCTGGGACTGCCTATTTCTATGTTGTAGATACAATAGGGAAAAAGGTAAATATAGTCAGTGATAATTCCCTCTTTTCTTGTCATCCACCGTCATTGATTCAGCTGACCTCAAATGTGTAAGAGACAACAAGTTTTGGAGACAGGAGGGCTGGGTGGGAGGGGAATCAGGTAAAACAGCTAAGTCTTTCTGGTTTTAAAAGTCCAGGTCTGAGGACAAGGGAGTGTACACACTGTTAGCTGTACTAAGTGATCACAGTTTTTGAGCATATTTTAAATAAGGGTCTCTCAAACACTCTCTCCTCTGTACATATGCCTTTCACAAGTATTTAAAGCAGAGATGAAGACTTTCCGTACCTTTCATAGCATGTCCAAAGCTCTTTAAGAAAACTAGTTGAAATTTTTTCTAAAGTCGGTCCAATTAAATAGGGTAGGTTATTAGACCCTTAGTTCCCAATTTCATAGTGTGATTAAAATTTCATAGATAGCCTTTTGGTGGTACGTATGCACTCATGCACAGACATACACATTTTCCATTGGCAGAATAGTGAATTAAAATAACATTTTAGTAAGTGTTGGGAAGCATGAACACAGGCCTGACTTTGACATCAGCATGTAGCCTTGTGCCATCACTGAATTTCTCTGGGCCTTGGTCTCCTAGGCTGTACAATGGTGATAGAGAGAAGCCCAGCCCAGGAGGGGCAGTTAGTAATGTTGGACCAAATGAGACCCTTCCCTTCAAGGTCCCTTATGGGAAACTTGCTTATAAATTCTTCCAAATTCCTCTCACTCCCTACCATTCCATGAGAAGAGGGGGCCACCTCTAGGAGAATTATTTAATTTTATTTGTACTTATCTTCCCATGAAATGTTTGTCCAGGTCCCAAACATAACTTGTCTCCAATCAGACTTAAAATAATGCATATCTACCTACAGTATATATCTGCTGAACAATGAGACCCTGCAGAAAAAAAATTAATTTCTGAATTTCATAAAATTTTGTTTTCCAAGACATTTATCTTTCACATGGTAGATAAATATTTTTTCAGTATTTGACCATTGACATAAAGAATTCAAGTATATTTTGTTTTTTTCGTCTTGATCTTGCTGTCTCTGTCTGGAGTCTAAATGCAAATTAATTTGCACACCAATTTACAGTACTAAAACTGGCCACACATTTAAAAAAACTATATCTGGAGAACACTGACTCTTACCTGGAATTGTGTTGTTGACATAGTGTCTCTCATTTTTCACTTTCTATAGTGTAGTGTCTTTAGTGGAGTTTGTATTTATCTCTGTATGAAGCTGTATTTCACTTTACTTTCTCTTTATGGTCTTATCACATCGTTTACAAACACTTTATCTCTGTTACACAAAATAAATAGAATTCCAGGCTTTCGATGAAATGTCATGCTGAAATGGATGGTCCAAAAATCTATATTTAGATGATTGACTCCTGTTTGAGGAAGACATGATAAATGTTTCATGCACATACACTGAAGGATGATGGATTTAATGACCATCCCCTAACCGGGGAATGCTATTTTGGAATAATTAAATGTTCCATCATTTGCAAGTCTAAATAGTCCATTGTTAGTTCCTGCTTTTGTCTGTCAACAGATCGTTCTATTTTCTAAAGGAAATTTATCATTAAAACAACTGAACACATAGCAACATCCCACCAGAGTGTGTTAGCAATAGCACATTTCATGGGACTCTGATTCATAGCTACAGTTTAGGAAGACTTAATTTATGTATAAGTCTGCTTCATATATGACAAACATGGCAAGCATTATTTAAAGGCTACTGGTAGATATTTATCTTCAGGTACTGAAGTGATCTTCTGCTTGAAGAGGTGGCTAAGCCTTTTGTCAGATGAAAAACTCTCATGGAATAAAAGAGCATTAACAAAGTATTTTGTAATTAAATAATAATAATTTTGCACTCTATTTTCTTGCTGATCCTTCTATTTTAGAGGTTTTTACATCCGAAATTCCTTTTTAACTCTTAATTGTTGAGGAATTTCAAAATAATTGTATCTAGTTATCTATGTGTATATATGTTAATATAAATTTTAATATTTAATTCTCCTAGGTCTTGGTCTTTTAGCTGCAAAAGGCAGTGGAGAGAAGGCGTGGGACTGGAGAATATTTATTTATATCTGCGTAATATATTATATATATATATATATACTTATATCTGAATAAATATAGCATCTTTCTCATGAAAACTTTTCTTATTTATAAAACATGGATATAGAAAAATTTCCCCAAACTCTATCAAAATGTTTACCCTTGTGTTCAAGATCTTTATATACCTCTCCAGATAGACAGATAGATAGAACAACTATATAATGGGAATGACATAGTTAATACATTAGTAATACATATGAATAGCAAATCACTTAATTGTTGAGTTAATGCTTCTACACCCTTATCGCTGGCACAGTAATGCTCATATGAATTATTTCCATAAAGCTGCATTGCATGAATGTTTTTGAGAACATAGTCAAAACTTCACAATTTCTGTTGACTAGGTACTGGAAATCAAAACAACTAGACCAATTATCAGGAAAGCCTGGCCGCATTGCTGACCAACTTGGATCATGGAATTATTGATTCAGATGCTACCCAATTAATTATTAAGATGGCTGAAAATACCAGACGGATCGTCCCACGTCTAACAGATTTTGATTGCCTTGCCTGTGCTGTGTGGTCCATATGTGGAAGTCAGAACATTTGTAGATAGTAGGACTGGCTGGGCATGACCAGATGGGTTTTGCCCAAGTTGGGAAAATCATGGAAGCCATTCAGAACTTTTTATTTATCAATGCAGTGGAGAGACATGTTGGTGAAGTTGACGATGGAATTGATTCAAGCAGCAGCAGTCATGGAGCAAGTAATTCATTAGAAGCTATGGTCTGCTTTTAAGAACTCTATGTTGAAGGTTTCCAAACTCTACTTGGACAGGGTTTATTGCAATCCTTGTTGATTATTTTACTTAATTCAAGCATAACCAGCTGCCTTATTGATTATGAATGGCTTAAAGCAGTTCCCCACATTGGAGCAAGGCTGTTTGAAGATGCATAAGTTTCTGTGTATAGGCTGTAATGAAATACAGTGATCCAAGACCATCAAATCTGACCTGGTCAATTTGGTATTTTCAGACTCCCTAAAGACCAAATGTACTGCAATCCTCAAAACTATTCTTGGAAATTTTAAACCCAATTTATATGTGATTTCTATCATTAAAGATATAATGATGCTAAATCATCTGCAATTTAGGAGATTTCATGAAGAGAAGTACCAATGATTCAACAGTCTGCCCCCGAAAAGGTAAAGTCTTATACTGAAAATAAGCTTGTATTAGTGGACATGAATGGATTTTTATGTTTCCCTGAAAGAAAAAAATCTTTAAGGCATGTTTCAGTAAATGTTTTGAAAATAATTTAAAGAAGAGAAAAGAAAATGCTAGTCATTAGGAATCAGAAAGATAAAGCATTGTTTAGCTACGAAAAGGTTGATTTCTGATTTGTTATGAGTTCTATCTTAAGTATTTTTCAATATATTTTATTAATTCAGGTGGTATTATAAACATTAAAATGTTGGTAAAGGTATAAATATCAAAACCATGCCTTGACTCAAAATATTGTAAAGAAAAAGTCAATCCAGCGTTATCAACAGTGATTCACATGGATTTATTGCAGTTTTTGTTTGATTAACCAGAAGTTGGTTATTAGAGAAGTAATAAAAGTAAAATGTACCCTCAAAATTTTTGCTTTAGTGAATCAGTGTAGACATCAGAAATTAATTGCACTTTAATCATAATCCTAATAATAAATGAACATTAAACCATAATTCAAATTTATGGGATGCTCACAGAGAAAGTTGATTTAAAGTGGAATGGAAAGACATGGCTGCCTTCATGCAGCAAAGCTTTGGTTTGGATTGCAGGAAATATGGTGCAAGCTAACATGAGTTCCTAGAGGAGAGAAAACATGTCTTATTCATCTTTTTATTCTCTCATAGTACCCTCCTCAATACCTTCTTATAGAATGAATGATCTTTAAACAATTATTTAACTGTTGAAACATTGCACAGGAAAAACAGAAAAGAGAAACCACTAACCAATTGTTTTAAAAAATGGGTTTTATTGTTGGATCTGTTCTTTGCTTGTTGCTTTTTGTTGCCAAGTCACTTAACCTCTTACTCTTGTATAAAATTAGAACTAGATCTTTCTGTCTACTTCTCAAGATTGTTGAAATGATCAAACAAAAGATGCATATGATGCAAGTGCTTGGAATATGGTGAGATACTAAAAAAATGGATTGATGATTTCACTATTTATATCCGTAATTCAAATCAGGCAAGTTTGATTGGATATGTTAGTAGATTGAATGCTGACATTGGCCACCCAGGAAGCATGTGGTTGGAATCACCATTCCAGTGGTCTTTAACATAGAGTTTCATCTCTATAGGATGGTATCGATTGAGAAGGAAACTGGATAAGAAATGTTTTAGGGTTTTTGTCAATAGTGTAGATTCAAGAGTCTAACTCTTATTTTCAACAGAAAATAGAGGATTTAAAAAATTAAGCTAAGGAATTCCCTGGCAGTCCAGTGGTTAGGACTCCATGCTTCCACTGCCGGGGGCCCAGGTTCGATCCCTGGACAGGGAACAAACATCTCGCAAGCTCCAAGGCACAGCCTAAAATAAAATAAAATAAAATAAAATATTAAGCTATGATCTGTGAATGTTACTTTAAAACTAAAACAAACAAAACTTTAAAAAGATTGGGAGTCGATATAAACTGAATTGCATTCCCCCAAAATTCATGTGTTGAAGCCCTAATCTCTAAAATGATTGTAGAGGGCCTTTCCAGAATTAATTAAGGTTAAATGAGGACATAAATGTTGAACCTCAATCTGATAAGATTAGTGTCCTTCTAAGAAGAGGAAGAGAAGCCAGAGCTCTCACCCACTTCTTGTCCACACCAATGAAAGACACGTGAGCAGGAGGACAGAGGGCGGCCGTGTGCAGGCCGAGAAGAGGGCCCTCACCAAAACCTGACCATGCTGGCGTAAGCCGATCTCATAAGCCATTTGACTTTCCACTTCTATTTGGTTCAATTCTTTTTGTTTAGACTTGCAGAGTTGCATGTACAACCTATATGCTAGTCCTTTAGAAGTAATGTAAAATGGGAACATCTTCTCTCAGACTATGCCTTATCTATCACCTTTGTTGAATAGAAATCTTTCATATTTATGCAATAAATTCCATCTATTTCCCTTTATGATTTATAGCTTTGCATGTTATTAAATAAATCATTCTTCAAAACAATGTCACAAAATACCCCTTACATTGTTTTCTAATAGAGGTGTGTTTTTCCTTTCATGTTTGAAACTTGAGACCATCTGAAATTTATTGCGGTGTATGGTGTGAGATAGGGATATAATCTGATTTCTGTACATATGGCAAACTAATTTCCTCAGCACAATATATGTAAATATTGATATTTCCCAATGATTTGTAATTTCTCTACTATCATACACTAGGTTTCCATAGTGTATGTATCTGTGTATACGTACACATAGTGTAGTGTATCTGTTTATGATTCATTGCTCTAGTTGTCTGATCATTTCTTGCCACTAAAAAACGTAAATGTTCTCTCTAATTTGACTATTAAAATATTCTACATTGTGTTTTAAGTGTGTGATACTTTTTCTATCATTTGCCCTACACTGCATTCTGTATATCTTTTAGTATGGGTTCTGATATTTCCCTTTAAATCTGAGAGTTCTCAGTCTTTTTAATTGCTAAACTTTGTTCATTAATTCCATTTATCATCTTTATTTCAAAAAACTTGAACTTCATAGTTGTCTTGGATACATTTTGTGGCCATCTTCCTCACCTTGGGGCTGTCATCTGCCTCTGTTTATGACATCATCCCAAGGTATCATGGGTTTATTTTATACATTTATCTGTTTGTTATTTTATGCCTCCTCATTAGACTGTAAACCCCTTGAGAGCAATGAATATAACTGTCTATCCCAGTTACATTAATTGTTCCACTAATAATGTCTGATATATACTACACCCAAGATATATGTATTTTACAAACAAATGTATAAATGATTCCCTGTACTAGCTAAAACAGGCTAGGTTATGCTATAGAAATAAACAATCTCAACACTTATTAGCTTAAAATACCTGAAGGCTTTCCTCCACTCCATTTTTCCTCATGTACTCAGGCTGATGGAGTGATGGATTGTGGTTGCACAGAGTCAAGGAAGGGGGTTCAAGATGGGTTCAGAAAGGTAGACAGGGGCCAAATCAGGTGGACTTTAGAGCCAAGGTATGGATTTGGGGTTTTATTTTTACTGTGAGGGAATGCAGTGAAGAATTTTCAAAAGGGGGTGAGACAGTATGATTTACCAGGTTACTCTGGCTGCTGTGTAGGAAATACATTGAAGGGGGCAAGACCAGCATCTGGAACACCACTAAAGAGGTGCCAGCAGCGTTTCAGGCAAGAGGTGTTAGTAGTTTAGAGGCAGTGTGGGAGTGGGAGGTAAACAGAAATAGATGGGTCTGGCACATGTTCTGGAAGCAGAGTTAATAGATCTTGTGATGGATTGAAAATAGGGAGTAGGGGAATAAAAGAAGTCAAGGATGACACCTAGGTTCTTGGCTTGGGCGACTGGTAGATGCTGGAATATTTTGCTGGCAAGAGGCAGACTGGGAAGATGTTTGTGGTAAGAAATCAAGAATTCTGTTTCGAACAGGAAGTTGAAAGCCTGTGAGTCATTTACATGTAGACGTCAAATAACCAGAGGAGGTCAGGACAGAAGTAATAGATTTGGGATTCATTATCATATAGATGACAGCTATAGCAATGGGACTTGATAAGATTACCTGGGGAAGAAGCAAAGATACAGAAGCGAAGGAGGCTGGGATTATAACTTGGATATTGAACAGAGGAAGAAGAGCTAGTGGAGGAGACTAGCAAATATCAAAGGAGGGGAAGAGCATGATGTTAAGGAAACCAAGAGCGGTGTTTTACCAAGAAGGAAATGTTCAAGTGTTTTTGAAAGGTCCTAAGAAGTCAAGTAAAAAAAGGGAAAAGGAAATGACCACTGGTGACTTTTAAAAGAGGAATTTCAGAGGAAGATGGGAATAGAAGCCTGATTGGAGAGGGGTGAGTGCTGAAATGAGGTAAGAAGTAGAGACCCACTACAGAAAATTCTCTCTAGGGGAGAAGGTGAACGGGGGATTTAGACAGAAAAGCAGAATGCATCTTTGTTTTCTCCTTTTGTCACAGAGGAAACCAAGAGTTTGACTCAAGTGGAAAAAAAAAAAAAAAATGAGGAAAAGAAAAAAAAAATCAGTACCAAGTGAAATTTTCACAAAATCAAATGGAGGTAATAAAATAGTTGGTTTTCCTATATTATACTTTTCAGGTATAAATTAGTGATTTATTGAAGAATTTTTATCTGTTTTGCAAAAAAGCTGGAAAACTATGTAACCAATCAGATTTGCTCATTTGTTCATTATTTTATATTGCTACTAAAATGCCAAAGGTAATTTTCAGTTGTATATGAAGTACTAGTAACATGACTATATTCTTGTAATTTAAAAATTATCGCATGCCAATAAAACTATTAAATTATAATTTTAAGCCATGAAAATGAATAATTTAAAGGGTATGAGGAAAGCTTTCACTTTAATAAGTTCATAAGGTGTCAAACTTTGCAATTTATTACAGATTCTCTAGCCAATTTGCTGTAATTAATGTGAATGAAAAATATTTCTTTGCTTAAATATTCTGTTTATGTATTCCTTTCTAATGATGAAACAAAAGAACTAATCTGTTAAAGATGTTCTTTAATTGATTCCAAGGGGAATACTTAGAATATAATTTGCTGACTGGTTCTGTGCAATTCCTGATTTCTACCACTCAATGACATCCATAATTTTATGATGGCAAACAGTATAATCATATAGGAATGGGATTCCTAAGCACTAAAGTTCCCAGTTAATTTTCACTATCAACTGTGTGGTTTAATAGAAAGAACACTGGCATTAAGACCCACATACTCTAGGCCTTCCTCAGCTATTAAGCAGTTGTACAATCTTGGTTTTTTAGCTTGGTTAAAAACAATTTTTCATTTTTAAAGATGGAGATAAAAACAGGTTCTTCTGGTGAAGTAGGACCTTTCAACCAAGACTACAGACCCAGGAGTAGGTAGGCAGACAGATGGATGGACAGATGTACTGCCTTTTATTGCCAGACACTTGCCCATCTGGGGAGAAAGGGAGGTCCCTTACTTCAAGGGAGAGTCGGCTTATAGATCTGTTCACTCAATTCCAAGTGTGATGGGCGTCATCAGGTATTAAAGGGACAGGATTCCACCACCTAAGAGGAAGGTGGTGGCTTTGTCTTGTCAGGGGAAAAATACCAGTTCTGCCCGGCACCTTCTTTTAGGGTCCTAGCTGAGCAGCATCGTGGTCTTACTGACGGTGGTCAGGGACCCACCAGCTGGGCTGCATGGGCCCCAAAACACCTGACCAATCCTCTCAGCCACACCCTAATCATTGAATTATCGCATCTGAATTTTAGCTACTACAATACAACTTAAGGAAGTTGCATGTTCTTATCATTGATTTAGGGCGTATATGCTTTGACAAGTTAGGGGAGACACGAGGCAGAGTGTTTGCTTGAAGAGGCAGGTCTCATGAGGGTTTGTTTGATTTCAATTCGATTTTTAGGAGTTCATCACTTAGGATCTACTTATGTAAATAAATTACCATATTCTAAACCTTAGTTTGCTCGATAGCAAAACAATAATAGAATTAGGAGCCATTCAACATCCACAGTAGGATGTTTGTGAGACCCTCAAAGATGCCTGTGAAGGTTCTTAGGTGAGTTTGTGCTACTTTACCAATAGAAGGCTGCTTTAGTTTCAGTGTTCTAATATTAAAATTCTAATCACATTGGATATTCGTTACAATATAGCTCGTGTGAAGGGTAATAACTCCTAAATCCTATGACCCCACAGAAAAGTGTAGTGATCTGTTCATACAGCCAAAACTTCTCTTAGCTCTGGAAGTCATGATGGGCAGAACAAATGTGGGCCCGTGACATGGTCCTGACATTAGGAAGTAAACATCACGTGATGTCATGTGCATGGAATATGAAATGTGAAAGCCAAGTCATTCTTTAACCCCATCTGTCATACGTAAGGCCCTTTATTAATGGGTTCTGCCAAGATGGGGTCTTTACTACTAAAGAGACATAGAGAATTTGGACTAGGTCCAGAGGAGAACATGACAATTATTAATGACTTAGAAAAAGGACCTATGAAGAAAGGTCAAAGAAACTCAGAACTTTTCAGAGAGGAGTTAAGTATCTTCACAATTCGAAAGTGGGTAATTAACCATCAGGGAACACAAAATCAAGAAGCGTAGTCTGTCTGTGAAAGTTGTCAAACGTTAGGAGAAGTTTCCTAGAGACAATGTGGAATCTTGTCTGGAGGTGATGATGGGTTTCATGGTCTTTGGCTTGGATGGCTTCAATCTCCTCTTATCTCAAGTCATAGGCTTCAACTCATGGACCTCCTGAGGTCATTTAGAAAGGGGTGGTGAGGCTTATCTGAAGGGAGATGTTTGTTCTCTGTGTCAGACTTAGAGATGAAATCAAAAGGATAGAAACTGAGACTGCGTTTTCATTCTGGTAGCCAAATTGTCATGCCCTTGATGTAATTTGTTGAAATAAAAATCCACCCAGTTCATAAAAAATCACTTGAATATTCAGTTTCAGTTTTAGTTCTTTCTGAGAGGCACCCTGTTTAATGTCCCACACATACTTACTGAAGACACCCTGAATTCATCCCATATTTCCTTATATCTGAACGTTTTCTTACACTTTCCTTTCCTCCAGGAATGCTTTTGTTCATCCCTTCCATCTGTTAAAATACTACTATTTTATTTCCTATTCCTCAAGGCCAATTCAATTGGTATTTCCTCCAAGTAAACTTCCTTAGTTCTCTCCTTCCATTCTGTTGGAACTAATCTCTCCCATATGCACATGTGGAAGTATAGCTTCTATAGCATTTTGTATCTTTATTTTACTTCTGCTTTTGAAAATAGATGCTCAATTATTTATTCGTTTCTCTTCTAGAGACAAAGTATCTTGAGGACAAGAGAAATTATTCATTCTTCTACTCCCCATAGTGCCATGTATAGAATAAACAATAATATTTCTCAGGAGGTATTCTCTGCATTGATGGGCCTATGAGTCCTTGTACATTCTTTTCTTCATGACTGGGATATACTTTCTTATCCTAAGAAAAGTAATCTTGTTTTCTGCTTCAAAACTCTGCCTAGGACTTACATTCTCAATTATAAGTTTTAAAACTAATCCCACTAAGACATTGGTTCATATTAGTCTAGACTCGGGACCATAATCTGTATTAGTTACCTATTGCTGCCTAATAAATTACCCCCAACTTTTAGTGGCTTAAAATTCTTATTACCTCACAGTTTCTGTAGGTCAGGAATGGAGGCATGATCCAGCTGGTCTTCTGCTTCCTATCTCTCCCAGGTAGCAGTTGAGGGTCCAGGGACTGCAGCTTCATCTGAAGCATCAACTGGGGAAGGATCCCCCATGTGGCTGTTGGCAGGATTCAGTCTCTAAAGGGCTGTGAGCTTGAGGTTCCTTGCTGGCTGTTGGGGGAAGTTGCTCTCAGTGTCTTGCTACACCAGCCTCTCCAATATGACCGCTGGCATCATCAAAGCCAGTAAGAGAGAGAATCTCTAGAAGGTAGAGCTTTTGCCATCCCACTCCGATGCTGTGTATTTATTGGTTCTCAAGCCACCTTAGACCACACAAGCTATTCGAGGCTGAAAAAAAATCAGTCCTTCTCCCTCTGTGACTCCTACTGGTGCATTGCAGTGCACAAAGCATGTCTGACAAAAGGGGTTCCTTGCAAAAGTTGAGTAAGTTTGAGAAATACAACAAACAATATAACTCTCCGGAAGTTTCACAAAACAAATAAATCTACTAAAAGCTCTATAGTACGTTAAATTTCCATGGTAAAGAAAACTGTTTAACTTTATTTTTCCAGGGTTTCCCAAATTTGTTTGGCAAGGGACCCCTTTAACAACCTACAAAACTAGTGCTCTGCAGAATGCACTTGTAAAAATATGGTATCATTAATTAATATAATGAAAAGTAATCACTTTTGAGAATGTACCCAAAACATGAAGAAACTGAAAGCACTTGAGGGACATTTTATTTCATGTAACCGACCCAGGAGAGTGGGACAGAAGGCTGAGTGGTACAGTTAGAAGCAGGCAGTATTGGGCAAATTCCATGAAGGAGTTTGATAAGCAGTGGTTGGGTGAGTTTAGCACACAGGTGTGTACAGGCAGGTACACATCCAGCCAAGAAGCCAAATGATGGGTCTTGCTTGTGAAACTTACTTCAAATAGATAAATTATTAACTTGCCCCTTGCAAACCTGGGGCACAGCCCCATCACCCTCCTGCCCCTCCTGCCCCTCCTACCCACGCTCCTCCTTGTTTCCAGTCCTAAGGTCAGGGGTATTGAGGGAAGGGATGGAAAAGAGGGAGAGGTCACATGGTAGTTCATTGCTATTGCTTGGGCTGTCATTTACAGACAATTGAAAACCAGGACTGTGTTTCCCTGGTGTAAACAATGCCCAGATAAAATGGGGGTGCAGTGGCAGGAAATTGTGCCAAGAGGCACTTCTAGCCGAGGATGGAAGCGTGTTCCAGACAGTGGGGAATCTGCTGAGCCATGACCAACTGCTCAACCACTGATGATTTTATCCTCTAGTGAGACCTCACCCTTTATTCCTCCAAAGCATGGTATTAATAAACTGTTCTGGAAAACATCAAAGTTATTTGAAAAAGTCCATTATGGCATATTATTTCTCTATGCAAAATGGCTGTTTAACAAGATTGCCTCCTTGAACTTCTCACATGAATAGGAGAGCCAATCTCATTTGCTAATGGAGGCTTTACAGCAGATCCTTTTCCTGCCCTTGTCTCTCTTTCCCATTATTTTATGGATAATAATTTACAATTTGCGTAAGCTGTGGGGGAAATACCCTGGGGCATAGCGTGACAGTCGCAGTGCTGCCATATGGCATGAGCATCCCTGAGGTCCATTTTCAGGAAGCCAGCCCTGTCTTGGTTGGCAGCTTGAAGGGAAGTGAGGCAGGTAACACTTGCCACTAAGGTGAAACCAGGACTCACTGAAAAGCTCCCAGCCTTTGCTCAGAAATTCTATGCATGATACGCTGTTTGCATCATTTAACAAGAAGGCGATGAATTCATAAGGAAGGAACAGCATCCCTCTTACCCGTGATATGAGCACAGAGGGGATGATGTGGATACTGAGGCTTCTGCTGCTGCTAGTGATTATTCAAGTGAATAAAGGGATAGACAGGAGTGAACAGTGGGAATATCTTAGCAAGAAAACATGTACTGGATGAAGGGCTTACACAGCATTCAGATCCCTCGGTGACCGCCCACCTGAGTTTGGGCACTGGTCAACTGGCTGCTATTTCTTGAACTTACCATCTGTAGAAACTACTCCCTTGACATCATAGGAGATGTTTATGTTCTCCATCTGGGGAATTCCTGAGTAATTTTATGTTAAATGGATGAATTCCCTCTGAGTAGCAAGCAAAGATGTTTTCAATTGCTTTTCAGAAGGGGAAAAACAGGAGCTGTAAGGGGCAGCCCAGTTTCCCTGGATAAAAGGAGGGGGAAAAAAGAAGATTGAATCAACTATGAAGAGTATAATAAGACAGAAAGAATAGGAAAAGGAAGTTAAGAAGTTATGGAATTTAATTTTTTCAGAGGTGATGTTATGAGTATTTAAATGACCTGTGGAAGTAATTGGGGGAAAGTGTATATAATACAAAAGTTAAGTAATTTAGGTTTTATTTTGGTTTTGGTTCTTCTAGTCACAAGTACAGACTAACTGAAAACAACATTTTGGGAAGGAGGGAGGGGTTGGAAAATTACTATTATGTCAAGATTTTCATTAGGATGAGAAAGAATGGTTAGTTCTTTTACAATACTGGCCTTTATCCATGGATGAGCAGAAACTACCGAAAAAACAATGGTAAGTCTGTTGACTCTGATTTTGCCCACATTATGACCATTGTTATATAATCTCTCTGGATGTCAGTTTCTTTGATTCAATGTAAAATATACAGTCCTTTTCAAGAGGCCACCCTGATAATGTAAGGAATAGCAGGCATTCTGAGGCTATGAGCCTTGGGAAGGTGTCAAAGAGAGGGGAGATGTTTCTTTACTGCAATTTATTTTGGAGGATTTGGTACTTCTTCAAGATTAGCATGATGTAAGAATGCCAAATCAAAAAATCAGAGAGCAAAATATGTCTTTCCTTCTACAATCAACCTTTATCCTGTGTAGAATCCCTTGAATTACGAGTTAAAATTGAAAATGGGCAGGCTTGAGAAATTTTGTGTGTGTTCTGTGTGTGTGTGTGTGTGTGTGTGTGTGTGTGTGTTAAGCCAAAATATCTTTTCTAGCTGACAGAAAAAATGGGATTAGGAAATGTACCCTTAGAAGACTAGAGATAAAGAAACCCAGTACCTAATGGTGATGCCAAAACCCCATCAAAATGCCCGTGGATGTCAGGTACCATCAGGTGGATGATGAAGATGATTATACGTCTGCATCAAAAGGCCATGTGATTAATCAGATAGATGAATATTTACTCAGCAAAACAACAAAATCACCAGGCCACCATATAATTGTTTTGCATTGTGTTTATATATTGTTATAATTAAGAAGTACCAATCACCCATCATATTGGTCAATCCCATAGTCCAAGTTAATTCAAATATTTGTTGAGTACCTCCTATGTGTAAAGCTTTGTACCAACCACTGTGGAGAATGCAAAAAAAAAAACTGAGTGAGACTAAATCTTGCTTCTAGTTGCTTAATATACATGGATATTCCTATCAGATGAGAAGTTTACAGTATTGTTCCCACTGTGGGCGTAGCACTTTGAATTACATAATAGGGGTAACCTTGAAGACTTTGTATGTAAATATTCACAAACAAGATTGTATTTGAAATGCTCGAGGAAAGTTGGCTAATTTTGGAAAATCATAAATTGTCTTATATAAGGCAGAGAAAAGGAAAAGCAGAGAAAGAAGGAAAAAGAAGAAAAACTTGTTAGTTCCAATAGTCTATGTTACTCCTAATTTTTGAATTTGACACTTATTTTTTAAAGGGCACATCAGTTATCTTGCCGTGAAATTCTGTTTTTTAAACAAACAGAATGAAGTATACAAACCTTTTTCAAAAAAAATGTAACATAAACATTGTCTTTTCACAAATGGCAAAAAGTGTTTTCTTACAGTGTTTACTACAAAGACTCCTCTTAAGGAGCAAAAAAGGTTCCTTTCACATGAAAGACAATTTCTAGTGCATGGTGTCGTAGCGAAAATTTCCACTACTTTGCCCATTTAAAGAAAATGTCTTTTGTTCGTTATGTCCCATGGTACTTTTATCCTGTACCGTTAAAAAGAAAAAGGCATCAGCATACATTTAGAATCCTGTCTTAAGAAAGGATACTTGTTTTTAAAATAATATTTTTTCTTTCTTAAATGAACGTGGAAACATTAAAAATGTAATTTAAATGACCTTTCTTTGCAGTAATCTAATATATTTCCTGACATAATGCTAATATATACTACCACAGGTTTAAAAAAAAAACACATAAAGAACAAGCAAACACTTGCTGGTTGCAGTTTGATATATATAGGCAGTCTACAGATCTGAAGGCTCATGTAGAAGTTTTAATGTGAAAAAATATTAGAATGTTTTCTTTTCATTTATTCTGATGGGCTGTGAAGGTCAAGAGGGATCAATCCACAGAGGCCAGTAAAGTTAGGAGCAATTTAATTAGGGTTGTCTAGATCTGAAATATCATCTAATCCACTTATTGCTAGTGGGGAAATACGTGTATCTATATTTGTCAAAAGTGATCATGTACTTTTATAACCTGCGAAGAATTATACCACAAACCCCATGCAGAAGACAGCCCCATAGAAAAACAATTTAACTGGCAATATTTAATGTCACGCTCGATTTTTATTAAAGTACAGTGGCATTTTTTTCCTTTCTATATGAAAACTCTGCATCATAACAACAGTCAAGGGTCAGTTAAGAAGTGTTTATGCCCAGTCTCTTGCCAGCTTGTCACACTCACAAGGATGACATTGCATGGTCTTGGGGTCCCTCCCAGCAGGTTACATTTCAATGTCATGTTACTTGCTGGTGTCATAGAACCTACCATGTTGGAAAGAGGCCAGCAGGATCCATCAGCCTGCCCAGGGCAGTTCAGGAGACGGGACTTTCCCATCACCAGTCGAATGGATAAAGAAGATGTGGTGTATATATATATACTAGTCAGTCATAAAAAAGAATGGAATTCTGCCATTTGCAGCAACATGGATGGACTTGGAGGACAGTATGTTAAGTGAAGTAAGTCAGACAGAGAAAGACAAATACTGTATGATATCACTTATATGTGGAATCTAAAAAGTACAACAAACTAGTGAATAAAACAAAAAAGAAGCAGGCTCACAGATACAGAAAACAAACTAGTAGTTACCAGTGGGGAGGAGGGAGGGGCAAGACAAGGGTAGGGGATTAAGAAGTACAAACTATAAGGTATAGAATAAGCTATAGGATATATTGTACAACACAGGGAATATACCAATATTTTATACTAACTATAAATGGGGTATATTGTATGAATCACTATATCGTGAACCTGTAAGTTATATAATATTGTACATCAGATATATTTCAATTAAAAAAAAAAGACAGAAAACAAACAGAGACAGGACTTTCAGATGAAATGTAATAGCCTGCGAGGCAGAATGCAGACCCTGGGGCTCCAGAGAAGCTTTCAGGTATTCTAGAATCCTCCTTCACCATCTCCACAGCACCACGTGTGGGCGGCAGCTTCAAAGCCCCATGTGATACACCAAGGAGTCCCACCCAGGAGGTGCTGAGCAAACACGATGGACAAAACACACCTGCTCTGTTTCTCCACCTGAGTCTCCCGAATGCTACTGCCAACAGGGCACTGTTACCTGGTGGGACGTTCGTTCCCTTATAATCTTTTTCCCACAGTCTGTCTTTGTGGACACCGAATCCACAGAGAAGCTGATAAGAGAAATTATAATTATACAGTTAATAAATAAGGCTCCTCAGCAAGAAAGCCCCTTATTCCCCAAGGCTTCTAGATGCATTTGGTGACTAATTGCATAAGCAATTCTCTTACCTGTGACCTTGCATTAAGACCTCTCATTATGAAGAATGCTCCACAAAGTTAGTCCATTTGTTCCAGGAAAATGGAGTTGATGTAAAATGTCAATCCTTCCTGTAAGAGTTTTCAA
The DNA here is from genome assembly GCF_028021215.1 of Eschrichtius robustus. NCBI lineage: Eukaryota > Metazoa > Chordata > Mammalia > Artiodactyla > Eschrichtiidae > Eschrichtius > Eschrichtius robustus. Next base: position 183,709,689 of record NC_090824.1, read on the forward strand.
AGTGCATATATATATATATATATATAGCTTAGAGTTCAGTTCCAAGGAGGTTTGAGGTTTTTATTAAATTATCCCAGTTTCATCGAGCATTTCCCTCAGTCCTGCAAACCTCTGCGCGGGTATGATGTTGGCCTTACCTTTTTGTCCAGGCCTGTGTGGAGCAGGAGGCAGGAGAGTGAGTTGGGGTTTACTGGACCTTCTGAGTGGGCCTCACCATGGAGAGAGACTTTGCATCCCTGGCAGAATGGTCGGAGTGTCTCACTTCTTCAGATTTTAATCTCTCCTGCAGTCCTGAGACCTAAACAAGGTTTGTAAAGCCTTAGAACTTTTTTTAATGAACTGAGAAGACAATATTTAAATGGCAAGGAAGAAGGAAAGCTGTTAAGACTTTCCTGTGCTTGGCTTCCAACGGAGCAATGGCAGGACAACAGAACTTGCGGGGTTCCTATGAGTTCCAGGCCATATCTGTTCACATGAAAGTGAAAGTCAATGAGTTGGCTTCTTTTCAAATCAGATACATGAAAATTTGGTAGGAACCCAGAGGTGGATTTAAAAAACAGACTCTAATTAAAGATCACACATTCTATATAGTTTTTCTGAATTTAGGATTGGCAAGCCCCCCATGAGTCCACAGTAATGACCCTGGACAGAAAGAAAAATACTTGCTTCTCATGTTTTCATAGCACCATTTATAGACTTCTCCCGTGGCACTTATAAATTGATGGTAAAAAGATCTTGAGCAGTGGCAACAAACAGACCTGGCCTGCTTACTTACTATGTGACATTAGCCAAGATATTTAACTTCTAAGTGTCCCTAGTGTTCTGGTTACCTATCACAGCAAAACAAACCACCTCAAAAGTTAGGGATAAGACAACAACAATTGTATTATGCTCATGGAGTCTGTAGATCAGGAATTCAGTCAAGCCATGGAGAAGATGGCTTGTCTCTGCTTCACAGGGTCTGGGACCTCAGCTGGGAAGATGGAATCTACTGCAGGAATCACCTGGAAGCTTGACGTCTCAAGTATCTGGCACCCGACTCGCTGACGCTGTCACTAGGAGCACCTAGACATGCCTTGGGCTTCCTCACAGCATGGCGGCCCCAGGGTGTCCAACCTCTAACATGATGGCTATAGGCTCGAAGGGCAATTGTTCTAGAGACCAAGGCAGAAGGTGCCTGGCCTTTTAAGGCACCTCGGAAGTCACTCAGTGTCATTTAGGCTGTGTTCTACTGGTCAATGCAGTCACAAGCATGCCCAGACTCTAAGGGAGAGGATATAGACCCCGCCTCTCAAAGGGAGTGTCAAAGAAATTGTGGCCATGTTTTAACCACCAGCATGACAGCCTTATAGGAATGCTGTGAGGATTCAGTAAGGAGGTGTATCTAAAATGCTGTCATAGGCCAGGAAATTAGCTGGTGATTAATAAATGGAGTTCTGTTTAGTATCCTATTACGGTTATTAAGGTATGAATCTTACCTGCCCAGCTGTGAGCTCCCTCAAGACAAGACAGGTGGGATTTCCATGGAGTTACCCTGTGCTCATGCAGCTCCCTGGAACATTCTATGCACAGTTAGCTAAACATTCACGGGTCTGCTCTTGGTTACAGGCCTGAGATGATGAATTAATTAATGCACTTTTGGGAATCTTGTAGGAGGCAATGATACTTAAGACAGTTCGTTAAGGAATATTGTTTATTCCCCAGAGCACTTAAAGAAGGTGCTTTGGAATTATCGACAAATTATAATTTGAACATTGATATTGATAAATGTGCCAGAGCAATGATTTAATTTCATGAATATAAAGTACATAATTCTTTTCAAAAGCACCAGGATCCCTATTGTCACCTATCAATGGCGTTTACTTATTTACTTGGAGTCTTGAGAACACAACACAACTTTCCCTTAAGGGTTTTCTTTCTTTTTTTTTTTTTTTTAATCCACACTGCCTGAGATTGTACAAACCAAAACCAAGGAAAGGAGAGGTTAGACAGGAGGATTTTGCTGGCCAAAATGAGTTTGCACAGCTGTGAGCAATAAAATACAGCAGCCATAGCAACCCTCTCCAGTGTCCTGATAACACATCTGAAATGAGGTTGTTAGAATTATTAATTCACATTAGTGGCTATTAAAATTACTACCTGCAGATCTGCTGCCTGAAAATCCTTTTCATGTGTGTCAGAAGAAGGCTTTGTTTCCAAAGGGATCTGTATACTTAAATAGATGCAATCTATTGTGTGTAAGGGTTAGAGGAAGACCAGTGGGTAATAAAGCTCGCAGTGAGATGGGGAAAGCCGCCTTGCAAGGCAAGGAAAGCAGATGTAACGCTTTGTTTTTCCAAGGATGGCAAAGGACCAACCCGGGCTCTGAAGGCAGGAATGATAACCAGAAGCTCCTGGATTCCTTGCAAGGTATTACTTAAAATCCAACCCAGTGTGGGCTGTTTCATGAAATTCTGACTGGCATATAAAAGATTCCACCTTGGTGAGGCATAAACAAAATCAAAAGAAATCACCTGAAAATGGAAGCTGTTTGTAAGGGGGTTTGGGGGATTCTCGGAGAGCCCGTAGAGACTGGGCGAACTCCCTTCCATTCCCCATTAACTCAACTCAAAAAGCAGAAGCCTGCTGTTTTAAGTTAAAGAAGAAACACCATTACAGAGAGACCAGGGAAGGAATTAATCAGGGGAAGCAGCTATACAGCTGAGAAAGAACATTTTATTTATGGAGATGAGCAGGAAAACACACACAGGCACAAAGGAAAGAAGACATACAGGTGTAGGGAAGTCACTATGGCGGGGAGACCAGAGCCGCCCTGTCTCCGTCTGGCTCACATGGACCGCTCGAAACGTGTGGACCAAGCATCCTCAGGCGCACCTTCCTGGTGATGACGGCACCCCTACCACCTGGAGCAGGAAGGAGCCCCATTCAGTCCCACATAGGCTCAAAGAAATGGGAGGCACAAACAAGAGGACCTGGGTCCCTTTTGAATTCCCTTCACATGAATAAAAAGAGGATACTCCCTATTTCTGCCTTTTTGATCCAACTTCATGGAGTCCTTCACCCACTCAAAGGCCGTTGGCTCAGTCATAAAGGTCGTCAGCCAGTTGTAGCAGGCCTCCTCCCACTGCCAAAAGAGGGAGTTGTATTACCTCTGCATAAAGCACATGTGTCAATGGTGAGGGCTCTGTCTAACCCTGTTCGGAATCTCGGGAAGCAGGTGAGGGAGCCGGGAGACCAAGGTGGGAGGTTGACGTTCGATGTCTGGCTCCATGTTCTCCAACCAGAGCGTCAAACACGGGACCCCACAGAGGCCTTGGTGTTGCTTCCCAATTCTCAGAGATGTCTGAGTCAGATACAGTTCAGAAGTCAGAAATGCTGAAATTGCTGGGACATTCCTATGGTTTGGGGGATGATTTGATGATAGGTTTGAAATTGAGTCTGGCCTAGAAAACCAGAAGGTATGTTTGCTTAGAGGTCACACAAAGAGAGCTTCCGGAAGAGGAGTTTGTCATGGAGGCCTGCCTTAAAGAACCATTAACTTCCGCCACACAGAAGAGCTTCCATGAGATTTTCCAGCAGCAGAGATCAGATCTTACCTCTCTGTAGAGTATGTACCTGCAAAATTCAACTCTATTTACAATTCCACTCTATCCAACAAGTATCTATTGAGTGCTTAAAAAATAAATGGCAATTGTTCTTCGCATTTTGAAATCACCTTGCCTTAAAGTTCTCAGCTACTGGCAAAAACACCCCTACTGCTTATGGAACAACATTAAAAGAGATTTTTTCAAGGATTAACTGCTTACATACTAGGGCAGTAAGGCGGCTTAATCCTTCATTTGGCTTGATTTTCAAAGTTAGCTGGCTTTCTTAATGATAAAAAGAAATATTTTTTTCTAATTACAAAGTAATTCAAATTTAAAATAATGCAAAAGCACAAAAGTAGAAAGTGAATACTATTCAAGAAATCACTACCTACAGGTACCCACCTTCTAATTTTTTCCGTGTGCGCACCCGCACATGTGTGTGTGTGCGCGCGCGCACTGGTGTTCTTTAAAACTTGCTTCTCTGTCTCTGGATCAGTAGCCATGGCATCTACTTGGATTCCAGGTTTCCCAAGCCCACACCATGAGTCCCATATGGTTCTTTTCTTCAATCTTAAAAACTTTGGATGCAGCTTCAGCAGTAGCTTGGTGCATCTTTGGCTCTTCAAGCCGTATATTGTGTTCACTTCTAGGTTATTGATTACTTCATTTGTCAGTTCCCTGCCCATCTTAACCTCTAACCCTAGTGCACAAATTAGCAACAGAAATTTCCCTTCTTGTGGGCTCTTCACGCACTGATTTTGCCTTTAACTGCTGAAAAGAATAGGGTTGGGGCTGCCTTTGTTTCTCTAGGAAAAGGACAGGTGGCCCAGGCCATCTGGGTGTCATTTATCCCAAGCGTTTGCCTCTGCTTCCCTAGACATTTCTCCCAATTTCTTCTGGAACACTTGTCTTTTCCTCTGTCCTTTACCACCCCTCAATCCCCCCCGCTCTCCTTCCATTGCCTCACACCCTGGCCCCGTCACAGTGTTTTGCTACTTCCTCTGTATTTTCAAAATCAGTCTTGTGTTCATCTTGTCAAAAATCTTATCTGCCCTCTATTCTCCCTTCCTTCTAGTTATTTATAAAGTTTCATTCACTTTGATACATAAGAATTCTGACTTTTATCCTTTGCTTTATTCAAGAGCTTTCCCCATCCCCCCTCCCAAATCCTCTCTTTACCATAATCACCAAAAGTTCATTCTTTCAATCTATAAAAAGCAGATTCTACATGCTTCGCGATTCAGACAAATGCACGGAAAGATATACAGGTGTAGATGCACAGGAAACAATAAAGTCAGGACAATGAATCCATCTCATAAACTCTCAGGCAATCGTGCTCACGTTCTTCATGTTTTCACCTCCTGCTAAATTCGGCCCTTAAGATGTTTCTTCTCCTTGAGTGGAGTAAGTGGAGTCGTCCCCTGGGTGTCTCGATCCCCTCTGCCCTCTATTTCCTAGACACATCCTCCCTCAGGTCTTGACTTTTAAATGTTGCTCCTCATGCATCAAATAACCAATCTAAAAATGAACGCTGTTTGTTTCCTTTTTAAGACGCCTTGGTCTCCTTCTTGACTGTCAATAACACCTCCTTGCTTCCCCAACTCCAGGACCTGGAATCATCTATTATTTCTCCATTTCCTCCTCGGCCACGCTCGTTCCCATGGGACCCTGGCTCCACTTCCTGAACAGAAATCTTACAAATTGAGTGCTTTCTTTTTCACTTCCACTCTGACTTTAGTTTAGGCTGAAATAATTTCCTGCTCCACCTGTACACAACCCCGACTTCCTACCCTCCTTCTCTGCTTATCTCTTCTCGTTCCTAGGAATCTAAAATTTTACTGTGAAAATATTTTATTTTCTCAGTCCCCTCCCTCAGATGTACTTCATTTATGTGGGGTTTTTTTTCTCTTAGATTTTTCTCTTAGATTGACTTTTCATTTTTCAGTACAAAAGTCCCACGATATTTGCATGACCTTTCTTATCTTTTCTTCTGCCCCTCACCACAGCATCCTTTAACTTACAGATTTATTTTATTTTAACACATTGAACTTAAAGCTTAAGCACTCTGTTATACATAGCCTATGTACTATGTCCCCTTCCAGAAAGGTCTGATTACAGATAGCAAGGATGCATTAGATTTTGTTACTACATCACAAATGATTTCTAAATACTTCTTTTGAATCACAACAAACAGTGGCACAAGGCATCATTGTTACTATTTCTTTAAGAACATGACCTTGCACAGGAAATGGGAAGTGGACAGCCCTAGAATAGCCTTGAGGAAATGTTGTGTTATGGAAACTGCTGTGGGGATAACATGGGACATTTCCTAAGACCCAGGTAAAAGCAGAAGCAAGAGAAAGACTGTCTCAGCTGCTTCCCAGGGAGTTTTCATGCACTGAAAACTGTGAGAGTATCTCCATGGCTCACTTAGTGGAGAAGGTACTTGGGACCAATTTTCCTAACTTTGGTGGAGTTGGACCAGTGCTTAATATAAGCACAAGGACAGTGGCCCCAGCAGCCTGCTTTCTGAAGTCTTTCCGTTGGTCCTGGACTCCTTCTCTGTGGTGTTCGCCCCACCTCTTCAGCTGGAAGATCCTTTTGAAGCCTGTAGCTACGAAGGCCCATATTTCCTCCAGTCCAACTTAAACCCATTCATCCGTAATAACCAATATGATGCATTCACTTTCTTCCTTTGACTTTGAACTCTTAGGTATCACCTTCAGAGTCCTTCAATGCGAAGATGTACTGAAATGGCCAAGGCTGTACAATGGTCACAACTTACAACCTGGTTTAAGTATTACTTCCGGGAAGAGACAGTTACTGTCCTAATGTTGCCCCAAACTGGTCCACTCAGACCACTCCTGGGAACTCTGTCACAGTTGCTTGTGCTGTTTCACCTCTACGATTTGAATACATATTAGCAAAAACCAAATGAGATTTTTCATGGAGGTAATTTCAATTCCTTCCCAAAGACCAGCGGAGAAAGCAGCATGACACTCTGCCAGCTGCAGCTTTAGAGCTTTGATGGAAGGATGCAAGCTCATTCTTTATCTCTTTGTGGATCACAAAGGCCTGAACTAATTAGTACTTATTAGAAAGCCAATTAGAAATACATTTTATTTCTCCGTGTGGTGTAAATGGAATATACCAAGGTGGATTGTGGGCTGAGATACCCTCTACAGCACTAATGCCGAGATGCAGACGCGGGGTCTGGAGAGCACTGCACACAGAGTGGGGGGTTTTCACCCCATAGATCTGGGAGCATGAGAGTCTCTTTCTCAGATGCTGTGTGGATCCAGTGCTATGCAAATGCTGGATCTACTGCTAGGATCCATATGCTTTGGGTAATGAATATACTTCCCCAGTTTTGGTCTAACATCCTAGCATTCCAACAGGCCCCTCTTCTATAGCATTTCCTTTTCATTCTCATTTTCCTCATGCTCAACCTTGCACATCCTGGATTTTGTTTAACTGACTTTAGACACCGACAGTTAAGCATATGTCATCTATTTTTGAGAACCTTCCATCTTCCTCTCTGACAACCCTCTTTTTCAGTTACCCAAAGCTGCACAATCAAGGTTTGGTGTGTCTCCCCCGCTCCCTTTAACCACTCTATCCTGGACTGACCTACGCGTGCTCCTGATTTTTCTCTAAGGGATCTTCACCAATTATCCAGCTGATGAATCCAAAGGATTCAGAGCCATATTCTTCCACAAATTTCCCATTCACTCAGTTGATATTAGAATGTTAATGACTATTTATTAACTATAAAATTCATGTATATCACATGTATGTATGTATATATCCATCCATCCATCCATCCATCCATCTATCCATCCATCTATCCATTCATGCATCTATATCTCTATCTATCTACCTACCTATTATCTATCTATCTTTTTCTCATATGTACAAACTTTAATAGCAACCTATATACTTATATGGCTTGGGAGGTTGGAAGGGGGATGATTTTTCCTATCCTATGCTTCTTTTGATTCAGACTCAGTAAGTAAGCCATTTGTGGCCCTCCACTCAACATTTAGGTTAGGTGTCACCTCTCCCCTCTTTAGACTAAATTTTTCTTACTAGCCAACACTGTGTCCATTTAGAAATGGATGTCATAAGCTCAGGAACCTCCATGCAGAAAAGATATTTGCTAGTTCTCAGAAGTACTTGCTCAGGACCTTGGTTCTGTCCCACTGTCACTGCCTAGCTGACTAAGCCATCTGCCAGCCTGCTTTCTTTTCTTGTACACCTTGGGGACTCCCGTGTGTCGTTCTGAAAGCTGCCATTGCTGCTTCCTAAATTGCTTTCCACTGCTCATATTTTTATTGCCTTTGTCTTATTTTAGAATCTTACATTATTCTCATCCTTCACCTGCCTTTGAGCTTAAATGAAATTGGTCTAGTTGTATGGGTCACTCTTTATGGTTATTCAAAATGAAATGAAAGCTTTAGCACAGAAAGGTCTAATAAAGACATTTACTTATTTCCTCCTGTAATATCAATGTTTTTTTGGGGGGGATGGGGGGCGGTGGTGGTAGTAGGGACAGATTTTCAAGGTTTGTGATTCTAAACAAAAATGTTCAAGAAGTCCCATTACCCATAAAGTACAAAATAAACAGGCATCCACAGAAAGAGCACTTCCTTATGCCCCCAATATTGCCTTCAGGGCACTGGCTGCTTGGCTGACATTTACAATGGTATTTTCTTCTAGTTTTTCCATGAGATTTGCTTCCTCTTATGGGCATCTCCCTCATATCAATTTGTTTTAAGTAGAAATCAGTCACATGTTTCTTCTTCTATCAGGTGCCAAATAATATATAGAACCTCATCTGTCCCTAAAATCAATCTTTTCTTTTCATTCCAGGGCATTATAATATTCTTTTTTATCCCCTCTCATATATCTTCATTTTAGACAATCAAAGTTTTGTGCCCACCTTGTGTCAATTAATGAGCACAAGTATATTAATGATTTTTGAACAAAAAAGCTAGGACTAGATTTTGAGTCATTCCTGACCCAGGGATGCCTCCAGCATTCCCTGATCCTCAAAACTTTCTCTAATATGAAGAAGGTTCCAATAGAATCTGGGTTCACTTGCCACAAATTAGAAGTGTAATTCTTTCTCTCTTCAAAGACTCTTAGGTGTTGGACCATTGGAATCTCAACAAGGAGGTTCCCCAACTGTACAAAAAATTTCACATCATCCTTCTGTATTACGTATTATTCATCCTTTTTGATTTTATACCCAGCCAAGTTCCTTGTTGCTGCGTAGTTCGCCAACGCTACATTTTCTATACATATCTCCATCCCTATCCTCAGCTTCTCTCTGATCGTTCCTTCAGGCTTCAAGAAGGATCCGTAAGTGTCATGTCTGTTCTCTCCCCACTTTTCTCTGCTGAGTGATGGGAAGGGTATTCCTGGGTTTGTTACTCAGTTCCCCCTCATCCTCCTGGACCACTCAGATCCAAGCCACTTCTGCTATGGGAATCAGACTTAGCTCCTGAGATAAACATAGCTCTTGGATTTGCACAGTTTTTCTGAAAGTAGGGGTGGATTGTCAAAGCAGGGGTGGATTGTCTCATCTCCTGGGAAATAAGACTGCTGGTGTACTCTCATTTTCTGAGTAACTAAAAATGCATTTTTGTGATCTATCAGGACATGATTTAACTATAACTGATCTTCAGTTATAGTTTTGATATCTAGAAATTATGCATACTTGGTCATACCTTTTTTGAGATTGAATTGAATTTATAAATTGCCTTGGGAAAACATTACATTCTTATGATATTGAATCATACATTCAACAAAGAGAGGATTTAAAAAAATATACCCTTGTACTTTATTTACTTTACACACAGTAGTTTGTACCTCTTAATCCTTTACTCCTCTCCTACCTCTCCCTTCTTTCCTCTCCCCAGTGGTAACCACTAGTTTGTTTCTGTTATGTTATATTCATTCATTTGTTTTAGTTTTTAGATTCCACATATAAGTTACAGCATAGAGTATTTGTCTTCCTCTGTCTTATTTCACTAAGTATAATACCCTCTAGGTCCATCCATGTTGTTGCAAAGGGCAGAATTTCATTCTTTTTATGGCTGAGTAGTATTCCATTGTATATATACACCACATCTTCTTTATCCGTTCATCTGTTGATGGACATTTAGGTTGCTTCCATGACCTGGCTATTGTAAATAGTGCTGCTGTGAACACTGGGGTGCATGTATCTTTTCAAGTTAGTGTACGGTCATACATTTTCATAATCTTTGCCATGATGTGCACTGTTTAGAATTTGGCAATCCTGAGGAAGCAAGGCTAAATCTCAGAAAGATACTTTTCATTGTTTCTCCTGTCTCTGGTTCCTTCCTCACAGGCCTATCCTTTACTGACTATGAGCCACAGAAGTAAATGCAGCTTTCCCTGCCACGTGAGGTCACAAAGCACCACTTCCACTGGGCCCGGGCTCATATGTGAGTCTGAGAAAATTATTAATGAGAAAATGGTCTCTGAAGACCCACAATGTGGGTGTGCAGCTACACAGCCTACCTATAGATATTTGTCACTCCTTCCCAGAGGAGGGTTTCAGAACAAAGCATCACTCCCTCTTCCCTTTGGTGTGCACTCCCATGATTCCACCCCAGGTCAGGTCAGGCGTCTACGACAGACCCTTGCTTCTGTCCATCCAGCTGTGTCCCCTCTAGTAAACGTGATCAAATAACATACTTTGTCCTTGTTCTACTTATCAGTATGGCTGCCAAGTCAATGCTCATCTTCGCTCCAGAATAAGTCAGAAACTGCCCCATGGCTAAAGGTTACTTTATACTCTATACTCTCTCAACTCTGGAATCTGAATCATGACTGAAATGTGAGTGAGTCAAGGCCAGTGTTTGAATAATGAAAGTTCCCAGGATGGATGCCCCAGTGTGGACAGTCACTGACTTCTCTTTCCAACCTCGTCCTGATGATGAATCAGCTTTTGTCCGTCTCGTGATTTGCCCTCTTCCTCCTGGTTGACCCTTCACAGATCTGCTCTCTTCACTGTCAGCCAGTCTTTGCCTTCTGAAACTTTAGAGGAATTAACTGAGTAATTCTACCCACGCCAGAAACATCAACTTTTTAAACCAAGCATTTTCCCATCCTTGTTATTTCTGCTTCCTTCTTTTTCCTTCAAACAGCAATTTCCCTCATGAGGTCATTTGTACATCTCTTCCCTGGCTTTTACTAGCCACCCATTCTGTTGGCGTCTGCCATCTTCCAGGACATTCCTTTCAAGCCCTGATCTTCTCCGAAGCTCTCACATTGTCTCCTCCCTCCCCACACCATCACTCTCTGTGGTTGCTGCAGAAGCTTTCCTCCCCTCACCCCCACTTTGCCCATCCAGGCTGAGCTCATGCATTTCTCAGACTTTCAGGAACTTGCACAGAAGTATAAAACCTCAATTTTATGACTGTACTTTGGGGGGAGTATTTCTCATCCATCCAAAACTATCACTTCCAGAATGGACAGAGAAACTAAAAAAATAGTAAATCTGGGTAACAAAAATATTCAGTACAAAACCCCCGTATCTTATAACTATGTTTTAAATGACAATGAGAGGTAGAGTAGCAGTGAACTGAAGCGAGCAACCCTCTTTCTTCAGGTCAATGGACCAACAGGCGCTATGGTCAGCTTCTTCCCTTCACCCTCCCAGATGCTAGAATTTCTGCAGTAAAAAGCCACAGGCTGTTGGAATTCCTGTCCTAACCCTGCTTCTTTCCTAACCCATCTTTGCTGCACTAATTCTTTAAGTGAAGGTGGATGGGAATTTCTGCCTCTCCAGAGCATCGGGGGACACCCTACAGACACGAGGAGATGGCAACAAAGGAACAACCAGCTTGGCTTTCTGAGTCCCTTCACCAACACAGCGGGCCAGTTTTGGTGGATGAACATTACCCAAAACTCAATAAATCAAAAATCATATCACCTTTCCCCTAAAGCTGGCTCACCCTCTCACTATCCTTTCCCTCCGCCATCCTGTGGTACCACCACTCTTCACTTGGCTAAGAACTTTAGTCTCCCTTCCTTATCCTGATGTCAAGTCTGTCATTGCGTCTTAGACCCTATCTTCCTTTTTTTTTTTTTTTTTTTTTAAGATCATTTCACCTCTTGCTCTTCACTTCTTAGATCAGGGTCTCATCAACTCACTCCCAGATCACTACACCTAGCTGGAGGATGGAGACCACTGCCCCTTGTGTTTCCCAACTCCTGCCTGTATTTCTTGGGTCATCACATTAACCACTCCAAACTCTGTTCTCTTGCTCAAAGATGCAACATGGCTTTATTGTATCTATTACACCAAAAGCAAACACTTTCTGAATTCCCAGGTGTACCACTGTTTTGTCCCTGCCCGCCTCCCCATCCCACCTGATTTCCAGCACTCTTTGCTTTTTATCTTTCAAAGCTCTTTTGTTAGGTGAATACAGTTGCATGATTGCTCTGACTTCTTTGTTCTTTTAAGTATCATATAATCCTTTTCTTGCCCCTATTAATGTTTCTCCCTTAAATTCTAATTTGTCTGATTAATATTACCAAACTAAATCTCTTTTGGTAAATATTTGTATGGTGTTTCTTTTTACTTCTCTTCATCTTTAACCTTTCTATGTGGCTTTAAATTGTCTCTTTTAAGGAATACACACGTAGGTTTTTATCATATTATCCAATCTAATGGTCACTGTCTTTCAATAGATGAGTTTAATTCATTTACATTTACTGAGGTTAACTATATATTTGGATTGATTTTCACTGTCTTCATTACCATTCTTTTCCTTGACGTTTTTTACACCTTTGCCTTTTCCTATGATAAAATGTTTCTACATTTTTGTTTGTATGTTTGTTTTCCTCTGCTGCTTTGATAATCATAGTTTGTGTTTCCATTCTTTTAGGAATGACCCCGAATTATTTTAATATATATATTTAATCTTTCATTGTTTATATCCTTCTCTTGACCACAACAACCATATCAGTATGATGTAATAACCCACTAAAAGTGACCTCCTCTCCTTATCTTATGGTTATTGGTTACATTCTGCTTCATGCTTTTTAGTTATTTTATGGTAAAAAAAAAAAATAAATGTAATGTCTTTTAATCAAATTCTGTGTTGTAATTGCTTTTAACTTACCCACTGCCTTTCTTCCTCCCTGTCGTACATTATTCTTTCATTACAGTTCTTAGTTTTTAATGTGTTTTTGAATGTTTTCATTTTGCTCTCAGTCTTGAAGGATAGTTTAGCTGGTTTTAAAAATCATGTTGATAATTAGCTTCCTTTGGCTATTTGTTTATCTGCCATCTGTTCTGGATAATCTATCTCTTCTGTCTTCTGGGCTTTACAATCTACTCTTTATCATTGATATCTGCAAGTTTACTATGAAGTGAATAGGTATAGATCTGTTTTTACTTCTCTTTCTAGACACAGAATGCACTTTCAAAATAAGAACTCATGTTTTTCCTTTCTCCCACTCATCTCCTCCATCCTCTTCTACTTGAACCCTCATTAGATATATGTTGGAACTCTTAAACTATCCTCTATGTCTCTTAACTGCTCTTTCATGCATATTTTTAAATGTCCTCCCCCCACCCCCACTGTTTGCTGCATGCTGAGTACATTTTCTTAGCAATGTCTTCTCAGTATTGAGTTTATCCCATATTTTGAGTCTTTCACCTTTATTTCAATTACTGTATTTCTCAATTCCAAAATTTTAGAATTGCTTCTTTCCTGTATCTATCCATTCTGGTTTTATCACTGCCTTCTTATATTTGTTTCCTAATTATATTTTATGGCCGTATGCCTTCATTTGTCTCTTTAATCACCCTAAGTGTAGGTCTTTGCCCAAACTTTATCTATACTGATTTCTTGTCCTGACTGCGTTTTGTTTTTGTTTGTTTGTTTTTTGGTCTACTGTCTTTCTTAGCATTAGTTTCCTCCATTTTGGAATTTTATTTTGCTGCTTCATCTTGTTCAGTTGATTTCTTTCTCTTTTTCTCTCTTGCTTTCCCTCACATTCTCACCCTTCCTGGTCCAACAATTTTGCAACTGTTTCCAATTGGCCCCTGGGTTCCAAGTGCAGAACCACACCTTATAATGGTCACTGGGGGCCCTGATACTTTGGGGAAAGGAGTGAGATCACAGATGGGGGTGACAAAACTGGGGAGCAGATAGTTCAGTTGCTACTCCAAGACTGTGCCGCTCTTCTCCTATCTCCCTGGATTTCCAATTGCCATAAGCTGTCGCCCCCAAGCAGCAGTTGATAACAATTTCTCCAATATCCTTTTGGGAGGAGGGAGAGCCCCATCCCAGGCCCTGGTCTGGTCCCCATCTCCCCTAACCTCCCAGCTGCCATTGCTTGCCTCCTGACCTGGCTCCATCTCACCCATGACTTTGACCTTGTTTACCCCTTTGTATTTTTGTTTCACTTTTGGTCCATGGAAGTGTTTAATAGCACTTCAGCTTAGCTCCTGTAATTTTCCCTTTTAATATTTAATCTTTCATTTCTTGGTGTTTGAAACAGATGGGAGGTATGTCAAAGCCCCACTTCCCCAGAGTAGCTCGACCACAATCCTACTTTACTTCCAACTACTCGCCAGAATAAGACCTTTGATCGAGTTAAGAAGCTCAGTGCATTTGCCTGTCCTGCATCCGATATTGGAATGCCCTCTCTTTGCCTTTGTAAGTCCTTTAATCCTTAGCCCAAATCCCTCCTCCAGGGCGAAGGTTTTGCCAAATGCTCTAACCCTCACACCTTCAATTCTTCTCTGAATTTACCAAGCACCCTAGATCCCAGGCAAATGGAAATTCAATATTCATAGCTTAGTCATTTTATGAACTATTTTGAAGATCCATGCTTTACAGTAACTTGTGACTTGGTAGAAGCATAACTAAACTAGTTAGTAAAACTAGATGACCCCTAATAATGCTGATTTTCTTGGGCTTTGTTTATCGTTTAGTCATTTACTACCAAAAAGTGATCCAAAACTTCCTCTTTCAGATTTAGATGAGTTCATAAGTGTTGCTACTGTGCACTTATATACATAATATAGTAAAGAGTTCATTTTAGTTGTAGGATTAATTTTAATAATGTCGTATAGTTTTTAGTTCTGCACTTTTGAGTGAGACCACAGTATTCTTCAATTACATTTTATTGAATTTTAGAAAGGAGAGGAAATAGATCCTATAAAAACTATTTCCAGATCTGGAAGATTTACAAAGATCTAGAGGACATCTTTCATCAATGTTAAGAGTCTACCCATAAAATGTTTCATTCAGTACTGTGGCTTAGCTTCTCATTTTACTTAATAGTCTCACTCATATTTTCAGTCCTTCTGGCTGGATTAAACCTCCTTGGTGGCAGAGAATGTCCTGCAGGGCCTTGAAGACAGAGACCCGGCTCTGTTTATCCGTGCAAACCAGGGTTATCACAGGGCTTGGCTTACAGAAAAAGCTCAGTAATAAATGGTTTGTTTGTTTGTTTTGCTCCAGTGCTCAACCAGTTCATTTTTATTTTCTTCAATCTTATCTATAGTAGATAATGTTCAACAATTGGGAAATAAACTACCTGTTTTAAGTGAATGGCTTTGTTCAATTCAATGCATAAACTGAAAGCAGGAGTAGCCTCTGAGGACACAGAGACCAAGATGATATTATGAGCCACTCTGGTTTGGACTATTTCAGGAAACATTGGGTGTATCTGAAAGCCCTTTAGGGACAGGGTTCTGTCTTCAACTTTTTTTTTTTTTTTTAATTTATTTTTGGCTGCATTGGTCTTTGTTGCTGCACGAGGGCTTTCTCTAGTTGCAGTGAGCGGGGGCTCCTCTTCATTGTGGTGCACAGGCTTCTCACTGCGGTGGCTTCTCTTGTTGGGAGCACGGGCTCTAGGCGTGCAGGCTTCAGTAGTTGTGGCACACGGGCTCAGTAGTTGCAGCTCGCAGGCTCTGTAGTTGTGGCATGCTGGCTTAGTAGCTCCATGGCATGTGAGATCTTCCCGGACCAGGGCTCAAACCCATGTCCCCTGCAATGGCAGGCGGATTCTTAACCACTACACCACCAGGGAAGTCCCTTCCACTTATTTTTATATCTCCCTTAGTGTCTGATGTGGTAACACCTACCTACCTAGATGGTCAACAAATTCTTGTTGCATGAATGCCTCATTCCCAGACTCCTATATGGTGTATTTGAGTGTTCAAATAGCTCCCCAGAGAAGTCAGTGTAAAATGGGATTGGGGAAACTCTGGCATCTGCGTAAGGTGATAATTTATTATCAGGTGTTGGACTCTGAGATGTGCTACTTTTGCCAGTTAGATCAGCTGTGTGTCAAACCCCTTTCCAGTGTTAATATTAAATTCTCTATCTCTATGTGCCTCCGTCCCCTGGTCCCCTAGGTCTGATGCCTTGACAGTTTCGGATAATGCAAAACAATGGTAGTGCTCGGTTTTTGCCTGATTTGTGATTAGTTTTTCTTGGCTATTTTTGTACTTTAGTATTTCATCTGCCTCCAGAGACTTTGATGCTGGGCACATATTTTATTTATATGAATTTTAAAATGCTGCCATCCTTTTTGAGAAAAGATAAGTAAGAGTGATTTTTTTTGGGGGTCCCCCTGTGGAGCTGTTCTTTGTTTTATCAGCAATGCATGTGCTAGAGAACAACTTTAAAGGGATCTGTCCTGAGTGTCTGTAGGACATATACGAATTGGAATTCATTCCTTCAGAGAAGATTTCACCATCTTCACTGTGTCCATGTGTTAGCCTGTGCAGGCTGCAATAGGCTGAATAATAGCCTCCCAGAGATGTTTATGTCCTAATTCCCACAACCTGTGAATGTTAGTTACCTTATGTGACAAAGGGGCATTTTCAGATGTGATCAAGATTATTCTAAATTAACTGGGTGGGCCCAATGAAATCACAAGAGTCCTTATAAGAGGAAAGCAGAGGGAAATGTGACTACAGAAGAGGAAGAGGTGTTGTGATGATGCAAGGAGAGATTAGAGTGATACACTTTGCAGATGGAAGAAGAAACCACAAGCCAAGGAATACTGGCGGCCACTAGAAGTGGACAAAGGCAAGGAGACAGAGCTCAGAGTTGCCAGAAGGAGCCAGCCCTGCCAACACCTTGACTTTAGCCCAGTGAAGGTGGGCTCTGAGTTCCAGAACTGTAAGAGGAAAAAATTTTGTTGTTTTAAGCCACTGATTCTATGGCAATTTGTTACAGCAGCAATAGGAAACTAATTCCCATGTCATATAGTGTAAGTATCCAACTTGCTTACAAAATGGCACAGAATCCTAGAAGCTCTCTTTTAAACAGGACTTTAACGACCATGTAGTCCAACAGCCCAAGGGATGTTTGAATCCCCATTACAATATCCACAGCAGTGATCACTGGGTGGATTGGAAACTATCTACCTGGCACGTGGTCCATTTCACCTCAGATAGCTGCACCCAGGGGGGAATAAAACATTACAGAATAGTTCTTCCCAAGGGAATCTTGAAGTATCAGAAAAAGAGAGTCAGACAGATAGGTTTGCGTCTCGAATTCACCTGAGGCCCCTCAGCTGCACAAGGAGGAAGAAAACATTTATCTTACAAGGTCGTTGAAAGGATTGGAGATCCTAGCATAATATCTGGTGTGTATTAGTCACTCACCAAATGATAAGCATCATAATTTTTATTGTGCACTAAATCAAGTTTTCCTAAAGCTTCACCCAATTGTACAATCTACAGCTGTACAGCAAAAGTCAAATCCCTCCTCCTACATGGAAAACACTTTTAGTATTTAAACGTAGCAATGTCTCCTGTGAGACTTCATCTATCCCAATAAAACCTTCCCGTATACTTCAGCTGTGGCTCCTATGTCATGATTTAGATCTCCTTCATAATTTTCCAATCTCAAACTCTAGCCCACCCCTAGTGCAGAAATAACACACACCGATGAGGACAGGATTCATCTGAGGGGTTCCCAGCACCTGTGAATGGGGAGGACAAGATATCAGCACCCATAATCTCCATCAGCTTCCCCACCCAGCTGTGATGACTCAGTGTACAGACCTATGTACAGACCCTGCCAGATGATAACCTCTGTCCACTGACATATAAAGGATAGTCTCTTTGTAGCCCAGTGTCCAGAGAATAGGCTGGGCTCACGAAGAGCAATTTGATGGTAAAATATATATATTAACACTCTGAACCACAATGTATTAGCTTCCTGATTTCACTTTCTCTGGGCAGCGAGCAAATGCTCTGAGCATGCAGCAAAACTTTCCCTTAGTTATGCATTCTCCTCGTGTCATTGGCCTACATCAAACTCTTCAATAACTGTCTTTCTTTGGCTCTTGCCCACCTTTGCAGCCCTCACCCCCGCCCCCTTCCACACACCCCACCATAGCAAACTACCAGCGGTTGGGCAGAGGGTCACTTGTTCTCCCCCCACACTTCCATCTGCCTGGCACAATCTTCTCTCTCCCCTGTGTCTGCTGAGCACATTCTTATTTCACCCTCAAGACCCATCTCAGTGCTCAACTCCTCCAGGACATCCCGCCTTACCCACCCTACCCCATCACCACCACAGGGATGAATCAGAGCTCCTCTGTCTGTCACTAATACCATGTGCTTGCTGCCATCCTAATACTTATTATATCCCTTTCTATTAGATGATCATTTGCCTCTCTCCCATGTGAGTTTCTGAACTTTTTGAGAGCTGGGATTTTTTTATTTGTGGATTGCATGTACTTAGCACAGAACTAGGCTATGGAAGGAGCTTGATGAATACATGCTGGATGCAAAGATAGATGCTCCTGAGTTCTCTGGTCCTATGTGTGCACCTCTACCCAACCTCTCTCGCTCTGGTATTGTCATTATGCCACCAGTAGGGCCTGCCACACATCCACCCACGTGGAGAGATGGAGTGTTAGAGTACCATTCTGCTGCAGATGCCTGGATCTGTTCCAGGATGGCTTATCCAAGGAACAAATGCTCAATAGACCCAGCAATCCCAGAACTTCCAAAATGGAAATGATTTACCTGGGAAAACAACGTGGAATAATCCTTTGGGCTCACTGAACCAGTTGGCACCTCACAAGAGAATCTGGTCTCTGATTGATGTCAGATGCTTGAATTACTTAACCCATTTAATCAATGAATCATTTACAAAAAAGGCAAAATAATACAAATGATTATTTATTTATTGCTTTGAATCCTTTCTTCAAGCACTTTCTAGACTAGTCCATATTTCAGTGCATATCACCTCTCTTCAATCATTTCTTGTTGACACAGCTGATTTCTGAATTTGATATTTATTACAGCCTACTGAATGTTCTGTTCTGTGGGGTTTTTTTTTCTTCCTGATAGCATTAAGAACTCTGTGTTTATTCTTCCATGTATATTTTTTGATTATTTTTGTTTCATTAAGATATAAGGTCTTACAGAATTCTTTTGGTTATATTCTATGCTAGAGAGAAAATCTGTACAAATGGATATCCTTGTAAGTTTGTTGGAGAAGGTGGAGAAAATTTTCACTTACACTTTCCAGCAAGGGTCTTCAATAATTCTCCCTATTCCTCTAAATTAACTACTTACTTATGCTTGATCTTAATTTTGTTTGGAAAATTTGTATAAATACTGATCCAGCAGTTATGACTTATTTAAGAGAGATAAAAGGTATGTCCATCTTCTTGAACTCATTGGGTAAAAAACACAAATAGTAAATCTAGGACACATTTCACAGGATACACCAGAGGAGGGGAAGAGCATCAGATGCTGAAAGGTGGTCCTTTCTATCAATAAGTGAGAAAATGTTGCCAGTTTCCAATCAAACACAGACCACTGTACGATGATCTTCTGCTCCTTACCTGCCGTGCCACCTGAGTGCCTGGCCAACAGTATCCTTTAGAGATGCACAAATAACAAGCTTTAGCTGGGCCTCAAGCCAGACTTTTTTGCTTCAACACAAGTCCCATAGTACCAGTCTAAGTAATGAGTCGCCCTTCAGCAGCTGTATGCAACACAGGATACTAGGAAACATCCAGTGGCTTCAAGGGAAAACTAGTCTTCTGGACCAGTCCCATTTGTTTCAACAATAAAATAACTTATACTAAAAGTAAACCATCTAGATAGAATGTTTGGAGATTTAATGGGACTTTTTATTCTTTCCCATGGAAAATCTCTTTAGTGAAAATATAAAGGTAAAATTCAGACTATTTTCTGGTTAGACAAATGCACAAGAGGCTAGGAGTTAAAAAAAAAAAAAAAAAAAAAGCTAGACTATAATGATCAAATTAGCAAATGGGCAAAAGACATAAACAGACACTTCACCGAAGAGGATATACAGATGGCAAATAAGCACATGAAAGAATATTCCACATCAGAAGCCATTAGGGAAATGCAAATTAAAACCACAGTAAGACATCACCACACAACTATTAAAATGACTAAAATTAAAAATACCAAATGCTTGCAAGGACGCTGAGAAACTGGATTCCTCGGGCATTACTGGTGGGAAGATAAAATGGTATAGCCACTCTGGAAAAGAATATGGCTGTTTCTTATAAAACTAAACCCATGCTTTACCATAAGACCAAAAAACTGTACTACTAGAAGTTCATTACAGAGAAATCAAAACTTATGTTCACATAAAAATCTGTACACGAATATCTGTGGCAGCTTTATTCCTAATAGCCAAAACCTGAAAACAACCCACAGTCTTTCTGTGGGTGAATGGATAAATAGACTGTGGTCCATCTGTGCCATGGAATACCACTCAGCAATAAAAAGGAACTTGGAACAATTGATACACAGATCTCAAGGAAATTATGAAAATTTTAAAGTCAATATTGAAAGGTTAGATACTATATAATTCATTTACATAACATTCTTGAAATAACAAAATTACAGAAATGAGGAATGTATTAGTAGTTGCCAGAGACCAAGGAGCAGGAAAGAGAGGGAAGTAGCTGGGCTATAAAGGGTAACGGGGGTAAACCTGGGATGAACTGGTCTGTATCTTGACTGTGGTGGTGGTCACACAAATCTACACATGGGATAAAACTGTATAAAACTAAATACATGCACAGATAAATAAATGCATGTAACCGGTGAAATCCAAATACGGTTGACAGAGAGCATCAGTGTGGTCTAGCTACCATGAAGGGGACACTGGATAAAAAGTACACAGGAGCTCTTGTGTTATTTCTTACAACTGCCTGTGAATCTAGTTATCTCAAAACAAAAAGCATTAAAATTGTTAATGTTAGAAGAATATTTATAGGCTATTGATTGATAAGATTGAGGTTTTAGGTTGATGAGTTGCTCCTCCAAAAGATGATCACCTTATGGCAGGTGAGTAAGAAGTTGGAGCCTTAATTCCGGGTACCAAGGCAATGGATAATAGACCTGGATATCATGCCCACTTTTTCCTTTTCTTCATCCTCCTCCACACTAAATCATCAGGTCCTGCTTCCTATGCCTCCCTTAAATCTTATCTCCTCCTTTGTTTCCACCGCCATTGTCTTGGTACATCTTCGTTCCCTCAATGGACTGGACTATTCCAATAGCCTCTTGACTAGCCTCTACTCTTCTCTGCAGTCCATTCGTTATCAAAAGTACCAAAAGCTAGGTGCCTTTCTTAAAAGAAATGTTGCCACTCATCTGCTTCACCAGCTCCCAGTTACATCCAGGATAATAAATAATTCTTAAGCATTGGAGAGAAACCCCAGCAGCTCACACCATTACCTCATCATCTACCTCCATCACTTATCTCCTGCTTCCTCCTTCCCAGAACCTGATAATTCAAGGATTCTGAACTACTTGGAATCCCTATTCTCACCACAAGCACTTATGCCTCTAAACCTTTGTCCATACTCTTCCCTCTCCTTTGACTGATCCATGTCACCGCCTTGTCTCGCAGGAAACCTCCTGTTCTCCTGCAAAGACCCAAGTTAGTTATGATCTTCTCTAGGATACTCCCTTAACCCCCAGTGGAATGTATCACTTCATTTTCTTTCTTGAACGTACTGCTGAATTTATAACACTGCCTTGTACATGCTGGTTCACATGTCTAGTTCCCTTTTTAGACTATGAACTCTTTGAGGACAGATTCCAAGTCCTTTCACCTTTATCTCCTCAAGATCACACATAGTGTTTATCAAACAACAGGCACTTGATAAATATTTGCTGAATTGAGTTGGGGAAAAACTATGGAACTACAGCTGTCCGATTGAACTGGCTGTGGCTATTTGGTGTCCGTGATGAAATAACAGCTGGGATTGATGGCAGTGATGGCCTCAATTAATGGTCTCCCTTTATGATGTAACTTTTCAGCCCCTCCCATCAAGAGAGGGAGTCTATTTCCCGACCCCTTGATTCTGAGCTGGCCTTGTGATTTGCTTTTTCAAATAGAACACAACAGAAGTGTCTGTGTGCCAGTTCTGAGCCCAGACTTTGAGAGACCTCATGTGATTCTTCTCTCTTTCCTGGAACCTTGCCCAGTCACTATGTGAAGGAGCCAGGCCAGCCTGCTGGAGGACAAGAGCCCACATGAAAGAGAGCCCAGTGGTCCTAGCCAGGCCACTCCAGACAAGCCTATAGTGAGCCAGCCCCCAAGAGAGACCAACAGAGCTCTCTGACCTACAGCTGACAGCAGATACATAAGTGAGCCAGCTGAGACCAGAAGGACCATCCCACTGACCTGCAGATTCATGAACAAAACTAAATGATTATTATTGCATGCCACTGGTGTTTGATGTTTTTGATACATTATTTTGGTAATAAATAATGATGTGGAAATTGGTACCAGAAGTAGGATGTTGATGTAACCAAAATCTAAAATGTGCAGCATTGATTTTGGAAGCAATGGGTGAGTGGAAGATGGAAAAGCAGTAAGCACACTGTTAGCAAGGCTGGAGAAGTGGCGAGGAAATTGTTTTCAAAGCTAGGAGAAATGGTGACCTGTGTTAGGTAGTAAGGAGCAAAACTATTACTTGTAAAAGTAGTGCCCATGATTATTATGCTCAGAGAAAGAAGCCGGTCTCAAAAAGCCCCCTATTGTATACCTCCATTAGTGTGGAGTGGCCTGAATAAGCTAATCAATAGAAGTAGAAATTAGATTAATGTTTGAAATTAGAAAATTGAAATATTAGAAATAGAATAAGAATAATGTGCAGGGGCTGAGGTAGGGGAATAATGGGGGGTGACTCCTGATGGATACAGGGTTTCTTTTCGGAATGGCAAAAATGTTCTAAAATTAGATACTGTACAGTTGTAGCATTCAAAAGAGTGAAGTTTAGGGTATGTGAATTATTTCTTAATAAAGCTATTATTGAAAAAACTGTCACCTGCAGCAAAATCAAAGATACTCGATTGATCAACTGATCAGTAAAGTTCTTTTATATCAATCATATATATAACTATTTATATATATATGTGTTTATCACTGTATATATATATAAACTGACCCTTGAACAACACGAGTTTGAACATCATGGATCCACTTTGGATCCATGGATCAGGGCAGCAAGCAGATGGTCTCAGCATGCAGCTGTTCTGCAGTTCTCCTCGGGTCATTGGCCTACAACAAACCCTTCAATAACTGTCTTTCCTTGGCTCTTGCCTACCTCTACCCCTCCCCGTCCCCTTCCACACATCCCGCTACAGCAACCTACTAGCAGCTGGACAGAGGGTCACTTGTGCTCTCCCACACCTCCCCCTGCCTGGCACAATCTTCTCTGCCACCTATGTCAGCAACTAGAAGTGTCCAAATGCAGCTCCAAACCTCGACTGTCTGCCTCCAAAACCTCTTTCACACTGTCCGTCCCAGACTGGACTCAGCCCCAGAAAGTCCTGATTCGCACAGGTGATTCCTATTCACTCCATAAACCATTTAATTGTGCCACTGAAATTATATCTTTGGGAATTATAAAGAAGAATTCTTTTTTGTCCTGTTCTCCGAGATTTTCTGGGTTGATTCCTGCGGCTTTCTTCTGAAAATTCCCTCCTCTCTCGGCATCACTCTGGAGTCCCCTCTGTGCTCACCCTCTCTCTCCCCTTTAAAGGCAGGAATCCCACGAGCACACTCGCTGACGTGTGCTGGCCCCTCCTGGACCGTCCCCGCACCGAGACTCCATCGAGAACCTTCCAGGAAGCCCCGCTCTGGGCAAGTTCCTCCCGAGCCTTCCTCCCAGCCGCACCTGGTCCCCAGCTCGCCGGGCGGGTGGCCGCCTGCCTGTGGACACTTCCTCCCAGGAACTTGCTCTCGCCTCAGGCTGTGATGTCCGAAATGATACCTCTTACCTTTGCCGCCCCTCACCCAAAACTAAAAAGAAAACTTAAATAAACTGACTCTGGCTTATTTTCCTTTTTACAGCAGAGTGTCATTATCTTCTGTATTACCCAAGCTCTAAACCCAATAGCTGCCCTGACTTTTATTCTCCTTGTTCCGCAGTCCCCTCCCCCCTTTCCCTCTCTATTGTTACCCCTGTGTCAGACCCCAGCCTCCCACGTCAGGGCACTGGCCTCTCCCAGGCCTCACCGTGTGCGAGCAGCGTGCCCTGGGACTTGGAGCCTATCTCCCTGCAGCTTTCTGTCTCCCTCATGGGTTCCCAGAGCCGTGCACGCTGGCTCCCTGGGGCCCACCCGGGGCTTAGGCACAGGGCAGGATCCTAGAGTGGACCATGGCCGTGGCCCTCTCTGCCCTGGGCTGGCAGCGCCACAGGGCTCTCGATGGGCACCTCTGCAGAGGCGAGCCTCTCACCCAGCTGCATCCAGGATCCCAGCACATCCAGGGGTGAGGCCGTGCGGTCACCCACCTGCCCTGGGCTGGAGCCGCGGGCTGTGCGCTAGGAGAAGGGACAATGCCTGGCTCCACCTCCTCACTAAGGCACGTTGATCCGGCGGCTGGCAGGAGGGAGCACGTGGTCGCTAGAGGATACCACCCCTCACCCCACCCCGCGTTGTGGGATGGGGTTCTCAGGCCCCCAGGGAGCACTGCACTTTCCCTGAGAGTATCCTGTGCCTAGGGAAGCATGACATTAAACAGCAAACCAAACACCCATAAAAGGTAAAGACCACAGGGGGAAAAAGTTAGCTTTCTATTTTAGGAATTTAAAGGAACTCTCCCCCCACCCACGTTTTTAACAAGGGACCTCGCGTTTTCATTGTGCACTGGGTCCTGCATATTATCCCTGAAACTTCCCGTCACTGTAGTATCTTCATCTCACTTACTGGGTAACCTAGCAAAATGCAAGCCTGTACAAGCTTTGGCCTCGCACGTTAAGTGGCTCCCTGCTCTGGACACCTGACCCCCTCCATCACCACCCCTCCCTGTCTCTCTCCTTCATCCTACTTGCTGGCCTTTACTCCTGCTGAGCCCTGGTGGGGATTGCCAGTCCACGCCCCAGCCCATCGAAGTCTACCTGTCTGAATCCTGCTTGCCCTCCAGGGCTCAGTTAAATGGTTAAGTGCCCTCTGTGATGTCTCATGACTTCCCAGGGGAGGAGCGCTCTCTGAATTTCTACCTCGCTCCCACGCACTGGGCTATTTTATTGCCTTATGTTTCTAGTTATCTGTTATACATTTGTTTCTTTTCATTCTGAGGAGATTTTAAACCCCTTGAGGGAAGTGCCTGGGTCTTAAAAATCTGAATTCCATACACTTCAAGCAGAGCAAAGACTCCCACACAGCCAGGCTGCAGTGGATCCGGGTTGCTTGTTAGGAGACACACAAAAGCCTGTGGAGCAGGCAATCTGGGTAGAGCAAAGGCAGGGAGGTGGGAAGGAGAGTAAGGGGCAGGAGGGACCTGGGAAAGGTCCCAGGAGGTGACTTCCTGACAAGGAAGTGGAGGAGTGGCAGCATTAGAAAAAAGTCACCTTTCACCGTTTCTAACAACTGTGTCAGAAGAGTTGCTGAATCCTCAGCACAATTTTGCATTCCCACCGCAGTAGCCCCAGGTACTGTTTTCATACACTGATCTCCCTAATTGTATCTCACTGCTCGTTTGAAATGTGATTTGCAAATCCAGTGCCCTGTTTCGGAGCCCAAGCCCTGGCCGCTGCCTGTCACCCGATTCAGACGTTCTGCCCCGACCTTGCCCAAGTTTGCCGCAGGACTTGTCTCTTTGACAGAGCCTTTGTGCCACTGTTTTACAATAATGTTTTGGGTAAAATGTTCAGTTTCCTCTTTGCGATTCCAGGCAGACAGAGAAGATCTGAGCTCAATGTGCAAGAAAGGGTAGAGGATCTGTAATTTTCCTTAAAACGGTTCTTGGCCAGAGCTCTGGTCTAATTTGTATGATGCATAGCTCGACAATGTTATGAAACACCATGCTAGCCTGCAAGGCTAATTTATGGAAATTACAAACATGCATGGATTGGATTCTTTTTTATATTAGAAAATGGTTTGACGGTTTGAATTTTTGTTGGGTTTTTAGTCTCCCAGGGATGAGTGGGCCCAGAACTTCCTAATGTTTCCCCCTGCACATCAGAATCTTGCTGGCCTTTGGGTGGTCTGTGAGTCCAAAGGCAGAAAAGCTTTTGAAAACGGCTCCCGCATTCTGTTTGGCATTGCATTTCAAAGTTTCTTTGAGATGATTTATTTTTGTGAGACCTGCAGAATACTGTTTGTGAGCTGCCTATTTTGTTCACCTTGCTTGATATTTCACTAACATCTCAACAGACAGGAGTTCAGCCAAAAGGACACTAAGCTCAAACATCAATGAAATCCTTAATGAAAGTACATTAAAATCAGCCTTCAGGGTCTGACTTAAATCACTAGAAACACATTTACACTGTAGAAAAACATTTAATTGAAAGGATTTTCTTTTTTCCAAAAATATGTGTAGTCATCTGATCCTGAGTATATGAAACACCACCAAATCCAAGGTTACCTTTATAATGTAGCAAATAGCTACTGATTTGTTTAGATTTGATGATAAATTCCATTTTTTTCTAGGTACAGTATAAACTACCAAGGATTTGTTTTTTAGGAACTAAGGATGATGCAGTGGGTTTGTCTCAATTTAATATGTAATTGCTATTTGAGATAATGTTTAAATAGGTCCTAGATACTCCTTTTATACCAAGAAAGGTAGCCTAGCATCAGTTTTTGTCTAAATGAAGAAGGTTACTAAATAATAAAAATACAGTTTTTACCTCTTTAATCCCATCTTCAATCCTATAGACCAAAACAAAAGCAAAACTGTTTCTTAAAGTCATAAATTGCTCTCCTATCTTCTTAAAAACTTCAGTCAATTTCTTTCCTAAAATCTTCCTGTAATTAAGGTGTGGAATATCTTACTTTTGATTCATTCATTCATACAACAGACATTTTCCCCAAGAATTCTCATTTCTCCATTCCAATTTTAGCTTTGCAAGCAAGCCTGCTATTTATTTCTGGGACTGATCGATGTCTTTCAGTTTAATCCTCAAATAATTACATTCAAACACCCAGAGAGCACAAGTGTAGCAACCTAACTCTTTAACTCAAATTCTAAATCACTAGTTATTCATCTTAATGGTTATAATGAGTTTTTCAAGCATATATTATCATTATTTAACATGCCAGAAAAGGAGTTTAGTGTTTCTTTCCCTTGCTAAATTTCAAAAATCTCTGGGATTAAAATAAGGCCAAACTCTTCTGGTTGACCTGTGGGTATCACAGGGCAGCTGTCATCCTTTTCCATGCCTTTTTACCTCCTCTTGTTACCGAGTCCAAGCTCATACTGCTAGCCGCACGACAGGCTGATAAACCGAGAGGTGAGGTATTGGGACAAGGAATAGTGACTTTATTCAGAAACCCAGCAGACCGAGAAGATGGTGGACTAGTGTCCCAAAGAACCATATCACCCAAGTTAGGATTCAGGCTTCTTTTAGACTAAAAGGGGAGTTGGAAGTTGCCAGCTCCTTGGTTTTGAGATCCTTTGTTCTTGCAGCTGTTCACACAGGTCTGATCACACCGTTTCTGTAAACCTCCAGCAAGACAAAGGATATTCTCTACTCTGCAACTTTTTATCTCTATATGAATGGAAAAGTGTTACACCTTTAAAGATCAGAGCGTTGAGAATGGGCTATCTTGTATACCAGTGGTCCCCAACCTTTCTGGCACCAGGGACAGGTTTTGGAGAAGACAATTTTTCCATGGACGGGGACGGGGGTGGGGGCGGGGGCGGGGGATGGATGGTTCAGGCAGTACTGTGAGCGATGGGGGGGCAGCAGATGAAGCTTCTCTCGCTCGCCCACCACTCACCTCATGCTGTCCGGCCTGGTTCCTAACAGGCCGTGGACCACTACTGGTCCATGGCCTGGGGATTGGGGACCCCTGCTGTATATTTCAGGCTATAGACAACATTCTTTTACAAAAGGTGCAGAGCCAGCATGACTAAGCTCGGGCAACAGAGCACAGGGTTAGAGCTAAAGGAATAGATCCAATATGGAGTCAGGTTTGTTCTCCGTAACACTTTCTCCTTCTATAGGTAGAGAGTGAACAGCAACAGAGGATCAAATGAACTGTATCTTTTCTGTTTTTTCCATATCTCGACCACACACTTACACAGGACTAATTGGCAAGATAATAAACATGATGGTCGTTTCCTAAGAGGAGAATTTGTGACACCATGGGTGCCCTCCGTGCCCTCTTCACACACACACACGCACACGTGCGCACACACACACACAGAGGCACTCTTACCGCTCCCTGATCTCAAGCCCTTGGGAAACTGCTCTAGCTGTTTGTGCTGGGAAACTTGGCATATCTGTGGGTTTACTCTGCAGCAAGTCAGCTCGTTCAGACAATGAGAGCCTAGAAGTTAGAGCTTCGTGTTTGGCTTTGAGCTCCTCCACAAAAGAAGGCAAATGCCAGCGCTGTCACCAGGCTCTGTACCGTCCCCACTATTCTCTCCCACTTTCCCTGCCTCATCCAGGTCATTGCCAAACCAAGCCATGGGGACGGAGTAGGACCACAGACACTGGGGGACAGGCTTAGACCAGTGGGGAAGCGGCAGGTGTAAAGAACCCAAGTC
The DNA here is from genome assembly GCF_028021215.1 of Eschrichtius robustus. Lineage (NCBI taxonomy): Eukaryota > Metazoa > Chordata > Mammalia > Artiodactyla > Eschrichtiidae > Eschrichtius > Eschrichtius robustus. The sequence goes on from NC_090824.1 coordinate 183,738,307, forward strand.
TCGATTCCAGAAGGACTCCATGCCTTGACACTGCTCTCCCCTTTTCTCTCCTGTTTCCAGCCACATACAGCCTTCTAGGGCCAAACTTCTGATTTTCTTTAACCTCTCTTACTCAAGCCTTCCTTTACCTGCCATCTCTCCCCACCTACTGCTCCAAGGATCTCTCTCACTTCCTTCCCAGAAGAAAGCCCGGAATATGCTATTGAAGTCTACCCTGCAGATTCACCCTATTTCAGCATCCTCTCCTGAACTGTTGGTCTGCAGGGTGGTAATTATACCTGTGACTCTGGAAAGAATCTCCTTGTCAAGTGGATCATCAACCCTCAGCTGGAGACAATAGCAGTGACGGCTAGTTGGTCTATGGGTGGGCTTTTGTGGGGTTCATCTAGCTGTGATGCTTTATACCCCACCTATCTGGCCTCGTGGATGTCCCCTGCTCTCTGACTCTAGCCCAACATTGGAAGTAATTCAAAAAGGTAATCTTCTTAATACTGATTCTTCCATCAAAGCCTGCCTGAGTAACAGGCAAACATTCAGGCCTTTATCATATCGAGGCTTTCCTTTTCACTTAGGTTGTCTTCCAAAACATACTGTCTAAGCCAAACACGACAACTGCAATTTCTACTTATTCAAAAGTAGCTACCCTGCCTGCCTGCCTAACCACCAATGACACCGTGGGAACTTCTCTCCGTCAACATCAGAATGTCTTCAGGATGTTCTTTTGGCTGTCTCCAACGTCATTCCAAAAAGCATTCCTCCAGCTCTGTAATAGAGGCCAACTTTGGTATTCAACAGCACAAAGACTTCCCTTCCCTTCCTGCCAACTTGAGGCATCTCTATAGCTGCAAAGGACAAGAAAAATTCAGTAAGTGCCAAGACTAAATGAATCAGTCCCCAAAAGCCATAGTGAAGATTATGTAGGAAATAACAGGCCAAGAACACCCAGTGCAAAACAATGGTCATTTTAAGTGTAAATTTCATGGCCGTTATGTTACAGAAGAAACAAACAAATTAGTCAAGATCTTAGCCTCAAAGAAATTAGTTTGGAATTGAGAAAGAAAGTGTGACAAATAAATTTAAGGATTTTAAGAGAAATTGGCATTTTTATCCAAAGCACACGTCTTGTATTTCTTCAAACTTCTCCTTAGAAGATCATAAAATGCTCCATTATGAGTGTAGTGGAAACTTGATGAACTATTGTTTTTGGCTCCTTTGCAAGAAAGCAATAAAGTTGCCTTCTCTTGGCTGTTACTAGATTGTTGTCATTACCCAGGACATAGCATGAACCTATGTTATCTTCAATTTTGTTTTTGCAAGCTAACAGTCACAAGAAAATATCCTCTTTCCCACTTGGTAAGTTACTTTATTTTCAGTCTCTTCTTTGGTATGATCTCAACTCAGAGGGAGAAGAAGTGGAGAAACTCATAGAAGATCTCAAGTCGGCAGATGGAGGTGTGATAGAGCCCTGGTGAATTGATAAACATTTTTGGTTAAGTATCTTAAGCACCACTGTTATGCAAAATTGGCCCCAATATAATGCTAGTAAGGAAATGATTCCAAAATGTCAGACACTTTAGTGGATATTCTCCTTTCTCTGGTCACCCAGCGCTGCAGGGCGGCCATGCTTTGGAAGCTGAGCTATTGTATCTGACTGACGTGTGAGGGCAGGTCTGTCGTATGGAGAGAAGGGTTTGGGCAAGTGGTTAAATTCGTCCTCATTAAGATGGAAATATTAGGTAGTTAGCTAGAAATGAGCAGCTTGGGAACGGAAGGGTGAAAAACTCAAGGCCAGGGGCCTGCCTCAGCCAGTCTTGACAAGGAGCTGTGGTCAGCACATCCTGAGAAGACAGGAAGAATCCAACCAAAGAGGAACTCCCCGAGGTGTGCAGGCGCAGCAGAAACCTGGCAATAACTTGAAATAACCTGACCCTCATTATGTCATCATTGTAATAAATTTACATTGCGGCTTAGCCGCCCCACCCCCGCCCAGTGGGCTTTTCGAATGGATTAGGGGTGATAAGAAGGAAGTTACAACTGGGGCATGTGCAATGTCACCCGTCACTCAAATGACAAAGCCTGACCACCAGACCTCAACCCAACCCCTCCCCTCCTTATAAACTTCACACAACCTGTGCAGAGGGGCTGGTTTCACTTCACAGAAGCCAGTCCACTCTCCGCCCCGAGAGTGTATCTATGCTTTAAATAAACTTTGCTTTGAGCTTATACCTGAAGTGTTAGTCTGCAGTTCTTTCCTTACTATCACAAGGACCGAGATTGCTGGTCCGGATTCGTCCGTTGACCTCTTCGGTTGAAACTCTCCAACCAGAACGCATGCCAGCGTGGTAACAGAAACATAGATTATGAGACAAACCCTCCAGTGTCCAAATTTTTACCTTGGAGTCCCAGGGCCGGCCCCTCCAGAGTCTTGATTTACTGCTCAGGGATGTCATTCACAGAACAAGGTGGGGATTGTGATGGCAACTAAAAGAAAAAAATGATTATTAAAAACATTTCAACATTGGAATGTGAAGCGAGCAAAAGGAGAAAGCTTCATGTCTGTCAAACAAAGGCATCCTGATCTAGAAGAAACATGGAACGCTTAACATCGTGGTAAGGCAAAAACAACCAGGGCCAGTGATGTTGCCAGTCAAGGAAGGACACAGGGGAAAAAATGTGGGCAAACACTAACAGCACGTAGAGGGGGAGCTGAGTGCTTTAGACCTTCCAGGTCAAAGAGGCTGCTCCCCACACCCCATCTTCCCTCTGTCTGTTGGGAGCCTCTCTTCTTTAAAAAGCTCATTTAGTTGAAATGTTAAAACATCTACAAAGAACTGACAGACCCATAGTGAGAAAAGCCACCTACATACAAGACCCCACACCTTCAGGTCCTGGAGGATGCCTGGGGAGGGAGTGAGAGGAACGTGGAAAGAGATACTAGTACAGGCGGAGAGGTGGGAGCAGCCCAGAAATCACGAAATTGGCTCTAATCTTATGAATAAGGAAGGATTGAGATTTGCTCAAGATCATGGTCACCAGTAGGACCCGAGTCTTCTGACTTCATCCATATTGTAGCACTACCTATCTAGGACTCAGATTTCTGAGGAATAATGAGGCTAATGGAATTCGATAACTCATAACCCAATTTCTCATTTCTCAGTGAGATCAGGAAGGGAAATACAAAGTCAGGATGTGTGTGACAACAAGATAGGGCAGCTCAGAGGAGACCACGGGCAGACAGAGGCTTGCGCTGATATTATCAGGGAGGTGACTCCTGTCCAGGGTCTGGGACGTCCGCAGTGGTGGGCAGGAAGGGCTGAAAATTACAGGCAGGTGTGCGGGGATGACCACGAAGGTCAATAGCAGCCGGCAAGAGCAACCTGTTCAGAGGTGGGGCTGAGAATGGATTACTTACTCATCCCAGGTCAAAGGCTCTTCATCTCCCAGGTTTATGGGGTCCCTGCTGTGTAGAAACACAAAAGATTGTCCCAGAGACAGTCGGAGATTCACAGGTCCTGATAAGTGCTGCTCACAGCAGATACTGGGCAGGAGCTTCTCTGAATGAGGATTCAACTAATCCAGTCAACATCCAATTAAACGAACTTTCCTTATTGAGAAGAATGTATGTGTATATTTAGCTGGGCCTCTGAATACAAGTAACAAACTAATTAGAGCTACTTTTCATCCAAAAAAGGGGGAAAGGGGAAATTTACTATCAGTACACAAGCCACCCTAAGGCACCCGCGGTTAGAAGGCTGCAGGCTTCAGGGAGAAACTGGGAATTGCCAGAACTCTCCGCTTGGCAAGCCTGCTCTGCTCTGTAGACTGCTTCTTTCTTCTCTCTACCTTCTGACTCTGCCTGTCTGTCCACGCTGGGCAGGAGGTGGCCACCCCGAAGTCCCCAAATCCACAGGTCACAGCATAACCAAAAGCAGACTCCGGCTGGCAGGTGTCCAGGCCTAAAGCCACGTACCTAGAGAAGAGAATGGGATCTTCCCAGCTAGGTTCCAGATCCATCCCTGGACTGATGGCTACATCCAGGGAAGGTGGTGCAGCAGGGTGAGAGGTAGCTGGGGGCTGAGAAGATGGTTCCCAGAGAAAGAGGTGATGGCAGGGCCCTGAGGCATCCACCATGGATTCATTTAAGGAATTTAAGGCTGGGGACCTTGGAGAACTTCCTGGCCGAACGAGCCACTTTATAAATAAAGAATCTGAGGCTCTTAGAGTTGAAATGCTTGCCCAAATTTACAACTTATGAATTGCAGAGCCAGCATTAATCTGATTCCATCATTCATTCATTCATTCATCAACTCTTGTCAACTTACTATATGTCTGGCTCTTCTTGACCTGGGACTGTTAATAAGACTGGGTACAAACCAAACAGGATGTCCAGCTTCCTGGAGCGTACAGACATGTGGAGAAAAGATCACACAGATAAATAAAATTATAACCCTGATCAGTGCTAAGAAAGCTAGACAGTGCCAACTCCCATTTTGCTGTGTGGGGTCATCAGCCAGGTCAAAAGAGTAGGTCTCAGCATGGGAACTCAGAAGAGGAGTTACATCTAAAATAAACCTTGACATGAGTGACATCACCAGGATGGTGACATAGGAGGCTCCTGACTTTTCCTCCTGCCACTGATACACTGAATATACAGCTGCACATGGACCATTCCTTCTGGAAGAGATCCAGAAGTAGTTGAGTGACTCCTACACATTGGATGACAGAGAAATTATCCACATCAAACTGAGCAGGAAATGCTGAGACATGCCCTTGCCATAAACCACTCCCTAGTCTCAGTGACATACAATCCAAAGAAACCCCCAAATCCCAGCTTCTCCCTGATGAGCAAAGGGCTAGGACCACACGTACAGCACTCCAACTTTAAAGCATCCAACCAAGGGGCAGACCCCCAAATCACCTACTCTGAGAGCCTACAGGGCTTGCATTCACAGGCCCCACAGGACTATTCACAGAGCAGAGGGAGAAGGCAAAATGCCCATCTCCCAGTTTCTCCCTTGAAGAGGATTGACTGCATACTTTTCTAGCTGTTGCCTGAGGGTCCAGCTTCTAATCAGCCTGCATTGAGGTGCTGAGTGCGATCCTCCCAGCAGTCCAAAAGACCTGCCCTACCTTCTCCCTGCAGCTCACTCCAGCAGTAAAAGCAACTCTTCAGCTTCTCCCTGGAAGGAGCTTGCCCTCACATCTAGCACTCCATCTTTTGTGGCCTCTACCCAAGGAATGGGCCCTCAAATCACTTAACGATGATAGCCAATCCAGGTGGGCATTTACAGAACCATACTAAACAAAACAAACAAACAAACAAACAAAAAAGCAGTTTTCAAATAAGTATGCAAACACTTCCCACAGCTATGCCCCCTGGGCTCAGTGCAAGTCCCAAACAGAAATAAAGAAAATGATCTCATTTACAATAGCATCAAAAGAATAAAAATTAAGAATAAATTTAACCAAGGAGATGAAAGACCTGTACATGGAAAACTCTAAAACGTTGTTGAAAGAAACTGAAGAGGACGTAAATAGAAAGATATTCCACATTCATGGATCAGAAGAATTCATATTTTTAAAATGTCCATACTACCCAAATGATCTACAGATTCAATGTAATCCCTATCAAAATTCCAGTGGCATTTTTCATAGATATAGAAAAAATAACCTTAAAATTTGTATGAAATCACAAAAGACCCTGAATAGTCAAAGAAATCTTGAGAAAAAAGAACAAAGTTGAAGGCATCATGCTTCCTGATTTCAAACTATATTACAAAGCCATAGTAATCAAAGCAGTATGATACTGACATAAAAACAGACACATAATCGATGGAAAAGAATAAAGAGCTCAGAAATAAACCCATACATATATGGTCACTTAATTTTCATAAGGGTGCCAAGAATATACTGTACAGAAAAGATAGTCTCTTCAATAAACGGTGTTGGGAAAATTGGATATCCACATGCAAAAATATGAAATTGAACCCCTCTTTTACATCATACACAAAAAATCAACTCAAAATGGATTAAACACTTGAACATAAGAACTGAAAATGTAAAACTCTTAGAAGAAAACATAGGTGATAAGTTCCTTGACTTTGGTCTTGGCAATGATTTTTTGGAATTGACACCAAAAGCAAAGGCAGCAAAAGCAAAAATTTTAAATGGGACCAAATCAAATGGGACTAGAAAACTTCTACACAGAAAAGGAAATCATTAACAAAATGAAAAGGCAAGCTACTGAATGGGAGAAAATATTTGCAAACTACATATCCAATAAGGGTTAATATCCAAAATATACAACAAACTCATACAACTCAATAGCAAAAAACAAACAACAGTTAAACAACAACAATTTTAAAATGGGCAAAGAAATAGAAAGGGCATTTTTCCAAAGAAGACATACAAGTGGCCAACAGCACATGAAAATGTGGTCAACATCACTAATCATCAGGAAAATACAAATCAAAACCACAGTGAGATATCACCTCACTCCTGTTAGGATGTCTGTCATCAAAAAGACAAGAGATATCCAATGCTGGTGAGGACACAGAGAAAAGGAATCTTCATGCATTGTTGGTGGGAATGTCAAATGGTGCAGCCACTGTGGAAAACAGTATGGAGGTTCCTCAAGAAGTTAAAAATAGAACTCCTATGTGATCTAGCAATCCCACTTCTGGATGTATACCCAAAGGAAACAAAACCATTATCTCGAGATGATTATCTGCACTCCTATGTTCATTGTAGCATTATTCACAGTAGCCAATGTATAGAGACAACCTAAGTGTCTGTCAGTGAATGAATAGGTAAAGAAAATGTGGTATATATATATATGTATACAATGGAATATTATTCAGCCTTAAGAAGGAAATCCTGAGAATATTGATGAACCTGGAGAACATTCTGCTAAGTGAAATAAGTCAGACAAAGACAAATACTGCATGGTATCACTTATATAAACAGAGAATAGAATTGTGGTTGCCAGGGGCTGGGGGTAGGGAAATGAGGAGAGGTTGGTTAAATTGTACAAATCTTTGGTTATAAGGTAAATGAGATCTGAGGATCTAATGTAGAACATGGTGACCATGGTTGATAATATGGTATTGTATAACTGAAATTTGCTAAGAGAGTAGAACTTAAGGGTTCTCACCAAAAAATAAAAAGGTAAATATGTGAGATGATGGGTGGGTTAATTAACTCAATTGTTGGAATTCTTTTCCAATGTATACATATATCAAATCATCACATTTTATGCACTAAATTTCTTACAATTTTACTTGTCAGTCATACCCCAATAAAGCTAAAGAAATAAATATGATAAATGTTGACACTTTATAATTTTGTCAATCAATATAGCTTATATAGATACCATATGCCATTTTAGAATCTTGAGAAGCAGTTTAAAAGCACCTGTAACTGTGGCCCAGTGCTCACACTGTTTGATTGTTCACCAGCAAACAGCATTTTCTCAAAAGATCTTTATTTTGTTTAATTGGTATTGGCTGAACATTTGGAACCAATGGAGCTATTTTGTCAATTCAAAATATACTGTCTTTTCCAAAGATTCTTACAGTACAACCATCCTAAATATTTCCTTTTCAGACATTTGTGACTCCCCCACTTAGATGTTGTCATCAAAAATGTAAAGGCCTATGAAAAATTAAAATGACTTTGTCTTGGCTAAGGCCCTCAGCTGGAATAATACAATCACATGTCTTCACTTCGCTCGTATTTATGAAATTATACTTGGAGGGATTTTTTTTTTCTTTTCTTTTCTTTTTTTTTCTTTTTAACTAAAACCAAGTCAATTTTAAAGTAGCTAACTGCCTTTCTTCTTAAGGAAGTACTCTTGATTTTCGTGTATCATTGTTCTGTCCTATTATAATGCAGCTGATCCCGTTCTCTAAAAAAGCAACATTCCTAATCTTTTCTTCCATTCCATTAAACACAAACTGAGTTGGAAAAAAATAACTCCAAAATAGCATCCTTCCATATCTGCAGTTTTATATGATCATAGCATGCTAGAAATGTCACTATAATTATAGTAACAAATTATTTCAACAATCCTCACAAGTGATGCTATTTATAGACAATCAGAAGAGTTTATACAGGATGAATCCATCCTGGTAGGAGAGCTGGTAATGGCTGTGCTTGAGCCTCAGGCTGGGACTACCTGGCACCAGGTGACTCCAGGTGTCCTGTGAAAACAGGAGGTTCTATTCAAACGCAGACCATGAGAAATGGGATAAATAAAAAAGGATTTTAAATGATTATAGCTTGGCACTTACACTGCATTCCTAGTACCTTAGGTACTATTTTTAAAATTACAATCACTGCTTAACTCTCTTTCAAGACTTAAAACTGATTGCTCTATCAGAGAGACCTCAGGTTCAGAAGAGGTAAATGACAAGAGATCAATGCAAACAAACAAACAACAACAAAAATATCAGGATATCCCCATGTTCTTTATCTATGCTCATTTATAGACTATTAAAGCTGGAAAAAATTACAAATAGTTATTTGTGCCATGCTTACTTTCTTCATTTCATCTTGGGCAAGGGAAAAGAGCTGGCTGGAATTGCTTGTTTGTTATTGGCTTTTCCCTTTTTATTTTTAGTCTCTTTCATTTTATGGTTTTTATATAGTTTTGCTTAACAAAGCTGTAAATTCAGGGATGAAATAAATTTCGCAGTGGCTCTTTAACCTCCACTGCTCAGATGCATTTACAGAAACTTCCATTTAGCTCAGAGATTCGGCTTGGGATAGGGTTTAGAGAGGAGGGAAAATCACTTAACCAAAAGTAAGCCCTCAGTAAATCACAATTTGCTCCAAATTATCTGTGTTTTTGCATACTGGGTAATTCAGCTCTCTCCCTGGGGCTCTGAGTAGAGCTGACAGTGCGGCCATTCTGAGGGTGTTGGGTAAGGAGCTTCCCATCTCTACCCCCAAACCTGACCATGGGGCTCTGGGATGTCTCCTGCGTAGGTGAGTACCAGCATGAGTAGCTGATAATGCAATCCTGTGTTTGACCTGTTTCAGCTGACATAAACAATGCCCCTCGTTTTCCTAACCTCTTTGAGAATGGCTGCCTTTGTGTCATTAAATGTTCACCTACCATATTTTAGAATCTATCAAAGCCTGCTTTTTTCCCATCTCTACTTCTCTGCTGTGCGTTATTGCCTAGAGACTGTGAGGGTAAATTTGCCACTAGTTGGCTGTCATTACGTTGTGGGAGCACATGTCCAGAGTGAAGCTTAATGCATGAAGTTGAACTTCAGTGACTATTGCATGGCACCCAGAAGGTGATCTGCGGATGCACCTTATAGGTAAGTGGCAAGTGCAGAAAGGTGCCTGAAAGACAAAGGACAAAGATTTCTGGAGTTAATTGCTGGTTGCTTCTAATCCTTGGGCGGAATCAACCTAGGGAGGAAAAATAATAACAACAGCAAAACAAACCCAATAACATGTGTGCAGTAGGGACTGTAGCCGTAGCTCCATTTGGAATGAATAAACACGTGTTAATCATTAGAGTTTGAAACTGATCCCAGAGTATGTTGCATTATAGCTACAGGCATGACAAAAATGAATCTCTGCACAGACAATAGCCATGAAGGCTTAGACGGCAACCAAGCCACCCCATAGAGTGTGGAGCTCAGGATGGGGTGGGGGAGACTACATGATGTCACCGGGTCACCCTTAAGGAAGAAGGAGATGAATTTTCTTCGGATGCAGCAGGATGTCCTCTGGCACGCAACCTACCAGCTTTGTAAAAGAGCTCCAGATGGATGCTGAGTGTAAGATACCAAACACAGCAACACCATGCTAGTTGGACAGCTACCTGACAGTGCTGGAAGGAGTCTGCAGAAAGGGTCCCTTCGTTAAGCTAATAATACACCAGCTTATGTGGCTAACTGAAGCCAAGGGCTGGGGATAATTTTACAAAAAGGAAAAAATTTAGCTGCCATGGTAACCTGGACAACGACAGATCTTCTGGATGTGACAAGATTCCAGTCTGAATTACACAAAGTCACCATAAGCCCAGAAAGCAAAATGGATTTAATTAGTTGGTTAAATCTGAAGCACAGAAAGAATGGCAACATTTGTCCTTTATTTTCTTTCCAAACTAACAATGCATCACTAGTATGTACGTTCCTGGCAAAGGAGCAGTTTTAGCTAAGCACATGATGGCAGAACGATGCTTCACATGGGAAATCCCCAAATTTAAATTCCCTCAAACCTCCAGATCCAAATTAGCTGTGACTGCTTGAAGGATGCTCAGAGAACAGGCTTCATTATATGTCATTTCTAAACATGGAGTCTTCAACGGCCCCTTCCCGTGGCCACAGTTGCCAAGATTACCACTTTCTAATTTTAAGTCTATTAAGATAACTTTAGCACAGGAACCTTCTTCATCTTATTAATCAAAATATATTTGGTAAGTACATATGGCATTGTATTGAGCATTAGATAAAGCAACTTTCAACAGAGCAGAACTCGGATTTTACTACGCAAAATTACATCTGTGTTATCATAGAGAGATCTGTGGAGGGATATTGAAGGGCACTGAAAACTTTTCTAAAAAGGAACGATTTATAGGACTGTTTTGCCTTTCTATAATCCTCATTTCCTTGCTGTCTTGGCTGTGTTTCATAGACTTTTACCATTAAACTATTAATGACTGTTACTACTTTTGGTAGCAATTACTATTACTATTATATTTGCTTTTTAAAACTTTCTCCTTTGGTTTCCATGACCCCCATCTTTGGCCACTCTTGGTCTCACCCGGAGCCTCTCTCATGTTAATGAAGGACCTGATTTCTCCTTTCTCAAATTTACCATTTGATATTTATATCTAGTTTCACCAAGTCTCCTCACATATCTAAAGTTGAATTCTTCTCCCTTTTTCCTTTATTTCCCTTGCTTTGTATCAATGTTGCCATCATTCTTCTGGAACTTCAGAACTGGTGATCTGTGTGTCCCATGTGTACTCAGTCACCAAGCCCTGCAGGTGCTTCCTTTAGATTTTCCTTCAACCCGCAAATTTTACACTCAGAATAGCAAGCGAGTTAAAGCTCTGTAAGCAGATTATGTTCTCTTAGGTCTGCATGCCTTGGAGCACATGCTTTAAGCAAACATCATTAGGCAGTTATAATAGAAACTCAAAGTTGTTCATCATAAGGGAATCTTGACTGTGAAGATTCAGAAGAGACCTCACACCACTCGAGGTAGGAAGCAAAGTCAAACTTGCAGACCTGGAGCTGAGGATGGAAAACTGCTGGGAAGCAAGGTGGCATTTCTGTCCACCCAAGAGGGGCGCCATTCCCTCATTTGCTGAAGCCCACTCTCTTTGTTTATTCATCAACATGCAAGTGACCACCAGGCAACAAGACCTACCAGCTCCCTTTTCTGTCACCACCTGGCAACATGCCTGGGTTTCTTAAGTCAAATGTCAAGGGAAAGAATAGACTGGACCAAATTAGCCATTTAACCAAGACCACACATGTTTGGTTGCTGGACCATGGGTAGGTTTCCTGTGTGTCCAGTACCAGGTACCCACCCCTCAGACAAGCAGTCCTGGCTCAGGAAGTGGGAGGGGTAAACACCGCTGCTGTTCGGAGAGCCTGTGGGTGGAGGATGGTCTTTGGAAGGGGCCATGGGGAGGGCAGGCAATGAAACAACTCTTTTCAAAAGTGCTGTTTCGTAGAATACCTTTTCCCCACCCATCCACTCAGAACGCTCCTCCTCCTCATTCTTTGAAACCTAGGAAGGGTCACTGTTTTGTTCCACATTTCACTCATTTTGTGCCGAGCTCTGAGCAGAAACAATCACACCCTGCTCTTTCTTGAGCTCATATCTATTTCTGCACATAATTCACTAAACTGTAGTTATCTATTTGTATGATTGGGTCCCCTACTGGACCGGGCATCTCTCAAGGATAGCTTTAGAATTTTATTCGTCTCAGTATTCCCAGTGTGGAGCACGGTGTCTGGTAGTAAGTGCTCAACAAATGTTTTGGCGACTGAATTGCTTTTAATATGTTAATTAATTAATATTTATGAATGTTGTCTCCCAAGTCTGCCCCTTGTTTTAGGGAATTAATTGTATGTAATTGAAAGGGCAGAAGTTGCAGTTAGAAGCAATGAATTAGAAGCATCCATCGAAATATGGATGAATCTTAAAAAATATATATAGTCCTTAGTGGAAAAAAGGAAGGGAAGCTATATAATTAATATAATTTCTATAAATTAAAAATATATGCACACAAAATCATACTGCTCATTTTTCAAGAACACATAAAAAATACAAATAAAACACACTGAAATTTTTGATTATGGAAATAGAGTAACGGAAACAGGGTATAGGGATTTTAAAAGGGAGAAAAATAAAACAAGAATGAGGCCTTGCTCAGATGGAGGAGGAGGATGTGCCTTGAACCGAGGAGAAGGGTTAACTCAACCATCTGCTTTGACTTCAAAATAAAGAATAACAAAAGGTATCAGCCACCAGTTTGACTGACCAGTGGTGGTAAAGTCAAGGTATTAGAAATGACTTAGATCTTGTTATCCGTGAGTTTGGTACAGTGGGGGATTGAGGTGACTGGCAGAGATGGCATGAGAGGACAGAGAAGGATTGCCCCATATCCATGGAGTCGCCCCTGGACACCCATCCCTCTTCTGTAAGATGAGGAGTGGCCTCAGCTGTCACCCACTGACCCACAACTCAATGCTTAGTCACTCAACGCTGTTCTATCAACTTCCTTTCATAAACCTTCATCTCTTGGTAAACTGATTTTGTTACCATCTTCAATGCAGGAGCCATGAGATTTCCAAGATCTATGACTTTACTGAAGATACTCCACACTTGGAATGTCTTATCTTCTGTCCCTTATTTCAATATTATCCATTCTTTAGAGGCAAGCAAAAAGCCCCAACTTCTGTAAAAAAATACTTCCCTATATCACCTCAATGTTTGAGTAATTTCTTCCCTCGAGATGTTCACACTTATTTGGCACTATCTCCTGCTTTCTCACAAGTTTAAGTCATCTACTCAATCTGAATTATAGCTGTATTGAGTGTATAGACATTTATTTTTATGGTATCTTTGATTGTGCCTTGTATATAGTAAACCATCAAAGAATACTGTTTAATGAAGAAGCCGCTTCAATAGTTTAAATTGATGTCATGTTCAGGTTAGTTAATTAAGGATTAAAATCGCAACTTATTCAATCACTCAGGAGAGGGTTGGCAGAGAAAATAACTATCAAATCTGTGACTCAATGGGCAAACCTGGCCATTTAAATTTTGAGTTCCCCTCTCTTTTTTCTAATCCATAGAGGTTTATGATGATCTTGGGATAAGTCACAACTACAGTGGGCCTTAGTTTGACCACTTGTAAAATGAAAGTGTTTGATTCGAACTTTCTTCAGTTGAAATCTTACATGGAAACACAATCAATAATACGTTGAAAATACATAACTGCCGAGATTGAAGTTGGGCAGGGGCTTGGACGCCCATCTTCTTGTCGTTGTTCCACTTCCCAGTCTCTTCGAAGATGAGCTTGAAAACCCCAGGATGACACCATCCCAAAGGCTCTCAGACACCTACCAGTTGCTGACTCTGTGAATGCAGAAACCAAACACCCTCTTGCTTTGTTCCCGCCATTTACCATTAAGCTGGCTTTCAGGTGATACAAATCACTCAGCAAACTGTTCTAAATGGTAGGACCCTCACTGCCTTCCCAAGGTCCTATGAAGATCGGATGGAATAGCACAGGTCAAAGTGTTTGCCAATACTAAGCCTTAGCATAAAGGTATAGTGACATTATTTATGTTTAGGTGGCAATTATTTTTACTGTTTTTATTACTACTTTGTAACGCTACTTAGACATATATTAGTTTTACTTAAAGAAGAGGAAATGAGAGCTTAAAGAAGTTAAATAAGTATCTCACATCAGGCTAATCATACATAACAGAACAGTGATTCCAATTGCAGGTTTTTCTTACACCAAAATCCATGATATTTTCACAATGCCATGGTGCCTCAAGCTGAATTAAGAAAGGCTTCCTTAAAGGAAAGATGACTTTAGAAGAAAGTGTTTAAAAATAACACAACTTATAGTGTCCATCCTAATGACAACCCTGACTAACACCTCTGAAGAGCTTGGGGTCCATCTCGTTGGATCCTTGATATGCCCTGGAACATGGGCAGTGCTGGGGGTGATGGGATAAGAGCCTTGCATGAGCTTGGGCTGCAATAAAAGATGTCAGAGGGAGCAAAGACCGACAGGTGGAATTTACACGGAGCCAAGGACTACAGCTTCTAACATGAGTAGACTGGATTTCTGGGCTATTTCTCTGGTTCTTCTTTGTTAGCTCCCACTCTTGGTAACGGGTTGACCCATTTCTATGTTTAGTTTCTAGGCGCCAAATACATGCTAGTTAATTCAGTCTTTGCTTCCCGAAGACCTCAGACTAATACCTCTCATAGCCCGGATAAGACCTGCACACTTTCACACGCTTACTCTTTGCTTTCTGGTGTCAGACTTGTGTTCTTGTTTATGCTTCTGTCGGCTCAGGGCCCATCAATCACGACAGGAAAGACATTGATGTTGCCTAGATTATGAGATGAAGCGACTTGCCCAAGATCATGCAGACAGTAACAAATTCAGTTTCCAAACCCTAAATCAGGCTGTCCCTCCACGGCATAGCTTTTGGACAAAACATTAAAAATTGGCCTGCATATTACTCTATTGGCTTCTGATCCCATTAGTGACGTACAGACTGTGTGAAATACTGTGTTTTCCTCCTCAGGAAGCCAGTTGATTCTTGTATAATCAGACACTGCAAATGTTGTGTTTCATGATCTCTATGGATGGTGATAGGAATGCAGCATGTCAACCTGTTTCATTCTAAGAAATCTCTACTCAAGGGTGAAAGGGAGCAGGTATTGGCGTTTACTCATTTCTTTGACCTTTCAGTTTCTTTTCTTTTGCAAGTTCTTGTTTAAATAATTAATCAGTCCCAATGAATGAGGCTTTCTTTTCTCTTTCCTAATCTCTTCTCCTTCCATAACCCCCTCTAGATCCCAAAGACTTCTATTCAGAGAAGAGAACCTCAGAGGGGGCCATGCTTTGGGGAAGGCCCTCAATACAGGCCACCTCTTAGGGTTCCACATAGTTCAGTAGCTTTACTTCCAGGAAGCACTGACACAAGAATTCAAACCCAGGACAGAGAGTCCAAAGCCTCTGGTTTCAACCTCGGCTCTACTATTGTCAGTGTCCGAGTCTTCCACCCAAGGGTTCATTGTTGGCCGCAATACTTCAAAAATAGATGTGTTTTTAATATAATTCACAAAAGCCAGTTACATTTGGTACATTATTAGTAAAAACCAAATAGCTAAACCAAAATAGTTCAACAAAATTTGAAACTAATATCATTGAGGCAATTTCCATTTAGAATTTCTATTACATGCACTGATTTAGTCTAAAATTAGTACAAAATACACTTACAATTCACCAAATCTTAAATCTCATATTTCAGTGAGGTAAGAGAAACAGGGAATGAGGAAATAAGATTATTACAGTCCTAAATTTCTAAAAACATTCAACACTACTTTTTGGTTTTTTTTACTTGGTTTTCATCTCATTCAAATTAGTGTAGGCACTGCAAATAAAATTTTAGAATGTAGACAGAAGGTCTGTGAAGCATAAATTATAGGTGTTTTCCCAACTGGTTTGTATGAAGGATTTGCTAAGATCATAAAAGTTTAATTCACTAAAACTCAATTCTTCTGAAAAATAAACTAACTTGGCTTAAAAAATCACATTCAATCCCTTAAGGAATTTATACTGGGTGCCTAGGATTTGCCAAGCATTGTGCTTAGCACCATAGGAGACACAGAAATACATATATATGTATACAGTGTGTGTGTGTATAAAATAATCTCGAACATTAATTGGTACACAATCTAGAAGTTTGGTTGGAGTTATTTGAAAAAGAGGAGAAGGACAGAAAGTACACCTATTATACTGGAAATGTCTGGAAATCCAGTTGTTATAAACATGATATGTGTTGAATTTCCTCTGCTCCACTTTGGTTTCATATACCTTATTTACAAAACATATATTTATCCAGTATTTAAGCACTAGTGAAGATACAATGATGAATAATCTGTAATCCCTGCCCTCAAGGAGTTGACAGTCTTGTAGTCATTTTGATAACTAGGTGGTTTTAAGGAAGAGAGGGAGATCTCTCTGCCCTCCCAAAGCAAGAATAGATAGCTCTGAATAGAGGAATTAGCAGACAAAAGAACCAGGCAACTTCTGGGTTGGATTTTGCAGAAAGAGGATAATGTTACAAAAAAAAAATTGACCATTGAGTTCTGAGAGACAAGCTCAACATAGAAGAAAAGTAGACTTTAGGGAGCCAGCTGGGTCAAGAATTGACTGTGCCTTGGACAGATGATCCAAGCCCAGGGGAATCTGTAAGAATGGTCTCCTTATCTGGACAAAGCTAGATACTTATATATACTCTATGCCGACGTGTTCTTATCAATAAGAAACTGGTACTCCTATCTGGCTAGAATAAGCGGTGACTCCTGCCCCCATCCCCACAAAAGTGGTTCAGAGATGGAAGACTGAATCTCAGAAGCTGGAGGATACATATGCATCCTGCCTCCGCACCCCTGCTTCCCCCCGACCTCGAGCAGAGCCCAGCAGCCCTAGTCTCCCCTCTCATCATGGAGAGGCAAAGCAAGGTCACTGAAAGGACTGTGTCATCATTGGCAATAACTGCAACAACCAATTTAGATCCTTAATGACCGTCCTCCTGCACTTTTTCCCTCTGCAGAATAGAGATGAAATAACAAGCACATCAGAGATGAGGTGAGAAATTGAAGTCATAACTTGGACTTTAAGACTGTACCTTGGGCTTCCCTGGTGGCGCAGTGGTTGAGAGTCTGCCTGCCAATGCAGGGGACACGGGTTTGAGCCCTGGTCTGGGAAGATCCCACATGCCTCAGAGCAACTAGGCCCGTGAGCCACAACTACTGAGCCTGCGCGTCTGGAGCCTGTGCTCCGCGACAAGAGAGGCCGTGACAGTGAGAGGCCCCCGCACCACGATGAAGAGTGGCCCCCACTTGCCGCAACTGGAGAAAGCCCTCACACAGAAACGAAGACCCAACACAGCCAAAAATAAATGGATAAATAAATAAATAATAAAAATAAGGAATTCCTTTAAAAAAAAAAAAAAAAGACTGTACCTTGTATAACATTTAAGCTTTAGCATTAGAGATTGTATATCTATTCATAGTGTAAAGAATAGGACACCAGTAAACCTTTTAAAAATCTGGATCAGAAACTTTTTCATGAATTAGCAGATTTGAAATAGAATCTATGACAAAGAGCTCTCCTGAAAACCCATGAATCACGTAGACAAGAATCTCATAGAACCATAGAAACTCAGGGTATGGGTAATACCTGAGGATGTAATAGCCATAATTAATTATGGATTCTCCTGGGAATTTTCTATTTAGGAATACCCACGGTATTGGTGATTCTGCCCTGGGGCTAAGGGTTACCTGTACTTCAATATTCCCCCCAACATCATCCTTGACAATATCTGCCTGTGTGAGAGGCTTAAACTAATTTGCAAACAGGATTCTATGCTTGCCTCCAAGAGACAGGATAAGGTAATATTAACTAAGAAAACAAAATTGAATTTCAACAAGGAAACACATGAGGGAATCTAGCCATTCAAAGCAGAAAAAGGAATGATGGAAAAGGAAGCTTCTCTTCTCCCTCACTTTTCTCAAAAACTTGAACTCCTGGCATATCTTGTTCATTCTTGCAATTCTCAAACCCCACATTCTCTGTTCCCAGCTTCTATATTTTTCCTTAATGTCCTAGTCTCCTCATTTAAAGCCAAATGTGGAATTACCCCAAAAGTCATGTTTTTTAAAGAGAAATAAAATATGGAGGGCATGCAAAAAACAAAAAAAAAACCCCTACATATTATAAATTATACATCTGAGGCATAAGAAATTTAGGACTTGCTTGAAGTCATATAGCCAACAAATCAAAAAAACCAGGGACCCAACTTCTAGGAAGATTATGGTCAGATAGACCTTGACTCTGGGGGCAGAATAATAATGAGATAATGCTTATGTAGTAAATACCTAATAAAACTCATCATCACATTTCCATCCTCAAAGATCTCAGGGTGATAAGTGCTACGGAGAAAATAAAATAAGATGGATGAGGAGAGTGCTGAGCCAAGGAGGGCTGCTCATTTCATAGAGGGGGGGGTCTTGATCAGTTCACAGTATGCCTGCCTCCTGCCCCTCGATGCAGCCCCTTTTTCATCCTGGCTCTTCGCTTTCTTTTTTTTTTTTTTTTTTTTTTTTTGCCCGAGTCACGTGGTGTGTGGGATCTTAGTTCCCCAACTAGGGATTGAACCCATGCCCCCTGCAGTGGAAGCACAGAGTCTTAACCACTGGATCTCCAGGGAAGTCCTGGCTCTTTGCTTTAAGACAGCCTGTGGCCTTATATCTTTGGTTTCCTCTACTTCTCTGATCACTGAACTTTGAACTCCCATCAACATCAAAAATAGCAGCATTGCGCTCAGTAAAGGGGGACATAAATGCCATGGATATGAAAAGTTTCTTCAGCAGACTGCATAGGAATTAGCCTGACTTTTTGTCAAATGTAAAAAAGAATGTGTTCAAGCTTTACACTTTACACAAAACTAGTAAGCATTGGCCTATTCGTATTCTCTTGAGCGCCCGTCAAATGTGATTCTCCAAACACTAATAAGAAAAGGGAATTACAGGCAGGGTATTCAGATAACGTACTGAGAATTTCTATATTTGACATCTGTTAAACTAATTCACCTGTAGGATAAAACTAAAATATTTCATGGGCATCTACCATCTTAAAAAACCTTGATTTCCTTTTTAAAATCGCAGAGTAAATGTTTTCCTTACCACAGTCTACAAAGGCCTCCATGGTTTGGTCCTGGCTGTCTCACCAACTAGGCCCACACTCTCTCTTTGCTCAATCCCTCCAGCCATACTGACCCCCTCTTGGCTCCCATTCAGGGCCTTTGCACATGCTGCCCGTGTGGCTGGAACCCTCTCCCCTCTCATCCACCTGGCCTCTACCCTCCTGCACGGGATCTACTGTCAGCCCTTCACAGAGAATCATGCTGACCTTCACACCTGAAATAACCACGCTATCACTCTCTATGGATCCCCTACCACCTGCCTTGTTTTTCTTAGTACCTCTTATCACCAACGTGTTAGATTGTATCCATAATGGTCCACAGTGCATCATGGCTCCTGGTAGCCATCCCATATGTATCTGTCCCTCTGACCTTGGCTCTGAGCCCATAAAACATGAGCATATATGATGCACAGGGTAAATGCTTTCTCTTTGGTGCTTGTTCCCATGGAACCCTAAGTCCACTTGGACAGAGGGCCCTGGCCAGCCCAGCTCTGCCAACTGAGCCCAGCCTCAGCGGACCCTCCAGTTCAAGGCAGCCCCACAAGTGAGCCCAGGGGAGGCCAGCAGGAGAACCCGCAGCTCCTCCACAGAATCGTGGGGATAATAAACCATTGTGCTTTTAAGCCACTCAGTTTGGGGTGGGTTTTTTTTTTTTTTAATTGGAGCATAGTTGATTAACAATGTTGTGTTAGTTTCAGGTGTACAGCAAAGTGATTCAGTTATACATATACATGTATCTATTCTTTTTCAAATTCTTTTCCCATTTAGGTTATTACAGAATATCGGGCAGAGTTCCCTGTGCTATACAGTAGGTCCTTGTTGGTTATCTATTTGACATAGAGCAGTGTGTGCATGTCAATCCCAAACTCCCAATCTGTCCCTCCCGCCCACCCTTCCCCCCTGGTAACCATTAGTTCATTCTCTAAGTCTGTGAGTCTGTTTCTGTTTTGTAAATAAGTTTGTTTGTATCATTTTTTTTTAGATTCCATTTTTTATACACCAAAATATAACCAGTACAGCTCAGGTGGCATATTATTTCTCCCATTGTAAACTTCCCATTGGGATGTACATTCCGTGTACAGGGAGGGGCTTGGAGACAGAGCAAGCGTGATGGAGAAGTACCAGTGGGGACAGGAACAGCATCTGAGAAGGTGACCCGGCCAGAAGGAGCTCAGGGCAGTCAGAAACGCCTTACAACGTTTCAGTTCATAGTTCATTCATAGTCTGCGACCGTGACCCAAAGCACCAGTGTCTTCCCATCCTGTCTTCCCACTAGATCAGAATTCCTTTGAGCCAGAAGCTTGGCTCACTGCATTATTGATTTCTAAACAGGGCCATCGCTGAGCTTCTAGACCCAAGTACAAAGAACAATACACCTCTTAAATAACAGTTATCGTCTGTGGGGTATAATTACAGTTACAAACCCGCCATTCCTCCCAATGCGTTCGAAAGATGACTTCCCTCCCCCCTCGTAGCCTCGGGCCCCGTGGAGTGAAAAAGGCCATGTCCACATAAGAGCTCAGTCTACCTACTGAGGATGTGGACACAGATTAAGAGGCCAGACCTAACACCCTGTCCCCTGCAGAGTGGGCTGGGGGACCAAGACTCGGGGAACCAACAGGCACAGAAGCTTTAAATAGAGCGTTAAATTGGGCCTGCAAGTGAGCTGAATCGGAGCAGACAGGAGAAGGCGGATGTCACTTGTTTTCTGCAGCTGCTCTCGGTAGGGATAGCCTGGTGTCAGGGAAGCCAGATCTGGGCCCTGGGACTGGGCTTGCTTGGGAGCTCCTTTGAGTCTGTCACACAGGCTGCATGGTCTGGACCAAGCTCATCCAGCTGTCTGGGTGGCAGTCTTCTTACCTGCAAGATGAGGAAATTGCTCTAGATGAGCTCTCAGGCCTTTTTAAGCTTAGACCGTTGTGAGCATAAATCAGTAATACCAGAAGCATGCTGTCTTACCCCACCTGAAGAGGTGAACCATGACATCACTATTTTCACCAATTGTTAAGCACAAATTAATAGTCCTATGTAGCAAAATCATTTTCATGAAGCTGCTTCCTAGAGGTTGTGTTATGTTGCTTCTAAGGTAACATCACGCGTTGGTTCACCCCACACGTATGCACTGAACACTATGCATGTCAGTCTGTGCACCAGAGTCGGGGTTGGGGGTGGGGAGGGATGAAGAGCAGCCTCGTGGAAAGAGTGGCCCTGTAGTAAAGGATGTTGAGTTCCTGACGGCTTCAAAGTAGGGAGTTACCATCAGGGTGGTTCAGAGGACTATTCTGGGGTCAGGGCTAGGGGAAGCGGAAGAAGCAGGTGGCAGGGGGCCAGCAAGGGGGCGGCTACAATAGTGTGAGTAAAGGACGAGGAGACCCATCTTCCTCTGTGATGCAGGCTGACGGCTGTAACAAAGCAACCACGCGGACCGCAGCCCAACGAGAAACACTGCTCTGGGCAGTGGGTCAGCTCCACACGGTCATTCAGAGACCCAGGCTCGGCATCTGTGGCTCCTCCACCCCCACGGGCCTCGCTGTCAGCAGGACTCAGCCAGCAGACGATGACGAGCACAGAGGTCCTTGGTGACCAAGCCTGGAAGGGACATGCGCCATTTCTGTTCTCCGTCCATTGTCGTGGCCACGCATGGAGCGTGGGAAAACTGTGTGCGCCTTAAAGTGCCCAAGGAGACAAAAAGAAAGTATTTTGGAGAACAGTTGGAAGTTTCTGCTAAGAGAGCTGTGAAAGTAACAATGATGATAAAGATGGGGGCATAGAATTAGGACATTTCAGAAGAATCGTCACAGAATGTGGTGTCGGTTTGGAAGGAGGCTAAGAAATGAAGGGAAGAAGTTGGATGATGACCCTGATGTTCTATCTTGGAAAAGTGAAATTTAAAATGCTGGCAATAAAAATATTGGCAATTTTAAAAGTTGGCAATCTTGGAGAATAGAATGGTAGTCGCCAGGGTCTGGGTGGAGGGGGAAGGTATTATTCTTCAATGAGTATAAGGTTTCTGTTATGCCAGATGAAGTTCTTGAGATCTGCTGTACCATCTGATGTACAACTGTGTAGAGGTAACACAGTGCCTATAGTTAGTGATGTGGAATTGCATTTTTAAAAATATTTTTATTTTGGTCACACCACATGGCTTGTGGGATCTCAGTTCCCTGACCAGGGATTGAACCTGGGCCACTGCAGTGAAAGCAAGGAATCCTAACCACTAGACCACCAGGGAACCCCCTGGAATTGCATATTTTTAAATGGTAAGAGGATAGATCTCATGTTAAGTGTTCTTACCAAATACACACACACATATACAAAAAAGAACACAAGGGAAACTTGAAGGTGATGGATATGTTTAGTACCTTGTTAGTGATTGTATCATGGGTGTATGCATATGTCCAAATCCACCAAGATGTGTACATTAGACGTGTGCATCTTTTGTATATCAATTATACCTTGATAAGGCTAAGTATAAAGGGAAAATATTTGCAATCTTTTTAGAGGGAAGCTGGTGTTATCAAAATCTCAAATGCACCATACCTTTCACACAAACATTCTACTCTAGGACCTATCCTGCAGAAAAATTGATATTTTATATATATATATATATATATATATATATATATATATATATATATACACAAAAACATCAAGAAGATTCACTCTAATAAATTATAACGTAGCCATGTAAGTGACAACCGTTAAAATTTGCAAGATTGATCTAGTATATGTATTGACATGAAAAGGAGTCTGAATTGTACTGTCACCTTCAAGAAGCAAGTTGCAGAATGATATATACATCTGTGTTTGGGAATAAAAATACATGTATGCATATTCATTGTAGAAAAACTCCAAAAGAATATACCAGAATAAGGCAGTAGTGACTATTTTGAGAGTTATATATTATTTAAATTTCTCTCTACAGAGTGTCTTGTCTTCACTTGGGTAATCAAAAAATATATGATTGGGGGAGTTTTATTATTTATTTATGTGTTTATTTTTTAGACTCCATAAGGCCATGCCTGTTTAGTTTTAGGGGAAGGGCAGGATGTGAGTGTGTGCATGTGTGGACATGTGTGTTATTTTTGTTGTTCCTCCAAAACGCTTTCTAACATCAGCAGTTTTCCCATCTTAGAAACAAGAAAGCAGGCTCAGAGAAGCTAATGTGCTTCCCCAAGATCACAAACATCTGAAGGATCGTTACTTGGGTGTCATGGAAACCGTGGGGAGGCCCCCTGCCACCCTTCCTCTGGGCACAGGTGCCCACAGGCAGATGCTGGGGTCATGGTGGGACAGGACAGGGCAGAGTGGGCAGGGCAAGAAAGGCCGTGAGCAAAATAAGGAGGGCCCTGTCTTTTCCAAAGAGCATGTGTAGTGGCAGCTAAAACAACCCCTTTGTCTGTTTTCACTTTGCTCAGTTCCTCTGATTTCCCTTTCAGTCCTTCTTGCTCCTTCCTTCTCTTTTCGATTCTCCCACTTTTTTTTCTTCCTCTGCTTCCCAACAAAAGAAATAAGACTAAGCATCAGATGACAAAGAGATGTAAAAATCAAACCCTTCTGTCATTTTCTATAATTTGCAAATGTTGTCATGGAATTTTTTTGGTTTGGTTTGACTTGGTTTGGTTTTGGCTTTTGTTTCTAATCACAAGCCCTGGAGAGACATGGGCAATGCAGTTTTGAGTATTTGGTACCCTGCTTCCCATCGGGACACAGTCATGCCCATAAAACTGTATTATTAAGCTCTTGATCACAGGGACCATTGGAGAAATAAATGGCAATTGTTGAGTTTTTTAATTACATATCAGTGCTACCAATTAATTTATGTTTTTCTCTGCTTTCTTATCAATCCAATCACCTTTTTCAAATGTGTTGAGTGAAGTAAATAACAAGGGTGTGTGTTTTGTTGTAAATTTTTGGTCTTGTTTTTGATGAATCATGAAAGGATTCATATTAAAGAATATAAAAGGTATTTTATGTGTTAAGATATTTCATACAGAGTAAAACTAAAACATAAAATATCACATATATTTGTATAAGCTCACAGAAGCCTGTTATTTTGCATGTAATAAGACATTCCATGAGCTACACCTGAAAGCTGTTTCTTAGATTTATAGTCACTACAGAGAGAGAGAGATTTGGCTTAGCAAATAACCAGTAATGTTGCAACTTCGTCCCTGTTGCTTTACTTGTAAAAATAAATTTAAATATATATTTAAGTAAGAGGATGCTGTTTTGCATTTAATGTAACAATGAGTTTGTTATAATCATTAGCATGCAGATGGTGACACTTTGTTTCTAAATAAAGTTAGCGATAATTACTGAAAATGGTTTATTAGGTTCTTTTTTTAACAGAAGAATATAATAAGGCTCAGTGTGTGTAGGATGTGTCTGCATCATGCAGGCTTACTTAAAGCATAGGAATGCAAACTGCTTCAAAGTTATTGCAGTGTATTTGATAAGAAGAAAGAAGGTACAATATTTTAATTTGTAATCCATGTAATAGGCTTTTCAAAAATATTATCATGTTTGAATACCTTAAATGGCTATCATTTCTAGGAATCTTCTTCGGCTTTCTCTGTCCTCAAGAAAATCAAATAAATTAGACTAGACCAACCATTAACTGGTTGCCAAGATTCATTTTTGTAAAAATCATTTCGGAGTTGTAGCGTTCATGAAAAGACTAATTGCAAAGTGGTTTAAATTCTTATTATTACGATTTAATTGTTCAAAACAATTTTCCCTTGGGAGTATTTTTTTTCCAAGTCATTTCTTTTACTTTACCAAATGACCTTTTAAGAAGTTCTATAATCAAGCCAAGATAGGGAATATTCAGATACATTGGCACTACTAGCTTTCTTTTCTTCTCTCTGTCTCTTCCTTTCTTTATGAAAGTCATGCATCTTATTATTAAAATAATTCAAGTAAGGTAGAAACCTATGAAGTCAAAAATGAAAGTTCCACTTTAATTCCATCCAGCTAGTTTAGAAAAACAAAAACAATATTTCAAAATAGCATACTGAGCATTTAATATGAAAAATTACATGAAAAGATTTAAATATATATTATAGAATATTAACATATAAAATATAATATGTAATATATAAGTATAATAAGAATATGTGTATGTTTCTTCTGCACAGATCTTAATTTGCAATGAAGTATAGCATTTTGATTTAAAGTCTCCCTTATGGGAAATCTTTGAAAGCCCTGAAAGATGTTCCTTTCCACAGAGTACAATTTAGTAACATTTTCTTGCTGTGCACTGACTGGTGGTACCCAGGTGTTTCAATCCTCAAAATATATACAGAAAAAGAAATTCTGCTCAGTATATTTGCATTTGCCTAGCGTCAAAAGTTGTATTACTTGGTGTCTGAGTCCCCAAGACAGAGATGAGGATCGGAGGCTGAGAGCCAAGCTTGTAGCCCCCTCTTTATCTATCTACACTTCAAGGAAAGGATGCATAGAGTGAAGAAGACAATGTGGACCATCTGATCGTCCAACCTTATGAAGAAGCTGAGAAAATTAATAAAGGCGGGAAACAATGGCATTCATCTACAAATGATCAAACTCAACATTCTTTAGTGGTTAAAAGCTGGGTGATTTAAAATAAAATTTACACTCAGTAATAGTTTGAGACTTTCTTCTACATAATATTAAACAAGAAAAACAGATTTCTTGAAATTCTCTTTTAAATCAAGTCTTATCTTGATCTCTGGTCTTCACATGTTATAAGAAGAGGGTGGTGGCCAGTGTCACATACGTACAAAAGAAGTCTTCTACCAAAGAAATAGAAATAAAAACATCAGCAGGTGTAGCATGCATTAACTGCTCTTTAAAAATATGTGGCGAGGGGCTTCCCTGGTGGCGCAGTGGTCAAGAATACCCCTGCCAATTCAGGGGACATGGGTTCGAGCCTGGTCTTTCGATCCCGGAAGATCCCACATATCGCAGAGCAACTAAGCCCATGCGCCACGACTACTGAGCCCGCGTGCCACAACTACTGAAGCCCGCGTGCCTAGAGCCCGTGCTCCGCAACAAGAGAAGCCACCGCAATGAGAAGCCCGTGCACCGCAACGAAGAGTAGCCCCCGCTCGCCGCAACTAGAGAAAGCCTGCACGCACAGCAATGAAGACCCAATGCAGCCAAAAATAAATAAATAAAATAAATAAATTTTAAAAATATATATGTGGCCAGGAATGTAGAAGAAAAACAGAAAATGAAAATGTATGCAGATGAAGGGATTTTGTTGTGGAATAAATTGTGTCCCACCCCACCTCGTAAATTCATGTGTCGAAGCCCTAACTTCCAGTGTGACTATATTTGGAGACAGGACCTTTAGGGAAGTAGTTAGGGTTAAATGAGGTCATGAGGCTGGGGCCCTACTCTAATAGTGATGATGTCCTTTTAGGAAAAGGAAGAGGCACCAGAGATCTCTCTCTCTCTGCTAGTACACAGAGGAAAGGCCATGTGAAGACACAGTGAGAAGGTGGCCACCTGCACGCCCAGAAGAGAAGAAGTCTCACCAGAAACCAACCCTGATAGCACACTGATCTTGAACTTCCAGCCTTGAGAACCATGAGAAAATAAACCTCTTGTTGTTTAAGCCACTCAGCCTGTGGTATTGTTTTGGCAACCCAGACACACTAATATAGGTTTAAAATGTGCTTCCATTCCTAAGCTAATGGAAAGGAAAAGATGGAGGACATTGGAGAGGAGTAACACCTGATCGAACAGGTCCCAGAGGAGACTAGAGGTGGTGGAATCCAGAACACAGAACACTGATCACAGATCACAGACCATAGGTGACTTTCCTTTAGTAGACCAATCGTTCCAGAATCTTTTAGATGGAACTTAGAGAACTTAATGAGTGTTCTGACTTTGGGTATGTACAGAACTTTTATTAATGTTTCGAAGTCATACACTTTCCCCTTTATCTCAGAAAAAGAAATGGCCTCTTTTCCAAAACCAAGGCTTCCATTTGTGCTTAGGATTTCCACACTTCCCACACTGAAGATCTCCTTGACATTCTCTTCATTACCTTCCTGGCCATGCGTCTCTCTCTCCACCAGCACCTGGACCCACAAACCCTGTGCCTAGTCCTGAATTTTCCAAGCTCTTGTGACTCTGAACTCTTTACATAATAATCTTGCAAATCATCTCCCTTAAAAGTTTTGCAGGGTATAAAATGAAGTAATTTTAAGTTAAAAATTTTCTTTTAATTTTAGATCAGAGTATTATTAGAAATCATATTACAAAATTCATTTAATATAGTCTTGTATAATATTAATCCTATGCATAAAATAATTTAGCTTTTTCTGATTTACACATAGTATTTGATTTACTTTAATTATATAAGAAAAAAGGATGGTTTAGTAACAAGCTGCAAAATGATACTGTATGCGATTTGGGGACTGATGTATATTAAAATGTAGATTAAAATTTAATTATGTGTTATATCATCAAGATTTGACTACTTTAGCAGCTGATGTTTAGAATTCCTGAATTTTGCAGTTTAAAAATCAACTGACTCATTTTTATAATTGTTAAGTTCTAATAATGGTATGAAAGAAGTTTTCAGGCTGTTATTTGCAAGTACTTGCCAAATAACGCATTTTTATTAGATAAAAAGCCAAACTAGATATGATAACTGCTATATTTTTTCTGTTTCTCTCTTTATTTTTTAAACATTAGAGACATCTTGATGAGCCTTATAAGAATTTTGATATTTGACTTGTGGATCTGGTGGTCATCTTGGGGCAAATTTGCAGAAATGTTATTATCACATGTTTCTCAATAACTTATATTCTAACATCAATATTTTTTACTTTATGCCTTAAACCAAAGTCCCCTTTTTCAACCCCAATATGTGGTTGAAAAAAATCAATTAAAAGCTCTATGATGGTGTTCAGTGGTACCAGTGGTGTTTGGCCAAGGCACAACTGTGTTTATTCTAATCCCTCCTAACTGCCATGCTTGCCTGTTGGGTGTGTATGGGACTCCTGAACTGTGTTGTCATTCCTACCACATGAATCTCCTGAACACCTTTGTGAGTCTCTGGTGTTCGTTCACAGATCACCAGTTAGAACGCATTGCTCTAGATCCATTGGTTTCAAACTTTAAAGTTCTCAAACATTAGTAAGCGTCAGAATCAGCTGGAGGAAGTGTGAAAATGAAGATTTCAGGCCCCCCCACCCCCAGATTTTTCCGATTCAGTCAACCTAGGAGGCCCAATAACTTGCATCTCTAACACGTTCTCTTGTGATACTGACACTGCTGGTCCCAGGACCACACGGGAGAACCACTGCTCCACATCTCTGGACTACTTGTGTCCATTTGCCTTCCCAGCTCCATGCCTTTGATTTTCTTTCCTGGAATGCCTTCCCCACCTCCTGGCACTCCGCAGCCCATCCTCTGAGCTCTCCCTGTTAAAACCCTACCTGTCCTTCAAGGCAGAATTCGCTGCCATTTCCTCTGGCCAGCCTCCTCCAGCTCTCTCCGAGTTCCCATGCTCTCCTCTGTGAGACAGCTGGGTGGCTTCAGGCTCAGCACACACACGGAGCACAAACTATGCACTAGGCTTGGGGAAAATGCCCAGGATACCAAGCTGTGTAATCTGCAGATCTTCCCTCTGAGGACACCGCATTCGTGTATCTCACTCTCAAGCGCTGACTCCTTGATTGTGAAAACTATGTCTCATTTATCTCTACAACCTCTAACGAGCCTAGTGCACATTTAGGCATTTAATAAGGTTACTTCTAATGTTAACTGACTCATGAAAGATATTATTTACTTATTCAACAAATACTTATTGAATGTGCCATGATGAATGAGGCAGACCTAGTCCCAGCCCTCATAATAGTGATGACAATCATAATGATTTATTGAGTGCTTATTATCTGTCAGACACTACACTTAGTGCTTTATATTTATTAACTCATTTAAACCTCAAAACAAGTCTGTGTGGTAGGTACTGTAATTACTTTAACATTGAGAAAGTCTTAGTAATCTGCTCAAGGTCACACAGCTAGGAAGAAAAGGAACCAGGATTTAGAACCCAGGCCATCTGGCCCCAGAGCTCATGATACTTTGGCTGATGAAACATATTCTAGCAAGGGAGGTGGCAATAAAAATGAATGAATTAAATACAATCCTAATATGTACTGCAAATGGGAATTACAGGATGCTGCATACTATATGATGGGAGGAGTAAAATCCAGTCTTGAGGGATGGTCAGGAAAAGTGATCCTGAGAAAATGATTTCTAAGCTAAGACTTGAAGGATGGGCAGGGGTTAAGAAGGCAAAAGGGAGATGGTGAAGTGGTGCCACACATCAGGCAAAGGCTTGTGCTTAGTTGGAAAGGGTGTGAAATGGTTAAGAAATGAAAAGAATGCTTAGGTATGGAAAGAGAGAGGTATGAAGAGAAACATTGGAGCCAGATCATTCAGAGACTTAGAGATCTTGTTAAGGTTTCTGAAAGTCACCCTAAGAGCAATGGGAAGCCACCAAAGTTGTCTACATAAGGCAATTGTGTGTTGGATGTGCACAGACTGGAAAGGAACAAGTACAAATGTGGGTAAAGGCTGATAGGCTACTGCTATAGTCCAGGCAAGAGAGGAAGGTGGCTTATATGAGGACGAAGGCAATGGAAAAGGAGAGATATGAATGGACTTTAGCCAGACGGCAGAGAGAAAATAAAACTCATTGATCAACTGGACGTGAGGGCTGAGGGGAAAGTGCCAACAAGGACTCTGGTTTCTGTCACAGAGGGATGTGACAGAGAGTGACTTGAGGGTGACTTTTAAATTGAAGCCTGAGTGATAAAGAAGAACCAGAGCTGTAAAGATCTAGGAGGGGATATTGCAGGCAGACGTAGGAACGAGTTCCACAGCCCTGATGTAAGAAAGAGCTTGAAGTGTGGAGCAGAGGAGGAAGGCAGTGTGGCTGGGAGAGAAGGGGAGTGTAGAGGGGGCAGCAAAGGA
Source organism: Eschrichtius robustus (assembly GCF_028021215.1). Lineage (NCBI taxonomy): Eukaryota > Metazoa > Chordata > Mammalia > Artiodactyla > Eschrichtiidae > Eschrichtius > Eschrichtius robustus. Next base: position 183,768,289 of record NC_090824.1, read on the forward strand.
CACTAGGACCCAGGGCTCCCCCGGATCATCACAGCCTTGTGAGCCAGAGGCGGAGTTCAGAATTATTCTAAGTGAAATAGGAGCCACAGAGGAGTTCTAGGAAGGACAGAGACACGCATGAACATTTGGAAAAATTGTTCTAGCTGCTCTGTAGAGAAGTGATTATAGAAAAGCAAGAGCATATAGGGAAGACTTGTAAGAAGCTACTATAATAGCTCAGATGAGAGGTATTGGTGGTTTAAACTAGGGAAATGGAGGGAAGGAAACAGAATCAAGATGTATTTTAGATGTGAACATGGGGGGACTTGCAGATGGATTGCTTAAGAGAATGAGGAGTTAGGTTTTCATTTGAGCAACTGCTAGATAGTGGTGTTTGTTGTTTACTAAAATGGGGAGTCCTGGGGAAGATCTTCGCAGAGGGGGAGATACCAAGAACTCTGTGTCTGATGTGCTGTTTTACGTGCCCACTAGACTTTCCAGGGGAGAGTTACACTGACAATTATCTATGTGGATCCAGGGTTCAAGACCAGGGCTACTAGGAGTGTAGGTTTGGAGTCTTATTTAAAGCCATTGAATTGGATAAGATCATCAAGTGAAAGAGGGCAGAGAAAAGGGCACAGTACTGAGCCTGGGGACACCCCAACTTGTAGAGGCTGGGCAGGCAGCAAAGGGTGCGAGAAGAAACAACTATGACTGTCAGGGAAAAAACCCAAGAGACCGTGTTGTCACAGAAGCAGAGAAAAAAAAGTGTCTCTAGGAGAGGAAGATCAAATGTGGGGCAATTGAAAGGTTAGGGTGAGGTTAGAGAGTGACCACTGCACGTGGTCACTGGCAAGTCATGGGACTTTGCCAAGAGGGATGTCCCAAGAGGGGTGTGGTGGCAGCAGTTTGGGTGAGAAGAGAAAATCGAGCAAGTGATGCTGAGGACTTCTGTCCTAAATTGTATTGTGATGAAAACTGGAGGAGAACCACGATAGCTGGAGGGGAGACGGGAACTATTATGGCATATTCTGGTGCAAGTGTAAAAGAATCAGCAAATAAATTGATGGTACAGGGCTGGCAGGGGGTAGAGAGAGAGAGAGAAAGAGATAGAGAGAGACTATAACTGCAGAACTGAAGTCCCTGAGAAAAAGGTCAGAAGAGGTGGCAGAAGCGGAAGAGATGGCTTTAGATAGCAACAGGGATAGCTCATCTATTAAAATAGGAGGGAAGGAATACTCTATGAGGATGGCAGTTAGATCAACACAGGGTAGACAGGTACAGATAGCAGTTAGGTTGGTAGATTTGGTGGAGGGAAGATGAATTAATTTGTTTTCATTGTCTGCTTGTATTTTTTCAATGAGTGGAGGTCATCAGCGGAGCAGGATGGGTCATTGAATACAGATATTTTAAAAGGGGGTAAAGAGGTGTGACAATGTCATATAAGCAAGAGGAAAAGAGAAACTACCAGGGAAAGAAAGCAGAGCTGCAGGACCGTGTATGGTAGAGACTGTGGTGATGAATTTCAGTGAGAACGGTCAGCACAATTATGTGACTTTTTGTAACAATGTCCAGCTGCTTTGGTGAAGGCATGGATGGTTGGTTGAAACCAGGATGGAGATGAGCCACACAAGGAAGGGAGGTCAGTGGATTTCAGATGCGGATAACATTGACGAATCGCTGGTGTGGTTTAGAGGGATAGGTTATGGTGTCTCAAGAGAGAGGTGTTTAAAATCAAGACAGTTTCTCCTGCATTTCAGGTCTTAATCAGTAATTCAAAGCCCCTTTGGCTAGAGTTCAGAGTTTTTCAAATTTCACAAAGCAAATATGGTACAAATGTCATATCCTAATGGGATCCATACGGGTGGTACCCTCGAATCAAGCACATTAAAATTTCTGTAGCAAAACCATGAATTGTCACACTAAGTGGGATAAATAAAGACCATTAAGAGCCTAGCAACAAGTCAGATCAGGTCATCTTGCCAAGTGAGTTGTCCAATCTGGTCAGTTTTGGCCTCCAGATGAATAGTCAACAAATAAATAAATAAGTAAACAAACAAAGGCATCAGAGCTATTTGGTTTGGATTGGGATTTCAGATAAGAGATTGTAAATATAACAATCCTCTGTGCCCCAAGTCATTTGACTTTTTATTTTCTCTTTTTCTCCAAGAGACTTTACACACTCCTTGAGGAAGAGGGCCATAATGCTCAAACAATAGGGTAATAATTGATGTGCTATTTCTCTGAATATCACATACGTCTACCGCTGCTCATCTAGAGGAATAAAGTTTTACACACGACCCATGAAAAACTTAACCTCCTATAAAAATATGGGAACAAAAGTAGACTCACTTCTGTAGGGTCGGGGAGGGGTGGAGGGAAATTATCCTGGAGTGTGCCAGCTCTGAGGTCAGCCCCCTCCTCTGGTTTACATTTGTGGGGAGGGTCCGCCCAACAGCTGTGCTTCGATCATCTTTAGAGACACTGTCTCCCACCCCCTACCCTAAGTTAGTGAATTGTAATTAGGAAACACAGCGTTGAATGTGCTGGAAAATATACATTATGCTCCATTGTGTAACTGTGTAATTACTGTACTATACATACCGGACCAGAGATTGACTGAAAACTGGAGAACTGAACAAAGTTTGGCTAATCCTGAACCAAATCCAACAGGCAGATGAATGGGGCCATCCAGATCTTTCACCAAGGCTGGGGCTATACGTAAGGGAACTGGGCATGGGGTAGGTGAAAGAACTGGTTGAGGGAAAGTTTAGATTAGGAGGTTGACAGATGTGGTAAGTTCATTCAGAATGGTTGTTAAAAAAACAACAACAACAACGTTCTATATCCTTCAGTTTCAATCATCTTTCCATGTTTCAAGCAATGTTTCTGGCAATGTTTCATCATGCTGATGGAATTACCAATTTCTTTTCCTCTTTTGCAATGTACTAAAGTGAATCGGTTTTTCCTTAGGGTATTTTTGTAGCGGGACATTCCTGAACTGCCATAGAGTTTGCAATGGTGGCTCATTAAGAATTTCATTTTTCCAAAAGCTTAAGAAAACCATGTATTTAATTAGGATAAGGCTAAGTAAGCTAATTAGCACTGCAAGTATCTTTCTGACAAAGTGCATTCCAGGGGGGAGGAAGAGTGAGCAAAAGTCGGAAGGTAGAAGGATGCATAAGTCCTTGGAGTTCATTCCACCAGGACAGAGCGTGTAGGTAGAATTCATGGCCGTGAGGAGTGGAAATGAATGTCGCCATCCAGCTTTTTGCTCCTAAACGCTAGGCTGAAGAATTGGAATTTAGTTAGTTTGTCTGCAAAAACAATGCAATTGAAAGAGTTTGGAATAAGAAAATGTCATTATCATATTTATATAGCTTTTTTCCCTAGAACTCAGACCACTTCTCGTTTCTTCTGAGTCATTTAATGTGTCTATGGCTTTAGGGGAACTCAAGTTAATTTGAGTCCTTGTCGTAGTTTTTACTGACTTCCAAGATCTGGAATCTATAAATTAGAGTCTGCCAGTGACTCAAACTCTCTGAACTTCATTTTACTTACATGTAAGTGGGGATAATAACACTAATTTTATCACATCCCTAAGAGGATCAAACGAGCGAAGATGGAAACCACATTGTGTAGCGCACGGCACAAAGTAGATGCTCATTACAAGTTAGTTCTCCTCCCAGGCCTCCCATGTCTTCTAATAATTAAGATGCTAACATCAGAAAGAAAATATCCCTTATGTCAACCTTTTTATTATTTCTCTATTCAATTTAACAGACTTTCATATGACACATTGCGAGGCCCTGGGAAAAAGATGAATAAAATAGAATCTCTCTTCTCAAGGATTCTGTAGTCCAGTAAAGGAAACGAAGACCACATCAGTAACCAGAACACACCACGTAAGCAGGAGAATTAACAGAATACCAGGGAGCATAGAGGGTAGGGAGTCTTGTAGCCAGTGGTTCTGGGAAGACATCACAAGAGAGCTGATACCTTAGGTCAGCTTTGAAGAATGAGGAGATAGATAGATGAGCAAATCAGAGACATCAGACTGGGAGTTCCTAAACCAAGAGGGTGAACAGGGCAGACAGGCAGAACATGATTCCAGAAGGAATATGAGACCAGGTTATTAAGGAATACATTTATCCTACTATGAGTGTGAATTTTATCCTATACACACGAGAAACCATAAAAGGTGTTCAAGCAGATTTGATATTTTTGAGAGTGGTATAATAGGGTGGATTGGAACACCAGAGCTGGGAGACCCCCAAGAGCCACAGAGACCTCCAGGCTCTTAGCTTTGGTATCTTGATGGATGATGTAACCAAGATGAAGAGTCTAAGAAGAAAAGTTGGGGGAATGGATTGAGGAGGGAGATGAAATTATTTGGGACCCTTTGGATTTGCATTGGCTGTGGCTCATCCACATGGAAATCTGGGTTTGAAGTGCAGTAGAGAGACCACAGCGGATTCGAGGAATCACAGATTATAGGTGAGAGCTGAAGCCAAGGATGGGACCAGGTTCAACCAGGAAAATTTGGAGTGTGAGGGAAAGAGGGCTAAAGGTGGAATGATAGGAATCATGGTGTGGGACATAGTATGGAAAAAAGAAAGGAGCAATATCAATTATACAGATGGAAAAAGAACCAGGAAAAAGAACGTCTAGGAAGTCAATGGAGAAAGCCAGAAAAGGCTAATTGTGCTTAAAGCAGAAAGAAGTCAAAACATATTTAGGGATATATATATATATATATATATATATATGGACTAACCATTCAAAAACCAGGTGAAATGTTTGTCTGAATTTTTCCTTCTCCATATCTTATTACAGAATGGCTCCAAGAAGAGATTATTAGTTCTCTTCATCCTCAGATGATCTCTGTCAGATGATTTTCATTCTTAGATGGCACTGTTTGGTCTTCCTGTGTCCACTCTCTTTACAATACGATCAATCCCATTTAATGACACAAGATACATTTTCCCGAGGCTCTACCAAACATGCTACTTTCCTATCCAAACAGCTTTAGTTGCTTCTAACTGCTTACAGAATCAAGTATGAAATCCTTCTCTTTGGCATTAGCGACCCTTCACATGCAAGCAACAACCTCATGTTCTGTTGCTGTATAACGTCTATCTTCTCTCTCTTGTCTATTCACTGCCCTCAAACAAACCTTACACACTTATGCCTCTAACAGTGTTTAAATATTTGGCATTATTCCCTCTACCCTCCACTTAGAGCGGAACAGAGACGCCATGTCATCCTTACACGTCCTTGAAGGCTCAGCTCAAGTTCCTTTTCTACTGAAGTCCACTCTGCCTTTCTAACCTTCCATGGTTTTTACATGGTATTTATCAGGCCAGAGACCAGCAGACCTGAGCCGGGCCCCTAAATGACTGTGTGACCTTTGGAAACATCTCTGGGCCTCGGTTTTCTCACCTGTAAAATGAGATCATTTTTAAGGTTCTTAAGCTCCAAGCTCCAAAGCTCCAAAGTCATTTGACCCTATGTGCTACAGTGTGTATGCAGCTAAAGAGATAGGAGTCTCTAAAACAGAACAGAACAAAACCAAACCGTGATACTGGGCATGTGCGTGCACATACCACACACACACACACACACACACACACACACACACTATTCCAGCAAGGAATGAATATCTTCCAAGAAATGAATGTGCTAACACTAGGACTTCACCGATGAACTAGGGTTTGGGAAAAAGCATACATAGGGAATGGAATGACGGTGACACAGTCATGGACTATATTAAGGACATCACAAAATTGGAAACTAAGTCCAGAACAAACTTAAGCTTTTGATTTTTTTAAACTTTTTATTTTATATTGGAGTATAGTTGATTAACAATGTTGTGTTAGTTTCAGGTGTACAACAAAGTGATTCAGTTGTACATATACATGTATCTATTCTTTTTCAAATTCTTTTCCCAATTAGGTTGTTACGGAATATTGAGCAGAGTTCCCTGTGCTATAGAGTTGGTCCTTGTTGTTTATCCATTTTAAATATAGCAGCATGTACATGCCAATCCCACACTCTCTAACTATCCCTCCCGCCCCCCACCCTTCCCCGCTGGTAACCATTAGTTCGTTCTCTGTGTCTGTGAGTCTGTTTCTGTTTTGTAAATAAGTTCATTTGTATCATTTTTTTAAGATTCTGCATATAAGCAATATCACACGATATTTCTCTTTCTCTGTCTGACTTACTTCACTCAGTATGACAATCTCTAGATCCATCCCTGTTGCTGAAAAACACTATCAACAAAGTGGAGTTAAGGCCCCTGTTACCTGGCTTGGATGACTCACCTCATGTTCCCCTCTCACGAATGTCACCCCATTTTTTCAAGTTCCTCTGAGTATCCTAGTCATAGTTTCTGAGTATTTTTTAAGCTCTTTTTTCCTCCCTGAATTATTTCTCTTTCCTTTGGGGTCAGTTTTCTTTTCTGGTGTTTTACTATTGTGCTGCAGGCTTTTCTCAAATGCTTGGTGACCCATGGCTGGCCCTTCAGACTTAAGAATGAGAGAATAAGAAAGTTATTTATATGTCTGACTTTCTTACTGGACAGTAAAATCTTTGAGGGAAAGCCTTATGTTTTGTTCACCTTTTTTGCTACAGTACCTTTGCAAACTTGGGATGCAATATTACAAGGATAGTATTTAGAACATAGTAATTGACCCTCTCTTTTCTATTCATAGTTATTTGGAGTAAGGGTGGCATTAATAATCAACAAGGAAGGCTGAGTCAGTTATGATCACAGCCTATTCTGTGATCAACAGTTGAATCTTTATACCATTAATCACACAAACGGAGGGGTTTCACCTGGAAAAGAGCAGGCAGAGGAGGAAGAGGAAATGAGACATTAACGGTACAATGAAATATTTGAATGACTGTTGAACAAATACCATTTGATATGATGGGCACTTACCCCATATCAGACACTATTCTGAAAATCAAACATGGAACTCTCCCAAGCCTATGAGTAGGTATATTTTCCCCCATTTTACATATGTGAAATCGAAAGGCAAAGACATTAAGTAGTATTGCCAAGGCCACAAGGTTAATAATTGATAAAGCCAAAATTTGTCTCCCAGCTGACGATTCCTAAAATAGTCATTTAACCTCTATAAACCTAATTATCATACATTAAAGGCTTTAGAATTGAGAAGTGGGTAAAATTTATTAGCAATTGGAATTTCCCAGTGATGAACTGATAGGATCAAAAGCAGGGAAGTCAAGAGGCGATATTTGCAGCAATTAATAAGTTAGATCTTCAAGATCTACACCAAATTCAGGAGTCTCTGATGGCAGTTTTATGAACATAAATGTATCTACCCTCTCCAAATGAAATATAAGGTCTTGGGGGTATGGATACCACCATATTCCTCTCTCCATATTGTTCTATCTATATATTAAGCACAAATATTTGTCAGTTAATTTTGAAATACTTTCCACTGCCTAGCCTTTTAGAACAGGCTAGGTTATCTTTTCTCTGTGATGTTTAGCATGAAGGCAACGGCACAGACTGATGACTTCTAAAGCTCCCTTCCAGGGCTATGCTATGGTAGGGGACAAAAATAGACAGGAAAAAGCACCAGCATCCTTGTGGCCTTCTGTGGCACAGTTGGAGAGTGCTATGCCAGGGGCTCTGATTTTTAAAAGTTGTTTAAAAAAAAAAAAAAAGATAAAATGGAGTTCTGAGCAATTCTCAAAATGGCTTATTGATCATGTCACCCAGGTTTTCTAAACTCCACCCTGGATATATAAAAAATATCAAACTGGTGTTGGGAAAAGAAGCTAGCCTTTCTGACGGCCTCAAGGATACGTCCGACATAACAGCAAGCCATCTAAATATTTCTAGACTACAACATTAAACAGAAGAAGAGCAGTCAAAAGATTTTACAAAACAATCTTCAGCTATAAAGAATACATCTGAAAACTTATAGCAGGATTGGGGATAATAGTTCTTAAATGCCGCTCTAGATTGTTGAAATCATTTTGAAATGATCTTTTTGCCTCCAAACAATGGCAATTTGATATTAAAAATAGCAGTTTTGAAGCAAAAGCTACTGGGGTCACTCTGCAATTGACTTCATCCTTGGATCCATTAATCTATTTTTTTAAAGGCTAAGTGAAAGTGCAAAAATTATTATTGAGTCATGAAAGGAAGAGTAAAGGATAATGATAATAACCCTTCAGATCTCCTCTGGAAAATTTAAAAATAGTGCATTGTATATAACCATTTTCATCCAATAGCAAAAGCATAAAGGCATGACTCAAGGAAAGAGAACTAGATGGTCTTGCTTTAAGAGAAAAACGATGAGTGTTCCTCAAATCTTTGAAAGCATCAAGTAATCCTATAATAGAGAAATATGGTTGATTTTTAAAGTTATAACCATATTGACTAAGACAGCCCCTAACTTCCAAATAAGCCATTTACCAGTAGGAGCAATCTGCTTGCCTGCTGTTCCACCCTAGGTGACAAAGCCATCCCTGGCCTCACTGATAACACCCGTTCCCTCTGACCATTTTCTTCAAATTGATATCCTCGGTTGTGAGGGCCCTCCTTCCTGGAGCTGTGAATCCTGTTAGGACCCCAAGTTACCACAGCATTAGGGGCCTACTACCAAGAAATTCCCCTCACCATCCCAAGAGAGGAGCCCTGCTAGCTCTTGCTAGCCTGTCCTTATTAGTACCCTATTGACTTAGTGCCCTGACCCCTCTTAAAAATAACCAGGGCTCAGGTCATCAAGGGTCCCACAGCTCAGAGCTTCCAAGAATGGAAGTCCAGCTATGTGTGGGTTTAGAATGTCTTGGTGGACTGGCCTGTGGTTTATCCTTTATGACATTGTTTCTGTGGGGAACCATGTAGAACTCTAACAAACTAATTTTTTTTAAAAAACATACTTGAAATATCTTCTGAGTTTCTTTTATATATATATTTATTTATTTATTTATTTATGGCTGCGTTGGGTCTGCGTTGCTGCATGCGGGCTCTTCTCTAGTTGCAGCTAGCAGGGGCTACTTTTCGTTGCGGTGCGCGGGCTTCTCATTGCGGTGGCTTCTCTCGTTGTGGCGCACGGGCTCTAGGCTCACAGGCTTCAGTAGTTGTGGCTCGTGGGCTGTAGGCGCGTGGGCTTTAGTAGTTACGGCGCACGGGCTTAGTTGCTCTGCGGCAGGTGGCATCTTCCGGGACAGGGCTCTAACCCGTGTCCCCTGCATTGGCGGGTGGATTCTTAACCACTGCGCCACCAGGGAAGTCCCTCTAGCAAACTAATTTTGAAACAGATATCTAGAGCATAACCCATACCTAAGCTAGGGACCACACACAATAATAATGACCCAAAATAAGCAGCAGGAGCTGAAATTACAGAATTGAAAATATTCCACCAGGGAAAGAAGAGGAACTAAGATATTGGGAATGTATATTTAATAGTTGTAGCTATAGAAAGGGAAAGTAAATTGGCCAAAAAAGAAAAAAGAGAGAGAGAGAGAAGAAGAAGAAGGACATTATGAAGGCTATTTAGGTAAAACTGCTAGCTAATAATGCTGTCATAGGAACCCCCTATAAAATGCTTACACTGCAGTCTAACAGATCCCAGAATCCTCCAATGGTTTAGGAAATTGAGTTGTTGAAAGTACAGTAGCTTTTGTGTTTAGAATGGCCTCCCTGCTTTAGGCTAAGAAGTGCGTCAACCCTAGGTGCTAACAATAACCAAAGATAAAAGAAAGCAAACAAACACCAAAATACCACTCTCTCGGTTCTTCTTTTAAAAGAAAGACGCTAGAAGAAACAGAAGAATAACAAGGCCATGGCACTAATCTAGGCAGAATTGAAAGGTCACGGTTGTGTAGAAGGCACGAACACAACACCAACAGGATACAGAGTCATTCAGCTTTGACGTAGGACTGTGAGAGTGCTTGTGTTTAATTATGAAGCCCTTGGGGCTCTTCCTTTTCCCCTTCAAATGAGGGGAGTCATCAGGAATGGAAATTACCCGATTGTGAGATTAAGAAGACAAGGTGCTGGAGTCCAAGCAAGGGCCACCACAGTTCAGACAAATTGTAACCCGGCTTCTCTTTCAGGGAGGCAGGATACCACCCTGGGGGATTTTTCCATCATCCAGAGCACACCTACCTAGATCTTTGTAGACCTGACCTTCAATCAAGGCATTGATTTCCTCATTACCCACAGGTTTATTTTACAGAGAAACTCCCAGGGAGCACGAAATAGGAAAACTCAGAAGGAATGAGACAGGGGATTTTAAAGTCAGGATCGTCATTACAGCCTCAGGGGAACAGGTGGAATCTTCAGGGGCCTTTATAAAACTTTATTTTATTTATATTGTTTTCCAAGGACAGCTTTTATTAAGGGACGTGGTTGTTAAAACCACAGCCAATGTAGGCTTTGTTAGGCGGATGGAGAAGTTTCTCTCTGACCCCCTCATGCTTTGGGCCAGCACATCACTGAGGAACATTTTTATGTTAGCAACAGACCCTACAACCTGGATTTCACGATACTGAGAATATTTGCTGCAGCTAGCCACAGCTTCAGCAGTATGAGCCCACCCAAGATCTCTGTGAAGACCCCCATATTGGCCAGAAAACTTCTCGGTCAAAAGCACAGTATGTGGTAGGTAGAGCTTGCAACCTTATATGCAAATCTGCAATTAAGCTCAAGATTGGTCTGAAAAATACTCTGAAAATAATACTCCTGGTATAGAAGAAGCTAGACGCAATGTAAAAGGAGACCTACAACCAAAATGTGTTATCATTTGTCTTCAACTTGACCTGACACTAGGGATACTCCATTACTGCTCCTGATTGGAACTGGAAATGGAGAGCAGAAACCCAGTTTGGTGTCGATCTGTTTCCATTGACAAGGGTGTCTAGAAGGGCAGACATTTTCCAGTAGCACAACAGCACATGATCAGAGAAACTTCACGAAGAACAGCCACGGTTTAACCCGTATTTTCTCAAAAAATCATTTCCTTAAGTTTTAAATTTAGTTAACTCACACATATCCTTCATGAAAGAAGCACCCCTGATCCCTGCTGAATGGGAATATTGATTTGCCCTATACTTAAGAGAAATCAGGCAGAGAGGAGTTTTGATGAGGGGTGTCTGTGTCTGTGTGTTTTGTGGTTTCTTTGTTTGACTTTCTCATGATTTTGATCATCCCCTGCCATTCCTCTGATAGCACGTTATTTTATTACCAGATTTCTCACGCGAGCTCACAGTATATACAGATAGACACAGGACACGCACTCCATGTCACCATCCATATTAGGAACACAAACAATTCAGAAAGAAAATATACTGAGAAGGTTTCAAATGTCAGAAGCACAAAGGAGTCCTGTTGGTATGAGTTACTCCACGTGATGCCCTGGCACAGCCCTACCCCCACTCAAGGTTTCATTAAACCTTGGCAGTCCAGCAGGATTAAACAATGTGTTCAGAATTGCACACAATCACGGTGGAGCTAGGTCCAGACTCCCAGCCTCTGAAACTAAGTTGTACTTTCTGTCATGTGCTTTCATGGGTGAGGCTTTCCCCCGCCATTGTTCCCATCCCCTTTTAAGCGTGTATCTTTTAAAAAGCTTTAATGGGTAACATTTTGTAAAAGAAAATAAACTGGCACTGCAGAGGCTTGTTTCCAATATATCTCAATATAGTCACCTGGTTTTGATTCTTCATTTTGTTAATGTGGTGTATCACAGTGATCAATTTGCAGATATTGAAAAATCCTTGCACCCCTGGGATAAATCCCACTTGATCATGGTGTATGATTCTTTCGATGTATTGTTGGATTCAGTTTGCTAATATTTTGTTGAGGATTTTTGCATCTATGGTCATCAGTCATATTGGTCTGTCATTTTCTTATTTTGTGGTATCTTTGTCTGGTTTTAGTAACAGGGTGATGCTGGCCTCGTAGAATGAATGCAATTTTTTGTAATAGTTTGAGAAGGACAGATGTTAACTCTTCTCTAAATGTTTGGTAGAATTCACCTGGGAAGGCCTCTATCTGGTCCTGGACTTTTGTTTGCTGGGAGTTTTTTTTAGTACTGATTCAATTTCATTACTGGTAATTGGTCTGTTCATATTCTCCATTTCTTCATGTTCTGTGGAGCTTAACATACCTCAAGAAAACATACTACACAAGATTTGAAGAAGAACATAGTGTTCCAAGCCTTTCCTTTCATGATGTGATTGCTGTTTATTACAAACTTCATTCCTAGAGTCCACCAATCACGTTAACCTAAAAACTTTTCGTTTGTTAAAGAAAACGTATTATTTTATTGGTAAGTCTTAGGCCATGTCTTCATGGCAATCTCTCCAGAGTAAATATGTCTTCGTCTTCCCCTCAAAGGCAGCTTAGAATTTATGAACCCCAGTGGTATACCCTGACACCAGTGCACATAGGTGCCTTATTCAGTATCCTTATTAGGGTATCCTGGAAGATTCCTCACCTCTAAAACCTTCCCTGAATCTCACCATTCTGTGGGTTAAGTATTGTGCTCTTAAAGTGATCTATTTCTTTCAAGGTCTTTGTGAGGGAACCGGGAAGACAGAATAAAATACAGGACATTCACCAAAAAGAAGATGAAGTTAAAACTGAACTCCTTCACCTGCTTTATAATTTTGACTGACAGTCAACCCTGAATGAAATACTACCCTCAGATCGTGAAATAAAAGCTATGGATTCATGCTATCTGCTATGAGTGGATATTTAGGTGAAAAACTAAAAACAAAGCAAAACACAACAGAACACAATAACATCAACCCTAATCAAAATGAAGAACTAAAAGTTTCAAACACTCTCACTTGAAAACAGCTAAGTAACAAAGAGAGGGGTCTTCTGAAGAGCAGACAACTGTGGCTTTGGTGGTCTGGCATTCCTTCCCCTTTCTTCAGAGTCCAGAGACCCTCTTTTTCTCTGGGAGAATTCCTCTCTGCATTTTGCCCTCATGGCCACAGGTAGGGTGGGCAAGTGACCCAGGTTGGCTAAAAAGAGTAACCCATCTCCCTTGGGCACATCATCCAAGTGGAGCCACTCAGAATTTTATTAAGATAATTGCATTCTTCTGGGGGAGAAAGCATCCTGCCCCTGAATCCTTCCTCTGTGATCACAACCTGGAAGGAAGGCTCACTTAGCCCGGAACAGCCATGACCACCTGGTAACTCTCTCTACCTGGAGAGCTCTCACTTGAGTAGGAAGCCAGCTCAGATGAAACACAGAAGACGTCCTGCTGATTGGCACAAACTGAACCCTTCAAATTCTAGCCCTAATGTCTAACACCAACAAATACCAACAATGAAACACAGAAGACGTCCTGCTGATTGGCACAAACTGAACCCTTCAAATTCTAGCCCTAATGTCTAACACCAACAAATACCAACAATGAAACACAGAAGACGTCCTGCTGATTGGCACAAACTGAACCCTTCAAATTCTAGCCCTAATGTCTAACACCAACAAATACTGTGAATCTACTCACATGATTCAAAATTTAGCATTGTCTTCCTGCATCTGCATGTACTGTATTATAGAAACTTTACACTGTAACTTTGTTTTAAAACTTTGATGGCAGGCTTTTCTCCAATATTGAAAGAATTTTCAATGTAACTTTTAAAAGGCCCAAAGTGAAGAATCAGAAAGTAAAAGTTCATTTGTTTATTTTCTTCTTTCCTCTGCCAATCCAAATGAAGGAGACAGCTCTACATGAGGTCTAAAAGACACCCCTTGAATGATAGTCATTTAACAGCAGTGCTATTTTTAATAGAATTATTTTAAATAATAGGAAATTAATTTAAATTCCAATTTTTAATCTTTTCTGTTTCACTTCTTCCATTCTTACATTTCAAATGTAGGTTAGCTCCTACTAAAAATATGTTGTGTCCTTGCTTTTCTGAAATATGTGGATTTGATGCTTTAAAAAACTTGACTAGACTTGATACAGATCTGAAATACCAGTCTCCATATGCACCAACCTGAAATACTTTGAGGACGTGAGCGGCTCAAATGGCCTTCTGGCAGCAATGGCTCTCACCTTATTTTTGACAAATTGATGAGCGCTTGATGAAAGAAATCATACATTTACCACCCAGTCTATTCTTTTTTTTTTTTTTTTTAACATCTTATTGGAGTATAATTGCTTTACAATGGTGTGTTAGTTTCTTCTGTATAACAAAGTGAATCAGCTCTACATATACATACATCCCCATATCCCCTCCCTCTTACATCTCCCTCCCACCCTCCCTATCCCACCACTCTAGGTGGTCTCAAAGAACCGAGCTGATCTCCCTGTGCTGTGCAGCTGCTTCCCACTAGCTATCTATTTTACATTTGGTAGTGTATATATGTCGATGCTACTCTCTCATTTCGTCCCAGCTTACCCTTCCCCCTCCCCGTGTCCTCAAGTCCATTCTCTATGCCTGCGTCTTTATTCCTGTCCTGCCCCTAGGTTCATCAAAACCATTTTTTAAAAATTCCATATATATGTGTTAGCATAAGGTATTTGTTTTTCTTTTTCTGACTCACTTCACTCTGTATGCACCCAGTCTGTTCTTAATGATGGGCCTCGGTTCCAGCCCTGCTCAGGAGGCGGATGTGAAGGGCCTTCTTCCCACAGCAACCCCTCCATGGGAGTCCATTGCGCTGGGCACTGCCCATCCAGGGCCTCTGCCTGGCACTCGGGTGTGATGATGAATCTTCCCTTCAGTGGAATTGGGTCCTACCTAGTCTGGGGATTTGTGACGTCCGGAAGAATGATGTGTTCACAAGACCAAAATAAAATCAACCTAGGAATACTGCCAAACTCTTCCTCTGTCTATCGCGTCAAGTAAAGGTCGGTCTATCTCCCTTTGCAGGGGAATTGCAGAAGTCTAAAACTGACCCTTTTCTGCACTTAGTAGAATCCAACAGCAGAGGAAAGAGGTTGTTAGCAAGGACAATTTGCTCTGCACCAACCCACTAGCGGGCAATTATCAATCAGTGCGGTAGGGCTCCCATTACCCAGTACTGCGTGTGGAAACTCAGGAGTCCAGAAAAGCCTCAGATCAGCTGAGACCAGAAAAATCAGAGGCAGAACTTAAATATGATATTTCCCCCAGAGTACCTACTGCGTGTCTTATTAGTTGGTTGGAGAAAGACTGGCAAAATGCTTAGCTGGGGAGCAAGAAAGGAGACGGACGTTTTCCGCGCCTCGACCCGCGGGAGGTGCCCTTCCCCGGGAAAGGCGGGAGGGAGCCCGGGGTCGAGGTTGCGGAGTGAGGGCAGTGCCTCTCCGAGTGCAGGATCTGGTGGCTTTATTTGTTAGCTGGTGGCTCCAGCCTGGGAAATGCACACTCAGCAGGGAAAGGGGAAGAGAGATTGGCGGCAGTTTTCTAAAAACAACACAGATCAAGTCTCCGCGTGTGCCCCCTCGCTCACCCCGCGGAGGCACAGACGGGTCAAAACCGCTCCCCGGACCGAGCGCGGCCGCGCAGTTCCCACTAGGAAGGAGGAGGGCAGCCGTGACTCCAGGACGCCCGGGCGCTGCGCCGCCCGGTTCCCCTTCTCTGTCAACCGGCCAGGTTCAGAGAGGCGCCTCTCACTCCGAGCCTCGGGCTAAGGTCGCCCGGGGTCACCCCAAATCTGAGGATGCCGCTCGCCCCGCGCAGCCGGGGACTGGGACTGGCGGGGGCGCGCCGGGGATAGAAAGGAAGGCGGGGAGGAGGCGTCGCGCGCTCGCGGTAGCCAAGCGCCCGGGCTTCCCTCCGCGGCGCTGGCTCCCCGGGGTCTGCGCAGGGCGCGGCTGGCGCCCTGTCTCACCCCGCCACTGCCCCTTCCGTTCCACCCAGGCGTTTGACTCCCGGCCTCGTAGTGCCCCCTTCCAACCCCGCGTCCGGGGTGGGATAGCCGAGAAGGAGGAAACCAGTGAGGGCGAACAAGCTTTCGCTGGCAGGGCGACTCGCAGCGCCCTGGGTGCTGGTCTCCAGCTTGGAGGCGGAGACTCCCCGGGCGCGGGCGGGCGAGCCCGGGGTGCAGCTTTGCACCGCGCGGGGCTCGCCTGCACCCCAACCGGCGCGCGCCACCGCGCCCAGCCGCCACCCGCCACCCGCAAGCGCCGAGCCCTCGCCCGGGGCCCGCGCGCCCTGGGCCTCCTCTCTCCCGTCCCGCCCCTAGTTCTTCCGCCAAAACCTTTGACCAGAGTCTTCCTGCCAACATTCCTAAATCTCTTTTGCCAGCTCTTTGCGCCAGGTAGGAATAAGGCTCTGCTTTCGGGTGTGTGCAGAAACGCCGTTCCCAGAAGGCGTCTGACCTTTTCACCTTCCCCGAGAACTGCTTCGGAGGGGGTCCGCGGGCATTTACCCCTCTCAAGGACCTGATCCGCTGCCAAAACCTGTCTGTTCCCTGAAATGTCCTTGCTGTTCCTATCCGCAGAGGCTTTCTACAGCAGTTCCCGAAAAGCCCTCGGGGATGGAACTTGGGGGCATCCAGCCCACAGTGAGGACGCGCCGCCGTGGGAGGCGGAGGTGGGGAGGAGCTGGAGGGCCGGCGTGACTTTGGCCTGTGGTCTGAGCTGGTACCGTGAGAGCCCTGCCAAGAGCAAACCCCGCCCCCGCCACTGTTCCCCTCCCCCGGATTGCACAGGAACCCGGGGCAGTGGACCCCTAATTTCCAAACCCCGAGCACCTGGGCTCCGAGTCAGGATGCTGGGCGGGGTCGGGCGACGACTGCCCCCTAGCTGGAAGGCACACCAGCTCCCACCCTCCAGGGTGCCCTCTGACCCGGAGGAGAGGACTCCAGATCTCGGGTAACAATGGAGCCCGCGGCGCGCGGCGGGCACCCGAGCACGCCAGGCGCCCAGCAGCGCGCCCCTTTACCGGGCAGGGAGGCCGGGTGGGGCTGCAGCACAGCCTCGCCCGCGCGAATCTACTGGCTCGGCTCTACGTGGCAGCGACACCGCCGACCCTCGCCCGGCTCCGGGGTGCGTCCCCCACCCCTGCCGAGCTTTCCTCAGCCCCTCCGGGCCTGACCCGCAGCGTCCAGGGGCGCCCTGCTGCTCCTGCCCCAGGTCACACTACCCGGCCGCCCCGGCCGCCTCCCGGGCGTTCGGAGTTGGGAGCAGCAGCCGCTACCTCCCGCGCGCCCCGCACGCCTCGGCGGCGGATCCCCAAGATCCTGGGCGAGCTGCCTCGCTCTCCCCCGGGGGTCCGAGCGAGCACGCCGAGGTGGGCTAGCTCGACCCTGGCGCTGCCACCGACCTCTACGCCCAGTCCCCCAAACACACCCGCCAGCCCGCCCTGGGCGCGGACCCCCGGCGCCTCCCTTCCCGGGAAGGTCCCAGCAGGGCCTGCGGGAGAGACGGACAGACGCACGGGGAACGCACACGGAGGGAAACTTGTTCCTCCCCGTCTCCTGTCAGGCCATTGCTGGCGAGCCCGTGCGGGGAGAGGGGCGGGAGGAAGCGAGGGAAGGGCTCCAGAAGGGGAGGGGAGGAGGAGGTGGGGGAAGCAGGGGTGCAGTTGGTGGAACTCCGCCGTCTCCCGCTCATCTTTTCATTGCTTGCTCCTCTCCTTCGCGCAGACACCTCGGACCTCCCCTGGGCGCCAGCTCCTCGGCTCCAGCGGGTCCAGAAACAAGCCGGATTTTTTTTTTTTTTTTCTTTCTGGAAATTGGCGTTGGTGTGCGTTTCTCTACGTCCCTCCTCCTCCCACCACCACCACCCCCCCCTTTTTTTTTTTTTTTTTTTTTTTTGAGACATGGCCCGGGCAGTGGCTCCTGGAAGAGGAACAAGTGTGGGAAAAGAGAGAGGAAACCGGAGCTAAATGACAGGATGCAGGCGACTTGAGACACAAAAAGAGGAGGGTTTCTCTCGGATCACGGCATTGCCTCGCCGCTTTCCTTTCTCCAAGACGGACTGAGGATTTTACAGCTCTGGGAGGAGTGGAAGCGCTCCGGATTGTTGAGATCGCCCCGGTGCTCTGTTTTCCCTGCACGTTCGGTTCTCCCGCGTCTGCCCGGGAACCCAGCGAAGGGAGGATGGAGAGGGGGCTGCCGCTCCTGTGCGCCGCGCTCTCCCTGGTCCTCTCGGCGGCCGGCGCTTTTCGCAACGGTAAGTGACAGGCGGAGACGCGCGGCCACAGGGGTGATCCCGGCTCCAGGCTGCCCGCGTCCGGACCCCGGACCCGCGCCCAGTTGCCGGGATCCACCGGGGAGAGCCGCCTCCTGGGCGAAGGAAACTTTTATCCAGGCGGAGAAATCAAGCAATAAGATAAGTCTGTGTAGGGCAGGGAGATTTCAAGTGCTCTGACTCCCTCCTGAAGTTGGTTGTTTGGCCGTGGAGGTTTTCCTACCTCTGCTACAAGGCAGAACTGCTTACCTTCCCAGAGCAGCACACCAATTATCTTAATAATGTTTCCTCCCAAAGGCAATTAGATGAGACTCCCTTTCAAAAATCTGATGGCTGTTGAAAGTTAATGAACACTTTACCAGGAGAACTTCCTGGTTCTCGAGCAGCTCCCCCGAACTGTTTCCTCTGGTGGGTGCCTGCAGGAGATAGCGGTTTGCTGGTGGATGTAACTCCCTCCTCCGCTTTTGTAAATGGCCCTGATCCGTCTGGAGTATGAATGAAAGTTACATCGTGTCAATAAAGGAATCTGATATATACAGTGTAAGGCACCAGGATATCTGAAAATCCCCAACCTAGTTGCAGCTTCCACTTAGCTTTTAAAACCACTCACTGTTAAGTAAATGGAAGACCGTGCTGGGTTATAAACAGTATCCTGTAACCTAAATAATGTGTTTTAAAATGGGATCTGGTTGTAGGCATGTTTGACTTACACTGTAAAGTAGGTGGAAGCAAGGGGATGGCATTATCTTTACAGTAAGTCTTCAGCAATTATTATTAACTAATTATCAAATATTTACTTTTGTCTGGCTTAGATTTCAATCAGAGTAATTAGAAAGAAAGACCATCCGCTACTTACGGTGGTATATTGTTTTAATAAGAGACCACAAGTGGAGGAGTTCATACCGAGAGGAATGTAAATCACATCTTTACGATGGAAGTTAATCTTTCTAATATGCTTTTTGGAGGTTTCGTGATTGAAGCAATAGATTTTCCCAACAGCTACCAAGCAGTGTTCTAAAAGATACACTTGGAAGCAAAACACGCACACACACAATTGTGAATGTGGAGTTCAATTTATTAATGAACCTCGGATGATGGCATCTTTCTATAGTCTGGCAGGGAACGAAATAACATTCACCTCCAATTGAAAGAGCTCAAGTGGTTAGACTTTAGAAATTACAGTAACCCAAACTCTGCCTCCACAACTCCGGAGATTAAATCGGTGGTGGCGTTCATAGGATGGATTTGAAATCCAATGCAAATAGCTTTCAGACTTTAGGTTGTGAGCTCCACATGTCTGTGTGTGTGAGTGTATGTGTATGTGTATGTACATACTTAAGAAATATATATACTTCTTAATTTTCTTAGCAGAAATCTGGGGAATGCTGAGACCCTGAGCTTCATTCGGTGACTTGACTAGTTAAACCCATGTTGCTGTGTTTGCAGTGACCAGAGCCAGTTAATGCCTCTGTAGCTCAACAGACCTCTTCCAGCCAGGTCCACCTCCTCCGAGTACCAGTGTCTGCTAAATTAATTCATTAACCTTATTTAGGACTAATGGTCCAGAATCATTAGAAACTGCTCTTTCTTAATCAACTGTTAGAGAGATTTAACAGAGCCAGGGAGTCTAGGAGTCCACATTATCTTATTACACTGTCACTTTCTCAGAAGTCACAGATTAAAGAGCTCTGGTGTGGTACCGAATCCACCTAAATGTCTTCTGAAGTGACTCTGTCGAGTGGCTACAAGCAGTGCTGTTTTATTTCACCCGTCTAACAGATGCCAGACACTGCCATGATGTTTGTACAGAGCTGGAGGAGACTTAATGAGATGGGGTCGCTTTCCAAGTTTTCTACACATTTAAAATAATGCAAGAGCCTCGGCAGAATCACATAACAGAGTCCAATATGATCATTAGCTGAGATTCTGAACTCCGGTTACAACATCATTTCTTCTTGGCAAACCTTAAGCTTCTAAAAGCCAAGGCAAAGGAAACCCATATAAGGCTACCCCCAGTCTGAGAAACAAAGTCAAAAACATCTAGCAATTGAGAAAAACAATGTAATTTATATTGTCTTCTTTTTAATTTATGGGAAATGATTTCTGTAATGCATGTAGCTTTATACATTTTTGATGTGCACTTCATCTTTCATTTCCATTTGACCTGGTTTTCCTGTAATAAAATTCTGTAGATTTATAAATTCATGCTGAGAGCAAAGAATGCCATTCTCTTTCCACAGGGAATCTATTAGATGCAATATTAAAATCTATATATACCATTACTGAAAATTTGTGATTGATAGGCTTATATATTTCACTGCTTTCATACCTGTTCCTCTTACATAGTTTATGCACCAAATTTTTATTGCTCGAAATAAGCATCAATAAATGTGGCAGCATTGCAGGCTGAGGCTCTCCAATATGAAATCCATCATTAAAAGTGACAATGAGGGTCCCCACTGAACAATAAAGCAGCCCAGAGACTGGTTTCTTTGGCTCTCAGTGAATCACTTTGGGTCTTGGGTTTTTTGAAAGGAGGGCCCAAAACTTGTTAGCTCACCTTTCCTAAACTGTGACAGTATAGCTCATCCTATGTGATACCCAGACCTCCATGTGGTGGAGCTTTTTTCCACCATGTAGGTAATTAGAATTAATGCTGTGTAGCTATTTATTTTTCTTTCTGCCCAGTTACTTTGATCTGGTCTCCAAGACTGAGCAACTTGGAGCAGTAGAGCAGAATTATTTCTGCTTCACCACATATACTTTGTTCTCTGATGATCTGGATCTCAAAAGCAGAGATAACTCAAAATCACTTAGATTTATGGGAAGATAAAACAACAACGACAAAAGGTTTGGCTTTAAGCCAATTGAAATCCTGGATGACAATCCCCACTGATCAATGACACAGACCAGGCTTATCATCAAAAAGCAACACAAAGGGTCAAATAGCATCTTTTAGTCGCCTTCACTTAGAACTCACTCCTTAATGCGATTACACTTCTGGGGGGATAATTAAGTCTAGCAGAAGCTCCCTGGGGACCATGTTAACATCCATTGAGGGGACTTAATGTTTTTAATGCTGGACGACCTTTTTCTTGGGAGGGAACTTTGCGTGGGGGGGGTGGGGTCCTATCAGATCTCAGGCCACTTTCCTCCTGAACCGACTTCCTGAGATCAAAGAGTGCCCTTCGGTGGCGTGTTGGTATCGGCGCCACCTGAAGGACCTGCAAGCGCCTCTTGGAGCTCCCCTTAAAAAGTTATGGAATGTTTAATAACCGGTCATTTATATGTAAATTTAGAATACCTAACTGGTTGTCAGGAAAAGGTCTACTAAAGTATTATTTTTATTGCAGATAAATGTGGAGATACTATAAAAATTGAAAGCCCCGGGTACCTTACATCTCCTGGTTATCCGCATTCTTATCACCCAAGTGAAAAATGTGAATGGCTGATTCAGGCTCCTGACCCATATCAGAGAATTATGATTAACTTCAACCCTCACTTCGATTTGGAAGACAGAGACTGCAAGTAAGTGAGAATGTTTGAACAGGGCGCCACAGCACCATCTAGTGGGCGCAGGTGTCTATGGGGGGAAAGTCTGTGAACCACCTAGAATGTAAATGGATCCAGGAGGGATTCTGATCTAGGCCAGATCATGTGTCAATGGTATGGAAATTAAATTATGTTAAGTGATTTCTGAGTGCCCTAAACCAGGGAGATTATATTTAAATGTGTAATTTCTCATATTCTTTTTCCTGTTAACACTTTTGGTTTTGGAACTCTTCTGTTGAGAAGTGTGTATATATGTGTCTTTTTTTCCTGGAAAGGTGAAGAATTTAGAAACCCAAACTCTCACCTGAGTTCTTATTAAATATCGTAGGTCACTCTCATATAGTGCATTGGCAGACGGGTATTGAGGTCGGGTATTTTTTTTAAACCAATCTGGGGCATGTTTTGTGATCTAAGAACTGTGTTTATCTTACTGAGTTTGACATGACCAAAGCAAATTGTCATTGAAAAAAAAATGAGGAATATAGGGTAAGTCTAATGAGGGATTTTTATAGTAGATTAATGATTGCAAGTCTCTTATGGAAAATGCTGAAAGAACTGTTAATTCACGATGAATATAATGTTTGTTCGTGTGCTTTAGCATTCCTATCTCCTTCTATGGTTAAGTTACTAAGCATCAACTTATACCAGGTTTCATTATTATGAAAACATCCTCACTAGAGGGACAGTCTAAATTATATTTCCTCACTTCGTATGAAAGAACTGTGTGTAGGTTTTGCTTTCCACAGTTGGAAAGTATGTTTTAACATTGCAAGCGGCAGTCCACTCGGATCCAAATTTGCTTTTCTCACTGGACATCCACGCAGCAGACCACCTGTGTCTGTCTTATCTATGTCCTCCTGTTCTGGCACACTGCACATGGTGTACTCTCCAGAGACTTGAACCTGAATATCAACCTTCAGTGATGTTTAGGTATATAAATAGTTTTAGCAAAGGAAAGTAATCTATTTAAATCTCACTTCTAAAGTGTTTCTCAAAGACTGATATGTTTTCCCAAGTTTTAAAATGAGTCAGTTTCATTATTTAAAATATTTTCTTTGCCAACACATAACCCTTTTAGAGAAGAAAAGAATAGTATGAAAATATTCCCACCTGCAAGAAGTCCTCAAGAACCTGTTGGTTTGGTGGGGTAAACTAGTTTTTCATGGTCAGGGAGATGAGGTCATCTGATTAATTCAACATCTGATGCCTGGAGAATTAGCATACATTCATGTCCTGGTGGTCAATTTCCAAATAATTAGTGGAACACTACAGCAGGTAAAATTACGCCAATTTCAGTTGAATCTTTCTTCTGTGATTCAGAAGTGCTTCAGGGCATTATACTGACTTTTTAATCTTGTGTGAAAGTTGCCATTAATAGAGTGTTCCAGTAACTTCTTGGAAACAGGGAATTTGTTTGTTTGTTTTGGCCAGTATTCTGTATTGTGGTTTTTACAATGTCAATCACCTAGACAAACTGGAGACTTGTTTTCCATTTCATTTTATTTTGTTTTGTTTTATGTTTTGCATTTTGCCAATACTTAAACTGTTATAGGAGATATTTTTAAGAAACTCTGGTAAAACATACTCAAGTAATAACATTATTCCTCAAAATAAGGTGCTATTAGATTTCAGTAAACTCATGTTTACTAATTCCTGATCTGAGAGTTTTGATCATGTATATATGTAATATAATAGTTAAAGAATTCAGAATAGTTATTAGCAGTGGTGTGCTGGTCAATGTTAACAACTGGATCTAGGGAGGGGATAGGTCAAGTCCTGATCTGTGATACTTGCCGATTTCTGTAGTGTAAATATTCCCACCATGGCCAGTTTCAAACTACAGTGATGTCACTGTGCACAGACTTGCAAAGAAGTGTGTACATCTGGTTCTCATGAGCTGGTGTGAGCTGGCTCCAGCACCCAACTGCATAGGAGTGTAAGAAGGGGAAGCCAGTTGAATGAGATAATGTGTGTAAAGTGTTTACAAGTGTCTGGCACACAGCAAGCCTTAAATAATTCTCTGCCATATCATGATGTGAGGTAGAGTATGGTAGGATGGGGGGAGCAAACTTTTTTGTTAGTTTTGTTATTTAAAGATGATTAGAAAAGGGATAATTGTAACTCAGAGTAAGGGGCCATTTAAGTGATATCAGCAAGAAACTGACAAGGCCAAGAAGATTGTTTCTTTAATTAGGATGGTGAGTTTTGTTTTTGTTTTTTAATGCTACAGAATAAGGTGGTTTTTTAATTGTAGCAAGTGAGTATTTGTTCTCTGTGAAGGAGCCATCTCCTGCCGAGTCTTGAAGGCTGATACATTTAGCTTGATATGGTCAGTGGAGATTATGGCCCTGGAAAATATCTTTGTGCCATGTTTCCAAGTGGTGCTCCCTGATTGTTTTATCAATGAAAATTCCAAAAATGATATAGGAAGACCAACTTAAGACATTTGCCATCACTATCTTTCCTGACTGGTCCACATGACTCCTGGTTATTGTTGAAGGTTGCAGCTGAAAATTCTACACATGTGGTGCAATTATCTCCTTTTGGTTGTGAGAAGAATCCACAGCTTTAAAATCTACAGGTGGTTAGAATTCCCTAGCAAAATGGAAAGCACCAGAAACTCCTGTAGGAATAAATTCATAGACTTCCAAAGTTTATGTTGGATGTGCAAAAGTATAGATTTTGGGGTTTTGGTGGATTGTGGGGTTTTTAAGTTTATATTAAGCTACTTCCAAAAAGGTATTTGAGATGACACATTACGTTCAGAGAACTGGTAAGCTTTTACTTATCATTTCTGTTAAGAACAAGCCGTTTGTCTTATTTGAGATATTTAATGTCTTTCCCTGTCTCTGCTATATTATATGTCTAATAGCAGTAAAAAGTACTTGCTGTTCCCGTTTTATAGTAAGATAAAATAGGGTAGTGGATATGAAAGCCCTTTGAAAAGCTAGAAGCTCCTCTCAGAAGCAGTTATTATCATTCTTAGGATATCTTTAACAACTTGGTGATTGTTAGAATATTTGGATATAGGAAACTAAGCAAACTAAATATGTTAATCCAATAATGGGGATGAGCCGCATATAATACATCCCGCATTTCTCTTGAAACTGTCGGTATTTGAATAGTCAGCTTTCATAATGGGAAAGCTCAAGAAATTGATTCCTTCACAATTTGCTTATTGCAAAACATCCTGGAGACCCAATTAAACAATTGTTTCTTAGAGTGTAGGAATAAATAAGTAATTAAATAGCCAAGCTCTGGTAGGAAAAATATTTTTATTTCTATTTATTGTTTTCTTTATCATGAAATTAAAATATTCTCTCATAATTTTAACCATACAGTGAAATGCACACAATCACAAATTTTCATGTGAAGAACACCAGGACTGGCCCAGTACATAATTAACCTGTGCTAACCTGACAAAAAGGTTTTTACGGTGGATGTAGAGGGGGGCGCGGGGGGGGGGGGGGGGTGGAGAAAGCAGACTAGCTAACTAGTCTGCCTGGTTTTATTGTGATGTTGATACCAGAGGTGGCTATAGAATGTTCTGAATGGAGAAGAAAAGGAGGAATCTGATTTCTCTCTTTTGCACCAGCAAACTCCTCCATGCTTGTGAAGTGTCAAAGCAGAGTTAAAAGCAGAAAAGAAAGAAAAACCCACCTGCAGAGTGTTGGTCAGAAGGCAGTGTTCATTGTGCATTGAAAATGGTTTTCAGTACTTACACTGAGCTGGTTGGGTCTTACTCCACTGGAGTTTCCTTCGGTGGTAAAGCGGCCATCTTGACTCTCATAAAACTTTATATCTGCATAATAAACAAGAATGTCATTGATACAGTAGTTAGAATTTATGGAGCTTTTCCGGTTTCCCAGCAATGCAAACTATCAGCATGATAATTTATAATGGTTTGTGACAAATACTGCTGAGCAAAGAGGTGTGTGGTTACATTCAGATCAGATGTCATCTGGGGAGCAATAAAAATTTCACAGACATTGGGTTAAAAACATTAGGAAAATGAACGTGAAGCTCCAGAAAGAGAGTCTAAAAAAGTGGTGGTGTTGGGGGAGAAGGGAGGTCTTCTGAGTGACAACTTCCTGACTTCACTGCCTGATTTGTCAGGGCTGTTTCGTAGGATTTCACCAAGACGCAAGGCTAACATCCCATAAATGCTTTTCTATCATTTAGATTTGTAGCCTTTTCTTTGTGTAACCAATAAATTGGTGTCTTTTTCTTAATTCAGTGCAATCAAAGGAAGATTTCACTCTTGTAACTTCATATGAAGTTTAAACACAATAAAACTGTAATTAAATAGAGACGATACTCAAGTTTGGGGATTTTGTTGGAATAAATCACACATTGTCTTTAATGCTACTTTTAAAATTTCCTAAGCTGTCATAAACTTGGAAACACCATTTATTTTTCATAGACTATAAACTCACTGAATGCAAATTAATCTTCCCTTAGTTCCTCAAATCTGATTATTCCTGAAAATGTAATTATACAATGTTAACTTTGTTGTTTATAGGGAATTTGGGGACTATAAGTTCCATTTTTGGTTTCCCTAAGTTATATTTTTTGTTTTGATCTTGACTTTGTTCAGCATGGATTTTTGCATTAATTTTAATTTTTTTAAATTGCATTAAAGTATTATTTATCCTGATTAGTGAGTTTTTTTGTATCTGAGGCATGGGCGTACCCCTAGTCCTAGCCTTGGGTTTTAGAGCATCACTTAGACCAAAGCAAACAAAGACTTTGTTTTATGGAAAACAGTGGCTATTTTTTGCCAAAGTAATTCTCTTTTTTCTATACTAAATATAAAAGTATATTAAATTATAATCTATATCTAGAAAAATATACAAAGTAAGTGTAACATTTGATACAATTTTACAAAGTGAGCACACCCATGCAACCGAACCAGAGCAAACATTTCCAGCTTCCTAGGAAGAGGCCACCCCCTGTCCGCTTTAAGTCTCTGACCTTTGGCCTCAAGGGCAGCTGCCATCCTGACTTGTGTGATTCCATTTTCATAAATTTCAAAATCAGACAAAACTCATCTATAGTCTTGAAGTCTGGATGTACTATCCTTTGAAGATTGCCAAACTCTTTGGAATGGGGATAGAAAAAAATGTGTACTGTTCTAATCCCAAAACAGTCTTACTGAAGCATTTTTTCTAATTGTTTTTCGGTGACTACTATAGAAATATAGTTCTTGCTTATACTACAGTTATGTTAAAATAAACACAAAGTTTTTGGTCCAAGAGCCTGCTTTTTATGCCAGGCAAATTCAGAGCGATCTTCCTTTGCTTTATTTTTCCTCATCTTTTCATTGCTGATTTTGATCTCAAGTAACTTCCCAACATGGGCAACGTGAGAGGCACCACCACCAAGCTAAACTCAATTAAAAAACTATTAAATGGGTAAAAATGAACTCTTCTCAGAACAGCGGAGGTCAGTGTGGTTGCTACCACCTGCAGCATCCTTGGTTGCTGCTCAAGCAGATAATTATCTACTTTCTTCCTTTTGATTTCTTTCCGCATTAGCACTGATTTAATTTGAACAGAACTCCATGTGTTTAATAAAATTAATTTCCTTTATTATTTCTTCCTATAAGCAATCACATTGGATCATAATGAATTTTGAGTATTACAAGGTTGTTGTGTGTTGGGCATTTCTGTAATTTGAAAGAAGCAACCTTTATGAGAAGATTAGTTGAAATCTTATCCAATTGAATCAACATGTGCATGGCATTTCCAACCAGATTTCACTTTGGGGAGGCGGCACTTCAAAATTGATCCAAGGGAGACATATGCCTGCAGCCGGCATGTGTATTATCAGCTCCTTTCCTTCCAGCATAAAACGTGATACTTGTATGCGTGCTGACATCCTTCGGAGAAGCACGTACACAAACACATATGTGCGTGTGTGTGCTTGTGAGGGAGACTATAAAATAGACTTAACTAATGGTCGTTGTAGTATTCATCAAGGCTGATCATTAAGCCTGAAGTAAAACAAGAGACAAGATTAGTGTTCAGATCAGGTTCCAAATGCCTCTTAATTGGGTGTTTGTAATCAATCCTGACTGTAGGAGTCAGTGACCTGGCAGAACATAGCACCTCCAAAGAAGACTTTTCCTGCTCTTCTCTGGTTGATTGAACTGTGTCCAGTATCCAGGTCAGTTAGGATGACACAAGGTCGGGACAACCCTCAGATTGGCTGTGAAGCACACCAAACACATTATGATGGCTTATGGCTGAAGTCATTTAGTCTTTACAGATAGCACAGAAGGTGAACTGCTTTCATTCAGAATTCTACTAAATTCTGCAGAAGCACGGAGAGGGAAAAAAAAAAAAATCTTTTGGCTTCTGTCCATTCAATTGCTTGTAACATAGTTTTTCTCCTCATCAAGCCCAGGTCTGTATTGCACATATCTTATATCGTATTTATGGTCAACGTGTTTTTTCTCCTTTAATTTAAATCATCAAAAGAATATTTATTTATTTATTAATTTTTAAACTTTTTTTAATTTTAATGTTTTTAACTTTTACTTTTACATTGGAGTATAACCGATTAACAATGTTGTGATAGTTTCAGGTGCACAGCAAAGCGACTCAGCCATAAATATACATGTATCCATTCTCCCCCAGACTCCCCTCCCATCCAGGCTGCCACATAACATTGATAGAAAGGAGTCTTCGTGGCTGGTTCTTGCTGCTTAGTCCTCTATGGCTGCCATGTGCTCAGTAAACACTCTGTGCTCCATCTGACTTCATTTCACTTAATCTTTTTATCATCCCTATTTTGCAGATGATAGCCCTGAGGCTTAGAAAAGTGAAATTAACTGACCCCAAATGCTCAGCTGCTGCACCAAACATCTTTCCATCTTTGTGATCGAAAGGGCTTGGGATATACTTTTTGAATGCGAAAATTCGAATGAAATACCACTAGACTGCTTTTTATTCAGCAGCCATATTCTTCTATGAAACACACAAAAATTTAAATACAAACCAGCTGATTCTGAGGAAGGACTTAATTTTTAAACTCTTAGTTTGGATTCAGTGAAGCCTTGTGCCCAGAAACTTCCAACAAATTGATGATTTTCCACTGAGTCAAAACTTGTCTTAGCAATGAAATTTGCGGTGGGATGCGGCAGGGGGAGTATCTGAATTCTGGCTCCTTCGGCTGATGGAGTTTGAAAACACAAAACACACATAAATACAATATTTATTTGAAGGCCTGGTAACCAGGCTGCACAAAGTTTCCATTTATACAGTTAGTTCAAGGGGCATATGAGATACCAGCTGTATACCAGCTCCTCACAAGCCCAGGAGTAAGAAGACTGGGTTCTCTTGCAAACACCCCTCATTCACTTAATTTCAGGCAAATAGCAAGAAAATTTTGCTTTCCCACAGCTCCCCTATTTGTCAGATTTCGATACTTGTGTTGGCCACTGTGACTCTGTAAGGGTTAAAGAGAGAATGTTTGCTCAAGGCGCTGAGTCCCTATGAGAAACAGAAGAGTGTTTTTTGAGAAGAAACCAATGCTCCGGAGTATTTTGTTTCTATCTGTTCAGACACTTGTACAAGCAGCCAGACAGGTTGGAGGTGATGGCTTGTTGCTTCTGTGATAGATTGGCATGTCACAGAGAGCACAGCCAAGTCCCGTCTGAAAGAGGATGCTGAATGTCTCCCCATTCGAGTTCTTACATTTCTTTAGAACAGCCAGAGGAGGCAAAGGCCAGTCAGTGTAGTCACGATTTCAAGTCCTCATCTGACTCTGTAACCACCAGATACTGTGAGCAGGCCAGCTATTGTGTAAGATACCCTTGGTCAGTGAAATGGCACGGAAAAAGTTAAGATGTGGTCAAAATCTTAGTCCTGGCTAGATAGCTTTACAAAATTAGAAAGCACTAAATTTCCAAATCTAAAGAAAAAGGAACACTCTTGACTCAAAGACAATGAAGGACACGGAGCCCCACAAACTTGGTGGCACTGGGTTGACTTGGTCTGATTCAGGATTATGTTGTTTTTTAGGTGTAGTAGCACCTACAAGGGGTAGCCCATAACTTGATTTTTCATCGAAGGTTGTTGACATTAAGCTGAGGGAAGGGGCTGGGGGTAGGGGGAGTTAGCACTGATTGGAAGTTTCCTTTTTTTTTTTTTCCAAGGAAAATAATTTGCATTTTCCTTACCTTTTATTCCAGTGCCAATTTCTTTGTCCCTGGCTGAGGCCACTACTGAGTAACTGTTAGGCTACACTGGTTCAGTCCTTCAAAGCACATCCTCATTTCCCTCTGTAGCTGTGCTGCTGCATCATGCCTGATGTGTGTGTTAGCTCATTAACACAAACTGGGGATTTCTGATTGTCAGGGGACCATGTTAGCAGCTCCCTGTGAAAAAGTGCTCTGGTGAGAATTAGGGACGTGGGTTATAATTGCCCCTCTGCCGTGCATTCCCATCTATGAGACAGAACACAGGTCATACAGCTGGGTTGCAATCTATGAATGGCTTGGTTATGCCACCATTAATACTGTGGTTTGACAGTGTTAACCAGCATGGCTCAGGGAGACGGAAATACATCAAGGTCTGTGTCTACCTAGACACAGCTTCAATTAATCTTTTTCCTTCTCTTTCTGAAGAAAACAAAATGCTTTCCTTTCTCTCCCAATCTTAATAACACAACGTGGATGAGATAATGTAGGTGGAAATATCTTAGGAATACAAGATAAATATGTTAAATAAAGCCTAGGTATTACTCTAACAGGAACTGCATCCGCAGGTTTTCTTCCTTAAAATAAGTTCAGACTGTAAACAATAAAGTCTGCATCCTTGGGAGGAGACACATAAATATTTCAAGAGCACGGCACACATCCACAATAGAGATGGTATCTCATGCTCAACGTGTATTCAGCCAACAAGAATTTCTTATAATAAATTGGCTGGTTAAGTGTGTCATAATTGCAGTCTTCTAAAAATCTACACTACTGTATATAAAATAGGTAACTAATAAGGACCTAATGTATAGCACAGGGAACTCTTCTCAATACTCTGTAATGACCTATATTGGAAAAGAATTTTTTTTTAATTTTTTATTTATTATTTATTTATTATGTTTATTTTTGGCTGTGTTGGGTCTTCGTTTCTGTGTGAGGGCTTTCTCCAGTTGCGGCGAGTGGGGGCCACTCTTCATCGCGGTGCGCGGGCCTCTCACTATCGCGGCCTCTCTTGTTGCGGAGCAGAGGCTCCAGATGCTCAGGCTCAGTAGTTGTGGCTCACGGGCCCAGTTGCTCCGCGGCATGTGGGATCTTCCCAGACCAGGGCTCGAACCCGTGTCCCCTGCATTGGCAGGCAGATTCTCAACCACTGTGCCACCAGGGAAGCCCTGGAAAAGAATTTTTAAAAGAGTAGGTATATGTACATGTATAACTGATTCACTTTGCTGTACAGCAGAAACTAACACAACATTTAAAATCAACTATACTCCAAAAAAAGTTTTTTTAAGTAAAAAATAAAAATCTGGATGGGTGGAGTTTCTGGAAAATTCAAGGAAGATGCTATCTCAGTGTCACAAACTTGATAATAGCATTAATGGCCTTTAAAGAGCCATTATTTGCCAAGGTGTGCCTTCGGACTTATAAATATATTCAGTACAATCCAATGGGAAATCAGCCCATCCTTTAAGGCGGGAGCCAGTGTCATGGTGGTTATTACAACAGGGATGTCCGTTCTTCCCAATCAGTGAAACCAAATATTGCCATTACAGTTGTGTCCAAGAGAGAGGAAACTACATGGATTTTGTATTATAAATTCATAGTGAAAAGCAGCTGGGAAAATCAGTGTTTTAAAACTGATGGTCCCTTCCATCCTCCCCACTTTCCCTCAGTTTCTAGCAGCCTCAGCCCCTTTCACCTTGCCGTCTTCTTCCCCCCATTTCTGGTTAGGACAGATTTCCCAACAGTGGGGCCGGGCAGAGGGGGTGATTCTCGGTGACCTCGAAGAAAAGCATGTCCGCAGGAAGGCCCTTAGGATAGTGGCTGAGAAGAGATTACTATTTTAGACTCGTCTCGCCACCTCACCCTCAAGAATGGTCGTATGTGATAAAAATGATGTCTGCAGCCTCTCAGAGTTCCCCCAGCACTGTTTTCCTTTGAAATGACCACAGCTGTGTATGGCTGGGGGTCCAGCAGAAGGGCTTTTCTTTATTTCTTGTGGGACCTTGTGGGCCTCCCCGGTCCAATAGATTCTGTAGGACTTTCCACTCGTGAGTAAAAGAAGCCCTCCTTGGACCTGTTACTCTTCAGATTAATCTCTCACCTCTCTCTCCCTTTCCTATGACTGCCAAGGGCTTTGAACGTGGTGTCTACACCCCAGAACTCCACTTTCTCCCTTAACCCTTCTCAGCCTAAGTCCTCTCCCCTCCGGTTGACTGAATTGTTTGCGCAGATGTTAGATTCCAATGCCTATTCTCATGCCCCAAACCACTGGCCTTTTCTCGGCCTGAATTTCTTCGACCTTTGCACAACACGGCCCAGAACCCTTGAGACTCTGGGGCGTCTCTTGATTCCTATTTATCCCGCACATCAGTTTAAAGCCTCTAAATCATGTAACTACAATATCCATCGCATCTATCTTTTCTGTTATGTTTCTCCTGTTAGCACTCAAATTCCAACACTTGTTAACCAATCCCTGGTGCTGACACATTAGCCTCAGGAATGGGGTTTCCTCCTTCTCCCCCCCTGCTTAGAAACATGGAGAGTTCCCCATTCCCCCCTTGCTTCATCTGTGTTTCTCAGCCTTGAATTACGAGTTCAGTTCAACTAGGAATGAAACCATGTCTCTCCCACCTGCCTCTCTGGCCTTTCTCCTGTGGTTCCCTTTTATGTTCAACCAAAGTGGCCGCCTTGGAGTTCTTCACAGTCACTCCTGCTTTCCTATCCCATGCCTCTTCACGGGCTGTTTCCTTCCCAGACGGACGAGGGGTCAGTGCCTTACACAGACCTGCGTCTCCCTGTCAACGTGTGGCCCATCATCTGGCCGTACCCGCAGTGATGCTTCCTTCTGAACGCCATTTCTGACGAAACGTGGTCTCTTCCTCTGTCCTCGGACACACCCCCAAGACCTATGTTTAGGCGTCACTCAACGTTCCTTCCAGTTTTCTGTGTTCGGTCATAATCATTAATATTCTG
The DNA here is from genome assembly GCF_028021215.1 of Eschrichtius robustus. NCBI lineage: Eukaryota > Metazoa > Chordata > Mammalia > Artiodactyla > Eschrichtiidae > Eschrichtius > Eschrichtius robustus. Next base: position 183,801,133 of record NC_090824.1, read on the forward strand.
CTACTGTTCACCCAGCTAGTTTGGAAGATGTTCCAGAGCAGAGGCTGAGAGTGTTTCCCAGCCCTGGCGGAGCCGCCCACAGTGCTTTGCCTGTAGCAGCTGCTCAATTAATATTTGCCGAATTGAATTGGCTGACTGACATCCTTCTCAGCGTGTTCACCTAGCGCCAAAGAACCGAGTCAGCTGCCCGGGAAAAGCTCTTAACTTAACTAGACTACGAACGTGCACACTTACACTTCTCATTTACAGGGTAAACCCTTCATTTTCCTGGGTAGTGGAGTCAAACTTACATGTTTCCTCCAAAAACCTCTACTTTGAAAAGCCTAGAATTTCTACATGTGAGTAGCTTTAGCTAAATCTCAAAAAAGATGCAGGGGTACCGCTTGACAGAAATCTCTTCTTTCTGTTTCACAGTCATCTCCACAATCTGATCCCCAAACTCTTGGGACTTTGTATCACAGCTCTGTAAACTTTGTCTATTGTATATTACTGTCTGGGCTCACATCCAAACCACCTTTACATAAATTTCACACAAATAATTTAGAGCCTTCTTCCGTTCCAGCTGGCAACCCCAATAAATGCACGTTAACTTCACAGCAGGCTTGCTGGGGAGGACGTGGAACGTGCACTTCTCCCTTAGAAAGAGCAACACGGGATGCACCCTGTGCTGAGTGTTGTAAATACATTTGTCCACGTCACCAGGTTACAAACCAAGCCCTGTGTCCTAGAGCAGCCGCGTCAAGATGCTGTCCTGGAGAGCAGACAGGCCGAGTCAGCCCAAGGCGTTCGCCGAAGTGGACAGGCAGGGGTTTCAGTTGCTCCCCTGGCTCTTGCCTTTCTCACCATAACAGTGTTTCCTAAGCATTTCTTAAAGCTGTGTGCCACGATAGGCAAGCGCCAACCCAAGAGGGAGGGACAAAGGAGTAGCAGGTGCATGGCCACGCCCACAACAGCAAGCATTGCAACCACCATGGCTAGTTTCCACATTCCTGCTGCCTCCCCGAGGCCATGACCTTACACGAGTTCTCGGGGGTATTTCTGGATGTTTGTGTGACATCTCTGGTCAGGAAACCCATAGCACCCCTTCACTCTCACATCTCAGGTTTGTCTGCAATCCAGAGAATAGAACGACTCGTATGATAAGCTCTTCCATTTCCCTGCGGGGAGAAGATGAGCTGGGGCCGAGGCAGAGGGCCAGCGGATCATGCCCTCAGCTTGTTCTCCTTTGGGTCCGTCCTGTGTTTTCACGTTCACAGTTACCTCCGGAGACTGGCTTAGTGGTCGGTGTGGCCTTCACACGTGATGCCTCTAGGAACCCACCGTGATCCTGAGTTCTAGAAGTGACAGCCTCCAAACAGCTGTGGGCTCACGGGTTTCATCTTTCTGCACCTGCATTTCCTCGTCTGTAGGGTGGGAGGGATGAGTCCTGCTCAAGGAGCCCCTTTTGCCGCTAACATAGCAGGACTCAGCTTATGCAGGGGAACGCTGGTGCCTCGAGAGCAAATTCCAAACATACCTTTTCTGACCATTCAGCCTGGCCCTGATTCCCGATCCTTTCTTTGGTTTTTTAACAAGACCCCCTCATCCCTCCCACTTCCCTCTCCAAGCTACCCCAGCTCAGCCCAGACCCTCCCTGCCTTTTGCAACACAGCCTCTGCCTACTGCTTTTTTTTCTCCAAGACAGAGATTTCATGTCCGTTTTCTACCCCCCAATTGTGTCAGGCATTTTAAACTCTATTTTGGCCGCATTTATTCCAAGGAATCATTCACTTTTTCACCTAGACCTTAATCTTACCCATGAACAGGCCTGTTTTAGCGAATCATTTATTTAAAAGAACTAGGAATGTGGCCTCATTTATTGTTCTGCTGTTGCTGAATATAACATTTGCAGGCTACGGAAATTCTCTGTAAGAATGAGTTGTTTGTTCTTGAAACTAGATGAACCACAGGCCAAGTTCGAAGGGTAATTTAACTGCAGTTGATAACCTGAGTATTAACCTAAACTCGGGTTTCATCACTAACACAGAAGTAGCTTTTACCTTATCTTTTTGTTCAGCATAGCTTGTTAAAATTAGATTGTAAAGAACAGAGATTACATTGGCAAAAGTAAAAAGGAATGACAACAGCGATTTTGTTCATGAATCCCACCTCACTCTTTATGTCTCCATGGCAGTGTAAACTATGTATCTATTTGTAAAACAGCCTTGAATTAAGGTGCTTATTCAGACGCCATTGTAAAAATAATTTTCTGAAATTGTGGTCTATCAACAGGAGATAAGATGGCACTTTGTTGTCGCCTGCTGAGGCCAATTATGAATATTCTATTTCAGAAGCAAATCACACTGTAAATACAATGTTCAGATTCATTTATTCCCACAATAGCATTTTTGCAAAGGTGTAATTTCGTAATTTGACTTAGCATTGATAGCACTTCATCATTTCAAAACTCTTTATAACCTCAGGTTAATTCACACATCCTTGGGAAATTGTTTATTTGTACCAGACCCATTTTAGAATGAAATCACCCAAATGTTTAAAGACTAAGCAGCTTGCCAAAGGCTGAACAGGGGCAGAGATGTGGATAAAATTTGCTGTCCTTCTATGTTTGTCCTTTCCTTAGCACATTTGACTAGGTGCTTCTGAAGAATTTAAACACAGATGCGCTACCAATAAAGATGAATGTTAATGATTCTGTTACAGGCAGGAAACTTAGTTTAAAAAAATAAGCCCAAGTCGTTCAAGATGCAAATGTAAACAGGACCTGAAATGAATGAACATACTAATTGTACTTTTCTCCTCTGTTTGGTCCTCCTGAGCCATATTTTTGTTAAAGCAAATGATCAATCGTGAACTAACGTCTAAAGTTATTTAGCTAATTCCCAGCATTAATTGAAAAATGTCTAGTATTTCTAAACACCGTCCTAAAAAAAGAACTCGAACTGTCAACCCCCATTATTTTTGTCATTACAGTTTTCCTGGGCCTGACCTTGAGATTTTAAACTATTCATGTTTCTTATCAGTGTTGTCTGAGGGTTTGGTTTATGTATTGATTGCACAGGCCCTGAGATGGATGGTGAACACGAGTTCACTGTTAAACATTCATCATGACATAGACTTAGAAAAAAATACACATGGTAATAAATTCAGAACTCACAAACTTGAAAGTTGGGATAAATTCAGGCACTTTGTAAAGCGTTGTTTATTTGGACACCAGAATTCCTCCTCTAATAGCTCAACTGTTGCCTGCTACCTCATTCATTCATTCATTCACTACACATGTACTGACTACCTAGTATGTGCCGATTACTGTTTAGGTTTAGAGCATCATGCCCTGCCCTCATGGTGCTTACATTCCAGGAAGACAATGTTAGACAAAGGAGAGCAGCAGGAGGAGTGTCCTTTGTGCCCTCTGTGCCCTTCCAGCTTGTGGAGCCTCATTATCTTCCCCTACAGTTCCAAGACAGGCCCCCTGGGGACCTGGCTCTTGCACCAAACAAGATGCATGTAGAAAATGTCTGGCTGAGGCAACTGTTGGCTGAGCGTCAAGTTTCTTCCTGGCTCTGATGCTCTCGACTTGTAACCCTCTGCTGGGGCTCCAGACCTGCTTTGATACAGCCCTCAGCTGGGCTGCTCTTGTTTCCCAAATTCACTTCATCTCCAGCCCCGAATACTTGACCGGTGACGCCTCCTCTCCACGCCTGGCACTGACTGGCTATTCTGACTTCAGGTCACGTCTTCTTTGCCTGAAATTATTGCTCCCGGTCCATCCCCGTTTCACCCTCCAGCAGGCCCTGAGTGACGGGCCTCAGGAAGCACCGGATGTGGCAGGGTGAGCATGCGGCTTCCAAAGCGTCCCAGGATGGTTTGGGGTTGCTTCAAAGTATACGTTGCCAAAAGCCAGCTCAGCAGGGCTGCTGGGGATACGGCCTCTGGGTGATTCATATACAGGAACCTCAGTGGGGACTGAACACAGTCAGCTATGACTTTTTGGAGTTGGTTTATAGCCCCACCAGCCATTTTACTGGCTCTTCAAGTGGAACAAATTCAACAGAAAGGGAAGAAAGAAGCTGTATGAGATCTTTTCTACCTCATATCCCTAGCCAGGGCATAAAAATAATAATTCTTTGATAAAAATATTAGTGACTAAGTAAATGGGTAGATGTTTCATCTTACCATTCCATCTTCATCTCTTCCCCCGAAATGTCCCCATCACTCCCTGAATGTTAAGTAGTGGCAATGGAAATAGAAAGAAAGAGGTATCCTCAAGGAGACGTGGTCAGAACTTGACCAGTGATAGGATTTGAGTGAAGTTGAAGACTGGCACTTTAATGATTAAATGTCTCCATCCTCGGGTCTGAAAAAACAGTAGTACCGGTAATGTCAATAGTCAAAGAAACGAGACAGTGGGTCCCATTTCAGACATTTTGAGATGCTGTTGAAATATACACACAAAGTTCTATTGCTTTCGAAGTAAGATGATCAAGTTCAATGCTGATAAAAAAGGGTTTGACCATTTAGTCTATTTTTTAAAATTTTATTTATTTATTTATTTATTTTTGGCTGCGTTGGGTCTTTGGTGCTGCACGTGGGCTTTCCTTAGCTGCTGCGAGCGGGGGCTACTCTTCTTTGCGGTGTGCGGGCTTCTCATTGTGGTGGCTTCTCTTGTTGCAGAGCACGAGCTCTAGGCGTGCAGGCTTCAGTAGTTGTGGCACACGGGCTCAGTAGTTGTGGCTCACAGGCTCTAGAGTGCAGGCTTAGTAGTTGTGGCACACAGGCTTTGTTGCACTGTGGCATGTGGGATCTTCCCGGACCAGGGATCGAACCCGTGTCCCCTGCATTGATTGGCAGGCGGATTCTTAACCACTGCGCCACCAGGGAAGTCCCCCATTTAGTCTTAAGAGAAGGAGGGCGCTAAGAATTAACTTGCCAAACCCGTTATGTCGCCATGTGGAGGGTGGCAGATATGTTTGCTCTCGCGTGATACTGCTGATTGATTAGTAGTTGCCACTTGGAGTGCATTCGAGAAAAAAGTAGCAGAATGGACTGCAGTGCCTGCCGTGGACTTGAGGAAAAAGTGGTATCACAAGGCTTACCAATCTGCCATCTTTAATCCATACGAAGGCTTACCATCACAAGGCTTACCAATCTGCCATCTTTAATCCATGCCTCTTTGGGAAATGGGCTAACCACAGAATGGCAGAGAAGAGTTTTATTTGGGACAAACATTTTTGTTAATTAAATAAAAAGGCATGCATATTTATTTTTCTTGAGCACAGAGTTATCAGAAATAAATTTCAAAACCTAATTGTTTTGTAAGTCCATTGACAATTTTTGGATTAATTTCTCTGTTTTAAATGAAGTATAAAGTATGTATTCCATAGAATCACTTTTTAAAACTCAAGGTTTGCAGATTCTCTTTTTTAAAAAAAATACAATTTTTTATAGTTCTAAATAAAAATGTTCTGTGTGGCTTGGCAAACCTCATATTCTGTTTTGCACAATAGGCCTTTTATGGAGACATGTACACACACTGAGTTTGCATATGTATGAGGGAGCCATGCTGCATATTTTTCCCTTAAATAAATATTTGAAAAACACAAGAAAATAAGTCACCCATAATCCTGGCACTCAAAGACAACACTGTCTGTATTTTTCATATGTCTTTTTTCAGCCTTTTTTCTTTGCATTTAGAGATATACATATGTTTAAAAAATTGAGATGGTTCTTTATAGACACCTTTTATCCTACCATTTTCTCTAAAAATTACATTTTAAGCATTTTATGTTAGGTCGTTAAATAGTTTTTAAAACATATCTTTTATAAGTCACATGACTTTGCAAAATGAGAATTTTAACCCAAACTGCTTAGGATATTTAGATTGTTTTCAGTTACTCAGAATTACAGGCAAATGTGAACGATGCTCAGTTGTACATCTGTATGCATGTCTTTATGTATCTTTGAGAATTTCTTTAGAAGAGATTCCTAGATGTATGGTTCCTGAACTGAACAATGATAGTAATAAGACTCCTGATACAAATTACCAGCTTGCTTGAGAGGGTTATTCTCAGGGATAAAGGAAGTTGGTGATGTTGACTTTAAAATTACATCTACATTTTTAAAGAAATTGATATTTTTACGACATAAATTGATATTTTAAATTAGGAATCGGCACACTTTCTGCAAAGGACCAGGGAGTAAATATTTTAGGCTTCTCTGGCAAAACAATCTCAATTTCAATGACTTAACTCCTCCATTATAATGAGAAAGCAGCCATAGACAATAGGTAGATGAATGGGCATGGCTGTGTTCCAGTAAAATTTTATTTATAAAAACAGACCAACAGGGGTTGGTCAGATTTGGTCTGCAGGCCATAGTTTGCCAACCCCTGTCTTAATTGAAAATTCGGCTGTTCTGTGAAAACATCTGAATTTGTGGCTATCAAAAATTGGGAGCCATGCTTTGCAGTGTTTCCTTTCTAAAGACTGGAGTTTGTAAGATTGTGAATCCCAGTTACAGACCGGGGAAGGGAGTCAATCTGCTTCTGTTGCAAGGCAATTTGGAAACTAAGCAAGGAAACTATGAATCAGCCTGTTGTTTCAACATATGTGGAGTATGGAACGGTCTATAAAGTTAGGCTTCTGTCTGCCTCTGTCAGGCAGCTGTGTCTGCCCTGCATCTTCTCTTGGCACTTTCTTGAGAAATTCACTCTGACTCCCACGGAAAGAGTCACATCTATGTATACAAATGACTTTCACTCAATATTGATTCAATCAAGGGCTCCGTCACTCATTAATTCCAGCGTTACTGCACTATTCCTAGGAAAACAAAGCTGAAGCCGGAAGGGAAAAATCTGAGAAATAACTTTGTTCTCATGGAACCTACCCAACAGGCAATATTTTTCCCAGATGTTAAGCATACAATTGCTTTTCCTTAGGTGACCCTTTGTAGAGCAGCTAAAAGACATCATTGACTACCTTTAAAAAGGTGTAAAACACTAAGTAAATACACCAAGTGTAACTGCCTAAGTAATGCTACTATGACAGAGATAATTAGCAATTATCTGTCAAAGAAACTTGTAAATTGACCAGGGGGATAAAATATGTTTTATCATGTTATTTCCCTGGTTGTCTACCTCTCTTGTGAAGGTGCTTTGAATGAAGAATCCTTCTGGCACAATGAGGATGAAGGGATGTTGCTTTCAAGGGTTGTTGGCTCTTAACGTAGATGCACGCACGCACGCACACATCCTTCTGACCCCAAGAATGCAAAAGCAGCTGCCTTCATAAACACCACATCTGAGTCCAGCAGTGGTTATATGCTCATTGTTTCTGTCTCTCTTATTTATGCTAGAGAAACAATGTGAGCTTGATGTAGACAGCCCTCTGCCAATAATAGAAGTGTGTGCCCAGTCAGCCCAAGCGAGTAACAAAGAGCTGGGGAAAAAATGGATTTGACCCTAGCAGATTAGTGTAAACAATAACTTTCCTGCACACACACACATACACACACAAACCCCATATATGTATAACAGCTGTAAGTTAAAATTTTGTTTAGAGATAACTCTTTTTTACTAAAAGACCCCAAATTGTGTTCCCACCGTAAGCTTCTAGTCATAATACACATTTTTAAAAATGTGTAGAAAGTTATAAACACACATCTACTGCTCGGCAACTGGCCAGGAAGATAACCCCAGATTTACATTCTGATCCTTCTATTTGATGGATGAAGAAATAGGCGTTTCAACAGTGAGTGACTTGCCCAGTGAGTGGGTCCCTGGTGCAAACTTGGTTCTCCTCATCCCCAGAACAGTGGTTCCCTTGCCTGTCCACCCTTCCTTTTCAGCTCTGGTGTGTTTCCTCTTTGTGGTTTGCTGCAGGTTGTGCACGTTCGTGACGTGGTGCTTTGGGATGCATGCACGCCCTTCTGCAGTGCGTCCTCCAAGGGGTTCAGAACTTATTCTGTGTCATCTCGAAGGGTAGAACAGGGACCAGTAGGTAGAAATTATCATCCTAATACACCATAACAAACCTCCTAACTCATAAAATATGATTTCCCAGGGATGTCCAGGTTTAATCTTGAGTTATTTTAACTTAAGAGTTTCACACATTTTTTAAATGGTCTTAGTACATTACATATGTTTGTACAAATGCAATTCAGCACATTAGAAAAGTTGTTACCCACCTAAATATGTGACAGCAAATCTTAGAAGGGAATTACCAGCGAGGTCACCCAAACCATTGATTCCTGCTACTGTCCCTGTGTGCTGTGGATTGGGCCTTTGTAACGTCACAGGCGCTCATTTGTGACCTGGCAGGACACACCATCATGGTGTGTATAGCTCTACAGCAGATCACTCTTCAGTTACAAAGAACTGATTCAATTGTTTACATTGCCTTAAGTCGTCTGGTGTTATGGATGCTTTTGCTTTTGGGGGTTTCATTGCTTAGACTCAAGACGTAGTTTTCTACTCTCTCTCTACCCTGATGAGGGACCATTTCATAACGTGGTGAGCTTCTCTCCCCGCAGAAGCTTTCAAGCAGTGGCCTGATGCCATCTTTGAGGGATGCCGTGCATTTCTGTAAAAATTCAGACCTTGACTGAATGGGTCCACAAATAAAAGGAGATGAGCAGTTTGAATGCCAGTCACATGGCCATTGGTTTATGGAGTCATTTCATTACGTTCCCCAGAGCACATAATGAAAGACACAGCTTATCTCGAAGCTAAGTTTCAATTGGATAATGGCACTGGGATGGCCGCTAGGGGACAGTCATTGTGTACTAGCCTTCTGGTGCCCTGGGTGCTAAAGAGCAAAGTGACCAGTGAGGCAATAATTTGGGGCCTTTGGGAGTGGGGGGAGATAAATTAGGAGTTTGGGATTAACACACTACTTTATATAAAATAGGTAAACAGACCTATGGTATAGCACAGGGAACTATACTCAATATCTTGTAATAACCTATAATGGAAAAGAATCTGAAAAAGAATACGTGTATATATGTATAAATGAATCATCTTGCTGTACACTTGAAACTAACACAACATTGTAAATTAACTATACTTCAGTAAAAAATAAAATAAAATAAAAATAATTGAGGGCTTGCAGATCAAGACAGAGATGGCTGACGGAGAACCTCAGAGAAGGAAAAAATGTTGCCAAGGTCTGTTATGCGGTTTTTCTTCTTCCCCATTCTCCTAGCTTTCTCAATTTTTTTCAATGATGATACAGTTCTTCTGGGGGTAGGGGTTCCATTCAAATAAGGAAAAGCAAATCAGTGAAAGAAGAGGGAATGGAGGCCAAAAATGGAAAGTATTTTACTGAAAACGTCTTGGGTCACCTCCGAAACTAATTATTATAATGTGTTTCAGTTCTTTTCAACTGTTTGACCTTTGTTTATGTGTTAACCAAATTTCATCTAGTTATTTCCCAAGAACAGCTAAGTATTACACAGGAAATGCTTGTTTCCTCATGTGATTTGGTTAAATCCCCCGTTTATGTCTTGACCGGAAAACAGATTCTCAAAGTTTGAAAAAATCAGAATCTTCATTTCTCCTTTCTCAATCCCATGCCAGTATTATTTGATCTTATTCAGTAAAAAAAAAAAAAATTGTGTGTGTGGGTGTGTGTGTATATAATATGCCAGTATCACTAGTGGGTACCGGATACAGAAAGATCAATAACGCTTTGTTTGTTGTTCTTGAAGGGGTTACGGTGAATGGGGAAAGCAGGACTTGTAAATAGATATTTTACAGCTTAGGATGGTAAATGCTATGGCTGAAGGGTAAGTAAGATGTTTTCTAAGTCGCCACCCAGTCTGGTTGTGTGGGCAGTTTCACTTTCCTCTCGTCACCTCCATCACATTTAACATTTGCTTTCTTCTTATTAACCATCAACCTCTGATTTAGAGATTAAAACTAAAATCTGACTTGGAGATTGTGAAACCGTTTCACACTGACACAGTTTGTCCTCATCACTGTTTCCATATTATAATGAAATAAGGTCCTGACCATTGTCAGTTGGAAAGGAATTAGGTAGAGTTTAAACGTGAAGTTGTTACTGATCTGTTAGTACCTATGGAATATGGAAGGGAGAGATGAACAATGTTACTACCCACCCCCCCTGGGATTTAAAAGCGTGTAATCTATTTCAGAAGGTGGAGATTATCTGAATAAGGAGATAGCAAATGAAACCAAGCAGTCTGTAAGGGCCAGCTGAGAGTCACAGAGAAGTGTGTGATAAGAATTCAAAGCACCCCTTTTCCTTGTCAGGTAATTAAAAAGCAGAATGGGTTCTATAGATAAGACCGATACAGGAAAGCAGGTCTCTTAAAAATGTTTGTTTGTTTGTCTGTTTTGGTACAGACTTCGATCTGTTTGCCCAACTTAGAAAGAAGATCACGGATGGCTTGATTGCTCCCCATCTCACTCTACTCTTACTCTTAGGGTCACAGCCGGGTGACCCGGGTGTGATTAACTAGAAAGGAATGCAAAATATGGTGACTGGTGAGGGACAGATTTTGCCTGAATTTGACAGATTCTGATGAGATGATGGGGAGGGGGGCGGGGAGATGAGATGCCTTGGATAAAGATGTCCTCAACTTTGAAAACAGGAACTGTGGCTATAAAGTAATAAAGTCGACTCTAAAACAAACATAACCAGAGCTTTTACATGGAAGGATGTCTCCAACTAATGTCATCAGCTATGCTTCCATTGCTATAAAACAGTTTTGAAGTGGCCTCTGGCTAACCATGGGGATAAAAGCAGCCTTTCTGTGTAGAGTCATTACTTCCAAACTCTGGGGTCCCTAGGGTTGCCAGAGCGCCTCATGCAGCTTCTCCGTCCTGCTTTCGTGCTCTGAACTGAAGTCTGATTAGCTTGCCCTCCCTCCACGGCTGTTCACCAGCCGGGACTGTGGCTCAGAGGAAATCTTTATGTCTCTCCAGCCCCTACCTCCTCATTAACAGACAGAGCAGCTGCAACTGATTCTTCCTGCAATTTCTGTGTGGCCCTTGGACCCCTGGCAGGATGCCCAGCACCTCTGCCATGGATGGCTAGTAATGTGCCCTCCAAGAGAACATCTGATCTCAAAGTGCTAATGGCTGAAAACTGGGGGGAAGTCCTTATCCAAGGGCCATCTTTTGATCAAGGAGGGGCCCTCCGCCTCAGAGGAAATCTTTCCTGTTTACAGACTGCTGGGGCTTTGAAAGCCCTGGCAAGCTGTGGGCCAGGCTCCTTAGCTTTTACGCAAAGGGGCCAAACAGGATGAGACCAGGATGGAAACTGAATATCATAGGAACCCAGAAGGGCAGGAAGTAACAACATAAGAGGGAATTCTTGATTAAAAGTATAATTGGAAAGGTTTGTGCTGGGAGGGTAGGAGATAATGGTATTAAAATATGTCTGGATTGTGTACGTGTTTATAACTATAAAAGAAAGCCATTAGCCCACCTTTTCTTTGGTTCTATTTCCCTTGTCACGCATGTTATTCTCTGGAGAAATCTGAAATATTTTTTCTACCTCAAGACGTTGTGCTAAGTGCATTTGGGAGAAAAGACAAACAAACTTCATTCTTTTTAATATTATTTTATATGTGAAATAGAACCTGGGAAAGACCTTATTATCTTTCGTAGAATTAATTATTCTAGAACTAATTATTAGGAGATTGAAAATTGTGTGTAAAGGTTAAAGGTGCTATTTACAATGCTTTTTCCACACGCCGTTCTCTAAGAGTGACAGATGTTTGTGAACCTTTAAGAAAATGGCTCAAAAGTCGGGCATTACTATGCAATGCTTCAAAAACTGTGTGTGTGGTGGTGACTGGTGAAATCCCGCTTGTGGAATCAAGATCCCCACCAAACGCCCCGCTCATTTTCCAATCCGGCTCCTGGCACCACCCAGCCCCCAAGAGACCCCTGAGCGCCACCCACCGGGTGTATCTCCACACCCAGGTTGAGCCGCCCACGGTCCACGGTTCCACACATAAGTCAGTAGTAACAGGTTTTATCATTGTCGTCCTGTGACAACCAGAGAATAAATTGTCCTTACCAGACGCTCTGTGTTGCAGAAAATGTGCTCGTGCAGAATTCAGTACCAGCCTCCTTGCTTCGCACCCAACAGGTGATATTTATGGGCTGTTTACAAGTTGCTCGCATATGGCATTCTAAGGAGGTTAGTAACTTTCATATGCTGTCATCCAGTTTATTTATTTTATGAAAACCTCCCTCCAAAGGTCAGCCCTCTTTGCCTACCTCCCTAACATCAGGCTGAAGGAAAGATCCTGAATGTATCTCAGGGCAGAAGAGCTAAATAGTCTTTCCTGCTCTCCACATGTAGGGCTCCCGCGCTTGCGTCCCTGACTTGATGCTGCAGGCGGAACCCAAGCAGGAACCTGGTAGCGGCTCTTTTGATGCCAGTGATGCTACGGTCGTGTTCCTTTGCGTGGAAACGTCTGCCTGCTTTGGACTTGGCTCACATGGAGGAGAGACAGGGCAACAACCCTGTGGGAAGGAGTGTGGTCAGCACGGGCGGTCAAGCCAGGGCACCTCCCAGAAGCTGCCCGCAGCATTCCTCCCCTGCTTCCGTGGGTCCGGGACAGCAGGTAGCAGCGCTTCCGAAGTCCTCTCCCCGCTACCGTCCAGAGGGGCTTCAGGCCCCCGGCACAGCAGAGGCAGTGACAGAGCTGTCCCCGAGAACAGTCCAGACTTTACAATCCTCCTGCCAGGTGGACACGCGAAATGTGTAGAGATTTTTATCGCTGCCAATGAAACAGGAGGAAGGTGTCTTCTTGTCCTTTTGAAAGCTAAGCTAATGGGTCATTGGAAACATTTCACTAGCACTGGTTTGAAGAGAAGTCCAGGCGGATTCCCATGGCCGTGAAGAGGACACAGGTGGGCAGGCACCTGGGGACTGTGAAAAGGCAAGCGTCTGGAAGGTCAACAACGTTCTTCATCCTGATTTGGTAGGAAGTAGGAGAGAGCAGCAAGCTCAGAGCATGAACTTTGTCAAGTGACTTTTCCAGATCACAAAGGTCGTCTTTTCCCTTTTCACGGATGCTCTTTATGTAAGTAGAAAGCATTTAGCAACCCAGAGTTCAGGTAGGGAAACCGGGAGGAGGCCCAGGGATCCCCCCAAAGTGCAGCATCTGCTCTCAAGGCCACCAGGACCTATTCGTGATTCTCAGCCAAGCACATCCCTCAGGATCAACTGCCTGCAGCAATTTAAAAAAAAATACCTGGAACTGGTTCCTGCCTCAGCCGTCTGGAACTACAGTTCTAGGGATGGCACTCAGCAAGGACCAGAGACAGTTCTGTGAGCAGAACAGAATGAGGGGGATTCCCCGGTGGCGCAGTGGTTAAGAATCCACCTGCCAATGCAGGGGACACGGGTTTGAGCCCTAGTCCGGGAAGATCCCCCATGCCGCGGAGCAACTAAGCCCGTGTGCCGTATCTACTGAACCTGCACTCTAGAGCCCACGAGCCACAACTACTGAAGCCCATGTGCCTAGAGCCCCTGCTCTGCAACAAGAGAAGCCACTGCAATGAGAAGCCCACGCACCGCAACGAAGAGTAGCCCCCACTCACTGCAACTAGAGAAAGCCCACGCGCAGCAACGAAGACCCAACACAGCCAAAAATAAATAAATAAAATAAATAAATTTATTTTAAAATAAATAAATAAATAAAAGAACAGAATGAGGCCCCATCTCAGCGCTAAGGCCTCTGACCCAAAGGCTGCTGTGCTGGGCAAGCCTGTGGGCCTGGTGGACCCCTGCTTGGAGAGCTAGTGGACAGAAGGAAGAGCAGTCCGAGGGGGGAAAGGCAGGTTTCTATGGTGGTGAGGGGGGCAGAGTTGGCTTATCCTGTAGAAGGAATAAGGCGTGGCTTCCTCAGCCCTAACCCAGGGTCAGCCGCTTACTCTGTGACCTTGGGCTTACTCAGTGGAACCGTATTAAACCTCCTTGCTCTCAACTACAAAGTGGACCTAAAAACAGTACCTTGTGGGGTTATTGGGTATAAAATGAGATTATGCAGGGAAAGTACCTAGTTAAGGTCCTGTCATAAGTCAGTGTTCATGAAGAGTAGGTAGTAGAAGTTACAGTAGTGGTGGTGGTGGAGGAATATTTTGATTAGTGGGAAGAATATGGAGTTTACATTCTAGCAACGTGCCAGCCTAGACCTATCACGGTAACAGCTGCAATTCGTACTGCGTCTGTGTGTGCCTGGTGGTGGGTGGGGATGATGTTTAATCCTCACAAGCACCCTGCAAGACATTCTCATTCTCATTTTACTAAAGAGGAAGCCAAGCATAAAAAGGTTATAAGATCTGCCTAAGAAGAAGACCTAAATAGAAATTTCTCCAAAGAAGACACACAGATGGCCAAGAGGCACATGAAAAGCTGCTCAACATCACTAATTATTAGAGAAATGCAAATCAAAACTACAATGAGGTACCACCTCACACTGGTTAGAATGGCCATCATCAGAAAATGTACAAACAACAAATGCTGAAGAGGGTGTGGAGAAAAGGGAACCCTCTTGCACTGTTGGTGGGAATGTAAACTGATACAGCCACTATGGAGAACAGTATGGAAGTTCCTTAACAAACTAAAAATAGAATTACCATATGACCCAGCAATCCCACTACTGGGCATATACCCAGAGAAAACCGTAATTCAAAAAGACACATGCACCCCAATGTTCATTGCAGCACTCTTTACAATAGCCAGGTCATGGAAGCAACCTAAATGCCCATCGACAGATGAATGGATAAAGACGATGTGGTACATATATACAATGGAATATTACTCAGCTATAAAACGGAACGAAACTGGGTCATTTGTAGAGATGTGGGTGGACCTAGAGACTGTCATACAGAGTGAAGTAAGTCAGAAAGAGAAAAACAAATATCGTGTATTAACACATATATGCGGAATCTAGAAAAATGGTACAGATGAACTGGTTTGCAGGGCAGAAATAGAGACACAGATGTAGAGAACAAACGTATGGACACCAAAGGGGGAAAGCGGAGGGGGGGGAGATTGGGATTGACATATATACACTAATATGTATAAAATAGATAACTAGTAAGAACCTGCTGTATAAAAAATAAAATAAAAATTTTAAAATAAATAAATAAATAGCTGAAAAAAAAAAAAAAAAGATCTGCCTAAGAGTACAGAACTTGAGGTGGCAAATGAGGGTTTGAAGCCAGATCCTTCTGATGCCCAAACCACGGCCTGTACGATGCCCAGCCAGATGCTTGGCTAGGGGACCTTGTGTTCCCCAACCAGCGAAACAGAGATTATAGAGTCCCCGTCAGCCTGACTAGTTACAAGTGTGGTTATTTCCTGAGCAGTAAGTGAAAAGCACTTGGGATCTTGGGAGCTAGGGTTAGAACATGAAGTGGGCCCTTCTACTTCAAGGTTGAAAATTCACGAGGCATTTCTTGGGGTTAAGAATGGCTGTGTACACACAGAAGCAGCTCTTTCAGATCCGTGAGACTCTCAGCCTGGGCGGTCAGGGCCCACCTGCATCTCTAGGTGCCCAGCAGGTGAGTCCTGGTCACCCAGGGTAGACATAAACTGACCGTCACTTTTACATGCTACTCCTGGCACCTGTGCTGAAAACAGGCTCTCTGGCAAGATCCCTTTCACCAAATGAAAAAAATGTTTCCGGGGATCCCAAGATCTTGAAAACCTCGCTTGTCTCCATAAAAATATGTATATTTTATGCCTGCCAAAATGAGTGAGATTAACAGGAAAATGAATTTCAACTGTGAGCTGAAGTTGATAAGTATATTATTAACAGGAAAATCTGGTACTTGTTTTCAAGGATAATGTAACGCTTAGGGATTTTTTCTTAGAGCAGCTGATTTTCTCCCAGAGTCTCATTTTCTAGGGCCAGGAGGCCGAGCCATACCTCATCTGACTGTAGGATTCCAGTCAGTCACCAAGAGGGTCAATCTCTGTTTTCCCTTCCCCTCCCTGTGCCCTTGGGGACTGTCTCATTTAGGACAGTTAATCCTGCTTTTAAGCCCCAAAGTGTTTGAAGGAAAAGTAGCTTCCTTAGAACAAGATGTACTTTGACTACATGAGATGTAAGGTAGGAAATAAAATATGCAGAGGCCCCAGCAGTATTCCAGAATCCTTATTTATATTCAATCTAAATCTAAAGAAACAGAAATTCATAACAAGCGGCTTCTAAAAACATCCTTGGAAAAAACTGTTAACTCAGATTACAGATGAACTAGTCTCCCCTTAAAAGTGCGCTGCTGCTTATAATAAGACACAGCCCGTGGCCTTAACTAAATTTGCCATTAATTATATGGCATCACTATAGACAACAGTGTTTAGTGTTTGTTTTGTGTTACAGTTTGTGTTGACCTCCAGTTTGTGATTTGTAATCAATACGTAGAGTATTTGAAGTTGTGCCGAATGACTTTTCTTTGTTTAAATTGGATTATTAGAACTGAGATGCTAATCCCACCTGGGCCCTGGTGGCCCTGTCCCTTCCAGGGAACCCACTGCCTGGCCTGAACCAGCCTTGGTGTGCAGCCTTGGGCCTGCTCCCATCCCACCCCCAAGCTCTAGAGTAAGGACGGCCCCTTGTGCCTCCCCTGGGTCAGGGGGCAGTTACTGCCTGAGATCAACCCTCCCCAGCTCTCCTGTCTACATCCAGGCCTTCCCTGAGGGTCCAGAGATATCTTGTTCTCCTCCTTCAAGCTGGTTTGGAGATTTCCGGCTGGCTTGTGTATAAGGAGTAGGATTAAGATGAAAAGAACCTTTTTTCATGAGTCTACTTAGAGTCACTAAAAGGAAAAGGAGACTGAGACTTCCAGAACAATCAAATTTAGAGAGGTCAGTGGACCAGGAGGCAGCCTGGCTTCAAACAGACTTTCCTGTCTGGCTGCGGGCTCCTGCCTGAGGATATGGCTGAAAGAAAAGTGTTTCTCAAACTTAAGAATATACTTGACCCCCTTTTACAGAAAAGCGTGTCCATAGACCTTTCACATTGAAAACTATTTTTTATTATAATCTTACTTATTATACATATCCCCAAAATTTATTCATCTTTTATTTATGCTTAAATTCCCCCTAGAATAAATAAAGCAATGCAAGTTTACACATTCATCCCAACAAAACTGCAAAACCCAAACACTCAGATAACAACCTCAATTTGATGTAATGAATGATGGCATTTGGTAGAAACAAAATCCTTTTTATTGGGTAACGTAATAATGGTAGGATGTGTTTGCAATTTTATGCTTTACTTGTTATTAACTTATTTTCCTTGAGTTACAGCATGATGGACAACCCTTTTAGCCATTTTCATGGTCTTTGCTTGTTTTCAATTTTTTTTTGGTTTAATTTGTTTTAGCCACTGATGGCTTAAATTAATAGTCTGTTAATGGTGGATTAATTTAATGGTGCACCCCAAAATATCATGCTGGATGAAACCCTTTTAATGAGAAGTTCTACACTGCCCACTTATGTCTAGAGTTGCTATGAGTGAAGTACGGCTTATTGATTTCCCAGTGAGTAGACCATGGTGCCAGCAGCCAGGATGCTGGTTTTCTTAGAGTTCAGTTCTCTGTTATTTCTGGGTTCCCAAGAGATGAGTCATTCTCCCTCCACTGTGTCTTTGTCCACATGGGGAGCTTTCTTGTGGCCTGCACGTGACATGCATTTAATCATAAACACAAATACTCATGTGCCTGCAAAAACACACGGCAGTATTCCTTATATGGTGGTGACCGAGGTTGTGTTTGGGTTGAGCTTTTTAAAAGATAATCATCAAAATGAAAACCTACAGTTTCTAAATTCTTTTATAACTGTCTGACTCTTGAAGAATGACCAGCTTGAGATCCACCGCCCACATCTGACATATTAGAGATGGTATCAGGGCAAGTCAGAGGCTCTGGGCTGTGACCAGAGGCTATCATGGAACCAGAGCACAACGTGACTATTTTGAATCCCAGTGTGTTTTTATGCAAAGGGTCTTGGAGATCTTCTAGAGCCAACCCCTTAGGGTGCAGATGAGGAAACAAAGGCCCAGAGAGGTAAGGTGAGTCACCCAGCATCACCCAACTGTTCAGCAGCAGAGTTTGACTTCCAATTCTGCCCTCCTGGTTTCTTAGCCAAGGCCATCCCCATCACAGCTGCCTGCTGTAACTCGGGCAGCTTAGTGGATGGGTAGCTATGACGCTGAGGAAATCGTCCTTGTTTAATGTTATTATTATTGCTCAGGTGTAATACAGATGTTGGTTCTCTCCCAGGTTCACGTATATAGGGTGAACCCTTCAGGATTTTACAAGAAGGGCATATTCTTTTCTTCCTCATTAACTTTCAAACACTTACTCTTCTGGCCCGTTGTATCTCTCAGCATAGTTACTAGAAATGGGTTTTGCTGAAGCATTATTCTGCAAAGAGACTAAGCCCCCCAAAGAGGAGTGTTGCCCATGAGGAAGAAGTCAGATGTGGAATTAGACTTCTGCTACATTGTCACGTTCTGAGAGCTGACTCCCAAATTCAACTCCTGCATCTGAGAGATGCAGGAATCTTGCCACTACCTAAAACGTCACGTATACATAAAAATCAGTATGTGATCAATGCCTTATATTGATAGAAATGCACTGATTTTAACTTGAGGCTGTAACCCCTACTCTGATTTTATATAAACAAGTCCTGCTTAGTTGAATTTGCTCACACCTACCTGGCATTGTTCAATGGTAACATGAAATAAAGAATATATTTAATTGGTATTAGGGATTTCTTCAGGTTGCCTGATTAAAGAACATTATCCACATTACACCTGTGACGGATGAAAGAATACACATTGGATGTGGATGAGTGAAATTCATTCATTCACATGGGCATGCAAAAATTGATAAGTCCACAGTATAGCAATAGTGCCACCTCCCTATTATGCAAATCAGCTGTGTTTTAAGGGATTTTTGTGGATTTTGAGTGTGTGTGTGTGTGTGTGCGTGCACGCGCTATTAGTAGATGTCAAGCATTCTTCTTTCAAAGATAATGAATATGTTTTCTGTTTTCTCCCCTTTGCTGAATGCTGACTGAGTGTGTTTTAATAGGAGAAGCACTGGATTTTCAAGAGAGAATCCAGAATTCAACACTAACTCTGCTGCAGACTGTTGGTCATATGACCAGTGGTCCACATCACTTACTAGGGTCTCTGCTTCCTTATTTGTTACATTTAGGGGTCAGAGAAGATGCCCTCCAAATTCCCTTCTGTAATTCTGGTTCATGATAGTTTTCTTTGTTTCTAGCACAATGAAATGAATTGTATGTGGTTAAATACACCATCACCATTGTAAAGACATAATAGTGCAAACAGGTTGTAAAATTCTAAGGAAGCACTGTGTTTCTGTTTTCCTCTGCACTGGATGCCAAGATACCTACTAAAGATGTTACAATTAAAGTTTACTGGGCCAAAAACATTCCAGGGAAGGAAAAGCCTGGAAAAAGTCCCTGTCCAGATTAGCGTGTTGAAGTTAATATTTTATAAACATTTCTTATCTCGTCTGAAAAGAAATAGAGAATTTGAGTATAGTGGGATAAAAATAGCTTGTTATTTAAGTATATGTGCCTATGTGCATTTAAATAAATTGGGAAAAAGAAGAAATGGTATGAAAATAAAATAAGACCGATTGGAACAGTCTGGTCAAATTTGTTTTAAAGTCAGGGTTATGGAATATAGGAAAAAGTTCCCGGGGAAGCTGTGGACTTTCTTCCTTTGGACAGGCACAAATCTGCTCACTTGCCTGAGTGGGATTAGGTTATCCAAATGAACCCAAAGCCTTTTCAAGCCCTTTGATGTTATGATTCCCACCAAAATGTTCAGACACTTGGCCTCTGGAGGTTCAGTGTGAATGTCAGCATAGTGGCACAGACATAAAAAACTTACTTTCCTCTTGGCCTTATTTGTAGTTAAGCATTAACTAAGTCTATCAGAACCCTTGAAAATGTATATTTTTTGAGTGAAGATATTTAAAATCACTTTGCTTATTGTTCAAAAATATGCTAGAGAGACAAAAGAGTCCATAATCAAGCGTTGGTAGAATTCTGTTCTTCATGAAAAATTAGGAAAGTAAATCCGTAGAGAAGATATGCATTCTTTTTTTAAAAATTATTATTATTATTATTTTTAAATTTTATTTATTTATTATTTATGGCTGTGTTGGGTCTTCGTTTCTGTGCGAGGGCTCTCTCTAGTTGTGGCAAGTGGGGGCCACTCTTCATCGCAGTGCGCGGGCCTCTCACTATCGCGGCCTCTCTTGTTGCGGAGCACAGGCTCCAGGCGCGCAGGCTCAGTAGTTGTGGCTCACGGGCCTAGTTGCTCCGCGGCATGTGGGATCTTCCCAGACCAGGGCTCGAACCCGTGTCCCCTGCATTGGCAGGCAGATTCTCAACCACTGCGCCACCAGGGAAGCCCAAGATTTGCGTTCTTAACCAACAGAAGTGGAAAAACATGTTTGAAACGTCTGTGGAAAAGTACTAGCTAGGCAGTCAGAAGTCCTGAGTCTTTTGACACTAAAACTAACTCTGTGATCTTGGGCGATTCAGCCTCCCTGCATCTCTGTTTCCGTACTTAACATAAAGAGATGGAACCAGTTCATTTCATTTCAGCTTGAGGATTGATGTAGATAACCCTCTCTGTACGGTGTATATAATTATAATATACACCTCTTCTAAATTGTATCCCCATTTCATTAATTCTCTGCTTCCAGGAAAAACTTTGTAACCCATGTTTTGAATGGTTATGGTCAACGAATCTGCAGCCTCTTTTGAGTTTTTTCTAGAATTCTTGCCAACATTTTCTCTTTGGAAAACTGCATATTTGGTCCACTTTCTGTGCTCCCATTAATTTCTCACCGCACCCCAGGCCTCCACAACACCCTTCTGTTCAGTGACTTGCTATGGTTGCTGTCATTCGCAGTTGTCTGGAAAAGTCTTGTCTCCAAATTACAGTGGCTTTCTTTTCTCTTGCCCTGAAGCAACAGACGATGGGAGGGATATGTGTATGTTTCTGTTCTTCAGGGTCAGAGCTGGCTGGAACGTAAAATTCTTAACCCTCCAGTTTAATCCAAATGCAATGAATCACAAAGTAAATGCAAACCATGGGCTGCATATCCCAGGGGGATTATGTAAGTGAAATTAATTTTTAAAACCAGATTGCATTAGTTAAGCCTGGGATCTTAATGTGTGCCGACAAAAATGTCCCATCAGCCTACCAAGGTACCTGAGACTTATTGCCCAGATAATAGCTGAAAATTTGAACTTGGCAGTTTTATGGATTGGTTTGTATCTAAAAAGCAGGCAGCTTTTAAGAACCCTGAATAAAGGTTGCTTTCTGCGGACACCTATGGTGTGACTATTTATAAAAAGTACCCAATCATTTGTCCCCTCCTAAAAGTGCTATTGGCAGAAAAGGACTTGGTGTTTAATCCATAACCTGCTATGCACTGCACCCCACAGTGGCAAAGCACACACAGAGCCAGAAGAAAGAGATCAAGAAAGCATTAAAAATGTCAGGCCACAAGACCATGTTTAAATGATTAGGTGAGACGCTGTCTTGGTTTAACAATGGCCGGGCACACCTCGGAGCCTGACCTCCCCACTTGCTCTGTTTTGATGGGTTATTGCAATCTGTTCCGAAATTGAATTTCAGTTTGTTTCGATAGCATTTTGCAGTAAATAGGAGTGCCTGTGGTATCTCGTTTGTGAATCTTGATGTAATAATCAGAGGTAATTGAAGCATGCACAAGCCACAGACTTATGACATGCTTTTAAACAAGTATTGACTGATATGAAACTAATTTAACAAAAACTGGAAATCGGACTCCACCGAGAAGGTGTGCACAGAATACAGAGTCTGTTGCAAATGCACCAAGCTTGGCTTTAAAAATGGCATGTTCAAATTTCCTTACCTTTCCTGAAGGAGTTTGGGTGCAACTTACTGACAGGCAAGGTTGTGACCCTAGGACTTGGGCTAATCACCTGATGACTAGAGTTAATCGTTTCTCAGTCCTGGGGTTTGGGTTAACCTGTCCGTCATCTGTTATCTCCACCTGCCTCAGTGGCTCCCATGGATAAGAAAATCTCTTGGTAAGGGAGGCCCACAAAATTAACTCCAAATGGCAATGTTTTGTGTAGACTAGCATAGATTTGGAATCTTTTTATTTATAAATTAATCTTCCTTAGATAAGATTGTAATCTTCTGTATTTATGCTCATGCATACACCAATATATGTGCATACAGGCATATCCCATATAGGCATTACATATATCCTCACTTACAAAGTGCCTGCTGGACTTATATTCGTTTCAATGTAAGTTCAATACTAAAAAGGAGAAATAAAAGAACAAAACCTGTAATTTACATCTCTAAGCCATACAACAGACAGATTATTAGAGCAGGGCGTGCAATTCTCCTTAGACTCTGGATTTCAAGAGGGGTGAAAAGCATTTGAGGATAAGAATTTGAAATTCAAATGATGAAAAAAATAGTCGAAAGTGTTGACTTCTACAGATACTGACCTTAAATACAAACGGTGGTGAATTTATGTGTTCAGGCACTAAAGAAAGGAGAATGAATTGTGTGTAGTGCACTCAGAAGATCAGCATAAAAATAAAGCCTGTGAAACCTTATGATGCTTGTCACCTGACTGAAGGAAGCAGAGGGCAGTGATAATGCAGGCGGGCACATAACGGGGAGAAAATAATGAACAGCTTCATTAGGCAAAACTCACCATTTGTATGTGTTTCGAACACACACTAATGTCCATTGGATTGAGACTTTATGTGGAGCAAATTACTTTAAAAGGTCATGAATTACAGCTTCTTAATATATGATTCAAAATGCATAAATGTCACCCTTACCCGTAACACGACCAGGGATGGCTGAAAAGTTGAAGTCTAAACATTGTAGTTTTCTAAATAGAAATCTTGAGGACAGGGACCTCATTAGAACCATCATTCCACCTGTGGAAACTGAAACAGGTAGGCTTGACATAAGTGTCTAGGGATTTATAGACATAGAGCTTATTATCACTAATAGGAATTGGGCTCTTGAATCCCAGAACATCTAGATGAGGCTATGCCCCTAAGTATTTGGTGTTCTCTTCCAAAGAGACGTTGTTGTCATGATGGCTATTTTCATAAGGTTTAATGTAATTGGAACAAAAGCAGAACACAGTTCCTTGAGTTTTCCCAAAAGCAATTTACGTGATTCGTAGAAAAAATTTTTGAAAGTGTAAGATGTTTTCTTTCAGAACTATTTACTAAACAGTTTACAAGATCCCGATTAAATGATGTTAAAATATGAATACATAGTTATGCCATGTTTGTTCTCATTTTTCTTGTTTATTTATTTTCTCAACAAGCATGAACTTGTTTCCCAGGAAACTGTTTTTGTTTCTGACTTTCAGAAAAATCCAAGATAAATAGAGAGACATATTTTCTATCCACAAGAAGTATAATCTTATCAGGGAAATGAATAAGTCATGGTAACACCTAAGAAAATAATTCCAGGTCAACATTGGGCAAATGTATAATTACTCAGTCCATACTGGCTCAGGGATCCATAAATTCAAGTGGAGGAAACATTTACAGGCGATTGAGTCTAAGAAAATCTTCACAGAACAAGTGAACCTTGAGTTGGGCTTTGAAAGTATGGAATTTGGATCGGCAGAAAAAGGAAAAGAGAAACTCCTAGGGAAGAGATGCCAGAATAATTCTGTGCAGTTATCCTTAGATGGGGGACATCAGGGCAGTTGTCCCTGACCTTCAGAAGAGCTAACACTATCCCAGGGTGGTAACTGGTCAGAGACGTCACAGAGTCCCCAGGACTAGCCAGGGCATGGCTCCTTCAGTTTGTGCTTTAAAATGAAAACCCTGCAACTAGTACCTGGACATGCATTTGACCTCCAAATCACCCTTTCTAATTTCCTTTTTACTCTGCCATTTATCTTCTAGGATTCATATTTTATCTTTTGACTTTTTTTAAGGCCATTATCAAAAGTCATATTAACCAGGTTTAAACACTGTTTTTAAAAGTTCAGTTTAGAGCAAGAAGGAAATGCAGTGTTTTGTTTGCAGCCCTAGCAGAGCCTGGGCTTACAGCCTCCCTGAGACAGCCCTGCAGCTGTAAAATAGGAGAGCACGGCCTGGAGGGCACGGAAGATGCGCTGCTATAGAAATGTCCTCGGATTATCCTCCCCTGGCACAGCTTCTGTTTCTTTTACCTCCCCCCAGCCCCCAGCACCAGTGCTATTGGCTCACCTCCAGTCCCAGACAGCAAGGTCCAGACCCAGGGGCGAGGAGTCAGCTCTCTGTCTGGACCACCACTCAGACCCTGGACTCCATTCCAGGTGCTCTGGGTGACTCTGGGCAAACCATTCAGGAGTTAATTCAGTTGATTCACTAGTGAATTCAGTAATGAGTTGCCTGTGAAGCCAGTGGTTTGACAAAATTGACCAGCTGGTCTAGGAGTGATGTGGACACAACTGCAGAAAAGACACCCTCACATGTCACAGGGTGCTACCGGTTCACTCTCTCTTTTCAAGCCTGTACCACAAGGACTAGCACAAAAGCCTTCTCAGCTATTCAGAAAAGAGTGCTACATATATATAAGCTATTACTATTTTTTTCACCAAAAATTATATATATATAATTATAAGCAATTATAAGCTTGTATATAAATATAAGCTATTACTACTTTTTTACCACAAATTATATATATATATATATGTGTGTGTGTATGTATTTCACACATGCTAAGAATACTTTCTTCATTAATTGCAAAGCATAATGGGAGTAAAAATAAAAGCTTTTGCTAATGGTCTTCTACCATTTGTATGGAAGATTTCCATTGAAGAGATCAATATTATTACTGTTCAAACATTTACCCAACCAGTGTTTGACATGTCTGTCACACATTAAGGGGAAAGTATGTTTGAAGACATTGGATTTTAACGAAGAAAAATTAGAGAAACTTCCAGTTGAAGTTATTATATTTAAAGACTGCCAAACCCAACATTACTTCTGCTTCGGTAGTATTTGAACTGTTGTTAACCTGTGTTTCTGAGTGTACATTCATCAGTGAATAATTAGGGAGGAATTCAGTAGTAAGTCATTGATAGAAAGGCCATTTGACTTCCAAATTTACAAAAGCCTATTTAAAGGTTTAAAAACTTACGGAGGCTATGTGTGTGTTTAACTAGTGAAAATGGGTATTTTGTCTCTGTCTGGGAAAGAGAATAATTACAATCTGAGTCATTCAGGGAAGTGTCCTAAATCAGTGACATTTTTACAGTGCAGCAATAATCTTACTATATTACACACACAAAAAGATGTTAAAGGGACTATCGGTTGGTATGAAATTACATAGTAGTGTGAAGAGGGAAGCAGTAAGAGAAAATTCAACATCGAAAGTTAACAGTTACAAAAATAGGAATGTTTTCTGTCCAGAATTTGGAGATTTTGGCTGGCATACTTAGTTTGTAAAAGAAAAATCATCAGGATAAATTAAATTTTTTCTTTAGTATCAGAAAGCCAACACTCAAAGTCGATGTGGAAATTGTTTGTGTTAAATTGTCACCCAGGCACCCCTTTGACCTCTGGCTCCATCCACGGGGGGTCCTGGATCAGCCCTTCCTTCTGCTACACACCTTCCTGGATCCTGGCTCCCCAGAGCTGGTTTTTCGTTCCCAGGACAAGACCCTAACTCTAGATCACCTAGCCCCAAATCAGTAAGAAGGGCAGAGTCTGGAGCATGTGGAATGGAGGAGAAGGAAGGCAGAGAAGGTTCTGGAAAGAGAGGAGAATAGAAGTCTGGCCCTCCACCCTGCCCTTCGTGGCACAGATACCACCCCAAGTCCCCAAAACTCAGTTATAGAGCCTTTGAAATGCATACATGCTTTCAAAGCGCTCAGCATCCCTGGGTGGCTAAAATAATGATGTCACATCAGCCTTCGAGCAATTAGAGAAGTTTCTATACGTATCTGTGTTTTGCCTGGTTTTTTGTGTGTCAATCTAATAAATGAATTGTTTGACTTTTTCTCTTCTTACAATACTAACAAAGGGAGCGATGAGGGGCGTGACGGCTATGCTCAAAGAGCTGCAAGGCTCTCGTGTGCAAGAGGAACTAAATGTGGTCTTAGGATCAATGGGTGGAAACTGCATTAAATACTGAAGAAACATTTATTGAGGGAACAGATCTGAGGCAAAGTCAGGAAGACTTGGGATCGTTGCCAGGCAATGAAGATGGGCTGAACTCCCTGCCTGGACTCAGTGTGTTTCCTCTTCCTGGAGGTTTCTGAAGAAGGCTGAGAAATCCCTTGGTGGAAATCTCGAATTAGAAGTAGACCCTGATGATCATAGAGACCCTTTCCATCATCTCCTAAAAAGTGAGATGCAGTGGTTCATCTTTCATCATAATACTGTAGAAAGTTCTGATTCTTCTGTTAACTGGATTTGAAATATGCAGGTCCTTCAGTGTTCTGGGCTTCAGTTTTCTCATCTATAAAATGTATCCCTTAGATCTCTTCCCACGGTAAACTTTTGCTAGTTTTATTCATCGTGTTCACCTTAACATTAACTAGGTAGTAAAACCAGTGTGTTCCTGATTCCTGTGCTCAGAGAGACTCTGGATTCAGCCATGCCCAGTGCATTTGTCAGCGTCAGCTGAGTCCCTTTTAGTGAGTATAGGCACAGTCTTACATATCGGCACCGTTACTTGTTTAGTCAGAAACAGTCGCTAAAACAGTTTTTCAAAGCACTGATTCAAATTAAATTTCTAACATGTAAGGCAGAATAGGAGAAGGAATTAGGTTGCCAAATTTATCTCCATCTTCCCAAATTTATGTCATCATTTACAAAGTTGATTCCCTTCCTCCCTGGATTTTTTTTATTATTTCTGACCTGTGGCTAGTGCAAAGTAAGTGACTTTTCAAAATAGCACGCAGAAAATACTTTCTGACCAACATGAGTTCCACCTCTATTGTGTAATAAAAGGGTCTTATGATCAATGAAATTGGTATATGTTGGGTTAAACCAAGTTAAATCAAGGTTTCATACCCATGGGACTTCTCAGAGCCTTATACTGACACAAATTATGGATATTCACAAAAGGAACATTATGACGTGCAGCGTTCCCAAATGATTTTGGGGAAAAAACATTCTTTTCAGAAGCATTTCATAAGACTGGTATTCTGAGGGACACATTTTAGGACCAGTTTCCTACGATTTCTGCTTCCTACTTTAAGAAAAAAAAAAAAACCCAGCAAACAAGAGATCGGGAAGTGATGAAAACAATAATAATATGATCTAGGTAATTTGCCATTATAAGAGGGAAATGCAGTCAGAATTAATGAAATATCTGAAATATGGGGTATTTTTAAAGTAATACAACTTCAAGAGCTGCAATGTTTTAAATGTTTCCCCTACAAAGATTCTCAAAGGATCTGTTTTATCATATATTTGTAAATGAGCACTTATCTGCCCCCAAATCAAGAACCAAAATGCTGGAAAACTGCCTTATTCCTATCTCTCCCTGTGACTGTACACTGTCAATTCTCTTGATAAACTTTATAGATAAAGTGCAGTGAACTTTAGCTCTCTACATTAAGACCGTTCAAAGAACTTAGGCTGTTTAAAGAGTGAAATGTTAAATTGTTTTATGTATTCTGGTTTTCGGTGAAAAAAAGAAATCTCCTTTCCTTATGAAATAATTAGTCAAAGTAAGGAAGATGGAGTACAGCTTTCTCTCTCCTATGCCTACCTGTGTTGTTTTTACAGCTGAGTCTTTAGTATTATCAAGGGGAACTTTTTATACCTTTCTCTAGCTTGTGCTGTGCTTAGGAGAAGTGTGTGTTTGAAAATGCTCCCTTTATGCAACGTTTTATTTTAGCTAACTTGACCCTATTCCCTTTTCCTTTCTGTTAAGCTTACCATAAAGATGTTTTGGGGCTGGGGAGTGCTTTAGATGGTAGGATGAGGGCTATATGATCTCCTGGTTGGGTTAAATCCATGCTCCAAGCACAGAGCCATTTCTGCAAGCTGACCCTTTATGTGGTCAGATGGTTAAACTTAGCAAGGGGGTGCTTCTGGTCTTAGGCTACCGGTAAAGTTTATGGCCACTGCTTTCCTTTCTTCTAAACACACAATTACTCTTCAAGGTCCATATAAATCATGAGGCCACCTAGGTCATTAAAATCCTTTCTTGTCTCCATGAGCTTTTTCCTAACACAGAGATAATTAAAGGCTTGCTTTATACCAATTAATTACTCAGTCTGTAAAGCAAGTCAGCAATAAGAAAAAAATCATGCAAACTAATGTTTAGGCCAATAACCAATGATTCTCTGCATATTTTGTTTTTTAACTAATTTGCATGTTGTAACATAGAAAAAAGCCCTGGTTGACACTTGAAGTATTCTATGTCCATGATATATTTCTCATTATTTAAATTATTCCCTGTATCACAAATTGACTTGGGGTTACAGAGTACATCCTAGGTTAGTTAGTAAGACTACTAGTAACCCAGTCATCTGCAGTTGAAACACCTGCTTTTTGAGTTAATAGAATTTTAAATAATGAAAAATTCAGAAAAGAACAAATACCCTAAGCATGAATGCTTCGGACTCTAAACATGACTTACAGCAAACAGAACGCTGCTTTCAATAAACATGAGGGATTACGAAACTCTCTCTATGACATGATCTGTTTTTCTCCTGTGAATTTCTTTCTAGCATCATACATGAATCAGGCCCGTATCTAAAAGCTTCATATTTCTTGGCTGTGGTTAGCTCAGGGGTTTGTACTCTACGTAAACCTTAAGGGTCTACTGAACAGAACAGCACCATTTTGACTTGGATTGGTGCCAACTGGCCATCCTAAAAGTCAGCTCAACCTTTCTTTCGCCATCGGTGTCACTAAAAGGAAGAGACATCTGTCTGTCACTAGACCCACTTTTCTTCAGCATTTTTTGCTTTCCACTTTTTCAGAAAAAAATGGGTTGTCATTACAGACTAAGGGACTTCCCCACTCCAGAATGAATAATCTCACCTACCTGATGCTGAAAAGGTTCTACTGTGATTACTGCAAAGAAAGAAAAAAAAAAAGCCTTTAAAAAAATGAGTATTTGCCAACTTTAGTTCCTGCAGCTCTGATTAGCAAACTACCTAGATCCCCACTGAATAATTACTAATTAATCAGGAGGATATTTTTTAACTCTTAAAATTAGCACGTTAGGTCCTATAGTCTAAAACAGAATTATGCCTTTATTTCTTTTTCCAAAGAATTGAAAAGGGAACTCGCAGATTATGATCCTGCTATGCCTTAAGGCAGAGTCACTGCTTTTCCAGAACTGGAAGTTGTCCCCTGGTGCGTCCACTGTACCAGCTGAGGGGGCTTTTTGAGCAAATTCAGCACTGCATGCTGATAGCACTAATCCAATTGCAGATCATTAAATCAGTTGGGTACATCAGTGGAAACACTTAACGGATTTAGTGATTTCTTTAAAAAAAAAAGTATTGTAGTATATATAAATTGATTTCTTTAACTCCATTTCTGACTATGGCTTTAATTGACTGATTTTTGGTGGTAGTACTAGGACAAGACCTACTGTCATTACTATGGCTTTAATTGACTGATTTTTGGTGGTAGTACTAGGACAAGACCTACTGTCATTCCAAATAGTATTTTTCAGAATATCAGGTTATGTCATCTTCTGAGAGTTAGTCATCTTCTGACTGATAGATCCCCCGGGGAGATAACAATAGCCAAACTTCCTGTACTACCTAAACTACAGTCTGTCTTGAGCTGTGTAATATATACCTTTTGGAAAATAAAGCTGTGCTCCATTGGGTTCTCTGTGCATTTGTCTCTTTGCTTCTCCTGCATTCCAGCCTCACTTGGAAGGGGACATCACCATGTAGTATTTCACTGAGTCCTCCCTATCATCTTGTAAGTTTAATTATCATTTTGTCCATTTTGCAGGTGAGCAGCTGAGGCTCACAGACGTCCGTTAGTGACACTCAGCTAGTCAGTGACTGAGTGTGAGGAATTAATCGCAGCTGTCCCAGTTTGGCGAATTTGACGGCTGGCCAGGCAGGTGGCACCTCCTGCCCCACTGTTCCCTTTGAGACTTTGTGGGAGGTCAAAAATGGTGGGGCTTCTTGACAGATTAAAGGTGCAGGAGTGAGTCCTGAAGCTCAGAGCCCACATCAGAGCCCAGTTTTTAACACCCGAGCTCTCTCTCCACTTTATCCCCCTGAGAAGCCTGAGAGAAGAGGAACAGAGAGGAGAGAACAGCCTTTATTTAAAACAAAACCCAAAACTTAAAGATATAAGTATTTAAAGTAAATAAGAAGGAAGTAAACGTGTCCAAGACGCCACCTCTGTCACTTTTTGATGGTTTGACTAGCTATATAAACTCATCTTGAGACAATCCATGAAAGTAATTCTTTTTTTTTTCCCTGAGAACAGTGGAAAATTGGCAAGAAATAAAAATTTTCTATGAAATAGGGAGGCGAACAAGTTGTAAATGATGTTAATATCTTCCAGATGGCACCGTTTTACTTGGGAACCAAATTTATTGTAATTAAAGGCATGTGAATTTTTCTATAAATACTGAACTTTGCAAGTTTGACATTGGAAGACTCCATTACCTCGGAGCGTAGTTGTTTTAAAGGAGGCGTCCCTGGTCTTCCGTTTGAAATGCATCATTGGATTTCATAATCGGAGTTAAACCATAAAGATATTTCCCCATGTGAAGGATTTTTTATCTTCCATGCCAGTAAATCTTAATTATAAAGTGAGATTCCTCAGAAATGAGAAATTCAAACTCGAAGCACTTTCCATGAAAATTATATATATTTTGACCATTATTTTACACCACGTCTTGAGTTCTTTTATATATTTATTTTTGAATTAAGCTATTATCACTCTTCTGTCTCTAGACATATGTGTTGGACAATCTCAGAGTGTCTGTTTTGCTTCAATCAGGAGAGCGTGACTCTCTCCAGAACCCTGCTTTCCTTTCTGCAAGCGAGGACCGTGGTCGGCTGAGGGCTTTCAAACCAACAGCCGATGGGACCTGAGAACATTGAAATAGCTTCCAGCCTTGTGCAGTTTCCCACCCCTGCTCTTCATCTTACCCTGGATCCTTCTAGCCTTTGCCCTGCCAGGGGATGTAAGTGGACAATCCCTGCTGCTTGGGTTTGTACTGTAGCTTCCAAGCTCCATGCGTCCAGCCAGAGCTGGGTCTGAGCGACAGGCAGAATCCCAAGATCCTCGGCCCCTGGTTACACACATCTTCCCCCAGTTACTCAATCGCCTATTAATCTAGGTGCTGCTGTACAGGGATTTTGCAGATTTAATTAAGTTGCCAAATCAGTTGGCCTCAAGAAGGGGAGGTTATCCTGGGCGAGCCTGGCCTAATCAGGTGAACCCTCACTAGGGACTCAGCTTTTCCTGAGGAGTTTTGAAGCATAGGAAGAATCCAATGTGAGGGAAAGTCTCTGTTGCTGGCTTTGAAGCTGGAGAGGGCCAGCTCCCTGGTGTGGCAAGGAAGGTGGGTGGCCCCTGGGATCTGAGAGCAGCCCCCAGTTGCAAGCCGGCAAGGAAACGGGGGCTGCAGTCCCACAACTGCAGGAAACTGAACTCCGGCACAGCACTGTGAGCTGTGACAAGGACACGGAACTCAGATAAGAACGCGGCCCTGCAGACACTTGATTTCCATCTTGTGATACGTTGAGCAGAGACCCAGCCAGGCCAGACCAGACTTCTGACCTACAGACTCTGAGCTAATAAGTGTGTGCTGTTTTAAGCCCCTACGTTTGGGGTGACTTGTTATGCAGCAGCTGGAAGCTGTCTGCTACCTGCTGAATGTTTATTATCTCAGTTTCTTTCTTTCCAGTTGGTCTTGACCAGCTGTGACCCACTGCCTTTGATTATCCCTTTGTATTACTACAGTGAAAACCATTTAATATTTCTTTTTACTCCAGTAAAAGTTTTTCCTTAAATATTTCTTTCTTTACTTTTGTAATACCTCATTTCCTGGGACTGTTCGCTCTTATACATATTATGTTATTATCTAACCTATTAATGATCCATTTTTCTATGGCTGCAATAAAATTATTGATATTCATTATTATGGCCCTGAGGCATTACAGAAGCTTAAAAATGAAAATTTTAATGTGTGAGATCAGCTTTATGAGTTTTACTGTACTCTGATTATTTGAGAAGGGGTTATCTGACTATCATTCATATAGAAATCTTTACTGAGCTTTAATCAGAGGAGCCACACAGCAGAGGTGTCAGGTGGAGTCTATGGCGTTGGAACTTCCTGGAGGAGAACGATCTGGAAGCCTGTGCACGAGTAACAAGAGTAACACCACGTGGGCCTTTGAGGAGGCCAATGGCATTAAACAAAAGACAGTGTTTGCAGCAACTTTTTGTTCCAAGAAAGGTGAGATGTTTGACGTCCCATTTACCATTGGTGGAGTAGGTTGCTGGAGAGATGGTTTGGCTGAAGTACATCCAGCAGCCACGGAGCAAAGCTGGCTGATCGTTTAGCACCAGGCTCTCCTGGGCTCTGTGGCGTGGGCCAGGCCAGCCCGCGGTTGCACCTGCACCCTGGCACTTGTGCTCTTGAAGTTCAGTAGACGCTAGACCCTCGGTCTCCTCATAGCTGGAGCCTGAGTGTGGGCGATAAGATCAGTGAAGGAACTTGACGGTGGGGCAGTGGAAATGCCACTCAGATGCTAACCTGCTACGCCAATGTCTCACGGGCAGCTACGTCCAACTGGAAAAAAATGCAGACAACGTCAATAGCGTTTTACGTCCTGCAAATACGCGTAAACACACGACAGGTAGAGAGGTG
The DNA here is from genome assembly GCF_028021215.1 of Eschrichtius robustus. Lineage (NCBI taxonomy): Eukaryota > Metazoa > Chordata > Mammalia > Artiodactyla > Eschrichtiidae > Eschrichtius > Eschrichtius robustus. The sequence continues at coordinate 183,834,031 of NC_090824.1, forward strand.
ATAATGCTGTGGATTAGAAGTTAGACTCACGGGGGTGTATGGAAAGTACTACTAGAATAGAAGTAAGAAAAACTGAATTTTAGAAAGTGTTCTAACAAATGCAAATGAGCCCCAGGTCGAGGCTAATGTCCTACAATCCTCTCATAATCCACAGGGTGCATATAGGAAGAAAAAGATAATATATACAGGAGCAAATATATCTCTAGGAAAAATACATGCCATTATTTTAATGAAGGAACAATTACTTTATAAACCTAGAAACAAACTTGAGAGGGGACTATGCCAATGTAATAAAGAAATATCAGTTCACGGTACAAATTTTAAAATTTTGTAGGGATTGAGAATGACTTTCATAGAAATTGGTATTTGACCCCAGGCCCGGGGGCTGGAGGGACAGGAGCCAGGTCACAGCCCACCCTCTCTGTCCCTCTGAAAGTGCTGCGGGATTCTCCGCCGTGCCGCGAGCTCAGGCCCTCTCCCCGCTCTGAATCTAGGCTTTGCCAGCTCCATCCTGGGGGTGCTGCACCAGGCTGGCTCCAGCCTTGGGGGTCGTCAGAAGGTCCTGCCCTTCCCACCTACCCATCCTGGGGATGCAGGCTCTACCTCTGCCCCGTCTTTAGTGGAGCCATCTGTGTTCAGGCCCAGGGCGCTGGCACTAGGGAAAGAACGAAATTACAGCTGCCTTTCATCCCCACTCCTATTTCTATTGTCCAGACTGGGCTTGGGTTCTAGCCACGTGGTCCCTGAACGTTAGCCTGAGCGGGAGGACCAGGATAGCTCCAGGAGGAATCCCATTCAGTGGCCACCATCAGCTCCACTGAAACTTTCAACTCACGTGACTCCTGAAAGGCAAGGGCTCTCGCTGTCTCTGTCTCTGTCTCTATCTCTCACATGCACACCTGCACATACACCTTTCCACACACCAGGATGCTTGTTTGTACAGCTCTAAGCACACTGTTAAGAAAACAACCGATGAAGTGTTCATTGATGTGGCATTTTCTAGCAACAGTGACCAGTTGACCAGTTGTTCATGACTAATTCTAAAATAATAAGCCATACCCATCTCCCACCCTCAAAAAGTATGTATGAAAGGGAGTAACAAGAGCAGATACTAGAATCAAACTTGTCCCACGCTGGGCAGTGTGGGAAAGATACTAATTATTTCATTCATGTGTCTCCTGCCCGGTGCTTCTACTGCTCTGGGCTCCTTCTGGGATGGTACTTCCTAACAATCTCCCTCCTGGGATTACTGTAAAGACCATGTTAGACAATAATCTGAGAGTATATTGTAACAGGGAAGTTACTGTACAAATGGCAAGTATTACTACCAGCATTTCAGAAAGTATGAGATCAAATCAGATTCACTTTAACTTTCTAGTACCCCCCAAAAATGTATCACACAAGGAGCCTCATTGATCCCATTGTTTTAAAAACAAAAGGCAAAGCCTTTGATTTATTTCCAAATAAAACATCAAAAAAAGATAGTGTTTTCTGACCAAGAAATATAAAATTCTTAGCTGGGCAATAAGGTATTGATTTGCTACTTCATATATAAGTAGTTAATGCTTTTCAAAATAAATTTGATTAAAAAAGTATACTTGTCCATTGTAAAAATCTTGAAAAATACAGAAATAATAATAATAATACAGAAATAATCTCACTACCCAGAGATAAGCACTTGTTAATAGCTTGCATATTTCCCTCCTGTTCTTTTACTTCATATGAATGAAAATTGAGGATACACTGTGTTAAGTTTTTTTCACTTACTTATCATAAGTATTTTTCCTTTGTTATAAAAAATCTTTTGTTGAACATGCTTTTTAATGGCTGAATAATATTTCTCAATATGAATGTACATAAATTCCTTCTTATCTTCTTCCTGTCTGCCTTATTTCCATTTTTTCCCATTATTATAAAGCTTCAGGCAATACTCTTTGCATACATATTTGACATTATTCCAGATTATTTCTTTTGAATAGATTTCTAAAAATGCTTTTACTACATGAGTCTATGAACCTTATAAAAGGCTTTTCATGTATTTATCTTGATTAGAACCTTGCAAGGAAACCAGAACGGTAAGGGGGTGGATCATGTAAAACTGCTCAGAAACACCAATGCAAACTAATTGGCCCCTCCAGACTCCATCATCGTATACTTTTATATCCAACTCCTCTTTCTAATACTCCGAGGGAAAAAGAAAATCTGTTCTCTTCTGGAGAAGAGGGAAGGTAATTCTTGGACAACAATACAGTAATCGTTTACAGCTTGTTCAGTTGGGATAGCTATTAATGCCTTGTGTAAAATAAACCAAAGATCCAAAGAAACACATTTTTGTAAGTGAAAATTATGTTAGCCAACATCATTTCTCACTCTGGTTTATGATGTCAGGTATCGAATTTCTCCATTATTAACGTACGTATGCATGTGAGGGGAGAGCCTCTTGGAAGGAGATTAAAAAGACACCATTACCTAAAATCCCCCTTCCTAACACCTCGAGAATGTCCAGAAGCTGTGAGGGGGTTGGTACAGTAGCTCCCCGTACAGACAACACCCTGCAGAGGATTCAGGGTTTTTTCCCATTAACAGGCCCCACCATAGAATCAGGGGTCATTTGTACTCACAGGAGAAAACCCGACTTAAGTTGTGTGCTATTCGTCTATTCAGCACCGCATACCTAGAAAGCCTCCCAAACCACTCTTTAGTGACTGAAGACATTTCTCATTTTCCCATCACTTTTCCCTTTCCTTGGCCATTTTCCTAAAACCATAATTCAAACTTTCCAGAAGAAAAAAAAAAATCTCTGAGTAATCCTTTCAAGAATTCTTAGAAAGAAATCTTTATTCTTTTATCACTCTTATGGGAAACCAAACTCGTGATTACTATTAGGATTCAAAATGTTTTCACCACCCGCATATACCTGGGTAGTGTGAGAGCGGGGCTTATGTAAGCAAGAGGGCGTGGGGCTTGAGAAGCATGAGCTTAAAGCCAGGGATACTCATGGAAGAGCCACCCAGGGCCTCCCACCCGAAAACTGAAACCTTGGGAAAGTGTCTTTAATTAATTGTAAGAAGGTTAGGTAGAGAGATCTAGGCCTTATTCCCAGTAAACGTCGGCAGCTTTACCATTATTAGTGCAGGAAGGGAAAGGTTTAAGGTAGAAGATTGATGAAGAGAGATTGGGGGCGGGGGGCGAATTCCCTGGCGGTCCAGTGGGTAGGACTCCGTGCTTGCAATGCAGTGGGCCCGGGTTCGATCCCTGGTCGGGGAACTAAGATCTCACAGGCTGCGCGGCACGGCCAAAAACAAAAATTTTTTTAAATTTAAAAAAAGACAGGGATGAGAAGATGGCTAAATCCACCTGATGTTGGTGTTCCTGTGATGAAACGTGGGGAGGTGAGGTCTGAGGGAGGCTTTCCTGTACAGGTGGGCAGTGCTCTTTGGACCCAGACGCAGCCTCTTGGTCACCTGGAACATTCTTTTTCCGGAGCTGGGCTCCAAAGGGACAGACGGGTTAACTTTGTGATCCCTCCTCTAGCTTTTATGAATTCGATTCCCAAGATTCCCCAGATCTCCTCCCGCAGCCTGAGCTTGTCGGTTCGGGATGCGAGTCGGATAGGTACCTCCAGGCTCACCTGCGCAGGTCTTTGGTTCCAGGACTGAGGATCTTAACATCCCAAGGAACGTGGTGCTTGCCGCACCGGCAGCAGTAACAGAGCAGTGCAGCCGTCTGGGGGATCGAAATTTGCAAACTCAGGATCCTGGGCCTCAGGCCAATGCAGGCTGGGTGCGTCGCTGTGGCGACACATTTAGTCTCTGGGGAGGGTTGCTGGCACACCAGCTGCATTCCTGGCACCACGTTTGCCAGCGAGAAACTTATGGGGTGGAACTGGTCTCAACTCCAGAGGGAGAAGCAAGCTGCTTTCTTAACTTCCTTGGCAGTATCACCCTTTGCAATTTTTACGCATACACCCTCTTGAATATTTACATGAACTGCTATCTGTGATACATTTGGGGGCCCTGTTGGATGGTAGAAAGTGCTAAAATGATAGCAGCATCCCAGTTTATAAATGTAACTATTGTATCCCTGAATAATCCCATTGCCTAAAATTGGCACTTAAGATGCGATGATTTATCTCTTGCTGGGTAGAGCATCCAGTCCCGCTGCCCCTTTTCAAAATAGCTTTTACTGTTGCCAAGAGGAGAGCCTAGTATTTACTGCTAGAAGATAATGTGAATTAAAAGACTGGCTTCATCCACTGTTGTAATTCCCCAGCAGTCTAATAGCTGAGTTCTGTCATACCTGGGAGAAAGGTCTCCTCACAGAAATGCCCTTAGTTCTTCAGAATGCCTGACCCACCTCTCTTATTTGTGTCTGGAAGGCAAAATGCACTAGGATGTGGCCACTTAGTATTCAGACCATGTCGAGATGCAAGTAAAAAGCCTATAGAGCAGAGCCGGACGCATAGTCGCCAGGCCAAACGCAGTCAACAGCTCAAATCACAGTTAAATTATAAGCAAGCGTGGGGCAAACCACGCAGACCTGTCTAGTCAATGAAGCAACAGAGATAAAAGGAATTACTGCATAAATGCCAACTTGTGAGGCTTTCATGAGTACAGAGATGGGGTTCTTTCCAGCTGCCCTCAGTTGACTATAAAAAGTCACTGAGGATTTTGAAGGTAACGCCGTCTTCATCTTCCTTCTCCTCCTCCTTTGTCTTGTCTTAACATGCAAAGCATCTCCCAGTGTCTAGAGAAACAAACAATTCCTCTGTGTAGCTCCATAGTTTTGCAAAGGGACAGAGATGCTAGCCGGCCAGTGATTTTACTCCTGGAATCAGCAGATGCAGCAGAGGAAATTCAGTTACTGCAATAATTCACATACACTAGTGCGTCATTCATTCAGTGTCAGCTTTCTTTTCTTCTTGATATACACAAAGCTGGCACAATTTTAACTGATGAGGTAATGTCATTTTTAATTTAGAGAGCCTTAAGCTGTCCACTTTAACTCGTGATAGCATCTTTGCAGTTGTCTCGTGAGACTTTACGTAAACATAAGTCATGTGTCCTGGACAGTTTGAAAAGGATTGCTAAGGATGACATTGGTCATCGTGAAGATTTCCCACACTTTGATCTCTTTTAAATTGCCAGATACAGTTTATGTTACTGCCATATTTTAGCCATTCCTGAAATTAATATATCCCAGGACTTTTGAACCAAGTTAAACACAGAAATAATGTTTTGCAATGAATGGATTGTAATGTCTTCATGTCAGTTCTAGAAGAAGTATGGAAGACAAATCAGATTATCTGGCTCCTAGGTGACTTGGCAAGTAAAACAAAAAGAAAGAGCAAGGCACTAAGAAATACATAATGCCGAACAAAAAAAAAATCTTCCTCTTTTCCTGGGGGAATGCTAGTTTACTGGAGATGGATTTCCACCTTTTAGAGAAAATAATGGTCCAAACACATGTATTATCTCAGTGCAATCTTTAGGGTAATATTTTATTGCTACTTCCTTCATCATTTGTCTGCTTAGTGTATTATTAAGCCTGAATTTTTAAAAATCATATCACTTTGATGATTTCAAGTGTGTCATATTTCCATTTCAAATGACAATATTCCTTTAAAGGTAATAAGGCTGGTAGTAAATAAAGTTACTTTCCATTTTTAAATAAACTTTCTTCTTTGCAGAGATTATGTTCTGCAATTCAAGTTGTAGTTTGGGGAGAAGATGATCTGTGTTTTGACCACAGTGGATACTGAGAGAGTTTTTTTTTTTCTAAGAAGCCTGGAGCTTAGTGGAATTGAGTTAAATAGTAAAGAATCTGTTTATTATTCTGTGGCCATATGTTTAGAGGGTCGCTCACAGAAATCAAAGTATTATTTATGGAGAGCTCCAGCCAAGGAGACATTTTGAATTCCTAAAAGAACTTCACAGTTTGAAAAGAATGCATAGCATTATGTATTGACAACCCCCCAACCCCAGACAAAGGAACACAATTTAATAAAAGAGAATTGTGCTCATGAGATTTTCCTTTTTCTTGTTAATTGGTTACTTTAACTGACATTGTCTGCAAGTATAATGGACACCATTATTCTTAATAGTTCTGTGTTGCCAGATGATGTATATGGACATGATGTAGTCCATTTTAATTATTTCATTTTGCTAGACTTTTTTCCCTCTCCATGAAATCCAGCAGTGAATGCAGATAGCAGTTTTGCTCCTGACAGATGGTGGTGGAGAATGCTGGTTTCTAAATTACTGAAATTAAAAGGACTTTTCTCGTTAACCTGATGTTTTCTTCCATCTTTGTGTCTTAGGTATGACTACGTGGAGGTCATCGATGGAGAAAATGAAAATGGGCGTTTATGGGGAAAGTTCTGTGGAAAGATTGCCCCTTCTCCTGTCGTGTCTTCAGGGCCATTTCTCTTTATCAAATTTGTCTCTGATTATGAGACACACGGGGCAGGATTTTCCATACGTTATGAAATTTTCAAGAGAGGTGAGTAACTTACAGGAGAACAAGTGTGACGAAGTGGTCATTAACATTGCTTGAGCTCGTGAGAGACAAAGTGAAAAGAGAGACAAGGAGTAACGTTTTTAAACTTTTGGTAAAAAGTCATATATTCCCATTACAAAAATGTTGGAAAATACTTTAAACAAAGGAAAATTACCCAGTGTATGGAGGAAGCATGTTTAAAAAAACTTTTAAAATGTATTTTAAGCATCACAATTTCATCATTCTAATATGCTGACCAGTGTTTATAAGGTATATACTCTGTAAAACTCCTTTGAGAACATTTATTCTTATCTTTCCTATTCAAAAATAAGTTTGATCTACTCTTGAAGTTTCATTTCTTTAGTTAAAAATGCATGAGTCCCTTTTACCTTAAAGTCATGCACATCTTCTTCCCTTTTTTTTTTTTAACATCTCATTTAAGTTTATTCTTTTTTTTAACATCTTTATTGGGGTATAATTGCTTTACAATGTTGTGTTAGTTTCTGCTGTAAAACAAAGTGAATCAGTTATATGTATACATATATCCCCATATCCCCTCCCTCTTGCCTCTTTGCTTTATTTTATTGCAAAATTCAAAACTGGTATTTCCCAGGAAAAGCAAAGCAGTAGTCCACTAGCCTTAGAGTTTCTAAAGCTATTGGAAGAAGAAGAGGCTTTCTATTGATGGAGGCATGGTTGGGGAAAGAACTTCCTGGAGGAAGCAAAATAGTAATGCTTTAAATGGCATTCCCCTTCCAAAATAATTATCAGTTGCCCTCTCCAGAATAATCACTTACTAATCTTCTGTCACAATGGTATATATTGGGATGGGATAGAATCTGAGAATGTATAGTCTCCCAGCTTTGAGGAATTAAACACACATATCAATTGATAAAAATTGTAGCTTTGTCTGGATGTCACTGTTTTTCACAACAGCCTGTAGGTTCCTGCTGTGTGCTCAATTCAGCCTTCCCTTTTAAGTGGATATTAATGTGTGGGAGACCTTCCAGGGACAGAGGCTCAAGATTTAAATGTATTGTCCTGGAATATAGGAAAAAGAGCTTTATTTAATAGAAATAAATCCAGCCACACCAAATACAAAAAGCCTAAGATCCTCTGGGTTGGTGGCCACCGAGAACAATAAAAAAGAGAGTTTTAAGTGTTTCTGGGAGCATTGGCACAACTTCTTTAAATTTCAAAGAAATCTGGTACTGTCCCATATAAATGTGGATAGATGGAGAGAACTTTCTTCAGAAATTCATCTGGGCACATGCTTAGAAAACCTTTAGTATAAATAACAGAAGACATAGGACCTCAGTGTGTTCACATGATTACATATGGACATATTTCCTTGTGTTGAAAGCTGTTGGACCTATATAAATCCACGTATGTGTATGTACACACATGCACAAACACACGCATTTGCTTGCTGACCTGCATGTGACAGCATCAAAGAAAGAAAGTGTCAGAAAAGGAGACAAGAATAACTTTTCATTGTCAGTGTTTCTCAAAGATCTGAAGATGGTGGATGGAGAAAGAGCGAGATCCTTCCTAAGTCATTAACAATTCTTCAGCTTCCTTCCAGATGAACTCATCCCCGCACTTCTGTTAGTCTCAGAGGCACCGTGATTTCCCCCTTTTTTTCCCCTCAATGCTGTCCTTGAGACTCGAAGCCTTATTTTCTTCTTTCTCTTCTTGCCTCCCTACATCCAATATGGCTGCCAGTTCTCCTGGATTTTCGTCCAAAAGTCTCAAAGAGTCATGGCTTCAGAAATCTTGAATCACTGTGCTGTACACCTGAACCTGTTATAATCTTGTAAATCAACTATACCTCAATTAAAAAGAGAGAGAGTCACAGCTTCCTTTCCACGTCCACTGCCATTGACCAGACAAGCCTGCCTTGTGGTTATCCCCATGTTATCGTATCCTAACACAGCTTCTCAAATAGTCATCAAACTACTGTCCCCAAAACACCTATGTCAGGTGTCTGTCACCTGTCGGGTCAAGTCCTCCAGGGTCAAGCTCAAGCCTTGACATCAGTTGCTCCCAACCTGCCCGACTTCACTCTCACAAACCCACATCCTGGCTTCCTGCCCCAGGTTGGTGTGCTGAGTGAGGTCCCGCAGACCTGCATGTGAATTTTGATTCGGCTACTGACCATCTGTGTAAGTGTTCAGAGCTCTGGATTCCTCATCTGAAAAATGGATGACGGTATATAACACAGGCTCTTTGTGAAGATCAGTTGAAATGAAAACATGTAGCCGGTGCCTGTTCCAGAAGATGCATCCAATGCACACTAGCTGTTACAATGATTATAGATAAAGGGGGTGCTTTATCCAGATTTCACAGCCCTCCCTCTCTTCTGGTTTAAGCCTTTAACCTCCATGGAAACCAGGCTCTAAGCTTATTCCTCTTAATTAATGTACTTTTTATTTTCCTACACTTGTACCCAGCTTGTCCCTTATAGATACACACACAAATATACACATATACCAACTGTATGTATATATATATACACACACACACAACTATGTTTCACTAACCAAATGTTTTTCCTGAGTATTTCCAAATTTCTTCATGTGTGCATGTTTCATTTCCCAACTAAATTGGTACCACCTAAAAAATGCAAAGAAAACATCTTTCTTTCTCACTCATTGCACATATTGTAGTCCTTATAGATACTCCATAAAATCATGAACTAGGAGAATACATTCACGAACACATAGACAGGTTCACGAGCGTTCTTTCCTCTAAAGCCATTTAATGATGTTATAGAATCTCCATTCTTTTGAAAACATAGCACTTCTTCCAGGCTGCAGCAATTTCAAGTTTCCTCAAAACACATAAATTAGACTAATCATAGTTGAACCAATACCTTAATTTTTCACTTGTTGACCTTGAGGTTTTCTGACAGTAGATTACAGGGCCATTTCTGCATCCCTAGGGCTGCATTTCTAGAGGACCACCTTTGCCTGACAGTGGTGGCCAGTCCTCACCTCTTCCCCATGCCTCCTGGAGCTCCCTGGACACCCTAGTTCTCTCCTCGGGTACCACATTCCCCTTCTGCAGGTCTCTTCCCAGATGCTAAAACCTTGGGCTACCAGCCCTAAAACGATTTCCATTCACTGAAAGAAATTCTCTAGGAAACCCCAGCCTGCACACCTCCCACTCTGCCCCTGTCCTTCCCTGGGTCTGGGCCATCCAGGCCCAGATGCTAGAAGAAGCCGTATCCATTTCCCGTGGGTCTCTGAGGGAGGGGGCAGCATTTATTGAGAGCGGGATTGGTCACTTCATACATTATTTGACTAAAAGCCTGTACATTTAGTAATAATTCCAAAGAGAATATTTTAGCTCTTATCATTATCCATCCTTATGGTCCTTAACAGCGAAATGTGGGATGCCTGTGGCTACACAGGACGCTCTCAGTCTTACAAATAGCGGGGAAAGCATGGTGTCACTGGCTGCCAGTGCTGTGTGTGCACCCCTCACCCCAGTAGCTCACTCACTCCTGGGCACACCAGCTGCTCGCCCTTAGTCCCATTTACGACTTGTGTATTCACCATGGGATCCCTCAACCCACCCCCGCCCTCATCGTTTTTGGGGAAGTGCTCACTCAACTGTGGCAAACTTATACAACAGGGATTAAGGAACCGAGTAAAACAAATTTTGATGTAGAATGGAGGAAGTAGGAAATTACAGAAGCTTTGAGTTTGAAAGGAATTTTTTTCAAATCCTAAAGCCCACCTCCCATTTGTGATGTACAGCATCTGAGGACCAGGAAGGTTCAGAGGCCACGGAGGCTACACAGCAGGTCAGTGATAAAGGCAGGACTAGAGCTCAGAGCTCCTGGTGCCCCATCCAGCTCTCTTCCACTTCCCCATGGAAGGTCCCCAGCCTTTGTCAAAATACGTTAGAAAGCCTGGGCTAGCTTCTAAAGGGATCTGACACGACAAGGATATACAGTGAAAGCATGGGAATTTATTTGATTTTGAAATTATGCCCTTAATTCCTGTCATTGTTTTTCTCTCATTAAATCTTAACCTAACCTGGGTAATTTTATTTTTTTAAGAAGGAGAAAATATTGGAGCCTGCATTAAACTCTCCTGTTTTCTTTGCCAGCCGAATCCCCAGGGAGGAGGTTGGAGGTCTCCAGAGTCACTGTTCCTACATCTTGGAAATCAAATTCTAAAGGGTTCCCAATTACCTACATATAAATGACTTTGTCAATTAATGACAAATTTGAATAGTCATCTCAGAAGCCACCAAAAAGCTTAGAAGCATATTATAAATTAGACGCACATTTCACAATCTCTTTACCTGAAATTGACATGGCAAAATGCCACATGGTAATAACTTTTTTTTTTTTTTTTTCTATGGAGCAGGACGGGAAGGGGGAGACAGGTAATAACTTTTTAACCAGAATCAAATAGATAAGCATTCGAGGCCATCGTGCTAAAGGGTGAGCCCCATCGTAGAAGGCTTGGGAAGGTATTCAAGTCAGAACTCTACCAACCAGGTTTATTGTGCCGTCTACGAAGTAGCCTTCTTCTTCGTCTCCAGGGCCATGGCTATCTAATACGTGCGTGGGGAGAAAGCGATTTGATTTGTTTTTTCAACAGGCTGCCAGATGCGCTGAGGAGGAGATTCAGCTTACTAGCCCTCGCCACTAAAAATAGAGATCTGCTAGTTAAATTTAATGTGTATTAATGCCTAATATGTTGCCTTTAGTACCTGGCACTTTGGAAGAATATTTAGTTAAGAAAAAGCTCAACAAGCCTCCTTATTTAGAGTTGAATCCTTACACTTCCTCGCAGGGTCCCCATCAGTGAGGCAACGGTCCGGGAAAAGAATTGTTGAACTGAACATCCCCAGATTGGATCCTGAGATTCAAAAGGGTCAGGCCATCTCTGTTTCCCAGGGAGCCCTAAGAGCTCTTTGACAATCAGGGCAGCAGTGGTGGTGATAAGGGGCAGAAGCTGATAGGCTGATGTCCCTGTCCTTGGAGATGGGCAGTTTTCAATTGTGTGGTGAATAACACCCTATTCAGTGCTCATTCCATGAACTGAAATTGTGGTTATTCATGTAGTCATAAGGATGACATAATTTAAATATATGTAATTTAAATTACAGATCACTGTAATTTGTTGTCATGATAACACTGAACCGTCATTTAAATTACACGTTATAAATATATACATTAACACATACACATACATATTAACATTTTAGAATGGCCTCCTGTACTGTATCTGATACTTTGGAGAAGGTTAGGATGTCAACATTGGTATCAGGTGACTTGTAGCCACAGGACCTGCATCCCAGTTTACCATGCCCCCACTAACACCCACAGTTTACTGGCACACCTGTGTCAACACCGTTCCAAATGAGTCACTCACCCTGCGTACATGTACGAATTACCTTTCACATTTGGTTTGTCAAAGAGGCAGAGGTCACATCTGGTAGAGTTACTGAGTCACTGGTGTAGGAATCTGAAACCCAAACTCCCTCCACTGAATTCTCTCCCTCGCCTTTGTAAATGTTCTATTTCACCAGTAAAGGGCTGTCAGCCTCAAGATTTAAAGATTTAAGCTTGAAGGGGCTGTAATTATTTCTCTAGGGCTCTGTCGAGATTTCTGTAGCTTACTCTTTCAATGTTCCCACATGATTTTGTATTTGTCATTTTTTTTTTCTCTGCAACAGCAGAAGTTTTTAAATTGCTCCACACAAATGGAAAACTAAGGTGAACACAATAAATCTGAACTTGACTTTCCATACCTATCACCACTGCAAAAAGGCTGAGTAAGGAGTGATTAGGACCGTGATTATAATGGTGGGCTTTTATTAGAAAGATAAACCGTCTTTGCCCAGGTTATTTCTTGGTAAGGTCGTTTAAGTGGAATTTTCACTTTGCTCCTCTTTTCTTTTACTTATAGGTCCTGAATGTTCCCAGAACTACACAACACCTAGTGGGGTGATAAAGTCCCCAGGATTCCCTGAAAAATATCCCAACAGCCTAGAATGCACCTATATTATCTTTGCACCAAAGATGTCGGAGATTATCCTGGAATTTGAAAGCTTTGACCTGGAGGCTGACTCAAATCCTCCTGGGGGGATGTTTTGCCGCTATGACCGGCTAGAAATCTGGGATGGATTCCCTGATGGTAAGAATAGCAGGAAGCACCCCCAAAAGGGAAGGATCTGGGGGAAGAGTCCTGGGATCCTTTTACAAGCATCGTGACACATGCATCACTTTAAAAAGTAGCTCAAAAGGAGGAAGCAAAACAAAGCAAAACAGTAACTTTCTTTATGCAGAGCCGTGACGAAATATTTGAGCCCAAAAAGACTTGATAACTTTCTAATCTAATGCCTTCATTTTATAGATGAGGAAACGGAGGCCATAAAAGTCTATGCAAGGTCTCATAACTATTTTGGTGACAAAATTGGGACCAATCCATGGTTTTCCTGACTTAGGTATTTTGCTCATTTCAATGACTGGCCTATAGGTCATTAATTCATAAACTCATCAGAGGGTGAGCTCTTAAGACATCAGTTAAATCAAACCATTCATTTTGTAAATGCAGAGACTAAGGGCCAGAGAGGTTAAGTATCTGCTAAAATTGTAGCAGTGAGATACACATCTATTATGCTACCAAAACATTTAGAAATTTAGGAAAGGAAGGAGGAGAACATTTGGACATTCCTCATTTAGATGGATTCCTTGTCTGCTCTCTAGGGAATTTTTATCTTTGGGGATTCAAATCGCCTCAGTACATCTTTGGTACACCTTGTTCCTATCATCTGAATGCATCGTCCATTCAAAAAATATATTTATTGAGCACCTGCCATGGGCCAGGCACTGTTCTAGCCTCTTGGCAAACAAAGCAAAGCTGGCTGCCCTGTTTAGATTCTACCAGGGGGAATGAGGTAATAAACAGGGCACATTACAGACAAATGAAGTATGTGTATGGAATGTTAGAAGACGAGAAGTACTATAAACAAACAAAAAGAAAAAGAAAAGAAGAAAAAGTAGAGTAAAGGCATGAGAAGAACTAAGGTTAGGGGAGAGGGATGGGGGGAATTTTTAAATAGGGCAGTCAGGTCAGACCTTATTAAGAAAGTGAGAAAGATTTGAAGGAGGCGGGGGAGGTAGCCATGTGGCCAGCTAAGTGAAAGTTCTCCATTTCGACCCTTGTGAGCTAGAAGGTGAATGGCAAAAATACACACCCAAGTTCTGAACAGAGGGAGATAATATCAAATAATCTGTTGCAGCTGCATTGCTTGTCTTGTGTTTAGTCTGGTTTAATAGTAAGATTTCTCTGGAGAACACACACTGCACAGATCAGAAAGGGCGGCTTGGAAGTTCTTACGAATCATGCAATTAGAGCTTTGGAGCCATCTATGAAATAGTCAGATATTATTATCAAGATGGAGGAAAGAATATTTAAGTAAACTGTAAACGAAGAGCTAGTATAACGTGAAAGACATTGCCTTTGTCTTTGAAATGAGATGAAAATGATCAGTGTAATTCAGTTTAGGTATGTTCCTCAGTAGTAGAAAACACTGGAGAAAATCTGGGTTTAGAGAAAGCTTATGTTGTCATTGGAGCGCATGGCTGAGTTATCATTACTTTAGCCTCTTCTTTGCTTTTTTACCATATAAATAGGGTTATGATGATCTTATCGGAACTCCTTCATTAAGTAATGAGATTTGCCCAAACAGAGCACTGATTGATTTCCAAGTATTCAATCGGATAATTAGGAAAACAGTATTATAATAGTATTGTAATAATAGTTGGAACATTTAATAATGGGTTTATTTGTTCACAATCCAAATTTGCAGCCTTCCTTTCTAGAACTTATATTTAAATTGACATCTGAAAAGAAGGTCCAATCAACCAACTTACGTAGAAAGGAGCACATTGTTATTAGTGTCAAGGGTTTTCCAAAGTAGTAATTTTCTGGCTCTAGAAAATCACTGAGTTGACGCGAAGAACAATTAACAATACAGGTTGTCAGCCTTGCAGTTCACCCATGTTTTAAACTATGCTGTGTTTGACTTATTCCCAGAGAAAACTGGCTTTGGAATATGAAAAATGTGATCGTGTATTTGTTAGTATTTATCTGGTCTCGTCCAGCGTACACCAGCATCACAGCTCACGCTTTTTTTTTTTTTTTTTTTTTTATTTATTTATTTATTTATTTTTATTTTTGGCTGTGTTGGGTCTCGTTTCTGTGGGAGGGCTTTCTCTAGTTGCGGCGAGCGGGGGCCACTCTTCATCGCGGTGCGCGGGCCTCTCACCATCGCGGCCTCTCTTGTTGAGGAGCACAAGCTCCAGACGCGCAGGCTCAGTAGTTGTGACTCACGGGCCCAGTTGCTCCGCGGCATGTGGGATCCTCCCAGACCAGGGCTCGAACCCATGTCCCCTGCATTGGCAGGCAGACTCTCAACCACTGCGCCACCAGGGAAGCCCCAGCTCATGCTTTTTTAGGCAGAATGAAAGACTGTGTCCTCCTGGGTTTTTTTATCAGTGGCACTAGGAACGTTTTTGTCATGTAGTTCAACACGTAGAGTTCCTTGCCAGCAAAATCGCTTTTAGTCTTTGATATCCTTTCCAAAAACAACAACCAGAAGGTGCTGAAGGCTTGTAACCATCAAGTGATTTTATGTTGTATTTTATCATAAGCATTGAATTAGACGACTGAGTAATTGAAAGTGACCCATTGATTCAGAGTGACTTTGAAGAGAAGCAGTTTACTCCAAAACTTGAGATCCAAGGCGTGCACGTGGCAAACCCCACTCCTCCAGCTAGCACTCTCTTTGAAGCTCCATGGATTCCCAAGTAGCGGCTCTGGAGCCATTGGTGGAAGTTTACATACGGTTTGAGAGCCATGAGCAAAGCATGCCTGCAAATGCTTGTGCTGAATTATGGAACCAAACGTGAATGCCTAGCTCACACCACCTGGGCGCAGATGAAGCCAGCTGTCCATCCAGGCTGGGGAAAGAGTTGGAACTGAGGCTGTGACCTACGCTCCCCAAATTATCAATGATTTTAGGACTAAGCATCATGAAAGCTGGATTGAGTTCTGTTTGGTTTTTATTTACTTTCATATTAAAATTAACCTTCTAAAATATATAAAATATCAATGATATAAATATAAAATATCAATGATAGAAACCTTCCAAAATATAAATGACATAAATGTTGCAAATTCTTTTCTCTGGGGAAAAGTTGCAAAATTCAGATATTCTCCACCGAAAGGTTTATGCTAAGAAAAGTAGATGTAGCCTATCTTGTGCCTTTTCAAAATGATCCCCTTTCTTGTTTATTTATTCAAAATACCTCATTTTAAAAGTACCTCCTTATAGTAGATTGTTGCCTTTTTTTCTCATAAAAAGGTGGCAGAAAGCCAAATTGTCTGATTCTGAGGTAGGGTTATAATTAATGGAGGGATTAGTGGGAAAATACAAAGAATGGGGTTTTGCCATTTCCTGTTGCAGGTGTATCTTTCAAACAGCACAAATCCTGTGCTGCCTTCACACCTGAGAAGCTATGATCATCACAGGCCTGCTCTCCCCCAAGAGAGAGCTTAGTACCTGTTGCTTAAATTCTCCAGTCATTCTATTTTTGAATTATACTTCTGTTATTGTGACAGTTTGAATTCATCTCCTAGGCCTTTGGCTCCACAATAACCAGAAGTAGGGAACCCAAGAGCTGTGGTCATGTAAATCCACAAATGAGCGCATACACAAGACGGATGAGGGTCTTGCAGCCGCTCTGGCTCAGATCAATATTGCATTAGCTTGCTAGGCTAAGGTCTCGCTGTTGTTCAGGAAAATTCAATACTTCTTTGTATTATAGTCGAAAAAGCCTTTCACTCTCCTATCTTGAGGACTCCTAAAGAGACTTGCATGCCGCATGCTGTCCCGGGGCAATATTCAAAAGGACAGAAGGCAGATTTACCCGGCATGTCTTCAACATTATAAACCAGTGAGTCATGGAGACTCTCTGAATTATGAGTCTGCACTAGACAAGTTCTCTTCTGTTTGCTCTTTCAAAGAGACTCCACCTCCCGCCCTCCCCAGAGGAACTGGGTGACAGCAGAGGGGCGGTGAGGGGAGGCAGCCGGAGCTCCGGGTGGTGAGGGCGTGACTGCAGCTTTCCTTGTGTGCTTGTATTCTTGGTAAGGTCAGTGGCTGTGGCGATCTGAGAAAGACCCCCAGGAGTAAGGCTGTAAAAGTTTGCCCACACACTCAAGAAAAAGAAAGTTATGAAACCACAACGATGGAATTTAAATGAGGGAAAAGACTGAGGGAGGATGAATAGACTCTTAAGCCTCCCATTAAGATTACAGACCAGAAATGGGATTCTTTTTGAGGAAAGGAGAGACCTGAGTTTATGACTCCAGCAAGATATTTTCATGCACATGTTGCTGGCAACTTTGCGCTCTTAGGGGAAGGGGAAAGTGTTGAATTGGTGATAGGGCCACATTCAGAATGAAGAAAACTTGGCGAAGAGCTAGTACTTGTTGTGGGAGAATCTGAGGCCAGGATTAAAGCCAGAGAGCAACAAAAAGCCTTGAGAGTTTCATCCGAGATGCTGTCTTCTGCCAACTGGGAAACCTGATATCATGACCTTTCCCCTCATTCTGCAGAACCGCTGTCCACGACCACGTGGTGCCCTATGGATCGTCTGTATCCGTCCTCTAAATGGGCAGACTGCTTGTGCTCTTCATAATAAAGCAGTTGACACACACAAACATGTGGGTGCTAGAGAGTGAGGGGTGACAGTAGAGAGAGAAATCGGTCACATCCATCACTTTGAGCGATGGAGAAGTTACCAGCTATTCAAACTTATCATTTTGCGCTAACTCAGACAGTAAACCACTTTAGCTTAGTTTCTTTCTTTTCTTCCCTTTTATTTTTTAAAGAGGGTTGGCCAAGAACTGAAAACCTGTTAGCCCAGGATCCAAGCACTCTAAAAAGCAGGGCTCTCCGATAGCCACCTGCCAGGAACTCAGCTAGCATGTGGGGCTCCAGGGAGGCCAGTTCACGTGGGGTTCACTTTCTCGATCACACGTGAAGCTACACCCAGCTCTCACCAGCCGCCTTCTGCATCCAAGCGGCACACACCGGCCTGGGAACCCCACCTCCCTGCCGAAGGCCCATCCCTCCAGAGAAAGGTCCACCTACTGTGCCTCCTTGAACAAAGCAATAACTCTTAGTTGAAATGCATAGAACCACGGATTTCTTGGAGGGGAAAATGGTCCACACCAGATTGTCCTTCAAAGCCCAAACCATCTGGTATGTTTTTACTATATATGTAATACAAAAAAATCTAGAGAAAAGGGGATTTTTTTTTTTTGTCTTGCTGCTGATCTGGACAGGGAAATGGAAAGATTTTCCAAGCCCAGGGGGCTTCCACACTGTCTATAAGGCAACTTACAGTTGCTAATTGCCACGGTTGGTCTAAAAGCACTTCAACAAAGGGATGGCCAGTATAAGCCAAGTAACAACTTGATCGCCAATCAGTCAGTGCCCCCAATCTTTTTCTGCCTCAGTTACTACCTGTTTCCTGGTGTGCAGTCAAATGGCTGCTTTGCGTCATCTCTTCGTCACTGGGCACAAGGGCGATGCAGTCACCTCTCTAAGGTTTGGGAGATAAAAAAACTGAGACAAAAGTCAGAAAGACACATTTTCTTTTGTTTTGATCACAATTTGCTATTATGTGTAAATTATTGGTATCTATAATTTCTAAATTTTTTAATTGTTACAATTATGAATTAGTCTTCAGATACAGCCCTGATTAGGACATAATCTACTGTCCTTTGTCTAAGTCTGTGATGTTCATCATAACGAGGCTCCAGGACTGAAAGATGGAAAGAGGAAGGGAGTGGGGGTCACCCAGGGCTGGGTCAGACCTTGGTACTGCTCTGGTGCCAGGACTGGTTTCCAGAACATTCCCCAGGATCCCCTCCTAGGACGGGGGCATTGACTCCAAGAGCCCCCCGTGGGTGATCACAAGCTGGCTAGAGTTCCTGGGCGCTGGACCGTGTGCACCGTGCGGTCCGTCCTGGAGATGAATGCCAGGGTGCACTTGACAGCCCAAATCTCCTTTGCAATCGAAGCAAGCATTTCGATTTTGTTCCTGAAAACAGTCCTGCTCACTGGGGAATGTGGTTATGCCTGTTATTGCCCTTCAGAGCGCACTTGAAAATCCCCTCCGCAAACCCGATCCAATATGTTCACTGCAAAACAATTAGCTAGTGAAGACTTGCTTGGGGTAAGAAAACAGTTCCGGGTTCCACTGGGACCCATGTTCACAAATGGTTCTGTTGGCATCTGCTGCAGAAGGAAAGGTATTTTCATGATCTCTGCGTTTCTCCCTCTGCAGTTGGTCCCCACATTGGACGTTACTGTGGGCAGAAAACGCCAGGTCGAATCCGCTCCTCATCCGGCATTCTGTCCATGGTTTTCTACACGGACAGCGCCATAGCCAAAGAAGGCTTCTCGGCAAACTATAGTGTCTTGCAAAGCAGCGTTTCAGAAGGTCAGTATTTATGCCTTTTGCAAAGCCCTGCGGTAAATAGTCACTGTTATTCCTCCTCACACACCTGCGGCCCTGTGAACACTACAGATGTGTTTTGTGAGTTGGAGTGCCAAGTGTTTCTTTTTCTCTTTTAAATGGTTTATATGACTATCAATAGGAAGAACTCTTTGGGGTGCTTTCTTAAAACTATGTGTGAGCAGGCTGCATGTAAGCCTCTGAAATTATGGGAGAAAAAGTGGGAAACGGCAAAACTGTGCCTTGAAACAATGAAATATGGCCAGACCACCTACCTGGTACCCTCCAGTGTGTATTGGGCTGAGAGCCAGGAAAGGACAGGCATCGATGCTGGATGAGAAGAACCAATCAGCATCAGCGGAGTTCATCGACAGGCAGGCAGGTAGGATGGATGGTGTGTGGCGGTTTGATTTGGGGAGACCCTGGTGGAAGCTGTTTTTGTTTTTCTTATGTGAATGAAAGTGGATATTCATGTAAAAGAAGCATCTTTTAACTTCTGCTATAACTTTCCATAAAAGAAAAATAAGTAACATGTTTTTTGTATCTTCTTAAAATACACGACTAAGTTGATGTGGTCTCCAGCTCTTTTAAGAGCCCGAGGGAAAAAAACCTGAAAAAACAATGAATGATTTGTGTTTCATCAGTTTTAGCTGCCAGGTTGTAACGTAGCACAGGGAAAAGGCAGGGGAGTTAGGAGACCTGTTCTACAGATAATGCTTGTATCTTTTCTCCCAGATCTTAACTGGAAAACAAAAAGGCCAATTAAACTTCAAAATCTTATTTTTACTTAATTTATTTGGTTAATCCACTCATGTATTTTTGTGCCATTTTATATTCCAAATAACAAACCTAAGCTTAAAAGTAGAAAACCAGTGAAAGAAAACCTTTTATGCCATAAAACCTTATTAATTATGATAGAAAATTCAGAAAATGTGGCAATTTGGTTAGTTGATGTTTTTCTGGATGGTTGAGAATCTTCTTTTTAATCGCTAAAGTTTTTTTTGCACTTTGGCACTTTACATTTTCCTAAAATTGATTATTCACTTCCCAGTATCATAGTTCATATTTCATTGTTTGCTGAGTATATGAGGCCTAATGGAATCCATGTTTTCATGATTCATGGTCATCGTTGTGAATATTACTATTTATGCTGTAAAACTGTGGTGCTCTTTGGGACCCTATGATACTGCACTTTACCCTGATGGATACTGTTGTGTTTTAATAAAATAAACCGATGGTGTTAGTAACCATGGCCAGTCCAGGGCAGGGGCATAACAAAGGGGAGGCCTGGGTGCCAATTGCAAGGACTCTGAAAGATGGAGAGTTAAAGTCTACTTAGCCTACCAAATATGGGCTATAAATGGACAGAGTCTTTTTCACTTTTATTAGATCTTAGAGGAAATAGTAAAATTTTATTTAAATGTAACTCTTGATGTGTATGCATATGACATATCCGCATACATTCAACTTTGAAAATAAATCCGAATTTCCATCATTTCCTAAAAACTTTCTAATAGTATTTATAGTATTTATATCCACCTAAGCCCTGTTGGAAAAATAATCAACTGTGAGATCTTCATAGCCTTGCTTTTCAGAATTCTTGCCATGAAAATGCACAGATCGGTGCTACAATCCAATAAGTCCCTCATTGTCATCTTTTGTAAGACTGTGTGAACATCGAAAAGACCGTTTTAGTTTTCCAGATCAAAAAAGGAAATATGCATCCTAGGTCCCCTTCGTTTTGATGACTTAGGGCCATTTTTTTTTCCCCTTCAGACTTCAAGTGTATGGAAGCTCTGGGCATGGAATCCGGAGAGATTCACTCTGACCAGATCACAGCTTCTTCACAGTACAGCACCAACTGGTCTGCCGAACGCTCCCGCCTCCACTATCCTGAGAATGGGTGGACCCCTGGAGAGGATTCCTACAAAGAGTGGATCCAGGTACGTGACTTATACTTGGCACACTCAGGGTGGAAGATGTGGGTCATCTAAAACGGTTGTTGAAAAAAAGCAACGCCGTGACTAATGCCTTCCAACGAGAAGGACAGGGACCACCGCCGAGTGTAATCACTTTGCAGAATTCACAGGATCAGAGAAGAGCAGGCCCAGATGACATGCCTGAAAACCGCTTATCTTCTCAGATACTTACATATGACTCTTACAGAATCTGAGCACAGGTGTCTCACTTGGGTAACAACTAAAAAACCTGAGGGTTTATTCCCACAGCAGCCATACATTTTCTATGGATGTGCTTCCTACTTCAACAGATTATTATTTCCTTAATGAAATATATTACCTGTACTTGGAGGTGTGCCTGAAGTCATTGTTTTGTAAGGTGTTTTGTTTGTTTGTTTGCTCAGGGTAGGAGAAGAGCAGAACGGGGTTGAGGTTTACTTTCCCACACTGGTCCAAGCAGCACGTGCCCAAGAAGTGGTTTAGTTGAAGGCATTGGTCTCTGTGGATTACGTACAGGCACAGACATATGAAATGTACACGTCTCTGTCCTTAATAGTGATGTCGGTTCTGCTTTCCCCACTTTGCTCTAATATTCCCCTCCCTGCCTTCACCCTTCCACTCCCCACAGGCTCCCTTCCTCTGCACCTCCACCCGGACTCATCTCCAGCTCGTCCCTGGCACCACTCCCAAAGCCTAAACTTGCCCAGCCTTGATGTCTGGATACTCCCACCCAAGGCCTGATGTTCATGTTCTTGACTTTTTCACCCACTGTCAAATGAAACATCATATCTGGCTGTGTGGGTTAAACAGTGGGCAAATTATCCAATGTTATTTGCTGAAGGATCCAGATTTCCTTTTCAAGAGAGTAGGCAGAGCCTGTCCTGCACTAATTGCGAGATATATAAAAATGACTAATTCCCAGGGAGAGTTTCTAAGCAAGAAAGTATACCAGGATGATTAATCCCCTACTTTCTACATCTATGGCTGTTTCAGTCTGTTGAGCACAAATACCAGATTTTGTTTTACTTTGGAAAGGTCAATATTAGTTTAACATACACTTAAAGTGAAATGGCCTATTTCAGAAGGCTGAACTCACACTAACCTCGAAATGATAACACTGAGAAATGTGTAGAGGGTGAGAAAAGAAGAGGCTTTTACCTCGAGTGGGATTGCTGAATCCAGCTCTAGATTAAGTCAGAAATGAAATGAACTTGCCTAGGTCAGAATAGCTCTTGGAGACTTGTTTTTCCACATCCCCACACCAACCAGCAGTTCCGTGTGATTGACAGACGTGCCTCTGGAGAGAAGCTTACGTTTTGCAGTGCTAAGCATGTTTGCATGGTAATGTAGTTGTATTCTCGGCAGGGTGGAGAACACTCAATAATTTAGGGATGTCAGTCTTGCAAGAGTTCTGAAAATGCAACGGTAGCAATTCTTCTGGGCAAGGAAATCTGTGGCAGTAGATGCGTGGAGACAGAACGGGCTCTCACAAAGCAGTTGTCAGCGGGACAGGGTTTACATCGCTCTCAGGAGTTGGGCACCGTTTGAGGTGACCCCAGAAGAAAAATCTCAAATGGTCCAACTCTTTCTATCAAAGTATGGTCGGGATAAGCTAAGTAACCCAAACCCCCCAGACAAGAAGGTTTCCTTTTTGCTCATGCCACCCCCATCTCTGGCCGGCAGGGGGTCTGCCCCACATCTTCTCACACCAGGACCTAGTTGGAGGGAGCGGCCGTCATCCGAAACCTGTCACCAAGGCAGAGGGAGGAAGGGAGTGTGGCCAAGCACGCTGACTCATGAGGCTCCGTTGAGGAGCACGACACGAAGTTCATTGCCAAAGCACATCCCACGGCCGGCCACGCTTAACTTCCAAGGGGCAGCAGTTCCACACGTGCTGGAGGGAGGACAGCTAGATATATTTGGTGACAGCACAAATGACACGTGTGCCATTCATGGGATAGTTGCCATGTATCGAGTATTTCCTATGTGCCCCAACTTCTGCTGAGTGCTTGCCTCATGTTTATTCAGTCCTCAGAGCGGTCCTGTGACAGAGGTTCACTTATCCTTATTTTTAAAATGAGGACCCTGAGGTTCGGAGAGATGAGTAAATGCCCAAGGTCACGGGCTTGGAAGCAAGGTCTGCTGGACTCCCAACACCTGCTTCTTTACTCGTCCATGTGCTTTATCTTTATCACTAATTCCTATATATTCAGGTGTATCTTGTGAAGCATCCGTCCCCAACCCTTTATACTTTTCCTCGTGCTGAGAAGCCTCACACCAGGATGAGCGGGGGCTTCCCGATTCTAAACCAAGAATGGGGAGCCCTGGCTCCTCAGCCCCTCCGGGAGGTGAACGTCAGAGGAGCTCAGCGTCAGTTCACCTTGAGGGAAAATGATCTTTTTCTTCTGCGGGAGCTTAGCGGGCTCATTTCCACGCTAGTTGCGTCTGTGTACTTGGTGGGAGGTCCTAACATCCACCCATCACCTAATTACGAATAATTTCATGTGTTTCCAGCTTTTCTGAAACTCCTTGGAAGGGGCGGGCTTGTTTTCATTGGATAGATGTTTTATAAATTAACCCACCAGCACAGCATAAGGGAGGCTGAGGGCAGGAGGTACATACCTCCCATCACAGGACCATTTGTACTTGACAGTCCTATTTGTATGCACATCAGAATGAGGATGGCATTTGTTTTCTTTTTCGGCTTTGTCACATTTTGCACGAAATATATCCCACAAAACATGGTGCTGTAGCAACAAGGACAAACACTTGCATGTGTTAAATTAATAAGGCAGCCCTGGAAACTGACTCTCCCTCAAGACAGGAACAGTCTTTAGTTCAATTGTTTTCTCTAGGAAATTACCGAGTGACATAAAAAAACAATGCATCGTTAACCGCCGGTGTGGATGTCCTCCTTGGTGCTTCCTGTGGGATCTGTTGTCTGGCAAAAAGCTTAAGAACCAGGGCAAGAAGCCCTTTAGTGAGGAGGAGCATGAAGGGAAGTCCCGGCTTGGACATTTCCACGTGGTCACATCCTGCTCCAAAGGCCACTTCATATCCTGAGAAGCGAAAACCTCCTACTTGTCAATTGCAGAGTTAATCACCCTGTGAGATTTGCCCGTGTTTTTCAGAGTATGCCATTCTTGTCCGTGTCCTAGAACTGCTGATCTTATTACTCATTTCATCTTTATCTTCTTTTTGTTTCTGGTTAAATAATCAAGGATTCTAAGGAAAGACTCAGTGTATCGGTGGCGCTATAAAAATTCTTAATTTTCAAGCACATTATTAGAGCCCAAGCCATTAACCTCATTGACACTGAATTTCTTTTCCTATAAAATAAAGGTAACGTAGCCTTCTCCATTCAAGCTCTGGCAGTCTACGAGACTGTGGATCTCAGAAAAAAGCAGGCTCGGATTTTTCTTTTCAGATCTGCAAACTAAGGGTGTAGAATGTGTCTGATGAGAAAACATGTTCTCCTAAATCCTGGTGTAGCCATTCACACACAAAGCAGAATTTAATTCGTTAATTATTTCAATGTTTTATTAATGATGGTGTTCACTGCACTATAAACAGATTTATCCTTCTAGCTTTAATTAAAGCTCTTGGGAGTGCTTTCCTCAAAACAACTGTGACTTTGCCCTGATTAAAATGCCAGGAGACAAGAGAAAAAAAAAAGTCAAGAGACATAATGCCTGGATAGGATATGAACTTGGTTGATCCAAAGAAATAAAAATGGCACTAGGGACTAATCGATTACTACACCCTCCAGTGACTTTAGAAACAGAATTACTTGACAAACCAACTCAGGCTGAAACTCTGCTCATCTCCAAATTTGGTAGCATTGTCTTTTGTGGGAAAAATTAAAGATTGGTGCTAGATTATTCATGCCTTCTCTTATTCCAGAGGAGCAGGAAGCAGTTGGCTTCTAAACCACATCCTGTTTGGTTTGGTCCATCAGCCCTGTGATGGATTAATCCCACAGAAGAGAGTAATCTCCAAGAAGACCCTCTGTAGCTGTAGGAATACATCAGCAAGCCCCTTCTCTGTTCACTGCGTTTTCTGGTAGAAATGTTCATTCTGAGGGATGAGGAGAAAGAAAGTTCCAGAAGAGAGGAGCTCATGCTAACCTTCTGCCTAGGCTTGTTTCAGTGTTTTCCTTTTGCTTTACATACATTTCCCTTTGATAATATTCCACATTTCCTAACTGAAGGAACTTTGAAAGCAGACACCAGTAACCAAAGGCCTTGGTGTAAGGAGTTGGGCTGAACTGAGTCAAAACACACCCACACACACACACACACACACACACACACACACACACACAGTTTCTCTCTCTCTCTCTCAGGGTTCACTTACTCACAGCCACAGCTGCAGGGTCGAAGAAAGTAGGTGCCCTCATTCAAACTGTTCAAATCCAAGCGGCCCTGGGTTGCTTTAAGGATTTTAAAATTCATTTTAAGACATGTTCTAACAACAAAACCTTGTGTTTCTATAGCATTTTCCCTTTATAAAAGCCCCTTTTCATACGCATGCCACTTTAGTCTTAGAGTGTAAGTTAAGTGGACCAGAGGTTCTTTATCTGCATCTTCCTATGAGAAGGCTGAAGCCCAGAGAGGTTAAATAGTTCATCAAGTCCTGATTTGGGGAAAAGCTGCAACTTGTGGGGACAGTCAGCCTCACAGGGCCAAAGAGGACTTCTTTCCTCAGACTTGGGACCTGAGTCACTGGGCACTGGGAGAGCCGGAGGGCGGGAGGCGAGTCACAGCTCAGGGTCAGATCTGAACCAGGCCCTGGTGCAGCTGGCCTTTGCAGAGCTCTTTGGCCATTGGAATGGTGAGTTTTTCACCTCCTGCTCTGTCAAATGCAGTAAGCCGTGCAGATAACTCTCACGCCAGCTAAACTGGGCAAAGCGAAAATCCTGGTGAGGTCTTAAGACCTCATGAGTCACAGAGGAAACTGTCCTTCCTCTCGCCAGGTTCCCAGCCCCCAGCCCCCAGCCCCAAGGTCTTTGCTGTAGTCCAGGGGGCCCTTCAAGGTTTACTACCCACAGGTGCTTCCACATCCACCCAGGGTGTGAGTTGTTGCTACCAGCAACCTCCGAATCTCACTTGCAGCTTGCTGAGAATGGAGACAAAAGATCATGTAAAGGCATGGACCTGATTTCAAGAGCTAAGAAGGGGCTAGCTGGACGTCCTTTGCGTGCCAAATGGGATGAAATAACTCATGAATTCTTGGAAATGTTCCCTCTGACACACAGTATTGTTACACATTTTTATCGCATTTTAGGTGGGAGAAGTGAGTGTTTCTTACTCGATTAGAAGAATTTGTTATCTGAAACCCTTCTTTTTTTCTTCAAAGTGAGGGTTTCCCCAAATTGAATGTAGCAGCTGAAGTAATTTATCTTAAAACTCTTAAATGTCATTTATTTTCACAAATTTCATATTTCATTTTCTTCTCAGCTCTCTTGGACACATCTTTCATTCTCTTCTGTGAACGTGTTGAGTGTGGAACAGGGATCTCCTATGAAATAGTTTGTGATTTTTCATACAGTTGCTAGTTTCTAGTAGGTTTATAATCTGTGTTCAAAATCGGTTCTATCTGCTGAATTGAACTAATCCAGAACATGTATGGAGGCAAGTTATCCTGACTGTAAACACTCTGTGCTTACAGACCAGACACTTCGAGGATCGGGGGGCATTTTCTCATTCAGATCATTAGTAAATTGCTGAAATTGCAATAAAATGCTTTATAAATGTGTGACTAGAGAACTGACGAAAATAGCTCACTGGGTTACCCAAATGTGGAATGATGCATGTAAAATATAATGTTGGCAAATTTAGAGAAAATATAGCTGTTCAACTGAATGTTTATTCCCCAGGTGTGCTCTGTGTATGTTTTGCAATTAATATTAACTTGCTATTTTAGCTGAAACATTGATCTGGAAGGGAGACAATTTGCTTTTTTTAAAAATTTTATTATTTATTTATTTTTGGCTGCGTTGGGTCTTCGTTGCTGCACGCGGGCTTTCTCTAGTTGCGGCGAGTGGGGGCTACTCTTCATTGCGGTGCGCGGGCTTCTCATTGCAGTGGCTTCTCTTGTTGTGGAGCACGGGCTTTAGGTGCGCCGGCTTCAGTAGTTGTGGCACACGGGCTCTAGAGCGCAGGCTCAGTAGTTGTGGCATACGGGCTTAGTTGCTCCGTGACATGTGGGATCTTCCTGGACCAGGGCTCGAACCCGTGTCCCCTGCAATGGCAGGCAGATTCCCAACCACTGCGCCACCAGGGAAGTCCCGACAATTTGCTTTTTAAAAAAGTAGCCCAGGTGAGACTTTGGTTATCTTACCCTAGTTCTGCATTGACTTATACTTCATGCACAAAATAAATGCTTTACCTCTGACCCTTCATGTATCACAGGCCTGTTATCTCTAACTAGGTTTCCACCCAGGAAGCCCATATTCCAAAAGTTACTGTCTCCTGAGGAACTTTTCCTAATTCTTTCTCTGGTACCTTGGTGTTTCACATTATAGGAAGTCATTTGAAGGAAATATGTGTTTATAGGGACAGATGAAATTCAGAGCTTTTTGTTGTTTTTGAAGGAAGATATGATTGGGGGAAACAGAATGCACATGTGACATAATTATTTAGACATTTTTAGCTGTTGTTTTGTCAGATAGAACATAGCAAGATGATTTTAACCATTTTGGTCAAGTTGACCACTTAATTCAATTTAAAAATCAGTCTAAGGATTTTACTAGTTAGTATTTCATGTCAACACACTTTAAAGAAAATGTATGACATTTAAAGAAGCCTCTTTGATTTTTATGATGAAGCATCACTGGGAAGAGAGTGTTGAAAGAACGACAACTGTTTGGGTAGAATTACACTTAAAATAAGTTAGTTTGTAGAGCATGAACATTTCTTTTTGCTTGCTGTTTTGGTTTCTAATTGTTTTATGGCAGTGTCTATTTGGAACCAACAGTCATAGTTAAATTCTAGAGGAGAGGTTTTTATATTTCTTTCCAGAATATCTTGACTTTAAGAGTAAGATTAAACATAGGTACAAACATCCTTTTGTCTAAATTCCTTATTGTTCATGTGTTCAGAGGGATTAAGTTATTTGCAAGACCACAGGGCAAGTTACTGACAGACCTGGGCTGGAATCGCAGTATCCTGGCCACCACTTCTTTGCTCCCACTCAGTTGTAACAGTATGAGGACATGAGTTTGGATCCTCTCTAAAGATTGTGTCTGAAGACCAAGCAGGCATGTTTAAATCCCAATATATCCTGCTTAGCTGCTGATTGATAAATGATGTCTAGTAAATTGAACAGTCACTGAAGAAGCTTTAATTTAAACAAATGATTGGACTTTGTCTGGAGCAGGGGTTCTGCGTCTGGACACTCCTGACATTTTAGATTGGATAATTCTTTGTTGTGGGGCTGTCTTGTGTGTTGTAGGATGTTTAGCAGCATTCTTGACCTCCAGCTACTAGAAGCCAGTAACATACACACACACACACACACACACACACACACACACACACACACACACACACACACACACACACACACACACACACACACACACACACACACACACACACACACACACACACACACACACACACACCCTCAATCATGACAACCAAAAACAACATCTCCAGGAGTTGCCAAATGTCCTGTTTGGGGGCAAAATCATCCCCAGTTGTAAACCACTGGTATAGAAGATGCGCAAAATCCTAATCAAGTCATTTTTAAAATAATCAGACTGATCAGAATTTTGAAGGAAAAAGTAGCTGGTTGCTTGGCTGGTTTTTGTCACTTTTCAACCGCTTATTGTAGATATTTGAACAGAATCGTAGTTCTTTTGTTTTCCAAAAATACAGATGCATCTGTTTACCTTATGCAGGAAAATAGCATCATAAACCTGCCTGCTTATTTATCTTAAGCTTCACTATTTTTAGCTTTTAAAAGTGGACTGTTTTTAGCTAAATAAATACAGATGTTATTTTAGAGTACTGCACGATTGGGTCTCAAAATGCACTGATAAGAATGGGATTAAGAAAAGGAAACACAAGGATAAAATCACCAGTCATCACTGAAAAGATTTAGGAAAAACAAGACTGAAATGAGCCCTTCCACGACTGGATGTTGTGTGTCCCTGACCTTGACTTACCTGTTTTAGTTTTTCTGCAGTATGTAAATAAACAGTTCTTTTTTTTTTTTTTGAACTTCAAATGTAATCAAGAGTAAGGAACTGTGTTTGAAAACCTGTCTATTGCTTTATTAACTTATCTTTTCATGGGAAACATACTATTAAGTTTCCAATTCTGTAACCTAAACAACAACACATTAGAAGCCATCAGTTACCATCCAGTTTCATATCTGTGGACCAATAGGAAGGCAAGGTTGATGGTTTCACATCTGTTTTAGGTGAAAGGCTGTTCCTGTCTGTGGTATTTAAAATTTAAAGAACTTCTGTTATTATACAATTGGGAATCCTTGGGGAGTAAAATGTTAATGAAATACATAACATGCACAGACTTTATGATAGCAGTTTTAAGAAACGCCTTTGGTGGGGTTGTTGATTTCTGCCCTGGCGGTAATAACTACGTTTTACAGAGCGCGTTAATGTTCACGTCTAAGAGCGATGGCTACGTTTATGCAGCATGTAATGTAGCACACAAACTCCTAAGCTTTAGATAACTTTCATATCAGAATTTGAAAGCCCAAGAGCAAAACAATGTGTGTTCTTCAGAAGTGGCAGAACCCACAGTTGGAAACTTTTCAAGCACCTCCAAAGCAAACTTCTCCAAAGGTGCAAAAGGCCCACCCTGGAAATTCCAAAGCCAGGATGCGAATGGGTATTCTGTGCCCTCATATATTTCTCATTTAATGCACCATTTGAAAGCTCCACATCCAAATGGCAATTTTGATCCACATCAAAATAGCAATTTTGGATGCTGACCTGAAACAGAGACACACACAAACACGCATACGTATTTCCTTTCTGCACTGCAAGCCCCCAGCCTTCACATTTCATTCAATTCTACGTTCAAATAAAGAGAGGAAAGTAGATTAAATTTAAAATGCTCTATAAATCCCAATAGTAATAAAATGCATTACGCTTTTATATTTCCAACTATCGAACAGAGTAAGCAGTTGAGACTAATTGCACATGTTATGACTAATGTGCAATTAGAATAATCACATATGAACTTGTACAAGTGACTTGTACATTTTTTTTTCAGCTCTTTTTGCCTCCACGGGTTAAAAACACATTCATGGCCTTCCTTTAATTGCCTTCCTTCAGAAGAATGAAGTCTTAATTTTACCAAAGTTTTATTTTTCTTACAATCCCAGTTCTTTAAACTTCTAACTACATTTTCTGGATTTAACAGAAAAATAAATAAGCTTCTTTATTCTTCTAGCAAGCCTGAGACAGCAATAGATAGAATTCTTCAGGGGATGGGTGATTGGACCTGACAGCTTCTGAAATCCTTTCAAGCATTTAAGATTCTGTGATTCTATTAAAAATAAATTTACTCTATCAGCTGGTACCATGGGCTTGCTTAAAAGAAAATATAAATATATGAAGCATAGCTCGAATTCGTTTTAAATAGTACTGATAATCATATCAGGCAACACATAGCAAAAAAAAAATTTTTTTTTTAATTAAAAAGATTTTCTTTCCTTAGATCAAGTAATTGTTTAGGTTGGCTTCACCCTGAAGCTTATCTGAGGATTCCACATAGAAACCTCACTAGCGGGGCTGTTTTGCTTGATTCTTTTGTGCTAGTTCAGGGGGAAGTACAGCTCACTAGGGGAGATAAGATGAAGTCTGGGCAGTTCATCTTTCATGTCTCTCTAATCTTTGATGGAAGTATCTGAAACGCAAAGGCTTACCCACCATTCCAGGCTGTTCACACCTTAATGTCTGGCCAATACTCGGTCTTTTTTCTTTCCTTAAGAAGACAAATACAACATGCAATTTGGAGCATGTTATAGGCCATCATACTAATGCAGAAAAGTGGAGGGAAAAAATGCAGCACCAGGGATACAGCTTAAGAAGAAAGTCATCACGGTGATCTGCATGCGTCTAAGACTCGATGTGTTTACTTAGGGCTAAAGCTGACAAAGACAGACCCCATCTCCGAAGAGAAAGACCGAGACCCAGGTAGATGCACAGGCTGATGGCTACAGGTGCAAGAAATTTGACAGAGCCTTAAGTTTGAAGATCGGGAAATTAAAGATAAAATTTCCAGTGGGAAATACTCATGATAATAAAAGAAGTTAGCAAGTTAAATGAAATATGAAACACTGAACAAATTGTTTTTGATATTTCAGGAGGCACACAGAGTTCATGGGGAAAAGAGAAAAGAACTTTTTTTTTTTAAGTTTCCAGTCTTAAAAAATGAAGACAGAGTATGCAGAATTTTCCTGGCCTAGTTTTTTAAACATTATTCTGAAAATCCAGACTAGTGTCACTGCTGGTGTCAACCAGCAACATTTTGTAGCACACATATTATCCTATTTCTGTAGTTTTAACTTAGTTTCCAAATACTGCATTCGTTTATAAGGATACTTTTATTTACAAAGCTCTAATACCAAGATGGTAAGAATTCATTTATTTAACAATCATGTACCATGTGAAGAAAAATCAGTCAACACATTTGTTCATTTAACATATTTCCTCTAAATCAACCACTCGTAAATAAAAGAATCTCGTTTACCAAGACAAATGTAGAAGGCATCTTACATGATCTACATCTGGACATTCCTGTCTCTTCTGGAGAGTAGGACAGAAAGGAAAAGCAGACAGGAATAGGTAATTTGGGGTTCAATCTGTAATATGCTGAAACTGAACTCTTATCAACTTCTGTAATATAATAATTTAGTTCCCTTAGTCTAAGAACTTTGCTGTTTTCCAGAAGAGTTTATGGGAACATCTGTTTATCTACCTATCTTTTTTTAAAGTGTCTAGATTTAGAATATTCATGTGTCTCATATAAAATTCATCTCAATTAACATCTTTTTATCAAAATATTTTAATTCCATTTAAAATTTATTTATTCCATTTCTTCTTATATACCAGCAGCTTTATTAAAACCACGCAGAGTAATGTGTTCTCAGGCCTGACTTTGCATCTTAAAGTGTAGTGACAAAATGATAGGATTCTTACTGTCCTGGAAACCTGCAAGGTAGCGTAAAGAAATGCTTTTTTCCACATTTCCAAATACGGGCCTTAGCTCTATTTTTTCTGCCAAGAAGCCCACCCCGCTACCCCCAACACCACACACATCACAGCATGGCCATGTTCACCAAGAAAACATTTCACCTTGTGTCACCTCCAAGGATGTGGTGAAATAGACGTGTCTGTCCACGTGTTAAGAATGGTTCCAGTGGATAAATGCGAATCACAGCTTCTTCCATTATGTTAAGGACTCCGGGCAGGGATAGGGGAGGAAGAGCATGATATGTTTCGTGGAACATCTGTGCTTGTTCTCCTGTGCTTTGAAATTAGACGTGCAGATGCATTTTTCCCATTGTGTGACCTGGACTGAAATGCATGAAATTACTACAGACAGATTTTTTCTTTCAGAACATTAAAAGAATTTGCAGTTCTGTTCCCTGACTGCATTTGGATGGCAAAACAGTATGTCTTCAGAGCACAAAATGTTTCCCCTTCCTCACCTTGGTTACCCACCTCCATCCATGCAGTTTCTAACTTTCCAGCTCTTTTCCTGTCACGGGCTGGCCTCTGCTCAGTCCGAAACTATAGAACATCCATTGTGAATGGTAATTACAGATGATTCTTTTAGGGAGTAAGTCTTTGAAAATGTATTATTTCAAGCGCTTTTCCACCTCCTTTATAAGTCATCTTCAAAAAATAAAATCAGTATACCCTTCCTGACTGAACGGTAAGCTTCCAAACAGGGAAAATGCATTTGACCAAATATATTAAATTGTGAAGTTCATCTCATCTGTTCTCAGGAATGATTGGTATCCCTTCAGAGACCCACTGTTTACACACAATTTCTGACAACCAACTGTACCTAGGCCGCCTGTTCTTCGTCTTCTCCCTTGTCTCCGGGGCAGCGTTTGTTATAACTTTTGGCGGGTGACCGACTTTAATCTCAGTAATCCCGTCAGCTCTTTGCAGGATTTTTAACGCCAAGTAGAGGGGTTTTCTTGGACACCTGCACGTCCAGATTCCCCATCAACACATGAAACTCTCATTAACCTGAGAGGCCCACGTAGATCCCTGAGAAATACATGGAAAGTCAGTGTAAAAGGATGCTGTCAAAGTTTATAGGCCAAGAGCCTGATTTAGACCATTGCCCCCATCTGCAAGTCTTTAGTTTCCAGAAACTCATCCTTGTGTTTGTTTTTGAAACCAAGCTTTTAGAAGGAGGGAGAAAAATTAAAGGCGTGACTTACTGCAAAACTAATAATAAACAAGCCATTTTGTTGGTGCTGAAATAGACAGATGCTGTCTGAGTACAGATGTGCGTTGATCTTGAGTCATTTAGAAATCTCCCCAATACTGCAGATAATAAAACTTTATGGGGAGCATAGAACAGCAGCTTTTGAAACAAAAATAGACCTTACCTGTACCTGTTTAATATTTTCTTGGTCTTTCAGGTTTAAAAACCTCTTTAAACTGCTGATAAATGGAATGATGTATGTGTCCATAACTGAGGTTATTGCACCTTGGAAAGGTGTTATGTTCCCTGGCCTCAATGCAGAATTAGTATCACTACTTCTTCTACTGGGCTGCTTCTCAGAGACCATGAGACAAACACAAAGATCACAAAAGGCCTGAAACCTGCACTCATTTCCCAGCCACACAAAGCTACAATTCCAACATCGTATGAGGATCATATGTTAATTAGGTGAAAACTTGGAGACCTATAGTTAGACAGTGAAATATTGATGTCGCTAATTTTTCAAAAATACAGAAGTGGTCTGAGAAAAGTCTAAGATACCAGGTACAGCCAATCCATAAATATCCTGTGGACGTCATGATCCCAAATAAGTTGGCCGTAAAACAAAAAGATTGAGAAGAGGTTGGAGAGCATGATAGATATGGCGAAAAAATGATTTAAGCCTTGCTGCCCTTTGGGGTAACTTCTGGGAGGAGGGACGCTTCGTAAGTTAGTGAGAGGTCTTTTGAGAAATAAATAAAAAAGAATCCTTCACGTGGCATGGACCTGGCCAACAAAACTCATCATCCAGCAGACCTTCCCTGTAAGTGGTGAACTTTTCAAAGGACTGGAAATTTTGAGTAGTTTTAATATTTGCAGTTTAAACACCAAGGTAAGAATAGTCATATTCCTCAATTAAGAGTACAAGTTTGTTGCTCAAATGCTAACATTGGCTTAACGATGGGTAGCTGGCTTTATCTGGAAAAAAGGAGTTTCAGATCTTGCCAGCAACGCTGAACTGACAGCATTGAATTTAAACTCGGCAAATGTGTATTGAGCGTTTGCTAAGGATGAGACGCTGCAGGTCAGGCGAGGTGAATTTAAAGTTAAAGAAGGCTCTGTCCCTCTTTCAAACAAGTTACAACAATCTAGCTACTACAGGCAAAACCACACACACACACACACACACACACACACACACACTCTCCAATTACCCAAATGACTAAGGGAAAAAATATTAGGGTCACATTCTTATGGTTAATGTGTGTACCAATGCATCATTACGACTCTCATAAAACCAGGAAAAATAACTAAATGG
This sequence comes from Eschrichtius robustus, assembly GCF_028021215.1. Classification (NCBI taxonomy): domain Eukaryota; kingdom Metazoa; phylum Chordata; class Mammalia; order Artiodactyla; family Eschrichtiidae; genus Eschrichtius; species Eschrichtius robustus. The sequence continues at coordinate 183,868,792 of NC_090824.1, forward strand.
GCTATGCATTGGTATTTGTGTTGGAGAGAAGAGGAGACCACGGCTTGGAATGGCTAATTAACTTGCTTAACATATTCCAGGTCGTTCTTTAATATCAAAGCCACAGAGGTGCTCCTGGGGCCTGTGCTTTTTTGCCACTATGTGCTGCCTGCATCACCCAAATATTTTTCCCTGTAGTCCTAGAGTTCATTGAGGGTATTTAATGCAGCCAGTTCCCTCTGTATTGAGATTTATTGTTTACTCGACTTTTTCCCTCACTGACAAGAGGGCAGGAATCTGGTAACCTTCCCTCTCTTGCACCCAAGCATCTAGCTCTTATTTGTGTGATAAAAGAAGAATCTCCAGCCACCAGCTTCCCTCCACAGTGCAAGGGATGTTAGACACGGAAATGGCCACCACCGGAAGCTCATGATCTCAACTCATGACCCTCTCTTTAATTGTTTGAGGAGCAAACGGTGTGATTTCTACAGCAGTGTGGACTCTTCAAGAAAACACGCAGTTTTGATGCCATTTCATTGAGATGTTTTCTTTCAAACGTAGATATAAACGGAGGGTAGGGCTGGACAGTGTGCTATGAGACTCAGGAGAGAGGTATCTGGCTCATGCAGACTGAGGGTTAGGTCTTATTCCCAGGAATGCTTGGATTCCCAGAGGCAGTGAAAGCACATATTTTAGCAGAATTAGCTCAGCAGTGCAGTGCATGGTCATGAGCTGAAAGTTTAATTACAAATAAGATTGCATGGTCTCTCTGTCACCAGCCCAGCACTTCCTGGCCTGGACCCGTGGACCCCATGAAGGCCTCTGCAAAGGAGGATGTGTGTTGGGGGCTAGGGGTGGGGAGGACACTTTTCCCTGCTCTAAAGGACTTTTGCCAAGAGATACTAGACAGAAGGAGAATGTTCATCATATCAGATATTTTGAAATGCAGGAAATTGGCTGGGATTTCTTTTCCTGTTCCTTCTGCCTTTAACTCATCAACCCTGACCCCTTCCACAGCCAAAATCTTATCCTATCCTATGAGGTCCAGTTTGAATGATTCAAATGACCTCTTGACCTGAACTTTCCCCTTGTGCACGTAATCGTCTTCTGAACCTCACAATGCCTCATCTGTGGGCATGGTGGCACTTCTTATTTTCTGTCTTGTATTATCATTTTTTTCTGCATAGGCCTACTTCCTTCCCGACCCTGGCATACCATATATATCTATTGAATTTAATGGATTAAATGGTTTTATCTGGACCCTTGGCGTCCTTCGGTTTACTTTAATTTCACACTTTCAGTTTAAGCGTCTACAATGCGTGAAGCACCATTATTGGGCTTTAAGACACATCCGTGTGGGCATGCACCCTGGCTCCATGCATCAGTTTGTAGTTTGCCCAAAATGTTTTTAATCATAAAAGCAAGAATAATAAATGCTTTATCTGCATAATACAGTCCTACTGAAATTATGTGCGGAGGTCTTAAATTCTTCTATTACGTTTTAAAATGGTTGTCATCCAGACCACCCTTTAGTCATTCTTCCATTACTGCGCCCCCTTTGTTTTAGCAGAGACAGACATCAGAAGCAGAGATCCGTTCACACAGTCTGCTTGATCTCACAGGATGTTGATCAATGCGGTCAACTGGATCCATTCCACTTGACCTGCTCGTGCATACCAACCCCAAGCAATTCCTACCCATTAAGCCTTCTAACTAGGAGAATGCTTCCCTAGTTTTCATGAGTATTACAATAAACAATTAATGGATGGAACCAAGAGTTATAGCAGGAGAGCCTAAGCCAGCCTGTGTCCTCCATGCAGGGATGCTTGCTAAGTCTTTGCTGACTGAATCTTCTAGCGAGAGCCCATGGTACAATGGTCCTATAGGCATTTGACTAGATCTACATCATGTTTATGCATATCTGAGGCTGGTTACAATTTTTTTTAAACTGTAGCATATTTATTTTTCTTTCTTGAGACATTTCCATTATGCGATTTTTACTACAGAGCTTGTAGGTTAAATTCTTAACCAAGTTTCTAGGGATTACATTTGTTGTGTTCTGAGTACTTATCCTCTTTCCAGATCAAAGTATTAGGTTCAGGTTTTCAATTTAATGTAACTTACAAATAAGTGTTCAAAAAATGTTAATAAAACTATTAAGTCCCTGAATCTTTTACCGCCCAGTAAGGACTCCTAAGTATCTAAGTTGGAAGAGGGGACCATCTAAGTGTCATCCTCCTGACTGAGCTATTAAAGTTTCTGAGGTCCCCATCTGCAAGTGAACATGGTGTTGAAGTAATGAAGCTTCTTCATTTTAAGGAAAAACAGAGTTTTCAGGCTGGCGTATGTCTTAAAAATGTACAACAATCTTTGCCAACGCCTAGGCATTCGGTCAGCCTTTCTCTTTAACTCTACACAGAAGTTTCCAATTGTCTTTGATGCTGATTACTTGTATCCCAGAGTCTATAGGAACCCCCATACGATCTCATTTTCTCCTCCTTTGTTATCAGAATACACGGTGTCCTGATGTCCAGATTTTACAGGCTTATTGAGTAAGAGAGGAATTCAAATGGAATATTTGTTTTCTCTGAACACAATTATATCTGTTCTAGAAAATACAGAAGGGAAAAAGAAACCCTCAGATTTTGCATGGAATATGTGAAGACTCCTCCCATATTTGTCTTAAATTGATGTCATCAGTGAAGCTGAGCATTTGCCGGTGGGTGTCACAGTCCTGCTGCCCTGCTGTCAAAGGTCTTTGAAATGCTGCATCAGACACCCTCAGGAGATGTGGCCCCGCCGCGCCCTCCTCCCAGAGCCGCGTCCTCCTCTTCACGCTCCATCTTCGTGGTTTCCACGTGGGGGTGATTTGGGTAGCTGGCTTCTGGAAATGTCTCTAGTTGAGATGCTGGTGTTAACCCGCAGTACGGAGTCCGTTTCCTTTCCTCCTGCCGATGCCACTTGCCCGTTCTGACAACTACGAGAGATCTTACTCTTCAGAGAGAACCACATGGCACTCCAGTTCCAAGAACATATCAGAATTAAATATTTCTTCTTTAATTTGTTGCTTCTGGTTTATGCCAAAAAAATTAATGTGAGAATGAAAGGATATGCCAACATCCAAAGGCAGTGGAGCCCCACAGCCTGATCTCCTTTATCAGCCAAAGGAGACAGAGGTCAGCCCTTGTTTGAGGACTTCATTTGTCTTGTGCTTTCCTTGTTGTTCTTTTGCGCGAAGTACAGTGGCATCAGGGAAGCCAGGCTTTGCGCTGCATCTGGGCTGCACAGCCTTATCTAGTGTTATTCTAGCTGGTTGACTCAAGTCTTCGGAAAGGAAAATTCATCTGTTCATTCACTTGGGATTGTTTTACTATCAGCACAGGCTTTGTTGCAACCAGTAGTTTGCTTCTACCCAGGAAAATGCTTTCCTTTATGGAAAAAAAAAAATTAATTCAAGCAATTAAGATGAGAAAAGAAAATTGGTGAGGTTCTTCCTGCACTGCACTTTTCTTGCTCTTGGCTATTTGTATTCTTTACCAGAATTTTTAAATGTTTTCTCATTATCTTTTGCTAAAAATGATCTGTCACCACTGTCTTGTTTTTCAACAGCATGAATGAGTCATTTGCAAAATTTGGCTTTCCAGTAGTCAATGTAAACGTTAAACGGAGTCAAAGTAATCATAAATGGTTTCATATTCTCAATAATTTTACAAATATGTAATTTCCAGAAAGAATAACTGTAAGATTTAATTTTTGTTCACTAAGAAATTCTAAATTACCTTTTGATAATTGTGCTTTTTAAGATAGGAATTGAGGAAGAGCATGGGTGTAGTGGCGTGTACATGGGCCACCAGTCTGATCTGGGGTAAGTCCTGGCTTAATCACTGACAAGTTACGTGACTCTGAGCAAGGTTCACACATCACTTTGTTCCTCAGTTGCTTTGTCCACAAAACCTTCCTTGTATGATTGTTAAGAGTTGAAGAGATAATGTATATAAATTTAGCCCTTAATAAAATGCCTGACACATAGGGGTTGCCTTATGAATTTTCTATATATAATAGTAATTTTAGCCATCAGTGTTTTTTCTATGTAATACAGTAATCATGAAAAATACATAAAGAGATAATTATGTCACCAACTATAAAATGGTTGTATTCCTACTGGTAACTATAAAAAGTCCAAGATCCTAAGTCAAGGAACATGATGATCAGGTGTTGTGAATTAAGCCCCCAGATCCTGGAACAGCACTGATGTTCAGATGCTTAGGCATTATCAGAAAGCACGTGTGTTATCTAAGGAAATGAGACAATTGCTTAAAAATATTTTCTTTAGCTTGTAGTGTCTAGTGATGAATTAAACAGCTCTTTGAGTCATCAGAGATGCTCTAAAAAGAATCCGACACACTCCACCTCCCCCCCAAGAAAGTATTTTTCCTGTTTTTAATCAGACTCCAGTTCTTTGTCCTTTATTTTTTCAGGCTCTTGTACTGACCTGTCTTGGGAATGTTAAAAGCCGGGAAACACTCCCTTGCCAATGGTCGCTCAACGGACAGTATTTTATTGAGCAAGACAGATTTTTCATTTTAGAAATGAGGCTTTCCACATTACGACGTTACCAATAGCTGGTTATGTATTATTATAGGAAGCGATGATATCTCTTTCATGGCTGGGAGGCTGCATGCTGGTATTTAACCAGCAGTTTGCAGAGGTTTGCTTCATGATTTACTGCACGATGCTTAAATGTGCCCTTTGTCCTCAAGTGATTTCCAGTAAAATGTGTATCTCTCCTGGCTTCTGTTTATCTGGGGATTGTGTTTCCTGTCATTACTAAGACAATGCCATGGTCATAAAGTGCATGTGGGTTAATACCTGTAGACATCTTACAACGAAGAGGGAGTTGGAGGTGGACGGTTTACCCCACAGGAGCTGTAGGACACCATCCCCTGCCCCCCAGAAGGGGACGAGGACAGCTGTTTTCTTCTACTGGTGTGCCTCTCCCTACCCGGGATGAAAGTTCCGCTTTCCTCCTCTGTGCCTGATGTCTAGCTATGTCTTCTCTTTGTGTGGGGAGCACAGTGAAGATAAGATGTAGGTAGACGTTCTACCAGCAGTGTTAGGCTTTTATATTTATATTGGAAACAGGATGTCGTATGGGGTCACTTCTGCTAACAGTGATAAGCTAACTCAGAGTGGCCACTCGAACTCAAAAGGAGTTTGGTAAACTTCCGTCAAATTGCCTACAGACCATCAGATAAGTACCAGATGTTTATGTTTGTCACACACATGGAGTGAAACGTTCCACAGTTTCAGTGAATGCAATTGACGTTCAGCTCTGTGCTTCCCCCTCCCATCCTCCCACCCCCTCACCATCACCCTTAATGTTAAACAGAAAGTACATCAAACTCAGGTGTGAAATCACACCCATCTTCCAATTAAAAATAAAGCAGCTGTGAAATAATGAATGACATTCTTTCAAAATAAGAAAATACTGATGGGAGCAGAGCTGATTGGATTTAGGGAAAGCAGGTTACTTAATTACGGTTATTGTGTGTCTGAATTTTTAAGAGAAGAAGGGAAATATTGTTTAGGATGATGAACCCTCCAAAACACAGAGGGCTGCCATTATGTAGAACTGCTCGGGATTGTGTCTTTGTCTCTCCAGCTGCCTGTCTTGGGTCTCCAATCTTGTCTACTGGATGTGAGGTTGGTGAGAGCTTATCAGAATTCAAAAAGCTAACCCACCAAAAGGATGGCCAGATTTTGAATGGTGTTCATGACAACTGATTATTTTGCTTCCGAATGAGCAGAACACAGCACTCTTTAGAGATCAATCCGTTTCTTGACAAATAGTGTCTATAGCGGTGAGGGAAACATGGCAGGTTGTCTAGTGACGTTATTTCATTCATTCATTTCCTCCCCGTTGCCTCTGCCCTTCCTGTTCCTCCTTCTCCCTAGAACATCCTTTCCCTTTTTATCCACTTGTGAGCTCCTACTGTGCATCTTTCAGTAGGTGTCTTAGACATCAAAGTCAGCTGTGAGATGTGTCCAATCCCCCTACCTCTCCTTCCTCCGTGCATTGCCCCATTCTGTAATCTTGTGTTTGTGTCTCCCATTGCTGCTCTTTGTATCCTCACCACTTAATACAGACCTTAGTGGAAACGCAGTACTAAGTGTCCACTGGATGAATGTCAATCAAGGTGAGTAGAAGTGTTCACAGGCGGCCGACTGATTAAATAGATGACACTACAGTCAGGCCATAGAATACCATGCAGCCATTGAAATTGATGTAGAAAAATACTTTTGGCATGGAAATACATCCATAAAACTAAACGAAAAGCAGGTTATCAAACATAGAGGTAATATGACCTCATGTTTACAATAACAAAATATACACAAGATGGTTACATATATTTTGCATAAGGAAACAAAACTCTGGAAGGCTATTATCAGCCGTTATTTCCTATTGGTGGTCTTATGAAGATTTTAATTTCTCCTTTAATCTCTTCTGCATCTTATGAATTTTCAATAGACATCCATCACTTTTCTATATGGAAAAGCAGATATTCCTTAAAAGAAATCATAAAAGTCTGGATGGAAGTAGAGGAAAAAGACAATATGATGAATTGACAGATGGAGACCTGAGCTTTGCACTAAACATCTTGGAGTTAGAAGTGCCTTATCCTGCCCATCAGACCAAAAAGAGGAAATAGTCATTTGCCGTCAAAAAAAAGAGGAAAATGTTCTTTTAAGTTGACAAAACTTTACATGTGAAGGCACAAAGACAGAAAAGGCATATCTTGTGTTAGGAAGAATAAATACTTTATGTGGCTGGAAGATACGGTTGGAGGGAGGTAGATGCAGCAGGTGAGACTAAAACAGCAGGTAGATTGAGGCCAGTGTCATGATTAGCAGAGATGGCTTCAGCCCTGAGAAAGGTATAAACACCCAGGTGTTAAGTCCCTCTGGGTCTCCTGACAGATACCTGTGGTGTGAGCAGTTGTGCTTCTGAGGCTGAGAGTTGTCTATCTCCTCCCAAACTCTCTCAGGCGCTGAGGGTCTCTGTTAGGGCATTCCACAAAGGTCGCCAGGGAGAAAGGACTTAAAAGAACCTGCGTGGTATTGCCGGTGAGCGTCTCCACAGTGCTGGTCTGTGTCTTGGTAGAGTTCTGGGTACCATTCAGTTTTAATTGCAATCATTCAAGTCCCAGTCCTAATCATTTGGTGAGGTTGTCATTCATCCTTTCTAAACAGTGGTAATAATGTTAAGAAGAAAAATGAAATGAAATTTCAAGTATCCCAGCACAGTGAGCAAGAGAATCTGCAGAGTTTTAAAGCACAACAGGAAACCTTATGCAAGTACAAGGGGAGGTTGTGAATGCATTTCATTGCTGTTGAGAAAAGAAAATATCTTTTCTTCTTTATGAGTGATTCATACGTATGCTTTGGGGACTTTCAGTCTGGGACTTTGGTCGTTTCATGTGTTGGGCACCCGGTTAATTTCAGTCAATGGCTCCTTCCTTTCAAGTCAGTTGTTTCTAGTGTCTAGGATTCTTCTAGCTGACCACCAGTTAACTTCTTTCTTACCTAGTAACTAAATCTTACCCTGGGAACAAAATTTTAAAAATAGGAAAAGGACAGCCAGGGAATGAAGTTCTAGAGTTATTTCCAATCAGCCTAAGCTGCATATACACTCATGGGAATTTAAGCATTTCCAAACTGAAGAGCCATTTGCAGGTTTGACAGGAAGAGTTTATTTGCACAGCTCTACTTCATGCTCCCTTGGATGTCAAGGTTTTAAGGGCCCTTCAGGTTGAAAGTGGATTCGGTATTAGGCATGAGGGCATGACTCAGTGGACAGTCGGCAAAGCACTAAGTGTCTGAGAGCATCTGAAAACAGTTGAAAAAGTTCCGTGCAGCCATGTCTAGAGTACCCATTAACTTTCAAGTTGCAGCATTAGGAAATCAGAGAGTTTTTGCAGCAACCTGAAATCATCTGGTTATTTGTCCAGAATAGAGTTAGGTTTGGGCTTGCCAGATAACATCCAGAAAAGAACACCCAGTTAAATTTGAATTTCAAGTAAGCAATGAACCTGTTGTTAGTATGTCCCAAATATTGCATGGGACATATTTATACTAAAAACATTTGTTGTTTATCTGAAATTCATATTTAACTGAATATCTTGCATTTTTGTTGGCTAAATCTGGTAAACGTGGACTGCCTCCGTTTTTTGAAATTTGTACACAAATTCATACAAAGTACTAGTATTCACTTTTGGAAAAAATGCAAATTCCAGTTAACAAGTATAGGCACTTGATAAAATATGTTGGATAAATACTTAGTTGTTAAATTAAGATTTAGAACATCCACTGTTATTATCTTAAAATATTTATTGCTATTAAAGGCTTGCTCCTTTTTCTTTTAAATCTGGTGAAAGCATTTAGAGCCTGGACTTTATATCTTAAAAATCAGGAAAATGAAATAAAGATTGTTTTACATTGAATGGTATCCCCTTCCTTTCTAGATGAAATCTCCTATTGTTGAATTGTGTTAAGTTCAAGTCGGCTTCTCTGTGGCAGGGACATTGCTGTTTTTCCTGGATGTAAGTCTTGGTTCAGTTTTGAAGGAACGGGCAACCTGTTGATTTAACTACCCCAAGGGCCTTCAGGAAAAAGCAATTCGTGGAAGACAATAGCCGTTCTTCACAAGGCAGGCTGTACATAAAATGGAAATTCTTTAGCTGTTCATGACCCATGGGCACTAGAGGGTTAATTGAAATATAGTTTTCAGAAAATTGGGTTGTTGTGTAGCAACTGGAAAGCAGGATTCAGAAGTTGTGGTTGGGGGGGGGGCGGTGGTGTGCTTAGGGGTTTTGGGGGGTTTTGTTTTTTGGCTTTTGTCGCCGTTTTCAGGGAAAACAGCCTCTTACTAGTGAATATAATATACAGTTGAAATATCTTGTTACTGTTAACCAGTTGTAACGTGCAATTTCTTTTTGTGTCCTTTACAAAATATTTGCCAAATATTTGTGCTTCATTTCTTTAAAATCTCTGTATTATACAGAAATCCAATAAATAGAGGGCATAGTAGAGGAAACCAATTTTATAGAAATAATCAAATGTATTCATAAAAGGAAAATATTTCTAATATAGAGAAACTGGTAATGATTTTTGTTTTAAGATGATTCTTGGTTATTAACAATGGAAATAAGGAAAGTTAAGGAAAAAATACCTGTTTTACTCTTCTGAAAGCATGGAGTCCTAGGAAGTCAGAGAGGGAAGGGGTCTTCCGGGTTATCTGGTGCAACTCGTTCATTTTACAAATGAAGAACTAGAAGCCTAAAGATGAAGTGACTTGTCTGAGGCCCGATAGAGCAAGCTCAAGGCAGAGCCGGTACTGGAACCTTGAGGGCCTGATCTCTGCCCTTCCCATTCACATCACAGGGCCACGGGAACAACTCAAGCCACTGCAGACCTCTGGGATGCAATCAGGGACCTCGGGCTTTGGTCACCCTCTGGTCGTCACTACTGTGGTGCCCTCCAGGTGGCCCAGCCGTCAGGGGTGTGAGAAAGTCCAGTGAGGGATGAAGGTAAGGCCGCTGTGCTGAGGACCATCTCCCCTGGAAACTCACCAGTGGAAGCTTGTTAAGTCCTAGCTGTTGTCCCACAGAGGCATCGTTCCTTCCCAGATTGATGCCTGGGAATCCTCCTGCCTCTCAAGCTGAACTACAAGGAGAGATATGGAAAAGGAAGAAATTTAGATGGATCAAAAATCCTAACTTTGCCCTCCTTCTCTCGACTCCATTCCAGATTATAAATCTATGGCCCATTTCTCAACCCGCAGTACACACAAGTGCTTTCAGAGTCAGGATCGCTCTGATCCACATTCTGTTTGGAAGGAGGTAGGATGCTGCAGAGTGATGGGAAGTGGGATCATGATAGACCCAAGTTCTAGTCCAGGCCTCTCCGTATCCAGTATGTGAGCTTACCTTGTTTGTCTTGATTTTCTATTTGTAAAATGACATCTATTAACGTGCTGTTTAGAAAGTGTTGTGAATCTCTTAGAAAATACAGTAACATGATATTGAACCCAGTTTTCTCTTTTGTACCAAGGATCAAGCAATCTTGGTGGCAACGATGAGAAAGGTCTCTTTTTTGGCCATTGCTAACCTAAGGCAGCTGCTGTCTTATCATATTGGAGGCTTTCTTGGGGTTGTTGATGCCGATGGAATTAGGGTTTGTTGATCCCAGGTAGATGAAAACTACACCATGGTACCCACAGGAAAAGATGCTCCACATTCCCGAGGTACAAGGATGGGCAACTGACAAGGCTGGTATTGTCTTGTAGGTAGACCTGGGCCTTCTGCGCTTTGTCACTGCTGTCGGGACACAGGGAGCTATTTCAAAGGAAACCAAGAAGAAATACTACGTCAAGACTTACAGAATAGACATTAGCTCCAACGGGGAAGACTGGATCACCATAAAAGAAGGAAATAAACCTGTTGTAAGTTTCCCTTCCACCTCCTCCAGCAATCCGGTCTTTGAAGTGGATGATCAATTTTCACTTGTTTGTTTGGGAGCTTGCTGTCTGGCCTGGTTTATTTTCGAATTGATTTAAAATGAAAAGTGCAATTAGAGGTTTAAATCTGACCAAGGGGTCTCATGTTCCCAGATCCAGAAGCCAAAAGGAAATTATATGGATGTTTCCAAGAAAAGTCAATACTGGCCAAATTAAGTCAAACTCAAGAATCACTTTAAACCTCCCACGGGGACACGGACTATGCAGGATAAACACCGTCCTCTTAGAACCTCTGCAGTTGTTTTGTTTTGTCTTTCTGCCTGTGTTTCCTCATTCTCTTTCCTAGACTGATCCTTTCTTCCTCTCTGTAATGGGCTGGTTTTAGAAGACTCCTTTTCATCTACCCTCTGTGGCTCACAAACTAATTTACAAGTGTGTTTGGCTGCTTCTGTGCGAATGAACAGAACTAAAGGTGTTTCCTCAGATCCCATGAACCACACGCCACCTCCTCACTACTTTTTTGTCGAGGAGGCCACACCATGCCCTGCCCCCCGGGGCACTCTGCTCTGAATTATTTGGAACTGAGATGTTTTTCTCAGCCTGCTGTTTATTTGAAGTTATGCTTGCTCTGATTTACTAATCAAAAGATTTTGAAGAACTCGTGCTTGCTGTTTCCCCAAAATTAAAAGCTTGCCCTGGAGGCCGAGTGAAATGCACAGAATTGGTGAGGATAGTAGCAAAGATCCAGGTAACCTGGAATCCTGGGTTCGGGAAGAGACCAGTTAACATGTCCTTGTCTCCATTTGGGGCATCCCTGGCCTTGATTTTCTCCTTCTGGGTCTGAAACTGAGAAAAGCCTCCTGGGTGTGAAGTGAGAGGCCTATAAATACCCTCTGATTAGCTGCAAAGCCCTCACTGTCCCTTAGGGCAGGCAGGAAGGCCGAAGACATAGGGATGCAGCTGCTCTGTGAACAGACCAGCTCAAGGCCGCTGTCTAGCCCTAGAGGATGTGAAACAGATCCTCCATCTGGGGAAGAAAAACCCTCATAGTCATCATTGGTGGAGATCTAGTGAGTAAATTTTGACCTTGAGTGTCATGACTTATTCTTGTTTTGGAGTCGTTTTTTTGAAGCCATGCTTTAGTTTCAAACAAACGAAAAAACACTAGTGCCAAGGACACACCAACATACAGAAGAACCCGGAGAGAGGGGGGAGGGCTGACCCCAGCTTTCAGGCCGTCTCTTTAATCAGTGAGCGCTGTCTCTCCAAGACACGCTTCTCAGCCATGGTCCGCGGTTGTCCACGTGGCCCGGATGTGGGTGTGGGAAGCACACGAGGGCAGTAGGGGCATCTGACGTGCACACAGCTCACTCCCGGTCCATGATCTGGGTCACCTTGGCACACAGAGGGCCTTCCAGAGTAGGAGGCAGAAAGAATAAAGGGTCAGCAAAGACCTGGCATGTGTCTGCACCCTTTCACTGAACCCGAATGAAATCCCCACATCCACCCAGAGTCCAGCTCTTGTTCCCCACCAGCCTTTCACTACTTTGGGGCCTTTCAGGCACCACCCCTTGCCCCGCTTTCCTCAGAGAGAGTTGGCCTACGTACCTCAGCAACAGCGGCCTTCGACCACCAGCATTCCAGCAGCCCTCTTTCTGTTGGTGGCATGTGTGTCCTTACCTGGTTTTCAGCAAACATAAAATTCCTTCAGGGTGAACCAGACTGTGGTCCCTCCCTGAGGTGGATCTGCTGGCCCTTGAAACACTGGTTTGGGAAGCTCTGCTCCTTCACGCAGGTCCCCATTATTCATCGTCACGCAAAAATGCTTCCAAACAGATTGTTTCCGAGAGAGATTTGCTGAAGTAAGACAGAAATCTAAAGGCCGTCACAGGCTGGGATAAATTCCGATATTAAATCGTCTCAGGAGAGGGATCCGGCTAACAGCCGACTTATTAAAGCATTTGACCACCTCCCATGGAGCAGGCCTCATGGGCTAAATGGAGTAAGAACTCCAGGCTGACTCTCCTAAGCCCCTTCTCCCAGGGGAACGGTGGTCCTCCTCCTAGGACTCATCTGGGAAGGTGGGTGGGAGTCTCTGCACCTCTGATGGCCCAGGGATGCTCTAGCTATACAAGGCCTGTGACTGAGACATGGTGCTTTTACACGGCTGTCCCCACCCAGAGCTGGAGTAAAATCCAGGGGAGTGGAGGCTTTCAGTCCCACCTGAGACTGGTCGAGTGCCGGAGGGTTCCATGTGGCAGACAGTCCCCGTTCCTCAGAGATCTCACTGGAGGTCACTGCCGTGGCGCCATGCCCAGGCTGAGTGTCTCCGACAGACACTTGTGGGAAACCGGTTCGTGACTGGCACTCATTACATCTGCAGTTACATGCCTCATCTTTCTTAGAATAAAATGACTCATTTTTAAAACTAGAAACAGAAGCCCTGGGAAAACTGATTCTCCGTTACATATCATTTATAACTCAGTTTTGATTTTGACCACTAACACATAATTTTACCAATAACTGGAAAAGTTTAAAGTCTTTCATTAACGTCAGGGATAAGACCTTCCATCAAGAAATGAAGTTAAAAGGGAGGAAGCTCCTTGACCTAGTGCTGAATATAACCTAGAATTTTCAAAAAGCAGGACCCTACATTGAGCTCAAAAAGTACTCCTTTGGGGGGGTTCCTGGGAAAGTACAATAGTGAGAGTTCCCAAGAATTGTCTACAGTATTCTGTAAGTCCTTCTGATAATGTTAATAATTTTCCCACTTTTTTAGATAATAGCATAGTATTCTATAACAAATGCTATCCTTATAATAGTACCTTTGGAGGCTCTATCCTCTCAGAAAATTGAATAGATGATTAGGACAACATTCTATATTAGACGCAATTCTTTCTGATTGCCATTATTTGGAAAAATAACATGACAAGTTATTAACACTACCTCAACCACGGTAAACAGTGAGGAAATTGTAAATAATTTGACAAGCACTGGTGAAAACATATTTCTGGATTTGTTTTCAGACAATCCAAAATGTCTGCTATTAAAGGGCCCTTCCTTTTTCCATCTAGATCTTTCAGGGAAACACCAACCCCACAGATGTTGTGATTGGAGTTTTCCCCAAACCCCTGATAACTCGATTTGTCCGAATCAAACCTGTGACTTGGGAAACTGGCATATCTATGAGATTTGAAGTCTATGGCTGCAAGATAACAGGTAAGATTGAAGATCACCTGGGTTTGATTTATGTAAACTTTTAAATATAGGGAGAGTCATTTGGTATAAATGGGGTCGGTCATTTTCATTTGATAGTTAAGAGCATACACTTAGTATTTAGACAAAAGTGAGTTCAAATCCTACTTGTACTACTCACTGGCTTATTTCTTTGGGCAGTTTATGACCTTTCAAAGCCTTAGTTATCTCACCTGGAAAACAGGGTTGTTGTGATAATGGATCAGCTAGTGGATACGAAGCATTTACACAGCCTGGCGTGTGGTGGGTATTTACTAAGTGGTGCTTTTCCACTAGATGGCAAGCTCCAGGAAGGCAGGTAAAGCTCCAAGAAGGCAGGTACCTTCCCCCTCATCCTCTGTCTCCTCGGTACTCGGCACACTGACTGCTACATGGTAGATTTACAGTAAATAACTGTTGCGTGAAATGTTCTTCACCTGCTTTGTCTTTTTACTTTTTCTTCTAATTTACATATATATTTTTTAATTGAAACATAGTTGATTTACAATGTTATATTAGTTTGAGGTGTACAGTATAGTGATTTGATATTTTTGTAGATTATACTCCATTTAAAGTTATTACAAAAGATTGGTTATATTCCTGTGCTGTATATTATATCCCTGTATCTTTGTTTTTGTTTTTGTTTTGTTTTTTAACTTTTTATTTTATGTTGGAGTATATCCAATTAACAATGTTGTGATAGTTTCAGCCAAAGCAACTCAGCCATACATATACATGTATCCATTCTCCCCCAGACTCCCCTCCCATCCAGCCTGCCACTTAACAGTGAGGAGAGTTCCCTGTGCTATACAGTAGGTCCTTGTTGGTTATCCTTTTTAAATATAGCAGCGTGTACATGTCAATTCCAAACTCCCTAACTTTCCCTTCCCTCCACCCTTCCCCCCCGTAACCATAAGTTCATTCTCTAAGTCTGTGAGTCCGTTTCTGTTTTGTAAATACGTTCATTTGTATCATTTCTTTTTAGATCCTGCATATAAGCGATATCATACAATATTTCTCTTTCTCTGTCTGACTTACCTGTCTTTTTAATTTTGAAGTCTAGAGGTGGCCTTATCAGCTGTAGCTGTTCAGGAGGAGTTTAATTTACCAGAATTTCTCCTTTTACTCACTTAACTGCCCTGACAACTTTCTCCTAGGTTTTGGCTCAATATATGTCTATCTTTTTTTGAATGAATATGCTTATATTAGAAATCAATTTGTCAATATTTCTCGTTTTTGAGTTTGTGTCTTCTGACATTAAAAGGACTTTAAAAGTGTCTGTTAAATTTGGAACAAGTAGGTGGATTACATCCACTTGAGAGGTGAAGATGAGGTACTGGGCGATTAAGTGGCTAAAAAGATAGGCAGGTACCGAGCGGGGAGTAAAAGAAGGTCCTGTTAGTCTCACTGTGTTTCTATGGTGACCAGTACTGCTCTTACTTGTCCATTGATCTTCCTGTACAACCACTCTGTATTCTGAAGTAAGTAGCAGTCACGTTAGAATTCCTTTCCATTTAAGTAAATACACTGCAAATTTTTCATTAAAAAAAAAAGTACAGTGTAACCTCCATAGTAAGCTTAAAACTTCAAAGACAGAATCGGTAACTGATTCACCAAAAAGTAATTAAAAGTGAACAACGTTTAAAAATCTGAGAACTGGGACTTCCCTGGTGGCGCAGTGGTTAAGAATCCACCTGCCAATGCAGGGGACAGGGGTTCGAGCCCTGGTCCAGGAAGATCCCACATCCCGCAGCTAGAGAAAGCCCGCGCACAGCAACGAAGACCGAACGCAGCCAAAAATAAATAAATAGATTTATTTTTAAAAAAAATCTGCTAACTATCTTTCATATAATGTTAGTATACATATTAAGGGCATTTAACTTCTCATTGCATGAATGCCAACACTATTGTTTTTATTTTTATCCTCTTAAGTATAATTATTTCTAGAGAAGGAAACTATTGACTTTTGAAGGAAAAAAAAATCACCTGGGCAATTTTCCATGAAATTACAAGCAATTTGAAGAAGAGCTAATGAAGGAGAAAAAATATATACATTTGTTTACAGTACAGTTCGTTTTGGAAAGTGAAAACTGACTTTTGATTTCTTCCCCAAATTTTATTTATTTGCATCCTAGAGACAGACTTGTTTATTGTTTTAGGATCTAAGCATTTAGAAAGTTCAAGTCCTTGGAGGCAGGAATTGGGTGGAGAGGGGCTTGGAGGGAGAAAAGGGGCAGTGAAGGTTAGCTATAATCTTGGCTTTATTCTTTTTTTAAAATTTATTATTTATTTATTTATTTTTGGCTGCGTTGGGTCTTCGTTGCTGTGCGCCGGCTTTCTCTAGCTGCGGTGAGCGGGGGCTACTCTTCGTTGCGGTGCGCAAGATTCTCATTGCGGTGGCTTCTCTTGTTGCGGAGCACAGGCTCTAGGTGCACAGGCTTCAGTAGTTGCGGCACGCAGGCTCAGTAGTTGTAGCACACGGGCTTAGTTGCTCCGTGGCATGTGGGATCTTCGTGGACCAGGTGTCCCCTGCGTTGGCAGGCGGATTCTTAACCACTGCGCCACCAGGGGAGTCCCACCTTGGCTTTATTCTTGATCAGCAGTTGCATGAAAGTTCTAGGTCATTTTCAGAGCATTACAAATGTGAGAGACTATCCATAAATTCATAGAAACAAGGCCATCTGAGGGCAGGGTGGAAATTTCTGGTCCATTCCTCCCACCTAATTTCACGTCACTGTACCAGAAAAAAAGAAGTAAACTTCATAAAGACTCCAAATGCGTTAGTGTGAATTGTGAATTTCTGGCTCTCCTTTTAATTAAACAAAATCCTTGTTTAAGCCTGAACTGCTCTTTCTCATTTTCACAAGGATTTTCCTGAAAGGTAATTCTAGGAGTATGAGTCTTCACAGGTAAACAAGGCAGATAATTTACTGGATTTTAAAAAATAGTTAAATGACCTAGTTATTTAAACAGATGTCTAAAATACCATGTTTTGTTATTTTCACACATATTCTATTTTACAGTTACTTTAAGTAGCTATTTTTTTTCAAACTGCATACTGCTACTATCTTAATCATGACCCCTAATATATTTTAGACACTTTCTAGTAAGATCTTTCTAGTAAGATCGCTACAACCGCCAAATAACTGATCAAAGCAGGTTTTTGGAGAGGCCAGTGTGTCATAACGATGGTCACACAAAAAGAAGGTGTGCAGACATATCCAGGCTTTGCTCTGGGCTATCCATTTAGTGAATGAGTGACCATGGACAAGACCCTCAGTCCCTCTTATCTCCATCTCCTTGTCAGTCAGTAGATCTCCATCTTCTTGATTCAGCTGTAATGAAGATTTAAGTGAAAGGATTTTATAACGCTTGGCTTAGAGTAAGTGCTCACTAAACGGTACCCAGTAAATTAAACAGTTCATGGTACTCAGTAAATTGAACCTAGAATAGGCCCCAGCAAACAGAGCCCCTAATGAGACAACAATATCAGTGTTTTCTTCTTAATTACCAGAGTAGATAATTTTCATCTTTTAGAGGCCATGGTCCCCTCGGTGGAGACCAATGAAAGAAATACAAGACTGCAGGTTCACTGGGGGTCTGGAAGATGCATGAAAGCAGGAGCCATGTTTATCTTCTTTTCCATTGCGTCCTGTGTGCCTGGAACAAAATATGTGCTCAATACACTTATTTTTTTAATGAATGAATGAACTGCAGTTTTTTCCATTTCTTACGATAAACAAGTGACTGGATTGCAAAATTTTACCCTTTCCGCTTGAGTGGGAAAGCCCCAACTCAATCTGGATTTTTTTAAAAGAAACTGTTGAATTAAAAGTTACCATGAGAATACATCACTTGAATCCAAAGTCTCCAGAGCCCCCAAGTTTTAACCCAATTTTTCCATTCAGAAATTATTTTTTAGAAATACAGCAATCCTGGAATAACCAGAGTATACAATGGTGGGTCACCATATAGAGAGATAAGGAAAACAAAATTGGAGCAAACCATTCTACTTTGTAGGTAATTGACAAAGGAGCATTTTCATTATTTTGACAAGGCAAGCTTCATCATTTTGGCAAAGCTGGAAATTGGTGAAAATGCCCTTGCTGTCTGAGAACACACCGCAAACGCTGTTGACTTTTTCGTTAACCAGAAGTTAATTAACTGCGCTTCTGCACAGGTCAGCGTGTTCCTGTGTTGATCAGAGTTTGCAAGGATGATCTCAGGCCCTACAACATCCAGAGGTGCCTTCTGAGTCATCGAGGGAAGATTAAATTACGCTCATTCAGCTTCACCCATCAAATGCAGTTATTACCTCCTCATTCCTTGAAAACTGGTTAACTGAGTATTTGATTTACCAGTATATCTGTTTTCACGTTAAAGCTCAGTTCAGAGATTTTACTGGAAAATAACATCAATGAAAATAACCACTGCCAGAGGGGAAAGGAGTTGGGGGGGGTGGGGAGTTGAAAAGGGTGAAGGAAGTTAAGAGGTACAAACCTCCAGGTGTAAAATGAATAAGCCACAGTGACGTAATGTACAGTATAAGGAATATAGCTAATAATATGATAAAAACTTTGTACGGGGACAGATGGTTACTAGACTTATCATGGTGATCGTTTCATAATATATGCAGATGTCAAATCACTATGTAGTATACCTGAAATTAATGTAATGTTGTACATCAACTATATTTCAATAAAAAAAGGAAAGAACCACCTAATCCCCCATCACAGAACTCATTTCTCCCTCCCATCTAGGATTGGTTTTAAGGTTTCTAAACAGGGTTGCCGGCGAGGGCAGGACCCGGGCCTCATCTCAGCAGCGGACGGCCGACCCCTCTGGCTCGGGCCCTGGACAAGATTTGCTTGGATCTGCCTTTGGCCACTCTTGAAGGGGACAGTCTCCAGAGTGAGGCTGGCTCTGTGATGGGGTTTGAGGACTCCAATGCTGCAGCAGAGAAAGGAGGATGTCAGAAAACCATAGGAGGGTTGGGGAGAAGATGGCGGAAGAGTAAGACGCGGAGATCACCTTCCTTCCCATAGATACAGTAGAAATACATCTACACGTGGAACTGCTCCTACAGAACACCCACTGAACGCTGGCAGAAAACGTCCGACCTCCAAAAAGGCAAGAAACTCCCCCCGTACTTGGGTAGGGCAAAAGAAAAAAGAAATAACAGAGACAAAAGAATAGGGACGGCACCTGCACCAGTGGGAGGGAGCTGGGAAGGAGGAAAGATTTCCACGCACTAGGAAGGACCTTCACGGGCAGAGACTGCGGGTGGCGGAGGGGGGAAGCTTCGGAGCCACGGAGGAGAGCGCAGCCACAGGGGTGCGGAGGGCAAAGCGGAGAGATTCCCGCATGGAGGCTCGGCGCTGACCAGCACTCACCAGCCCGAGAGGCTTGTCTGCTCACCCGCCGGGGCGGGCGGGGCTGGGAGCTGAGGCTCGGGCTTCAGTCGGATCGCAGGGAGAGGACTGGGGTTGGTGGCGTGAACACAGCCTGAAGGGGTTAGCGCACCACAGCTAGCCGGGAGGGAGTCCGGGAAAAAGTCTGGACCTGCCAAAAAGGCAAGAGACTTTTTCTTGCCTCTTTGTTTCCTGGTGCGCGAGGAGAGGGGATTCAGAGCGCCGCCTAAACGAACTCCAGAGACTGGCGCGAGCCGCGGCTATCAGCGCGGACCCCAGAGACGGGCGTGAGACGCTAAGGCTGCTGCTGCCGCCTCCAAAAATCCTGTGTGCGAGCACAGGTCACTCTCCACACCGCCCCTCCCGGGAGCCGGTACAGCCCGCCACTGCCAGGGTCCCGTGATCCGGGGACAACTTCCCCGGGAGAACGCACTGCGCGCCTCAGGCTGCTGCAACGTCACGCCGGCCTCTGACGCTGCAGGCTCGCCCCGCCTCCTCCGTACCGCTCCCTCCCCACGGCCTGAGTGAGCCAGAGCCCCCGAAGCAGCTGCTCCTTTAACCCCGTTCTGTCTGGGCGGGGAACAGACACCCTCAGGCGACCTACATGCAGAGGCGGGTCCAAATCCAAAGCTGAACCCCGGGAGCTGTGCGAACAGAGAAGAGAAGGGGAAATCTCTCCCAGTAGCATCAGAAGCAGTGGATTAAAACTCCACAAACAACTTGATGTGCCTGCATCTGTTGAATACCTGAATAGACAACGAATCATCCCAAATTCAGGAGGTGGACTTTGGGAGCAGGATATATTAATTTTTCCCCTTTTCCTTTTTTTGTGAGTGTATATGTATATGCTTCTGGGTGAGATTTTGTCTGTATAGCTTTGCTTTATAATAGCTTTATTTTACTTCACTATATTATAGTCTCTTTCTTTCTTTCTTTCTTTCTTTCTTTCTATTTTTTCTCCCTTTTACTCTGAGCCGTGTGGACAAAAGGCTCTTGGTGCTCCAGCCAGGCATCAGGGCCGTACCTCTGAGGTGGGAGAGTCAACTTCAGGACACTGGTCCACAAGAGACCTCCCAGCTCCACATAATACCAAACGGCAAAAATCTCTCAGAGATCTCCATCTCAACATCAAGACCCAGCATCACTCAATGACCAGCAAGCTACAGTGCTGAACACCCTATGCCAAACAACTAGCAAGACAGGAACACAGCCCCATCCATTAGCAGAGAGACTGCCTAAAATCATAATAAGGCCACAGACACCCCAAAATACACCACCAGACGTGGACGTGCCCACCAGAAAGACAAGATCCAGCCTCATCCACCAGAACTCAGGCACTAGTTCCCTCCACCAGGAAGCCTTCACAACCCACTGAACCAACCTTAGCCACTGGGGACAGATACCAAAAACAACGGGAACTACGAACCTGCAGCCTGTGAAAAGGAGACCCCAAACACAGTAAGATAAGCAAAATGAGACGACAGAAAAACACACAGCAGATGAAGGAACAGGGTCAAAACACACCAGACTTAACAAATGAAGAGGAAATAGGTAGTCTACCTGAAAAAGAATTCAGAATAATGATAGTAAGGATGATCCAAAATCTTGGAAACAGAATAGACAAAATGCAAGAAACATTTAACAAGGATGTAGAAGAACTAAAGAGGAACCAAGCAATGATGAAAAACACAATAAATGAAATTAAAAACACTCTAGATGGGATCAATAGCAGAATAACTGAGGCAGAAGAAAGGATAAGTGACCTGGAAGATAAAATGGTGGAAATAACTACTGCAGAGCAGGATAAAGAAAAAAGAATGAAAAGAACTGAGGACAGTCTCAGAGACCTCTGGGACAACATTAAACGCACCAACATTCGAATTATAGGGGTCCCAGAAGAAGAAGAGAAAAAGAAAGGAACTGAGAAAATATTTGAAGAGATTATAGTTGAAAACTTCCCTAATATGGGAAAGGAAATAGTTAACCAAGTCCTGGAAGCACAGAGAGTCCCATACAGGATAAACCCAAGGAGAAACACGCCAAGACACATATTAATCAAACTGTCAAAAATTAAATATAAGGAAAACGTATTAAAAGCAACAAGGGAAAAAAAACAAATAACACACAAGGGAATCCCCATAAGGTTAACATCTGATCTGTCAGCAGAAACTCTGCAAGCCAGAAGGGAGTGGCAGGATATACTTAAAGTGATGAAGGAGAAAAACCTACAACCAAGATTACTCTACCCAGCAAGGATCTCATTCAGATTTGATGGAGAAATTAAAACCTTTACAGACAAGCAAAAGCTGAGAGAGTTCAGCACCACCAAACCAGCTTTACAACAAATGCTAAAGGAACTTCTCTAGGCAAGAAACACAAGAGAAGGAAAACACGTACAATAACAAACCCAAAACATTTAAGAAAATGGGAATAGGAACATACATATCGATAATTACCTTGAATGTAAATGGATTAAATGCTCCCACCAAAAGACACAGGCTGGCTGAATGGATACAAAAACAAGACCCATATATATGCTGTCTACAAGAGACCCACTTCAGACCTAGAGACACATACAGACTGAAAGTGAGGGGATGGAAAAAGATATTCCATGCAAATGGAAATCAAAAGAAAGCTGGAGTAGCAATTCTCATATCAGACAAAATCGACTTTAAAATAAAGACTATTACAAGAGACAAAGAAGGACACTATATAATGATCAAGGGATCGATCCAAGAGGAAGGTATTACAATTGTAAATATTTATGCACCCAACATAGGAGCACCTCAATACATAAGGCAAATACTAACAGCCATAAAAGGGGAAATCGACAGCAACACAATCATAGTAGGGGACTTTAACACCCCACTTTCACCAATGGACAGATCATCCAAAATGAAAATAAATAAGGAAACACAAGCTTTAAATGATACATTAAACAAGATGGACTTAATTGATATTTATAGGACATTCCACCCAAAAACAACAGAATACACATTTTTCTCAAGTGCGCATGGAACATTCTCCAGGATAGATCATATCTTGGGTCACAAATCAAGCCTTGGTAAATTTAAGAAAATTGAAATCGTATCAAGTATCTTTT
Source organism: Eschrichtius robustus (assembly GCF_028021215.1). Lineage (NCBI taxonomy): Eukaryota > Metazoa > Chordata > Mammalia > Artiodactyla > Eschrichtiidae > Eschrichtius > Eschrichtius robustus. The sequence continues at coordinate 183,891,035 of NC_090824.1, forward strand.
CCGACCACAATGCTATGAGACTAGATATCAATTACAGGAAAAGATCTGTAAAAAATACAAACACATGGAGGCTACACAATACACTACTTAATAACGAAGTGATCACTGAAGAAATCAAAGGGGAAATCAAAAAATACCTAGAAACAAATGACAATGGATACACGACGACCCAAAACCTATGGGACGCAGCAAAAGCAGTGCTAAGAGGGAAGTTTATAGCAACACAAGCCTACCTCAAGAAACAGGAAACATCTCGAATAAACAACCTAACCTTGCACCTGAAGCAATTAGAGAAAGAAGAAGAAAAAAACCCCAAACCTAGCAGAAGGAAAGAAATCATAAAGATCAGATCAGAAATAAATGAAAAACAAATGAAGGAAACAATGGCAAAAATCAATGAAACTAAAAGCTGGTTCTTTGAGAAGATAAACAAAATTGATAAACCATTAGCCAGACTCATCAAGAGAAAAAGGGAGAAGACTCAAATCAATAGAATTAGAAATGAAAAAGGAGAAGTAACCACTGACACTGCAGAAATACAAACGATCATGAGAGATTACTACAAGCAACTCTATGCCAATAAAATGGACAACCTGGAAGAAATGGACAGATTCTTAGAAATGCACAACCTGCCGAGACTGAACCAGGAAGAAATAGAAAATATGAACAGACCAATCACAAGCACTGAAATTGAATCTGTGATTAAAAACCTTCCAACAAACAAAAGCCCAGGACCAGATGGCTTCACAGGCAAATTCTATCAAACATTTAGAGAAGAGCTAACACCTATCCTTCTCAAACTCTTCCAAAATATTGCAGAGGGAGGAACACTCCCCAACTCATTCTACGAGGCCACCATCACCCTGATACCAAAACCAGACAAAGATGTCACAAAGAAAGAAAACTACAGGCCAATATCACTGATGAACATAGATGCAAAAATCCTCAAGAAAATACTAGCAAACAGAATCCAACAGCACATTAAAAGGATCATACACCATGATCAAGTGGGGTTTATCCCAGGAATGCAAGGATTCTTCAACATACGCAAATCAATCAATGTGATACACCATATTAACAAATTGAAGGAGAAAAACCATATGATCATCTCAATAGATGCAGAGAAAGCTTTCGACAAAATTCAACACCCATTTATGATAAAAGCCCTGCAGAAAGTAGGAATAGAGGGAACTTTCCTCAACATAATAAAGGCCATATATGACAAACCCACAGCCAACATTGTCCTCAATGGTGAAAAACTGAAACCATTTCCACTAAGATCAGGAACAAGACAAGGTTACCCACTCTCACCACTTATTCAACATAGTTTTGGAAGTGTTAGCCACAGCAATCAGAGAAGACAAAGAAATAAAAGGAATCCAAATCGGAAAAGAAGAAGTAAAGCTGTCACTATTTGCAGATGACATGATACTATACATAGAGAATCCTAAAGATGCTACCAGAAAACTCCTAGAGCTAATCCATGAATTTGGTAAAGTAGCAGGATACAAAATTAATGCACAGAAATCTCTTGCATTTCTATACACTAATGACGAAAAATCTGAAAGTGAAATTAAGAAAACACTCCCGTTTACCATTGCAACAAAAAGAATAAAATATCTAGGAATAAACCTACCTAAGGAGACAAAAGACCTGTATACAGAAAATTATAAGACACTGATGAAAGAAATTAAAGATGATACAAATAGATGGAGAGATATACCATGTTCCTGGATTGGAAGAACCAACATTGTGAAAATGACTCTACTACCCAAAGCAATCTACAGATTCAATGCAATCCCTATCAAACTACCACTGGCATTTTTCACAGAACTAGAACAAAAAGTTTCACAATTTGTATGGAAACACAAAAGACCCCGAATAGCCAAAGCAATCTTGAGAACGAAAAATGGAGCTGGGGGAATCAGGCTCCCTGACTTCAGACTATATTACAAAGCTTCAGTAATCAAGACAGTTTGGTACTGGCACAAAAACAGAAATATAGATCAATGGAACAGGATAGAAAGCCCAGAGATAAACCCACACACATATGGTCACCTTATCTTTGATAAAGGAGGCAAGCATATACAGTGGAGAAAAGACAGCCTCTTCAATAAGTGGTGCTGGGAAAATTGGACAGCTACATGTAAAAGTATGAAATCAGAACACTCCCTGACACCATGCACAAAACTAAACTCAAAATGGATTAAAGACCTAAGTGTAAGGGCAGACACTATCAAACTCTTAGAGGAAAACATAGGCAGAACACTCTATGACATACATCACAGCAAGATTCTTTTTGACCCAGCTCCCAGAGAAATGGAAATAAGAACACAAATAAACAAATGGGACCTAATGAAACTTAAAAGCTTTTGCACAGCAAAGGAAACCATAAACAAGACCAAAAGGCAACCATCAGAATGGGAGAAAATATTTGCAAATGAAGCAACTGACAAAGGATTAATCTCCAAGATTTACAAGCAGCTCATGCAGCTCAGTATCAAAAAAACAAACAACCCAATCCAAAAATGGGCAGAAGACCTAAATAGACATTTATCCAAAGAAGATATACAGATGGCCTACAGACACATGAAAGAATGCTCAACATCATTAATCATTAGAGAAATGCAAATCAAAACTACAATGAGATATCATCTCACACCGGTCAGAATGGCCATCATCAAAAAATCTAGAAACAATAAATGCTGGAGAGGGTGTGGAGGAAAGGGAACACTCTTGCACTGTTGGTGGGAATGTAAATTGATACAGCCACTATGGAGAACAGTATGGAGGTTCCTTAAAAAACTACAAATAGAACTACCATACGAGCCAGCAATCCCACTACTGGGCATATACCCTGAGAAAACCATAGGTCAAAAAGAGTCATGTACCAAAATGTTCATTGCAGCTCTATTTACAATAGCCAGGACATGGAAGCAACCTAAATGTCCATCGACAGATGAATGGATAAAGAAGATGTGGCACATATATACAATGGAATATTACTCAGCCAGAAAAAGAAATGAAATGGAGGTATTTGTAATGAGGTGGATGGAGTTAGAGTCTGTCATACAGAGTGAAGTAAGTCAGAAAGAGAAAAACAAATACAGTATGCTAACACATATATATGGAATCTAAGGAAAAAAAAAAAAAAAAAAAAGGCCATGAAGAACCTAGTGGCAAGACGGGAATAAAGACACAGACCTACCAGAGAATGGACTTGAGGATATGGGGAGGGGGTGGGGTGAGATGTGACAGGGTAAGAGAGTGTCATGGACATATATACACTATCAAATGTAAAATAGATAGCTAGTGGGAAGCAGCCGCATAGCACAGGGAGATCAGCTTGGTGCTTTGTGACCACCTAGAGGGGTGGGATGGGGAGGGTGGGAGGGAGGGAGATGCAAGAGGGAAGAGAAATGGGAACATATTGTATATGTATAACTGATTCACTTTGTTATAAAGCAGAAGCTAACACACCATTGTAAGGCAATTATACTTCAATAAAGATGTTTTAAAAAAAAATAAAAAATAAAAAATAAACAGGGTTGCCAAGTGAAATACAGAATGTCTAGTTCAATTTGATGCAGATAAATGCATAACTTTTTAGTATAAGTTAGTTCCCATGCAATATTGGGGACAAACTTATACTAAAAAATTATTTGCTGTTTATTTGAAATTCTGATTTAGTTTGGCAGCCTGTTTCTTGTGTTGTTGTTTTTGTTAGATTATTTGTTCGTTAAATCTGGCAACACTATTTCCAAAGGATTTGAGATGGAGCCAGGCTAATCAGGGCACATCTGAGCCAGCCTACCGTGGACGAACAGAGCTAGATCCTAGCAGCTTATGCAAACCTTGAATTGTTAGTGGAACCTTTCTCCTAATCGTGGCTAAAAGTGAGTCACTGGTTTTCAGTCAAAGGCAAATCAAGGTGCCTCTTCCTTGATCTTGGATGAGGCCGACTTGCAGAAGGAATGCCCTTTTCTGACTGCACGAGGGCTGTATTGGCAGGATGCGGGCTGGCATCACGAGGCTTGTGGATGCGAGGACTGTGCCCTAGCCAGCTCTGCACTAGAGAAGGGACCTTCTTCCGGTAGAGGTTCTGCCCTCCTTACAATATTCAAGTTAATTGTGTTTTTCTCCAAATGGTAACATCTGGTACATATTACCAGCTAAACATTTTCTTTGCAAAAGCTGGTTTTGAATCAGACAGGTGTGACCACAGTGACCAAAAATGTGACTTCTATTTTTAACACTATAATTTCCGAGACCCTCAGTAAAATCGTTTTTGTCAATCTTTTTATAATCCCCATTGAATTTATTCTTGGTTTCCAGATCCCAGCTTGGAGCAAATACTGCGGCTGAATTACAGGAAAGGGTGCTTGGGGAAAAGGACAACTGCCTGTTAATAAGCTGATTCATTCAACAAATATTTGCAGAGCAAATACCAAGAATAAAGGGCACAAGGAGTCATAGAAAAGTTTTTTTTTTAATTTTATTTATTTATTTATTTATTTATTTATGGCTGTGTTGGGTCTTCGTTTCTGTGCGAGGGCTTTCTCTAGTTGCGGCAAGCGGGGGCCACTCTTCATCGCGGTGCGTGGGTCTCTCACTATCGCGGCCTCTCTTGTTGCGGAGCACAGGCTCCAGACGCGCAAGCTCAGTAGTTGTGGCCCACGGGCCTAGTTGCTCCGCGGCATGTGGGATCTTCCCAGACCAGGGCACGAACCCGTGTCCCCTGCATTGGCAGGCAGATTCTCAACCACTGCGCCACCAGGGAAGCCCAGAAAAGTTTTTAATATGACTTGCTTCACTCCCTCAAAGAACTTAAAACCTGGGGAGGCAAGTAGCAACCCAAAGAACTGAATATGGCCAGTATATATGAGACATGCAAGTGGAGAGCTAGGAAGAGTCCCAGAAAAGGAAAACCATGTCTAGTTGGAGAGATCAGAAAAATTGAATATATAAGGTAAAATTTGAAAACAGGTCAAGATTTTAAGATAGTGGGAAGGACAAAATGATGGGGAATTATTTAGTGGAGGGAACAGAATGAGAGAAAGCCCCCAACTACTACCACCACCGAGGTGAGGGAGCCTTCATGGAGTAGGGGCCTTGCAAGGCTATGGTATGGAAGACCTGGCACACTGGGTTGAAAGTACGTGCATAATTTGTAGGTTAGCAGGCACCGAATTTTTGAGTAAAGAAATGGCATGATCTGAACTGCACAACTCAGGTGGAAAGTATCTGAGTAATTCATTCTTAAGGGTCAGCTGGTAACACGGACACAGCCTAATTGCATTAGAAACATGCCTCTCACGATTGGTTACATTTTAGGCGGAATTTTGATTTATGCAGAATGGAGTTGTTTCAGAGAAAAACAGATTCTCCTTCCTGGCATGTCCTCAATGGAGATGTACAGTTTTGAAAAGAGAATAATTGAAATGTTGAACATTTTGTTATTAACCCACCAATCAATTAATCAGTGATGGGTACTCTCCTGCTCAGAAGCTCCTTGGGCTGCTGTAGAAGATACAGAAAGATCTATGATGCCATTCATTGCCTTTGAGGAGTTTCTAGTCTGGTTCTGGACACAGGACTCCCAATCTTAAAACATGGAGAGAACGGCTTAATGCTAAACTCTGTGCTGCTTCCTGTATGGTAGTCATATTTCTGAGAAGGGAGGGTTCAGGATAAAGGATAGGGTCATTTGAGAAGTTTTCAGGAAGAGTCTTAAGCTGGGTTTGAAAGTCTGGGCAGAACTCACCTCTGTCAACAGGAGGATGAGGGGGCAGCAGGAACATTTTGAACAAAGGCAATGATGAGAATTCTCTCTATGGTATGTGGGAAGAAAATGGATTACTGTCAGTAATAGGAAATAAAATTAGATACCTAGGATGAAGCCAAAATGAGGGTGTTGAAAGACCAGATCAAGACTTTTTATAGTGTCCCATAAATAATGGAGAGCCATGGAAATTTTTCAAAGATCTCTCTCTTTTTTTTATTGTGGGCAAATGTACATAACATAGTTTACCATTCTAACCATTTTTAAGGATACAGTTTAGTTGCTTCAGTAATCACATTATTGTGTAACCATCACCACAATCCATCTTCAGAACTTTTCATTATCCCAAACTGAAACTCTATACCCATGAAACACTAACTCTGCACTCCCCTCCCCCCAGCTTCTGGAACCCACCATTCTACTTTATGTCCTTATGAATTTGACTCTTCTAGGTACCTCATATCAGCGGAATCATGCAGTATTTGTCCTTTTGTGTCTGGCTTATTTTCCTTAGCAATGGAAGATTTTTGAACATAAGAGTGACATCGCAAAAAAAAAAAAGAAACTATGAAAAGCGACGTGGGTATTGTTGATTCAAAACTGGGGTTTGAGAGGGTAGTCAGGAGACCACTTGGCATGTAGCCATGGCATCAAGACGATGCCAGAAGAAATGAAGATCGCAAGACTTTTTTTTTTTAACAAAAATATGACAGGATTTGGTAGCAGAACAGGAATGGAAAATGGAAAACGGAAAGACAAGATGAGTAGGCAGGAGCTAGCTGATTGGTGGTGATTCCACCCATTAAAGTGCAGAGTTGGATAAAGGGATTTGGTGTCGAGGGGAAAGGACTGTTTCTGTTTGGACTTGGGACATCTGAGTTGACAGTGGGATCGTGCAGAGTTCTCGTGCAGTTAGAAACAGGGGTGGGGAGGACACCTGGGGGGAGGATGGGCCCCTCCTTCAACGCTCAGTCCAAAGGTTCCCCCATCCCCGGCAGGGGGCCCTCCTACCTCTTCAAGCTGAGCCCAGCACTTTCTTTCTCTTCACCGCCTCATCATCTTCTTTTTGCTTTTGTTTTGGCAACTTTCCTGCTGTTGGAATTATTGGTTTACACATCTCCAGCCCCGCATAAACTGAACCTCCATTGGGCAGGACCTGGACTTGATCTAGGGATAACTTCCGGATACCAAAGGGACCGAATGTCAATACTTTGACCTTAAACTTGGAAGAACTCAAAAAGGGAAGAAATGAATGTTCTTATCAAAGATTTTCTTTACCGGACTGTGAGTGCAGGCCAGGGAGTGCAGAAAGAGGAGCGGGGAAGCTCTGGTTTCACGTCAGATGATCCAGACATTTGCAAAAGTACATGAATGCGTACAGACCATGTTTTTATTCAATATGTTGGATTCTCTTTCTAAGCATGGAGACTTTTAGAAAATCATTTTACATCGCCTATTCCGTTCCCCTCTCTAGATTATCCTTGCTCTGGAATGTTGGGTATGGTGTCCGGACTTATTTCCGACTCCCAGATCACAGCATCCAACCAAGCGGACAGGAACTGGATGCCTGAAAATATCCGCCTGGTGACCAGCCGCTCGGGCTGGGCACTGCCGCCCGCCCCGCACCCGTACGTGAACGAGTGGCTGCAGGTGGACCTGGCGGAGGAGAAGATCGTGCGGGGCGTCATCATTCAGGGGGGCAAGCACCGGGAGAACAAGGTGTTCATGAGGAAATTCAAGATCGGGTACAGCAACAACGGCTCGGACTGGAGGATGGTCATGGACGACAGCAAGCGCAAGGCCAAGGTGAGGCCCGGGCGGCGCCGGGAGGCGGGGGGCGGCGCCGGGAGGTTGGGCGGTGCCGGGAGGCGGGGGCGGTGCCGGGAGGGGCCCCTCCCTCACGGCCTTGACTGGAACCAAGGACCCCGGCCTGTTCCTGCGGAAGCGCTGCTTCTCATTTCCTGAAAGCCGTGGGATCTGTGGGGGCCAGTGATGGAGACAGTTAAGATTCCAGGGGAGACAGGAATTCCACGGCTGAGAATCGCGTTGCCGGTCACCTTTCTCTCCCGTAGGGAACAGCAGGTGGCTCAGGGGACCGGGACGTCGTGAGGGTGGGTCCAGGGGGCCACTGCGGTAGGCATTCAGAATCTCTCTGCAGACTCTAATCTCTCCGTGAGCACCCGCCCCCAGCCCCCTTCTCTCACGCATCCCTTAAGTGTATTTTTAAATTTTTTTAAATTTTTATTTTTTTTATTGAATGGAAGAGTCTTTAAATTCTATAGTGCTTTACAATTTTCAAAAGTTTCATAATTGTGCTGAAATACACATAACAGAAGATTTGCCATCTTAATCTTTTTAAGTGTATACAGTTCAGTAGGGTTAAGTACATTCACGCTGGTATGCAAGCCCATCTCCAGGACTTCCTCATCTCGCAAAACAAACTCCGCCCCCATTAAACAATAATTTTCACCCCCTCTCCCCCAGCCCCTGACAACCACCATTCCACTTTCGGTTTCTATGCATTTGACTACTCCGGAAGCCTCATGTAAGTGGAATCAGACAACATTTAGCCTTATTTTACTTGGGATGATGTCCTCAAGGTTCATCCATGTCGTAACCTGGGTCCGAATTTCATTCCTTTTTAAAGCTGAATAATATTCTATCGTATGTACAGACCACATATTGGGTATCTATCCATCCACTGACGGACACTTTCATTGCTTCTGACTCTTGGCTATCATGAATAACGCTTATGTCTATTTCTTATACATTGGAACCTTTCAAAAAGCAGTTGGCCCTTGAGGATCTAGTGAAAAAGAAATCTTCCAACCTTCACCAGAACACGTGGCATAATTTTTTTTTTTAACGAAACAGGTATTCTTTAGTGATTATGTTTTTCTAAGGCTCTTGGTTAAATATATGTGCATTTCCTGAGCACAGAACACCAACTAGGAAAGGACGCCCCGAGTATGCTGCATGGCCTGGAAACTGATTTCAGATTAAAATAAAGAAGAGCCCCCAGAAGTTCAGTTCTGCATGCAGAACTATATGTGGGTTCTGTATTCAACTGAAGATACTTCTCACCCCTAGCACAACTGGCCTTTCGGTCGCAGTCTTTCTGTCCCTGCTTTGCCAAGGACCTACTCCTTTTATGAAAAGATTTTAGCTCATTGGAGGGAATGGTAGTGTGGGAATATGGCTTCATACAGTCACTGGGGCCAAAGGCTTTGCAGGCAGTAAACAAAGCCAGGCCACGCAGCCAGCTCCCACTCGGCCCAGATGTGGAGGCTCTGCCGAGACTGTCCCTACGGCTGCGCTCCGCGCCAGTGGGCAGACCACCAAGAGGGATGATGCTGTCAGAAATGTAAGAATTCCTCTCCCATTTCATCCCCAGTTAACTTGTGGTTTCTAAAACATTTCCAGTGTTTTGTGGTTTTTTTTTTTAATCTATGTGCAGCTACTTTCTTGCTTGTGTCCGTTTCATTTTCCCCTTTTATGTCTACCCCTCTTGTTTTGGTAGAAGAAAAAGTAAAATAAACATCAGAAACTGGAGTTCCCCTAAGAGCCGATCTTTTCTGAGGAGTTGTGAGCCCTGTGGCTTTAGCACCAAGTGTGAATATGCTGCAAATCAACAACTTCCCGGAGCCGCTGTCGCATGGCAGTGTGAGCTGTTGTGACACGTTCTTCAACATTCGGGTTCTAAGAGGGAAAGAAAACAAATTGCCATAGGCTTTGGATGGGATGCGTCTTATGCTTCCTGGCCGTTAGTATCTAATCCACTCGTCTGCAATCAAGTCTAAAGCTATCACTCCCTTTGTAGGACATCGCATATAGCATTCACAAGAAGCCAGCACACAGCTTTCAATTTTAACAAAAAACTCCATTCAAGATTGGTTGAATGTGTTAGATTTTTTCCTAAAATATTTCATCCAGCATTATCATGTTCTTATGTATTTAAACCATAAAAGTTTCTAAGTTGTTTATATGGCGTCTAATCTCTGATTCCTAACATGTCCTTCCCCTGGAATAAAATCTTCAAGATGAAAAAGGAAACTGGTTAAACCTTCCACTTAGGAGCAGTATTTATTTCTAAATTGTACAAAGATAGTTAAAACATACTATATTTAAACTTGCAAATGAAGATTACCTGCTTAGGATGCCAAGTACCTTTTACATATGGTAAAGGGAGCACACAGTTTTGTGATCTAAAACAGCACTTTGATGGATTTTAAATCCTCTATGCCCTCGCCTTACTTCCTACCCTTAGATAGTGCATGACAGACAAGGTATCTCAGAGTCTTTGAATTGACTAGACTTTTCAGGGGCAAATAGATCTAAATACTCCAAGCCCTCTTCTTCTAAAGCATGATTAGTGAAAGGACACAAAGACATTTTGTGAACAATCGTATGTTGGCAAACTTAGCCCAATTCCATATGGCCCTTCCTTGCTAATATTCTGCCCAGTTCATCACTGACAACGTTTATAATGTATTTACGTTGTGCTAATTCTTTGCTCAAGGTAAAAGTAGGAGGAAAGCCTGGGACTCCGTAGATGTAAGTGCTTTTCTCCTAAGAGTGTTGGAGCTATGTTAACGTACACAGAGCTTGCATGTGTAGTAATACTATTTTTACTATAATTAGTATCTTACTGAGAACACTTAATTGGGCCTGACGTTATACGTCAGATTCTCAATTAATGGCAGCAACTGCAGTTCTATCAAGAATGCAGAGGCCCCCGGTAGTGAATTTACTCTTGAAAATGATAAAAGGAAACTTTAATTGAGAGAGGTGGGTCTGTATTAGCCCTGTACTTCTAGATTCCTGGAGGATTTTCTGAGTTGGAAGAGGTCAATTAATTTACTTCTAGAACTCAGAAAAAACCTCTAGTTATGTCACAACCTTCGCAATCTATCTTCTCTTACTTGTGTCACCCATTTGGCCAAGATATTTCCACCACCGAATGATGGCATCTTTGGCTGGTTTGTGATGTCTTGATGCAGGTATTGGGCAGGGTTCCCACTCCTGACGGATATATGATCTACCAGATTTGGAAGCCCAAATCACAATCCATTTAAAGAAAAAGCAATGAAACTGAATGTGTGGCCATGGGAATAGACCTCAGTGTCCTAGACTTCAGTGTTGTCATCTATTAAAATGAGGAAATCAGACTGGATTGTTTCTAAGGGCAGCGTGGTGAAGGGCGCCAGATAAGACTGGTAGGTCTGAATCCCAAGGTCATGGGCAAATTACTTGACCTCTCTGTGCCTTGCCTGTAAAAGGAGGGCAATAATAGAACCTACCTCTTGGAGTTGTCTTGAGGATTAATTGAGTGAATACATTTTAAGCACATGGAACAATGCCTTGCACGAGTAAACATCACATGATGCTTGATATATAAAAGGACGCTCCCAGTGATAAGGCAGTTTGATTTTTCTAATCCCCTCCCCTCTTCCCATTCTGGACAGAGTTAGGAATGATGTTGGGAGAAGAGGATACAGAGAGGCTTATCCATTTCTTAAAAAAGAAAACAAGCCTAGTCATTGCTCTATTTTCTTATGACTCCACTCAAGGATTTTGACCTTCCTGTCACTGTAAAAAGGAAAACAGAATAATCCAGTGGCAGCAGGGCAGTAACGGCCGGGCTCCTGAACATGTCACAGTGATGTCGAGTTAGGAATGCTCTTCACCAAGAGGTGCCAACTCACTGCAGTGCAACCAGGCATCGGAACATCGCTTAGCGGTCGGGACCCTGTCACTTTCCTGAGATGAGAAAGTCTTTTATCTACAAATGCCTCCAGCTGGTGGTGCTGCTTAAGTCAACAGCAGTTCCAGTGGATTGGAATGACCCAAGTTCTTGGTTACAGAGCACTTGAAGTACGTGAAATTTACTATCTCCTCCTCCAGGAATGGAATTCCTTGCTCTTCTAGAGGACGGAGTTTTAGCAAAACCAGGACCCATTCATTGAAGAGAATGTGACAGGAGTTGTTATTGGAAATGTGGTGACTGTTACAAGCTTTGAAAAATGGCAGGCTCCCTTCCTGAGTTTTCTTCCTCCACTTCAAGGAAGTGGTAAAAGTGTCACTTCTCCCAGGCACATCAGACTGTCATTTAAAAATGTGTCTCATTAAATCCTCAGCTTCTGGTCTAGCCTCAGTGTATCCTCCAGAGTTTCTAAGAAATGACATCTGTCACTTCTTAGAGAAGGTTTAATTGTTTTTTCCCTTCTCATTTAGGAAAGGAATGTCAGCCGTTTACGAAGTAGTAGAATGAGGCCCATTTCTCTGGCCTGCTAAGAGTCCTAAAGGAAGGACTTTTCTGCTGAAAGGGAGGTTTTGTTAATACCTGGTGTTCTTCATACTTCACAGTCTTTTGAAGGCAACAACAACTATGATACGCCTGAGCTACGGACATTTCCACCCCTTTCCACGCGGTTTGTCAGGATCTACCCCGAGAGAGCCACTCACGGCGGACTAGGGCTACGGCTGGAGCTGCTGGGCTGTGAGGTGGAAGGTAAGCACGATTTCCAGAGCCCCCCCCCCCAGTTCCCCAGATGTTTTATTTCCTTCATCATGCACTTATGCCCCTGACGGTGCTGCTGCAAATTGCCCCATTTCTCCTGGGTGATCCTGTGTCTCTTGTGCCTGCGGGTCCGTAAGACCCATCACCTGGTGCCCTGCACGACTTATTCAGCAAATATGCTACTGAGCCTCATTTCTCCCTGTTTCAACAGGAAGACTTGTAGACAAGCAGCCTTCTCCTGTCCCTAAGTGCACACTGCATCATTCCCAGATCTTTCCCCTAGTCCTTTGTCTACCCCCTTGGGATTCGTTTATCTTCTCATTTGACAGTGTTTACTGAGCACAAGTTCTTTCCCAGACACAAAGGAGGCACCAGGAACACAAAGGTCTATAGGACGTGGACCTTACACTCAAGTAGTTCAGCACGGATGGAGGTGGTAGACCAACACACCAGCACTTGCTGCCCCTGGGCTTTGCCCCTAGAAACCGTGCCCATCCTTCAGGACTTGGCCCCGTGCCCTGTCTTCCATAACAGTGCCTTCACATCCTAATTTTTTGTGGGTTGTTTCCATAACGCTCCTCAGATTCTGTGGGGTTGTCTTCTTTGACTTTTTTTTTTAAATGATGTATTGTGAAATTCACATAACATAAAATCCTCCATTTTGGTTTTTTTAAATTATTTTATTTTATTTTATTTTGTTGCTGTTGTTGTATTTTGGCCGCACCTCGTGGCACGTAGGATGGTCCCTGACCAGGGATCAAACCCGGGCCCCCGCAGTGAAAGCTCTGAATCCTAACCACTAGGCCATCAGGGAATTCCCTAAAATCCACCATTTTAAAGTAAACAATTCAGTGGCATTTAGTATGTTGACAATTATTTATGCAACCAACACCTCTATCTAGTTCCAAAACGTTTCCATCGCTCCAAAGTGAAAACCCCTACCCATTAAGCAGTCCCCCCCTCTCCCTCCCTCAACCCCCCATGACCACAGATTCCATGACCTTCTTAGTGTTGTTCAGAGGTCCGTGTCTGGTCCAAGTTGGCATCTGCAGTGTTGACTACCATCACATACTAGCAGGAAGCAGCATTTGACAGGCTGAAACATCAAGACATTATCCTGGATGAATTTTTGTTTGTTTTTTGTTTTGGTTTGGTTTGGCTTGGTTTTGGGGGTTTTTTGCCCGCGCTGTGAGGCTTGAGGGATCTTAGTTCCCCGACCAGGGATTGAACCTGCACCCCCTGCAGTGGAAGCACAGAGCCCTAACCATTAAACCACCAGGGAAGTCCCTTGCATGAATTTCTTAGGCTGCTGCAGAGAAACAAAACTTTACATGAGATAATACATGTAATGTACAGTGAGGTCTGTTTAAAGATAGACTTAGGTTATCATAGGAAGGTCATATCAAGGACAAATTCAGTTCTCACACTGACCTCAGAACTGCACTCTCCTCTTCATTTTTTCACATAATGAATGAGATGAATGTTTGAAAAAATGATATGATGGTTGCTTAGTGTACTATTTTAATGCTTTTGTGCATTGGAATTCCCATCTGCCTTCAATTTGGGCATAAATGAGTAACCTTATACCAACTTTTTCATCCCCATAAAGGTCTTTCTCTAGGTTAGTGCAAAGAATGGCTATTGTTGGTACCCAGATGTTAATCCATTGAGCATATGCTCAGAGTTGTTTGGAAGGATGCCTCTTAAATATCACCTTCTTGGGATTTCAAAATTATTTGTGTTTTGAGCCACCCAAATATAATTACATTCCTGAGCACATTAAATATGATAAAACATTTCTTACACACTAAAGAATCTTAAGCTATAAGTCACCATCCTAGTGAATAATTCATAGCTGCTTTCCCATGTGTTTATTTAAAAGCAGGCCATTATCTCCGATTCTTTATTAGGTAGTTGTTTCCATATCTGTAGTTATGTCGCAGGACCTCTGAATCATCTAGTCACTGTCAACACAGACCAAGAATGACCATGTGCCAGGAATTTGACAAAGATGCCAAGAAAAAGAAGGGATGGGCAGACTGAACCACCTGTAGACACATTCGTTCAGTGTGCTGAGCAGTGTGGTTGCCTGGAAAAGGGCGTCTGCTGCTCCGATGCAGGACTTTAGCCTCGATTCTGGGAAGCGACATTGATTTAGAAGGTGGAATGAATGGATGGTTGAAAAGACTGAGCCTGGTGGCAGTCTGCCAGTGTCAACTCAGTGGTGAGGTAGCAATGGTGGTTGAAGGGATTTGCTGCAGATGTTTGCAGGCACTCACCGAGGTGGGGAAGTTGCCCCGAGCCACACGAGGAGCCAGCATCCAGGGAAAGTATTGTCAAAGCTGTTTAACACAGTTGGTGAAAGGCAGTGTTTTTCTTCTCCCTTAAAACGATTAACAGGCCCTTATTAAATACTGACTTTGTACCTTGTGCTACAGGAGATACCCAAAGATCGAGAAAGAGGGTGAGGTACAACCCAGCCATCTCTGAGTCTCCGTCTTATTTGGGACTAGCACTTATGTTTAAGAAACAGTTAGAGAACCACAGAAGATAAAATATTTTCAAGTAGTAAAATTGGGACATCACTTTTTACTTTTTTCAATTTAATCCCCGTACTACCCTGGGCCACTTCCAGTGCAAAACTCCTCCTTTTTTAAATACCATAAGGAATGTGGAAAAACCAGCAAGATGAATAGAGAGTTTGAAAGTGGCACGTTACCAAGAGCGAAGGCAGCTTAGCAAAGGCAAGCATCTGGATTGCCAAAGAGGATTCTATTGATTCGGTGTTAACAATAAGCAGAACCCAGAATATGTGTGTATGCATTTTACAAGGTCTAGTATGTACGCCTAAACGGTGTGAACATTACCTGTACGTGGTGATTTCCTAATTATTATTGGTGTGTGTTTGGGGCACTTGAGGAAGTTGAAACTAGCTATGTTTCTACATTTATTATAACTGCTCAGTCCTTTAGCACAATAGCAAACAGGGTCAAATTTTTATTGAGAAAGCAACAGTTACCAGCACATTCCAATTGGCCAGAAACTATTAGAGAACAGGTCCCCACACCCAGCATCTTGTCTGGTTTTCAAACATCAAGAGAACTGTCCATTATCTCAAGTCATGTAAAGTGAAATGTAATGCCGAAAACTGTAAGATATTAAACAGATTGCAAAAATGAGTAACAGGCTGGAAAAAAAAAATAGACGGAACTAAATTTAAAGAACTTCAAAAGCAGTCTTTGATTAATGTTGGCTACTTTTCAACTACAAACTCAAAGCTATGGGAATACCTGCCAGCAGTGGAATGTAGTCCTCTGGGAGTTAAGGTAAAATGACCCCAGGGAACTCCCAGACACCTGCTGTGGCTCACAAGCTGAGAAGCTTACTTAGAGGGAAATGGAGTCGCTCTTTAAAAAAATAAAGAAGTAAAGAACAATATTGTACTAAAAGTGAATGCTGAGACTCCCTTTTGGGGAAAATATTACAAGATAAACTTAGCAAACTTAGTAAATACCAAGAATATAGAAGAATTCATGACAAGTGAGTCCTCTAGCACCTTGAAAATGAAAGGAAAAACAATTCAAGCCAAATCTCTATCATCAAAGTTCCCAACTTCAGGGTCATGAATAAATAACCAGTGAGAATACAAGAACTTTTCAGAAAAAGGATGTGTATGTAGATAACAATGTATAAAATGCTAAGGCAGCCAATTCTATGAAGGAGATACGGATCAAATACCAAAACAAAGCAGTCCCCAATGCATTCTGCAAAATCCGAGTATATTTCGCTCCTGAAAGAGAGGCAAACCACGCTCCCGGTCTTCTAACCACAGATTAGAGTTTTCTGCAAAAGTATTAGCAGAATCAACAGCCGGGGGCTGGAGAATACATTTCAGAGGTGTGAGAAAATAATCTTTGGATCTTGTTTCAGCACCTACAGCTGGACCGACCACTCCCAATGGGAACCTGGTGGATGAATGTGATGACGACCAGGCCAACTGCCACAGCGGAACAGGTGATGACTTCCAGCTCACAGGTGCAGAAACCATCTTCATTCCATTGCTGTGCCATCTCAATTCATGTTGTAGTCGAGACCCGCTAATTAACGTCTGTTTGTGTTTGCGGAAATCCTCACGGCGGCAGGCGGGAGGAAGCCTTGCCAAAACACGTGCATCTTCATTTCCTCATGTCGTCATGTAAACAAATTGTCCTTCACAGCCACAGCCATTCGAACAATAATTTTAGCCATTTTCAGAGCCAAAGGCTAGGATTGTCTTCATTGGATAAGAATTCCTCCATGGCTAAATGTAACATAAACTGATTCTCATCTTCGACCTCCACCCCCTTCCGAGATAACATATGCACCACCCATACATAACCACACGCTGGAGAACGTTTATTTTCATTTTCTAACAGGGATCAAATTTTTTGAGTGGATCCTTTATCCAACTAATTAATGAAATCAAGCTTATATTTGAAATGCAGCTTTTAAGCTAGGATTTTGTGAATCATTTTACATTAAAATTTACAAAGGCAGAATTTGTTGTTATTTGACATCACCACTAGCAAATATATCAGGGATGGTGTGTGCCACGTGCCTCACCGACTTATTTAGAGGATTACTCCATGATATTCTAAAACCCTAAAAGCTAGAAAGTGACCTTCTCTTCTACTTGGACTGACAGAGGAAACATTAAGCAAGTGGGGAAATGGAATGCCACCATTTGGAAACCGGCCAAAGCACTAGAATTATCACCCTATTGCTGCCAAAGGTACCGTGGGGCCTTTACTGCTACCCAGATCAAAACACAGTTTCTTACAGCATCTGACTCTCATTTTACATTAAACACGAGCCCGTGGATGCAGGTCTGTATTTTTACCCAAAAGGGATTCAGGAGAGCCCACGTAATTCATTTTCGTGGGCGAAACTGAAGGCGTTACCATGTAACTTCACAATAGTGCCATGTTAGTAGCTAACGCATTAATGTAAAATGTGGAAGGAAATATCCCACATTTCCCATTACTTCAAAAGCTCTCTTCTGAAGGAGCAAGACTGCTCTGCACCCTGAGATGGAATAAGGGGTAAAATCTAGCTCAGAAGTTTAGTACCATGAACTGAGTTTACATTTAAATCCTACCTCCTAAGGTTCTCTACCTCCAAATTTCCAGGATAATTGCTTACAGTCGAATGGCCAATAAATGTCACGTGGTTATGGGCTTTTGAAAACAAATCTTGTATATAAGTAGTTGCAAGCCACAAAAATTACTCTAATTAATGCAGAGGGCTTTTCTTTGTAAGATGTCAAGCTCCAGCTAAAAAGCTTATACAGCTGATGTTATAACAGAGTACCAGTCTGGTGAAGCAGGTCCTACAGAACCTTCCCAAGGTTGCCTGTGAACACTCTCTGCAAACCTCAGGCTTTTTGCAAACCCGGTCACACGTCCCATCCGTAGTGAAAATCCTCATAAAAAGGAATGTCTGCAGTCATCAGAGGCCCCCCTGTTCAATTACCCTCTTGAGGAGAGGTTCTTTCCTTTATAAACCCTAAAGTGGTCAGTTAATATTGATTAGAGACAAAGCCTCAGATTTATTCCTCGTGTCAGAACAACCAACCTTCTCATTTGTGCATCGGCTCATGACTGAATCAATTGAAACCTAAGCCTTTGAATGAAACAGGGTGAGTCTGTTAGCCTGGAGCAAACTGTGTATGGCCACGAGTTGCAAACCACAGAAAATGGGTCATTTTGCCTGGAAACACTGACAGTCCTTTAACAGTACAAGGCGATAGTTTATCTACAGCATTTAAAATCATTTATTGGGTAGGTAGAAAACAATGCATTCAATTTTTTTTTTTTTTTTTTTTTTACACATTACCCTGGCAGAAAAAGTCATTTTCTCAGGCCAGCACGTTCGTTTCAATAATTTGATCTATACGTGCATATATTAAGAACTTCTGGGGGTGCTGATAAGGCTCACTCTATTCCCCCAACAAGAGAGGTGATCTAAGAAGACATTCTCATGCTTTGTATTCATTTACTGCATGACAGCCCATTTGTCCTTTTTTAAAAGCTTATTTTGCTCTGTGCAGCTCTGTGTTAGTCTTTTCTGAAGAAGGGCGGGCTGACGTTTGCCCGTGTTTGCAAGCAGCCCAGCCTGCCCCTAACCCACTATCTTTTCACAGGTGAGCATCTCACCTCCTGGGCTCACACACAAGTCTGTACCCTCCTTGCTCTTTCTGTCACAGCTGCAAACTTTGAACGTTCAGTGTCTTAAAACCAAACGAAAAGTATTCTCCCTTTCACCCTGATGGTTGGCAGCATGGAAATTGGGATCAATGCTCTCTGAAGGTTCGGTCCCTTAACAGAGATGATGTCACTTTAGTGTCTTCTCCTGGGGGTGACCTATTAGAATATAGGGGGAAATAAGTATTTAGCAAAATGCTCGTTATCTATAAACAACACTGAATTCCAGGTGAACTGTACCAGATGGATGGAAATGAGGAGAGGTTTTGCTCTCCTTTGCTTGCTTGTCAAGGTGAAAATTCACCCGTGAAGTTACTCATTCGCAAATGCCTTTGATGTCATTAGATAATACAATTGGCTTCAAAGGCACCAGGAGGCCAAATTTCACATTGGATCTGTGTGTACCCAACAGCGGAATTTGGCTCCCAACCTCTAACAAAACTGACAGTGCATATCTGTTTTTAAAAGTGAATTTTCACCTTGAGTCTTTCTCCTGTAAGACCACTGGGAACGGAATGCTAATGCGTCTGGCCTCCCTCCAATTCTGCCATTATAGATTCACCTTCTTAACCCATAATATATGTAATGGCTTCTCCTAGCGCCTGCCTCATTGAAGCCATGCACACGTGAGACCACTTATCCAGCATATTTACTGGGCGAGCAGGGGTAACACGACTTGGTGCTACAGTGGACTAGCTCAGAAATCTTCAGGCCATTTCAAGAGCTCAGTTTTACGGCTCTTTGATTCATGATCTGGGTGATTTCTCACCCGTGGGAGCTGCAGGATAGGACTAGGGCTCGGCCAGAATAGAGATGATTACAGTCTTTATTTATTTATTTATGGCTGTGTTGGGTCTTCGTTTCTGCGCGAGGGCTTTCTCTAGTTGCGGCAAGCGGGGGCCACTCTTCATCACGGTGCGCGGGCCTCTCGCTGTCGCGGCCTCTCTTGTTGCGGAGCACAGGCTCCAGACGCGCAGGCTCAGTAATTGTGGCTCACGGGCCCAGCTGCTCCGCGTCACGTGGGATCTGCCCAGACCAGGGCTCGAACCCATGTCCCCTGCATTGGCAGGCAGATTCTCAACCACTGCGCCACCGGGGAAGCCCTACGGTCTTTATTGAATGACACTACTGGAAGGTGTACAATGGCACCTCGTAGCCACCTCCAAACTTTCCATGATGGGCATGAGCCCTCCATGCCCTTACTTTATCTCTTGGGAAAGCAAATAGATGCTCTCGACCATGATCTGCAAGGCAGACACACATATGGAGAAATGGCTTTCTCAAGCACCAAAGTAATAAACAGCAAACCAGTTTTTCAAGAAACGTTCAGGTGACGCTTGTGGGTTGCGCAACTTGAAGAACAGGACTTTAAAACAGAAGGCTCATGACGAAGGGCGGAAAATGGCTGAGCTAAGATACCTAAGCTAAGAGGGTAAATCTAAGTTTCCACTGGTCCCCAGACCACGAATTCCAAGTCGACCCAGGCTGATTGAAGTTGACAGCATTCAGGGTGTTGTTTGTGCAGTCTTCCAGCTCCTCGGGACTGTGAAGAAATGTGTCCCTCCGCCCCTTCCCCTTTTCCTGCAGCTTCTCCGAACTGCATACTGGGCGGAATTATTTGTCCTTGGGAAAAACAAACAACCACAGCAGCAGAAGAAAGGAGGAATTACTGCCATCCGCTTTAAAACTTCAGTTTTTAAAATAGATTGTGGGGACCAGCCTTGCAGCTCCCCCCAAGACACACATCTGAAACCTTGGGAAACTATTTGAAGCTTAGAGGTCCAGGTCAAGTTTAATACTTAAGTCACTAAGGACCTTGGGAGGCCTTTGCTTTTCACTCTTGCAGTTGTGAGCGTCGTCGATTAGTCTGGGAGTCAAGGAATGCCCTTGGAAGGAAGTCTGGAACTCTCCATACTGCCTAGATGCTTTATGAATAAATGTATCAGGTAAAAAATAGTGGTTTATTTGAATTTGATATTGTGGTGAACAAAATTTAAGACATTTGCTATAGCTGGAATTAAAGGAAGAATTATCTGAGGGAACTGCTAGCCTCTAACAGATGTATGTAAGCCTACAGCATTCTCTACTAAATATTACCTACAATGCTGCCTTTTTCTCATCTCATATGTTACTGTTTCTGTGTTTCAGGTGGTACCACTGTGCTGACCACAGAAAAGCCAACCGTGATAGACAGCACTATACAATCAGGTATCAAATACCAAAGAGAAAATGTGGTAGATTTCACATATGCCTGTCCTTTCCCACAGAATAGCACATCGCTACGGTTCTCAATTTCCGTTTCCCTCAAAGTCCTAGCAGAGATGCCACCAGCATCTGGTCCCCAAGCATGAGCCATAAACACTGCTTTCCTTTCATCCACATGTATATGCAGCAGGGAGCAACATTTCCTTCCCCATCAGTCATTGCCAAATGGTGACAATCCCCGCTCTCAGCGGAAGGAACCGAGGAACATACTTTGTTTAAACGCAGCACATCTAGGACACGGACTGTGTTTGCAAACTCAGGAGAAGGAAGTCTCCCAGGCAGCAGCCTGACTATTTATTTTCATCGCCACTCAGCAAATCGGAGACAGGCGAAGTTTGTCAGTTTTGTCTGCCACAGAGTTGGCAGTTTTACAGCCGCATTTCCAGTGGGTGCGCCACGAGATGCGGTGCAGGAAACCAGGGCTAGCAGTGCGCCCGGAGAGGAGCGCCCTCGGGAAGGGCACCACCTCTGCATCCTTTTATTAATAGAGGCCCTGTGATGACTTTTAGAGCCTCTGGCTTGCTGTTGATCAGGGCCCAGCCACAGGGATAAGGTGGCCTCCCCCTCACTCTCTTTTGTATTCTGTTAGTATTTTTTGAAAATCTTCCCCACAGACACACACCAGGGGAAACAGTCCGTATAAGCAATCAGAAGTTTTACATACTTTAAAGTTAATCATCAGAGTGAGGTGAACAGGTCAGCTCTCCAGCTTCTCCCATTTCCTCTACTGAAGCCCGCAGCCTTGGCCTCCACGGTCACTTCTTAATGGGGCATGTGGTGTACATCACTGTTTCCTCAACGGCAGACCCTCCGCAGCCAGCAGAAAGCAGAAAGGACTGCTCTGATTAGCATGCTTCCTTAAAGGGTGCTGTCACTCTTGACCCGATTAACCAGCAAAACAAACTTCCCTTTAGCTGAACTTAACCCCAGGTTTCCCCATGGCGGGCTCAGGGTGACAGACTCCCTGCTACCACTCAGCTCAGACACCCCCAAATACCGAAGATGAAACTGAAGAATAGTGTTCAGCTAAATTCCAACAGCCAGCCGGGAGTCCCATCCACACCTTTTCAGGTTATAAAGCGTAGCCTTGGGGGATTGGCTGGCTGCCCCTGCCTCCTGGATGGGGCTCTTGCTCTCTTCCCATCTTCCCTGATAGGAAATTCCTGGTTTCCCACTCAGCCCCATCAGGGTGGTTTTTATGGGGTAACTTCCTTGCAGGTTCTTTATGACCCTCTGTCACAGGGAAGAGGGGTAAGGTGAACGAGTGACGTTCTAATAATGTCACAAACATTTTAACTGTCGCTCTAGTTTTTCCTCTTGCCAGAGAGTCAATTACAATCACAAGGAAGTTGCCAGCTAGCTCGTTAGATCTCATCTCTTTTCTTGCCTGTCCAAAGAACTAGGGGTCATCAAAAAAGCAAACACGAACAGCAACCTTGGGGAAAATGGAAAGGTACATCAGATCCCAAAATGGGATGACTCTCCCTCAGTGCTGGAAGCCTTTGTTATCAGACCAGGAATGGCTCTGTGAACTTTTGATTTGTGCATGAGCTCAAGGCCTTTGTCTTGATAGCTTCGCAGAGGAGATCCAGAGCAGACAGTCATCTCATAGGGTCTACTGTGGTCAGAGGGCAGATGTACAAATCGTGAACCAGTAAGACCCCTTGCTGCCACCACCTGAACAAGTTCACGTCAAACCGTTACCGAGTTCAGTTTCCTACTGCTCACCCCACGGCAGGTCAATAAATCGAGAGACGAAGTGTTGGGACAAGGAATAGCAACTTTATTCAGAAAGCCTGCAGACCGAGAAGATGGTGGACTAGTGTCCCAAAGAACCATCTTACCCGAGTTAGGATTCAAGCTTCTTTTAGGCTAAAAGGGGAGGGGGTGTGGCTACTTGATGTAAACTTCTTAGTGCTGGAATCCTTTGTTCTTGCAGCTGTTCATGGATGTGTGGTCACGATGTTCCTATAAACCTCCAACAACACAATTGTTATTTTATATTCTGGAACTTTTTATTTCTATATGAATGGAAAAGTGTTATACCTTTAAAGGTCAGCCTTGAGAATGGGCTTTCCTGTATATTTCAGGCTATAGGCAACATTCTTTTACAAAAGTGCAGAGCCAACAAGACTAAGCATCGGCAAGAGAGCACAGGGTTAGAGCTAAAGGAATAGATCCAATATGCAGTCAGGTTTGTTCTTCTTCTTTTTTTTTTTTTATAATATGGTTGTGTTCTTTTTTTTTTTTAATGTATTTATTTGTTTGTTTGTTTTTGGCTATATTGGGTCTTCGTTGTTGTGCGCAGGCTTTCTCTAGTTGCGGTGAGCGGGGGCTACACTTCATTGCGGTGTGCAGGCTTCTCATTGCGGTGGCTTCTGTTGCAGAGCACAGGATCTAGGCACTCGGGCTTCAGTAGTTGTGCCACGTGGGCTCAGTAGTTGTGGCTCGCAGGCTCAGTAGTTGTGGCGCATGGGCTTAGTTGCTCCACGGTGTGTGGGATCTTCCCAGACCAGGGCTTGAACCCGTGTCCCCTGCATTGGCAGGCGGATTCTTAACCACTGCGCCACCAGGGAAGTCCCCAAGGTTTGTTCTTTTCTATTACAGGACCACAGGGCTTATTGATGGGGTGGTCTGTTCTACAGTCAGCCCAGAGTCCTTTACAACTTGCCTTGGTTTCCTGTTTTTCCACTGTCTGAGTCATGAATCTGGCTCTCTAGATCTTCGTTTATGGATAGTGAACTGTCTGAGCTTCTTTGATGAGTTCCGTTCATTGTCACCTCCTGGCTAAGCCAATGCTCAGAGATCAGGTCTAACTCTGTGGTGTTCACCCCCCTGGTCAGATGAACCGACTGATACCTGGATCCCCACTGTCCTGCAGGCACCTTGACAAGCAGCAGCAAGTCAGACCCTAAACTTGCATCATCATCTGATTTTGCTGAAGCCACTAGAGATTCAAGCAGAGTCTGAAGCCTTCATGTTGAGGATTCTTCTCAATATAATACATTCAGTGGGCGTATAATATTCATATACTGTCTGGGTTGTAATCAGATGCATAAAAGCCTATTAATGCTCTGCCAGGAACTGATGAGAAACCCTGCATTTTAAATCCAGCTCCCCCTGGTGAAGCCTCTTACCCTCCAGGGATCCCCAAACATCCACTAGAGCAGTTCAGAGTATGTTCATGACCCATGGTTGCATTGACCCAGGCACCTCCACTTATTTCCACTGCAAGACCAGCCTATGAGTAAGCAAGCTTGCATACCCAATAGAAGTTTTGAAGACCAGATTTAAAAATTAAATCCTTGTACGTATATGGTGCTAATGATCTAACTCCGGGCAAACTAGGTTCACCAGGCACAGCTGGTGCTGGCTCACAGAGGCTATAAATTTGTTTTAAGTTCAGAATATTGTTTCCTGCTATTTTGAAGAGTCAAGAAGGGATTTAGCCAGATTATTCCCAATGAATTTAATGAGAATTGTGCAGCCACAGGGCCTGGGTAATATTTTGAAGATTGAAAGGTCACACATACTTAGTCCTATATACACATTTCATTTGTCCATTTGCTTTTTTTCTCTTTCTTTCTCTGCCCTTTTCTCCTCTGCTTCTGTCCTTCTCTCTTCCTCTTTTTTTTTTTCCCCCTTTCTGGAAATGTTTTTGTGTATTTTGTGTGTTTAATAGCCTTTCTAGCCAGGCTTGAATCTTCAACATTGAACTATTCTGACTCCATACCCATCCCCCACAAAAGTACTGATTTAAAAAAAAAAAAATTTTTATTTTAATTTAACAAGATTGCCATAAATTATATGATCGGGACAAGGAGATAAAAGAGTAGTTAGAGCAGATCGCCATGTTAAATTCGTAGATTGGGAAGAACAGTGGAAGATAAAGGCTGACTTCCATTCACTGGAGCGGGAGAAGTGCCTGAATTACTCTTTCAGGCAAAGCCATCCTCTTGTCCTGGCCATGACAAAAATACCCGAGTTCTTCTTATATTTTATGACATCACCAGAATAGTAATAGCCAAATTACGGATAGTATGGTTTTCTGTAAATTATACAATAAATTTAATGTATTAACAAGGCAAATATAACCAGAAATGTGTATGCTGTAATGGCTTACTGCCCTCCTCTTTGTGCATGTCTTATAAATAACATTTAAGTAGAGACCCCAGAACCATACACGTATTAACATTTTCCCATATTAACATTTTCTAACACGAGATTACACAACAGTACTTTCCGGGGCAGTGGGCGTTGACATCCAAGGTTGTTCAACCATTCTGTCACTGTTCAGCTGACCACTACTTCTGCAAAATTCAATCTTTCTGCACAGAAGCAGGGCAGATTTTGGAGAGGGTTTCTCATGCTTTAAGAAGCCCTATTTCATGGTTATGATGAAATCTGTCTCTCCAACGACACTACCGCTGTGAAATATAGCCCTTTGCCCTAACTGAAAGTGCTCACGTTGTACACATCACGTGACTTACTAGGTTTACTTTCCCAGCTGTCCCTGTGAATCCTTTGGCAGGTCACACTGTCATGGGATGGGAGAATCCATCCTGCTCAGTTTTGACAATGCGTGTGGTGCCTTCCTTCCAAATTTCACATTAGCATTTGAAAAGAGTTCCTTGGAAACTCAAAATGCAAAGTAACTCATTCTTATCTATTCAATAAACCTTTCCATTACAATCCCTCCTGCCATTGTTGAAGTGGGGGAGGGGCCAGGGAGCCCAGACTCGGAGAAGAAAGCAAGATATTTGTGTTAAATGCTTAGACAAAGTTAAAGAAAAGATCCAAATGAGACAGGCTCTCAGCCTGACCCTAACACAGCATATAATACCATACTTCCCTTATTGTACAGAGACGTTGTTTTGCGGCTTTATTTTTTAGATCAGTTGGCTAGCTGCCCTAGGCACCTTCCTCGTCGTCTCAATGCTGCCATCTTGTGGACACCTGGACTCAGTGAGAAGCAATGACCCTCATTAGAGAAACCAGCCCCTATTGTGTGTTTAATTTTGTTGTATATTGGGGGAGGAGTGGGACTGGCAGAAACAAGAGAATTTTATCTTTAGGATTATTTTTTATTGTTAGCTCAAGTTTCCCCCCCCAAAATTCCAAACATCAAAGACTTCATTTTCCCCATCCTTAAAAAGTTAACCAATTTCCCAAAAAAAAGGGTTGAGTAAAAAAATAAGGCTATAGAGGTTTAAAAAACCCCATAGCCAAATAGCACCTTGTAGAACACACAAATCATTCCTGAGAATCCCTTCATACTTTCCTTTTAGATTCCAAAGGCAGCATTTTGAACGTTAAAAAATATACAAGTGGGTACCTATTCAAGTATGCTTTGGCTTTACTTGACCTTACATTGAGGTTTTAAGTGGGGCAAACAATTAATAGACAAATCTGAAAATTCACTAAAAAAGCAGAGGCTTCCAGTTAAAATTAACTGACCTGATATAAAGCACAGAAGTAAAAAAAATAATCTTATGAAATGCTTCAGAGATCTGCCAGTAAAAACCTGAAGCATAAGCTGGTGTGGTGAGAATACAAATAACCTCCAGGGTGAGATATTCAGCCAAGTCACGTTTCTAGACTTTTGAGGTTCATGGGTCAATCTCTAATTAAGATTCTTTTCATTGGTGAATATCAATTTATATGACTCATCCTCAAGAGCAGAGTATCTTTCATATTAAGTATTGCGGAAATAGGGAGAATGCTAATAGAATATACATGTAATATACATGCTTTGGAAAGTAACCTTCCTGGAAATTTTATGTAGCAATTTGACAGGCAGTCCATAATCTTTTTGAGCTGGATAAAAAAAAAAAATTGTTTTAAATGTTACTAAATATGATGTTGTAAGCATTTGGACTTCTCCATGCATCTTTTGAGTTTCCTGGTAATCCTGGATTTTGTGGCTTTCCTGGAATTTTCAAACAGACATGAAGTTATGTAAATCATGCTTTCCATGAACGAATTAAGGACCTCTTTGACCTAAATGATTAAATGTGTCTTTCTCTGCTTGTCTCTGTTTTTTTCCTTTCCACCCACTGAAGAGTTTCCAACATATGGTTTTAACTGTGAGTTTGGCTGGGGTTCTCATAAGACGTTCTGTCACTGGGAGCATGACAGTCACGTGCAGCTCAAATGGAGTGTGTTGACCAGCAAGACGGGACCGATTCAGGATCACACAGGTAATGGAGGGTTCACTGTGGCCTCATTTCTTTGAATTAGAGAAAGTGTTACTGCGGAGGGTTGATGGGTCTCTGAGTTTAGGGAGTTTAGAAAATACTACAGAGCATTCACTTTTGCTTTTCTTTACTGCAATTAACATCATGTCCTCCCCTAGTAGAGATTCCCTTAGGCCACTTTGTAGAGAATGCTGATTAAATGTGGCAACTGATTGGCCCCTCTGAAAAATAGCAAACTTGGCAAATCAGTGTGTGTGAATTAATACCTGTTTTCTACTTTTTCTGAACATTTTTCATGGGAAATTTCAAATGTATTCAAAAGTAGAAAAGAAATAGTAAAATGAACCCTCTCTGTACATAACCCAACTTCAACAACCATCAAATCCTAGGAGTCTTATTTTATCTCTAGCATCCTGACTCTGGATTGTTTGGAAGCAAGTCCAAACACCACCATAGATGGTGTCATCTCGTTTATTTTACAGCTAAAGAAACAATAAGTGAGCTTAACGCTTACTCTCTTGACCCATGAAGTGGAAATGGATTGGGGTAGGGGTAGAAATCTTGTTCTTTTGAGGAAGATTGTAAATCTAGCCCATTCCCTCTGAGCAGATAGAAACCTCACCACACCGCGGCTCACAACCCACCTCACCTCCTGTCTTCCTTTCCTCCTAAGATTAATTAGGGTTGGGGTACATAGGGAGCCGTCAGCCACTTTGGGGAACTCTTTTACCCGCCACCATCCTGTTTTCCTCCTAGTCATTTTATCACCCAACTTGAAATATGGAATAAAGAACCATCAGTGTCCTGCAAAAAAACGCACACGCATACCCTCACACACACACACACACACACACACACACACACACATACACACAAACACCCAACCTGCAAACTTCTGCCCTGATCAGTGATACTGACAGGACTGCTTCCTCAAGTCATGTTTCCCAAAAGAGACCCCAGAGGGGCATTTGCTGATGCTGAGAAATCTCATTAAGCCAAGTTTCCCCATGCCTGTGCTTGGGATGAGTGGGCCAGTGGGCCGATGGACAGGCAAAGGGTACTTCATGCCTTTCCCACTTTGTTGTTCACTTTTTCCCCTGTGAATACAACCATTAAGTAGGTTGAATAGGCCTCTTTCCATCACAGCTACTTCCTTTCCTAATAAGAATGACAGGGAAATTGGATAAAATTGGACTCCTTCAATTCTGAGACACTTTCAATTGAATCTTAAGACAAGCAGTTTTAGAAAACTTAAAATACTTTGACTGTAAATGGCACTGTACATAGAAATGGCATCAAATTAACCAAATGCAATTAGCTGAAATGAAGGCAGTAATGGTGGAAAAATTGATGCAAAGTGAAGCAAAATGGCTCAGTAGGATCTGACATTCAAAGGAGGTTAAAAGCTATGTTAGCCAGAGACAAAAGCTAAAAGGCTTGCAGAAGTACAGTGCTAATTGAGAAAACGGAGAGAGCGTTCCCGACCCAGAACTGTGATAAAATCCCTGAAAGGAAAAACATCAGCACTTCATGTGTTGGAGTGTCAGGATAGGCGGGCTTGTCTTAGATTAGCGGCTGAGAAGCGCGATTCCTTCAGAAGGATTGGTCTCTTTTGTCCTCCCAGATGCCCCGATTTACTTGGCAGTGGTGCCAGGTCTGCCCAAACCAGGAGGAACCCCTGCAGCGCTAGACACACAATCATTTGCCAAGAGAGATGGGTGAGCCCGACATCTGAAAGGCAGGAACTTGTTAACATGAAAAAGTCTGGATGAAAAGAGCCCCCCACACAAGACACGCACACAGCCTGCCACCGATCATGTGCGGCACTTTGCAAATCAAACGTGGAGATTTCTGAAAATGAACACTATCTAGGTACAATAGCCTGCGGCCCAATTTTGGATTTATCAAAGGAATCCCACATGCTTTTCTGCATTTGACCTCTAACAATGAAGCTATGTCCCTCCTTTCAGAGGATTCCCGAAACCTGCATCTTCCTCTGCTTCATTGCACATATGCTATCGAGCCGCCCACATACATGGCAGATGCAGTGAGGGGCACTGGAGATTCAGGTGTAAAGGAGGGAACCCAACCCTGGAGGTGCTCACAGTCTGGTTCCAGGTGGGAAACGGCTCCAGCGCAGTGGGATGAGGGTGTCCAATGGCCGGGGGAGCAGTAGTGGCAGAAGGCAGCACAGGAGGGGACAGAGAAGCGGCCTGACTCAGGGACCATCTAAGCTAAGCATCCTCAACTTCATTCTTCTCCGTAAGATCGGGGATGGGAGGCGGCAGCAAGACGAGGGCATGTCTTACCTGCCCGTCTTGGTGGGCTGAGTGAAGTGGCACCATACACACACAGGTGAGCATCATTCGGTAAATCGGTGGGAGGAAACAGACCCCAGGGGTGACTTGAGTCTGCGTGGTCCAGAGCATCACACGTACTGCCGGGGCCATGGTTTTTATTTCCACCCTCCTTTCATTTTCCCCGCCCACCGGTGTTATTAAGAGGGCTTGGGACCCATCTCAGACAAGCAGCCAGGTGAGGGAGGAAAGCGGCTGAGGACACGTCCACTTCACCTGGACGCCGCTGACTCAGGATGTGCCCACATACGCGCAGTGAAAGAGTATCTCCCAAGCACACCAGCCTCTGGGGCAGCACACCAAACATCCTGCTGCCCACTGAGGCTCAGCGTCAGATCCATATTTTCAGCAGGTACGGTGTTATAGTAGCATTGCTATTTGCAGAGCAAACAGTGAAACACGAGTGGTGTGTTTAGACCAGGTGGTGGCAGAAGGCAGTGCTCCCGCGGGGGTTCATTAACAACAGAGCCAGGAGTTAGTCCTCCAAGCTTGGCAAGCATCTCCGTTGCCAAAATGGCAGGTTCTAATAAGCGTCAGAAATACAGCCTCACCTCTCCTGGAACCAGAAGCCCACATCAAACAGGAGCGGGGCTCACAGCTGAGTTTCAAGCTCTCAGGTGTATTTAAGGAATTTATAAGCCATTAAAACAAACTAGGAGGAAAGAATCAAAGTTTAGCGGGAAAAAAAGATTGCCAGATTATTTGGACAAACTGCAGGTTTATTATCAAGCAGTTACAGTGACCAAAGCATCATCAACCAGAAGTCTACCTGCTCCAATGGTAAATAAATAAGAATACATCTAAATGTTTCCATTTAGTGTCTGTGTTCACATGCGCACTGCTGAAGCAATCTTAAAGTTGCATGAAAATAGGTCCTCCTGTACATCCGATCTGCTTGCAGTGGTGCAGAGACCAACACAAGTCATAGCCCGTGTCCGTGTGACAGTGCGTTCCAGATACATGGTATCAGACGAACGCTGTTTACAGCCTCTGTCACAAACGTGCTTTCACAGAAGCTGAGAGCAGAGCCTCCAGTGTCAATGAGGTTTCCATCCATTGCCCACTTTCCCTTCCCCTGCACGATTGGGTTCTGGTGCTCAGCCCAGGAGAGAAGGTTTGAGTAGCAGAACTTGATAGAAAAGAGACAAAGGTTCATCCATTTGGCTACTCTCTTTAACACAGCTTTTTGTCACAGCAGGAGATGGCAACTTCATCTACTCCCAAGCTGACGAAAACCAGAAAGGCAAAGTGGCTCGCCTGGTGAGCCCTGTGGTTTATTCCCAGAACTCTGCCCACTGCATGACCTTCTGGTATCACATGTCTGGTTCACACGTGGGCACGCTGCGGGTCAAACTGCGCTACCAGAAGCCAGAGGAATATGACCAGTTGGTCTGGATGGCCATTGGACACCAAGGGGACCACTGGAAAGAGGGGCGTGTCCTGCTGCACAAATCTCTGAAACTTTACCAGGTGGGCCCCCTTCTCTAGGATGGGGCGGGTAGCTGTTTTGGGGTCTCTGGGGTAATATTTGAAAGTTATGCAAATGAGATGCGGAAATCATTCCAAATTTTATTTCAGGTGTTGCGTGAACCTGAGATACTGCTGCAATGTTGATAATCTCAGTAGCATATTTCACAGTCTCCTAGATTACAGACGTAGGACCGACTGCTGAGAAAGAAGTGAAACTGCTACTCAATAATTATTTGGCGCTGTCACAATGAACATTCCTTTAATTTGCTGCTTTTTTCCAGTTTTAAATTCTGTATCATACAAAGATACAGTGAGGAGAAGTTATATGCCATCCCCAAGCAGTTAATATGGATTGAAGAGCGAATCGTGTGCTCTTTTGAAATCTCACGAATTTCATTTACGTGCTGTGACTTGAGCTGAACAAGCATTTGTAAGCACTGTTATTTGGGACCCAACATTTAAATACTGTGAAAATGCTCTCATTTTGTTAGGTGATTTTTGAGGGTGAAATCGGAAAAGGCAACCTTGGCGGGATTGCAGTGGATGACATTAGCATCAATAACCACATCCCTCAAGAGGACTGCACAAGTAAGTATGGGTTGCTGTAGAAACCAAAGCAGCGCTTGCTCAGGGCACGTGTCTTTCCACTGAATGGTCTTTGTCGTGCTCATTTGGAGCTCGAATTTTAATGTGGGCTATAAGCGCATCCTATAGAACGCGTGGTCTGGTGCAACAGGGCATAAGGCCAGGTCAGTCTACCTTTAGCTGCCCCATTATCTAACCTGGTTCACTTAGAATGTCTGGCTGGTACCCACAAAACTACACAAATAATATGCAATCCAAAGATCATAGCAAAGAAGAGACTCACAGTTTCCAGGCTGTGTACGCCATGCCTAAACATTGTGATGAGAAGTGGAAAACTCAGACATCTGGATAATTCCAAATATCTGAGTGTGTCAACAAGCAGCAGGCCTTTGAAATTTTTTATCACAGTGGATTTAATGAAGATTACATTGTGAATGAATCATAGACACCATTATTCTTTGCTTTATTACAAATAAGTAGATGTTTCTGACTCTAAAAACAGTTGAATTGACTCAAAAGAATAAAGGAAGTTTAGAGACTTTGCCTAGTATTTCAGAGTTTATGGATTTCATCGATCTGGTGTATATGAGTAAGAGTCTGACGTAGAAAACCAATTCATTCTCCCAGTTCTTGATATATAATTATACATAGCACCATTAATGGCAATGTAATAGCACAGTAATTAGTCTTAAGCTCCATTTGCTACATTTAAACTTTTGTTATATATCATTATATAATAGGATGTTAATTATAACAAAATGGAATAACCCTATTGGGCAAATTTAAGACAAAGGAGGCCTGTTGGCTAAAATGGGTTTTTGGTCATTTCAGCAATTTACAAAGCTTTTATTATACAATGTATTGGATATATGTAATCCCAAAGTGGCAATAATTTGATAGGGTCGATTGAAGAAATTGGGGGAAAAAGAGGGCAGTGAATAAAGGTCTGCTTCCTGCCACAGTATTTTGCAGACCTTCACAGAAAATAAGGCTTAATATTTAAGTTGCAACTACTTTACAAATTCCCCACATCCAGGTCTACACAGTTGTTAAAATGTATGTTTCATACAGTTACACGGGGCACGTACTACTTGCTTTCCTTTTCCAAGATGAGAAGGTTGATGGTGATGTTTTTTGGAATGGGAGAGCAAAAGCTCTACCAGCTGAAACCAAGAAGTACATTCAATCTGGTCCAACAGGTTTTCACTGACCACCTTCTATGTGCAAAGCAGCATCCGAGTGCTACAGTGAATGTTTAGAAGCTAAGACAAGACCGTGAGCCTTTCTGTTTTCATGTGACTCATCTGCTTAGCTGTGCTTACTGCTGGGCATTATACTCAGAAAGTCACAGCTAAAGCACCATTAAAACTTTGTGTTGCTGTAACAATGAAAAGGCATCTAAGATAATTCTACAATTATTTGACAAATATGTTTCCTTGAATATTTAGCCATGGATGCTGGGAGATTATCAGCTCTTTGTTAATTATTCACGCATTAATATAACAAATATTTATTGAGGCTCCGCGTATGTTCTGAACACTGTTCTAAATGCTGGGGACATAGCAGTGAACCAGGTCCCTGTGCTCTACTCAGAACCATAAGGGATACCAGGACTCCACTCCCTCCAGATTCTTTCTTTTTTTTGGTAAGACACAGGACACAATCTCTGGCCTTAATGAGCTGACATACCATATGAGAAACTGACTAACACTTACGAAGCAGTTATCTACAAAAGCACAGGATGGTAGCCATATGTGCAATTCCACTTCTGTTTTCTATTTTCACCAGATTTCCCCACACTCCAAATGCCAAAACCATTTCCCTCCACCCTGCTCTTCTCCTAAGACAACACACTCTGCTCCAGCAGTGCTTCCTGGATTTAGATCTGACACCAATTCCCTAGTCATTTAACACTGCCTCTCTATAGCTCTCCAGTTACTTGGTGGGGTCAGATTGTACTAAAAACTCCAAAGGAAACCCAACAGAGCCATTAGTGGGGGGTGTGTGTGTGTGTGTGTGTGTATGTGTAAAGGTTTATGTAGTTTGTGTGTATTGTATTTGGTTGGCAGTTCAAATATCTCTTTCAATTTTGTTTGACTTGTCAGAACCAGCAGACCTGGATAAAAAGAACCCAGAAAGTAAAATCGACGAAACAGGTAAATTTGTCTTGCTGACCGATTTTTAAAATATTTTACTGTGGCTTTCAGTATATTTATAAAGAAGCTTTCTGGAACTTTGGTGCCCTGGTGTATCAAAGCAGCTCGCATGAAATAAACACCCACATCCGTGGTACTGTGCCTGGGCTGTCGTCAGAGTGCCCTCTCCTACCTGCTCTGCAGACTTGGGAGCCGCACACAGTAAGAGCGTCAGCCTGTGTAAGGGGGTGAGCCCTGGGGACGTGTGCTACCCTGGCCCTTCCCTGCCTGAGCTGGAAGAGGGGGCTCAGAGGACAATGACGTGAAACACTCTCATTTTATAACTATGGACACAGGAAACTAGTGAAGATGGTTTCTTACCCAAAGACCTGCAATAATTTTCACATAATAATTTGAAACCAACCCAAATTCTTGTTCCTGGTTGATATCCAGATATAATCTTTAGAGAACGGGAGCCCAATTTCTGTGATAATCTGTTTTGTTTGGGCCATCTGTTCCCAGCCTCCTCTACTGAAACCCTCGTTTTGCGATAATGATCACAGTATCGATGATAATGATGCTGCTGATGATGATGGGGGTTTACTGAGTAGCTAGTATGTTCCAATCGCTTTACATGAGTTATCTTATTTAATCCTCACAGCCGCTCTCTGAGTGTATTTATCCCCATTTTGCAGATGAGGAGATTGACACTCAGAGCAGTGACTTGGTCTTAAGTAACACAGCAAATTAGATGGTAGCCTCAGACTTCAGACTGATTAACTCGAAAATGTGTGTTTTCGTTGAACACTGCTTTGTGATCCAATGCAAGACATTTGGTCAGAGTTAGGCCTTGCCTGATATTATTTTATTCCCAGAAGTCTCTGCGCCTCCTGCCAGCAGTGGTGGTGTTGGACACTTGCCCCAGTGTCACTCACAGCTGCTGCCAGCAGTTCTGTGCCCTATCCATCAACAGCAGCACCTGTTGCCATTAGAAATGTGGACCTACTATAGCCAGACTTGGACTTGATGGAGACAAATAAAGATGGCACCATGTCTGTGGGTGGTCATATTAGCACGTGACTCGTTTAGCTCAGTTATGTAGTCCACGTTGGGTTGTAAACTTTATTAGAGGTTGTTTCAAAACAATGTTGCATCAAGGGAGAGAATATTAATATGTCCCCGTGGCTTGTTTCCCCCTATTTAGGGACTTGCGTCTCATATTTTTAGTTTTCTTTGATTGGAATCCTTGTTGATGAGAACACCATTAAGTAAACACCAGGCCTGTTGCACATTGACATTTTAGTCTCATTTCTAGTCCCAGGTAATGAGACTCAGAGCTCCCATGTTAGTAATTTCTCATGTTCCACTCTAAAGAAAACATTTCCCCAGTGCCTGAGTGCAGAGCTGTGTGACCATCTCCAGCGAAACCACCAGGGCAGCAAAGATGTTGATTATTAAATGTGTTCTATTCAGCACAGCACTGACCCAGCTTCTAGATTGGAGCCATAAGCCACTTTAAATGTCAGCAGCAGGCATGCCCTCCTTCTTTCTGAAAGCCCTCTCCTTCTTGAGTGAAACCACCATTGACTCAAGGGGGGAAACTTGAAGATTTGATATGTGGTAGCAGTACCACACACAAGGACAGCTTGGGCGGGTTCCTCGTGCCCGGTTTTGGGATCAGGCAGATGCACCAGGAATGGTTAAATCCCCCTCTAGACAAATGTGTGATGAAGCATTTTGCAAAGTTTACAGACCTCATATCTGTCCAAGGACGATAAATACAGATTACAACCTCACAGATGGCAGGCTGCATGAAATCGGAATTAGATTAGAACCGAACCCTCATTGTTTACCCAGAGTCAGTGGTTTCCATGCGCTAAGCTTCCTGTCAGAATCACAGCACCAACACCCAATACCCTTCCCTCCCACCTTCAATTCCCAGCAATGAGTCAAACCTAAATGTTGGTGTTTCTTGGCGATGGGGGAGCCAAACCCCCGCTGCAGAAATCCCCCGCAGGCTCTTGGGGAGGACAGCCCAGTCTGGAAGTGTGCTTCACTCCTTTCTCTTTCCTCCTTCTCCATTTCTCTGTCTACTGTCATCTGGTACGTTGGCAGCTCACGGAGCCAATTTCGTTTTTCTCCCCAGGGAGCACCCCAGGATACCAAGGCACGGGAGAAGGTGATGAGAACATCTCCAGGAAGCCGGGCAACGTGTTGAAGACCCTGGACCCTATCCTCATCACCATCATCGCCATGAGCGCCCTGGGCGTCCTCCTGGGCGCCGTCTGCGGGGTCGTGCTGTACTGTGCCTGCTGGCACAACGGGATGTCGGAAAGAAACTTATCTGCCCTGGAGAACTATAACTTCGAACTTGTGGATGGCGTGAAGTTGAAAAAAGACAAACTGAATCCACAGAGTACTTACTCGGAGGCATGAAGGCAGACAGAGGTGACCAGGAGAGCAGGAGAGTGGAGCGGAGGACAGAGCTTGAGCTGGGGACCGGCTGATCTTTCACTGTTCAGGCTGGGAAGTGCGTTAATGATGCCAAGCCAGGTTTTCTCAGGAGCTTCGATGAGTTCGGCCGACAGACGTGAACGACTTAGCTGTGTTAACAATCGGAATCCTGTACAGTCAGCTTCTTTCTGTTGGTTTCTTTTGAATAATCAAATGCTGGTGTTGAGACCAAGTATGATTGACTTAATAATTCATTTGGACTCCCCTTTCCCTTCTCTCTCTTCCTCTTCTGGATTCTTTTCGGAAACTGCAAAATCCAAGATGCTGGCACCAAGTGTATTCAGTGGGGCCCTTTTGACGGACATGCTACCTGCAGCCCAGTGCCCAGAATATATTCGAGTAACCACATTTCAGTGGACTCCTGAAGCTGGCCTTGTGTATCATCGCCCACGTCGTGCATAGGCAAAGAAGGAGTAGGATGTTTTCTGTTAAAGTACCGTAGCCTCAGTACCAGTCTAGTGTGTCAGCTCTGTTTACGAAGCAATACCGTCAGATTTCCTCGATGTTTTCCAGTGTTGTACTCAACCTTGTGCTGTGAACTCCATACAGAAAACTGTGCCATCACCAAGCACTGCTGGCAACTGGGTGTGATGCCGACAACCACAACGAAGAATCCTTGGCACTGGCTGGTCTACGTCCTCTCAAGTGCCTTTTTGTTTGTACTGGTTCTCATTGTGTTACATTAACCTGCCCTGTTTCTCGCTGGTGAAAGCCCTCCTCTTGAATCAAACCCTGGTGGCCCACTGACTAAGAAGAAAGTATATTTTAGTGTGAGATGTCAGCCTCCGGGTAGGCAAGGGCTCCGAAGATTTGGCAACGTGGCTTAATTGTTCTGCTTTTTCCGTAGTTCAATTTCATGTCTCTTGACCCTTTTGTATAAAGCTGCAATATTCTCTCTTACTGTTCTTTCATATGGAATGTATTTTCAAATGTAAACTCTTTCTCTCCTATCTCTCTGTCTTTTTTCTCTCTTAGGATTTAAGCATTTGCCATTATCCAGAAAAGAAACTTGCAGCTTTAACCTGCTGGTAATGGCAAACACTTTTACTAGACTTTATGTTGGAAAATAAATAAATAAGGGAAATTCCTAACTTTGCCCTCCAAAGTCTAACTTTGGTTTCCTTGTTAACTGGTTAAAGTGACAGTATCTTTTTTCCTAAAGCCGTTTGTCTGTCTATTCCAATCGAAATGATCTTCGATAGAAATGTTTGCATTTAATAGAAATAGTGATAAATTGAGAGAAGAAATAATACTAATTGGCTTTCAAGTGAGACCCAAAGGAATAGAGTTCTCCCCATATCCAAAAACAGGAGATTTTTACATCCAAATACACAAAAATGACCCATGAGAGCCTTCTTGTTTTGGTATTGAGTCAGACAAGGGAAGTGGAAGAAAGAACAGTTAATTTAAGAAAGCGACAATAAATCCTGGTGCCTGGGGATGAAGTATTTTAAGATGACAGAGGGGAAGAAAATGAATAAAGTCAAAACAAATGTTTTTAAGAATTCAGTCAGCAGCAACCCTGAAAAAACAGAGACTTGAATGAATGCTTCTAGAAACTTCCAGTGCCTCCCAAACAAAAAGCCTGCCTTGGGGCTGGCAAGACCTAAGCCTCCAATGGCACAGAGAGGTAAATATCTTATCAGGCAGCATTGAATTAACCCAAAGAAGCTTTGGTTGTTTTCAGTGTATTTGTGCCATGCCGTGTTGTACCGTAAGAACTTCCTCCCTTCCGGCACTGCTGTAGGTCTCACTCAAATATATTTGTGGGAGTCACATTTGCATCACGGAGGGGAAAAGTCCATTCATCCTGGTCTAATTGAATTGAGAATGCCTTTTGTTTCCAGGAAAGTATTGATCACTATGAAAGAAGAATAGATTCTTATCTCCAGAGGCATCCATTCAGCCGTTATAATCATACCAGGATGAAAGCATTAAGACTTGATTTATCTTTAAGGCAACTGGCTTACAGTTGTCTTCAGCCAAGGAAAAATGATACTGCAACTTTAAATTTGAAAGTATCTTGCACTGATAAATATATTTAAAAATTATATGTTTATAAAGTTATTAATTTGTAAAGGCAGTGTTACAAAATGTTCAGTTTATATTGTTTTAGATTGTTTCGTAATTTTAAAAGGTGTAAAATAACATATTTTTTTCTTTATTGAGATCTATAAAGCTTTCTGTAGTAAAATGTTTTCATTTTACTGGTATATTATTGCTTCATGTTTTGTACCATCATAAAATTTTGTGCAAATTTTTTTTACAGAAATTTTTATTTTCTATGACAATATGACACTTGTAAATTGTTGATTCAAAATGAACAGCGAAGCCTTAACTTTAAACGACATTTGTATTCTCAGACACTGAGTTGCATAAAAAACCACATAGAACTGAACTGTAACTTAAATTCCAAACTATGACTACTACATTCCAAAGAAACAGTTGAATTAAACATTTTCCTAAAATATCCCAAACCTGATGGCTTTTATTATATTAGCTTTGTTATTGTTAAAGAAATTGGTATTATTCCAGCATCAAATAACTTTCAAGATTTTTTAAAGTTCTCTTTTAAAAATAATATCCTAATAAGGAGAGAAGATTAAGAAGACATTTTCTGAAAGAATAGCAACCCAAACTGGATACTTGTCAAGATAAGGCATAAAGAATTTGGCATTATAAATGGAAAATTTTCAACTCCAAATCTTGTATAAAATGTTTCTATATTCCATTTTGTAAATTTTTTTCTTTTTTTTAATGAAATTCCCAAATATCTGTTGGTAAGTTTTTTTCTTGTAGTGACTAGATAATAAATCTGACAGTGTTTAGGCATGCAGCTATGCTAAATTTTGAGAAAGGGCGAAGTTGAGCTACTTGGTAATTCTTAGGAAAATTTCTTTTCCATCTGGGACTAAAATAATAGTAGTGGTAATAATAATAATAATAAACAAAGACAAGAGGGGAGGGTAGAGTAGAGTAAATGCTTAAGAAAGCTTGTTGCAACACAACTGGCCTCCCCTCATTCCCACCATCCATGTGCCAATGGTTCTTTCTTCACCTTCCTCTGATTATAGGAAAACTAAATTCTGAAGCACAGGAACTCCATGAGGGTGGATTGCTCTGCCCAGCTCTTCCCAGTGAATCAATATTCCTACTTCTTTCTGGACACCGACACCTTTGGCATCTTCCAGGATTTAACTAAGAAGAGGACATTTTCCCTATTCAGTGGAGTTTTAGGTCTCTCTGCTTAGAGAAAAGAGCCAGAGTTGGGTAATCACTTTACTGAACTTAAATTCTATTTATGCTTCATGGGTGTTTCCAGAAAACATGATGACTTACAAGGAGTCTATCAGAATTTATCCAGAGATACTTTCTGAAGAACACTAAGGGCCATAGATTAATGTTTTCTGTTTCATTGTTTGAGAAACCTTAAACATAGATGCTTTTCACCCATTTCTTGTCCCTAGTTAGCTGCTAAGCTAGGCTTCCCTTCCTGCATTCAATGAGCTCAATCACTAGAATTCTTCCCAAAGTCAAGAATTAAATAGGTCACGAGGATTTAAACATTTAACTTCAAACATGAAAATTATTTTTTGTTCCATCTCCTGTCTTCCCTGCTAACATATTAATCACCACTTGGGCTGGATTGCACTTTATCTTTTTGCAAATCAGATGGATTTTTTAACATTCCATAATGTTTCTGCTTCCCAGGGATAGAGCTGTTGTGTTGCATTAAAAAGCAGTTCTGCCAAGAATTAGCTCTATTTCCCTAAACTCTATCCACGAAGGGGTCTTAAGCAGCTTTTCAGCTCAGGGGTTGAGAAGCCAGAGGGAAGGGATCTTCAAACTGAGTACAACTTAGTACCAAGAAGCAAGTGAGACCAGGATGATCTCTGGCATTTTTTTTTAATATTCCAAAGAAACATTGCAAGACGATACAGATACGAGCATCATATTATCATACGTATGTCACTTCTTAGTAGCAGTAAAGTTCCCGTGAACCAATTCTATCATTTTAGGAGAGAAGGAGTAAACTCTATGGGAATCTTGTACGGTGATAACACTATACTTCTTTATATTGAGAGCATTCTATTTTCACAGCAGCTCTGGGAGCTAAGCTTTGTCATTATTCCACTTGATAAATGAGAACTCCAAAGTTTAGGCAGGTTGAGGAATGAGTCCAGCCCGTATCTGGTCTCATCTCCCCCTCCATTCCTCCTACCACGCCGTAGCCCTGCATGATCTCGACAGGTGCCCACAGAGGGACTGGCTACTCGAGAACCAGGGATAACAGCGTCACTTGGAGGCCTGTTAGAAATGCAGAGTATCAGGCCACACCCCAGACCTGCTGAGTCGTTTTAACAAGATTCCCCAGATGACCCATACGCCCATCCATTCAGGTCTGAGAAGCACCGACCCCGCCTGCAGGTACACTAAGCTAGTTGTTCCAGAATTTGCCTGGTGGTTTTGAGACACTCAAAGACAGAGAACACATCACTGCAGGTTTCTCAGAGCACTATACAGAAGAGTCTGTGCACAATGCAGCCTGGAAAACAGAAAGTAAAATTAGGAAATTTGAAATCCCGCTCACTTAGCCCGGAAGCACGTTGTAGCCATCCTGCCTGATTGATGGTGAGAGCCCTACACGTGGACTTCTCTGAGAGGAAGAGAATGCTCACAAAGCATGTTGCTTGGTGGAAAACTTAAAGTGCTATAGAGCAAAGCGAATACTCTGTTACTCATCACAGTGTGGTCAGGAGTCAAGGGGGAGGACCAATCTGTGAAGAGTCAAATCTTCCTGTTCAAAAGAAGTTGCCTCATTCATCTCACGCAGTTTACTACTTTCCAATGACGTTAAAATCCTGAATGGTAAAAGTAGGCTGAATCCAATTTAATCTTTCTTCAATAATTTCTACTCTTGATCCTTAGGGTCCTTATTACAAATAAGTGAGAAACTATCAGACAGTAGAGTTTTGTTGTCCAACGGTGACTCCCAAGAAAAGGCTTTTCTTTATAGAAAGATTGTCTCTCATCTCCACGTCTAACTAGAATGGTACCTATTATGATGTAGGAGTTCCATAAACGTGTAACATTCATAGCCAATACCAAATTTTATCACTGCCCTATTAATAGAGTTGGAAAGTCGCTTGCTCTGGCAGAATGTTGGATTGAAATGGACCTGCTGTCTGGTGATGGTACAACTAAGTCTCACCCTTCGGCAGCTTGAATGAGATGATTTCCCGGGATGGAGAGCAGGTTCTGGTCTTTGTGATGCTCCTTTCAGTGATTTTTGGCATCTCCCCCGACCATGACTTTTGACATGAGTTAACTTAGCACCCTTCTTCACGGCCCCATCATCATATTGCAGAGACGTGATGCTGGCAAAACTAACGATCTTGATGTAATCCTGTCTGGAAACCATTCCATGGCTCCTTAGGCTGTCACTGCTCTACTTTTGTCCAACTTCTGAAAAATTTCAATGTTGATTAAAATGCTTCTTGACTTTGAATATGCGATGTATTTTTTTTTAACATCTTTATTGGAGTATAATTGCTTTACAATGGTGTGTTAGTTTCTGCTTTGTAACAAAGTGAATCAGTTATACATATACATATGTTCCCATATCCCTTCCTTCTTGCATCTCCCTCCCTCCCACCCTCCCTATCCCACCCCTCTAGGTGGCCACAAAGCACCGAGCTGATCTCCCTGTGCTATGCAGCTGCTTCCCACTAGCTATCTATTTTACGTTTGGTAGTGTATATATGTCCATGGCACTCTCTCACTTTGTCACACCTTGCCCTTCCCCCTCCCCATATCCTCAACTCCATTCTTTAGTAGGTCAGTGTCTTTATTCCCGTCTTGCCCCTAGGTGCTTCATGACCTTTTTTTTGTTTGTTTTTTTAGATTCCATATATATGTGTTAGCATACGGTATTTGTTTTTCTCTTTCTGACTTACTTCACTCTGTATGACAGCCTCTAGGTCCATCCACCTCACTACAAATAACTCAATTTCGTTTCTTTTTATGGCTGAGTAATATTCCATTGTATATATGTGCCACATCTTTATCCATTCATCTGTTGATGGACACTTAGGTTGCTTCCATGTCCTGGCTATTGTAAATAGAGCTGCAATGAACATTTTGGTACATGACTCCTTTTGAATTATGGTTTTCTCAGGGTATATGCCCAGTAGTGGGTTTGCTGGGTCGTATGGTAGTTCTATTTGTAGTTTTTTAAGGAACCTCCATACTGATCTCCATAGCGGCTCTATCAATTTACATTCCCACCAACAGTGCAAGAGGGATCCCTTTTCTCCATACCCTCTCCAGCATTTATTGTTTGTAGATTTTTTGATGATGGCTATTCTGACCAGTGTGAGAAGATATCTCATTGTAGTTTCGATTTGCATTTCTCTAATGATTAATGATGTTGAGCGTTCTTTCATGTGTTTGTTGGCAATCTGTATATCTTCTTTGGAGAAATGTCCATTTAGGTCTTCTGCCCATTTTTGGATTGGGTTGTTTGTTTTTTTGATACTGAGCTGCATGAGCTGCTTGTAAATCTTGGAGATTAATCCTTTGTCAGTTGTTTCATTTGCAAATATTTTCTCCCATTCTGAGGGTTGTCTTTTCATTTTGTTTATGGTTTCCTTTGCTGTGCAAAAGCTTTTAAGTTTCATTAGGTCCCATTTGTTTATTTTTGTTTTTATTTCCATTTCTCTAGGAGGTGGGTCAAAAAGGATTTTGCTGTGATGTATGTCATAGAGTGTTCTGCCTATATTTTCCTCTAAGAGTTTGAGAGTGTCTGACCTTATATTTAGGTCTTTAATCCATTTTGAGTTTATTTTTGTGTATGGTGTTAAGGAGTGTTCTAATTTCATACTTTTACATGTACCTGTCCAGTTTTCCCAGCACTACTTATTGAAGAGGCTGTCTTTTCTCCATTGTATATTCTTGCCTCCTTTATCAAAAATAAGGTGACCATATGTGCGTGGGTTTATCTCTGGGCTTTCTATCCTGTTCCATTGATCTATATTTCTGTTTTTGTGCCAGTACCTTACTGTCTTGATTACTGTAGCTTTGTAGTATAGTCTGAAGTCAGGGAGCCTGATTCCTCCAGTTCCGTTTTTCTTTCTCAAGATTGCTTTGGCTATTCGGGGTCTTTTGTGTTTCCATACAAATTGTGAAACTTTTTGTTCTAGTTCTGTGAAAAATGCCATTGGTCGTTTGATAGGGATTGCACTGAATCTGTGGAATGCTTTGGGTAGTAGAGTCATTTTCACAATGTTGATTCTTCCAATCCAAGAACATGGTATATCTCTCCATCTATTTGTATCATCTTTAATTTCTTTCATCAGTGCCTTATAATTTTCTGCATACAGGACTTTTGTCTCCTTAGGTAGGTTTATTCCTAGGTATTTTATTCTTTTTGTTGCAGTGGTAAAAGGGAGTGTTTTCTTAATTTCACTTTCAGATTTTTCATCATTAGTGTATAGAAATGCAAGAGATTTCTGTGCGTTAATTTTGTATCCTGCTACTTTACCAAATTCACTGATTAGCTCTAGTAGTTTTCCGGTACCATCTTTAGGAACCTCTATGTATAGTATCATGTCATCTGCAAACAGTGACAGCTTTACTTCTTCTTTTCTGATTTGGATTCCTTTTATTTCTTTTTCTTCTCTGATTGCTATGGCTAAAACTTCCAAAACTATGTTGAATAATAGTGGTGAGAGTGGGCAACCTTGTCTTGTTCCTGATCTTAGTGGAAATGGTTTCAGTTTTTCACCATTGAGGATGATGTTGGCTGTGGGTTTGTCATATATGGTCTTTATTACGTTGAGGAAAGTACCCTCTATGCCTACTTTCAGGAGGGTTTTAATCATAAATGTGTGTTGAATTTTGTCAGAAGCTTTCTCTGCATTATTGAGATGATCATATGGTTTTTCTCCTTCAATCTGTTAATATGGTGTATCACATTGATTGATTTGCATATATTGAAGAATCCTTGCATTCCTGGGATAAACCCCACTTGATCATGGTGTATGATCCTTTTAATGTGCTGCTGGATTCTGTTTGCTAGTATTTTGTTGAGGATTTTTGCATCTATGTTCATCAGTGATATTGGCCTGTAGTTTTCTTTCTTTGTGACATCTTTGTCTGGGTTTGGTATCACAGTGATGGTGGCCTCGTAGAATGAGTTTGGGAGTGCTCCTCCCTCTGCTATATTTTGGAAGAGTTTGAGAAGGATAGGTGTTAGCTCTTCTCTAAATGTTTGATAGAATTCGCCTGTGAAGCCATCTGGTCCTGGGCTATTGTTTGTTGGAAGATTTTTAATCACAGTTTCAATTTCAGTGCTTGTGACTGATCTCTTCATATTTTCTATTTCTTCCGGGTTCAGTCTCGGAAGGTTGTGCATTTCTAAGAATTTGTCCATTTCTTCCAGGTTGTCCATTTTATTGGCATAGAGCTTCTTGTAGTAATCTCTCATGATCCTTTGTATTTCTGCAGTGTCAGTCATTACTTCTTTTTCATTTCTAATTCTATTGATTTAAGTCTTCTCCATTTCTTTCTTGATGAGTCTGGCTAATGGTTTATCAATTTTGTTTATCTTCTCAAAGAACCAGCTTTTAGTTTTATTGATCTTTGCTATTGTCTCCTTCATTTCTTTTTCATTTATTTCTGATCTGATCTTTATGATTTCTTTCCTTCTGCTAACTTTGGGGTTTTTTTGTTCTTCTTTCTCTAATTGCTTTAGGTGTAAGGTTAGATTGTTTATTTGAGATGTTTCTTGTTTCTTAAGGTAGGATTGTATTGCTATAAAC
Organism: Eschrichtius robustus; assembly: GCF_028021215.1. Taxonomy (NCBI): domain Eukaryota; kingdom Metazoa; phylum Chordata; class Mammalia; order Artiodactyla; family Eschrichtiidae; genus Eschrichtius; species Eschrichtius robustus. The sequence continues at coordinate 183,935,924 of NC_090824.1, forward strand.
TTCCCTCTTAGAACTGCTTTTGCTGCATCCCATAGGTTTTGGGTGGTCGTGTTTTCATTGTCATTTGTTTCTAGGTATTTTTTGATTTCTTCAGTGATCTCTTGGTTATTAAGTAGTGTATTGTTTAGCCTCCATGTGTTTGTATTTTTTACAGATTTTTTCCTGTAATTGACATCTAGTCTCATAGCGTTGTGGTTGGAAAAGATACTTGATATGATTTCAATTTTCTTAAATTTACCAAGGCTTGATTTGTGACCCAGGATATGATCTATCCTGGAGAATGTTCCATGAGCACTTGAGAAGAATGTGTATTCTGTTGTTTTTGCATGGAATATCCTATAAATATCAATTAAGTCCATCTTGTTTAATGTATCATTTAAAGCTTGTGTTTCCTTATTTATTTTCATTTTGGATGATCTGTCCATTGGTGATAGTGGGGTGTTAGAGTTCCCTACTATGATTGTGTTACTCTCGATTTCCCCTTTTATGGCTGTTAGTATTTGCCTTATGTATTGAGGTGCTCCTATGTTGGGTGTATAAATATTTACAATTGTTATATCTTCTTCTTGGATCGATCCCTTGATCATTATTTAGTGTCCTTCTTTGTCTCTTGTAATAGTCTTTATTTTAAAGTCTATTTTCTCTGATATGAGAATTGCTACTCCAGCTTTCTTTTGATTTCCATTTGCATGGAATATCTTTTTCCATCCCCTCACTTTCAGTCTGTATGTGTCCCTAGGTCTGAAGTGGGTCTCTTGTAGACAGCATATATACGGGTCTTGTTTTTGTATCCATTCAGCCAGTCTATGTCTTTTGGTTGGAGCATTTAATCCATTTACATTTAAGGTAATTATCGATATGTATGCTCCTATTACCATTTTCTTAATTGTTTTGGGTTTGTTATTGTAGGTCTTTTCCTTCTCTTGTGTTTCCTGCCTAGAGAAGTTCCTTTAGCATTTGTTGTAAAGCTGGTTTGGTGGTGCTGAATTCTCTTAGCTTTTGTTTGTCTGTAAAGGTTTTAATTTCTCCATCAAATCTGAATGAGATCCTTGCTGGGTAGAGTAATCTTGGTTGTAGGTTTTTCTCCTTCAGCACTTTAAATATGTCCTGCCACTCCCTTCTGGCTTGCAGAGTGTCTGCTGAAGGATCAGCTGTTAACCTTATGGGGATTCTCTTGTGTGTTATTTGTTGTTTTTCCCTTGCTGCTTTTAATATTTTCTGTTTGTATATAATTTTTGATAGTTTGATTAATATGTGCCTTGGCATGTTTCTCCTTGGATTTTTCCTGTATGGGAGTCTCTGTGCTTCCTGGACTTGATTAACTATTTCCTTTCCCATATTAGGGAAGTTTTCAACTATAATCTCTTCAAATATTTTCTCAGTCCCTTTCTTTTTCTCTTCTTCTTCTGGGACCCCTATAATTCGAATGTTGGTGTGTTTAATGTTGTCCCAGAGGTCTGTGAGACTGTCCTCAATTCTTTTCATTCTTTTTTCTTTATTCTGCTCTGCAGTAGTTATTTCCACTATTTTATCTTCCAAGTCACTTATCCGTTCTTCTGCCTCAGTTATTCTGCTATTGATCCCTTCTAGAGAATTTTTAATTTCATTTATTGTGTTGTTCATCACTGTTTGTTTGCTCTTTAGTTCTTCTAGGTCCTTGTTAAACGTTTCTTGTATTTTCTCTATTCTGTTTCCAAGATTTTGGATCATCTTTACTATCATTATTCTGAATTCTTTTTCAGGTCGACTGCCTATTTCCTCTTCATTTGTTAGGTCTGGTGGGTTTTCGCCTTGCTCCTTCAACTGCTGTGTGTTTTTCTGTCTTCTCATTTTGCTTAACTTACTGTGTTTGGGGTCTCCTTTTCGCAGGCTGCAGGGTCATAGTTTCCATTGTTTATGGTGTCTGTCCCCAGTGGCTAAGGTTGGTTCAGTGGGTTGTGTAGGCTTCCTGGTGGAGGGGACTAGTGCCTGTGTTCTGGTGGATGAGGCTGGATCTTGTCTTTCTGGTGGGCAGGTCCACGTCTGGTGGTGTGTTTTGGGGTGTCTGTGGCCTTATTATGATTTTAGGCAGCCTCTCTGCTAATGGGTGGGGTTGTGTTCCTGTCTTGCTAGTTGTTTGGCATAGAGTGTCCAGCACTGTAGCTTGCTGGTCGTTGAGTGGAGCTGGGTCTTGGCGTTGAGATGGAGATCTCTGGGAGATTTTTGCCATTTGATATTACATGGAGCTGGGAGGTCTCTTGTGGACCAGTGTCCTGAACTTGGCTCTCCCCCCTCAGAGGCACAGTCCTGACGCCTGGCTGGAGCACCAAGAGCCTTTCATCCACATGGCTCAGAATAAAAGGGAGATAAAAAAGAAAGAAAGAAGAAGATAAAATAAAATAAAGTAAAATAAACTAAAATAAAGTTATTAAAATAAAAAATAATTATTAAGAAAAAAATTTTTTAAAGTAAAAAACAAAAACGGACAGATAGAACCCTAGGACAAATGGTAAAAGCAAAGCTATACAGACAATATCACACACAGAAGCATACACGTACACACTCACAAAAAGAGGAAAAGGGAAAAAATATATATATATATATCTTTGCTCCCAAAATCCACCTCCTCAATTTGGGATGATTTGTTGTCTATTCAGGTATTCCACAGATGCAGGGTACATCAAGTTTACTGTGGAGATTTAATCCGCTGCTCCTGAGGCTGCTGGGAGAGATTTCCCTTTCTCTTCTTTGTTCGCACAGCTCCAGGGGTTCAGCTTTGGATTTGGACCCGCCTCTGCGTGTAGGTTGCCTGAGGGCGTCTGTTCTTCGCTCAGACAGGACGGGGTTAAAGGAGCAGCTGCTTCGGGGGCTCTGGCTCACTCAGGCCGGGGGGGAGGGAGCAGTACGTAGGAGGCGGGTCGAGCCTGCGGCGGCAGAGGCGTCGTGACGTTGCACCAGCCCGAGGCGCGCCGTGCGTTCTCCCGGGGAAGTTGTCCCTGGATCACGGGACCCTGGCAGTGGCGGGTTGCACAGTCTCCCGGGTGGGGCCGTGTGGAGAGTGACCTGTGCTCGCACACAGGCTTCTTGGTGGTGGCAGCAGCAGCCTTAGCGTCTCATGCCCTTCTCTGGGGTCCGCGCTGATTGCCGCGGCTCGCGCCCATCTCTGGAGCTCCTTTAAGCGGCGCTCTTAATCCCCTCTCCTTGCGCACCAGGAAACAAAGAGTCAAGAAAAAGTCTCTTGCCCCTTCGGCAGGTCCAGACCTTTTCCCGGACTCCCTCCCGGCTAGCTGTGGCGCACTAGCCCCTTCAGGCTGTGTTCACGCCACCAACCCCAGTCCTCTCCCTGCGATCCGACTGAAGCCCGAGCCTCAGCTCCCAGCCCCGCCCGCCCCGGCGTGTGAGCAGACAAGCCTCTCGGGCTGGTGAGTGCTGGTCAGCACCGATCCTCCGTGCGGGAATCTCTCCGCTTTGCCCTCTGCACCCCTGTGGCTGCGCTCTCCTCTGTGGCTCAGAAGCTTCCCCCCTCCGCCACCCGCAGTCTCCGCCCACGAAGGGGCTTCCTAGTGTGTGGAAACCTTTCCTCCTTCCCAGCTCCCTCCCACTGGTGCAGGTCCCGTCCCTATTCTTTAGTCTCTGTTATTTCTTTTTTCTTTTGTCCTACCCAGGTACATGGGGAGTTTCTTGCCTTTTGGGAGGTCTGAGGTCTTATGCCAGCGTTCAGTAGGTGTTCTGTAGGAGCTGTTCCACATGTAGATGTATTTCTGATGTATTTGTGGGGAGGAAGGTGATCTCCGTATCTTACTCTTCCACCATCTTGAAGCTCCTCCTCACGATGTATTTAAAGCATATTCAATCATTACCCTCAGATCATTTTCAAAATTTCTGCTGTGATTCATGTCCTCTATCTAAAAAGACCTTATATCTGGAGTCTTAAACATAATTTTTCTTGGGTCAACTTTTAATTTTATATATATTTAAGTTACCTAAGTTCCTATGAGTTGTAAGAAGAAATACTCTTTCGGTCATCCAAATAACAAATCATCCCTTTGACTTATTTTCATGTATTTATTAGAAAGTTTGGGTGGTTGGAGAGGTCCAGGCTGTGACACCAGCTTGGTTTGGTTCCCTGTTCCCTAAGCACCCACAGCTCGGACATTAGATGTGTGTGCTTCGGCTAATCGGTGAGCACATTACTGAATCTACTCTACGTAAACTTCTGAACTCCTTATCATCATGACTCCTACAATTTTCTGTGTGTTTACTGTGTACCAAACCTTACTAGATGTTTCCATCAACCCTTAAAACAACCTGATGAATTGAGGTTACAAAAACTGAGGTTCAGAAAGGCTGAGCAATATGACTCATGTCTCACAACCAGTTAGCAAGTAGCATCTGCAAGATTCAAACCCAGTTCGGTCTAACCCAAAGTTTGTAATCTGACATGCTGCCCCACACGGCCTCCTCCGTGTGAAGGAATGGTCTCCTTGTTGCCAAATGTCAAGTGTTATCGGAATGCTTTGGAATGCCCAGCGCTGTGATCTCACTTGACTATTAGGCTGGGTATTAGTCAGTTTCACTATGCTGTGGTAGGAAAGAAACTTCCAGTGTTAGTGGCTCAACACATAAAGGTGTATGTTTTACCCACACGGAGTCTACTATGGGTCTGGTAGCTCTGCATGGCAGCTCTGTTCAAGGATCTGGGCTGTTTCCACTTCTTGCTGTAATGCCAGTCAGAACATGGGCTTCTAGCCTCTGTGCCAGAGAAGACGAGAAAGTTTGTTCACTGTTTCTTCAATGCTGCCTGAGACCTACCCATGGCCCCACCAAACTGTGAAGGCTCTGAGCAAAGTGGGGAGCGCATGTATATCCCGTAAGGAGTGGGTGTCGCTGCCACAACCCACAAGGGCAGTCCTGCTGTAGAAGGCGGATGAGATCATCCATGACCCCTGCCACCTGGGGCAGTGAGGTGCCTCTCAGGCTGGAAACCAAGCACAGTTCAGGGAGAGGAGTAACTTAGGGGGAGCAGGCAAATAAAATGAGACGTCTCGTGTCAAAAATGAGACTCCTGAATGTTGGCTTGCGAGGGGCCTCCTGCATGTGGGGACGGGTCAACAGAGAAGATGTGCAGAACCTGGGCTAAGGGCCTGTGGAGTTATTGCAGCCCTTCTGTCCAGAGACTAGGGAGGTCAGGAGGCAGTGTGTAAAAGGAGACAGGCTCCGTGAGCCCTGAGAGCACACTTTTTTATACTTCAAGTATGTTCTGTGTATTTCTACTTGAATCTCCCTTAATAACTAGCCACTTAGTATTTAGTCATTTTAGTACTGTTTAGTCATTTGTAAAGTCCTCGTGCATCTCAGCTATCCAGATGGGAGACGGGGAAAAGTTTGTGTCCAAAACATGAGAAAGGAGGTCAAATTATATCCAGAGTCCTATCCCATCTCCGTTCCCTATTTTATTTCTTTCCATAGAAATTATCACCTTTTTGTTTACTATATACTTTACTCATTTATTTTATTATCCATCTACACTAATAGAATGCATATTCCACGAGGGCAGTGACTTTCGTCTGTTTAGTTCACTGCAGTTTCCACAGCATATAGAATAGTGTCTGGCACACGGTAAGTGCTAAATAAATATTTGCTGAATAAAGGAGCCATGGTGATTGGCTGGAATAAGAGAACTTTCATGGAAATGGGAAATGAGGGGAAAATTTAGGGGCAGGTTTAACCTACCAGGAGTTCGTTATGGAGCAAGAACTTGGAGTGTTCACATATCAAGATTTTTTCTTAAAAGACATTTCTTTCACACCCTACTGAAACGGACCAGGACCCTATGGTCCTTGCCCACCATGTCCTCAGACTGCCTTATGTCTGTGGAAAAATTTTAGCCAAACAATAAGTTTAATCCGAGAAGTGAGAAATTACAGAAACAAGGGAAAACAGTCAAAAGAGACCAAATAATAGTAGTATAGTCATTAAGCAAAGTTAGGAACCTTTGGTTTCTCCTCAAAGGCTATAGATAATATTCTGAGCCATATCCCTTGAGCTGTCTTACAGATACTTAAACCCCCTCCACCAGGTGGAAGAAGTTAACTACATGATGACCAGACTGTAACCATGACATAAGCTGCCACAATTCTGAGAGCTGGCCTTAAAGAAATGGGAACAAATTGACCGTGGAACTGAAGATGAACTGTACTTAAAACAATCAAGATGATGCCGATCATACCACCCATGACAAACGTCAAGATGACTGTCAGAGCTGACTGCACTGTTTCTGCGTGTAGCCCTCTCCCCGCGTCTATAAAAGCTCTTGCCCACTGATTGTCAGTAGGGGGAGTCGGTCTTTGGACAGGCCTCTGCCCCCTCCCCCGCCAGGCTGCCGGCCTCTGAAATAAAGCAAACTTTCCTTCCCACCAACCTGGCCTCTTTATTGGCTTTAGAGCGGCGAGCAGCCCGACCCCACTTCCAGTTACAGTTTCTGGCTCTCAACCTGGGGCTGCTGTACTCTCGCGACATTTGGCTCCCGGGGTTTTCCCGAGCAGAGCCGCCAGGACGACGCGCCGGGATGGCTGTGAGGAGCTGCTGCTCGAGGCTCGCTGGCCCCGAGAGGGGGGCTTTGGGGGGACGCTCCTAGCAGCTGCCGAAACCATGTGTTTGGGGGATCCTCCCTGTTTCTCCCCTGCTCGGCACTGGCTGTCAACGTACGCTTTTCCTTGGTGGAACGGAAACATGCTGGACAAACTGACGAGCTCCATGACCGAGTAAGTCCACCGGTGTTTCCCGGGCAAACTTGTCTTTTGAGCACGAAGCGCTATTGGGCATTTTGCCAGTTGGTTCTGACGTGTGTCTGACGTCGAGGACCATTTGTGAGCACGAAGCGCTGTTGGGCGTTTTGCCAGTTGGTTCTGACGTGTGTCTGACGTCGAGGACCATTTGTGAGCACGAAGCGCTGTTGGGCGTTTTGCCTGTTGGTTCTGACGTATGTCCGGCGTCGAGGACCATTTGTGAGCACGAAGCGCTGTTGGGCGTTTTGCCAGTTGGTTCTGACGTGTGTCTGACGTCGAGGACCATTTGTGTTGGGGAAGTGTTTGTTTGGGACACCGTATCCGTCGTCTTGGAGGATTGTGACAGTTCTGCCTTCGGGTATGTGAATGTATATTCCGTTTGTGTGATTGGTATCTTTGTTGTCTTTTGTAAAATGAGAAATTCAGGTTCAATTTATTAGAAAAATTTTAGCTATGAGATTATGACTAAAGAAAAAGAAAGATAAATTTTTTAACAATGTATGGCAACAGTATTCTTTAGACTCTGGAGAAAATTGGTTAAGATGAAACTCTTGAAATTTCAGAACTGGTTCTTTTCACATATGCAGTTAGAGAAAGCTGGCTTGATTAAAAAAAAAATTTTTTTTTTAAATTTCAGAATTCTGAATCCAAGAGAACAAAAGTTCCTAGTAAAAAACTTGAAGTTAACTTATATCATGTCCTTGAAATACAAAAACAGCCCACTTTGCCTGAGACTTAAGCCTTGGGTTAATTAGTAGAACTTCAAGCCAGGAAAAAAAAAGGAGGAAAGATATTTTAAACTGAAGTTTGTAAACTTAACTTACTCCAACTTTATTAATAGACTAATGAGCTCTGTATTAAAATATTTGATTCATGAATAAGTTTTAAGATAAAGCTATGAGCTCTCTGCCTGTCTGGAGGCACATATGTCTATGTGTGATATTGTCATAAATAATAAAATAGAGAAGTTGGATAAAAGCTTTTGGATAAACACTTTCAGAGTAATTATGTTTCAGGGATGTTTACTTAAAAATAGTTTTTACAGATGCTGGTATAACAAACAGTTCAATTACTTGTTTCTTGGTTTTGTTAAGATTTTAAGGGTTAAAAATTGTAATATGTAATTAAAGCTACTAAAATGATAAGGGAAGCATTTCAGTGTGTGAAGCAAGTAAGATATATGTTGTCAGCAAGAGAAGGTATAAAGAATGGAGATATTTTTTTGAAGAAAAAAAGAAGTATTTTGTCCTAGAGCTGTTTGCTTATATATGGGGAAAATAAGTGAAAATTTAATATGAGTCCAGAAAGTGATAAAAGGTTTGTGAAAAAGGAACTTTGAGAAAAGAATTTTGTACATTGTCAAGTTTGATTTAGATTGAATTTAATTAGATAAATGAATTTTGTTATATATAGTAAGCTAGCATAAGACTGGAATTTGGTTTTCTCTCTCTGTTGAGAGAACAAAGTTTTCCTGGAATATTGAACTGCTTTTGATAACAGATTGTAAGTTTCTTTCTCTAGCTAACTTTGAGTATTCCAAAGGGCCCCTAGGCATCTCAGAAGAAATATTAAACTTGAGAATTCCCTGGTGGTCCAGGGTTGGGACTTATCGCTTTCACTGCCAAGGGCACATGTTCGGTCCCTGGTCAGGGAGCTAGGATCCTGCAAGCCATGCCACGTGGCCAAAAAAGAAAGAAAAGAATATTAAAGTAACTAGGATTATTTGGTACTATATTATATGGAAAACATTTGGTAACTTTCAGATCATACTGCTGAACTGGGTAAGAAATTTAAAGAATTCTAATGGAAAGTTATTGTTTTGCTTCAAACCATATTTTTGACCCCGGTGTTCAGGATTGAAAAAAATTGTCTTATGAAGTTATCACAGCGCATAATTACTTATGATGTGTATCACTGCTGGCTTTAAGTTTACTGCTAAAAGCACATGTACAATGCTTGTGTGACAATTGGGTATAAGTGCTAAAATGTATAGCCTATAAAATGTTTCCCCTTCAGCAAACCTCTGTACTTGTTTGTTATGTCTGAGTAGTTTCCCCCCAAAATGGACAACTAGGCCAATATATAAACAAAAAGTAGGCCTAGCAACAAGGGGACATGAATGGACCCAGAGCAGGCCACTGAGCCACTCTGGCAATGCTGGAAAAAATATTGATTATCAATGCTTTCTATGGAAAGATTTGCAATTAAAAGGGGAAAATGATGGAAGAAATTTTCACATATTGAGGTATGGGGAAGTCATTCTGGCTTATACATGATTTAATTTGAATTTTAGGCTAGCCAAAACAGTCTGTTTATGGCCTATTAGACATACATTGTATGTCTGCTTTAACCATTAAGGAAAAAAAAAAAAACATTCAGAGAATAATACAAAGATGCATTTTGATTATTATCCTCATTGTAATATGTCTACTAATTTTCAAATGTTTGTCCAGGTGGTATGACAAAGCAATCAAAGAGAGAGGTAATGTTTTCATAATATGAAATATCAATGCTAAGCTTAGAACTTATTCTCACCTTATAGGATTTATTAAGTGATAAATCATCTGTGGTCTCATAGAAGCCTATCTCCCAGCAATTGTGGGAAGACAAACTTTCTAGATACCTGGTTGAAAATGGCATATATGTTTAGCCTGTGGGATGCCAACAGCAGTGATAAATTTTTGCAACACAGCTGGGCTACCACAGGATTAGTTAGCAAAGCAGACCTCTTCCTGAGTGGTATTGCTTGAGGATGACTGAAGGTTCTCCAAAAACCTAGCTTTGACCTTTCTTCTGTTCAAAAAGATAAAGTATAAATGTTTTCTCTTCTCCTAAAATTTCATTTTATATAAAAACATGATACTTTTAAAGTAATAAAATTGGAGTATGGCTAGAAAAACAAGTACAATAGCAAAATGCAAAAGCTGAGGAAATACAGGAACATTAGAAGATGAATGAGATAGACTATGGGGCTTTAGCTAAAATAGTGAATAGTGCTTTATCTGCATTACATAAGTGCAATGAAGAAAATTAAGCAAAGACAGAGATAGGGAATGCTGGGAGGAGATTTATAAATAGTAAAAGAGGAAATAGAGAAAACAGTAATTTAAAAAAAGCCCCTTATGTCACTAACTTTCCCTCTTCTGATAACTGTGAAAATGAGGTTAATATAGCAAAAAAACAGCAAAAAAATCAACTAAACATGGTAATGACTACAACCTACTTCACTAAACTTCAAAACCTAAAACCAAACTAACAGAAAACTCTAGAGCAGCCAGGAGCAACAAGGAGGTACAGCACAGCCTGGCTTCTCCCCTGATTCTGCCCCTCACCCCCACCCAGGAGGACACACATGGGTGGCTCAAAGGAATCCCAAGGATGCTCACTAACAACACCAAACCTTGAGTTATTCAAACTGAGAGGATGTTCCCATCTTTTTCTTTTTCTGAGTGAGAAGTGGAAACTATTGAAAACTATTTTGTTTCCCAAAATAAAGGGGAAATTGGTGGGATGGGGAGAGGAGGTTTCCATGAAGCTCTTTGAATTGGGGGGCCATCTGAAGCCTAAGGGCACCCCCATCCTGGGAAGGAGCTACATCCCCCCATTAGGTGGTGGGATATCTGGTGTGGCAAAGCCAACTCATTCACCAGTTTCTTCCTTTAGTGATAGAATCCCCAAATCTCACCTGCCCATCTGACTTCCCAGGAGAAAGACTGCATTTCCCAGCCCCCCTTACTACTCTGTGGCCATGTGACTATGTTCTTGCCAATCATATGGGAGAGAAAGTGATGCTTGAAACCTCAGGTTCCTGTCTTTTAACAAAGTAATTATGCCCTTTCCTTGCTCTTTTTCCCTTCAACTGACTGCATGTGGATGTGCCAGTAAGAGCCGAGTGCCACTGTAATGCATAGAAAGCTTGACAACAAAATAGAAGAATTCAGGATCCTTGATGTGTCTGTGCCCCCAAACCAGATGGCTTACATTAAGTTAGTTACATAAGAGAAATACAAATGTTATGTTATTTAAATCACTGCTGTTTTGGCCTTTGTAGCTGAACCAGTATCACATCTAATACCTGATTAGATGTCTAACTTAGGATGTTTAACAAAATCTTAAAACTGAGCCCAGATATGCTAACAAAGACTGCACACCAACCAAGATGATCTTGCCTCTTTCCTTTCTCATTTTCTCACACTATAGGTCAGATATAGTGGGAAGAAAGTCAAGAATTAGCCATTCTGTATCAGAGCAAAGAGAAGGTCCAGGCTGAGTGATCTAAGCATAAACAAGATAAAAAGAAGCATCTTGGCACCAGGCAAACAAATAACAGAAAACACAAAAACAGCACAGAAAAAAAAAAAAAGTAACACAATCTAGAAAAAAACATAAATCAAGAAACAAAAGAGATGTACTCACAATTACTTGATGTTATATATAGAATGTGAATAAACAAAAACATATAATTAGAAAATAAAATAACAGGATATGACAGAAATAGGGCTTTCAAACTTAAGCCAAATTGCTGAACAAACTAGCATCATTACAGGTTTAATAAATAACTTAATAAAGAGGAAAATACTTTTGAAAATAGAATTACTGGCAGAATTCATGCAGATCCATAGTGGCCAAGGTAGGAATGAAACACAGCTCTTTCTAGAGAAACCTGACCCCGGAAATTCTCTCCCATTTGTTTTAATCTCTTGGTGCATGAATCCCTGTCTCAAGGACCATGCTTCCCTGTTTCTGTGCAGCTCCTGGAGAAGTTGTTAGTGAGACTCAGAATGGAGAAGAGAACAAAATCTCAGAGGGAGCTAATAGAAAATTCAGGGATCTTGTAATATTAAATCATGGAGATGTGATCATCTGAGTTCCTGGCATCCTAGAGGTTCACATTTCATTAGTTCTTAGAGAAATGATATCAGAATATGATGCTGTCCCAGTGGGATTGAAATTTGTCATTTCCTATTGAGGAAAAATTTTTTTTATTTATTAGGTGCCGAAGTGTCTGCATGTTATTCTAACTTCTAAGGATAAAGTACATTCACGGGCTCACTGCTCTGGGGAAGGCTCTGGAGTGTGCAGTCACCTTGCACACTGGAGAGTGGGGTCTCCAGATGATGCCTCAGGCATTTTCACTCCTGGTACAAAGATCCTCAGAAAATCAGCTGGTGGCCATCTCACCCCAAACACGAAGGAAGGAGGAACGAAGGTTGTAGAGGGAACAGGGTAACTGAAATTGGTGGGCTGATTGAGGAAGACAAACAGGAGAGAAAAGTCCTTCACCGAAAGTCTTCCACGGAATCTTGGGTATTTAAGATATTTCCAAAAAAGGATTCTGCAGGACTAATGTTTCCTGGAAATTCTATATACAACTACATCCCTCTTTAAGAATCACGGCTGCTTTGATATGCTAATGCACACTTTAATCTTTAATTCAGAAGGCCCCACACTTATTTACCCATGAAAAATATTTTGTGTACAGTACTTTGACAATATCCTCATTCTGAGAAGTGGTTAGAGAGTAATAAACTAAGAAATAGATTTGGTTGCATGAACACAAGACAGGCACATTAGGCTAAGTTATGGTTGGAAGCATTGCCCCAAGATGTGAAGTGTTCCTTAAGATCCTTTGTCCTAGTTGAGTAAATAAAGGACCAAGAAAACCTAAGAGAATTATTGATGAGGGAGACACAAACATATGGGAATCATAGGGGAGAGCTCTAGACCAGAATTTACAGCATGTTCTCTGTTCCTTTCTCTCAACAAATTCTTTATGCTGATGAGCCTAGAATTATCTCACATCATCATCCCCCTGCTTAATCACCTTTGATTACCTCTGGTGTGCGTCCATAACCTTGGGTTAAACAATGCAGACAGCCCCTTCCTCTTCCCTGACTATGACAGTGTATTATAATTGAGCCATTTCTGCATCTCTGGTCACCCTTGTATTCTCCAAAGTGCATCCTCTGTACCTTAATTTGCTAGTTAAATATTGATAGCAAGGCTCTGCCTTAATATTTACTTTGTTGCTCCATTATTGCTACATACAGGGTGATTATTTGTTTCTGTCTTCCCAGCCTGTTTAATCAGGACTGCGTCAACCTTCCCTATGTTTAACCTTCTCATCCCGTCATAGCAGGAGAGTGTTTAGGAGAGTATTCTGACATCAGCTCTGAAATGATTCTCTATGCTTGCTCGATGTGTGTGCCACCACAGCCAGTAGGGGTCAGAAGGGCATTTCTCTTGGGGTCAGGTGGTTGGTGGTGAGAAAGGAAAGCCCTTTCCTTGAGGGCTTGAACATCTCTCTTTGAACGTTGCCTCCTAAATGTAGCCTTAGGGAAAACCAGGGCCAAGCAGGTAGCTTCTGTGTTTTTTATGGAATGTTGGCCCTGTACCTCCTACAGCACGGAAACTTGCTATGACAGCAGGCACCCCATCCGCACAAGGACTGGGGAAAGTGTTCCTGCCAAAAACAGAGACCTGGATGCCATCTCTGCTCCTGACAGGAATCTATTAAAAGCTCTTGAGCAAGTAACTGCACTCTCTCCATTTGCCTCACCGAGTCGTATGGAAGGATTTAGTCATAAGTGAACGGGAAGCATCTTTGAAAATTTGCTGTGCTGGGAACGAAAGATTCATTATGGCATAGAAGTGTAAATATCATCCTTGAAGGCAAGCGGATCCTTCTGCTTTAATCCGGATGGTGTCAGTGGCAGACTTCAACATTTGTTTCCCAAACTGGAAGCTGTGACTGCCCCCAGCAGAAAGGCCACGGTTGCCTTTGGCATGTGCATATTTGGGGAGGGAGTAAAAACTAAATTTTAGACATATTTGTGTTGTTATCAAAAGAAAAAGGCTTAACAGATGTGCTCTGGGCTGTTTGCAAGCAGTGACTTGGGAATTTTCTTTCTGCCTCTCCACCCCCCAATAGAACGGAGGCAAGCAAGTGAATCTTCCAGAAGGTCACTATCTGATTTTCAGTGAGAGTGCCTTGCAGCTTAGAGACTTTAGGAAACATAAGTATCACATTAAGCACACAGTTTAAAGTTCCCCCAGTGGGTGCTGACTAGGCAAATGGTCCTTTGTGTTGGTAGAATGAATAGAGTATTGATGTTTCCAGCTATTTCCCAGTTGGTTTCTTCCATCCCGAGTCCTGGGGAATTGAAGGCTTCTGTGGCCGGAGTGACACCTCCAGTCATAGAAACTAGAATCCAAATAGCCACCCTCCAAGTAGGCTACTCGTTTTGTGCTTGACCCATTCATCAGTGGTTTTTGATTATTTGACATCCCTCTAAAACTCCATCATCTGTCACCCTGCCATGCTTTCTGCAAACAATTGGAATACTCTCTTTCCTCCTGCTTCCTCCTCTTCGATTGATTGCCTTGGAACTTCCAACTCATTTTTGGAGCTGCAACTCAAATTTCCCACTTAGTATAAGCCTTCCTGGTCCCCACAAGTGAGAGAGAGCCACCATCTAGGTCCCCATAGCACTGTGCACAGACCGTTTCTAGGAACATCACATGAACTTTATAACTATTTGTTTACTTTCTTTATTGGTCAACCTGCAGACAAGAAAATCAAGGTCATTCCAGGAAGTTCAACAGGAGGAATTCAATGCAATAAACTAGTGACAGAGGTGCTGAGAAAGTTGACAAGCCCAAGAGGGGACAGTGAGGCAATGCAGATTTTAATTACACTGGACAGCTGCTAGCTACCTCCTGGGGCTGGAAGAACAAAGGGAAAAAGAACTGCTATCAGAGCCCAGAAGCCAAGGCTACCTGGCCAGATCTGGTTCATGGGAGCTGGCACCCCTGGGTCACCACCCAAAGCAGAGAGAGAGGGGGATGGCTATCCTGGCATCTCCTTAACACCCATCCTCCACTCTCCTGCTGGTGCTCCTACTACCTTGAACGTGACCTGAAGCTTTCAGGGAAAGGTCTAAGATTGGATCTGAGAGCAAAGAAGCAAGTGGCTAGCTCAAATACTTTTCTCCTTCAGTTGACAGTGAACTTCATTTTGGTATCCTCAGCACAAGATACTACATAGATCTACTGAGCAAAGTACTGACTTAAATTGAGATCTATTTTCTTTGTAGTCTTGTCAAAAGGACTAATGCCTTTTTAGAAAAATAATATCAATCTTCTCAACCTACCTTAAACCATTTTCTTTCTCTTCATCAAATTGAAAAGTTCTCTTTTTTTCCCCTTTAACTATGGTATTTCCATCTTTTGCAGGCTTTTCACAGTTCCCACATTCCCAGCATTACAAGGGGATGATAAGAAGCTGCTGGTAATCTTGTTTGAAATTTGCATTGAGTTCCCTAGGGCCCTTCTCTGGAGGCCAGTCAGGCCAAGAAAGGAGCTTCTTTTGGATCAGACACTTTTTAAGTCTTTTCATTATCAATTCACCAGTACAGCACATAATGAGGTAGCAGATAGGGAATTCATTTCTCAGGCAAGTGGCTGAACTTGTAAACTGCCAGATCATGGACCATTATCTATAATTACTTCATGGGTATTCCACAGAGATCGTTTTCTTTGTAGGATTTAAAAAAAAAAAAAAAAAGGCAGGTCTCACTATAGGTCTGGTAGATTAAGCCCAGACCAAAGAAAGATGAACTAGTGTTGCTGTCTAAGAGAGGGTGTTTCTCTCCTCCAGGATGAAATCATTTGCCCTCTGCCTTCACCAGGAAATCACCTTCAGTGAAGCAACTGACCATGACAAACGATTGTATATTTACTGGTCTCTGAAACTCTGGGTTCTTTGCTATTTGCCCACTTTTATATGCAAGTTCTCTGTCAATGATTTTCTATTTCAGTCATGACATTCCTCAGGACTTGCTTACAAATCAGCCAGGTGCCAGATTCCTCACACAAATGCAGGGAAAGAAAAAATCATAAGCTACTCCACGGAGAAACAAGTTCTGCAAAACTCAATGAGCGAAAAAAAGGTTGTTGCTTGAGGAAGACGGCTGAGAAGGTGGCAGAGATGTGCTGGAGCCCACTGGTACAGACCCCGGAAAGCTGATTATATACGCCTCTTCCCAACTAAGTGTTCAGTGAAGTCATACTAGTAGCTTGAAATTGACTAGAGTGGGAATATTTACATCACAAAAATGAGCAAGCACTACAAATCAGTGCTTTTTCCTTTTCCTTTCTTTTACTGAGATCCTGTAAAACATTTACCAGTGCACCATGGAGAGGGAAAGAATCTCATTTTTGCCAGTCCTTGCCCTTTGATAAAGCCCATCAGATAAAGACCACCAAGGACACACCTGCAACCAAACAAATTTAGGTTTATAACTTGCTACACCAAGGGTGATTGAACACCACAGGAGAAGTGGGGCAGCTCATTAAGAAGGAGTTGGGGCTGATGTAGGATGATTTTTAAGAGGGAGTGGGAAAGAGGGAGCCTCTTTGCACTGGAGGCTGCCATGCTGCAGGCAGTTTAGAAACCGGGAGAGCAGTAGTCATTACTCAGGGGGAGGAAGGATGAAGTGAGGCTGAGGGAGTCATTGGGAACATTGTCATTAGGTAAGAAAAACAGTGATGGCTCCAAGGAGGGAGGTCCCCATCATTTCCCATCTGTGGTTTTGCCCTGGGAGGCACCCTGTGTAGCCTCAGCCAGATGCCATCAGAAACTTGTTTTATTTAGGTTGTGTTGGAACATCACAGTCTGATTACCAGCAGTGCTCAGAAGTAGACTCAGGGTCCTGTTTCCTTGGAAACTGCCAAGTTGAGATAACTGTGGAATGTTGTCTTCAAATGGAAGCAGCACCAAGGCTGCTTCCCTGTGTCAAAGTGACCCACAGACTCGGAGCCTCCAGGCAAGAGCGGCCGTGCATTCCCACTGAAGTGAATCGAACAGCAAAGCTTCTCACCGTCTAGGATGTGAAAAACTGTCATCAGTGAACAAAAGTGTTTTGCCAAGGTTCACACGTTAGCAGCCTTTACCTGCTCACCGTTGCTTTTTTCACCGGTCTGGCCACTAAATTCTCAGGGAACATGGTTGCATTTTTACCCAAAGGAAGTGCAGACGCAGGGGAAGCTTTTAATACTTGAACAGTTTTATGTCTTAAACACCTTTTGTCTCCAGAACCGAGCACAGGGCCTGATACAACGTCAGTGCCTAATGAATGCTTATGAAATTCAATCCTAGGGACTGCGGTTATTAGGGAGAGAAATAGGACTCTCTAAGTCCTATTTCTTTAAGTCGGCACTGCTTGAGCCACACTGTTTAGACAGTTCTACACTCTGCAGGTTTACAAGTTGTTTGTTACCATCACAATCAAGTTCCTTTTTCTGTAGAAAATGCCACTCCAACCTCTCACGGATAGGAAGGAAAATGTGGTGTCTGCAGGTGTGCCCTCTAGGTGTGGCCCTTGCTGCAAGTAAACATGAAGTGTGATCTTTTTCTCATCCACACAGCCACAAATCCCCAGAAGGTTTCAGCAGTGTTGCTCTTATTTTGGTCCACAAACCACCTGCAGCTGGATCACCTTGAGAACTTGCTTTAAAAAATGCAATTTTCCATCTTGGGGGCACTAAGGTTTGAGAACAGGTGATCCAGATGGTATGATTTTTTTTTTTTTCCGTAAGTTCTGTTCATCTAATAAGTCAGCGGGAATGTATGGATTCACTTGTCCATTCAACCAACACTTCCTGAGTGCCATGACTACAGGAAAAAGACACTCAGGGATCTTACAGTCTTCCAGTAAACTCAGGGCCAAGACTACTTGCCCTGATCTGAGAGAGATTTTGTTTTCCTTTATTTAGACCAGAAAGAAAAAAATGACATCACGCTTCCTGACCAACAATCAGAATTGCTAATATTTACAAACTAAGCTGTTTACTGTAGTTACTTCTCAGAGGATGGGATTGTTTGGGAGTGGGAAAAGAAATATACTTCATTGCAGTGACCCAGGTTTTCTTTCCTCCTGCACCCCAGTCCACCCTCCATGACCCGACCCTCAGCTGATAGCTCAATGCAGAGTCTGGCGCCTGGTCGCTGGCCCCACCTGAGCAGCCCCCTGTGGAGGGCCTGCTTCTCCCATCCCTTCCAGACTCTGAGGCTGCTCTCTGTACAGGGTTGGATCTCACCTGCTCAAAGGCTGGCAGGGCAGGTGGTGTCCCACCTAGAGCAAACTTTGACTAATGAGAAGCAAGACAAGCAAGAGCCATCAGAGAAATATCTTGCCAACCCACTCCAAACACACACACCCATGGACTGTTCCAGGCAAGGGCCTCCCTGGGAGAGCACCCCTAGGTACTGGCACATAAGCTTTGCCTCAGGCTCTGTTTTGCAAAGAACCCAGGCTAAGACATTGTCCCTATAGCACTTTCTAAAAATTAACTTTCTCCCCAAATTGTCTATTAAAATATTTTAAATGTCTAGCTTTGGTTTTATGAGTAACCATGTCCATCTCTCCCTTGACATCAGGGATGGTACTTTGCTCGTATTGATCATGCCGTCAATAGAGTAGGAATTCAGTAAGCATGCATTTAATTGAATAATTAGGAGGCTTGCAGTCAGAATTACCAGGTACCTCGTGCTATCTTTGAAATGGGCTTGATCCCCTTAACTGTCAGATACCTGAGCTACCCTATGTCATCATGCAACATTAGAGGTAAAAAGTGGGTGAGAAGAGAATAACAGAGCTTATCAATTATAAATTTCAAATTTCCAAAATGAACTGCTGAGGGCACTGTGATTTTCCCAGGCTGTGACAGTCACCTGTGCACCACGGGCCCCCATGAATCACCTCCATACAAGAGCAGTCAGTTGAAGTCTTTAGGAGGCTCAACCCACACAAGCGTATCTCGGATTTTAATATGCAAATCATCACAACCTTATCTTTCAAAGGACTTTTCTATTTCATAAATTTTCATAAATTGAGAATACTCTGGTTAATTTATATCAAACAGATATTTGCAAAAATCCAAATGATCTAGGCATGGTCCCCAGAGTTAACTATAATCAACTCTTTTCATTTCCCTCAAGTATTTACAGTTATATTTCTAAATAATATATTGCTATTTCTAATTCTTGATTTGTCAATTTGGACATTAACTTTAAATCCTACCATGCTGTATAAGAACTTACCTCTCATGCCCCGTATCCCTGCTGCCTTCTCCCACCCTCCCAGTGCAGGTTTATCACAGTATTGAATTATATCAGTAGTCAGTTGGGTATCGGTATACAATTACCATTCACTACTGAGCCCATTAGCACACAGGTCAATACTCCTTTCCTACACAGTTCTTTTCCTGTTGTTAATGATTATTCCATTCAGTTCATTTGCCCGGTTTTCTTTGTATGGATCCCAGTTTCTCTCCAGATATTCCAGTAATTCTGTCACATGTGTATATGTGCTCCTGTCATACACTTATCCATCTCTCCCCCCAACCACAGTTCTGTTAGGACATGGCCTGGGCTTCCTGGGAGATGCCTAACTGAGCCCCTGTCCTCCTGGGACTGCTCCACTTTGGGGTCCTCTGTTTCTTAGATTATTTACTGTCCAATAAGTTTCAGTGTAGAACAAAGACTTTGCTAGTACGTAGGGCCTCAAATTTTCCATTTCCCTAGGAAGCTATTGGAGGATGTACTCCTGCCAAAGGAGAGAGTAAACCAAGAAACAGGAAGTCAGAGGCCAAGGACACAGGGTCTCAAAACCAGGAGAATAAAGAAAGGAAGCTGAGTCACTTGTCACCTCTCTGGACTCCTCCCCTGCTGTGACAGACTCTCATGCTGTCCTAGGAGCAGATGACACCAGGTACCCACACGTCAAATCCCCATGATGTAAACTTAAATATTTTACAATTCTATATGCCAGTTATACCTCCATAAAGCTGAAATTTAAGAAAAGGGAACAGAGGAACTGAAAACGTTTTTTATAAAGTGTTTGATGGCAAAGACCATTTCTTAGTCTGACAGGCCTACAGAGCAGGGCCTTAGGGAACAAATAATCTCACAAAAATTCAGTTCAGCCTGCAAAAATGTTATCCGCACATTCTTGTCGAACTTGGCTGAGCCTAGAATTTTAGGCTGGAAATCATTTTCCCCGGCGCATGGAAGGCACTGATCCATGTCTCCAGGCTCTTTGTGTCACTGTGGAGACACCAGTGCTGTCCCCATCCCCCATTCCAGTCCTTTGTGTGTGACGTGTTTTCTGGAACTTTTAGGGTCATTTTATTACCCAGGTTTCATGATGCTGTGCTCTGGGTCTTTCTTCAGCCTTCAGTATGTTGCTCTGAGCACATCATGGGCCCTATTGATCTAGACAACATCATGCCCTTTAGTTTTGGGAAATTTTCTTGTAGTAATCCTTTCGTAATCCTATGCATTCCATTCACTCCATTTTCTGTTTCTGGAACTCCTGTGAAGTAGATGCAGAACGTCCTGATTCAATCTATAATTTTCTAGTTCTTCATTTCCTTTTCTCCATTTGTCCTTTTATTTTTTTTTTCTGGGATATTTCCTGTCTTCTAATTTTTCTAATAAAATGTTAGAAGAACATTAGTTAGTTTTAATTTCCATGGTCTCTTTCTTGTCCTTATTTTTTCCCTTTTTCTTTTTTTTAAAATTATGGTAAAATACATGTAACAAACATTTTCCATTTTAGCCATTTTAAAATGTGCAATTCATTGGCATCAAGTACATTCACAATATTGTACAACCACCACCACTATCCATTTCTGGAACTTTTATATCATCCCACACTAAAGCTCTGTCCCCATTAAACAATAACTCCACATTCATACCCCCACCCCGCCACCCAACAGCCCTGGGCAGCCACCATTCTACTTTCTGGTGCCTCATATAAGTGGAATCATACAATATTTATTCCTTTGTGCCTGGCTTACATCACCTAGCATAATAGTTTCCATGTTGTAGCATGTGTCAGAATGTCATTCCTTTTTAAGGCTGAGTAATGTTCCATTGTACGTATATCCACATTTTGTTTATCCATTCGTCTGTCAATGAACATTTGGGTTGTTTCCGCCTTTGGCTATTGTGAGTAATGCTGCTATGAACATTGGTGTACAAATATCTTTGTACACATTGTTGTACAAACATGTTCAGGTCTCTGCTTTCAGTTATCAGGAGTCTATATCCCAAAGTGAATGCTGGATCGTATGATAATTCTGTTTAATTTGGGGAACCGCCATAATATTCTCCATAGTGGCAGCACCATTTTACCTTTCTAAATGCACAAGATGTCCAGTTTCTCCACATCCTCACCAACACTCGTTATTTTCTGATTTTTAAAAAAATAAGAGTCCTCCTAACAGGTGTGAAATAGTATCACATTGTGGTTTTTTTTTTTAATATTTATTTATTTATTTATTTTGGCTGTGCCAGGTCTTAGTTGCAGCACTCGGGATCTTTAGTTGCAGCATGTGGACTTAGTTGTGGCATGTGAACTCATAGTTATGGCATGCATGTGGGATCTAGTTCCCCGACCAGGGATCGAACCTGGGCCCCCTGCATTGGGGGAGCAGAGTCTTACCCACTGGACCACCAGGGAAGTCCCCACATTGTGGTTTTGATTTGCAATGTTAGATAACTTTTCATGTGTTCGTTGGCCATTTGTATATCTTCTTTGGAGAAATGCCTGTTGAAGAACTTTGCCCATTTTTAAACTGGGTTGTTTGGTTTTTTTCTTGTTGAGTTTTAAGAGTTCTTTACATATTCTAGATATTAATCCTTATCAGGTATGTGATTTGCAAATATTTCCCCTGTTCTGTGGGTTGTCTTTTCACTGATAGTGTCCTTTGATACACAAAACTTTCGGTTAAGTCCAATTTATCTATATTTCTCCCTTTTGCTGCCTGTGCTTTGTGAGTGTGAGTCTCATTCTCTTTTTTATAGTAATGTATTCTAGTTTCATGGATGCAAAAGCATCTCTTATCTTGCAAGTATATTGATGGCAAGTTCGTTTGATTTTTACATTTTCTTCTGGTCCCTACATTATCTCTGTTTTCATCAGTGTCACTATTTCTGGGCTTTTTTGTTTTTGTTTATTTTGTCCTTCATGATGGAGGTTTTCCTTAAATGCTCGCTAAGCTTTAGCAGTTTTTCAGATTTAAAGGTGAGGTACTAAAAGCTTGATGGGGCCTCACTTGGCATGAGTGACGATGGCCAGAACAAAATAGTGGGATTTACTCTAAGATGATGAAACAGCAATCCAGCCTTTTTACAGGAAGAATTCCCAAATGTCAATACATGCAGGCATTTCTCTGGGGCCCTCAAATTCCTCCATGGAGGAATTTTTTATCACCTGACATCCTGCTTTGGGGACATCTGGCTAGCAGTCCTATAGAAGCAGGGTGGGGGAAGGGGATATTTGAGGCCATCATACATTATAAATGCATTTACTTAATCTCCTTGTTTTCAGGTGTGTCCTTCTCCATTGCCCACCCTCTACCTCTTTGTCTGATGTCTTGGAGTTTAGAGCCTCTCAGCTTCAATTTCCCCAAAGAAGAATGAACATCTAGTTCTCAATGGGAGGGGGGCATGAGAGAAGGGAGGGGGGCATGAGAGAAGGGAATGTGCCTGGGGATGTAACCTTTCTTTACATAGATGTTCTACCTGCTTTCCTATTTTACCACCTTTCTCAGTCTGCTCAGGCTGCTAAAACAGGATACCATAGACCGAGTGGCTTAGAAACAACAGAAATTTCTCATGGTTCTGGAGGCTGGACATCTGAGATCAGGGTGCCTGGATGGTCAGGTTCTGGTGAGAATGCTGACTTCTCGTTAAGTCCTCACCTGGCAGAGAGCAGAGGAGAAAACAGCTCCTTTGTGACTCTTGTAAGGGCACTAATCCCATTGGGGAGGGCTCTACCCTCATGACCTCCCCAAAGGCTCCTCCTCCTAATACCATCACATCAGGGGGTTAGAGTTTCAACATACGAATTTGGGGAGAACACAAACATTCAGTCTATAACAGCATCTCATTCACAAACTATGTCTCAAAGCAGTATCCTATACCTCCCAGTTCTGAGCCTCTCTGGGTACAAATCAGCTCACCTTTCTATAGTATCTCATCTCAGGAATCTAGGTTTTAGCTCCCTCCACTTTCCTAAGTCTTTGCCATCTCTGTGGGCTTCTCATTCCCAGGAATGTATTGCAGTCCTTTGCCCACTGTCATCTCCTACTACCTTTGAGAATTTATATTTTGTATTCTTTCGCTGGCATATTGGGAGAGGAAAAAAGAGATATACGAGGTCAATTTACCTTGTCTCACCAGAAGTCCCTTCTGTCTTCCTGAGTATTCCTGTGTGTCCTTTTCCTTGTAATCGCTGTAGTCAGCATTTCCCAAAGGACGTTTTGAGGAACAGTGGTTACATGGGCTGTTAATAAAGGTATATAAAGAAAGGACCCCACAGCCAAATAAGCACGGGAGATGTTAGGCCATAGACATCTTCCAGCCATGCCAGTATCTTTCAAACAAGTGGCGTAGCACTCCTCAAGAAATGGCTTCAGCATTTCCACATAAGAAAACCATTCTCACTGCATATGGCGCATGCACGCGCACACACACACACACACACACATCTACATTAAATGTAACACTCAGCTTGCATGTCTATCTTACTCCCCAGATTTGGCTCTAAATTATTTTAGAGGTAAAGTATTCAAGGAGAATATGCTTTAGCCTCTGAAGAGGAACTCCAATAATGTTTTGAGTAATGACACAGTCAGTTTAAGTCTAGAGCCACCCATGATAAGTACTTAGAAAGGGACAGCATGCAACTGAATGCAGACGCCCTGCTTTTGAATATTGCTTAAGTGTTTTGATTTTATGACCAATTCTTATATACTCAAATGAGGCACATCCTGTACTGTGGCTTCCAACTTCCTAGAAAAACAACAATTAATCTCCCTCAATGACCAATGAAGTCTTCTCCCCGGACAGACATCAAAACCAACAAGGGCTTGGGCTCTTGTTGTCTTTATTTTTCCTGCTAAGCCCTTCCTGTGAAGTTGTCCCACATTTGATGTGTTCTTTGTTAAATACCACTCATTCTCTGCCAATTTAGCAAAACATGCTTTAGCTCTACAGCTATAGCTGAAAGGGTGGATAAAAGATCTGGGATTTTTTTTTTCATGAGTGGGTGGGGAGAAGACTTTCCAAAGGCACGCAGCGATTTTCTCCATTCCAGATTTTGACATTTCTTTCATGGTTTGTCTCATTTCTAAGGAAGGACGCTTCTTGGATGCCAAAATGCCACTTGTTACAAATGCAGTCAACGTCCCTGAAACACTCAAGGGGGTAACTTCGTGATCCGCTGAGGTGTCTGGCTGACACGCAGTGTGGCTCAGCTGCCAGGACCCTAAATGAATGCTGATTACAATTAAATGCAAATTAGTTGCAGCAGTACATACAGAATTTCTTCAGCTGCTTCTGTATTTCAAGGCACAAATGCCATTCCAGACTGTTATAATTAATTGCCTCCAGATAAGTGTACGGCAAGGATAGCCCTATCATGTCATCTGTCAGCACTGATTTACACATCTGACATAGGGAGCGTGTAGTTTACCAGTTAGGCGGTTAAATTAGGTTAATTGACCCACCATCAGTCTGCTACAGAAGTCACTAGATGCTTTGTGACCCACCTACCTGTCTTTCTGAGCACAACACACTCACACCAGACTCCAGCTGAAACCAGGCACAAAGCCTGCCGGGGGGTCCCTTGCTTCCTGTCAGTCTAGTTCACAGTGTTTCTCCAGGGCTCAGCCCAGAGCCTGGCACATAGTAGGTGCTCATTAAATTTGTCAAGTACAAGGAGGAATGAATGTTCTAGAGCCTTCCTTGCATCACTGCGATGCTTTACTTCCACAGGAAATCAGAGCAGCTCTATAATAAGGGGGCCAGAGGATGAGCAGGGAGAACAGCAGGGGAGGGCAGAACCTGTGACCGAGTGTCCCACTTGCCGTGTTTCTGCAGCTGCTCAGCTGAACCCAAGTCCGTCTAGCCTGGCTGATTCCACTAGACTGTGTTAAAGATGGAAAGTGTCAGGATGCTGCCTGGGCAGCATGTGGTCACACTTTGTCCCTAAGCAGAACCTCAAAGGCTCACAGCATGGCTCTGCTTTCTCTGCCAGTGCCCCACAAAGTGTCTCTACAGATGTCTCCGTTTGACTGGACCCGTGAGCATTACAGGGGGCCCATTCATGACATGGAGAAGCTCCTTATTGCATGTGGCCTGCTAGCTACAACCCAAATGGGCTTTCCTGCCATTACTGTCACTTTGAAGCGGCTGCCCAACTACGGCTATATTTCCTGAGCTCATCTTGCATCTAGATGGCCTCACAAGACTGGTTCTCACTGATGGAATTGTGGCCAGTTGTGTTATCTGAAGACAGCCACACCAAGAGGGCCTGTGTCACACATCCTACAATGTGATGGTGCACTCCTGTATCAAGTGGTGGGGTCTGTGTCCTCACCCTTCCATCTGGGTAGACTCATGAGGCTTAGGAAGCCAAGTCATAAAAGGCGATACAGCTTCTGTCCAGTCCTCTTGGGACACTCACCCTGGGAACGCAGGCACCAGGCTTTCAGGCAGCCCAGCAGCCACAAGGCAAGTTCAAGTGTAGATGTTCTGGCTACAGCCACAGTTGACGTACCCGCAGATGCTAGCCTTCGATAGAGGGGAGTGAGTTGGCCAACTACTCCAGCCCTCAGCCTTCAAGCCATCCCAGGAGACACCAAATGGAGCAGAAACAAGCGGTCCCCACTGAGCCCTGTCCAAATTGCCAGTTCATGGGCAAAAAGAACCTTGTCATTGTTGTAAGCCACTAAGTTTGGGGTGATTTGTTATGCATCAGTAAAGAACTGGAACAGGAATGCGAGTGGAGATGATGTGTGTCACTTCCAGTATGAGGCATTCAAGAACTCACGATGCCTTGTCCATACGCTCTCTGCCTCGGGCCCTGGAGAGAGCTGGACCACAAGATGGGAGGAGCCAAGTGCCCCGACTGCCACACTGTGACTGTTCAAATACCTTCATCGAACTGGTTAGGAGATAGAGATAAATTTCTGAAGATATTAAAATTTGAGTTTATTTTTCTTTTAATTTAATTAAAGCAATTAAATTAATTTAATTTAATCTAGAGTTACCCCAACTCACTCATTTCATTTTTTCTAGTCTGTCCCAAATCTTCTACTCCTCTATTTCCCTAACTGAGTAACACTAACTGTTGTAACTTGGGTTTCTGTTCAATTTTCTGCATACCAATACACACTTCTGTGTATTATCAGAAGGACAATACTGACAAACTTCAAATCTCTTGGGTGATGTTTAGGCAGAGGACGAAGGAAAGGTAGGAAGTCACCGTTCTTATTCCTCTTCCTCAACCCCTCAGTGACAAAGGCAGCACTAGCCCAGGACACAGAGGGAAGGAACCGCCATGCTTCATAGAAGGAAACCAACGCAGGTCAACAGAGCAGCTCTCCAAGCTCTGTTCCAGAGGCAGCCTTGTGTGGTAAAGCTGAGACCATCACATTTGGACCTTTAGGAGTAGACCATATTGATGTCTTTCCACATTTCAGTTTGAGGGAAGCAGATAGATCTTTGGTTCCCATGGGCTTTGGTGTCAGATAAAGGGCTAAGAAAATCAGAGGTTCAAAGCATCACCTGCCCCACCAGTGTCCAGCCCCTTCCCCACGGGCTCAGGGATCTGAGTCTAGTGCTCATTTCTAAGTTCTCCATTGATAAGAATCTTCCTACTTCCCTGGTTCTGAAGGGTCATAGGCCACCAAATCCTCCCAAATAATAATGCAGTGTCCTATAGCATCGTTCCCGATACTTTGGGAACACAAAAGCAGAGAATACTGGCTCGTGTTTATATATGAACAGGGGTCGGTGCTACAGCGGGTGGAGGATGGGCCTCAGAAGGTCTGTCTCAGCATTTCTGGATTCCGAGAGACCCCCAAAGACCTGGCCCTCTGCCTAGTTTTAAAATTCACTTCCTCACCTGAAATACATTTGGAAAAACTGGAGAAATTCTGCTGGGGACCTCAGATTGTGTCCCTGACACCCTGGGTGGGGAGTCTTGGTGTAAAATGTGGTGTTCCAGGAAGTAACTTTTGAATGTTCAGCATAAAATATCAGTGCCCCTGACCTGATACGTGACCCATGCATCCTCCAGGCACCCAGGGACCTGCCCCACATCCCCCCACAGCTTCCTTCCTAATGGTATCTTCACCTCTATTACTTGTAGCTGCCTGAAGACTTCTTTGCTTCATTTTTATTTTTATTTTTTCAAAACTGTCCAGGGAGCAATTGGAATCCAATCCAAGATGAAAAAGCTTTACCATTAGATGGAAAAGTACAATAAAAATACCGCTGGTTCATGTTTACTTTTTGAATTCCAGTAAGAACTCACTTTATCAGTGAATTTTGAATCCCCTAACCTGACAACACCCTGGCATTTTGGGGTGTGACCACAAACAAAGGAATGCGGGATTCTCTCTGTGTTGCCAGCCCTGGAACAGAAGAAATGCGACCACATGCCATTTCCCCAAATGGCCTGTGGGAGAATTTTGGGTTTTTTATGCTTCAACAGGGACCCCCAGTGTGGAATTCTGCTTTTCACAGCTCATTCCTAAGTTGAACAAACCTCTTCCTATGGGACCTCAAGAATGTTAGAGATTCCCTCATCTTAACTTGGTTCCAAGCTTGGTTTAATCCCTTATCTCTTCATGAGCTGTTTTGGCTCAAGCTGTTCTGATTTCACAGAATGGCTGAGCCTTTGAGATCCCTGCTCCAACCTCCTCTCTTCAATGGGTCGCTTTGCGCCTCTGGACTTAATGTCTTCAGTGGAGATCTTGTGGGATAATGTTTCCAAATTTGTTTTCCGGAGCCTTGTCCCCTGGGAGCAGACTTGCCTGGGTTTTGTCAGTCTCTGCCCGGCCCCTCCCCACTCCTTTCCACCCCCTCCCCCCTCCTCCCCCTCCCACCTCCTCCATCAGCAGCTCCCTCCCCGTTGGCTGCATCCTCACTGCTGACCTTGGAGAAACCATAAAGGCCTTTGCTGCCTATGCTCACTCGGGAGACTCAAAGGTGTCAAAAGCCAATTGCTGGTTCTCAGCCTCCTCCGTCTTTCACCAGCTCCTAACAGATTTGGGGGTTTTAAAGGCTTTGTCAATCCTCGAAACCTCTTTTCACCCATCCCTGTCCTTTAATGTCCTTGCTAAAGGTGACCCCTGTTGACAACACCCTCTGTCTTCTTAGTGCAGGAGCCGGGCCTGGTCTGCTTTCCTGCTGCACAGAGCTGGGAGTGGAGGGTAGCTTCACTGAGACCCCAGGGCTAGGGAAGACTGTTCCCCCACTTCCTATGACCTCGTCAGCCTGGAAAATAGGTGGGGATGGAGCAGGGGTCTCCCTAGGCAGCCCACCCACCAGTGCTGCCCCCTCCACTCCTGCAGACCCAGGTCCTGCTTCCACTCCCTGGACTGCTGGGCAAATAGGACCATCAGCCAGAAGCAAACGGGCTGAGAGCTTTGACAAATGCAGATTCTCTAGCAAATCAGATGCAGAGGAATGTAGCTCAGGGATGAAGCGCACCATGATCCAGGCCCAGTGCCACTCAGGCACACAGCTGGGTGATGCTCTTATGACTTCAGGTTACTGCCAGATTTCACATGTGACCCTTCACACCCTGACTGGCATGCTTCACATGTAGAAGAGATGGTCTTGAAGTCACATGGGAAAGGAAGGATGGAGCCTTCTAGCAGCATGTTTCCCAGAGGCAGACACTCACTCCAGGGCACAGGACTGGGTGTCACTCCTGCACTCCATATAGAAGCACTTACGAAACAGGGCTCGCAGCCAGGGGATGTGAACATCCATAGACACAGACCCTGGGCTCAAGGAAGCCTCACTCTAATCAGAAAGACCAGCTGGGGAGCCTGGGCTGCTCCCACACCCGGCCCCTAACCCCTTCCTCACTAAGAATCTCTGGGCTGGGTCTTCGGGATGCGCATTCTTTACACACCAGGGATCATCCCGATGTTTACTCAGGGTGGGGGAGTCCTGGGAGTGAACACAGAACATGGTGGGAGGACCAAGGGGGAACAGCTTGCCCACCCAGAGGGGAGAAGAAAAGAGTGCAGAGAACCAGGGGAGTTAAGTCATTCATTCATTCATTCATCCAGGAAATTTTTATGGAGGGCCTATGATGTGCCAGCCACTCTTCTGGATGCTGGGACTATGGTGGTGCACAAAACAGATAAGCAGTCCCTGTTCTCATAGAGATGATAGACCTTGATCTCCTTGAATTGGACCCAGCCTGGTGGAGAAGTGAGAGAGGGAAAGGGTGTTCTAAAGACAGAACCACAGTGCAAGATGAGGGAGGCTTAGGTGATGGATGAGGAATCTCTCTCCTGAGCAGGGATGGAGGGCAGGGTGACAGATGGAGGCAAAGGAGGCATCTAGAGGCTGGGGCTTCTGCTGAAGATGCGGAGGAGGAATACTGGGAGAAAGAGGAAGAAGAACGGAGGAGACAGGGAGGTTAGGCTGCAGGCTGCAGGACCCACTGTGGATGATGAGATTCAGGTGGTGAACATGGACGCTGCAGTGAGCGGGAGTGAAGCTCGTGGGGGCTGAGTGATTGCCCAGCAGGTGTCAGGAGTGCCTGTCAGAGAGGAGAAATCCAGGGACCTGCCCATCATGAGAAAGGAAATCCTACACCGCAGCCCCGTGTTTGCATTTTCTACCTATGAAAGGACAAATTGTTATCAGCTGAATAAAACCAACCAACAGTTGTTACCACTTCAAGCATTTGGAGTTTGTTTTCTTGCTTTTCGAAAAGGAAGTAACCATGGGTAAGTATGTGTGTATCTCAGTTTCCCTCTGAAAACCAAGCTGTTGCTGAGTTTCCCTCACAAAGTGTATTCTTTCCTGTAACCAGTTTAGAATTGAAAGAGAAATTGCTGGAAAGTACCAGTTTAGTTCCTGCTCCACTCCTTTAGCTGAGGATGGTGATTTTTTTGTTAGTACAGGAATTTCAGTCTTGGTCTGAAATATCATACATATAAAATCCCCTGAAATATGCATGTTTGCTCTTAGAGTTGGTTCTGAAAATAATACAGTGATAAACTCTAGGCCCTTTCCTTGTATGTTTGTCAAATTCTGGTTCTTAATTGCAACTTTGTATAATAAAAAATGGTTACACACATTTTGTTGGTTTTTTTGTTATGCTTTGCTTTGCCTTATTTTACAGATTTGATCGCTGTTCCTAAAATATATTAAATTCCATAAGTCAGTTGTGTTATTTGTGTGGATGAATATCTCTACTTGATAGGCCTGGAACTGATGCTAAGAGTGCTGACTGAAACGTGGGTGCGTTTGTCACCCTTGTCTCCCCAGGAACTTCTGTTAGGAAGGGAAAGGTAACGAAAGAACCGAACTTAGAGTCACAACATTTGGTGCCAGCGTCTCTGCCGTTTCTGCCAAGGCCCCAGGACTCCTCTTTCAGCTGGTCCCCTTGTGTAGCAGCACACAGTGGGGGTTGAAAGGCCAAGCTATGCCTTGGGTCTGCCACTTTGTAGATGGCAAAGCCTCAGGTTCCTCAATGTTACACTGAAAACAGAACATCCTTCCCCTCCCCGCCCCCAACCTCTCCACCAGGCTGGATCCTATTCAAGGAGATCAAGGTCTATCATCTCTACGAGAACAGGGATTGCTTATCTGTTTTGTGCACCACCATAGTCCCAGCATCCGGAAGAGTGGCTGGCACATCATAGGCCCTCCATAAAAATTTCTTGGATGAATGAATGAATGAATAAATGAAATCCCCTGGTTCTCTGCACTGCTCTCCCCTCTGGGTGGGCAAGCTGTTCCCCCTTGGTCCTCCCACCATGTTCTGTGTTCACTCCCAGGACTCCCCCACCCTGAGTAAACATCGGGATGATCCCTGGTGTGTAAAGAATGCACATCCCGAAGACCCAGCCCAGAGATTCTTAGTGAGGAAGGGGTTAGGGGCTGGGTGTGGGAGCAGCCCAGGCTCCCCAGCTGGTCTTCCTGATTAGAGTGGGGCTTCCCTGAGCCCAGCACCATGTCTATGGGTGTTCGCATCCCCCGGCCGCTGCCCCCGTTTCATGAGTGCTTATGTCTAAGTGTATGGCCCATAGCAAATGCTTATCAAGTGAAGCTACGGGAGTATTCCGATACTGATGTCTACAGGTCTTCTCACCCCCCACCCAGTGGCCCAGGAGCCTGGCAATCTGTCCCCAGGTCCTGTTCACAACTTCTCCCAGACAGCAGGACTTCAAATTGTAGAGGAATTAACATTCTACCCTACAGACCATGAAGCAATATGGTAGCATGCACGTGGGGACCCAAATAATCTTGGAAAAGTCTTGTCCCCACAATCTTTGTGATTTTCTGAAGAAAGAGTATATTTCAGAGGAGAGAACATTGGCTTTGGAGCCTGGGACTGTGGTTTGAGATCCGTCTCCGTCTTTCCTGGTGTGTGATGTAGGGTGACTCATGTAGCTACTCTCAATTGTCCCACATCTGAAAAGAGGATATTAGGAATAGCCATCTCCAGGGTTTTTATTAGACTCACATATGAATGTAAACACTGACCCAAAAAAGGATAAATCAGAGCATAGGTGAGTATCCATTAATGGTTGCTAATCAAGCTGTGTATTCCTTCCCTTACCTGTCACCCCACCCCACATCCCCCCACACACAGCCCCTTGGTCATTTCACTGCATCTTCCAACAAAAAGGAAATATAAGAGACAGGCACTCTTATTTTAAATTTTTAATAAATTGCTTAATGGAAGGCAGGGGACGCAGGGGAGGTTGTATCTGCTTGGGTTGAAAGGAGTTTGCGGAGCGCGCTGCCGATGGCTGAGTTCACCGTGCCCGCCCTGCAGTTTCCATGGAGATAGGCTGCCTGCAGAGCACACCTGTCTCCTGTCCTGTCACATCCGAGTCAGCTCTCCATTTTACATTAGCAGGCTTTCTCTTCAAAACACTCCCATTTTGCTACTACACAACCCCCTCTCGTGCGGGGGAGTTTGCCGCACATACTCATATCGGCGTGGATCTGTGCTCATGACTGCGTCGTCTATGTGGCTTGGCACATCGACGCAAATAACTTTGATTAGTTTCAGTCTCTCTGGATAGTAACGCTTGTATTTGCTGAGGCAGGCTAGACTGGAGCTGAGGCTAAACCAATGAGCAGCAAGACTCCCACCCCCACCCCCACCTTTCTGTTCTGCTCCTTCATGAATGCTTGAATCTGCAGCGGTGCCATGTTTAACCCAGGACCCTCAAAGCCCCACCTGGCTGTTGCCTCCTCTGGACACAGCCTCTGAGGGCCCCGGCCTGTGTGGGCTGAGCCTCCCATGTCTGCTGTTAACTACCCTCAATGTAAGGTGCTCTTCCCATGGTTTCAAAGAGTCCATCACAGTTGAATGCTGGCCTCTAGTTTTAGCTTCACCCAGTACAGCAAGGTCACCTGGTTTTTAAAAATACTATTTCAGTTATGTAATATTCTTTAAACTCTGAAACCCATTGAATATGTAAAAATCCCCAATTTCAGCTCAATGCCAAGAGGCTGTACCAGCCGTCTGCGCGCCCTAGGGGGTGTGTAAGCTGGCAGACAGGCTGGAGGGAAGAGATTGCTTTGCCACCTCTGGTCCCTCTGAGCTGCCTGAGCCTCAGACCTGGCACTCTGAGCACAATCTAGAGATGACTGGTTATCTCCTGTTTATAGTGATGGTTGAATGGAAAATATTACTGGGTGGTGAACTGGCACAGCTTCATCTTGAAATGACTAAGCCTGCATGAGTTGGATGAGTCACAGACACTGCCATGTTCCAGGCACAGGCCCCAGGTTTGGGTTTTTGCCACTTTGTTTAGGGTACAGGCCTCATCCAGGTGGGACTCAAAGGCTGCCTATCCCCACGTCCTCCTTTAGGAACGAGGTGACCCCGCTGCGTGCAGCAAAACAGGGATGACAGTGATCCCTGGGGAAAGTGAGATTTTGCCTCCTGCTCATGATTTGTGGTAAAGATTTGGCATCTGATAAAGATGGGTGGCTTTGCCCCTTGCTCACAGCCAGACCTGAGTCCTGTGTGAGGATGGGAGAGTTTATTCCTTTCCTTATTCAGTCACTAGATCCCAACACTGAAACCTCAAGAGATTTACCTTCAATCACCAGCACATCATCTTTATCCTCCCTTTGTATTTTATTTCCAAGGGGGCAGGATGGTAGTGGTGTGGGGCATTTTTATTTAATTAGCTAAAGAGCTCTGTGTCGGCCTGTGTCACCTATAAATTCATGCCCATTGTAACAGGCCATGTATAGAAATACTCAAGGTTAGGATTAGCATGTCAAGAACTAGAGCTGGATCTTTATCATTAGTCACTGTCCTGTCCAAGAAAATAGACCCAGAATAAGAATCTGCACATCATGTAACATCAAGTAAGGAAAGCAAAGGAAACACACTGTCACACCTAAGATGAGCTGCTTCTGCACTGAAGGCCCCACTTTCTCTGCTGGGGGTAAGTTCAGTGTGGTGTGATCCAGGGAGGGGCATCCCACCCAGCCTGGTGGAGGGAATGATGGAGGTGTCCTTGCGTTCAGTCCCACAGTTCAGTAGGAATTGGCCACGAGGAGGGTGTGAGCTGACCGTTCAGAGGGAGCGGGAAACATAACTCAGAGGAGACAGGAACTCTGAGCAGCTCAGAGGGACAGCGGTAGACTAAGGTTCCAGAGAGGAAGGCTGGACTGGATAGAGAAGGGCTTGTGTGACTTGCAGGAAGGATATGAAGCAGGGGAGCAACAGGATCAGAAGCACAGTTCATAAAGCTCACTCTGGTGGAGGAGTGGAAAGAGGCAAGAGGGGCAGCAACACAGCCTGCAGGAGACCAGGAACGAACAGGGGTAACTTGGCATCTGGGTAGTGGAAGGAGACCGAACAGAGGAACGGAGAAATGGCCAATGAGATGTGGGGGATTGGTGAAGTGACGGACAGGAAGGCGGTGTGCTTAGCCTCCGGGACTTCTGGCTTCAGCATCTGGAAGAACGTCAGAGCCATTCATGGAACAGGGCACACAGGAAGTGAGCAGTGGGCAGGGTGGGGTGAGGAGGGAGGATGGAGTGATGGTGAGTTCCATTGGAGGCCTGTTGCTCTGGAAGCTCCCTGTCCTTGATTTCCGGTCACATGCAGCAGTCAGGCTTGCGGTCTAGTTTCACGTGTTTAGGTAGTTGTGACACACTTTGTGCCCCATGGGACTCCTCACCCCCACCCCAGGGGGGACACAGCAGGACTTGGAAAACTGGTCAGCTCTTAGTGTTCTCTAAATCATGTCAACACAAAGGAAAATGCTTTTGTGCACACCATGGAAATGCTATGTGGTTCATGAGATTAAAAAGGCAACAATCTTGGAGAAAGATATTCCATGCAAATCGAAATCAAAAGAAAGCTGGAGTAGCAATTCTCATATCAGACAAAATAGACTTTAAAATAAAGACTATTACAAGAGACAAAGAAGGACACTACATAATGATCAAGGGATCAATCCAAGAAGAAGATATAACAATTGTAAATATCTATGCACCCAACATAGGAGCACCTCAATACATAAGGCAAATACTAACAGCCATAAAAGGGGAAATTGACAGTAACACAATCATAGTAGGGCACTTTTAACACCCCACTTTCACCAATGGACATATCATCCAAAATGAAAATAAATAAGGAAACACAAGCTTTAAATGATACATTAAACAAGATGGACTTAATTGATATTTATAGGACATTCCACCCAAAAACAACAGAATACACTTTCTTCTCAAGTGCTCATGGAACATTCTCCAGGATAGATCATATCTTGGGTCACAAATCAAGCCTTGGTAAATTTAAGAAAATTGAAATCATATCAAGTATCTTTTCTGACCACAACGCTATGAGACGAGATATCAGTTACAGGAAAAAATCTGTAAAAAATACAAACACATGGAGGCTAAACAATACACTACTTAATAACCAAGAGATCACTGAAGAAATCAAAAAATACCTAGAAACAAATGACAATGAAAACACGACCACCCAAAACCTATGGGATGCAGCAAAAGCAGTTCTAAGAGGGAAGTTTATAGCAATACAATCCTACCTTACGAAACAAGAAACATCTCAAATAAACAACCTAACCTTACACCTAAAGCAATTAGAGAAAGAAGAACAAAAAACCCCCAAAGTTAGCAGAAGGAAAGAAATCATAAAGATCAGATCAGAAATAAATGAAAAAGAAATGAAGGAAACAATAGCAAAGATCAATAAAACTAAAAGCTGGTTCTTTGAGAAGATAAACAAAATTGATAAACCATTAGCCAGACTCATCAAGAAAAAAATGGAGAAGACTCAAATCAGTAGAATTAGAAATGAAAAAGGAGAAGTAACAACTGACACTGCAGAAATACAAAGGATCATTAGACATTACTACAAGCAACTCTATGCCAATAAAATGGACAACCTGGAAGAAATGGACAAATTCTTAGAAAAGCACAACCTTATGAGACTGAACCAGGAAGAAATAGAAAATATAAACAGACCAATCACAAGCACTGAAATTGAAACTGTGATTAAAAATCTTCCAACATTGGGGCTTCCCTGGTGGCGCAGTGGTTGAGAGTTTGCCTGCCAATGCAGGGGACACGGGTTCGAGCCCTGGTCTGGGAAGATCCCACATGCCGCGGAGCAACTGGGCCCGTGAGCCACAATTACTGAGCCTGCGCGTCTGGAGCCTGTGCTCCGCAACAAGAGAGGCCGCGATAGAGGCCCGTGCACCGCGATGAAGAGTGGCCCCCACTTGCCACAACTAGAGAAAGCCCTCGCACAGAAACGAAGACCAACACAGCCATAAATTAAAAAAAAAAAAAAAAAAAAGTCTTCCAACAAACAATAGCCCAGGACCAGATGGCTTCACAGGCGAATTCTATCAAACATTTAGAGAAGAGCTAACACCTGTCCTTCTCAAACTCTTCCAAAGTATAGCAGAGGGAGGAACACTCCCAAACTCATTCTACGAGGCCACCATCGCTGTGATACCAAACCCAGACAAAGATGTCACAAAGAAAGAAAACCACAGGCCAGTATCACTGATGAACATAGATGCAAAAATCCTCAACAAAATACTAGCAAGCAGAATCCAGCAGCACATTAAAAGGATCATACACCATGATCAAGTGGGGTTTATCCCAGGAATGCAAGGATTCTTCAATATACGCAAGTCAAAGTGATACACCATATTTAAAAATTGAAGAAGAAAAACCATATCATCTCAATAGATGCAGAAAAAGCTTTAGACAGAAGTCAACACCCATTTACGATAAAAACCCTCCAGAAAGTAGGCATAGAGGGAACTTACCTCAACATAATAAAGGCCACATATGACAAACCCACAGCCAACATCATCCTCAATGGTGAAAACCTGGAACCATTTCCACTAAGATCAGGAACAAGACAAGGTTGCCCACTCTCACCACTATTATTCAACATAGTTTTGGAAGTTTTAGCCACAGCAGTCAGAGAAGAAAAAGAAATAAAAGGAATCCAAATTCAAAAAGAAGAAGTAAAGCTGTCACTGTTTGTGGATGACATGATACTATACATAGAGGATCCTAAAGATGCTACCAGAAAACTGCTAGAGTTAATCAATGAATTTGGTAAAGTAGCAGGATACAAAATTAATGCACAGAAATCTCTTGCATTCCTATCCACTAATGATGAAAAATCTGAAAGTGAAATTAAGGAAACACTCCCATTACTATTGCAACAAAAAGGATAAAATACCTAGGAATAGACCTACCTAAGGAGACAAAACACCTGTATGCAGAAAACTATGCAACACTGATGAAAGAAATTAAAGA
The DNA here is from genome assembly GCF_028021215.1 of Eschrichtius robustus. NCBI lineage: Eukaryota > Metazoa > Chordata > Mammalia > Artiodactyla > Eschrichtiidae > Eschrichtius > Eschrichtius robustus. Next base: position 183,972,590 of record NC_090824.1, read on the forward strand.
TGATACAAATAGATGGAAAGATATACCATGTTCTTGGATTGGAAGAATCAACATTGTGAAAATGACTCTACTACCCAAAGCAATCTACAGATTCAGTGCAATACCTATCAAACTACCAATGGCATTTTTCACAGAACTAGAACAAAAAATTTCACAATTTGTATGGAAACACAAAAGATCCCGAATAGCCAAAGCAATCTTGAGAAAGGAAAATGGAGCTGGAGGAATCAGGCTCCTTGACTTCAGACTATACTACAAAGCTACAGTAATCAAGACAGTATGGTACTGGCACAAAAACAGAAATACAGATCAATGGAACAGGATAGAAAGCCCAGATATAAACCCACGCACATATGGTCACCTTATTTTTGATAAAGGAGGCAAGAATATACAATGGAGAAAAGACAGCCTCTTCAATAAGTGGTGCTGGGAAAACTGGACAGGTACATGTAAAAGAATGAAATTAGAACACTCCCTAACACCATACACAAAAATAAACTCAAAATGGATTAAACACCTAAATGTAAGGTCAGACACTATAAAACTCTTAGAGGAAGACAAAGGCAGAACACTCTATGACATACAACACAGCAAGATCCTTTTTGACCCACCTCCTAGAGAAATGGAAATAAAAACAAAAATAAACAAATGGGACCTAATGAAACTTAAAAGCTTTTGCACAGCATAGGAAACCATAAGACGAAAAGACAACCCTCAGAATGGGAGAAAATATTTGCAAATGGAGCAACTGACAAAGGATTAATCTCCAAAATTCACAAGCAGCTCATGCAGCTCAATATCAAAAAAAAAAAAAAAAAACCCAATCCGGAAATGGGCAGAAGACCTAAATTGACATTTCTCCGAAGAAGATACACTGATTGCCAACAAACACATGAAAGAATTCTCAACATCATTAATCATTAGAGAAATGCAAATCAAAACTACAATGAGGTATCACCTCACACCAGTCAGAATGGCTATCATCAAAAAATCTGCAAACAGTGAATGCTGGAGAGGGTGTGGAGAAAAGGGAACACTCTTGCACTGTTGGTGGGAATGTAAATTGATATAGCCGCTATGGAGAACAATATGGAGGTTCCTTTAAAAACTAAAAATAGAACTACCATACGACCTAGCAGTCCCTCTACTGGGCATATACCCTGAGAAAACCATAATTCAAAAAGAGTCATGTACCACAGCGTTCACTGCAGCTCTATTTACAATAGCCAGGACATAGAAGCAACCTAAGTGTCCATTGACAGATGAATGGATAAAGAAGATGTGGCACATACATACAATGGAACATTACTCAGCCATAAAAAGAAATGAAATTGAGTTATTTGTAGCGAGGTGGATGGACCTAGAGTCTGTCATACAGAGTGAAGTAAGTCAGAAAGAGAAAAATACCGTATGCTAACACATATATATGGAATCTAAAAAAACAAACAAAAAAAGGTCATGAAGAACCTAGGGGCAGGATGGGAGTAAAGACGCAGACCTACTAGAGAATGGACTTGAGGACACGGGGAGGGGGAAGGGCAAGCTGGGATGAAGTAAGAGAGTGGCATGGACATACATACACTACCAAATGTAAAATAGATAGCTAGTGGGAAGCAGCTGCATAGCACAGGGAGATCAGCTCAGTGCTTTTTGACCACCTAGAGGGGTGGGATAGGGAGGGTGAGAGGGAGGGAGCCACAAGAGGGAAGAGATATGGGCATATATGTGTATGTATAGCTGATTCACTTTGTGATAAAGCAGAAACTAACACACCATGGTAAAGCAATTATACTCCAATAACGATGTTAAAAAAAAAAGAAAAAAAAAGCCACAATCTTTTTAATCCTAATATTAAAAGACTATAATCATTTTTGTTACATGAAGCAAAAACTATAGCTCTGTTATAAATTCTGAAAGAGCTGAGTGGTAGTAATCAATTTTGTTACATTAGTAAAAGCTTCGAGATTCAGGTAGCCAACCAGTAAATAATTAATAATGCCTATGTGGAAAGTGATCTAAGAGATGCAAAGATGTGTGTGATGGACCACATCCTAAAAGAATTTGTCATTTTAATAGGCATTCATGAATACAAATAGCCATAGTTAGAAGTATATATTTTATAAGAACTGTTAGCCAACTATCAGCAAAACTCCAGGATGGAGAGATTAGCTCTGATTGGGGTTGTGGGAAATCGTGAGGGGAATTTTCAGGACTAAGGTCACTTGGGTTGAGGATGCTTTATGAATCAGACTGGACCTTTGAGCATGAGTATGATTTCATTCTAAATGCCACAGTGGGTATTTCTGCCACCATGAAAGAAGAAGGTCACAATCAAGTGTCAAGGGCACACATTAGGTCAAACCATATGACACTACCATTTTTATAAGTTAAAAAAATGTTTGAATATTGGCAATCTCATGAAGCTCAACACAATAATCCTATTTGATCTGAGGCCTCAGTTCCAAGAATCCCCAACATGTGCTCCGGATCCTGCAGCCTGCTGACGAGGCTTGGCTGGTGAGGTACCAGCATCCACACATCCTCCACATCCTGAGACATTCCAAGGAGCCCACACTTTTCACTGGAACAAATTCATGTGGTTGGAGGCCTGTGGACAATTTGGAAAATTCGCTGGTGACATCAACCTCATTCCCCAGATTCTTGTGGACAATAAAGGAAAAACAATATGATTAAGTCACGGTCCTGATGACAAATGCCCTGGGCAGGTCTTGCATCTGAAATTCTCACTAAAACCAAGGCTCTTAAGCCTTGGCAGCGTCTAAGAAATCCACGTTAACTTCCTGTTCAGTCTTTCGTGTAGGAGATTAATCACAAGAGCATCACCGTCGTCCCAACCTTACTTTGCTGAAACTTGCCCAGGGTTGAAAATATCAGTTTGAGTCCAGACCTGCGTCCTGCAGGAGCATCCTCTAAGGCCAGGCTGAGTCAGGCTTTTTGAAGCACGAGTGCTGTTTGGAGCCAACTAATTTGATGCTGTCAACTGATGGGGACACAGTGATTCCCGGAAGTTGAGACCATGAACTGGGGCATATTTTTAAAACCGTATTAGAAAACCATTTCAACATATGGATGGAGATGAGAAAAACAATTTCTCTGATAAATAATTGAAGTGATTACATTTTGGCCCTGCCCAGGATCGTGGATTCAACTACAGCATGACAATGGGATTATTGTGCACAGCTCATTTAAATTCATCCCCCAAATGGCCTTGTTTTTTTTTTTAAAGGGACAGTCTCCTTCTGGAATTAGAAAGAAAAACGTTTTGGGAAACCCAAAGATCCCACAAACGTTTTCAGACATTACTTCATTGGCCCTGCAGCCCTTTTATGGCTCCTGTTTGGCTCGGTTCAGATGCTGAGGCAAAGCGGGGAGCTGGACCAAGGTCACCCCCCAGCACTGGCCGAGGTGTGCCTAGCAGAGGATGGCACGCATTCTGGTCGTGACAGAGAGAAAACACTGCCTCAGCAGCTTGGATTGGTGACTGTTTTCCTTCTGTGAGCAGGAGAGAAAAAAAAAATTCAGTTAGAGCTGACTTTAGCAGTTTGGTGAATGGAGCCCAGGGTCCATGGGCACCCCCGGCAGCCACCCACGCAGGCTGGGAGGGCAGTTTGGAGAAGACTCATGGCCCTGGGTCAACATGTCTACGAGATCAGCCCTGAGGTTGTCTTCCCCAGCCATGGTCCAGCCTTCTGCTTCTACACATGAGGATGTGAATCTCAAGGGGGTGAAGGCCTTTTCTAAGGCCACAAAGAGATGGTGGCATGCCAGGTCTCTTGGTTCCAAAAAACTGGGTGAGGAGGGGAAATTGAGTGGGCAGGGGAAGGGAGAGAAAAGAGAAGGGGAAGAATGAAGAAAAAGGGGCAGAAGGAGAAAATGAAGTGTTGGTAGAGGAGATGCTTTCATGTCCCTGGTCTACGGCCTGCTGACCACCTGTGGAAACGTGTACCATGGGAGGTGGCTCAGGACCCCTGGGAAGCAGGGACCCCAGCGCTGGCCCTGTAGGATTGGAAATGCCAGAACTGAGTGCCACCCCATCCAGGTGCTGTGCACACATGACCTCCTGCAAGAAAAGTGGGGGCCCATTTTATAAATGAGTGAACTGCTCTGCCCTGTTCCGTTGCCGTGGCCAGGCCTGCGTGGGCCCAGCCCTCCCCATGTCCATGCCCACCCTCCCACAGACACGTGTCATGAATGCCCACAGGTTCCCTGGCACAGGAGCGTTGGGCCGGCAGGTGGAAGACACTGGGGAAAATCAGGGGAATGTTGATCCTGGTCAACATGGCGATACCTTTCCTCTCTTCTTGTCGTTGTAACCAAGAATCTCCCATGTTTAAAAAACAAACCGGAACAAGGCAGTTGGGAGGGAGGTGACATCATCTTCTCCAACAACCTAGCCCCACGTGTCCGTTGCTTCCTGGGACTGAGTGTGGTTTTTGGTGTTTCATTTCATTTGTTTTTCAGTTGAGTGGAGGATGGTGAGGGTTTTCTGGATTGACCGAACCTGAAGGAAAGGGCAGCCCTGTCCTGAGCTTTATGCCACAGGTGGCTGGCAGCACTGATGGAGGAGTCCCCATGGGTGACAAGGTGATGTCCAGGACCTGCAGGTGACATGAAGCACCAGAAGCTGCAGAGCCTCTGGCATCGCACTGCCCACTCACAGTAGCACTTCTCCTGCAGGTGAGAGGGACGTGAGGTTCACACTGCACATGACTGAAAAAGAGAAAGTCCTCTGGGCAGGCATCGTAGTGCAGAGGGACCCTGGAAGGACATATTCGGTCTTGCTTTGCTCTCTAATTATTTCTCCTAAGTGACTCCCAAATAGGCCATGCTGCCCCGAGGTCCAGGGTCACCTGATTGATGCTCCTCCTTTCTGGAGCTGCAGGGGGCAGTGCCAACAGCCCAGCTCCCCCATGGGCACGAGCACAGCAGAGAGCTGGGCACATGTTAGAATGATAAGGGCAAGAGACAAAATGGGAAGTCTTCATGCGCCTGGCAGGCAGGAAATGTGAGCTTATCTTCTATTCCTCATGCCGCCCAGGGCAGGACCGACACGCAGGATGTGACAACACAGGTTTGTGGATAGTTCATGGGAAGAAAGGGTGAGCAGAATGGGAGTGTTTCCTGGATGCCTGTCTTGTGTGCAGGGAAAACCCCGATGGTCACTACACCCTGTCGGCCTCCCTTTCACAAAGGGTGTGCTGATCCCACTCCTGCCCTGACTGTAAATTCTGAACCGACTTCCTAAGGATGTGTCAGATCTCAAAAGGAGAAAGAGGCATTGGCTAAAGGAAGCACTGCCACGCTCTCCTTTCATAGAAACTAGCAGGAAGTGGAGGCAGAGACACAGTGTTTGGAAATAGATTAAGCAAAGGGGTGGCCTGGAGAATCACCTTCCATTTGCCTTCAGAGGCTACTCAGCATGAAAGGAAATTCCCAAAGAAAGAGCGAGATATCTGTCCCTGCCTATCTCTGTGAACAGCCTAGATGCTTAGCGCTCCGGAATGATCCAGGCTGGTGGTCCCCACCGAGGGCAGGGGAGGAATGAGCCCATTGTGCACGCTTCCTCCACCAATTGGCACCCACACTTCAGCCCTGGTTTTGTTTTTCCAGCCAAACTCACCAGAACACAGACTCTATTGGAGCATCATTATTCACATTATATAAGTAACTTCATAAGCGTTACCAGAATCTTCCTGGTGCTTTGAAAAGAATGTCCCAGCTTCTCCACACTTTCCGGGAACATATTATATGAACGAAGAGGTGCCTGCCCGTCAGCCACCTCGTGGCCTGTGGTGTTGATGCCCAAACGCCCCTTTGCAGCTCTGGATGTCCCAGCTCCATTTTCGTGCCTCAGCATCTTGGCTGTTTATCTTGCTTTGTCTCCAAGTTCTGATGACTGGGCAGTGCGCCTATTAATCTTAAATGAAATCAAGTCTCCGCCACTTCCATTTGAAAAAGAAATCACTTTGCGTTTCCCATTCGATTCCACAGTGTAAAATATGTATGGTTCCTCCAGCACCTCCACGCCCCCTCGCTCCATCTATTCTCTCGGTCGCCACTAAGCCCTCACTGGAGGAAAGCACTTCCAGTCCATCAGGGACGAGCCCCAGGTGACAGCATTCCAAGGGCCCAGCTGCTCCGTGGCCACTGTGTCCACAGCAAAGTTCCTGCCGCTCCCACAGGGGGCTCTCGTGGGCTTCCAGGCCACTCTGCAGAAGGTCGCTGCCCCCAGGGCTCTGGGGTCCTGCTTTTGCTTCTTATTTCTTCCACACAAATATTACAGACATCTTCTGTGACTTCAGGGGCTGAGTCAGGGAGACTGGGGGTGCAGCTGGTCTGGGAGGTCCAGTGTGGAGCCCCGAGGACTGGGATCTCTAAGTAGCTTGGTTGACCCCAAGGTGCTTAGGTCTTCCAGAGCAGAAAGCACCCACACTGTTGTTCTTGAGGCTGACGAAAGGTCTTCCTCCTGTCTCTCATAAGTGACTCCTGCTGCTCCCTGGACACTACTCCTGACTTCACTGTGCACCTACACATAGTAGGTGTTCAATAAATGCTGAATATCTGGGTTTACGCTCAGCATCCCCCACACTCTATTTTTGCATCTTCTTGGTGTCCCGAGTGTGTCCCTAAGGAAGAACACCATGTTCTTTCTCCTACCCCAGACCACACCATCAACACATACCTGTCAGGTAGTATCCCAAACTCCCAAACTCCCACTCTTTGCCAACTGTGTAACTGCTGTGCAGTGGTTATAAACAAGAGTTTTGGAGTAAGACAGACTTGGGTTCAACTCCTGGCTCTGATAGCATATCCACAGTACCTTTGGCAAACTATGTCACCTTCTGAGCCCCAGTGCTCTTATCTATGAAACAAGGATAACAAAAGTGACTGACTCATCAAGTTGTCACTCATACAGCAGGGATTTTATGAGATATCGCAAGAAAAGCCATCAGCCAAGCACATACTGTGTGCTCAATACCTGTTGGTTATTATGGCCACTGTTGTTCATGAGGTTATCCATGTAACATTATCCAGGGGACATTTTACTTTTACCAAACTTTCCAGAGGCAACCGTGCCACAAGACTATGGGGACTGCACATTAGTTACTGATGAACATTTTGTTCAGCCAGAGGGAGAGATTTTGGGGTAAGTGATGCTCTGGACAGACACCCCTCACCACCAGCAATGGAGTGTTACCTCCTCCGGCCCTGACCGAGGAAAGCAAAAAACAGAAGCCCTGCACTGGGCTGGAAAGTGAACTGAGCTCATCCAGCCCTTCCCTGTGCCAAGAAGGCAGGATGGGGGAGAGACAGAACAAATCGAAATCTGATTCTGAGTCAATGGGGCTCGTCTCAGTCACGAAGTTATTTTAAGTGGTGGCAGCAGGAGTTCGGTTTGAGGTAGCTTCATTGTATTATCTGCCCTGCAAAAAGCTGGAGAACATAAAAGAAATAATTAAAGGTCACTATGGCTAACCTGATGTATTCCCCTGAAAGCTCACCAACAGGGCTCTTATCTGCTCTATAAATGTCTACTGAACTGAGCTGGAGCCACCCAGCCCTTCCTGGGTGGACCCTGTGAAAGCCATTAGCTGTGTGCCTCCCAAGTGTAAAACTTCTGAGTCCTATGGGAAAGAGCTCAGCAAACCGAGTTGTTTAATGCGGCTGCATTTGCCCAACCAGTGTCAGCATGTTCCAAGCTGGCACTTTCTCCATCTGTTTACATTTAGAATGGGACTCATTGCCAAAGATTAGGGATCCCTGGATTGTGAAACCCAGAAAGCACAAGCCAAAGGCTAGAAATAAAAACAAATGGAAAAACTACTTGCGGCTTAGTTGGATTCAGAAGGGCTAGGAATTTTCCCCTAGAGTGTTCAGTCCCAGAGAGAAGGGTCTTCGTGGTAGAAAACCTGGGTGGGCTTCACAGGGTCCCTCCCCAAGTTTATCACCTTGACTCTGCCCCCTTCTCCACCACCATCAACCCAGGGACTCCTCCAGGCTGGCAGGGATGTGTTGAGCTCTTCTTAGTTCTCCCAGCCCAGAACCTGGTATCTGTGCTTGAGAAATGCTGGTTGGTTGAATGAATAAATGAATTACAGTCAGCTCTTTGTGGTGGTTTTCAAACATGGCTGCAAATTCTTCAACAGTCTGCCATTGAGAAGTAACATCAGCATTCCCTCCCCTTGAATCTGGATATGGTATTCTGACTACTTCCACCATCCTGGTTGAGCACAAGTGACACTTGTGTGATTTCAAAGCCATGCAGCTTTTGTATTTGTTCTTGGAGCCCAGAGCCACGTGTAAGATGTCCAGCCACCCCAAGTTTGCCATGTTGGAGAAGCCAATGCAATGACCACCTGGAGACATCTGAACTGGACGTGGAGACAGATGCCCAACATGACCCCAGACATTTGACATGTGAGTGAAGACACCTACGGATGATTCTGACCCATCATGTAAGTTCCTCCCAGACTTCTGAGTCTTCCCCACTGAGGCCCCAGCCAGTGTGGAGCAGACACAAACCATTCTGTGCCCTGTCTGAATCCCTGACCCACAGAATCCAGGAGCATCATAAAACTGTGCTTGCTTGTTTCACACAATGAAGTTTTGGGGTATTTTGTACATGACAACAGACAAACATAACATTCTTCAAGACACAAGGCAGGAGGCTCGTGCTATGCTAGCCCTTTCCAGTTGCTAAAAATCCCTATAGTCGGGAAGTTGATCTTAAGAAAACTTAAATACCTTCTTCAAAATGAAGCCCGTAACTTCTTTATTTGACCTCTGAAGAGATGGGTAACAGCTGGTTCCCACTCACACTTTATCATAGGACTTCACATCCTTGCAGATATTAAGTAGCTTTTCAGCTTTTTCCTCCTTGGGTCAAATACTCTGAAATCTTTACAGATCCTTTCATCTTTCTTCATTTTACCTTGTATTTGTCATCCTCTAAAAACAGATGCCAACAGCTTTTTAAAGAGATGGAGAACATCATCATGAAATGAGAGCCTTTGATCAAAATAACAATCCTTTTGGCATTTAAGGCACAATATGCAAACCATTTTCACCTGTGTGAGTCCCAGGTTCCCATAACCACCCCATGACATGAATGAGATAGACATTTATTTCTACTTATTAAAGTAGAAATAAGCTCCTTTCTCAGGATCATACTTGCTAATAGCTGAGCTGAGACTAGAAAACAAACCTTCTTGAATTGCAAGTCTATGAACAAGGACAGAAAGGAAACTGAAAAGAATACAATCATCTGACGTGCTTAAATAATGGATTATTTTCTCTTCAATTTTCTTTGATTGTAATTTTGTCTTTTCAATAAACAAAACCAGAGCATTTTTTAAAAAGAAATTCTAGGTCTTTATAAAGTGTTTGGACAGTGTTGAACTATTTTGAAGTATGTCATTTTAAACATAAATAACTCAAATTATAGGCAAAACAGAAACTACATAGTGAATGATCTTCTAATTATTGTCATTGACTTTACTCTTTCTAGCTCTAGAAGAATGGTAGAAAATTTGTTATGGTCAGAATCAGAAATAAAAATATATTGAGTGCCATTGGGGTGGCCTAAAAACTGTACATGCGTTTGTCCTTAAATACCAATTACAAGTGTGTTCTATTACGTGGACAATGTTAAGTGTTAGACCATGGAGAAGCACCAGGATTTTATGGGTACCATGTAACATCTTCATCAACAAGACACTTGAATGGAAGTCCCACTGTGTCTAGTCCTATGCTCGTGATGGAACATAGCAAGCAAGTCAGGATATAATGAATGGCCCATGCTCCATGAAGTTGGCATGGGTTCACACTTACTTGCAAGGTCAGACCTTCTGGCGGCCTTAATAAGGCAAGCAGCTAGACAGGCTGTGTATGTCTACGTCCTGAATAGAGCAAAGGGAGGAGAGATGGAGATGGAATGGAAGGTAGATGAAGCCAACCATTATTCCTACTTAGTAAAGTGAGGTTACATTCTCGGGATCACACCTAGAAAACAGAGTGAAGAAACCCAACGGGATGCCATGCCACACTGAGACAGCAAAGATCACAACTGTCTCCACCATGCTCCTCAAAGACAGACCCATGGAAACCTGACTCTGAACCTCTGCTGGAGGGTTGGCAGGGAGTCCAGAATCAGCATGTCTATCAAGTCTTTCAGGCAGTGCTGAGGCACACGGAAATAAGAGTGCTCATCCGTGTCATCTTCTCAACAGCTCAAAAGGTATCAAAGAGTAATGCAAGTGTCAGAGAGGTCTGTTCAAGGGCAACTGGAGGAGTCACACTTGAACCTCTGACTCTGGAAGCAGAGTCTATTCTCTACCGCCCATCGCCTCAACCTGGGGCAAGTCTGCACTTCCCTGAACCTCAGTGTCCTTGTGCATAAAGTGAGCTGAGCAGTTGGACTACATCAGCTTTGAGAGTTCTTTTGTGTCTGATGTTTGATGATGTCTTGAGATGAAACAATTGGCTGCAGCTAAGGCACCTGGATACAAGGTGCCATTTTGGATCAGAGAAACTTGTCCAGACTTTGGGCCAAATGGTTTTCTAGTGGTCTCAGAATGCCCCCAGCATATGGCCCATTTATACCGAGATCCAGTTGCGTTCTAGCTGGCACTGCCTCCAACAGATCTTGCAAAATTGATTGCCACAAGCAACCCAGCTGTAGCGGAAAGGATGTGGGTACAAACTCTTCAGACTTGGGTGTGTCCCTTTAGACCAGGCCAGAGCCATCAAAGCACCATGCTTTTCTCCACCCTTTCCGACTGCCCTGAGACTGGCACAGCGCTTAGTAAGAGCGAAAGTAACACTTGATTATCTAGGGGCCAACAGTCTTTTTAGGTGGTTGAAGGAGGTGCCAGACAGAGCTACCACCAGAGAGAGAAATTTTTCACAGCCCCAAACCAGATACTTCTGCTGCCTGGTGTGCCAGCATCCAGGCCTGACCCTATGCTCCACTCGACCACTTTGCAACAGGCGATAAGTGCACACTTACTGGCAGGGTTTGACTGCAAACCCTTATTTTAATCTGTCATTCCGAAATACACAATGGCACTTACTTAGGCCAGAAAGCCTTCTTTAGCCTAACGGTGTTTCAGAGAGAAATTGGCAATGAGAGGAGCCTGAATTGTTACGGTGCTGTTTGTCGGCTGATTCCACTTATCAATTTATCAATGCCATTTTGCAAGAAAGTCTCCACCTTAGAGATGACACTTCATACATAACAGGGAAGCTTTGAGTCTTACTTGACTGCCAGCACATTACATAAGAGAACGTGTCATCAGGCCTCAAATAAAGCAGCAAGGCTCTGTGTGTAGGTGACACCAAAGCCAACATATGCTTAGCCAAAAAGTGATTCAACGCCTTGAGAATGTGGGATGCGAAAGGAGATTCTGTAGAAGTCAGGGGTCGATGGTGGGAGAGTGCAGGAGAGAGATCTGACAGCTCCTGAGCTCTGGACAAGCTGTTCTCAGTTATCTCATAGCAGGGAGGAAACACTGAAAGATGAAACTCTGATACCCCTAATCGCTTGAATCAGTTTCACTGTTTGGCTCCATTATATGTGTCTGTTTCCCATCCCCTTCTAACCCTTTCCTTGTGCTGCAGAATGGGCTTAATTAGCTGGTTTGGTCACCAGTTATCAACCTTAACTGAGATAAATGGCAGTTAGGGTACAGTGGGGAAAGGAGTCCCATCTGTGAAGTCCCAGTGACTCACTAAGCCAGACAACCATTTCCAACTAATCATGAGCAAAGGAAGGCCATGGGTGGTTTTCATTCCAAGACGGCAAAGTGGCATTTTGAGAACTCCCCAGCATAATGCAGAAACCCCGAGTGTTCTTTGTAGCTCTGTCTGGTTCTGGACTGAAAGACTCGCACCGTGCAGTTAGCCTCTCTGGATCTGTCTTCCGAAGTGAGGCTACTAGATGTGGCCTTCTGCAGAAAAATACTGGTGAGGAATAATGATGAATTATTATGAAGCCCTTTCCAGTATCAAAGTGGTGATGTAGCAATAATGAGCTTTGACCAGAAGCCATCTGTTTCGTGGCGTAGTTGCGTTAATTGCTCCTGTTCGTTATTAAACTGGTGCTGGAGTTGCAGAAGAACCGGAGATAAGTGCTTAGGTGGTCTTGTTAGGTGGTGGAGCGTGGGCTTTTGCAGACGTGCAACACTGCCCTCTATCGGCGCCCAGCGGATTAACACGCCGCTGAAGCCGACCAGCCTGGCATCATCAGCCAGGCGTCTCTGTCCCTCGAAGCAGAGGCCGGTCTGGGGGTGCGAGTGGGGGTGGGGGAGGGCTGGTGGGCAATCCCCGTGACCAGACCACGCAGTGGAGGGCTCCTGCTTCACAGAGTGTGGTGCGTGTCCATTGGAAAGCTGCTGAGCGTAAGTCTTATTCCCTGGGATTTTAAACAGCCACGTTTCTCCGTATTTGACATCCATGGGACACTTAGCAAACGGAGTGCCAGATGGAGCTCCTGGCTCTATTTTCTGTAAGATACTTGAGAGTCAGAACCCTCCGGATGTTTGCATTTGTTGGGCTTGCTCCTGGTAGGGCTGGCCATGACTCAGTGGATGCGGGGCACTGTGCAGAGGCCCAGTCAGGGGAGGGCTGGATGCCGACAGTGCTGTGCGTAAAAGCATGCTCGGTCATTCACTCTGACACTCAGACGCTCACTTCTCTTACATACATGACTTTCTGACAAGCCGTGGGGAAGAAGGCAGATGATAATTGATTGCCACCTTCACAAGCCTCCAAAAGAAGATAGGGCCTGCATGGGTGTCCTCATTTCACAGATGAGAAAACTGATGCTCAGGATGGTGAGGGACTTGCCCTCAGTTCACCGTACATGTGATCAGGACCACACAAATACAGGAAAGTGATTACATCTCAGGCTTCTCTTGAAGCTCAGCCGTGTTCCCACCACTTTCTATGTGACCACATGTCCATATAGAAATTATTTTGGTTATTTGGTATTAATCATAATTCACAGTCATGTGGATCACTGCCCAGGATTATAATCCCTTGAACATGCTTTATTAATCACTGTATTCATGAAGGCTTAGAGACAGATCTCGGTGGTGATATTCTGAGAGCCTTTGATAAGCTCAAAGTTGTCCTGTAATTATAGCGAAGATGGACAGAGATCAAGTCCGTGAGTGATGATTCTCTGAGAGTGAACATTTGGATTTTTTCTTTCCATGCAGTTGCCAGTGTCTTTGTGTTCAGGCTGGTAGATGTCACATAGCTTTATTATAATAAATTGGTGTGATATAGCACGGCTGTGGTTCTTTGTCCTATGCAGAGATTACCTAAAACTCTAGAACCATGATTCATCCCTGGAGGAGTTTTCACTCATATTGTACAATAACCAGAAAGTGTTTGGGACGCAAGGTGCTGTGAAGTGAGCCTTCTGAAGTCCCCAGCCTTCTGAAGTTTGCATGCTACAATTTTTACAGATGTTCTCCTCAGCTGCCACCTTAATTCACATCAGAGGAGTCACTGGGAAATGAAACTGCATTTCCTCTGTGTCCCTCCTCCCTGCACGGTTGACTTCAACTGTGAGCCCATAGATATGCTCGACCGGCCGATACCTGAGTTGTTTACCACATCAACCCGAAGATGCAGTAGTTACCTGTTTATGCTGGCTCAAGAAAAGGGCTGCCTCATAAATATTTAGGGAGATGATCTGTATATCTGATGCACCTTACCTTTGCCTGGGCTTATACAGCGGTACCTCCTTCATTAAGGAAACGCTAAACCAGTCTTGACCTGCTCTTACAGAAGGATCTGTGAAGTGTGTCCCAGTTTAAGATAACTTCCCATACGCCATACAAACTAAATTGCCCTTTTCTTGTTCCAAAACAAAAACCCTTATCCCACATGACTCAACAACAAAAACAAAAAAGAACATTTTTACTTTTTCGAGTAAAACTAATAATTATGGTAATAAAACAGAAACCTTCCATTTATATTTATTAATCTTCCCTGGGCTCCCCTACATTGAACTAAGTGAGTATAGTTTCAACAAATCTTAGCTTCAGAAGGAGTTCTAGAAAGTATCTTATTTCAACCTTCAGGTTAACATGGAAATCTGTTCTCTTTATAAATACTTCCACAACCAAGCGTCCTCTCTTTAAAAAGTTGTCCATTTCATTTCTGGAAAGCTCTAATAAAGGTTAATCCACAGGAAAGGCCTTTCTTTCACTGGACTTATATCTTACAAGTGTTCTTTTCAGATATATTCACAAGGAAAAGGAGAATAGGCTTTTGCAAAATGCAAAAGGCTCAAGAATAGGCCATTTCTGTGAAATAATAGCACAAGGGACAGAAGTTGATATATTTGATCAATCTTATCAACTGCGAATAGACAAGTCTCGTAGAAGGAGCCTTGGCAAACCCCCAAACCAATCCTTTTCCATGCTTGGTGATCATCTGGAGACATTTGTGGAATGTGGCATTTTGGTCTCACACGAGCACAGAATAACATGTAGCACACACCCAAATTAATTGAACCTCTAGTGAATAGGTCCGTACAGTCTCCAAAAACCAACCACAGGACTGTAATGAAAGAAAGTGATGACAGACAAGTTATAACACACAACCAGCCAATTTCTGAACACAGTATTTTGGCTGACTAGCCTTGGACATGGGAAGAATTATGTTACTCAATTTACAACGTATTAAAGAGGCAGAGAAGCCGTCGATACAGATGGCTGGTTCTATATCAAAGAAGACCAGGAGAGGTGATATTACAGAGCTTCTATTGAGCCAACTGTCAGGCAGTACTTAACTCACTTTTACCCATACCTAATCATTAGACAAGAATGAATTTTTGAAAGGTTAAAAAAAAAACCCTGCAGTATTCTTAGTAAGCCAAGCCGTTGCTCTCCTGTTATCTGCAAAAGCTTAGACATGCTGATAGAATCTGTTTCATTCCTTACGCAAGGCAGTAATGACTTTTTCACATGGTGCATGTTTCTTGCCAGCAATTGCCTACAACAGGCAGGATGGAATGCCTCTGTGTGGGGTGGGGACCATATTGGACATTTGTGATAATGTGTCATGCTAGTAGATGCAATCTGCCCCCAAATACAACGTAAAAACAACTTCTGATTTACCGGAAGAAACACGTGGTACCTTATGTACAGTCGAGGAGCATTTTTAACAGTCAGCCCCAAAATAGGCACCAGCAGTGTTGAGCATGAGAAGAAAAGAGCCATCCTGGCTTAAATGGACTTCGAGTTTGTTTCGAGACTCCATGAACGAAATAAAGTTCACCGTTGCTTTCAGTTGGTGTAACAGGGGAGCCAGAAGACTCAGGCTGTAGACATGAATTACACCTGATTTTTGATAATCTTGCAGAGGCCTAATTTACCTTGTCTACAGAAAGGGGAAAGCTGGATTAAACTCTCTCCAAGATTTGTTCGGCCCTTACAGTCTGCGATTTTATCTTCTTGGTTGAATAACTTCAGCCCCTAGCAGTGGGAAACAAAAGACATAAACCCTCGTAAGCCTTTGGTCCATAAGAGGGCTTCTGGATAATGTATTTTGGAAGACGAATAGGCTGTTAGTCCCCTCACTGCCTAGCAGGTATGAATTAACACCCCACCACTGAGTCATCTGTGACCTTAGAGGGACTCTTAAATTTCTTTCACTTTTATCCGTTTGAAGTGGTGATAACTTATCTAACCAACTCTGTACCAACCAGATCTCACTCATAAGAATTAATTAGATAACATCTTACATTTTCTATTCCATGGAAGTAAATGTTCTAAAAAGGTAACCAATGATTATTTTTTAACTTAAAAAATTTTTTTTAGTTTTTTTGGCTGCACTGCACGGCTTGCAGGATCTTAATTCCCCGACCAGGGATTGAACCCTGGCCACGGCAGTGAAAGTGCTGAGCCCTAACCACTGGACTGCCAGGGAACTCCCTGTTTTTTAAAACAACATGTCAACAACCTATGTGCTATCATACATAAGTTAAACCTCCAAAGAGAATATTTAGAGTGCGCTCTAACTCATGAATTAATCGCCAATTTTCTTTACAACCAGGATCCTTCTGATTTTTTTCTGAATTTTCAAGCTATTGATCAGAATAAGTCACCAGCTTGGGTCATATTTCCTTTTCTCTGCAAGAGGATTTCACATCGTGAGCTGGAATTTCCTTTATTTAAGATGCTTGGAAAATCTGGAATGGTCTCACTGGTTCATTTCTAGAGGGGGAGGATCCAACCAAGAGCTGAAACTGATACTAAGCGTAAAGGATGTCTTTGGCACGGCAGTAATTTATACTTTACACGTGACAAGTTAATGCCAAGCAGTTGTTCAGTCCACGCAGAAGCACATTTCATAGAATATAAACTCCTGAGTCAGGAACACCCTGAGGTAGTTCAGACCTGGGTAAGGGGCCCGGCACATCTCCAGAATAGCTATGTATGTGGGCGACTGTTGGGCTTTAACTGGTGATTAATGAAAAACACTAACAGTTCCATGGAACTTTCCAAGACTCTTCAGCAACTATTTGGTTTCTTTCCTCCTGTTTAATTTGACTCATCCATCTATCTGGCCACCCATTTATGTCAAATTTTAACATTTCAGGATAATAAATTATGTCTTTCACATTAACATCACCAGAACAAGATATGAAGCTATGGATGAGTTTTCTTTATTTGATGCTAATTCCTCCATAACAATTCTTCACCTGCAAAAACCCAGCCATAGCTTATTTTTCAATTTTTTAATTGAAGTATAGTTGATTTACAATGTTGTGTTATTTTCAGCTGTATAGCAAAGTAATTCAGTTGTACATATATATATCCTTTTTCAGATTCTTTTCCATTTTAGGTTATTACAAGGTACTGAATATAGTTCCCTGTGCTATACAGTAGGTCCTTGTTGTTTATCTAGTTTATATATAGTGGTGTGTATTGGCTAATCCCAAATGCCTAATTTATCCTTCCCCCCATTTCCTCTTTGGTAACCATAAGATTGTTTTCTATGTCTGTGAGTCTGTTTTGGATTTGTAAATAAATTCATTTGTATCTTTTTTTTTTTTTTTTACAAATAAGTGATATCATATGATATTTGTCTTTCTCTGCCTGACTTAACTTCAGTTAGTGTGATAATCTCTAGGTCCATCCATGTTGCTGCAAACAGCAATATTTCATTCTTTTTTACCCAACCAAAATTTAGAGCAGAAAATAGATGATTTGGGCCTTCTGTTTATTTTTTAACACATTCTATGGGGGACGGGGAATTTTTAGTTAATTTCCCATAGGTACCCAAAATTGAGAAATATTTTTTCCCAGTACTATTTTTAGGAGCTAGTCAAAAAATTCCATTGTGACCCTGAGTTAACGGAGCTATTTCTGGACCCAAAATACAAATCCGAAAATTGGAGCGTGGGGGACCCCAGGGTGATCTTCCCATCGTGGCAGCCTCTCTTCAGGAGAGGAAAAGTAGAATGTGGCAGGGTTCAGAGGTAAGCTGAAAACACAGCTGAGAAACTAGGACCCCAAAGGAAATGTTAAAGAACATTTTCTGGGTTTGGTCCGGAAAGGGAGGCTTGAGAAGTGATGGGCTCTGAGCTGTCAAGGTTGTGAAGGACCTTGACGCACAGGCAGTGGGAGGACACGTCGGGAGAAAGCAGAGGCAAATTACTACATGGGAGGGTGGCCCCGGGAAGCATCTCCTGACAGTGAGAGCTGTTAAGCACCAGAGCTAGGTGCCAGGGGAGGCTGGGCAATCTCCATTCTTGGCAGGTTTGGAAATTAGGTAACTGCTTATCTGCAGGGATCAAAGCTGTGGAGAAGGCGCTGACCCAGCTCAGGAGACCCCTTTCAAGTGTAAGAATCTCTCAGCTATGGTAGGAGGAAAGTTGATCATGTAGAAACGAAGAGGACTCTCAACCGACTCTCTTTATCCATTTCCTTTTTCTGTCAAAACGAGAATTTTTATTTTTTTCTGAGAGGATGTGTATCCTGAGGAAATTATTATTTTCTATTTGCCTTTGATAAAAATAGTGCTAACCACTTCTGGCTTTTTAGCAGAACCCTCTGGCAGGGAGGATGGCAGGCTTGGGGTGCCTGCCAAGGCTCAGCTATGAGTCCTTCTCCAAGGTGTCGATTAAAGAGCTGTGACAGGGCAGGGCCACTCTGTGCCAGTTTGCAGAAGCCCTGAGGATGTCGGCCTGTATGGTTCTTACAGAAAAAAAGGGGTATTTGAGTTCTCACACATCAGCTACCTGAGGGACTGGGTAACACAGCATTTCTGAGTACTGGGAAAAGCAGGAGAAGCCTTTCCAGGCTACACTTGCTTTCAGTCAGATGCTTCTAAGAAAGTGGCACGTGTTTCTTATAAGCTTCCGGATAAGAATTGTGTAGAGTTGTATTGCGTCAAAACGTGTGGTTTTCACACCTACTGCTGTGGCCATCACAGGATTTTTGCACTTATAAGAACATCTTGGGAGGAGGACCAAGAAAGAAATTTGAACCCCTCTGCAGACTTTTCTTCCCACTCATGAGTCTTCACCCAGATGCGATCTGCTCCACTCTGGCTGTTCCCGTGCCTTAGGCCACCTGCGCTATAATTTGTTAAGTAAAAATGGAGACTCACCTGCAAAAAAGCAGTACAGTCATTGTAATAAGTAAGGACAGGAGTCCATTGTGTCTCTTTTAAAATACAGAGTTAATAGTAACTTCAAGATTGCTTATACAGCCCTTTCTGAGGGAAGCTGAAGCGAGTGCCCTTGGGGAGTGATTATTATCTACTGTCTCGGTTGTTATTTAGGGTACAATATGTAGTTTTCCCCTGGCAGCTGGGAAGTTATGTTGGGGCAGGAAGGACATCATTCTGCCTGTTTTGAAAGGCTTTCCCCAAGGGATCTAAAGCTGAGGCTGTGCTGATAAAATGCACATATACAGAAGAGAAATATCTTTCTTTCTTTCTTCCTCTCCTTTATAATCTTTTGGTTACACATCTTTGGATGGGAATAAACTAAATATAGAAATAAAATAGAGAAGAAACATGAACATCTAATTTGATATGGGCAGCTTCTCAATTGTGAATGGACTAAATTATGGCAATTTCTATACAACTGTTTCAGCTCCAAATGGAAATTTCCCCCTTTGTAGATTGGGGCATCTTTCTGCAAATAAACCAACTGAACTTTTTCAAAAGTGTACATGCACACAGATCTGAAACCTCTCTACAACTGACTGTGCTGTAGCCACGAACGGCTAGCTGAAATCCCCAAGGGAACAAGTTATCCTGCCTTCCAAGGCCTTCCTAGGCCTTCCTAACTCTCAAACGTTATGTTTCAGAAGCTCTCTCTCTTCTCCTTACTAATGAACTTCACTGTTTTATTTACTGTGCTTACTAGTAACCACAAGCCCTTTCAAGTTCCATCCCTAAAGCTACCTACATTTCAGGTGGTTTTGAAGAGCTGCTTTAGTTATTCTCCATACAGGAAGGTAGCACGCAGTTAACTGTGTTTGGAGTCCTCTGTGAACAGACCAGGCTTTAGAAATGAGTGCAATAAAACATATTCTTAGATGCTTTTTGGACAAATGAGTTCCTCTGACATAAACTGTTCCCCTTTCCTCCTCTGAGATCCTAGAATAAGTAGAGGAAAGTGTATAGGCATTGTACTCTGGTACAGCTGTGTTTGAATTTCAACCTACCATGACTGAGCTGTGTGACTTTAAACAAATTGCCTACCATCTCTGAGCCTCAGATTCCTCATCTGTAAAATGAATGTTCTCATCTCTTCCTTACAAGGCTACTGTGAAGATCATTTGAGAGTATATATATGAGACACATGATGCAGAGTAGGCACCTGGTACTACTGGTCCATTGGTAAGGACATGCCCCAACCCCAAACACACAGGAAGACTCCTGGAAGAAAATGGGAAGAAAACTCGCAAGAATACTAAGGGAAGGATAGAGCCTAACACTGACGCAATAGACTGCACCAAAACCCAGTCAGTTGTTCCATCTTTCTTCCTGATTTCTTTCTCTTACTTCCTGGATCTTCTGCTTGGGTTCCCAGATGCAGAAACCGGTCGAACTTCTGAAACTTGCAACACTCGTTAAAATGATTCAGCTCTTCTGCTCTCTCTTTCCGGAAGAATTCAGAATGGCAACGACCACATGCTTTCCTAACCAGTTCCCACATTAGTGCCTTTCCTATTCTCTTAAAAAAATGACCTTCTGGCCCATCCAACTGGAAGGCTGTTGCGAACTTCCAGGGCCAGGGTCGCCTGGGGTCAGGTACATTTATAGCCATTCCCTCCTCTGAACCTTCCTGGGAATTTTTAAAACCTCCCTGATACATGATAATGAGCTGTAAGGACCCTATTTCCAAAGGACTGTGGAATTTGTGCTTTACCAACTATCCAGCAAGGCTGCAATACCTCCCTACACGTTTTCTTCCAACTCCATCAATGTATCCTACAGCATTCAATAATCTGGGGATATATTAAATCCCCCGTTTGTACAAAATGTTTCCCATTGATTAAACTGCTTGTTAAAACTAAGTCCTTTTTCAGGAAGGGCTTTGCTAAGAAGCCATTGATAGATCTTCAAGTAATTGGTATATTTATTGAACACATATTTCAAAGCACCATCTCAAGGAATCCTCATAACAAGTACTTTTGGATTAGGGACACTGAGACCTGGAAGGTCGCAGAGGCACCTAAAGGGAGGCTGCAGAACAAGCTCAGGCCGTCTGATATCAGAGCCCAAACTCCCTCCACTGTCCTCCCTGCAGGTTCCAACACAAACCATTCATTATGCCGCTGTAGCGGGATCTGCACTGGTGTTTCAGAGAAACTAAAATAAATCATGAAACATACTGTTTTTGTTGCTGTCGTCTAAAGGATGAGTATGAGGTTACTTCACTTCTAAATCGCACCTCCATTTACTTAGAACAGATGCCAAACTGAAGAATATTCTAGAGTTCTCAGAAAGAAGGCTTATTTTTTTCTTTGAGCCAAATCACCATAGTATGTGCTTCCAAAAGTCAATAGGTCTTCCCCAAAGTTGAATGGGTCCTGTAGGAATTTAAAGCTATTATTTGGAGCAAACCCCAGGAGCCATTTCCCTTTGCCAGGATGCTATTCGATCGTGGTGCACAGAATTCACCTCGATCTGGCATGGACAGTTTTCAGTGTCTTTCTACTTTGAGAAAACTAGCATAGGAATTGTATAGAAGATGTTAAGTTTCTATCCAGTGCAGGAAGCAGTTTCAAAGCCAGCTCCTAAACTCCTATGCACTTCATCTTCATAGACCTTCTCTGGTTCTTGCTGGCTGACCAGCTGTGGTCTGAGTGCCCTCCTCCTGGGCCACATAAGCTTTCTAACAGGTACCAGTGTGGCGTTGGATTTAAAGAAGCAAGTTCTATACCAGTTCACTTTCATCTTCTTCCTAAGCGTTTCTTACCCCAGTACCCAGGTCCCCAGTCCCCCGGCTGTCACAGTGGTGGGAGGACGGCCAAACCCTCCACCTAGCATTTAGCTCATCCACAGCCCAAACCCCGGCCACTTTTCCAGACTCTTCTTTACAGTCTTTCTGATCCACCTGCAACCCTAAGAAGGAACCTTTGTGTCTTCTTCCTTTCTACCTGTCTGAATCCTATCCATCCATCTAAGTTCAGCTCCAATTAAGACAAACCTTCTTCCTACAACAATCCCTACCATTGTCCCAGCAAGCACCCGAGTCTGTGCTGTGGTCCAGAACTGAGACAGCTGAAAGAGTAAGATTCAAGGCAGGGAATGGAATAGCACAAAGAGAACCTATCTGCATCCACAGTTGCCATGTACGTAACATTGCTGGCAGTCTGAATACCACTTTGAAGAGGCATTGAGCTAATAAAGGCCCTCATATGAAAAGCAGGAAAGACTGCATGAACCTCAAGAATTAGGAAAGCAAAAATCCAAGAACAAAATATTCAAGGCTAAGACCAAGATGTGGACCTGGAGAGAAACCTGATCGTTGAGAACAGTGACCCGGGTCATAATGAAGAGGAACTGCCAGTTACAGAGGAAGACAGGTCTGAACATCGCATATGTCATCCACCACATGTTTCTTTGTAGTTTAACCAGCACATGATTGGCTCTTCCCAGCATGCTTCTTATCTAAACTGCTAAGTGAAAAATCCCTGTTGAATCCCAAGGATGGGAAAACTCATCTGCTAGGAGCCCAGTTTGAGACGTGAGTCCAGAGCACCCCATCAGGTGATGGCGCCCACCTTCCCCTATCCGTTCCTCAGCAATGTGAGCCCATCAATTGGAGGCAGAGCTGACTGTCCCCTGTGAGAAGGAAGTACAGAAGGCAGCCTCTCCCTCCCTCTCTCACGTAGAAAACCAGCAACAACTCAAGTGCTGATTAGATGCAAAAATGGGAGCCCAGAGCTGTGCTGACGATTCTTCAGTCCCTGGACCCATGAGACAATCAGGATCAGTCTGAGGGCTGCAGAATTCCTGGAGCTAGCCCCACATCTGGGTGCTCTTCTGCCTGAAGACCCTTTAGAAACTAACAGCTATGGGACAGAGTTCTTCATCCTGTGTGGTTTTTCTCAATTGCGTTCTCTTTTTATAGCAATTGTTTGGGTGCGGTGTGAAAAGCAAAGACGGAGAGACTGTAGTCCGTTGTCCTCACGGTGCTTACAATCCGGCTGGTGAAACAAACCACATTCATCTTAAAGATGAAGTGGCATATGCCGCCGGGTATGATTAAGTACCAAAGGAGTAGGTGATCAATCATTGGCGTGGCAGGGTGTCAATCTGCGAGCTGACCTGCGAGCCACAGCTCAGCGCACAGCGACCTGAGTCACGATGCAGGGAGGCTGCGGCTAAAAATGACTTGAGGCGTTTTGCACACAATCAGGCAGAAAAGCAGCTACAGCAGGGAGGGCCAGGGAGGCAAGGCACGAGGGGAGCCCCCCACTGCCTTCCACCTCCCACCTACTGGACATTCGATCGCGCCTTGACTGCGCCTCACTGCAGCCCTTTGAGAAGGATCCTCCTGTCTCTTCCCATCCCCCACCTCATTATAGGGAAGAGGTGCATTTAAGTTCTTTTAAAATTTTATCTCGGCGCTTTTCAGTTCTGCTTTTTGGCTTAGAAATCTCAAGCTCATTAAACATGATTTAAAATATTTTACCTTACCTCTTTATTTATTCAGCTCTTTAAAGTTTCCCTCCCCCACTTGTGTTTTATTATCACCTCTGCATTCTAATCATGTTCCCAGCTGCAAAGATCATCACACAACCTTGTTTTAGCAATAGGTTTCTTTTTCTTTTATCTTCTAATTGGAATTTACCTTCAAAACCTTCCAAGACTCCTTCCTGCCAACTCTCGTTTTTATTACCAGGCCTCCCTATGATTCACACCCTCTTATGTTAAAGCTCTCTCCCTTCAGGAAGCCAAACACCAGCTTTTTCTTTAAGTCTGTCTCTCTTCAGTTACTCATTTCTTAGGAAGGCCTCTCTTAGAACCTGAAATTCACCATAAAATGCAAAGCTTAAGTTGTCAGGAAAACCAGCTAATTTCTATAGGATGAAACAAGACAGAGGTCAGCTTGATTCAACCGTGGAGTAGACATCAGTGGAAGGTTGGAAGCAGAAAGAACAGAGTTTCTGTTTTAAAAAAGAAACTACGCTTGATTATAATGGTGTCCTATGTGGGTTTTTTTCAAAATAAGAAACTAAAAATAGAAGTTTTGTAGGTTCCATGATTTTCCAGTAAGTGGCATCCAGATGGCGGAAACAATCGACTATTAACTCCACAGAGAAAGAAAGGCGAATGTGAGCATGTCCATCCGTGACTCAAGGACTGGCCACAGATGACTGTCCCCAGCTGGAGGCCATGTGGAAACAAGGGGGAACTTGTCCCCGCAGGACACGCCCGGTGCCTTCCAGGCGTGGAGATTGCGGAACAGGCTGTAGGGCAACAAAGCAGGGGTTGAGCCTTCTCCGTTACTCTCTCGAATTTTCCCACCACTAAGAAAAAGCACCAAGGATCTGTCCTGAGGAGGCAACTGCTGCATTTTTTTTTCCTCCCAGTTTTATTGAGATATAATTGCCATACAGCACTGCGTAAGTTTAAGGTGTACAGCATAATGATTTGACTTACATGCATCGTGAAATGATGATCACGGTAAGTTTAGTGAACACCCATCATCTCATAGAGATACAAAATAAAAGAAATAGGAAAAAATATTTTTCCTTGTGATGAGAACTCTTAGGAGTTCCTCTCTTAACAGCTTGCATATATAACACACAGCAGTGTTAATTATATTTATCATGTTGTACATGGCATCCCGAGTACTTGTTTATCTTATGTAAGGAAGGTTGTATTTAGAATTAACACTCAGAAGGGCAGGGTGGGAGGACAAGCCTGGGAAATGAATTCTGAGAAATTCCTGGACATAGGGAGTGGTTGGGCCTGAGGACGCATTGGATCCGCAGTTGCCCTTACCCGGAACTGACATCTGTTCTCACCATTTGAGATTCCATAGTCTGTGCTCAGGATGCCTGAAATTCTGGCACAAAATAGGCAGCAGGTTGATATTCTTGAACTGTTATAAATGATTTCCCTTTAATAATTATGTCAAATCAGAAGGGAACTAGAGTACTTAAAGGTGTATAAGTCATAGAAAGAAATTCAGATGTAGTATTCTCGGTGGAGGAGCCCAAAGCCCCAGATCTGTGGGAGATAGCTCGTGTTGAATGGTGATGCCATCCACTTCAGAAAGTCTCCTGAACTAAATAGTGGGGCTTTCATATCTAAAAGCCTCACTTGTATCTTTTTTTAACCACACCACCCAGGCTCTGTGTAGGTCATGGAATTAGCATGCAATGTCAGTCTTCAGAAATCTGTGGTCAGCTGTTTAGATTCTCTTTCTTGACCATTAGAATCATAGGGAAGGTCTGTACACACAGTGGCTGGTTGATAAATAAGTAAGAATGACTACACTCTTCACCAACATCAGAAACTAGTAAACATTTTGTTTTGTCCCTAGATGGCTATATTTGGGCCGGGGCCTCAATTACTCCCCTGAAGTCTGTGATTCTGTGCAGGGAAAACTCCCAGAATGTGTCACTTATCTCAGCACCCAGTCAGGGCTGGCCTCTGTGCTTCCAGATGGACACAGGGCACTAAAGGTATCGAACAGCCAAGGGCATGACTGCTGTGAAGGACTGGGAGAAGGTCCAGCCTGGGAAGCAGAGGTGGTGAACCAAAGGCTCAGCCATAGCCATGTCTAGACAAGCAGTGGGCAATGAGCTTGAGGGCAAAGAACGGGGTGTCCTAAGAGTAAAAGAGCTCAGAGTGAAATTCCCATGCCTACTGTCACACAAATGAAAAGCAAGCCACGATCTGGGAGAACAATATTTGCAAAACATCCCCCCCCACCACAAAAGACTTGTATCTGGGCCATAGAAAGAAGTCTTATAATTCAATAAGAAGACAAACAGCCCAAGTTGAAAAAGAAGATAGACAGATGGCATTTAGGTACATGAAAGATACTCATCAGTCATTAGGGAAATGCAAGTTAAAACCACAGGGAGATACTACTACCATTCACTAGAATGGCTAAAATTAAAGACTGACCTACGAAGTGTTGGCAAAAATGTGGAGAAACTGAAACTGTCGTCTGCTGCTGGTAGGAATGGAAAATGGTAAAACCACCTTGGAACACAGTGTGGCAGTTTCTTACATGGTTAAACATATACCGACCCAGCCATATAACCTAGCCATTCGACTCCTAGAGGAAGGAATGTAATCATATAACCACACAAAGACTTGTAGACTAACGTCCATAGTAGCTTTCTTTGTAGTAGCCCAAATGAGAAACATTTCAAATGTCCAACAATAGAACAATGGATAAAAGATTGCAGACATCCCTCTGGGAGTAGGCTATAGGACAATAAGAAAGAGTGGGCTATTGATGTGCGGGACAACAGGGGTGAATCTCAAAATAATTATGCTGAGTAAAGAAACCAGACCAAAAAAAGTAATATTGTATGATTCACCTATATAAAGTCCTAGAAACTACAAACTTACCTATGGTGATATCAAGCAGATCAGTGGTTGCCTGATAATGGGGGAGGGGTGAGAGGAGGAAAAAGGAGTGTGACCCGGGAAACCCTGGGGGTGATGAAAATGTTCCTTATCTTGGCCGTGCTGATGGATTCGTGTGTGCATAGGTACATGTACACTTTATACATGTACAGTTTATTGTGCTTCAATTGTCCATCAATGTAGCATCTTTAAAAAAGAAATGACCATGTCTTCAGACTCTCCATTATTAAATTACAAGACCTAAAGTTCTATTTTAACTCCGAAGTTCCAGTGTATACTCACGTGAAATGTGTAATTGAGACACCAAAATATAGTGACATTAAGCTTCTACATCACAGAAAATAGGAGCATATCCATATACTTAAAAGATGCGTTAGGTGAATGAGTATTGCAATGGAGCAGGAAACAAAAAATTGGTTGACAACAGTCCACGAAAATATACTAAACTATGAATACCTGAGTAAAACTCCTGTCCCACCAACTACTGGCCTGAGGGAGCTTAATCAATTATTTCAACGTCTGTGAGCTTAAATAATTTTTATAAAATGTATGAAAGAGTAATACTAAAAATGTCTAGAACATAGGCTGTAGTGTGGATCAAGTGAGAAAACAATATGTGAACGTTTTTATAAAACTATAGAGCAAATAAGGGTTAACAACCATATTCCGATTTTAACAATGACTGCATGCCAGGCAGCATCCTAAGAACTTTTCACTCGTGCACTCTTTCCAACAGCCCCTTGCTGTGGATGGGTGTACAGGTGTTTAGAGAGGATGGATCATTTGCTCGTAGACACATATCTAGGACACAGTGGGGCTGTGATTTTCACCCAGGTTTCTCAGACTCCACAACCATAATCATGAGCATTGTATGATAGTGTCTTCTATGATTTGTGCATGAATGGATTCCAAATGCTTATGCAGATGCATTCACTTTTTGGGAGGGCAGATACCCAACTGCACCGGCTTTCCCAAGCTCTGTGGAATGTGGTGTTGGCTAGAAGTTATTATGAAGTGCTTCTCTGTAAAGTAGATCTGATATAAAATGGGTCTTCAAATTCCCTCTCCTTACATACAAGTAGGTAGAGACCATTTCCACTAACAGAATAGAGAATGATGCCAGTCTTACAAAAAAGTAATACAAAATATACAAAGAATTTGTACAACTCAACATCAGAACAAACAAACAACCCAGTTTAAAAATGGGCAGAGGATCTGAATAGACATTTTTCCAAAGAAGACATACAGATGACGCATGAAAAGATGCTCAATATCACTAATCATCAGGGAAATTCAAATCAAAACCACAATGAGATATCACCTCACATCTGTCAGAATGGTTATCATCAAAAAGGCAACAAATAACAAGTATTGGAGAGGATGTAGAGAAAAAGAAACCCTCGTGCACTGTTGGTGGGAATGTAAATTGGTGCAGTCACTATGGAAAATAGTATAGAGATTCCTCAAAAAATTTTTAAAAATAGAACTACCATGTGATCCAGCAATTCCACTTCTGGGTATTTTTCCAAAGTAAGCAAAAACAGTAATTCAAAAAGATGTATATACCCCTATTATTTATTATAGCCAAGTTATGGAAGCAATCTAAGTGTCCATGGATAGATGAATGGGTAAAAAAGATGTGAGATATATATATATATACACACACACACATACACACACATATACATACAATGGAATATTACTCAGCCACAAAAAAGAATAAAATCTTGCCCTTTGCAACAACATGAATGGATCTGAGGGTATTATGCTAAGTGAAATAAGTCAGACAGAGAAAGACAAATACCACATGATTTCACTTATATGTGGAATCTAAAAAACAAAACAAATGAACTAACATAACAGAAACAGAATCATATATACAGAGAACAAACAGGTGGTTGCCAGAGGGGAGGGTTTTGGGGGGAGGAAAGAAATAGGTGAGGGAGATTAAGAGATTCAAAATTCCAGTTGCAAAATAAATAAGTGACACGTTTGAGAGAACCTGTGGAGTTCTCGCCACGGGTTCTCCACAGTTGTCTCCACAGTGTGGAGAATATAGTCAATGAAGAAAAAAGTAATACTGTGTGAATATTTATTCCTAGATCCATAATAGCCATGTTAACTATCAAACGGAATATGCTCTCTTCTACTGTTCTTACTCTGACCACTCATTGATGGTTGAATTAAATGTATCTACCTAATGTCTTAAAATGGCCAATGAAATAGTCTTACAAAAATAAAATGGGGAAATGAGAGTGAATAGCAGCTTAAAATGCTATCCAGCCAACTTTCAATTTCCGCATTATACTGGCAGAAACAGAACACAATAACAAAAAGATACTCCAAATAAATCGTTCAAAATATTACTTTAACCCTCTCTCTAATCACCTGTTTAACAAGTAATATTTATTCTATTAACTTAATGAATTTCAAAATGAGCAAACAAATAATAAGAGGTAAAGAGAGAAATTAGGCAAAAGGAGAAATAAGACAAACTACATGCTCTACTATGCTGTGTAAGTTATATATATTATACATAGTATATATTATGTTTAAAGTAGAATTATATGTTGTATATTATAGATGATTATTTTATATAGTATATATTAATATGTAACATATGCTATAGAGTAAATTGAATCATGTATCAAATGTATACATGATAATTTACTTATATAATTTAATCTGAAGAGCAAAACTGCATCATGAAGATCCTTACTGAATTTCAACGATTTCTTGAAATCATGTATCCAACTATATATGCTCCAAAGTTCCTCTCTATTGATGCAACAGAAAAAATTCCTATTATCATAAAGAAGCTGTGCTGTGTGTACGTTTCAGTCCACATCTTTACTTCACCCTATCTAGCATTATTTAATATTTTGCATAATATTCCAGAGGAGAAATTTTAAATACAAGAATTTGATCTTTTTAAAAAAAATATATTTATTTTATTTGCTTATTTTTGGCTGTGTTGGGTCTTCGTTGCTGCACGCGGGCTTTCTCTAGTTGGGGCAAGCAGGGGCTGCTCTTCGTTGCCGTGCACGGGCTTCGCATTGCGGTGGCTTCTCTTGTTGCGGAGCACAGGCTCTAGGCGCGTGGGCTTCGGTAGTTATGGCTCACGGACTCTAGAGTGCAGGCTCAGTAGTTGTGGCGCACGGGCTTAGTTGCTCCACAGCATGTGGGATCTTCCTGGACCAGGGCTCAAACCCGTGTCCTCTGCACTGGCAGGCAGATTCTTAACCACTGCGCCACCAGGGGAGCCCAAGAGTCTGATCTTATAATCAAACCTGCTTACTGATCTGCTTATTCTTTCCCTGTGAATCCCATTTCACGTGTGCCCTGTATTTTATGGAACTGCGTCCCTTGCAAAAACAACCAGAATGCCCCCAAAGTATACAAGGTGGAGAGAGATATTCAGGTTCATCTCCATAAAGGAAGTTGAAATCTGGGTTAATTATTGAAACAACCCAATTTTGGCTGCACTTGCTTGAGAATTTTACCTTCAGGGGTGTTGAGTGTTAGCTTTAGTTAGATTTAAGTTTCTGTTACTGTATTTTTAGATATCCAGCAGTAAGAAGACCCCTTTGTGTGTCTGGGGAATTCCCCAGTTAGGCATTGGTGGGAAGCAGGCCCAGCTCCCACTACTGAAACTGGAAGGGACAACTTTCCCCTTTCCCCACCTCCTAGCCACAAGGTAGAAGCATGTGGCCTGGGATCAGCTAGTTGGGTTTTAAAACTGAAGTCAGTGATCAGAGCAGAGCATGGAAACACTGACTCAGGCAGGCCCAGGGTCCACTGGTGAGGTTCTGCTGGGGTTCCAGGGCAGCCCCAGTGCCAGCATGGCAGTGCTGGGGCAGCAGAAGCATCCAGAAAGCCCACCCAGTTGTGCTGGGGCGTAGCCTTTGTGTGGCTCTTGCCACTCAGCTTCCCTTGGTTTCCCACCACTTAGTTCCTGAGTCCTTCCATCGATCACAGGAGCGCCCCAGCATCACCCAACCAGCTGCACTCCAGCTTAAGTCAAGCTGAACTTGTTTCTCTTACATAAAACCAAAAGCCCTGAAAGTATACTGTGGATAGATCTTTTTCTCATATTTGTGTTTGGTCCGAATGCAACGTGTTTCCACAGTAACATTTATTCTATGTAGAGCAAATCGTAACTCAGAGGTGGGGGGCAATACCTGAACTAATAAAAATACTGAATTCTGCATATTTTCTAAATGCATTATTATTTCTTTTAAATGCATGAGATGATTGGAATGAGCTTATTCTAGTTCCTGGAGGAAAGTAATGTAAAAAAAATACATTAAAAATGAGCTCTGTTTAACAAACTACCTGTTAACAAAGAGCCACTCTTAGGGTTTTAAGAGTATATTGGTACAGATTCAGTGCAATCCCTATCAAATTACCAATGGCATTTTTTACAGAACTAGAACAAAAAATCTTAAAATTTGTATGGAGACACAAAAGACTCCAAATAGCCAAAGCAGTCTTGAGGGAAAAAAACGGAGCTGGAGGAATCAGACTCCCTGACTTCAGACTATATGGTACTGGCACAAAAACAGAAACATAGATCAATGGAACAAGATAGAAAGCCCAGAGATAAACCCACACACCTATGGTCAACTAATCTATGACAAAGGAGGCAAAGATATACAATGGAGAAAAGACAGTCTCTTCAATAAGTGGTGCTGGGAAAACTGGACAGCTACACGTAAAAGAATGAAATTAGAACACTCCCTAACACCATACACAAAAATAAACTCAAAATGGATTTGAGACCTAAATGTAAGACCGGACACTATAAAACTCTTAGAGGAAAACATAGGAAGGACACTCTTTGACATAAATCACAGCAAGATCTGTTTTGATCCACCTCCTAGAGTAATGGAAATAAAAACAAAAATAAACAAATGGGACCTAATGAAACTTCAAAGCTTTTGCACAGCAAAGGAAACCATAAACAAGACAAAAAGACAACCCTCAGAATGGGAGAAAATATTCGCAAACGAATCAACGGGCAAAGGATTAATTTCCAAAATATATAAACAGCTCATGCAGCTCAATATTAAAAAAACAAACAACCCAATCCAAAAATGGGCAGAAGACCTAAATAGACATTTCTCCAAAGAAGACATACAGATGGCCAAGAAGCACATGAAAAGCTGCTCAACATCACTAATTATTAGAGAAATGCAAATCAAAACTACAATGAGGTATCACCTCACACCAGTTAGAATGGGCATCATCAGAAAATCTACAAACAACAAATGGAATACAAACAATGGAATATTACTCAGCCATAAAAAGGAACGAAATTGGGTCATTTGTAGACACGTGGATGGACCTAGAGACTGTCATATAGAGGGAAGTAAGTCAGAAAGAGAAAAACAAGTATCGTATATTAATGCATATATGTGGAACCTAGAAAAATGGTACAGATGAACCAGTTTGCAAGGCAGAAACCGAGACACAGGTGTAGAGAACAAATGTATGGACACCAAGGGGGGAAAGCGGGGCAGGGAGGGGTGGGGGGGGGCGGGGGTGGTGGTGGGATGAACTGGGAGATTGGGACTGACATATATACACTAATATGTATAAAATAGATAACTAATAAGAACCTGCTGTATAAAAAATAAATAAATAAAATTAAATTTTAAAAAATGGGGTTTGTCTTTAAGAAAATCAGCGTGGGAGAAATCAAGATAGTCTCCCCTTTGAAACTGTTTTTCTGGGTTAAGGCTTTGATTCCTTCACAAAGGAGAGGGCAGGTAAAGGTGCTTGTTTAAAATGTAAATATTTCTGGATAAGTGAGATATAACTGACCTGGGAGATGGATTGCTATTCATTATGAAGGAAAATTAAGGGAAACAGGAGAGGAGAGAATCATGTTTGAAAGGAGAGTGCTGGAAATATTCAAGAGGCAGCCCAGCCCGGGGGCCCTGAGGGGACAGAGTAAGGAGCCCAGACCCCTGAGGAGGCTTGTAAACTGGGAAGGAGGGACAAAGATCTGCAGGTGGGGAGTGGACGCCTTCACTCTGTGGTCCAGGGCCAGCACAGACCAGACGTCTGCTCAGTTGATGCCAGAACTCTTACCCATTTTAAAGTAGGGGAACTCCAATTAATGGTAATTTGTTGTGGAGTGAAGAGCCTCCTATAAAGGGGTATAATCCATTTAGCGTTTTAAAACCAGTTCATTAGAAGATTAGTCTATCCCCTCAGGTTTCAGGTGAGCCTCTTTTAATGTTCAGTCTAAATATCATTTCACAATTATTTGTTGTACAGCTTAGGCTTCGAAACTGCTAGCACTTGGCCTCAGAAAGGACCACACTTACTCCCCGTCCTGGCCAAGAAATGTATAGAGATTTGACTTGTTTTTGTTTATCGTTATTATTGTTGTTTTTACATTTTCCCCTCATGAATCTGTCCTTCAGATCATTTCTCACGTTGATTCTTCCTGAAATTCCACAATCTGTCAATATCTCCCCAACCCTTAACAAACCTCTCTCATTTGTTTTTTCTCTTGACTCACCTGTTTGTTTTGTAAGAAATGAAGGAAGCTTGAATATTAGTGTCTGTCAAGCACAAAAACGCAGTGAGAGTCCAGATGCTATAAACTTAACAAGCCAGAGTCAGATTCTCCTGGGACTAACCTGCTCCCTGAGGTCAGACCCTCGAGGCCCTCCTGAGAGGTAATACCCAGTGGGGTGACGGTCATGTTCAATGTGGAGTCACAATAGATGGGGATGGGGGTGGAAGGGTGCCAGACTGAAAGCCAGAGGCCCACCTGGCCACCGCCTGGGATGAGACTCTTAACTTTCTGGTGCTCTTACCCATTTCAGAGAGTGGCTGCAAAGATGCGGGAGATTATTTTAATACACCCCTAAGAAAACATTACACAGTGCAAAGTATAAAGGCTATAGCATCAGCAGACCTGAGTTTGAATCCCAGACATCCCCCCCGCCAACAGGTAAATGACCTTCGTCCAGATCTGTGCCTCTACTTCTCTGGCTGTAAAATGGGGCTAATACCAGCATGATGGAGTTTTGTAAAGATTAAATAAAATAATATATGTAAGATGCCTGGCACATTATGGGTGCAAAATAAATGTTACCTTTTTAACCCTTCCCTTCTCTTCCAATGCGAAGTATTAAGAATTAATTTTAAGGATTAATGTTGTGGTTATTAAATAATGTATAAATTAAAGTATTAAAATAATGTATCTGAAAATGTCTGTATAATATAAAGAGCAGCATTAAATATAGAGAATTTTGAAAGCTAAAGCGCTAGATAAAGCAGAGAAGTTTCATTATTAATTATTATATAAATTCATTAAACTAATTTTGTCCTAATTTGCTCATCTTAATAGAGCACAGTATTCCCAAAGAAGCTATTACTTACCATTTTGTTTGTCAAAAGTAATCTTGAACTGGATAGTCAAAGTCAGCAGATAATCTAAAAGTCAATTCTAAAAAGTCAGCTTCCCTTTGAGATGCATTTTATGTCACTAGTGGGACAAGATCCTTGAAGGCAGAAACATTAATTACTCCTTTCATATCCCCAAATCCTGACTCATTGAAGGTGTCCTATAAACAGTTTTCGAGCTGAAGTTACTAAGTAAAAAGTCCGAAGTATTTCTTATTGCGTGTATGTGTGACATGGGAGAGTCAGAGAACAAACATGGGATTTGGAATTTGTCTCACGGATCTGAAGAGAAGGCTCGGAATAAACCATCTCGCCCTCTGACGAGACTTAGACTCGATGGGGAAGGATCACCCACAGGCCTCTGCTTTGGGGTCCCTATTAACCATGTCAGTGTCATAAATGGAGCCCTTCATCCGACCGCTCATTCTCAGCACGGCGTAACCTTACCTCCTGTTTGCTGAAGTGTTGAAACTGCCTCAACTTCCACATGCCAAACGTACAACCTTCTTCTTCCTTCCTGTTACAAAGAAAAACATGCTTCCTTCTCCGTAAAAGAGTCTCCGCCTCGCCCATCCATTCCCAATCGCAGCTGCTTTCTCAGGGGCCAGAACCCCCTTTATTGTTTATTCTCTCTCCTGCATCCATACCTCACTTGACTCTCTTCCATCAGCATTGAAAGATGACAGACACTTCCATCTTAAGGAGCAAACACCAAACAGAAACTCTGCTTAACATTATACCCTCTTCCGTCTATGATTCTGTTTCTATTCTCCCTTCTACAGAAAACCCGAGGAGGCACCGTCCTCCCTCCGTCCATTTCTTCACTTTCCACTAACTCCATGAATAGCTGCTACTCCACTCTTCCTTGAAAACTATTCTTGCCAGGGTTTTCATCCATGACCTCCTTATTGCGAAATGCAATGGGTGTTTATTTGTCCTGATCTTAAGCCCTCTGCAGTATTTATCAATGTTGGCCATTCCTCCTTTTTAAAGCATAACATTCCCTTTAGGTAGACCATATTCTTTTAATTTTTTCCTGCTTCCTCCTACCTCTTAAATTTTCTCCTATACCTTTCAGTCTGATTTGAAGGCTCATCTTCCCTTGCCCATCCCTTCCATGTTGGTGTTCCACAGGTTAGCCTGCTCTTGGCCCATTTCTTTTCTCACCTCTACCTCTGGAACCCCATCCACTCACTGGATTGCACCAAGGAGAAGTGCCATGTCTGTCTCAGGCACTGTTTCATCCCCAGAACCCTGAATTTCTTGTTTATTGAAGGCCCTGAGGGTGGCTCCCTGGTGGATGTAAAGGGGGCGTGTGAAAAGGGTAGATGCCCCATCCGTCCTGACCTGTGCTCCTGGGGTAGCTGGCACTCAGGAGCTGGTTACTAAATGAGCCAAACAGAGAGAATCACAACCTGGAGGGCCGAAGTGTGGGGTGGCCTTGTCCCAGCTTTGACAACAACGGCATCACGGTCCTGGAAGGTCCAGGGCAGCCCGTACAGGGTATCTGGGCCACCAGGACCTCACTGCAAGATGGACCAGCATCGCAGGTCATCCTGCAGAGGATGAGCTTTTCGCAGCAACTCTGAGCGGCAGTGAGAATCAAAGGCAATCTGTCCAAGACCCCCTGAGATTTGTCACACTTCAGGCTCAGGGGGTGAAGCTCAAGAGGAGATATTAGGCTTCCTATTAACACAGGATGTGGGGGATTGAGTCATTACCAGAAAAACACAAAAAAAGGAGACCACGTTTATACTTTGGGCAGGACGCACAGTTCATAACACCCAGGCTAGGACACCCTGATGTTACATTTATTTCTTAATGGTATTTTCCCTGTACCCAGAGCCTCAGCAGAAAGGGAGGAAAAGGGAAATGTGCTCCCAATGACAGTCCTGAAAATGAGTAGCGAATTTATCTCTTGCTTGTCTTTCTCCTGGAAGTACTCTGGCAAATGTGTGCTCCCCAAGAGCCCTGGAAGCAGCCAACACTTTGACAGGCTCAGTAAATAATGAGCAAACTCTTTACAGAATATCTCGTCATATGATGGCTCCAGACACGAGACTCGCTATGACTTGAGGGAAACCACTTGCCAAAAGACCAGCAGTATTAGATCTTGCTTCTACGGAGCCCCTCGTATCTACTTCACTCCCGAGTCTGGCTCAGATTGGGGCTGAAAGAGAAAGCGGATAGGGTTCCTTCAAGAAAGTGATGGAGGGCTTCCCTGGTGGCGCAGTGGTTGAGAATCCACCTGCCAATGCAGGGGACACGGGTTCGAGCCCTGGTCTGGGAAGATCCCACATGCCGCGGAGCAACTAGGCCCGTGAGCCACAACTACTGAGCCTGCGCGTCTGGAGCCTGTGCTCCGCAACAAGAGAGGCCGCGACAGTGAGAGGCCCGCGCACCGCGATGAAGAGTGGCCCCCGCTCGCCGCAACTGGAGAAAGCCCTCGCACAGAAACGAAGACCCAACGCAGCCAAAAATAAATAAATAAATAAATTTATAAAAAAAAAAAAGAAACTGATGCTGGAGCGTGGTGCTTCCAAGAGTTGGCATTCACACGGTGCTGTATCCCTCAGGTATAACATCCCCACTTCTCTTTGTCTCAGGGGGCACACATCTTCTTGCCAAAAAACCCCCCGATTTCACCCAAAAAGCAACCCCTAAGATCAGTCACCATCCTCAGAACCTCAGCAGAATCAGCAACTCTGAGAATTGCCTTTGCCTTCCAATCCTTCCTTCTTCTTCCTTTTCTCAAACTGTCCCTAAATAATTCTGACCCCTGGCTGTGGAGGCGCCCAGCTGCAGCCCCTCACCAACAAGCCTGCATCCAGACTCACCCTGAATGCTGCCCACTTTGGTCACTTTTCCTCAGGAATTAAGACCTTGCTGTGCTGACTTGTTAATGTGTGTTAACCTAAAAGTATTTTTATCTTTAAAACATCTTTCACAGACAAGTTTATTCTAAAGCTTTGAGATATGGATCAGTGACTTGAAAATGAGAGGTAGAGAAAAAGGGCTCCTTTGGGAAGCTGGAGAAGCCCTGATCCTCTTCAAGATGAACTGGTACTACAAAGATGGCGGCCTCTTTCCTCCACTGGTAAACCCCCAAGGTAATCAGAATCAGATTAGCTCACAAATCAAGATAAGGAGGCCTCATTAGAACTTATTGGACTTTCAAGTCAGACAGCCAGCTGCCTCCTGAATTATTCGCAGACAGTTCTGACTCAACACAACCCTGTCTGTATTCATTGTCTACACACACACACACACAAAAGTAAACACCCACCCCCGCAACTTCTTCCTGCCCTTAGGCACCATTTGAGGAAAGATGGGAGAGAGAGAGCTCACTAAGGTGAGAGAAAAATCCCTCAGTGTAAATCTGTACTTGGAAATACAAAATATGTCCCAGAGAAAGATTATTTTTAACCAAAAGAGGCTGAATTACCTTTAATTGAGTTGTTTGTGTTGTCGCCCTCAATAAGAATTAGGTCAAATATAAGAAATAAGACTTTTTCCCTCCACCTTTTTTTTTCAAAAAGGATTTAAAGAAAAAGTATAAAATACAGGGTAATGGAAACTAAAATAGGGAAGAATGGAAGAAAGGAAATGAGGCGAGTCATATAAATGGAACCAAGGATGATGGCAACGTGCATTCCATGATGAATTCTTCACTGCGCTGTTGGGCTGCAAGGCAGATGCTATGTTCTCCAGCAGCTGAGGACAAAGGGTAGTTCACAGTGTCCATGACATTAAAAACAAACCACTGCTGAGGGGAAGTACAGCTTTCTCCCCAGGAAGCGGGAGGGGCCCTTCTAAGTAGGACAGCAGTCTCACAGCAGACATTGTGAGTTTCTCGGGGCTACATCCTACAGCAGCCTCCTCCTCCTAGCCCCCTCCATCTAGGCTGTGGCATTGCAGCAAAATGCCCCTCAGAAGGAGCAGCTCTCCAGGGCCACTCAGTATAACACAAGCCTTCAGGTTCCGACGAATCCTGCTTGATCCAGGCTGTGAGCTATCTGAGGAAAGCTATGCGCGTGGCACACTTTGCTCCACTGACTTTCTCATCAATATTGGGCAATAATAATCACTCCCCGGCAGATATGTAGTTATCAGTGTGCTCTCATCCTCATCACAAAGGAGCTGGATGTACATGGATATCCTTTTGTACATGCATGAAAAATGGGAGACCACGGTCCCAAAGTTCTGTAAAATAGTATGAACACAGTTTATAAAATAGGTGGAATCAGATGATCACTTCGGGCAACATAGTCACATCAAAAAAATTTCTTATTCTGCGCAGGACTCTCTCTTGTGTGCCCTCCAGAATGAATTACTTGGAAATATGACCCAAGGAAGAAAATGAGGTTACTTTCTGTGGCAGAGTTACGGTGGACCAGATAAAAAATGGGTCACACCCATCAAATGGAGTAGCTTTAATTTTTGAATTTTTCTGATAATATCAAATGCTATGGTCATCACAGCTATTCAGTTTCTCCTGCTTCTGTGCAAATAGGGGGACCACTGTCCTCCCCTGTCTCCTTGGAAGTTGGGCGTGGCCACATGACTTGCTTTGGCCAATGAGATATGAGCAGGAGACTGAAGATCCAGTGTGTAATTCTCCACTATCCCTTTCCCTGCTTGGCAATCACTGAAGAATAGAGACGGAGCTTTCTTCAGCCAGAATCTCTGTGTGAGGTCCAGATAGAGTAGGCTTTCAGTGACTGCCCTATTCTGCCTCTCTAGCTCACCAACGCAGGGCTGCATATACACACAGCACACGCTTTCTTATTTGGCAGCCTCTGTGTGTGCTAAACTCTCAATCCAGGATGTCTTTTGCTGTCCTATCCTTTCAATATTCACATAGGTAACTCTCTCTGATAAGGCCCAACTCAGATTGCGTCTTCCAGAAGGCACTCCCACACACCATCCCATCCTGGGGCTGCATGAGAAACACACTTCTTGTGCCTCCAGAGCATCCTGCACGTTGCTCTGATGTTGCCGATCAAATTGAAATGATCTGACCCTCCCTCATTTGGTTTTGAGCTCCCTGAATTGAAGTAGAGACTAACCTATTCAGAATCCTTGTAATCTCAGGTCCCAACTCAGTACCTAGCCCATAGTATGTGCTCAATAAATGTCTGTTGGGTGAATGAATGACTGACTTCATGTATGAGTGAATGGAAATGACTATGTGTTGAAGCAAAGGAGAGAAGTCCTTTCCCCAAAGACCATGCTAAGAACTCAAGAGATCTTATTTCTACTAGTTATTTCTATTAGTATATGATGACCACTCACTAAGTATTTAAGGAATGAATATCAGATTAAAGCCTTTTTTGTTGTTGTTCTCATGTCAAAATTTACCACCCATTTCAGAAAAGAGACTTTATTGTGGGAAATTTGTTATTTAGGCTCTCCGAGTTTTGCATACCAATACAAGTGAATTCTAGTGACATCCTGGGGGCTTGTTCAGTGTGGTGACACTGGACAAACCAATTAACCTCTCCCTTTGTTCATCTGTTAAGTAAGAAAACATATCCACATATAGGTGGTCCTCTCAGTCTTTAAGTACCTCCATGTACTGAAAAATTATGCCAGACAAAATTTTAATTTTACAGACACAAAGTAGTTGGTCAAGTAGCCTTTTGAAGTTGAGCTAGGGAACAAAATCCTGGAATAAAGTAGAGATTGCTTATATATTATACCTTCAACCTACTCATAAAAATAATGCTGGCCATTGTCATAAAACAACTGGTATACCAGCCATTCTCCCCTCTGCTTGTGAAGGTCAAGTTCAGGGTGTGAATGGTGTCCCTCCTGTTATATTAACATGTTCAGACATTGGGCTGGCATTTCGGGCTGGTTTATGAATGAACTGAAAAAGGGCAGGATTTTAGTTCTTTATCTTCATTATTGTACTGTTTATACAACAAACAACCATGGGTGGTTTCCCTATTCATGTTGCTTAGTGACAAGAGCATTCTCTCCTTCCAATAAAATATATTAAAAAGGAAAAAAAAAAAAAAAAAAGCTAGGTCAAGCTTTCTGAGAGTCTCAGGAAATGAGAAACCACAAGCAAAACAAAACAATTTAAGCTCTTTCTAAGGGTAATATGAACTTTACTTTTTCTGATAGAACTTTTGTGGGGAGGGTGAGGGCTGGGGGATGTTGCACATTTTATATTCTACTTTGGATAAATATAGTAGCTGTGCAAACAAGTTCTAGCCACTGAAACCTGCCCTACTGCAGTCACCCTGGGGAGGGTGAGTAAAGGAAAATAAATGTTGAACTTTCTCTCAAGATGAAATTCTGCATTCTAAACTAGCCGAATAGAGAAATCCAGCCAGAAGGAGGACCACGGGGTCACAGGTATTCAGGACCACGAATCACAATCAGGAAGCAAATGCTAAGAGAGTCCACCCCTGGAAGAATGAGCTCATTGTCACACCGGGGTGCCCTCTGTGAGAGCAAGATTAAACTTCCCTGGCACCAACCTTCCCTAGCTAGACACTATGGAGAATAATAATGCTACCTGGCATGGAAGGAGGACTTGATGCTTATTCACAATGACAAAGGACTCAGCTGGTGGTTCACATTTTTCTGCATCATTATTTTATAGATGAGCTAACAGATTCCCTAAGCCGTCCCAGAGTCTGACACAGCAGGACTGGACTCCTATGCACGGGCTTAGACTCCTGGCCACGCACACACATAGGAGGCTAATCAGATCCTATACCCTGGAAAAAGCCTAGAGCAGCTGGCTGAGCCCTCACCTACCCCTTCTCATAGTAGTTCAGCAACGGGAAGAAGTCAACCACCCAAAAGAAATGTACTTTTGAAAAGATACAAATTCCATGTCAGGAGACTGACATTCAAAAAAAAACAAAAAAAAGAGAAGAGGGAGGTGGGGCTATAAGCAGAGAAGAAAAAGCGCAATTAGTTTAGGAGGAAAGGTTTCATTTTTGTTCAAAGACACTGATTTATGTTTAACATAACGTGACAAGTAGGTTGTCTGCAGCTGGCGGTGGACGGTGCCCCGCGTCTCCCCAGCTACTTCCTGGGAAAATGGATTGCATAGGGTTGGTGCACTGAAAATACAGGTGAATTATAGTGTGGATAACTTGGCTTTCATTAGGGCCCAGGAGTGAATGAGATGGGTAACTCTGCCTTTTTAGTTCAAAACAAATCTCTTAGCACCATGAGCCCCACGATAGCACTTATTTGAAAACCAATCAGAATCAACCTCATAGCTGCCTTTTATTCCGTGAGCTAGAATTCCCCATGTTGCCTCCGGCCAATAATCTCAACTCACCAGTTTATTCTATGTGCCTAGCACGTAGCATTCAGTGCTGAACCTACAGATAGGGAAATGTACATCCATCACTGATCCATCATCGTGGATGATGGTCCATTATATAAAATTCCCATTTAGATTTTCCGTGTAAAAGGGGGAGGTAAGTGGTGATGCAAAAGTAATTTGCAAGGGAATATTTCTCTATTCAGAATCGTTCAGGCAGATCAGAATTTCTCTGCTTTTGCAAGAAAAAGATTTGTTATGGTCTTTGATTCCTCTTATCATTAGATAAATCCTCTCTTCTTTCTTTCTTACTTCAAAATGGCCCCAATCCCCACTTTCACCCTGATCTGTTTTAAGGCATAGACTATTAACCTAACAGAGTAACATTTGAAATGCATCTGTAATGTATGAAGGAAGCATTCAGAAATATAAATATTCTAAATAAAAGTGTCAAGCTCCTAGTAAAAATAAGATAGATTTATTTTTCTTTTGTATATCTGTAGCATAATTTGTTTCCCCCATTAAAAGTCTTGTGTGGAATACCAATATTCATGGTTTTTCCCCTAGCAGAAAACATTAGCCTAATTCCTCCACTTAAAATGATTTAACTTCTCACCAGATGTCCTAAACAGGCTTGGGGTATGTTCAGAGGCTCTCAGCAAATTAGCTATAGTCATGTCCTAGGATGAGTAGACCCTTTGAATGCCTAAAGCAGATGATTTAAGAGAAAGAACAGAAGCAGACCAGCCCTAGAATAATAATTTTGAAAACCATCTCCAAGCATTTGTGATGCAACAAAATCTTGATTTAAGGAATGGCTTATTATTTCACAGATGCAGATATGCCAAAGGTCACACCATGTCTCTAAAAAAAGCTGCACGCAGCAAAGGCTGAATAAAATATACTTTGGCCATGAAGAGTATGTTAATGCCGCTTCTCAGACTCCATGCAAAAGAGCTTCCACTATTTATCCCTATTCAACAGTGGGGCCTGGTGCCCTGGGCCTCCACTTACACGCTAGAAGGAATACGTGTCCTCCCATGATTTTAAGTTGTCAGGGGACGACTGTACTATATAATCAAAAAGCTATTGAGAGGGACTTCCCTGGTGGCGCAGTGGTTGAGAATCTGCCTGCCAGAGCAGGGGACATGGGTTGGAGCTCTCGTCCAGGAAGATCCCACATGCCGCAGAGCAACTAAGCCCGTGCGCCACAACTACTGAGCCTGCGCTCTAGAGCCTGCACACTGCAGCTACTGAGCCCACGTGCTGCAACTACTGAAGCCCCCGTACCTAGAGCTCGTGCTCCGCAACCAGAGAAGCCGCCGCAAAGAGAAGCCCGTGCACCGCAACGAAGAGTAGCCCCCGCTCGCCGCAACTAGAGAAAGCCCAGGCGCAGCAACGAAGACCCAACGCAGCCAAAAAAAAAAGCTACTGAGAGAAGCCAAGCATATCTATAAACTAAGTTCTGTGCTGAAATCAAATAAAACTTATAATGGTACTTTGGGGTGCATACTTCATTATTACACATCACAGTAATTAAGAATAAAATCGGTGAGTCTATGCGAATGAATTTAATCAGTCGTACTTTTATACAGTCCTATCAGTAGGAATGAGGTTTGGCTGCTAGTGACAGAGAATCCAGAATAACAGAGGTATAAAAATTATTGACATTTTTTTTCTCATTCTGGCTGGAAGGTGTAACTCTCCTTTCAGACACCACACTGAAGGTCCCTGGAGGGCTGGGATGGTCATTTCGAAGCTTCTGGAATCAATCCATATCCTTTAGAGGAGAATTTGATCCCAGGGCAGGACTCACTGAGCAGGGTGATCAACTGTCCTGGTTTGCTGGAACAGGCCTGTTTTAGCAATGAAAATCCCGCTTCCTGGGAAAACCCCAGACGGGGACCTGTTATCACAGGTCACTGGAGGCCTCTCCCCAGCAAAGGCAGAAAACAAGTCTGGCCGAGGGACTTCACCAAAGTTCCGCCCGCCTTGGGGAGTTGCCCCCTGACCTGCCCTGGCCCAGGCCTGGTGACAGCTCTGGTCAACACGGCCAGGCCCTGCAGCCCATCCTGTCTCCTGCGTCACCTGCCCCAGTTCCACAGATGCTTGTCAAACACTCCCTTCAAATTCAGGTAACATCCAGCTCCACCTCACACAGCACCTGGTTCCTAAAGATTCTGGT
The DNA here is from genome assembly GCF_028021215.1 of Eschrichtius robustus. NCBI lineage: Eukaryota > Metazoa > Chordata > Mammalia > Artiodactyla > Eschrichtiidae > Eschrichtius > Eschrichtius robustus. The sequence goes on from NC_090824.1 coordinate 184,015,618, forward strand.
TCACCAGGGACAGGATTTGCTGTATGTTAAGCCCAGTTTTCCCTTCCTCCCTCTTCCATGGGAACTTAGGTCACCATTAACTGAAGAGGAGAAAAAGGCCATGGCAAAACCCCAAGTCCTCAACATCCATAGTATTTGTAAAATATTGTGGATGAACATGAAGTGATTTAGAAAGAGGTTCACAATACATTAAGTGAAAAAAATGAGTTCCACAGAACGATGTGAACAGTATGATCCTAGTCTGCAAAAACATATGAATATTCACTTCTTTAATTGATATTGATAGGAAAAAAAGGCTGGAAAAATATGCACCAAAATGTGAACTGTTATTACCTCCAAGTGGTGGAACTGGGGCAAAGAAGCTGTGATGGAGAAGAGGAGACCTATTCAAAAGTTATTATGAAGGCAGAATGTGAGGACTTGGCGGTAGATTTGATGCAGAGTGTAAGGAAGGAGCGCAGCAGACGATGACAGTCAGCCTGGATGCATGGGGAAAAGCAGTGCAGCTGAGAAAAACAAGGAAGTCGGAGGGGGAACACAACGTCGCTTTGAGACGTGGGGAACGTTAGCAGCCAAGATTCCCAACAGATCATCAGCAACACAGAACTAGAGCTCAGGGGATGGAGAGGGCTAGAAAGTCATCCACACGCAAGAGTTGAAGCCCTGGGGGGAGGAGGGGGAGATGCGGAGAGGCATGAAAAACAAAAGAAGAAAGTCAAAGGCAGAAGGTTGAGAAACACCCACACTCACACCCACACTCACACTCGAAGGGGAAGAGGAAGAGAAGACAGAAATTAGGTGACAGGTAGGATAGGAGCATGGAAAAGCTGGGGAAGCCAGGGTAAAACAAGTAAAGGGAAGACAGAGAGGGAAGGGAAGAAAGTTCCACCTCAGCTGGGGCTGTCGGGCTGGCCTCTCACTCTCTGGGCTGGGCAGAGTTTACAGCTGATTTCTGTGGGGTCTTCTTCATAGATGCCTCTTGTACTGGGGGTGTTTGACCTGCAGTAAAGACAAGCCTGGAACATTCCTTTCCTTTAACCTTTCCTCTAACTTCACAGAGGTAAGAAACCAGAGTAAGGGGGCAGGTGGACCAAAGCACAGGTTGGAGAAAAACTAAGAAGTCAGCTACAGATAATCAGCCACAGCAGCTATGAGAGAGATGCAGCTGTAACCTTGAATGAAGAAAGTTTTGGCTATTACTCTAAATTAGTCATCTTAATTGCTGATTAGAAGACCTTTTATTACCTGAAGGTGGCCATAAAGTTCATGGTCATCCAGGAGCAAGAGACCAATTAGCTCCACAGAACAAAGGGAGACAAAAATACAATTGCTTAATAATTACACCCTGGAACCGCACTTCTTCAACCTAACGGTTACACGGGCACAGAGCTACTGGGACCACCGCCTTTCCCTTAGACAGCAAGCAGGATGTTGAACAGAACTTTTTCTGTTGTCTGGGAATTGCAGCTAAACACCGAAGTTGAAAATAGCAGTGCTAGGTGCCCCTGTTCTAAAGAGAGCTGACCCCAGTGGCAGTCAGGTGTTTCTCCGGGGCTTCTTGACTCTGCTACCACCAGCCCACCAGCTGTTTCCAGTGTGGTGCAAAACAACTCCTGTACTTGGAGCCAGGAGTTGCTGGCTTCGTGAAGAGCACTGGACTCTCTTCTCCCTCTTCTCCACTATTCGTTTTCTCTTGCTTTGTAACAGATCACCACAAACATAGTGGCTTAAAAACACAGAAGTTCATGAGCTCTGTAGGTCAGAAGCCCAGGCACGGTTCTCTGCTCAGGGTCTCACAGGCTGAAATCTAGGTGTCCAGCTGGCTGTGATCTCACCTGATGCTCTGGGTTCTCTTAGCTCACCTGGCTGTGGCAGAACTCAGCTCCTTGCAGCTGTAGGACTGAGGTCCCTGTTTCCTTACTGAGTGTCATTGAAGGCTGCTCCGAGAGGCCACGCACCTGCCTCACCGTGTGGCCCCCACCATCTTCAAAGCCAGCAGCAGAGCCCCCATGTCCAGTCCCTCTCACACTTCAAGTCTGTTTCCAAGAAGAGCCCAGTCCCATCTAAGCACTCCCCTGATTAGGTCAGGCCCACCTCAATACTCTCCCTTTCTCAAAGGCAACTCTGCTGTAGAACATGACCTCATCATGGGGGTAAAGCACCATATTCACAGTCCTGGGCATGATGCATGATGTACCCCCAGGGGCAGGGATCTCAGAGCTGTCCTACAATTCTGCATCCAAAAAGCCAAGCCTGGGTGGGTTCCCAAAGGCTCATTTGTGAAGGATAAGTGTGAATGCCAGAAGAGTTACTGGGCGCTGTTCCTCAGTTGGACGACCTCTGCTACAGCAGACTTGCTGAGCTGCTTTACTGCCTTTCAGAGGGAGACCGCACGATGGCCAGGGGGCGGCAGTAGTGAGGTTTGCCCCCCACCCTTTGGCATGGCCAGGAGGTGTGAGCCACCTGGGGTCACTGCAGAATGCTGTGGGTTTTAAGCAGGCTTCCTCGGACAGCATCCAGGAGCCCCGCTGGCCACGGGTGTGCGGAGGGAGAAAGGGCTGTGGGTGCCGGCGGAGGACATGGGGCCGCAGGAGCATCCCACGTCAGGCAGCTGCTTGGGAGGGCAGGGCATGGCCCTCCCCAGGACCCCCCCAGCCAGTCCCCACCCCAACCCCGCCATGCCTCCACACGGGGCTGTCAAAAGCCGGGAGAGAATAGCCACAGCCACTGCTAAATAAAAACCGGTGCCCTTTTCTCTAAGCCCACCTCCCCCTCCATCTCAGCTACCCGTGCAAGAAGCAGAAGGTGAGAGAAAAAAACCAGCCAGGACCCCTCCCCTCCTCGGGCCCCTCTGCCTGCATGGCTCTTAGGGGAAGGGAAGGAGTGACATGAGCCTCAAAGTGGATAATATACCATGTTTTCATCTGGCCGGACTGTGTTTTTTGGATACCTGACAATCCCTGAGAAACTATGGGTTCTATCACTAAGAGAAGGGGATGGAGAGTTGACAAAGCATGTTGGAAGGTCATGTTTGGAGAAGAAAAATAAAATCACTTCATGCATGTTCCTCACCAAGTTCATGGCATTTAATAACCAGTTACACTTACGAACACTGGGAACTCTCAGCTTTCAGGAGTGGACATACTCAGCTCCAGCGACCTCGGAGCATGGGGAGAAATTCAGAGAGTGGCCTGACCACCAGAGCCCAGCTTTGGACGCTAATAGCCCGGGAATCTCAGGAACGTGTGCATACATGAGGGTGAGAGTGTGTGTTCACACGTGAGTGAGGAGTGCGTGTGTATGGAGAGTGAGGGAGAGGGTATGCACATGAGTGTGTGTGTGTCTGAGGCCCCACGCAGGGGAGTGTGTGTGTCTGGGGTGATGGTACAAAAAGGCGCAGGGCCCCAGGCGGAAGAGGAAAGAGATGGAATAGGATGGGCTCTAGCGGGCAACGTACCATGAGCTCTAACCCGAAAGAAAAAGAAGCCTTTGAAAAAAGGGAGGTGATAAAGCCAAGATTACTGCAATGAGGATGCTCATTTAGGGACTGGTGTCTCAATCCAGGGAGAAGACCCGACGTGACGTATTGTTGCTGAGTTTCCAGAGCTGCTAACTTGTTTCGCTCCCGAGCCATTTGTCTCTCTGTTAGTTTAATCATTTCCACAGCTGTTGTATAATATAACCAGGGATGTACCACTGAGCCAGTTTCTCCCAGCCAGGCCTGCTTCCACGGAAACTAATGGGAAGAGACAGCACCAGGGTCTCTCCTGCAAACCTGCCAGAGCTGGAGAATTGGGTCACAGTGAGCTCGCCGCCCAAGGGGACAGCAGACAGGCCTCCGTCTCCACCGAATGTGTCCTTTGTTTTTCCCTTTCTTGCAAATAGCACATCTTTCTCTTTGACTTCTGAAGAAATCTATCCCTTTCCTAGTTCCCTGGCTCTTTAAGGAAAAGAAAGCAAGGCCTAAAAGTAAAGATAATAGATAATCACTTAGGCACAAATAGTTGTGCAACTGCTTTTGATTCCATAAAGAGCACGCTTCTATTTCCATCATCTTATGTCTCCCTGAAAGCATTTTACGATTATCTCTTGTCCTCTGTTTTCCCAATTGGATGACTTAAACACCATCTCTGAAAGGCAGCTGTTTCCAGAATACTGCACCGTTTATTGAGTTCACAAGAATTCTGACTGTCGGAAGCACTGACCTTTACAGAGAATCCCAGAGAATCGCTTTCGCTCCAGTTTGCTGGCTTACAAAGGAAGCAGTTTCTCCCGGGGTGTCCCTTCATCCAGGAACAAGAGCGAGCAAAGTGTCACTGACTTAGAGCAGAAAGTCACCATCCGTGCCCATCCTCCCATCTTACTCCTGAGGAAACCGAGACCTAGAGAGGTTAAGTTCCTGGTGAACTCGTCACCAGGAGCAGAGCTGCAGTTGACTGTTAGCAATCCCAACTCCCAGCCCCAGGCTCTGGTGCCCGCTCCCTGAGGCCTCCTAGATGTTGGCCTTCTTGATATTGAAATACAGTTCATTTCCCCAGATGTTGGCCCTGCAAAACTCCCTTATTCTTAAGCAAAATGATTCCTAGATTTTCTTTATTGTATGTAATTTAGAACTAGTATTTATTAAGCTCCAACTGGGAACCAAGTCCTGGGCTGTTTTGTGCACATTGACACATTAAGAGAGGTATTTCCCAGAAGCTGTGAAATGTAGGATATTAGTGAATGGTGTAAAAAAAAAAAAAAAAAAAAATAGAAATCCATGGCAGAGAACATTTCCCCCCTGCCCCCCATACAACCACAGAAACTAGCCTGGTCGATATTTGCAGTTCACTAAAGAAATAAGGGCTTAAAGAAGTATCCTCATCTACTGAATTAGGTGGCTGGCGAGTGAATTTGGTGTAGGTGTGTAAATGTGTGTGTTGGGGGTTTTGCTACGAAAAGCTAAGTCAGAATGAACTTGGGGGTCACACAGGTGATGGAAGGAAAAGCAGGGTTGCAGGAGGAGGCTGGAAGAGTCTAGGAACAGAGACAATGGACTGTCCACGTGTCCCACTTCATCTGCCTGATTCTCCATCGAGAAGGCAGGTCACAGACTATGAGGTCAGCAAAAGGATTGTCTTGCTCTAACCATAACACGTGCCTACCTGCTACTCTTGCCTTTTTCTCTCTGTCACTTTGCCAAAATAGCTCACCCCAGGCTGCCCCTAAAAGAAGCTCAATGCTAATCTTCTTTCCCTGGAATTGAGGGGGTTTCTCTACCTTCCAACTCTCGTGTGTGTGGGTGAGTTTGGCGAGTCTGGGGGGAAATTGCTGCTTCATCATCCTGCCCCAGATTTGCCCTCGCCCTTGAAGTGAGGCGGAATAAACATCCAGAGAGACTCAGTCCACCCCGGAGGAGGCCAGGGAAGGAGAGAGAGTCCTGGGTGTACCGTTGTTGGGTATTTAAAGAAAACACAACGCCAAAGACCGAGGAACACTGACAGGGCCAAATGACACCGGACTGAAGCAGAGACCCTCCAGGAAGTGTTTAAGTGAATCTGAGAAATCAATGTGTTCTAATTAAACACATAGTCTGAGAGATGTGGAAAACATGTGGCAGAGAATTACTGAAGTGAGAAATGAATAAGGTTCAATCCTAGTGTTAAATGAGACTTCTGAATTCCAGAATCCAAAAAAGTGTCTTCAGTCGTGTTCTAAATTTTGCGAAATTACATTCAAGGGTAAAGAGAGGCCAGGGCTCTCTCTGAGGAGGGCGATGGGGCCATGGAGCAAGTGACTGGAGCAGGAAGAGGCGGGGTGAGGCCACACCGGCAAGTGTGGAGTCAGGGGCCGCCTTTATTTAAAATGCTGATCTTTTGTTCATTATGGAATTTTTCAGTAATGTTAATTTTAAAAAATATATTATTAAGATAGTGTTTATCTTGATTGTTGAGCTATTTTGCACACCCTATATTTAGTTACAAATGAGTGTCTCACTTACCTCACTCCAGTGTCATCCCTGGTAAGGGGCCTAATACATACAAGTGACAGAAAAGTCACCATCTATTATGAGCTGAATTGTGTCCCCCCCAAAAGATGTTGAGTCCTAACCCCTGGTACCTCAGAATGTGGCCTTATTTGGAAATAGGGTCATTAGAGATGTAATTGGTTAGGATGAGATTGTGGACCCCTGATCCAATATGACTGATATCCTTATGAAAATGGGAAATGTGGACACAGACACACACGAAGAATAGAACATGAAGGCAGAGATCAGGGTGGTTCATCCACACAGGCAAAGATTGCCAGCAAACAGGCAGAAGCTAGGAGAGAGGCATGGAGCAGACCCTCCCTACGATTCTAAGAAGGAAACAGCATTGCTGACACCCTGATCTCAGACTTCTGGTCTCCAGAACTGTGAGATGATACATTTCTGTTGCTTAAGCCACCCAGTTTGTGGTACTTTGTTATGACAGCCCTAGCAGACTAATACACCATCCTTCATCTTAAGGAGGGACAGCACCCCCATATCAGTTGGTCAGAAGGGTCCTATTTCAACCTTGTAACCAGGAAAGCCGGATCATTGCTCGGCCCAAAGATGAAAATATCAAGTCAAATCCCGAGGCTGTGGGGTAGGGGTGGGAGGTTGGCTCGTTGCAGGTAGGATGAGGCAGAGTTGGAATGAGGGCTGTGACCACTGTCAGGGCACAGCAATCCTATAAAGATGCCAGAGCCAGGGAGGTCAGAGGAAAGAAACCCTCTGAGGGCTGGTGTGTGGTCAAAGCGAGGGGAGGTGTGGGGCAGGGAAGGCGCACTGCATGTCCCCTCAGACAACAGCTGCTTCATCTTGGGAGAGCCTTTACCCATCTGGGAAGAGCATCAGTGAGCTCTGCCTGAATCTGACCTCAAGGCTTAACAGAGCCCCTACTGTGTGCTCAGTGCAGTACCAGTTTCCGTGTCAGAAAGAGTGTGTGTCAGAATGAGGGGTCCTATCACAATGTAAGAACACTATCAGCCCAAGCTCGCTCTGCTCACCGCACGACAGGCCAATAAGTTGGGGGACGAGTTGCTGGGGCAAGGAATAGCAACTTTAATTGGAAAGCTAGCAGACCCAGCAGACTAGAGTCTCAAAAAACCATCAGCCCTCAGTCCCAATTCAGGCTCCTTTTATACAGAGGACGGGCAGGGGGAGGAGCCCACTCTGGTGCCAACCAATGGCTGAGTGGGACTGCTAACGGTCACTTGCTTGGGGGAGGGGCCACTGCGACGCGGACCAATGGCCAAGCTAACAGTCTCTGGCTAACAGCTATGCGCCTGCCCCCGCTCCTATTACAAGAAAAAGGAGAGATATGAACAATGCAACTTCCTCGATCTTCTCTTAAAGTTGGTCTTTATGAGAAGCTCATGTTTGATTCTTGAAAAGAAAGAAACAGTGAGGGAGGGAGGGAGGAAAGGGAAAGAGAAATGAAGGGAAGAGAAGCAAGGATGAAGAGCTGAAGGTCAATGTCTTTATCCCCAGCATCTTATCTCAGACTTGGTCTAAACAGGAGCCACCTCTGGTCCACTGTGGATCTCTTATTTGCCCTGGTTTCCTTTGTGAAAGCCCAACACTCATGGGTCAGGGCTGCTGTGGGAGAGGTCGGTTCCCTTGCCGAGCATGGCTTTTATCTTTCTTGCATTTTCTGGGCTCCGGCTGCTGGTATGAAAAGAGGAAGAGCATCATTCTCTGCCCTGGGACAGGAGGCCTGACCATCTCCTCTCTGGTGTCTCCTAAGGGACCTAGACTGGTCAGCTCTGGTCACTGACCCTGTGCACGTGTGACATTATCCATCACGTGTTAAAGTTAATCCCTTAGAGTCACTTCTGTTCTTGTACAGAGCATTCTTCTCATCATTTTAAGGTTCCTCTTTAATGGTTAAATCTGTTGCCTTTGGCTGCAATTTTAGCTTTATAACCCAGATTATTCGCTTGCTGTCTTGCTCCCCTTCTAGGTCACAGTGTGTGTGTGACTGGTAGCCTTTGCCTCGTATTGTCATTGTGTCCTGCCCGTCATTTATTTTAGAGGGAAATGGAAGAGATGAGACAGGCAGAAATTCAGGGAGGAAAAAATCAGAGGCCAGACTTTGGCTCCAGCTGAAAGCACATCATCCAGTCCAGCTTCTACCAGAGGTCAGTGCTGGGACACGAGGAGTTGTCACAATTAAGAAAGCTGCCCCTTGTTCCTCATGGGGCCTTGATCCTTGGGCCTATACGTCATCAGTCAGAACTTGGGCTAAGTGACAAAATAAACCACCAACACTAAGTGTAATGGGAAGCTATTGTTTAGATGAAAATAGATTAACTTTTCAGAAAACTTTAAAGTATTTCTAAGACAATGTTTCTTAAGTTGAGGTCCACGGATCACTGGCATCGGAACCTCCTGGGACACTTATCAAAAATGTACATTTCTGCCCACCAGATCAATTGAACTGACGTCTCCAGAGATGGGAATTTTAAGCAGGCTCCCCAGATGATCTCTATGCATCTTCAGGTTTGAGGTCTGGAACCTTAAGTAGCACATGATAATATGGCGAGGTGTTTTCCTGCCGTGAGTGCAAGAACTTCAGTGGGTCCTGCACCGTTTCTCAGAGGGTTTCCCTTCCTCCCTGCTCCATTTTTTGATGACTGACTTAAATGGCTTCTCTCCTGACTGCCTCCAAGTCTTCCTAACCCAGGGCCCAGATCTGACCACTCCAGATATTCTAGAATAGAGCCCAGCATTCATGGGATTATTTGGGTGGAATAATTACCTAGAGCTCCTCAGAGTTAAAAGGCTTCACACATAGAGACAGAGACTTATTCAGTACATGAGAAGTTAAATTTAGTTGAAGAACACTGCTTTGTAAAACCAAGAGGATCATTTTGGGTGATCTCAAGATACCCCACCAACTCCAACCACAACTAAGGATCAGTTAACTTGAGAAAGACATTAACCTTTTTCCTTTAAACAGCATAGCTTTGGGAGTCTGTGTCACAGGCACTTAACCATTACCCTAACAGACTCTGATTTTCAGACTCAGGCACCTTACATAGATTTTTACTTCATCTTTATGAAAGCATGTTGAGGTAAGTATTGTTCTATTTTTTTATTTTTTTATTCTATTTTATTCTCTCACTGAGGCTGAGAGACAGTTTGTACCTTGTCCATAAAGGTAGGAAGTGGTGGAGCTGGGACTGACTTGAATTCAGGTCTGTGTTCCTTCAAGACCCTGGACTCTCTCGCCAACACTATGCCCCCTCGCTAGTAAGCAGCTAGTGTACAAATCACACGCAAAAGGAGGTAAGCAGAGTTCCACTAGCTATCAGCCCAGGGACTGCCGGTTTGTCCTGTCAAAATTCAGCCCAAAGCCCATTTCTTCTACAAAGGCTAAGCCCCTGCCCTTAATACTTGCAGGACTGATTGTAACCATTGATGGATATTTAGCTTTCAGACTCATATATAGTGATCTTTACAGGGACTTGGAGTCTCCCTAAATGGACAGTAAACTCTTCCGGGGCAGGACTGCCTTTGTACATCACCACCCGCGCGTGCCAGGTCCCGTGCCTCACGTGGACCGCTGCTCTCGGTGGGTGTTACTCTCTCTATGCAGGTGGCAAACTGGCCGCTGCTCTGTGACCCTGACAAACCCCAGGGGGGAGAGGCAATGGGGGGATTCAATCTTTTTGCATCTCAGCGTTCTCACTAATTCTGGGAACCTATCTCAGGGGAAGACCCATGTGGCCAAGCTAAAGAGTTCACATGCTACAAGAATAGGACTGGGGTACACTGCGCCATGCCGTAGGCTGAAGTAAAGCAACCCTGTGGATATTCTGCCACCCCCTTGGCTCTGTTGCTGACAGACATCTACTTTGTTTTCCTCTGTGACATGTTTGCATTTCACTCTCAATGTGTGCCCAACACAGAATTTTCCCTTCATAGCTGGACTTGTTATTGGTCTAATGTAATTCCTTCTTTCTCAGATTTTCAAACTGTACTTTGTCGTGAGCTAAATGGTGCCCAAGAGGGATCTAATAGTAAGCAAATACCTGAGAACTGCTCTCCCAGACCTCGAGTGACTGGGTTCTGCCACCTTGACAATCCTTCTCGCCACAGCACCTTCCAGTGACCAGCAAATATATATACACTACCAAATGTAAAATAGATAGCTAGTGGGAAGCAGCCACATAGCTCAGGGAGATCAGCTCGGTGCTTTGTGTCCACCTAGAGGGGTGGGATAGGGAGGGTGGGAGGGAGACGCAAGAGGGAGGACAGATGGGGATATATGTTTATGTATAGCTGATTCACTTTGTTATACAGCAGAAACTAACACACCATTGTAAAGCAATTATACTCCAATAAAGATGTTAAACAAAAAAAAAATCCTGCCTCCTTCTCCATCTCAAAACCTATTTTGCCAGCCTCCTGTAAGTAAGGAACTACTAGAAACCAACTTCTTAAGTCACTATTGGTTTTCTCATCACCAATATTTCTAAACCAAAATAACTTGTCAATGAAAAATAAGTCAAAAACTTCAGAGACATTCCCTGAATTAAAACTTCTCATTACAGAGTGGGTTCTGACCCTTATTAATCTTTATACCTCTAGTGACTAGCCTGACATTTACTAGATGATCAAGAAATGTTTGTTAATCTAAAATGATTTGCATCATTCCCTGCATCAAAGCAAGACAGCTGCCGCAAGTGGGAGCACACCGCCAGGGCTAGCCTCTGGGGACAGCGACTTCCAAAACCACACACGGTCATCCCACCCCCTGTACCCCCAGGAATCACCTGCCTCTCGCCCTTTACCGTGCTAAGAACAAATGCTGCATGTTGTGGTTCAAGATGCTGAGAGGAAGTCAAACGCCTTTAAATAATTAAGGTGGATTAAATAACTGAAATAAAAGATTTCGAGTGTCCTGTTATTTAGCTTTCTATTTAAATCCTCGGTGACTACCTGTTCCTCTACAAGCCATGAATCATGCAGTGAATAAGTGATTTAAGGTGACTACTAGATTATGCCCAGGAGGGCCTGTCAATATGGCTTGCTATCAACTGCCACTTTATATCAAGGCTAATGGAATGAAATGTAATACGAAATTCGGGTTTGGAGAAAAATAAAACAGTGGTTGTCCATTGATTAAATTGGCCTGAAAGTCTGACATAGTCATCGACCAAATGTTGTATTTCTTAATGAGTCATGTGCTTTTAAGAGGCTGCCAGTGAAATACGGCTTGCGTTTCAGACTGATCCCTGAAAGCTTCCGTTCCCTAGGTTAACTCCTGTGACCCTCACCTCCAAACGTGCCCAGTCAGGACTGCAGGCCTTGATTGATCCTGTCCATCCCAGGCTGAGGACCCTGGGCTTACACCACAGACCAGAGAGGGCCCTGGGGATAAGCTGGTCCGAAGCTGACATTTCACAGAACGGGACACCTTTCTGCTACACCGTCTGTATCCGTTTCCTGTTGCTGCTGTAACAAATTACCACAAACTTAGTGATTTCAAACAACACAGTTTTATTATCTTACAGTTCTGGAGTTCAGGAGTCTAAAATAGGCCCACGGGACTGGGTTCCTTCTGGATGTTCCAGGGGAGAATTCCTTTCCTCTCCCTTTCCAGCTTCCAGAAGCTGCCTGAATCCACATCCTTTGGCTCTTGTGTGCCTCGTTCATCTTTAAAGCCAACAGCATAGCATCTTCTCTCCCCTCTGACCTCCTGCCTCCCTCTTATAAAGACCCTTGTGGTTACATGGGGCACACCCAGATAATCCAGGACAACCTCCTAATCTCAATACCCTCAACTTGGTCACATCTGCAAAGTTCCTTTTGCCATATAAGGTAACATACGCCCAGGTCCCAGGGTTTAGATTGTAGACATCTCAGAGGGATGTTATTCAGCCTACTATGTTGTCAAAAGAGAAAATGTTGTAAACAAACCACTGAAAATATTTCTGTCCATTGACATAATCTCATCAGTCTCCAGTGAGCGTGGCGGTGAAAGCACAAAGCATGGGCACAGGGATCACACAGGTTCCGTCTGACCTTGTTCTGCCATTCACAATCTCTGTAAGCTCGGACCAAATGATTCATGAATTGTCATGTTGCTTAAACATCAAAACCTTGAAGGAAGTGGCAGGAAATGAGGCAGGAGAGACAGGGTGAGCGAATTGAAATATCATGCTAAGGAATTCCATGCCCAAATGTGAGTTTTCCTCTGCCCTGTGTACCCCTGTGTCATGGGTACCTGGGATAGCACTGCCATGATAAATAATTGACGAATGAAAGAATGAGTCTTCAATTTCATGAACCTATACTGTGGTGGCTAATATGGAAATGCTTTGTGCATCTCTGTCTTGCCCACTAGATTCTAAGCTCCTTGAGCGAGGGGGCCAAATCTTGTTCTATTTTACATGCTCACAACCCCTAATGCCTAATAGGTACATGCTTAGATGAACCTTGTAGGTAAGACCCTACTATATCCATGCTCACATGCACTTAATAGACTGCTAATAGATTTTAAATTAAATGCTCTCTCTGTTCCCACAGATAAATGTAAATGTGAAAGAGACCATCTATTTAGTAGCATATTTATAAACTTTCTCACCTTGTCTCTTTAGGAAATCTTTTTAGAAATAGATCCACTAGTTGTAAATATAAAATGAAAACAGACTCAAAAGAGAAATCTTAAAAATGCTGTCGACTACAGCTGACGTCAGGTCCTGCCCGTAGCTCCTCCGTATTCTCTCCAGTGTGTGCCAGCACTGTGACTCCCAAATGCAAGCTCCCTCCACTCCTTGCTCAGGGCTTTCTCTGGCCTCCAGCTGGCTGGGGCTGTGCAGATGTGCCGGGGGGTTCATGCTTCCTGCAGCGGGCAGCCAATGACTGACGGTCCATAGTCATTGCAGGATGGAGCCTCCGTGGCCCATAGTGGCATTCTCCTCAATAACACATTTTTGTTGGCTTCCTTTGTCTCAATTCCCCACTCCCTTACCAGTGCCTTCTGGAATCACCACCCAAGTAAACTCCCTGCATCAAATCTTTGTCTCGGGGTCTGCTTCTGCGGCCACAAGTCAAGGCCTACCCGTGGCCACGAGCAGCTGGAAGAGGCAGGGAGCAAATTCTCCACCAGGGCCTCTGGAGGGAGCCCAGCCCTGCCCACACCTTGGTTTAAGCTCTGTGAAGCAGATATTGAACTTCTAAGCCTCCAGAACTGTGAGAATTCATTTTTGTTGTTTAAAGCCACCAAATTTGTGGTCATTTGTTATGGCAGCCCCAGGAAAGGAATGCACTTTTACACAGAATTAGTCCTTCCTTTTAGGAAAACTGAAGCATCTTAGGTACTTACCTCTTTTAGACACAGGATTTAATTTCTCTGTTTTGAAATGGAAACTTACATGTTCAGAAGTAGTTACTTGAAGCAGATAATATTATTCTCCTGTACAAAATACTCCAGTGGTTTGCGTCCACCTTAGACTAAAATCCTGTCTCAAAGGGCCACGTGGTTCCTGCCAGCCTCCCCACCTCTTCTTGTCTACACTCTCCAGACACATGGACCTTCCTTCAGATCCTGTTCAAGCCTTAGAGCTGCTACACCAGCCGTCTCCAGCTGGAACCCTCTCTCCCTGCCGACTTCACAGTTAACCCCTCCTCTCCCTTCAGAGCTCAAACACCAGCTCCTGAGAGAAGCCTCCCTGGTTTCCTCTCTGAAGTCACCGTCAGATCGCCCTGTTCTAATTCTCCACAGAGCACAGTTCAGCGTCTTGTGCTTCTCCTATGTGATCACTCTTTGCTTAATGCTTTCCCACCCTAGATTGTAGGGTCCATTGCAAGAACCTTGTCTGTCTGCTTCACTGAGCTTTTCACCAATATTAGAATAGGCTGCAGCATAGAGTCAGGGTTCAACAAATATTTGTGAGTGGGTGAATAAAAGAATACACGAATTCTGGTGGAGATGTGGTTTAGTGGCTTTTAATAGTTCCTCTTCAATAAGGATTGCAAACCCAGATGCCTGCAGTGGAGATGCAGGGCATGCCTCAGTAAGAGAATGCATGGCTGGTCCACAGGGCTCAGACCCTGACCATTCCGCCACAGGGAACTGGGGCCGAGTGTGGCCAGAATTAGCTGATTTTTTATTGAAAGAGACACACCCCAAATCCAGGTTTTCATATGAGGCCATTAGCTTTTCAGTATTGTCTCAAAATATTTTACATACTGTTCAAGCCAACCGAGATATGTCTGCCAGTCAAATTCAGCCCAAGGATCCCATTTTGCTGTGTCTCCTCTTCAGTCTTCCTTAACTTCCGGGACAATAAGAGGTGGATATTGGATAAGTTGAACTGCTAGCTTATCAGAATTTATTACATAAAGGGAAGAAAAGGAGAACAGCTTCAGGAACCCGCACACGTGTAGAATTCTACACGGGTCTTAATGGGAATATCCGTGTTGGCCCCATCCTAAAAAAAAAAAAAAAGAAAGAGAAAAACTGAGAGCAGAAAGATCACAGCTTGGAGCAGGCTAGGCCTACAGTGAGACCCCAGCACCCAGAAAACACAGGCTTCTCGCTGTGCAGTGCTGCCGGTCAGTGAAGCAGGGCCCAATGGCAACTGTGGGTACCAGAGCCCTAAATCCTCAACCTGTGATGTTTAAGGCAACAAACCCTGCCTAGACCTTGCTGCAGTGCACTCTCTCCGCGATCAGTGTGCACTATGTGTTTACTCTTTATAGATATATTTCGTTCAGTCATGTGTCCTTCCCTTCATCCTGGGATTTCTGATGCCGAGTGTTACTGATCCACCCCCAGAGGTGCCCAGCGTACTCTCAGAGTTTCAGACCCAGTATGTGGTGCTTCTCTTTCACGTATAGATGTAAGGGGATGGAAATTTAGATCGGATGAAGTCCCTGACATCCCCCAGCTCAGGATGGAATGGTGAAAAACCCCAGGTTGGAGTCTCAGCTTTTCTGGTAACTATCAGGTGACCACGGGCAAGTCAGTGACCCTTTCTGGGCCTCAGTTTCCAAATCTGTAGAATAAGGGAGCTGGTGATGAAATGGCCTGCAGACCCCTCCGTGATGTGACAGTCTCGGCTTGTATGACTGGGTCTCACAGGTGATGCCACCTGCTCCTTCAGGTGTCACTTATGGACTTCGGTGATGCCCACCACACCTATAAGAGTAGAAGCAGCAGGAAGTGCGAGGATCCAGGAAAGCAGGTAATAGGATGGGCTTCCTCCACCCTCTCACATGACCAGATCAGGCTGATGGAGAGCAGACCCTGACACCTATTTGTAGCAGGGCCTCAGAGCCGCATGTGTCTCTTGGAAGGAAAAGAACCTTGTTCTGGACAATTCTGGGAAGAACACTGAGGAGGACTATTTTTGATCACAGACAAACTCCAAAACATATTTGCTTCTTAATCCTTTGAATAAATGATTCATGGAATGCATGCATTTTAAGGAGTTGAATGCTTTTTGGTTGCTTTCCTGGAACCCTCCATTTCTGAGTAGTCTCTGAAGACCAGTAATAAATATACACAGCCATATAGCTAAGTGATTATGAGCATGCCCTTATGTGTCTGTTATATTTGCTTTAGGAAAAGTAATTAATAAATAAACATTTTCCATAAACACGCCAGATAAAATGAAGGTAATGAGATTCACTTTTAACAAGTCAATACTAAGAATAACAAATGACGACTTTTTAGGGGGTTTTCCTGTAAGTTTCCTGGAAGACTCATAAATCTCTTCCTTCACCTCCTTTTGTCCATGACTCTATTCTCCTGACTAAAAATGTACCCTCCTACAATTAAAAATCCACAGTCAATTACACAGAGTTACAGCAAGATGGTGAGTGGAAAATAGCAAATAATCCTGGGAGTGAGTCTTCTTCACTTACAAGTTCCCTTAATGCCCAGAATGATCCAAGGCTGCAACCCTATGTCTTTTCTCAGGGCAACTGGTGTGGAGGTGGGATCGGCAGCCAGGGATGAAGTGTTATTTCAGGAGAGTTGGAAGTGCTTTGTGCTGAAACGACTTCCCACACCGACCCTGGCTTCTGTGCCTGCAATCCCCACAGTGTCTGGCACATCCTAAGAACTCGAATGAATTACTTAAGTCTTAATTGGCCAAGGCACAGGGTCACATTTGTTTTGTCCAACAAAGTGTATGCAAAGGTCCAGGATGGAGAAGGGAATCCCACCAGGCTTCCATAGCTTGATGAACATACCCTCTAAATTTAAAGTGGTCCTGGAAGAGGAAGGATTTAGAATCTTACAGACCTGATTGAATCCAAGCTCCACACTTACAAGTTATGTGACCTTGCACAAGATATTTAATATCCCTGAGCCTATATTTTATTCTCATCCATCAAATGGAATACTGGCTAAATCAAAGGATGGTTGAATAAAATATCATGTGTAAATTACTGAGCACAGAACTGAACACAGCCAGTGCTCAAGATATGTTTAGCTTTTTCTCACAACTCACCCCTACACGCTAACCCCTTGGCTCTGGTTCCTTTTGTTTTAATTCAGATTCGTCAAGTAATCCAAGTAGGAAAATAGTGTTTAACAACATACATGGAATTTTTTTCTCTTATTAAGTTCTTTGCATAGTGATTTATCAAAGTTTGTATTATTATTTGTTTTGGAACTTGGTGGTTAGAATCTAGAAAAAGGAACCATTCTAAGCTACAAAGAATTCTATCTATAAAGAGTTTGGGGATATGCATTCACCTTTTTAAAGACTGGCCCTTGTTTGGAAAAAACCTCTAAGTGTTCCTTTAATTTTATGGATCTAAAAGAATGTACTCTATTATTTTTCCTAGTACTTGGACATAACTATTGACATGAATGCAGTTTTAACAATGAGAAGATAATTTGTTTGAAAAATTGAAACATTGCTAGAATTAGTTGAACCAAAGCCATTTAAGAATTTCGTGCCTTTCGGTGGCGGGGGGCGGTACGTGGGGAATATTGAGGGAAGGGTGTCTGCAGTGTCTCTCAGCTCTGTGTAACTTCAGAGGGCAGTGTGCTCTGGAAACTGAGGAAAATCTAGGTTGGAGAACATTCTTCCTACCAGAAGAGAGTTCATGCTAAGCGCCTGGCCTGCACTTTGCACAGCCCAATGTGGACTTGGTATCACCTGTCATAAAAGATGTTACTAATGAATAAATAATCCAGAATAGACTGATATCAAGCCATTACACCTGTGTGTAAGAATGGGCTGTCTCTATGGGAAGTGGATATTTCTCTTGTTAATTACTGAAAAAAAAGAAGTAAATTCTGGGGCAGGAACCAAGAGCTCGGGAGTGGATCTTAGACTGGGCTGCAGGCAAAATGTCTCTTCTCTCCCTGTGCCTCATGATAGCCGGCATCAACTGTCCTGGGGGCCATCTGTGGAAGAAGACCAGTTCTGGAGCCACGGCAGAGCTTGCCCAGGTGGGGGCTATGAAGAATCAGCACCCAGAGCAACGGCCAGCAGCAGTAGAGGTGCTGGTACCGTGGTTCTCAGAGAAGGTGCTGCCCGAGAACGCAAGGACCCATGGAGAGCACACAGCACACAGCATCAGGGGACCCGCTCTTGTCTTAGGAGGGTAAAGATTCTTCATACGTAAGCCGAGGCTCAAGCCAACATCATTTGGGTAATAAAGGTAATCTAAGCACAGGATATATTCAGCTTGGGCTTGGATAGTTTGTTTACACATGAATCATTTTCCTAACCGTGCTCACATCAATTGATTTGGTTGCGACAGTTTGCAAGCTGATTCTAAAGAGCAGATCCTTCCATACGTAATCACCAGCACTGGCATCCATATCAGCCCACCCAGTGAGCAAGCCTGGAGTTCTCGTGCTTGCTCTTACAAGAATTTTTTCCGCATTCTGCCTTTAACACAAAAAATATGAAAGGGAAAAATATGTGGAGCCACAGTTATGTTATTATGTTAGTTCAGTTATGATATTATTTATTCACCAGATACAAATTATTTCTCCATTATAAATACGGTCCTGAATTATGCTTTAGCGGCAGAACTGGTGCTGTGTTTTATCCGTGGAAGAAGCCCCTGAGATCCCCCCAACCCTTGGCTCAGTTGGAAAGCAGGACACTTCTGTGCGGCTGTTCACCCTTTGATCACATTTCCAGACAGAGCCCCAGCAAAACGAGGCAGAAAGAAAATCACCGGGGCATATCTAATGCATAAGATAAACATAAGCTACTGGAAAGACGCGTAGGATCAGTAACAAGGAGAGAAAAAAAAGAACACAGAGCCCAGTTGGAACGGGAAGGAATCACTCACCACTCAGCAGGGGAAATCACTGCACTTCACTCAGGCAGGTGCGCTGGGCAGGTTTGCCTATTAAATCATTACGGGGATTTAAAGAGCCTGTGTAAGGCAATGCCACAGATTGATTCGCATGCTATTTATAATTCCTTAACAGTGATGTTTTGTAGTCAGAAAAATAGATCATGGGAATGGTTCACTGAAAGAAAAAAAAGTAACATATTTATTTAGTTCTTTGCTGAATAAAGTGGTACAACCACCTTTTGCATTTTCTCCAACGCCATAAAAATGTGTTTTTGTCATGCATAACACTATGTAACACACTGTGTGAGAGGATTCCTGCTTCTCCCCTGGCGGGAGTAGAGGAAACAGCCTGAGGATGGAAATCGAGCCTCGGGCCTTGCACAAACTATGCTCAGGGGCCCCATCCAGGACTCCGAGGGGAAGACAGTTGTCGTGAGCCTAAGAGTCTTCAGACTCGCCCTTACCAGAGGCCTGGACACCAGGAAAGAGGTGCTCAAGTTGCTCTTAAACCCTATTTCTGGAGAGCTCGGCCTGGGCCCCTTCACGAGGCTTTCTTGAGAAAGAAATCGAGGAGGATGATGGCGGTGAAGTTCATATGTGACCCTGAACCACCGCCCACCCCCCAGGGAACTGCAAGCTGACCACTGGCTCTGTCTCAAGTCCCCTTGGAGCCCCAGCAGGAATTCCTGTCCTTTACCAGAGGTTCACCTGGGATAAGAGTCGCTGAAATTTTACAAAGCACCTTCCTTTTCTTACCCCAGGTCTGCAGAGCTTGCAGGTGGGCAATAGCTATGTTTTCCCATCGCTTCTGGAGAGAGTTGAAGGATCCCCAGCTTGAGGAAAGGTATGGACATCTGCCAACCAGAAGCAGGCTTCCGGGAAAGTGTGTGCTCTGAGTCACCCAGGACCATCACTGGCTCTTTCTGTCCCCTTCCCTGGGCCTCCCTGCTGCATTTGACGCCGGGGACCTTCCTCAGCCGAGCGATACCTCAATGCTGGGTGAACCCAAGGGAAGAAGAAGGAACCTCCGCCCTCAAGAAGCTCACAAATTACAGCATAAATGATAAGGGTGCTGCTACCGGTTTCACTGGCTAGTGTAGGGAAATAAAGACAGAACTCCAAATCAGGAAGAGGGGCTAGGAAATCAGAACTCCTCCAGGACAGGGGCAATGTTCTAATGCGTACCATAGTGCCCTGGGCATAATACGCCCCTAATATTTGTTACACTGAACTGACCTGGAGCCTTCCCTCTGCCCAAACACTCCTTTCCACCAGCACTGCCCACCCCCTCTCCATACACTCCCTCCCACAGTGCCCCCAAGAATATGAAAGGCATGATTTGAGAAAACATTGCTGGAATGTGGGTTCAGATTCTGTAGGTGTAAGTTCTGTCTCGACCACCACCTGCCCTTATAAACTCGGACAAGTGATTTCTCTTTTCTGGGTCTCTTTTCTCACCCACAAAATAACAGGACTGTTCTAGGATCTCCAACATTGTTTTCATATAAAAGAAATCATTGCAGGACTGCTAAGACAAGAGGCCGTGAGTATAAACACGTTTTATTAATCACTATCCAAGCATCAGGCGTTTCTATGGACACAGAGTCCATAACACAACAGAAGAGAAGCAAGGTCAGTCCTCCTTCAAGCATCCTGCCAGGTGTTCTACATTCAAGAACCTCTAGCCAATTGTATTTGAGCTCCATGATGTTTTTTTTTAAGTTGTAGGTAAGTTCTGCCCACCATTTTCATACACGTGCATAGTTGTGTATTTTGCATTAGGCCCTTGGCAGTATTTTTTCCCATGTGCTCTCATGCAGGAAATCATGTTGCTAGGGCCTCACCAACCGCTGCCTTAGAGGAGAGGCTGCCTGTGGGAGATTTCAAATATGACTAAGAATCACCAGAAGTGGCCAAGCTGAGCCCTGGTTCTGATTTCACACTGCTGAACAAATCTGCACGTCTGCCCATTTTTTCAGATAAAAAGAGACAATGATCAAAGACTAAACCCTACAGAAATGCTTTCCGCGTCAAGCCTTTTAAGAAGTAGCTCTTATTTTATGACCTATAATGGTTCATTTTTTCCCCTCATGGTTAATTCTGAGATATGATTTGTGTTGCTATCATAAATCTATCTTCTCTTCTACATGCTAGTCGGTTATTGCAGGTGTGGTGAAACGCTACCCACCTCCTATCCAGAGCCTTGATGAATTCCCTCCTAGTTCAGAGTTGCCCGTTGATGGTCCAAGCAGAAAGTGAATAGCTAAAAGTCCACATTTAGGAGCTAGGCTTCCAGAGTTTTAATCCTGATTGACCGTTTTAATTTTAGAAAATATTTGTCAATATGATTTCAAATATTTCATCTCCTCCATTTGCCTTTCCACTGTTTCTGGGTCTCTGTTTACACAAATGTTATTTCTTTACTGTTTCAACTTCCTATAGCTTAGCTAGCCTCTTAATCTCTCTTTTTATCCCTTCCTGGTGCTTTTAGGAGAGCTTTTTGAGTCCATCTTTCCTCTTACTTATTCTTCAGCTATATCAGTTTTGCTATTCAGCCATCCACTAAATCCCTTATTTCAACAATTATATTTTCAAAGTCAGTATTTCAAATTGCTTCTTCTTTATAACTGCTTGTTCAGTGCTCTCCCGTACCTCTCTGGTGATGCCAGTTGTGCTTATTTTACATTCTCGGTCTGTTTCACGTGTAATTCTGCTTTCTCTGGGCGAGTCCTGCCCACTGGTTTTCTGTCTTCTATTTAGCCTGTATTCTTCACATCCCTAACCATTTCCCTTTTATCTTTTATCCTCTTAGGACTAACAATTTCCTCAGCTAGTAATGTCTACTGAGAGGAGATGAAAACCTCGGATCTAGTTTTTGTCCCATTGGGAAGAGGCTCAGGTCAACCTGCAACCTAACCTTGCAACTTTAGGCTGGCTTTCTTGCCTCATGATAGGTCAGAGACCTGCTAGAATTGTAATCTGTATTTTTTACTAAAAAAATCTGTAATTTTCTTTTACTTTTGAAATAATTATAGATTCACAGGAAGTTCCATAGACAGTATAGAGAGGTCCTGTGTACCTTTCACTCAGTTTTGCCCACTGGTTATATCTTAGGTAACTAGAGAACAATATCAAAAGAAAAAAAAAAACAGCAGGAAACGGACATAGGTGTACAGGGTTTGTATCCTTCTGTGTCATTTTATCATGTGTACATTCATGCAATCACCACCACAATCAGGATACAGAACGAATGTGTCATCTTCTGTCTCTGTGATAATGGCCTTGCGCTTGGGGATGGTGTAGAAATTTCCAGACCTGTCAACCTCCTGTAGTCAACTACTGACCTCCCATCCCCACTGGGCTCCTGAGCTGCCCTAGGGTAACCTAACCTTGCAGCTTTAGGCTGGTTTTCTTGCCTCAAGATAGCAATGGGCTTGACAGGAATCCCTCTTGAGAAGAAAAGAGGGTACAACTAGGAATTTGTTCTCATCCCCTCTCCCTTTCTTAACCCATGACCCTCTCCCACTCCAGGCCACCATTCACCCAGCTACTATTCTTCCCACACGAGGGCTCAGCTACCATTTGTCTTTCCAAGTTTCTCAATGGTTTGATCACTTGCCCCTGTGCCGAGAACTCTTGGATACATCTGAAGTCTCTCGCTTTGTTCATGTGAATGACGCAGAAATGGTCTTGAATTGTTGCTGAACCTCCTGGCAGGCTTCCTTGCCTCCGGTCTCTGGTCCCTCTCACCCCGCTTCTCACACTAGTTACAACCAGCTTAGCCATTCCGATGCATCACCTTAGCCGGGCACCTGCCCGTTAAAATTGTCTGGTGACACTTTGTTGTCTACATCATGAACTACAGATTTTCAGCCTGTCATTTCCACAAACGGATTTCATCCTATCGTCCCAGACTTTTATTTCTCCCTCTGAACCTTTTTCTCTCCAGCCCCCCAAACCAAATTTCCCCTCCATTGTGAATTTCCTCTTCAGGACTACCCTTTATTTCTACCTTTCACCCACATGCCACCCAACCAAGTTCAGTAAATGTTTGCGTGAGTCTCCCCCGCTGGGATGGTTCTTTCTGTCCCTTGAGTTCCTAAAACAAGGCTTCAAACACCTTAACTGAGGACATATCATTGATTGCTCTCTAATATATTGAAATGTCCTCATCAGATTATACATCCCTTTAGGGTAGGAGTGTCTGTCTTATCATGTGCATCTATCTCCCATAGTCTTGAACATGATGTTGTGCCTACAGTTGATGGAGGCCTTCAACTAATTTCACAACTAATTTCACCATTCATATGCAGACTTCCTCTGCATTATCTGGAAGCCTGGAGGCCAGAGTTCAGCTCACTCATTTTCTTTCTTCTCTCTCAGCATCATGCCCAGCACCCAGATATTTGAAGCACTATCTAATTCTATCCTTGACATCAGAAGAGCTTCAATTCTACAGCCAAATCTATGAATAAGTGCATGCCTTCTCTCTGGCATCTCATAATAAGAACCCCAAATAGTAATAATTCATTTATTGTGCCCTGTGCTAAAAAAAAAATGCCTTCCTGGGAGGTGTATGTGTTTTAAAGAACATAGGCTAAGTGAAATGACCTTGACTTATCAAAATAAGAATCTAGAAAGCAAACAGGACTCATCACACATGGGACTAAGCTTGCAGTTGTTGCTCAGAAGTAGATAAGCTCTGGAACAAATCTAATTACTTGATATCTAACCTGCCAGTTTCAATAGGTCACCCTTCATTACTTGGGATCTTAAGTTTATAAGACAATTGGAAATGCTAAAGTCCTGAATATCATGATTACTCACAAAATACTTTGGAAGTTTGCTCCTGAGCAATGTATATTTTTCTATTCACAGTCCCTATCCCTATAGTTTCAAAGTAGAAATAGAACATCTATATGTAACTATAGGGGCCTCAAATACCAATACATTGAAGCAAGAATTTTACCTCAAAATCATATAGTACATGAAAGTTTAAAATATTGTTACTCAAAAATCATAAGCACACAATTGCATCAATCATTTCTATCTTTGACCTGAGATGTTTAGCCTTGTCAAATATTTTTAAAAGTTGGGAAATTTTTATCAGTGTTATATAATGGGAAAGAATGAAACATTTGGAACTAAGGGGTCCCGGTTAAAATCTTGTTCTGATAATTTTCTAGCTGTATAACTTGAGACACATGCTTGAACTCTCATAGATCCATTTTCCTATTCTGTAAAATGTGAAAAATGATACCTATTTCACGGGATAGCTGTGAGAGTTAAATCAGATAATAAACGTGGAAATGATTAAATAGAGCACTTTGTAAACTAGAAATCATTGCACCATCACCACTTTTCTTCATTTAAAAAGTTATAGTGCCAATGTATGCATGGCCCTAAATTAGGTATCTTAATAGATCAAGAAAGAGCCCATTGAAAAAACATTGTATTTTGACATATTTTATAATTCAGTGGACCACTATCTCTAATACTCAAGGACACTTGTTTTACATTAACTAATATAGTTCAAACATTCAAAGCACTTAGCTCCCAAGGATACTGTCTAGAAATCTTGATATAGTCACCTAAGAATAATTAAATGAATGAGTGTAGCACCAGCAGTAAGAGGCCTCCTGGCCTTGCCAGGTGTTGGATTTATTCATTTATTTATTTATTTATTTATTTATTTATTGGCTGCGTTGGGTCTTCGTTGCTGTGCGCGAGCTTTCTCTAGTTTGCGGCGAGTGGGGGCCACTCTTCGCTGCACTGCTGCAGGCCTCTCATTGCAGTGGCTTCCCTTGTTGTGGAGCACGGGCTCTAGGCGCGCAGGCTTCAGTAGTTGCAGCACACGGGCTCAGTAGTTGTGGCTCGCAGGCTCTAGAGCACAGGCTCAGCAGCTGTGGCGCATGGGCCAGGTGGTAGATTTTTGATGTGTAAATTTACCCTGGGCTTTCCTTATCTGGTCCCTTGATACTTAGAGAAAGACCTCCTACTTTATGCAGAAACCACTCCAAAATTATCTCAGAAAGATGAGAATAGTATGTATTTTTTCAAGGGTAGGAGGAAATAAATAGATCATGCATATCAAGGCTAAGCAATCCAAGGTTTTTTAAGGAAAATGCTTTGTAAAACTTCTTTAAGAAGGAAATTCCTGTGAAAGAATAAAAAGAAATTATATCTCAAAGAAGAGAAGTAAAGGAAGAAAAGCTATGTATTCAGTGTTTAAAGTAACCTTGTATGCAGACTCTTCGGAACAATGTCTGTTCCCTTTGCTTATTTTGGTTATTCGGACTTCTCTAATAAGCTATTTTGAGGTCTTTTTAAAATTATTTTAATTATTATTAAGGAAAATTTTTTTAAATAAACATATTTTTCCACTATCTCATTTGATGGCAGAAGAGAAAGAAAGCAAATCAAAGACATATGGTAAAATTACAGACTATGGTTAAGTATCTCCAGTGGCCTGATAGGTTGTTCCAAGGTATATTTTATTTAATTCTACTGAGTGTTATTGAGCTGCTCAAACCAGAACTATGTGTTAAATTGTATTTCTTTATTTGCCCACATCACAATTCAATAATAGTTAATAATAAGAGTTACCATTTATCATTTACAATGGGCCATGCCCTATGTTAACATCTTTACATGTGTTATGTCCTTAAATCTCCAAAATGGCCTTTGAAGTAGACACCTTTCATATTCATACTTTCTAGTACGGAAAATTAAGTGATCATGCCCAAGGTCACACATCCTATAAGAGGAAGGTTCCAGGTCACGCTGGTAGCAATGTTAACAACTTAACACTTATGGTGCTACTGCATGCAGAAAGTGCCTATTGTATATTAGTTGATTATGGTTTTGACAGAATACAATGAAAGTACACTTACTTATAAAAAGTTATCTGCCACATGACTGTATTTTTGTAGACTTGAATTAAAAAACAAATTTGAAGCTATATTGAATGTATAATATTTGATTAAATAGTTTCAGATAGCCAAACTAAGTCTAGAATAGGAAAACTGTACCTCGATCTAGCTCTAATAAGTAATCTATATTCTGACATCATTTTACTTTTGAACAGTTAAATTACCTAGGGGACTAGAATCGGAGACAAGGTACTAAGGAGAATCTCTCCCATACTTAATATGCAATGATTAAAGGGTGAAATAGCCCCGACCTTGAATTCTCTCACAGTTTAGTTTATGCCCTGAACATTACATTTATGCTGTAATTTTGTTTCCTTTTGGTGTAAAGAAAGAAACTCCTATGGGCAATGCTTATTGAGCTGCTGTGGTCAAATATTTATTAAAAAGAGCATATTGATTTGCAGATTATGACTGACCACATATGAACCCTTCTTTCCAGTGACATTCTTATTTAAGGTATTGATTAAGGGCTTTTCATGCAGAAAGCATTTTTCTTGTCAGTTCAGTTATGCTGGCTTTTGTAATAAGCTAATTTGATTTCCTTTTTTAACCTTTGTTTGATTAGGGGAACAGACATTTGCATTAAAATTCAAGAGCGATGAAGTCTGTCATCGATCTTGACTTCCTCATGGACCTCTAGTACTCAGCGAAAGATGATTTAGAGAATGTCAAGAGTCTTGGAACAACCATAATTAGAGAGGAAAAAAAATTGCTTTAGACTTACACACCAGTAAGGGCTTATTTGACAGAAAGGGCAATTGCATTTGGTGGATATGTTTTAGAGAAATCAAATTCAGGAAGTTTAATCTTCTTCTTAGGCCAAGTCATTAAGAGAGCTATGAGATGAGCTGCCATTAATAAAATACTCCTTAGTTAAACCAAAACATTTCCAAACAACTGAAGAGGTTAAACAGAACATGTACATTGTTACTTGCCAGAAAAGAGGACAAAAAGTAAATTCTAATATTTCTTTATAAGCATGTTCCTGGTAAAACACTAACCTCAAGACAAGTTTGTGATTTAATCCCCTATTGCTGTCTCTGAGAATTGTGGGGATAAAACCCATATCAGCTCAAGTCTTCCACTGGTATACCCCAGGATTAATCAGTCCTCTTTTACAATAACACTCAAAGATATTTGCAAGTTCTTATAGTTGCCCTTGACTCTGGATCCTTTTCCTAGAGAGGAAATCAATGTATTTTGTGGCTTCAATAGCGTAGATGCATTGCTTATTCCTGAAATCCCCTCTAAAGATCTTTACTTGGATCTTTTCTGGAAATTAAGACTCCTACCATTTTCTGAGGAGTTCCACTGGGCTGGGGATTTTTAGTTCAAGAGGAATTCACCTACAATGAACCTAGGGATGTAGTAAATGTTCAGTGGGATACATGGAAACTATATTAGATGGGTCCACCGGTTCCTTTTGCTATAGGTACTCAGAAAGTTTTCCAGCTGATACAGGAGTTAGAAAAACCAAAAGACAAGAAAAGGAAACAACTTGCAAGCAATTGGCGCAAAATTTCTGATTCCCAACGTAATTGGGAACTCTCTTAACTCAACTGGATAAATTCTCATGATTCTACGTCGCTTGGTCAGCAGGTCTTTGCTAATTTCTTTCTTTCTCTGGAAAAGTCATTGATTATACTTACTGAAAGTACCTTTCCGTTATTCATTGTTCTGCCAGAGGTGGTTCATCTCCATTCCAAAGTTTCCTGATTTCACAACTTATAGTTGTGGTTTAACTATCTTTTTATATTAATTTTTAAATTAATGTAAATTGATGTATTTCTCCTTTAACATAACATAAGCTAAGACACTAGGAAACCAACTGCTTAAAATCTCAATTCAATTTGGAAGTAGATATTTGGCATTTGGCATTAGAGATAAATCTAGTGTTTCCTTTCTTCTGTGAGTAATATTATATAATTGTACACATTTTAAGGACTGCAGAAGAAATATGATTGTTCAAATGTGAAACATTTCTAAATTAATAAAATAATACAACTACAATTACTTTCCAATTCCCATGAAGTTAGGTTCTTTTACAGTAAAGATAGCACTATTTTTATTTTATTTCTAACAAATAATTGAGATGAAAAATGTTCCATTTATGGTACCAAGTTTTCATACCGTTAATGGTATGGAAGTAGATAATCCATAAAACATGGCAGAAGAATGTAAGGGAAGTATTTTCATATGTCCCATATGGGTAAATCATTAACTGTTCTTTCATGTTGTGAACCCAAAAGTATCCTTATTATATTTTATACTGTGTTAAAATCAATATAATGTAATATAAAATTCATCCAGAGGATAATATATTTGTGTATTCCTAAGGTGTTTTTAGTTGAGACATTTATTTGGACTTTAATTTTAAAAGAGTAACACTGCTTAGCTTCTACCTACATTGTTCCTCCCGTTTTATTGCAGCCCCCAGTCCTGGCACCTGGGAAATCCATCAGACTCATCCCAGTGGAGGTTTAGGGGGCAGACACATCATTTTTTAAAATCTTCAGTTGCCCTTCAAATCCACTGAACAGAATTCCTTATCTCCTAACAAAGATTTTACTAGAGTATTTTATGTGTAATTCATCAGGATAGCTGCCAAAATTTTCAAATTTATTTTTAAAAGGTAGGAGCTTTGTGGCAGACAAGCTCAAGGTTTAAAAGGCCTGATTTTACATGCTTTTCATTTTCCCTGTGGCCTCTGAAGTCTAGTTTATTGGTAACCACCACATTACTATTCCTGTCTCAACTGACTCCTCATTACTCAAAGCCAATAATAATTGCTAAATATGACTAATATCACGTGGAAGGTCGCAAAGTTCACTGCTAACCTTCATTCCAGCTCAAAATGTTTTCAAGGTTAATAGATTGATTTTGAGCTGAGATATGATGCATTTATAAAATGGGAGAAAATGAAAAATTTGGCATCACCAATATGTGGATAGTTTCAAATGATTCATTTGTTACATTTGGACTGTAGCCATGAAATTCATTTGATATATATCACATAGTTATATTCTGACCTAGACAATGGAAAATAAATTAATGATACATTTTAACATAAGACAATTTTACGAACACACACACTATTCCAGGATGAGAATTAGGGCATTGTAACTTACTGACTATTCCAGCTGAGGGATACCAGGCACCTAAGATAGAGCCTAAGCACTTTCAAAGATTGAGACTACACTAAAACACAGCTCAGTTAAAGCTGTAATTCTAAGAGGCTAGTTGCTGATTGCATCCCTTGGTGTCCTTGCTTGGAGGAAGGACAAATGAAATTCCTGGCCTCATCTCAGTTCTGTGCTTCCTGCACTTTGTGGCACCCAGGTTCTGGCCCACAGAATCTCCTGTTTTGCCCACACTCTTGATTGGACTTGACAAGGACTCTAGGGTCCCAGAGAGACCTTTACTACCTGCCTTTCTGATCCTGCCCAATGCCTGCTCTGAGCCCATTCCCACAACTTGTTTCTGAGTTTGAATTTCAAATTCAGTTTGATGAGCTTGGGGAGCCCTGGCATCTGGCCTGGCTTTGCCAGAACCTGGCCCACCAAACAGAAGGCAGAATTTCCTGGGAGAGTCTCCCAAGTCTCAGTAGGCTTCCTGGTCCTCATTAAGAACAAGTCACCGAGACCTGCGGTTTTTTCCTCTCAAATGTTGTTCAATTCGCCATTCCTCTTCATTCCATGAGGCCTAGATCACTAACCGCCCCCTCTAGCAGACGGCCTTTAGTTTCCTGTTCCTCCCATCTTACTTCCTGGTTAATTAGCCCAACCACAATGAATATCCTTGCCATCTTCTCCAGAAACAGTGCCAGTGAGCTCCCCTTGCCTACAGAACTGCACACAAACCCCTTGGCTTGCTCTCAGTTTTCCTACCTGTGGTTCCACATTCCTGCTCCTGCTGTTCTTGGGGAAGAGATGGGTCTGTGATCCGCCCTCGGCTCAGCTCTCCCCTCACTGCGTGAACGTGGGCCGGTCACTTAATCTAGCCAAGCCTTCCTTTCTCAGCTCTGTACAAAATAACACCTGCCTTTCACACTGTTGTGAGGATTAACCACACAATGCAGACAATTCCTAGCATGCTCCATGAATAAGGCAAGGGCTCCACGCACTTGTAAGAAGACTTTGTTACCGGCCTGCAACTCTCAGCACTGTTCGAAGGCTCTCTACCTACTTACTTCCCACTCACTCTTTAAGGCCATGTCAGATTCCACTGTGATGAAGACAAATAGACTCTCATGACACAGAGGTGCTTGATCACATCCTATTCTTATCATTTCCTAATTCTTCAGGTGTGACCGTCTTGTCTTCCCCAATAGATTACAAGCTCCAGGAGGGCAAACTAAAATCTCATCCTCTGTCACTCATTTTTTGTTGCTTTTTGGCCTCATCTGCTCTGCGCATTCAGCATCCCCTTGCCCCAAATATTTCTGAGGCCCTCTGGATGCATCTACAGCGTTCATTAACATTTCCCCCTTGTGGTCTCCAGCCTCCACTGAGCACCCTAGGCCTCGTCCTCCTCCAGGGCTTCCCACACCATCTCCACGAACCATTTCCACAGGCACTGCTGCCTCTGCAGTAGGTGCTGTCACCCCCCTTGTCCCCATCACGTCTGCCTTCCCTGGAGGTTGTCATGTCCACTGACCATCATCTCACTGTACTGGGGCCCCTGAGTCCTGCTCCTTGTGCCCCAGTGTCTCAGGGGAGCTTTTAGGAAAACAGTCCTTATTTAGGGAAACGTTTTTCATGGGATATGAGTTTATGGGAAAGCAGCCAAGAAAAACACAGAGTGACAGATGCAGAATTCCCTACTCCAACTGGTAATTAAGGCTTTGCTACTGGGTTAAGTCTGTGGATCTAGTTGCCTCTTTCCTGAGGCTGGGTTTGCTTCCAGGAGCCCTCAGTACCTCAAGCAAGCAGACTTCTGATGAGCCCTGTTCCAGGTCCCCAGCCAGGTCTCCTTTCCAGCACCAGCATTAGCTTAGGACAAGCGTCACAGTCCTTAACAGCACCCTGCTGGACACACATAGAAAAATCAGCTAAAGGGAATTCCCTGGCGGTCCAGTGGTTAGGACTCCTCACTTCCACTGCAGGGTGCCCGGGTTGGATCCCTGGTTGGGGAACTAGGATCTCACAAGCCTCGCGGCATAGCCAAAAAAAAAAAAAAAAAAAAAAAAAATCAGCTAAAGGTCAGTGGACCAAGTATCTTATCATGTAATATAAATAAAATAATTTGGGGCATTAAAATGAATCTGCACCATGAAATTTTATTTTTTTAATTCCTGTTTTCAATGTCTTAAATTGTTCGTCTCTTTTATAAAAGTAAGACTAAAGGAACATAATGTCTGTTATTCAAAACATGCATATAGGGCAATTTATAGCACATCTAGCTTCAAATAACCAGGTTGAGAAAGACTAAACTTTGCAAAAGCATATGTTCAAAAAAAACTGATTTTTTTTTTTTTTTTTTTGCACTTTAGATAGCAAACACCAAAATACTTCCAAACCCTACAATGAGGAGGCAGCATTAAAGAATTTTGCTAAGAATACTTCTGAAGCTACAAAAATTCCTCTGGCCCGAGAATTCAAACTGCTCCCTCACCATTTTGGTGTCATAATTTGGTGCAGGTGAGCCTCATCTCCAGTCTGGGATGCTTCCAATTCTTCTGTTAACTAGCCCTAACCTTCCCTGGGAAGGCCAATGCCATCCTAACAGGCATCAGGGGAACCTCGGTGCCAGAGGCCTGGTCTGCAGGAGTCCTCCCTGATTCTGAAAAAGAAGTAAGAGAGGGAGTGGGGTAGTTTGAAGAAAATAAAAAGTAAGGGAGAGAAAGCAAAGTACTATGTTGCTCTATGGCTGACACTCTGGTTTTTAGTCTCCTAAACACAATGGCTTTACCTGGTTACTTTAAGGCTTTCAAATCTGAATATAACATCCTACACAAACACGTACCCCAGACAGATGCATATACACACCTTCACACAGAATCTTTCAGAATTGAAAATATTAAGACGAACCAACAAGGGATTAATTTCACTGTTGTTGCCATTTTCTGGTGACGTAAATTGGGGGCAGGAACACTATGGAATTGAATTTCCACATGATATGATATACAGACTAGAAAATGGCATGCACAGAACATTAGAATCAGAAGTGACCTTTGAAATCATCTAATTCAATTTCCTCAATTTGCAGATAAAGAAACTAAGGTCACGAGAAATGAAGTTGTTTGTTCAAAGTCAGGGAAATATTCAAAGTTAAGGCTGGAATTAGGACCCATTTCTCTCTAAAATCTACCTCGATTTCCCCTCTGAAGAGCTGTAATCTTTTGCCCAATTTGGGGCCTTAAAGCTGAAGTTGACTTCTTGACCCTAATGTTGTACTAAGGTATTTGCTAAGAGGTAGCCTGCTCAGGTGTAAACACGCTTTGTGGTTTCCACACCTCCTGTGTTTAATATGTTACACAGTAACTGAAAGATTTGAAAGAAATTTAATTGATACTTTCCTTATTTCTAGTGTTCAGTACTTTCATTTTTGAATTCTCTCCCTCTACATCCCCCTGCCTTGGCCCCAGTTTTGTTGAGAAGTCATTTCTGAAGCTTGAAGTTTTAGTAACTTTAAGCTATTGTCAGGAAACACAGGAAAATCAGTTCGTAGGAACCCCATCAGCCATGCCTGCAAGTCCTGTTAAATTACGTGCTTGTTGCTTTTTGCTGTTTAATTCCATAAGATCATCCTTCTATCACTTACCTTGGGCAGAAACTTATGGAGACAATAGACAATCTTGGCAGAAACTGAAGAGAAACTGTTGCCAGCGGGTGGGGGAAAAATGGATGTAGCTGACAAATTACAGGGTTGCCTATTCAGTCATGAGAATGGAAACATGTCTGTGGATCAATGTATGAAAAGGCTATTTAACAGGATGGGAGAAGTCACTTTAACACCTGTTTCCTCGGCAATTGAATGCGCTGATGCCAATCAACTCACAGGCTGAATCTACTCTCCGAGCAGAAAATGACCTCATCCCTTACTCTTTAAGGATTGCAGCAGCTAACAGGGTCTATTTTTAACAGGACTGGGCGCAATAAGCATGGCATTGACTGCTAGGAAAATTTGTCTTAGAAGGTCTGGCCTGAGGCAGTGGGGAATCAGAGCCAGGAGAGAAGTTGTAAGCTTGTATGAGCACGAGCACTTGAAATGAGAAGGGCAGAAAATAAAAATTCTGAATAAAAGGCGAACTCATTTTACCCTGCAAGTTACTAAGCCTAGAGTCATAAATGCCTCTTCATCTTGCAATCCATTCTCGTCATGGAAAAGTTTGTTTTGAACTGTAGCTGTCTGTGTTGACTTTGGTAAGGTGGAAATTCAAGCTTATTTATAGGGAAAGGATTCAGAGTAACCTCGGCAGGGCTCAGCTCCGAGCTTCACACGTTCCCCATGGAAGGGCTCCCCTTACCAGGACCATGCGATGAAATCTTAATATAAGCCTATTTCTTTTCCACATTTCTCCAAAACTTTAGGCTTCCTCCATGCAAATGTGTCACGATTGCATTTCATCAGAGACTCTTACTGAGCTTGGTTTTATCCTTTTCCATGTACCTGAACCAGCACTGTGTCTGCAGAGAACACAATATCATGATTATCTTGGCCTCTGAAATGTATTACTTATGCTTTCTTTTAGCTTTTCTCTTTCCCCAGGGATGAATGATGCATCTAGAGCACAGTTCCAAGTAGCTTACAGCTTTTCTGAAATAAAACTCAGTCTCTTTATTGTATCCCAAGTTTCTGGCTGATTCTTGACTTACATTTGGTAAGAGCCTCTTCAGTTAGACACTGATACCCTTCAGGACTCAGTGGGGTCCTGAGTGAGGTGCATCTCACTCAGGTATTTCCCCCACATTTGACAGTACAGGGGGAGAGACACATAGACCTGCTGTAAAATGGGGGGAAATACCTGAGTGAGATGCAAAGTGGTAAGTTATAATCAAATAATATATAGGATGTTGTGGGAGCTTGAAGAATGTGGCAGTTAATTTGGTCTGAGGGAGGGAGTCCAAGGAAGGGCCCATAGAGAAGAGATGTCTGGGCTGGCTCTTGTGGTGGAGAGGAAGAGTGGGTGTTTCAGTCAGGAAACATTTGCAAAGGCCCAAAGGTGTGAAGATATGTGACACATTCAAAGAATAGCCAGTAGTCTGATCTGGCCAGAGTGTGAAGTGCATGGGGTAGGGAAGGGGCGGGCTGGGTGGGGAGCAGTAAGACCTGAAACCAGAAAGGTGGGTTGGAGCTGAACTGTAAAGTTCTCTCTACCAGGTGCCAAGGACTCTGAACTTCTTTTGGTGAAGAGCAGAGAAGCCCTTGACTTATCAGAGCCATTTTTCTTCATGGATGTGGACATCACTTGATTCTTACCTGTGGGGGTTTTGCCTCTATGGGTCTGGCAACGTGTTCTTTAAACCTTTTCATCTTCCTCTTAGGCACCCAGGAAGACTACACTTCACAGCTTCCCATGCAGTTAGATAAAGCTGTGTGACAGTCCTGGCTGATGAAATGTGGGCAAATACAATAGACATTGCTCTTAGAAACCTCAAGTGGAAAAGTCTGAGACTCCAAAAGATGGCAGGCTCACTAGATGGAAGGATCGTGGATCCCAGAATCACTGTGGGAGGCTATCCACCAAATCCCCAACCGGACTTGATTGAGACATAAACTTTCTATGCCATTAAGCTACTGAATATCAAAGATCATCCATTACAGTAGTTCACCTCTCCTGATTCAATGGCTGAGGAAATTCTTAGGGCAAAAGTAGCTGCTTGCACAGATGGAATATCCCAGTGTGTGGACAAATACCAGTGGCACCCACTCGCTTTTCTCCAGAAGGACTCCCCGAGTGTGGCCATTGCAGCAGATTCTCTCTGACTCTCACTTACTGACAATAGGTGTGTGCTGCTTCCCTCATCCTTTCAGCCCTGGTTGACCATATCCATAAGGCAATGCAGGACCAGCTCCATCAAATCAAATCATCTCTCCCCTTGTTCCTCCTACACCATACACATCATTCAGGGTGTTGGTTATGTTTTATGACTCTTTCCTCAAGGCCACTCTTGACTTCATTTTAATTTGATTTAATCTGTATATAAAGATATTTATTTAGGGAGCATTTGGGAGCTGCACTCTGTAATAGGTCTAAGCTTCATGCCTCTCTGGAGATAAGTCTAAATGCAATTTACAGAAAATTCTTCTACCAGACAAATCTGAGCCAGTTCTGAAGAAACGGGAGTGGTAAAAAGATGAAGAGTCAAGGATGAGGAGGAGACCATATTTGGAATTCTAACACTTGCCTGTGATGGGCTGGTAACATGTGGCTTTAATCACGGTTTTCCTGACCATGTGGTTTAACAAGAGCTGGATTCCCTTTGAATCCACTCAGGCTGATAATGACAAATCTTTTAGGATTTGTCCTAAAAGATTGCCTTATCTGGGGTAAGATTCATGAATTTGAACTCTTTTCATGATCTGATACCTTAAGTTTTCATATTCTCAGGTTCTGGGTGAAAGTGTAGCAAAGCAATTCACAGAGGAGGCTGAGAGTTTATTGAACATGCTGTGATTGGATTACCTTCATGGTTTCAATATCCCTGCATTGAGCTTTATGATCTCACAAGTTACAACTGGCATCAATTTAATGAATTATTTCTTGAGGAAATCCATAACATCATTTTACAAAGCTTTATTATTGCCATATTTGAGTCTTCTACTAAAATTGTTTTTATTAAAGCCTGCTGAAAATTTAGACAAGATGGTTTGGATAGTTCACAAAAATGAGAGCTCCCAAAGGAGGCATCTGGAAAATGATTCAGCATCCTGGAGTAAGACCCCCTAGGATCACATCTTGGCTCTACCACTAAGGACTCTAGGACTTTGGTCAAGGCACTCAACCTCTGTGTGCCCAATGTCCTTCTCTATGGAGAGAGTTACAACATATCTATCTCATGAGGCATGGAGATTGCACCATTTGTTCACAACTACCATTTCCTTCTCCTCTTTTCCAGTTTTCCCTGTAGACATCCTCATCCCACTGACTGGGGCTTGGCTACGTGACTTGCCAAGATGGTCCATAAGCAGATGAGCCATTTGCCTCATCTGAGCAGAGGTTTTTAGAGGCATTTTGTGTTCCCATCAGCTCTCATGTTCTGCCCCCCATCCTGACACCATCAAGTCTCATGCACTGACTACTTCTTCAGCCTAGTTCTGGAATCAGAAGACACATGGAGCAGAGCCAGAATGAGTCCAGCAGAGCTGCAAATGTCCAGAAATTCCAGAACTTTTAGGGTTGAAAATTGAAACTCTCAGTTCTCACAGGTAAAAGAGTCTCAAATTAAGACAAGGATTGGGCATAGATCCAACATGCCCATTGTTGAGTCTGCTCATTAGATGTATATGGCCCTAGTAAATTATCTCAGTTGACAAAATGTCTCTGGGAAAAGAGAGTAAGGTACAGTCATCTAAATCTTAATGAGATCAAAGTACGTTTGGAGGCATTTCTTGAGAAGTTATGGGAGTGGCTGTTGACTTACATGGACCTTACTGCGATCAAATTGATTAAAAATGAAAGCAGTTATGTAGAGAGAGATATTACTGAAAGCACCACCAGCCTGGATTAGAAGAGACTATAAGTGTTCAAATCACAAAATAACGCTTGGGTCCCCAACCTCTTGCAGATGTGAAGCAGTCTGAGACAGCTTCTCAGCCGCAGATGGCATGTTTTCCAATACTCATTTCAGGAGAGACCAAGAAGCATAATGGAAAAGGAAGAACTGTCCAGAAGGTGGAGTCAAGCACCATGGAGAACACAGACTTAGAAGTGACTCCCAGAGAGTGTAACTGGAAGAAATCAAGGAGCATTCCCTACCATCAGGGTCAGGGAGCTTGCAGCAGTCACTCAGTGGAATACCGGAACTGTATAAACCAGTGACTGGCATGGACCTCCCATTCTCCCCATTCTTTAATAAGGGGTCCCTACTCCACCATTGTGTGATCTTGAGTGTTTGGGAAGCAGGGGACAAACAACTTGTCAAATGTAAAATAGACAGCTAGTGGGAAGCAGCCGCATAGCACAGGGAGATCAGCTCGGTGCTTTGTGACCACCTAGAGGGGTGGGATAGGGAGGGAGGGAGACGCAAAAGGGAAGAGATATGGGGATATATGTATATGTATAACTGATTCACTTTGTTATAAAGCAGAAACTAACACACCATTGTAAAGCAATTATACTCCAATAAAGATGTTAAAAAAAAAAAAAGGGCAGAAAGCAAACATGATGTGTAGCTCCAGATTCTGGACTTCTGAGCCCAGTGCCTGGTAGTTTTGAATATCTTAGGGAGAGGTGAAAGTGTCTTGTGGCAGAGAAGCAACTGGGGGCAGATTGCGTTCTTTGTTCATAGCTTTTTGTCCTCTCCCTGCCATGGCCAACCTTCTCGGTAGATAATATGCTTGCTTGCCACACCTGCTTTGGGTGTGGCTGTGTGGCTTGCTTTGGGCAATGGGACAAGAATGGATGGGATGTTTGTCATGCCTGAACAAATGATTCCAGAAGCACTGCAAGTTTTCACCAGCCTTTGCTGTCCCAGAGAGCGGCCTCAACCTGGTTTTTAGAATGAAAAGAAGTTTGGAGGCCAGCACAGGCCAGCAGAGCTGCAGCTGACCCTCAGCCCTAATGTAATGAGCCTGAAATCAATATCTGTTTTTGTAATCCTCAGAGATATTGAACTTGTTTATTACAATACCAAAGTTAATACATGAAAATTTTGAAAATTTGATGTGATAATAAATGCCTAATACAGTGTGTGGCACATCCTACTTCAAAATAAATGGTAAATTCTGTCATTGGTGTCATCTCTATATCCCCATTAACCTACAATAGCTCTAGGAGCAGAAGTAGCATTCTTTAATATTTATTGAATGATTGGAGTTATCGAAACTTATACCTTTTGTAAAGTTAAATAAGGTTACTGAAATAGAGAATCCCTTCACCAATCCTTATAAAAATCTAGTGACACCTTGCAAATTGTAAGGGACATATTTGTTTGATCTATATTTGAAATACCTGGACCAACTCTGCCCATTCTGGAGGAATTCCCAACAACTTACAAGGCTCTGTCTCCTGCCTCATAGGCACTACCTGCAGTGGCTGGTGCAGGATGCCCATCCCAATGAGGATGAGTGATAGCCAGATCAAATCATCATGGGATGTAGTATGCAAAGATACTGCAAGAAAAAAGACAAAAAGAAACAGAGTGTGTGTTGGGGGAGTGGTGACAAATTAAAAAGCATTGCCAGAAATTACACCACAGACCAGGCAAAAAATGGCATCAAGTGTATCACCATGAATTCACAAAACTGATTTATACTGATTTATAAAACAAGAGTTTAAAGTTGGGTTATGAGAACCCATTAGGAGATGAAACAAACCCTCACAGAAATATGAAGAACTTTGTTTTTTTTGTTTGTTTGTTTTTAATTAATTTATTTATTTATGGCTGCATTGGGTCTTTGTTGCTGCACACGGGCTTTCTCTAGTTGCAGTGAGCAGGGGCTACTCTTCGATGCAGTGTGAGGGCTTCTCATTGCAGTGGCTTCTCTGTTGCAGAGCATGGGCTCTAGGTGCATGGGCTTCAGTAGTTGTGGCACGTGGGCTCAGTAGTTGTGACGCATGAGCTTAGTTGCTCCACGGCATGCGGGATCTTCCTGGACCAGGGCTCGAACCTGTGTCCCCTGCATTGGCAGGCGGATTCTTAACCACTGCGCCACCAGGGAAGTCCCAGTAATATGAAGAACTTTGGAAGGAGCACAAAGGAGAATAGATACTGCTGAGAACACAGTAAGGAATGTGGAAAACAAGAGTGAGAAAGTAAAATAGAAATAAACAAGAGCAGGAATGGATTGGAGATAAAGGATAAATATAGAAGACATATTAATGAGATCCAGACTTAATGGGAGACTTGAATCTAAATTTTAGGCACATCTTATTCCAGGAAAAAAAACTTACATCAAATTATCAACACTGAGACACATCCTAGTAAAGCTACTGGATAACAAAGAAAAAGAAAGATTTCCTAACAATGGGAACATTCTAAAGTAACAAAATTCAGAGGAAAAGGAGGATATAAAGAGGAAAGTAATGTAGGTTTAGAGAGTTCCTTATCTTTCACAGCCAGGCATCAAAGCTGATAAACCAATTAATAGTAGTTTATTTTAAAATAAACATTGGACTTCCCTGGCGGTCCAGTGGTTAAGAGTCTGCCTGCCAATGCAGGGGACACGGGTTCTATCCTTGGTCTGGGAAGATCCCACATGCCGCGGAGCAATTAAGCCTGTGCACCGTGACTACTGAGCCCGCACGCTCTAGAGCCCTTGTACCACAACTGCTGAGCCCGCGTGCTGCAACTACTGAAGCCCGTGCACCCTAGAGCCTGTGCTCTGCAACAAGAGAAGCCACCGCAGTGAGAAGCCCGTGCACCGCAACGAAGAGTAGCCCCCGCTTGCTGCAACTGGAGAAAGCCTGCACTCAGCTATGAAGACCCAGTGCAGCCAAAAATAAATAAGTAAATAAATAAAAAATTTTTAATAAGCAGTAAGCTCGTAGAATTTTTAAAAAAATAAAAATTGAGAAAAATAATAAAAGTCAAAGAAAATCAGCTAGTAGAGGGAATATTGGGGAGAGGAAGTGGACATTAGTGATTTCAACATTAATAAAGTAAGGAGTCAAAGAATGCTGATCAAAGAAACAGAGGTCTTAAGTATACTATATTTTATAAAAACAAACACCTAGATAAAGTATTTAAAATTTTTCGTATTATCAGCAAAAAGAAAACACAGACCACAGAGTGAAAGATAGAAATGGAAGCATTAATAAAAGTCAGAAGTATATCATTAATTATGACAAAATTAAGATCTGTCATATCCACTTCAAGAAATTTATCCTACATATATATTCATATATGTGTAAATGATGTATGTAGAAAGATGTCTACTGAAGAGTTCTTTGTAATATCAAAAGACTGGGAACAATTTCAAAGTCTATTAATGGCAACTGATTAAATAAATTATAACACATCCATGAAATGGAGTACTATACAGCAGCCAAAAAAATTGAAGCAGCTTTAAATCAAATTGTTAGCTTTCACAATAAGGTAGAGAGCACACAACCATTTGTATGAAATATCATATGCCCATATAACATAAGAAGCTCTGTATGTGTGTGTACAGGTGTAGGCATTGACTATCTCTGGAAGGATAAAGAAATGGTAAAAACATGTCATCAGAGAGGGAAATTGGGTCTGTGGGAGATGAAGACAAGAAGAGTTCGCCATGTACTCCTCTCTACTTCCTGAATCATGTGCCTGGGAACATTCTATCTAGTCAAAACCATATAAATTAAGAAATTTACAACCACCAATCTACTCTTGGTAGATTATTGATTGCCAGGGATGCCAGGAGAGGGAAATTGGGACTGTCAGCTAACATCTACGGGTTTTCTTTCGGGGATCCTGGAAATGGTCTAGAGTTAGTTTGATAGTTGTACAAAACTGTAAAATATTAAAAACTACAGAATTGTTTAAGATGGTTTAAATGGTGATTTATGTTATGTGAATTTTATCTCATTAAGAAACAGAAAATCTTTCTTTTCATAGGAAAATATATATATTTGTTTGTTTGTTTGGCCGTGCCTCATTGCTTGCAGGATCTTAGTTCCTGGACCAGGGATTGAACCTGGGCCACAGCAGTGAAAGCACCGAGTTCTAACCACTGGACTGCCAGGGAACTCCCATTCATAGGAAAATATTTTAAACTGAGTATGAATAAACATTATTTAGTTTTAACAAACACAAAAAAAATTAAGTAATTTACAGAAGGCAAAGATAACCTTAATCGTGTTATGCAAGTGCCAGTTTATAAAGGGTTGGGAAAGGGAGATGGTTTGACTCAGAATAATTCCCCACCAAGAATGCCTCTGAGTGCTGTGAGTGTCCAGTCTGCTTCTGTGTCCCATTGAGAGTTCAGGTTTCACTTTTGCCTTGGAGCCACTTAGAGCTTGACTTAGAAGGGACTTGAACCCAGAGATAACCCTTTGAACTAGATAGAAATGGTCCAGACCAGCAGCCTAATGCCTGCTTCAAGAGAGGGTAGAAAATGGACAAACTGTATGCACGCAAATCAGACACAAGGAAGCTGAGTGTAATCACACTGAAGCCACAGTTTGACAGAGGTACGGAGTGCCAGACCAGCCTGTAACGCCATTGCTAAGTGCTCTTCAATTTCTAACATTTCTAACTGAATGTCCACTCCCACTAAGAGCGCCCTTTTGCAGACTTCATTTGAAGTGAGAAAATGTCTTGCTTTGCCTCTAGTGTGTGGATTTTTTCAGCTTTCTGCTAATAGATTATAATCTCTAGACCTAGGTCTGAAGGACAATTTACACAAGACTCTTCAAATGGTAGTCCACAATTTGCTGTTTCAAGGCATGAAAAAATGAATCCCAATGCCTAGGAGGAAAAAAGAATTATAAGGGCAGCCTCCCTCTTGAGAGTTGAATTTGATCCTTTAAGGCTGGCAATTCAATCTTTTAAAAGGCACATCTCTGTTCTAATCAATCAAGCTTTCATTTCCATCAGCAATAACCTCGCCTAGGCACTCAAGAAATCAGAAACTAGAGTCTTGGACATGAAAAGTCAATATAGAATTTTCTACTAAGTTGACTTGGTCGTACAAACCTACCCAGGATTTTGTCAGCAGGAAATCTGATGTTCCAATATACCATGGGATGCCAACACCATCTATCAGCGCAAATCTGTCACATTAAATAGAAAAGATGTGGTTTGCATCCGGGGCTCAAGGAATAGAGTGATAAATTTGAGAAGAATCAAAGATAAGCAACAGCCTCCAGTGTGCTTTCCAACCTCTCATCTTGGGTTTATTGTTTTGTGATGACTGTATCCGAGGTTGATTGATTAGATATTCTGGGCCTTAGGTGTTCTGATCCTAGGTACTTAGCAAGTGGCTTTGCAGATGCTCTTGGCAAATAAAAGGGTCAGAAGCCATGGAGGTGATCCAAGTCCTCTGTCATCTTCATTAACTAAGCTTTGTGT
Source organism: Eschrichtius robustus (assembly GCF_028021215.1). NCBI lineage: Eukaryota > Metazoa > Chordata > Mammalia > Artiodactyla > Eschrichtiidae > Eschrichtius > Eschrichtius robustus. Next base: position 184,057,005 of record NC_090824.1, read on the forward strand.
GAAGTGATAGGAAGAGTCATACAATCTAGGTGACTCACACACAATGAAATTTACGGTACAAGACATTTTTAAGGGATGTTTTTCTCCAAGGTGCCACATTAGAAATTTGTTCAGGGGACATCCAAATTTCCATAAGACTAGAAGAAATAATAGTTTAGGCAAACATATTCTAAGGGTTGAATAGTCAATATTATATCATGATGGAGTTTGTATCTTAACTTACTGATGTCTGGGTAGTTAATGGATGTGAAGTCACATGGCGTGGCTTCAGGTCGAAGTCCTCACCCCCACCCAGACCACAGTAGGAGACATGTAAGATTTGGAAGCCATTTGACTTTCTAAGCCTGCAAAACAGGGATCAGAATAGCTGGTTTTCCGGGAGGGCAAAGGAAATGAAGTGTGTGATTATGTTCTGCATTCCGTAAAAGTTACGTCTGGGCAGTTTTCAGTGGTAGTAGTTCTGGGAGCCTCACGAGTGCACTGCATCTGTACGTTTTATGGCGATTTCCCAGTCAGATACAACTCTTTAAAAAAAAAAAACACTTTATTGATATATGATTGACATACAAAAAGTTGTACCTGTTTAATATGTATCCAACTTGATGAGTTTCGAGATAAGTATTCACCCATGAAACTGTCACCACAATCGATGCCAGAAACATCTCCATCACCACTGAAAGTTTCCTCCTGCCCTCATTATTTATTATTATTTTTTGTGTAACCTAAGGTTTACCCGCTTAGCAAAATCTTAAGTATACAATACAGTGTTGTTAACTACAGGCTCTGTGCTGTTAAGTAGAAGTCTAAGGACTTACTCATCTGTATAACTGAAACTTTTGGATCTAATTCTTAGTTGAAAATTTCTTGCCACTAGTATCATGAAACTTTTTTATAGCTTAGTTGGAAACTAATCCTCTTCATATGTTAACAGTATCATCATAAAACAAAGGTAACATTGCATTTCATGACCCTTTTAGATAAATTCTGATCATTTCATTAGACATGCAGTTAGAAAAAACACTTGTTAGGACTGCATATTTAGATTTTCTTTAAACAATCTAAGCCTCTCTCTACTGCTTTTTGTTCAATGAATACACAAAAGTATTCTGAGTCAGTAGAATTGCTTAACAATCTTCTTAAGCATTTATCTTCTAGGTATTTAATAGGACAAATTTCAGCAACGCCATCTCTCTGAATTGCTCAGCTGCATGTAGGTATGATATTTACCCTTTGCTACCGACTCGTCCTGCTGAGCCAACCACCATCGTAGGGCCTGAGCCAGGAACGCGAGCACCAGCATATCAGTGGAGGGATTTCATGCTGGCAAGTCTCCGAAGATGCACACAGGATGGAAAATGAATCCATCCTGTGGCCAGAGTTGGAACTACCTAGAAATCCTCCTGACTCCCTAACGACTCTGGTTAAGACAGCCTGGTAGTAGTTGTTTTTAATTAGCACACTGCGTGAGCTTGGGCACCCCAGGGTTCCTTTCATCATGTGAGAAGGGGCAGGAGACAGTTACATTCACAGTTACTTAAAGGTTTAAACAAGCACATCAGTCGCTTAATCAGAGGCTGTGCTGAAAAATGTTGTCGCCCAAGAACCAGTTTGTGGTTTTCAAACAGGACAAATGGGTGTGGGCTGAAAATGTGGCATAACCACCCAGAAAGAACTGAAGTTGCCAAACAGGAGGCATAACTACACACCCTGATGATATTCTGTTGCCTGGTCACTCCCTACAACATAAGCCCACGTCAGTTATCTGTAAGAAAATTAAGTTGTGTATCTGAAAGTAAAGAAGGGCTTAAGGCATGACTTCACCTATCAGTGCGGGTCTGAGGGCAGCACCAGGGGGAACCCTAGACATGAAGGAGACCCCAGTGCTCCTGCCCTGGCTCTGTCATTGACGAGAGCAAGTCTTGCAAATGCTCTGGGCCTCCGCATCCTCATTCATAAAATGGGAATAACCATCCAGCTGCATCTTCCTTGCAGAATTGTGCTGAGGCTCAAGAAAACCCATCATCAAGTATCTATGAGCTCCCAGTGTTCCCAGAAATATAGATCCTGAGGGGGGATGGCAAGTGGGTGAGAAAGAGTATCTGGCCTTGAGTATTTCACAACAGATTTTGTAGGAGATGGAACTCAAATCTGAGAAACAATAGTAAACCATTGGACAGTATTTGCCCAAGGACTCAGTTTCAGAATAGAACCTCTAATTTCTCTAAAATTTCACAGGTAAGGAGGGAGTCCACTGAGGGGCAACAGCTGGGCTGGATTCTGAATGATGAGAATTTGGCTGCACAAAAGGAGAGAAGGACAGGTGTTCCTCATGAGAGGAGCTGCAGTCAAAGAAGACTTGAAAGGAACAGGGACCAGGGTTATTCAAGGGGCTATGAAGCGACCGGCAAAAAAGTTAAAGAGTAGGGAATAAAATTGTATAGGTAGTGAGACCTGATTAAAGCAACAGTGAAACCAGATGGAAGAGGTATTTAGGAAGAAAGAGAAATAAGGTTCCAGGATAGTTTCAAGCAATAGTGACCCAGTGTTGAAGGAAGATTAGTCTGGCAAATAATACATAGGCTGGTTAGACCTAAGATGGAAAGGAATGTGGAAAATTATCTACTACCCATTCTTAGTAGTGGTAACAGAGAGAAATGGAGAGGTAACAGAAGCATGATAAAGGAAAAAACTGAAAAGCGTAAATGACTAACTGGATGTACAGGATAGCCTGGGTGATGACTGAAGTTCCACTCTGGCAGTACAGACTGAGACTACTTTGTTTGCTTTGCTTTCTTGGGCCATCATTTCAAGCCATTGCTCTCCATAGTATTGTGAATGCATTCATTGATGACAACAATTTTTCCTCTCTGCACACAGCTGTTCATCACATGGTTCTGTAAGTGGGATTTTCCTGATTCTTTCCATCTTGATTTAACATAAACTCCTGCTCTCCAGCTTTGCAATAAATGTTTATCATTGTGTCCTTTTCATTGTTTTTTTTTTCACATTATAGGGGTGCCAGAAGGAGAAGAGCGAGACAAGGGGTCCAAGACAATATTTGAAGAGAAAATAGCTGAAAACCTCCCAAACCTGGGAAAGGAAGCAGTCACCAAAGCTCAGGAAGCACAGAGAGTCCCATACAGTCAAGACACATTGTAATCAAAATGACAAAACTTAAATGTAAAAGAGAGAATACTAAAAGCAGCAAGGGAAAAGCAACAAATAACATACAAGGGAACTCCCAAAAGGCTAGCAGCTGATTTTTCAGCAGAAACTCTGCAGACCAAAAGGGAATGGCATGATATATTTAAAGTGATGAAAGGGAAAAGCCTACAACCAAGAATGCTCACTGTTTTTTTTAACCTGTGGAACTCTGAAGCTTGAAAGTAGACTTGTAGAATTCATCATTCTTTATCTGAATCACTACACTATTTGTATGAATTTTAGCCACTGGATCTTAGTGGCAAGATGCAATTCCAACTCAGTCCATTAGATGGCAGACAATAACTACATTTTCCCCATCCCATTCCAAAAAATAAAACGACAGGATGGAAAAACTAAGCACCATGGCTCACACATTTCTGTTTGTCCTCTAACCTCTTATAAGAAAACAAAAACTCTCATACCTACATCTATCTGCATTCCGCTGAAAAAGTGAGAAGGATTTTCAGACTATTGAGACCTGAGTACACGCACTTTGTTTTCCTGAAGTTTTTGGTTTGATTGACTGTTTGGTTTTGCCCAGGAAGGAAACAGTGGAGGGAACAAATAATGAAAGTGGTCTTGATGACAGTATGAAGTGAGATTATACTGATTATAATACAGTATTTATTGATTAATTTTTGCAGGGCAGAGTTGGGGGAGTTCCGGTGGGAAGGGCACAGGGGGAATATACAGATGGAAGCGATGATCAGGATGAACAGCAATGAGATTGTTCCCAAAAGCCATAGGTCATCATCCAAGAGCCTGTGCCACCGTTTCAGAAGAGCCCTGACACCCCAGGGCTGAGAAACCCCAGGTTACTTAAGGGAGACATTTAGTTTATCCTTCTGCATCTGGATAGAATTGTACTCAGTTAGTAGAAAGCAGCTGACAGTGGACTTCACACCTGACTCTAATATGGAATTGCTTTGAAGAGTGACCCAGGATAACTGCCCTGCGCGATTCGGTGAGATCTCGGGAGGGAGGGTAAGCACCTCAGGAACAGCAGCAGCAGCGGGGGCGCCGGGACCCGGCACCCCGGCCGGGACGGAGGACAGCAGGTGATGCCGCGCGACGTGGGGACGCGCCCCGGGGAAGCTGGCAGTTCCGGGCAGGCAGCGTGGACTGAAATCTCTCCAGGAAGAGGTAAGTCTTTCTTAATCGCCTCTCACCTTTTCACTGAGGAGGAGCTGCCCAGGCCAGCCGCAGGCTCCAGTTGGCGCTCACGTGATTTCTCTTTCCAGTTTTCCTCCGGGAAGCGCGCGCGGATCTGCTGAGCATTATTACCATATATAGAGAGAAACTGCCGGGCGAAAAACCCCGGGGAAGCCTGAGTCAGTTGCCTTAAGTAGGAGTGACTGGTGGTGGTGGGGGGGGGGGGTGTCAGGACAAACCTACCCTTCAGATCAGAAAAGGGAAGTGTTGCAAATGGAAATCTAACGGCAGGAAAGGTTGGTAAACAGTTATTAAAATTCTGGAGAACTAATGAAAGACAGTCCTTTCTCAACCTTGACTTTTAAAAATAAGTTCCTACCTTCTTCCTACATGTACTTGTTTTTTATTTAAAGAAAACAAAAATATTCTAAATGGAGTCCAGGTGATGATCTAGGACAAAATCTCTGCGACTGAAGTATTGCTGTAGGTTAAAAAATAATGCAAAGTACATATAAGGCAACCTTGCTGACCAGTCGAAATGATTATGGATGTGTACAGTAACTGCTTTGATGTTTGTGACATAATTGTTACTGGCAGACTGAAAAATAGAACTACCAGGGATTTTGACCAAAAAGATTTCAAAAGGAGGGAAGGGACTTTTGGATGAATGTCTGGAAAAGAATCAAAAGCTTTTACACTTCTTCCCAACGTTTCTATTTTGCCAGTGTGTCCATAGCTCAGACTACCTCAGTTTTCCACTCATAAAATGGTCATAGCATCTGTCTCTACTTAGTTTTTAGTACTCTATTAAATTTTTCTGTGATTATGCCCATAAAGCTTTTTGAACCTCTTGGAAGCAATATATACTCACTCTTTAAACTTTTCTGTCACAGCCTATTATCATCTGATCATCAATATATGGTTTTTTATGTTGTATATAGTGATATTATCAGATAACAATAATCAATATATAGTTTTTATATCATTATATTGATGATCAGATGATAATAAATAATGTCTGTAACATGGGAAATTTAAACATTACCAGAATGAGCCCATGGGCTTATTCTTGGATTCCATAAAATTGACCAGAAAGGGGTGGGGGGAATATCTATTCTGTGCAAATTAACTAGGAAAATACCTCTATAATGCTGCTAAGATTAAATGAGCAAGATAACATAGGAAACCAAACAATTACCCAGTAAGCATTTCCTTGCATAAAGTAATACTTTTGCAAATTTCCAAATATATCCAAAAAAATAATACTTTCCCACTAAATTGACTATCTTTCATTTCTTTAAGAGAAATTAACATTCTCATCATGGAAAAATCAAGCAGGACTGAAATGCAAAAATGAAAAATGTGAATATCCCTTATAGTCTCACACTCCCAGAGACCAGAGAGATCAAAAATATCCTACCAGACCTCTTTCTAAGGATAAACACACATGCACACACATGGATGTGATCATAATATAGATAATGCTCTGCAATGGAATTTCTTCACTTAACGAATTTTATATAAGTTTACAGATTAATATGTGTAAATCAACCCATTTTTTGTATTGGCTGCAGCCATTGACTGATAGAACTGCCTATCAGTTGTATCTCCTCCTAAAGAAGTCTTAGGGTTCCCCTCAGTGATGTTTCCTGATTACAAAAAACACTGCGGTGAGCATCTTTGAATTCTTACACACCCATGACCAAGTATTCCCCTAAAGGTATATTATACAAGAGGAATTTCTGGGTCAAAGTCAACAGACTTTAAAATGTTATAGTTTCATTTCTCTCCCTTTCCTCAAAAGCCTTTACATACCTACCTACTAAATTGTACGAGGGTCAATTTTCCGTTGTTGCTGTTTCTGCAGCTGAAGCTGTTGTTGAGATATGTTTGAAGTTTTACCAGTTTAACCATCATGGTATTATGATCAAAGACCCCTCCCCAGGTGTATCAGCTGATCCAACCAATCAGTGTCCGCTCCCTCGGCTTTCCACAGCAGGCGAAAAGACAATGGTGCCCACTTTACTCTTAGCTACATGGGTATTTAAACACTGAGCCCTGAAAACGCTCTCTCCGGAATGTGGTTTAGACATGAAGTGTGGGAGACGCCCTCACTCCCCTCCTGCCCAAGTCTGAATGGTGGGATTCTCACTTTCCCACAGTCCCAAGCAATGATGAGCTTGCCCAGTCGTGCATGAGAGAGAATCTGCAGAGCCTCCTCGGGCCCGGAGTCAGTTTACCCACCAGACACAGGGAAAGAAACGGTGAATGAGGTGATGTCAGCCATGAGCTCATGTCTTTTAACACCCAGTGCTTCGGTCCCCAAGTCCATTTTAACACCCAGTGCTTTGTCCTTTGGCACAGATGACTCTTCTGGAGGGGAAGCTAGGAAGGGCATGGTGGTAGGCAGGTCCCATGAGGGAACACTGCAGAAAGGTCCCCTCCCCTATTGTTTCTTCCTCCTCTCTCTTCCTCTTTTTTTATTTGAGGTATATTGACATATAACATTATATTAGTTTCAGGTGTACAACATGATTTGCTATTTGTATATTTTGTGACGTGACCACCCAATAAGTCTAGTTAACGTCCATCACCACACACAGTTACAGTTTTTTTCTTATGATGAGAACTTCTAAGATTTACTCTTATCTTCCTCTCATGATTTATCCTTCATTAGACCAGTTCTTGTATGTTTTTCTTTACTGACTAGGCAGTTCTATGTATTATTTTAGTTCTACTGGTGGTCACTATTATATTTTACCAAAGACATGTGAGTCTACATTTCTCTATCAGAATCTATGTCAAATTAAAACATTGTCCTGGACTTCCTACCCCGATGGGAACCCTTTGCAAGCTTTTATTTTTCCCTCCCTCCCTTCCTCTTTCCTTTCCCCAGGTTTTACTGAATAATCTGCCCAATTTTCCAGAAGCTCTAATAATTATTTTCTTACAATATGACTTCTTTTTCAAGATTACTTTTAATTGCATCACACTTCATTTCTCAAATTTTATTTAGATTTTACTCTAAATTTTATTGGATTTTTACTACTTAGTGTCCTTTCTTGTATATTGTATCTTTTCCCTTCCTATGATCTTTACTCTGATTCAGATTTTATTTAACTAAAGCATTTTCACAAGTAATTATCCAAAAAGTGTACACGGTTGGTATACTATTACATTCTGAATCTCTGAATATCTATGATGCTGAGTTATCATTCTTTTCATTGTTAACTTGTAACTCTGGTAAAACCTCACACCCTTCATGGTTCTTGATATTAGAAATGGGCTTTTGAAAAATAATGCTGTCATTAGTCAATGAACATTTTCAATCTGCAGGCACAATCCTTTCTCCAGCTCTGAAGAATTGCCTTTTATTATTTCATTGATTGTTCATTCTCTACTGCTTCCTTTTTTTTTTGCATTTAGAACTCTGATTATTTTTAGATTAGACTTCTAAATCTGTTCTCCAAAGTACTTTTCTCATGATCTCTCTTGTGTGTACACTCCATCAATATCATTCAGATTTTGGAATTGTCTATTACATTATTCACTGTCATTATTTAGATTTTTATTCTGGCAATTACGGTTTAAAATGTTTGTCAAAGAATTATTTTCAGAGCATTTATTTTGACAAAAACCTGGTTTGTTTGTTGGTTTGCAATATCCTCTCAAATCTCGTTGTGAATATGAACTAGGATGTTTCTTCCAAACTCTCTCCTGGTTCTTGTTTCATAGAGGTTCCTTTGTTCTAAATGGTCATCTTGGCGCTCCTCTTCTGACCGGAAGATTCTACTTCTGTAGTTAGTGATGTTGTGGCTGTCTAGCTTCTTTACTTGTATTAGCTGGAGTGAGTCTCTTTAGCACTCACATTGCTCTGGCTCTGGGATCTCCCAGGAAGAAACAGTCTCGACCAATAGCGAGTGAGCCTATTCTTAGGTGGGTTGGAGGTGAGGGCGTAGAGCAGGTGGATCCCTTTCAGGTGTGCCAGAGGAAAGCCAGCTGGCGTGCCGAGTCCTCTCCACAAGGCAGGCAGCCATGGGGCCAGCTGGGATTGGAGCTATTCCTCTGGCCAGCTGGAAGGATTTAGGCTGGTGAAAGGATGCCCTCAAACACTGATCTGACCATGGAGTCCAAGGGTTTCCCCGAGGAGAGGTGAGCAAGACCACACAGGCTTTCTTGTAATCGGACTCTCCCCTGTATGGCCTCTGTATTAGTTTTCTGTTGCTGCATAACAAATGACCACAAACTAATGGCTTAAAATAACACACATGTATTATGTGATAGTTTGCACGGGTCAGGAGTTCAGGCGTGTCCTCTGATCAGGTGCCGCCAGACCACAATCACAACGTTGTCCGTGGCTGCTGTTCCCACATGAGCCTCTGGCTCCTCTCCCAAGCTCATTAAGTGTATGGCAGAATTTGGTTCCTTGCCAAAGGACCGAGGCCCCTGTTTTCTTGCTGGGAACCGTGCTCAATTCCTAAGGCCACTTGCAGTCTGCTGCCACGTGGCCCCCGAAGGCAGGTCGCAAAGCAGCTGTTTGCAAGTTTCCAGGCCAGCAGAAGTGCATTGCTCTGACTGCAGTCTCCTTAGAGTCTTGCTACAAGAGTGTCTTATGAAACGTCATGCAATCAGGGGAGTGACTATCCATGCCATCAGCATTTGCCATGTGACACAATCTAATCAAGGGAGCAGCTACCCTTCGTATTCAAAGGTTCCCTTCACGTTCAAAAGGAGGGCATTATCCAAGCCGTGTACACCCAGAGGTGGGACTCTTAGGGAACCCTCTTAGAGTTCTGCCTTCCACAATCTCAAGAATGTAAGAATATGTTCCAGTTTCCACTGGTGGGATGAAATTTCTCCTTCTACATTACTTGAGTCACTTTAGCAAAAAATCAGGGAGGGAGAGTTGTGTTTAAGACACTACATCGTTATTCAGGTAATTAACTTTCTACCTAAATGAATTGATGTTTTTAACTTTTTGTTATTGTGTTTACCTTTTTAAAAAATGTTCTTCCAACAAATCAACTAATCTGAAATGTAAATAAAACTACTTTATAAGGTTGAGGCAGTGTATCTGTTTTAAATAATAGACTTTATTTTTTAGAGCAGTTGTAGGTTTTCTGAAAATGGGGCATGAAGTACAGAGAGTGCCTGTACACCCCTGTACCACAGCCCCCAACGCACAGTTTCTTCTATTATTAGCATCTTGAGTTAGTGTGGTACATCTATTACAATTGATGAGCCAGTATTGGTATATGATTATTAACTCAAGTCCATAGATTCCATTAGGACTCACTCTTGTTGTATAGTCTATGGATTTTGCCTGATGCACAATTGGCATTTGACATGTACACATGTACACAGCATCCATGACATGTATCTACCACTGCAGTACAGTACAGTATAGTTTCAACTCTGTATTTTTTAATCAAAAAAAAAATTTTAAATCCAACCTTTGTCCTGTCGTGGATCACTTATATGATCCTTTCAGGCAAATGTAGGGTGTCCAGATAGCTATGTCATGGGTTAGCACATAGCAGAGCCTTTTGTGACTGCATAGAGGTTGGCCTGAGAGCCCTGATATCCAAAATCAATTATTAGGCATGACGTGGTTCAATCTGTTTAAGAACACAGTCTCTAGGGGGGGAATTTTAAGACAGAGAGGGTAGTTTAGGTAATAATACTAATAGCATGATCCAGACCAAAGTCTAGCGGCACAGCAGAACAATGAGTTGCCAGAAATAAAATTATCTTGAGGATGCCCTGCAAAAGATTGTGGAGAGAATGAGAAGCCAGGGAGAAAATATTTCATAAGACACGTCTGATAAAGGACTGTTACCCAAAATATAGAAAGAACTATTAAAACTCACCAATAAGAAAAGAACCAGGTTTTAAAATGGGCAAAAGATCTGAATAGACACCTCACCAAAGAAGGTATATGGATGGCAAATAAGCATAGGGAGAGATGCTCTACATCACGTGTCATCAGGGAAATGCAAATTAAAACAACAATGAGATACTAACACACACCTATTAGAATGGCCAAAATCCAGAACACTGATACCACCAAATGCTGACAAGGAGCGTTTGAACTCTCTTTCGTTGCTGGTGGGAATGCAAAATGGTACAGCCACTTTGGTAGACAGTTTGGCAGTTTCTTACAAAACTAAACATACTCTTACCTTATAATTCAGGAATCACACTCTGGCATTTAGGCAAATGAGTTGAAAACTTATGTCCATATACCAAAAAAAAAAAGAGTTCTCAAGCCACGAAAAGACATGAAGGACACCTAAATGCATATTGCTAAGTGAAAGAAACTAGTTGGAAAAGGCTACATGCTGTATGACTCCAGTTACAAGACATTCTGGAAAAGGCAAAACTATGGAGACATAAACAGAGTGGTTGCCAGTGGTTAGGGGAGAAGGACGGATGGCTAGGCAGCCCCAGAGAATTTTCAGAGCAGTGAAGCTATGACACCACTTCAGGGCAGCTCTCTGCACTTTCTGCTCGATTCTGCTGAGAACCCAGAACTTTGGTTAATCTAAAAAACAAAGTCTATTTAAAAATTATCTTGAGGACAATGTGTTTCCAAACCGGTAACCCAGACTAAAGCCAAGCCCCACAGGATTTGTGAAGGCTGGCTTGAACACACGTGTGGCTGATGCTAAGTGTTCCTTCCAGCCCAGCCGCTCTGGCTGGCACAAAGCCTTTCCCCTGGAGCGCTGGCTGCGTGTGGCTGTATTCACTGTAGAGGCAGCTTGACTGAGCACAGAGCAAACTCAACTAAGCTCATTCTCTCTAGCACTACGATGGGGATCAAGACAGAGCAGTATTGTGTGGAGTAGACTAGCCACCTCTTTTGCCTGAGGGTGACAAATATGCCACAGAACTCCATTTGGCAGTGAGAAACAATGGCAGTGCTAAATTGTTCAGATATAAGTATTGTGCTCTCTTGGGTATAGGAATCAGACAGACGACCCTTTGAAGGACACTGAAACCCAAGGGGGGTGCTTAGGTGAACCACAAGGGTGATGGAAGGAAACACTGAAGGGAGGGTTAGACACTGATCTCCTAGATAATCTTGGAATTGGAGGTTTCCATTTATTTTGGAAAAGTAACATCCACTCACACATGACATTCCAGATCTAAGAATGTGTAATTTATTTTCTTCTGAATTCTTTGATTTTGTTGTATGTCCTTACATTTCCATCTACATATTTGGAACTCAAGAGTATACTTTGTGCAGGAGACGGGTTTGGGAAGCAATCCATCCACCTTAGAGTCTATATAAAAAATAGTTTAGTTAACATTGTATCCACAGAAGTTTTTATAAGGTTGCTTCAACCAGATATCCTACCTATGACTCCAGAGAACAACAGATTGAAATCATAGCGTATTTGGCGTATAACATAATCATGTGCCTCTGCTTTCTCATTAGTGTATGGAGATCCCTAGGGAATATCCACAGCAGGAGGTAACAAGGAAACCCTACAACAGCTGCTTAGATGGAGTCTCTGAGTTGCTTTGGTTCTACTTTAATGTCACTGGGTTCTTATGCTCGTTTGTTTCCTTTCTTCTTCAGCTTCTTACTCGATTAAAAACTAGTCAGGCCACACCCATCAGAAAGGCTATTATAAAAAAAAAAGAAAGAAAGGAAGGAAGGAAGATGGAAGAAAGGAAGGAAGATGGAAGAAAGGAAGGAAGAGAGAGAGGGAGAGGGAGAGAAAGAAAGGAAGGAAGGAACAATGTAATTGTTTGCTCTCCTCATTGTATATTTTTCACATTCAGATATAGATTTGATTCTGAAATCAGAGTATCACAAAACATGAAAGCTGGAAGAAAAATTATTTAGCCTAGTAAATTATTTAGCAAAGTAATATTTTTTTTCAAATAAAATTCTACAGGGTTCACTAATATAGCAAAATAAAAGATTAAAACTGGTACATAGCCTTCTTGGATAGTCAGTTTTCACGGCTGGGCCAAAAACATGACATCAATCGTGGAAGACTTAAGCATATTCAAAAGCTCCTGATTCCTGAGGTTCACCTGAGCTTTTAGGCATCCACAGAGCACAGGTTGAAACCCCATATCTAGTACTACCCCTTTGTTCTACAGATTTAAGTGATCTGCCTAAAACATATAACTTTTTTGTTGTGATTTTCAAAAAGTAGTTCTAAGTTGCAATTGAAAATTGAAATCGTTTATTCTTTTACTCAGTTTTATAAATCTGTAAAGCAATTGAAGATTAGAAAAGTCCGAATGTCAATGAGGCCAGTTAGGTCAATATGGTAGAGTACAAGAGTATGGACTTGGAGTCCAAAAATCTAGATTCTGGTTTTAGCTTTGCTGGTCACTAGTGTGTGACTAGAGAAGAATCAGCTCACCTTCCTGATCTTGATGCTGTGTTATGTCTGAAAGTAAGGATAATAATGCCCAGTGCACCTAGTGTCTGAGGCTACCACGTATGTGTGAGTTAAGTTGATATTTTTGAGGATGTTTTTGCCATGGTAGAAGAAAACGATAATAGCGATCACCAAAACGGCGTTCTTTTAAGTTTAAATAAGAAGGTGTATGCATTTAAAGCTGTATATTAATAAATGTTAAAAGTTTATGTTAGTCTAAATATTTTTAATTTATAAAAATACAGTGTTATCAATTTTTAAAAAGCCAAGTATAGTCTGTGAACAAGTTTTGAATTCTACATCTGTCATTGGGCAGGGATTTCTAGAGATTTAAAATAGTGGTTATTCCCGGGCTTCTCTGGTGGCGCAGTGGTTAAGAACCCGCCTGCCAATGCAGGGGACACAGGTTCGATCCCTGGTCTGGGAAGATGCCACATGGCCTCGGAGCAACTAAGCCCGTTCGCCACAACTACTGAGCCTGCTCTCTAGAGCCCGCAAGCTACAACTACTGAAGCCCACGCACCTAGAGCCTGTGCTCCGCAACAAGAGAAGCCACCACAATGAGAAGACTGCACACCGCAATAAAGAGTAGCCCCCACTCGCTGCAACTAGAGAAAGTTTGCACGCAGAAACGAAGACCCAACGCAGCCACGAAGACCCAACGCAGCCAAAAGTAAATAAGTAAATTTATAAAATAGTGGTTATTCTTGCATCAGTCAATTTCTCCTTCACAGTAAGGAAAATATAATTTATTGGTCCCGCAAATTTATGATCACTCCATCTACTCAGAGTTCAGATTACATAGTTCTTTCTCTTAATCAAATTTACATTTGGAATGCAGGGTTTTAAAACATTAAATTTATTATTCTATTAAAATAGTTCTATTAATGTAAAGATTTTAAGCTACATGCCTTGATAAGGTTATTCCTCTTCTGGAATGAACAGAAGCACAAAACAGGTAACAATAATTCTTATTTCATACTGATTCCTTTAGATAATCATCAAAACAACTAAAACAGAATACATCCCTATAAAATGTGAAATTATCTTTCTCTGTCATGGATTCTTTTTTTAATCAGCAATTTTTAAAGAAAAATCAGTGCTCTAGGGCAGGAATTGGCAAACGAAGGCTTGCAAACCAAATATAGCCCACTTCCTGTTTTTGAAAATGAAATTTTATTGGAACACAGCCATGCTCATTTGCTTACATTTTGTCCATGGCTGCTTTTGCACTATGACTGCAGTTGAATCATTGCTACAGAGACCATATGGTTTGCAAAGCCAAAAATATTTCCTATTTGATCCTTTGTGGAAAAAAATTGCCCACTCCTGATCTAAGGACTAAGTACAGGAAAAAGAAATAGATGGTCCACTTTCTTGCAGCAATGGTTTAATCAAAAGTTTCTAAAATATGAATATTCCGCACTGGGTTGAAAAAGAGGCATTCTGCCTAATGCTCATGAAAGCCTTACCTTGAAAGGTCACCCTGTGGTCAGTGTTCTTTACTGCTGGATGCCAGGAAGTGTGAGTTCCTTTCCTCTGTCTGTGGAAACAAAGACCAAGTAGCTGTGTCCAGACTTCATAGGTGATAAGATTTTTTTTTAAGGACAGACAACAGTGATATATAGACACCAAATAACAAAATGATGCAGGTCCTTTTCACAGATTTTTGGATGGGTGTTTGGACCACCTTGACCTTAATTGACTTTGAGAAGCTGCTTCTTTGAGGCCTCAGTTTTGGGGATGACAGAGGGTGGTCAGTGGCATCGCAGAGGTGTCTTTCCTGTGGTCCCCTCTCTGCAGTCTTGGGAGAAGACTCTCTCCTTTTGTAGGAGAAATGTTGACTGTACTGGCCACAACCTTAACCCCTGGGTACAGCCAAGCCTCATGCTGGTTCCACTCTTTTCAGACTTCGTCGCTATGTAAGGCAACACATTCCACTTTTGCTTAAGTGCTTTGGGTTTCGATTACACACAATCACAGCAGTTCTTCATCTGAATGGTCTCTGCAGCACTAACATCCTATGATTTTTTTTCAATTTTTATTGGAGTATAGTTGATTTACAATGTTGTGTTAGTTTCTGCTGTACAACAAAGTGAATCAGTTATACGTATATCCACTCTTTTTTAGATTCTTTTCCCATATAGGCCATTACAGAGTATTGAGAAGAGTTCCCTCTGCTATACAGTAGGTCCTTATTAGTTATCTATTTTATGTATATGTACTTAACGTCTCCACAGAGACTTTATTTTTTATTTTTTTAAAATTTATTTATTTTATTTAGTTTTGGCTGTGTTGCGTCTTCATTGCCATGCGCAGGCTTTCTCTAGTTGCAGTGAGCAGGGGCTACTCTTCGTTATGGTGCGCGGGCTTCTCATTGCGGTGGCTTCTCGTTGCAGAGCACGGGCTCTAGGCACACGGGCTTCAGTAGTTGTGGCTCGCGGGCTCTAGAGTACAGGCTCTGTAGCTGTGGCGCACGGGGTTAGTTGCTCTGCGGCATGTGGGATCTTCCCAGACCAGGGCTTGAACCCATGTCCCCTGCATTGGCAGGCGATTCTTAACCACTGTGCCACCAGGGAAGTCCTATCTATTTTATATATAGTAGTATATATATGTCAATCCCAATGTTCCAATTTATCCCCGCCCCCACCTTATCCCCTGATAACCATAAGTTTGTTTTCTACATTGGTGACTCTATTTCTGTTTTATAAATAAGTTCATTTGTACCATTTTTTTAGATTCCACATATAAGCAATATCTTATGATATTTGTTTTTCTCTGACTTACTTCACTTACTGTAATAATCTCTAGGTCCATCCTTGTTGCTGCAAATGACATTATTTTGTTCTTTTTTATGGCTGAGTAGTATTCCATTGTATATATGTACCACATCTCCTTTATCCATTCCTCTGTTGATGGACATTTAGGTTGCTTCCATGTCCTGATTTTCCACCCCCAGGAAGCTCATCTATGAGGGCTGCTGCTTGTGATGTTTAACATCAGACCTGCATTAAAATTGCAGCTCCACCATTTGTTCATTGTGTGAGCTTTTGAGCTTCAGGCCTTACCTCTATAAAATGGAGATAATAATACCTGCTTTCAAGATTGTTCTGACGGTGAAAGGAGATTGAATATTTGAAAAGCGTAAGGCATAGAGGAGACAATAAATATTCTGAAAGTGTTCCCCTAGTCGTCCTCAACCAAATCAGGAACAATGGAGTCAGAGGTCCCAACCCTCACCTCCTCCAACTCATCCTATGCATACTCGTTCTTCTAGAATTAAGTCAATGGTTTCTTCTTTGGGAAGCCTTCCCTGCCCACCCACCACTCACTAAGCTTAACTCAATGCCAGTTCTCAATGATCTTACAACCCTCTGAGATTAGCACTGACAACATTTATAGCACTTAACCCAGTTTTTAAGACTAGTTTTCCACTTTATTTATAGTAGCAATAGATGTTCATTATTTTAAAAATTGGAAAATATAGAAAAGTACAAAGATAAGCATAATACATGCACAAATCAGCCATATTCCCATTCCTACAATTCAGGCATAAGTGAGAGATAATTCCCTCTCTCTCTCTCTCTTAACCTACACGTATTGATATTCATATGCTTTCAGCTGCAAGTGAGAGAAAACCAGGACTCAATATTCATTTGTCTTAAACAATCAGAAATAATTGGCTCATGTAAGTCCAGAGATAAGGTGACTTCTTAAGAAGGACAATTCATTAAAAGTCAGTCTCAAGTTATAGCAACAAGGAACTGGGACTAAAACAAATTTAATATTCCTTAAGTGCTATTTTGAAGACTAAATGAAAATCTGTCAACTATATCTAAATATCTAAATAGTTGAAATAAGCGAGTAAATTTAGCAAATTGGCCATATGGGGAATTGATTACAGTGGGTGGGCATTTGATGAATTGACTTTTGGCCACTGACCTACGGTGGATGATGCCAAGGTTGAGTGACCAGTGGGTTAGCAGCTGCCCCCTCCCCTATCTGGGCCTTCCCATCTTCCCGCCTTCTCCTGGTGTCAGCTCCGCCCAGCCTCGCTGCATGGCAGCTGCATGGTGCAGACATCATGTGCAGACCCGCCAACATTTAGTAGAAACAAAACTTTGGTTTCTTGCCTCTCTTTTCAAGACGGAGGACAACTTTTCCAGAAGCTTCCTCCCCTCCCCAAACATTTCACTGGCCTGAAATGACCTCATACCTACCCATGTCTCAACCTACCACTTGCAAGGGGCATTCATGGCGACCACTGGTGATGGGCTCCCCAGAGCAGGGCTGCTCCCTGAAGCACACAGCTATGCAGAGGCAGGTAGAAACCTTGACAAAACCATGTTGTTAGGGAAGAGGAGGGAGATGGGGCTGGGAGGAATCAACAGTTCCTGCTACCACATCTTTTTGATTTAACACATATAAATTTCCCTATGACATTAAATGTTTTTGAAAACGTGAAATTAACTAAAAATATAATTGCACGAAAGCATCATAGTTTATTTAACAAGTTCCCTGTTGAATTAGGGCAATTCAAATTTTTCACTATTATAAATCACTCAGTGTTTTGTCCTAAAACTATCATATTAATGTTCATAAACCATTTCCTTGAAAAATGCTATTTCTCTTACTGAAATAAGTATTGCCATTGATAGTTAGGTGTCCTTAATTGTTCAAGAAAAAGTTGTATGTATAACTTATATTATACCTACAGCCTTTTGTAACCTTTACCACCAGCTCCTTTGTTGCCTCACTTTCCCCCCTAACTAGAAGAGCTCTTGGCCAACTCATTTCAACAAGTGTTTACCGATGATGTTGCCAAGCCCCACAAAATGAATAAGAGCTAATCTCTGCCTTTTTGAGCTTATAATTTAGTAGAGTTTTTCCTGAGTTAACCCTCAGCAGCTAGCAGTCTTTCGATGATCAGAACTGTCTGATCCATATATTTATTTAATATTTCTTGAGCATCTGTCATTCGCCAGGCCCTGTCCTAGGATCCAGGGGTGCAGTGTCCTCTTGGAACTTGCTAGCATCCCTAGGCACTGAGAAAGCAGTCCAAGTGGACCTTTCCAAGTTGTTCCTCCTACCTATTGTCCTCAGGACCTTGTCACTCAGAAAGGAAACATCTGGCCTCCCTGCCTTTTTCTGAGTACTTTTGAGGGAATGGATTCATATATATTTTCTTGCTTTTGGCCTTGTCACTGATGTCATGGATAATGTAACTTTCTCAACAAAGGCCTCAGTCAGAAACTTTAATTTGACAGTCTTTGTTTCCTAATGCAGTTGGTAGCTCACAAGCAAGGCAGGAAGTGCTGCTCACAATGAACTTGGCCAGCTGTGGCTGCAAACCGCATGGGAGAATTCAAATCCTGCTGACCCAGCCAGCCGACTGCATTCTCTCCCGGGACCTGGAACCTACCCAGGCAGTGAGAGGCCAGAGAGCGCTGGGCTCCGGCTTGGGACTTCCGTTCAGTTTGGAATTTTTCAGGACAAAATTTCATGCTTACAAATTTCATGCTTAAACACAAACAGTTCTGCAGTTGCCCAGGTGAACTCGTTTTTTTTAATTTTACTGAAGTATAGTTGGTTTACAAGGTTGTATTTAATTTCTGCTGTACAGCAAAGTGACTCAGTTATACATATATATATTCTTTTTCATATTCTTTTCCATTATGGTTTATCACAGGATATTGAATATAGCTCCCTGTGCTAGACACTAGGATCTTGCTATTCATCCATCCTGTATATACTAGTTTGCATCTGCTAATCCCAAACTCCCACTCCTTCCCTCCCCCACCCCCCCCCTTGGCAACCACAAGTCTGTTCTCTATGTCTGTGAGTCTGTTTTTGTTTTGTAGATACATTCATTTGTGTCGTATTTTAGATTCCATATATAAGTGATATCATATGGTATTTGAACTTGGTTTTTAAAAAAAGATATAAACATTTCATTTTTACCAAAATAAAATTATAAGAATCTTTCTACCTTTTTGTGGTCCACTTAAACCTACGCAGTTAATAATTCCTTTTTTGACTCAGGGACTTGATTGGGGAAAAAAATATCTTGATTCATAGAATTTTAGAGTTAGAAGGACCTTGGAAATCACCTTGTCCAATGATGCACAAGCCCGGCTGCCCATCCAAACCACATGGGGAGTTTTTATGAATATTGTTTCCCAGGCTCCACCGGGACCAAAGGAGTCAGATTCTCAGGGCATCAGGTCCCGGTGCCAGAAACATTGGTCCAAACCTCACATTTCACAGATGAGGAAATTATGGGCCAAAGATTTGTGGAGTCACACAGTCATATCATGTCACTGGGGTTAATACATTTTTTTACTCAAACATAAGCCTCTTTCTTTAGTTTATTACCCGAGAAATTTCAGTGAAGCTGGAAGAGAGGCACTGCTGAGTCTTGAATCCTCGTAAGGACATGGAGAGAGGTCAGTAAATGAACAGCAGGGGCAGAAAAAGCAGGAGAGCCAGGGAGGTCTGCAGAGTCGTCAGCGAGATGGCAGAAGCCATCAGCAGGCGGTGATCTGAGCGGCAACAAGGCAGTCTGTCCTGCTCCGGGAGCAAGGCCTGCCCCTGGCCCGCACCCCTCCTTTCCTGCACAGACTGCAGAGCCGGGAGGGGCTGAAGGAATGGGGCCTGCAGAGCCCCATCACGTAGAGATGCAGCAGCAGGATCTGACATCCGGTCTGGTGCCGGGAGAGCCTGACTCAGGGCGATGTAACCGTGACTCGGGCGGCTGCTCCGCTCACCCAGCGCACAGCCGGCACTCCCTGCCCAGCAGGCAGGAAAGAGGCATAGGTTCAAGGTGGCAGCACTACACACACCTTCAGCTGAAGCCCAGGCCTGCCTGTAGCCTCGGGCTGCTCTTTTCTGCTTAATGTAGATAAATACAGAAAAGGGGCATGATATAGCTTTTTAGTAGAAAAACAGCAAAGGTTATTATTTTTTTAATGATACATATTTTAAAAAGCAGACTTAAATAGAATTGAAAGGAAGATAACTTGCTGGGACTGAGTTCTCCAATAAGATGCATTTGTCCCGCAGGTATATATGGAGCACCTACTATGCACAAGGCAGTATTCCAAGCGTTGGTTTCTGGAGCTTACATTCTTAGAACTGAGATCATAAATATCTTGGTAATCAACAAACAAGTGCATAAATGATGGTTTCCTTTCCTTGGAGTAACAGCTTCCTGATGTTTTTTGAGCTCTGCTTATTTCAGTATTTAAAAGAGCAGCAATTTAATCAAATGAGAAGACCTGAAATAAAGATTGTGGCATCCTAGCAAATAGAAAGGAGGTATTAGGTTAATTGTGCTCTTACGTAGCATGTTAGATGGAACTCCATAAAGCCACACGTTATTGTGAAAAGCAAAATTTTGTAAAGTCCGACCAAGAGTCAAAATCCACAAAATATAATACTCCATGTGTTTTTACTCTTGTGTCAACCTAAAAAGTGCTGATATATAATTTTAACAATATTACCAATTGCTACAATTTATCGAATACTATGTGCCAAACAGTGTGCATTAAAAAAAAAATTTAATCCTGACCACAAGCTTTTGAGGCAGGTCTTATCCCCATTTTACAGACGTGATAACTGAAGCACAGAGAGTTTAAAAAACATGTCTATGATTCCACAGCTCTTGAACCAAATCTAAACCCAGTTAGTCTGATCCCCAAGTCCCCATTATTTACAAACAAGCTTGCGTGCCTCCCCAGACATCCTCGTGAATCTGTCACGCGTTATAGGTGGGAAAAGTAGAGCACAGTGGTTAAATGCCTGGCTTTGGTGTCAGGCACATCCTCTTTCCATCCTGGCTCTGCTGCCGCCTAGCCAAGCAGTGCCTGCCTCACTGACTTGTCCTGGGACCACAGGATAATCCATGTTAAGCACATGGTACAATTGTTGGCTCTCAGTTCTCAGTCCATGCTGACCACGATAACTATGGTCAAAAAGATGATGGTGGTGGTGACCGTACAGCAGCAGAACCTTGGCTTTGGTATGAAATCTATTTCTTAGTTCAGTCCTTCAAATTCTGAAGTTTGAGTTCCCAAATCTCCTAAAACTGATGGCAAATTGTCATCAGATTGCTGGCTTGTTCCTTTCTTAACTCATCGTCACCATTATTGACTTGGGAAATAGTAGAATGTCATTCTAAACAGCAAGCGCTTTGAAGCCAGGAGAGGGTGTAAATCTTTATTCTGACATGTACCTGATATGCAACTTTGGACTAATCATTAAATGTCTAAGCCCATACTTCTCAAGCTGTTTAAGGGAAGGATCAATTTCTTTCTTTCTTTCATCCTTCCTTCCTTCCTTTCTTTCTTCCGTCCCTCTTTCTAACTCCCCTTCCTTCCTTCCTTGTTTCCTTCTTCCTTTCCTTCCGGTTATTTCTAAAACTATTGTGGACCGATACTGTTGCAAAATACAGTGGAAATGTTTTAGCAATGTCAAATTGCTACAAACACACCTAAATGATTTCAATTTCAGTTCTAATCTCACTGAGGACATTAGCAGTTTGTGGACCTCAGATACATACTTCTCTTAGCTTTTATTTCATAATCTATAAAATTGGGGCCCTACCACTTTTTTCACATGATTGTTACGAAAAATCAAGTGAAATAATGTGGATAAAATTCTTGCCTAGTGTGTCATGAGCACTGAAGAATTGGGAGCCCCTTAGGAGTGCCTATTCCTGGCCTGTGCCAGAAACAAGGATAGAGAGACATAAGCAAGAGCTGTAAAAAGTAGGCATCTCAAGTATTCACAGCTAAATCCCATATGAGTCCATTTTCTCCCTGTCTCTCTGGGCAGCTGAGTTGCTCCTTGGGAAATATATTCTACAACTCCAGTTTTTTCAGTGATGTTTTAAAAGGGGTAAGTGACCAGCCTGGGCTAATCCCTGAGTCACGCCAAAGGCCTGTGCACTCTGAACTCAGCCTGTGGTTCCATTTTGCTCAGTATAAGGATAACCCTAGGACGTTACTAAAGAGAAGCAGTATGGACATCACCATGCCTGTCTAAGAGTGAGTGCATTATGGACAGGATTTCAGTTGTGGTTCAGAAGTGAAATAGCTCTGCCTGTAATGCCTAGTTAAATTAACCTGAGACAACACTGTTAAATTACATATTTAATAACTGTGTAATCACTCCGTTGATAGTATCATCCATTTGGCTTTAGAAGTGGGATGAACAGAGTTCCCAGTGGAGCTGAGAGAGGAGCTGGAGCTGCCCTGGAATGCTACCCACCAGAACAATTCCTATACTATACAGTGATGGGACAACCAAGAAGCGTAGCTGAGTCACATCAGCTATCTCCAGGCAACGTTCGAAGGCTTGGTGAGTGTCTAAGTGATTAAATCATGATGTTGACAAGAGACAGGATGACATCTCCTTGGTCATGATATTTAATTGAACCTGGCACAAGCTGCAATGAAAGCACCAAAAAACATAAATAGGAAGATGACAAACATCTCTAAGATTTGTTTGATGACTCTAGCCCAGACCTCTCTTTGAGCCCCTGGGTAATGATGAGGCCTTGGGGTAGTTCCAAAGTCAGAACCACAGACCTCAAGTCTGAGCAGCTCTTTGAAAACTCACTGCTCCTTCCTTGGTCCTTTCACGCCACGTAGAGAAAGCACCTTTAACCTTCTAGCTGTTTCACTTTGAGCCATCCTGTGTGTCTCTTCTGCCTTCGGTTTTGCCTGTCTCTTTCATTTCCGCTCTCTGGGATGGCTCACGTAGTCTTTGCCCCTCTCTCCAGCCTCACTTTTTAGGACAGTTTCTCTGCCCCTTATATTTGACTTTCAAGTTTCATAAACTGGGAAAGAGAAGAGCTATCAGTACATATTTCTGTGAAAGAGAACATTATCAGAAGTCCTCTAAGGAGAAGAAAACTAGAATAATACTGAAGATTGCACTTTCCAAGGGAACCTACAATAAAATCCATAAAAGATTTTTAACAATTTTATAAATAACTAGAATTGCTGTGGACTAATCAGCTGAAAAAGTTTGAAATGTTATATCAACATTTACTAAGAAAACACTACTCACAGTAAAAGATTTTGTGATGAAATTTAGCGGAGAAAAATTTTAAATTCTACACTGGCAACGTCGAAAGCTCAAAAGCAAACTGCGAATCTATCAATACTTGTAGCTAGAGGCAATATTGTCTTATTTTACAAATGACATTAAGATTACAGGAAAACAAGAGGAAAGGGAATTTATTTTCAATGAGTTACAGGAAGTTCAAAATTTCAAAATATAAGTACAGGTATCCAACCCAACACTGGTAACATCAAAATCTAATCAAAATGGAATAGTAACGAAAGCTGTTTTCCTTCCCATCCATTTTTGCATAACATCCTGATTGACCAGCTGCAAGCATTTTAGCATGCTTGAGATGGCAGCTCTAATTTACATCGCAGGCTGTCTCAGATTAGTCATCCTGCTGTAAAAGCTGTGGCCTCGAGTAAGTGTAATCTTTTATGAGAATAATATCGTTAAGTATCTCTTGTAACATCTGAAAAAAGTCTGCTTTCCGCTTTGTCAGCCTAGTGCTAGCCCCAATTTTTCTCTTTAATAGCCCAAGGGAAAAAGCACCCATAGCTCTGAAAATCTACACGTCTAGGGAGGGATGAGAAATCACGTAGCATGTTTCTCAGGCTTCCAGTCTGAATGACCTAAACTATTTAGTGGCAAATAAAAATATAGCCTGCTTGTGAAGATCTCCGGAGATGATTATGCAATGACTAATTCCTACTCAACAATTCTTTGTCTTATTTAACCAGAATCCAAGGGCTGAGTACATTGCATTTCTCCGCTGAGAAGCAGGAGAGCTGGACCTCCCCCCTGGATGGGACGGCAGCGGACTTGGGTTTCATGGGATGTGTTGTCTGAGATGGTCTGGATATGCCAGCAGGGCTGAAGCACTTCAGGGTTATCAAGTGTGAGGTGTTTTCTGTGCATAGATACACGAAATCCCCAGCCCTTCAGTCGTCCCTGAGCTTTGTCTCTCACTTGAGCGTTTCACCCTGGTGAGAAGGCTCACTTTTACTGCTTCCCCACGGAGCTGTCTCCTATCACGCCCCGGACTCCACCCCACTTGTACATTCAGATATTTAATTCAGCGCAGGCTTCCATTTTCTGTCTCAGAGCTATCGCTTTTGAGACCTCTTCATCCTCACAGCCACCAAAAGTTGACTTCTTTTCCTCCCTAGAGATGGGAGATATTTTTTTCACCCAAATATAAGATTTTTTTTCCCTTTTATTCAAATTACTCTTTTCAATGATAAAGAGAGAAGTTGCAGGCTGTGGTAAGCTGTGGCTGCTGACTCAGTCCTGAACGCCCGCCTGCAGGAATCCTAATCACACCTCAACAAAGGTGCCAGTGGCTCTAGTTTCTACTCTAGTTGCCGCAGCTAGTGAACACTGTAAATGCTACAGTGCTAACGCCAACCAGTCACTTCTGATAGCTCTGGGATCGGATTCCCCGCCCGGCTTAGGCCGGCTCTGAGCTGCAGAGACTACCATCTGACCAGCTATGCTGTCTTCTCCTCCTCTTTTTCTCTCCTCTCTCGTATTTTTTTGCTTCTTGGTTATATTCAAGTCTAATCTCTTGAAGCCCTGCTCCTTCCACACCCATTTTGGTCAGTAGGGTGTGGGTCCCCAGGTGCACCAGGGCAGAGTTAACATTTTTCAGAGCGCCACGGAGAACAAAGTTGAGTGGCTCTACTTTACTGAATAGCGTGGTGGCACTGGAATGCTATTTTCAGTAGTACCCAGCCTTTACTTTTCCTGGTTCAAGAATCCTACTTGCTCTGGTTTTTTCCCTTAGTGTTTTAGCCTTCTGTCCTTTAATCTTCCCTGTGGCTCCTCTCTGAACTTTTCCGATTGCTCTGAGGCAATCAGTGCTTTACACAGCATTCTTGGAAGGCTCTAACCAGCCCCTTAAGGAAATTACATGCCAAAGACAATAAGGAGCTCTTGAGTGTTGAGGGTACAGAGCAATGCCCCTGGGTAGTTGCCCCTGCCCAGCGGGGCCGGTGAGGCTGGAACCAAGGTGCTCACAAGTGTGGTCTTCTAAGATGTTTTAAAGGAAGGGAGTTCACATAGGTACCAGCACTACTATTTTCATCACAGATAGTATTTCATTTGACTTTTACATTATATATATTGTGTCATCTCCTTCATTGTCCGTAAGAACCCTAAGAAGAAGGTCACTGCATCTCCATTTAACAGGTGAAAAAGCCAAGCTCAGGGAGGAAGTATTAAAAATCAGAATGAGATTCCAGGTCTGTCTGACATCAGAGTGCAAGCTTTTGTACTAAATCATGCTGTTTTGCAAAATGCAGTAGGCAAGGAAAGACTTTTCTGCCTCAGAAACAGCCCACCAGAGTGCTTTTGGGTCCTCCTGAAATTCTCAAAATGGCATATTCATCCCCATAACTTTGCAGAAACCAGCAGCTTCTATTTTACCTCTCCTTCCCCAGCTGAATACTGCTTGGGAGGGTGGGAGAGGGAGGTGGAAATATAATGAGAGGCAGAAAAAACATTGATGTGGTATCAAAGATATAGGATTATTGTTGAAAATAGATTTTGAGATGCATGAATGGGATTTCTAAGAGACTAGATTCAAATTAATGGTAACTTGTCTATGCTAGGAATCTTCTTGATTCGTATAGCATGCTTTGGCTGCAATTTCTATACTAGTGGAGTCTGCAGGCGTGCCATTTTCAGACTGACATTTGTCAGGGGCTCTACACTGTCACTGTTCACCCATCTGTCAAATCTGTAGATAAATGGTTTCCATCTTGAGTGTATGTAAATTACCTTATGTTAATGTTGTCATTTATTCTTTCTGGGGTTTTCATTATTTTTTTTCCCTGACTCACTTTCCAATACACCAATCTGCTTTTGATACTAATTCTGTTTTCCACAATGTCAGCAATCCACACAGAGTACCAATAAATGAGTCTCCTCTGTACTGCCTAGGACTGACTATATATCTCTGACTGACTCAGATTCACTCCTTAAAGAAGGAAATTCAACATTTTAGAAGACAATTATGGAGTAAGTTGTGAACATACCTCATCATCTATATACCACACAGTATCTTCTCTTTTTTTAAAAAAGGGTGTAATTATAATCACCAAATATTATTTAATGTCCGTAAGGGTACAATTGGTGCTGTACTAGATTTGCTTCATTCTAAAAGCCAAGGTATTTGGAAGAATAAGTCTTTTCCTAGAATCATCAGAGTTTATTCTCCTGAAAAGTGGGATTTATTCTGAAGTAGGTACTTACTTTCAAAAATAGCTTCCAATTTTTTATGGTTATTAAAGGTTTATGTTTTGGGGGAAAAAAGAACATGAAGAGATCTATTTATATTTTTATAAATGTGTAATTTTAACAATTTTAAAGTATGAAAATTGCCTTATCATTTTTATTTACTCTGATTATGATTAAATTATATTTATTTATTTACTTATTTTTGGCTGCATTGGGTCTTTGTTGCTGCACTCCGGCTTTCTCTAGTTGCTTCAAGCAGGGGCTACTCTTCGTTGTGGTGCGTGGGTTTCTCACTGTGGTGGCTTCTCTTCTTCCGGAGCACAGGCTCTAGGGTGCAGGCTCAGTAGCTGTGGCACACGGGCTTAGTTGTTCTGCGGCATGTGGGATCTTCCTGGACCAGGGCTCGAACCCGTGTCCCCTGCATTGGCAGGTGGATTCTTAACCACTGAGCCACCAGGGAAGCCCGATTAAATTAAAATTAAAACTCTTTCTTGTTTCCATCAATTTGAGGAAAACCAATAGAAAAGATTAAGTGCAGTGGACAAATCTGTATAAGGCACAAAGTTAGAGTAAGATGGGAAGGAAATCCAGAAATATGGAGGGAATTTTATTTGTTGAAATGTTGAAATTGTAGAGTATGTTTTAATTTCTATATAGTTTAAAATGCAGCATTTGTAATACATAATAATTTTAACCCTATAACGTAAAAATTTATGAAAATACACAAAAGCAGAGACTAATATTATGAACCATGATACATCTTTCTCCTCTTCAAGTTTTCTTTTCAAGAATTTTACTTGTAAAAACCAGGTCAGTAGTCCTGTAGAGTATCCCATATTCTGGAGTTATTTGATGTTTTCTTGTGGTGTCATTTAAATTGTTCCTCTATCCCCTGTATTTCCTACTAATGTAAAGTAAGATCTAAATACCTGATTAGATTCTGATTTTTTTCTGCACAACTATTCCACAGGTGGTGCTTTGTACTACATAATGTATCACGTTAAGAAGCACCTGTCTGGTTGACAGACTTTTAGTAATGCTTAGATGACGTGAGTTCAGGTGGGAGAAGTCCAATCCTTCTCTTGTGCAGCCCTCTGCCAAACTTTACCTAATAGCTTTTAGAAGAATCAGTTATTGCAATAGAGATTGCCAAATAGTATTTTTTTCACTTTTATCATTACTTCTATAGTTGTTATTGATGGCTGTCGTTCTTCTGTAAAGAAGAGCTTTGCTTAATCAAATACACTAATATAGATACTTTGCCAATCAATTCAAACAAGAAAGGCAGGATAAATGCTTAATTCTTTTGTTCTAATTACCAGTTTCCAGAGTAAGAAGTTAGTACTCTGGCCACCTCCAATGGTGACCAAAGAGGGTCTTCTTTTGTTGTTGTTGTTTTTAAATTTTTGTTTGTTCACTTTTTAACCATTTCTGTTTCTTCTTTCTTAAAAATGAACTCATTACAAATGCAACAAAAAAAGAATTAAATACCTAGTAATAAATCTAAATAAGGAGGTAAAAGACCTGTACTCAGAAAACTATAAAACACTGATTAAAGAAATTGAAGACAATACAAACAGATGAAAAGATATACCATGCTCATGGATTGAAATAATTAATACTGTTCACATGACTATACTACCCAAACAGATTCAATGCAATCCCTATGAAAATACCAATGGCATTTTTCATAGGATAAGAAGAAATTTGTATGGAAACACAAAAGACTCTGAATAGCCAAAACAATATTAAGAAAGAAGAACAAAACTGGAGGTACCATGCTCCCTGATTTCAAAGTATATTACAGGGCTACAGTAATCAAAACAGTATGATACGGGCACAGAAACAGGCACAAAGATCAATGGAACAGAATAGTGAGCCCAGAAATTAACCCACACTTATATGGGTAATCAGTCTATTACAAATGAGGCAAGAATATACAATGGGGGAAATACAGCCTCTTCAATAAATGGTGTTGGGAAAACTGGACAGCTACCTGCAGAAGTATCAAACTGGACTACTTTCTCACACCATGCACAAAAATAAATTCAAGACAGATTAAAGACTTAAATGTAAGACCTGAAACCATAAAACTTTTAGAGGAAAATACAGGCAGTATGCTCTTTGACATGTCTTAGCAACATTTTTTTGGATATGTCTCTTCCAGCAAGGGAAACAAAAGCAAAAAAAAAAGAAATGAGACTACATTAAACTAAAAAACTTTTGCACAGTGAAGGAAATTATCAACAAAATGAAAAGGCGGTCTACTGAATGGGAGAAGATATTTGCAAGTGATATACCTGATAACGGTTAACATCCAAAATATATTAAGAACTGATACAATTCAACATCAAAAAACCAAAGAATCTGATTTAAAAATGGGTAAAGGACTAGAATAGACATTTTTCCAAAGAAGATAAACAGATGGGAACAGACACATGAAAAGATGCTCAACATCACTAATATAAGGGAAATGCAAATCAAAACCACAATGAGATATCACCTCACACCGTCAGAATGGGTGTTCTCAAAAAGACAACAAATAACAAGTGTTGGGGAGGATGCGGAGAAAAGGGAACCCTCACGCACTGTTGGTGGGAATGTAAATTGATGCAGCCACTGTGGAAAACAGTATGGTGATTCTTCAAAAAGTTAAAACTAGAACTACCATATGATCCAACAATTCCACTCCTGGGTATTTATTCAAAGAAAATGAAAACATTAAGATATATGCACCCCTATGTTCATTGCAGCATTATTTACAATATCCAAAATATGGAAGCAACCTAAGTAACCACCAATAGATGAATAGATAAAGAAGATGTGGTGTATATATGCAATTGAATACTATTCAATCACAAACAAGAATGAAATCTTGCCATTTTTGACAACACGGATGGACCTGGAGGGTATTATGCTAAAGGAAATAAGTCAGACAGAGAAAGACAAATACGTATGATTTCATTTATATGTGGAATCTACACAAACCAAACAAATGAACAAACATAGCAAAACAAAAATGGAGTCATAGATACAGAGAACAAACAAGTGGTTGCCAGAGGGGAGGGAGTGGGGGAAGGAGAGACGTAGGGGAGAGAGATTAAGAGGTACAAACTTTCAGTTACAAAATAAATGAAAAAAAATAATGAACTCATGAATTTTTATATATTCAATGTGTTTAAATCAATTGCAGTCATTTTTTCTCTTCAGTGCTCAAAATGTCCCATCTCTTTTCAACCCATCTCTGGTTCCTATGTCCTTTGATATGATCCAGTTAATCCTGATAGTTTCCTTGGTTTCAGGCACACATGTATACACACACACACACACACACACACACACACACACACACACACACAGAGTCTCAATCCATCTTGTACATTTCCTGTTTCAAGTTTGGAATCAATCATTTTCCAAGCACCTAACAGGTGGGGAATTTCCAGTAGACCACAATTTCGACACTACGGGTGATCATTGCTTCTAGGCTACCATTTGTCTCTAAGTCTTTTCAGTGTGTGAACTAGGAAATATGCATTTTTAAAAATTGTGTGAAACACAAAACATAAAATTTACCATCTTCACTATTTTTAAGTGTATAGTTCAGTAGTATGAAGTACATTCACATTGTTGTACAACAAATCTCCAAAATACTCTTCATCTTGCAAAACTGAAACTCTACACCCATTTGTTGTTGTTGACAACTCTCCATTTTCCCAACCCCTAATCCCTAGCAACCACATCTTCACTTTCTGTCTCTATGAATTTGACTATTCTAAGTACTTCATATAAGTGGAATCATACAGTATTTGTCTTTTTTGACTGCCTTATTTCACTTAGCTTGATGTCCTCAGGCTCATCCATATTGTAGCATGTGTCAGAATTCTCTTCCTTTTAAAGACTGAGTAATATTCCCATTGTATGTATATACTGTGTTTTGTTTATCTGTTCATCCATGGATAGACATTTGGATTGCTTCCACCACTTGACTATTGTGAATAATGCTGCTGTGAACATGGATGTACAAATATCTTTTGGTGACCTCGCTTTCAGTTCTCTAAGGTATGTACCCAGAAGGAGAATTGCTGGATCATATGGTAATTCTATTTTCGTTTTTTTTAAAAAACCACCATACTTTTTCCACAGCAGCTGCACCATTTTACATCCCTGTCAGTAGTCACAAAGCTTCCAGTTTCTCCACATCCTCAGCCTGTACTTTGTATTACTTTTTTCTATAGTAGCCATTCTAATGGGTTTAAAGTGGTATCTCATCGTCGTTTTGATTTGCATTTCCCTAATGATTAGTAATGTTGAGTATCATTTTATATGCTTATTGGCCATTTGTACATCTTCTCTGGAGAAATGTCTGTTCAAGTCCTTTGCCCATTTTTTATTGCATTGTTTGTTTTTTTGTTGTTGAGTTGAAGTTCTTTATATATTCTGGATATTACCCCCTTATCAGATATATGATTTGCAAATATTTTCTCCCATCCCATAGGTTGCCTTTATATTCTGTTCATTGTATCCTTTGATACACAGAAGTTTTAATATTGATGTAGTCCAATTTGTCTATTTTTACTTTTGTTGCCTGTGTTTTTGTTGTCACATCTAAAAAGTTGTTGCCAAATCCAATGTCATGAAGCTTTTCTCCTATGTTTTCTTCTAAGAATTTTATAGTTTTGGGTCTTATGTTTCAGTCTTTGATATATTGTGAGTTAATTTTTTTTTTTTTTTTTTTGGCTACATTGGGTCTTCGTTGCAGTGCACGGGTTTCTCATTGCAGTGGCTTCTCTTGTTGTGGAGCGTGGGCTCTAGGCACGCAGGCTTCAGCAGTTGTGGCACACGGGCTCAGCAGCTGCAGCTCACAGGCTCTAGAGCGCAGGCTCAACAGTTGTGGCGCACAGGCTTAGTTGCTCCGTGGCATGTGGGATCCTCCCGGACCAGGGGCTCAAACCCGTGTCCTCTGCATTGGCAGGCAGATTCTTAACCACTGTGCCACCAGGGAAGCCCTGTGAGTTAATTTTTTATATGGTAAAAGGTAAGGATCCAACTTTTGCATGTGGCTATCCAGTTTTCCCAATACTATTTGTTGAAGAAATTGTTCTTTCCCCATCGAAATAGTCTTGGCACCCTTGTTAAAAATCATTTGAGCACATATGTGAAGATTTATGGGCTCTCTATTCTTTTCCATTTGTCTATATGTCCATCTTTATGCCAGTACCACACTGCTTTGATGACTGCAGTTTTCTGATAAGTTTTAAAATCAGGAAGTTATGAGACCTCCAAATTTGTTCTTTTTTAAGACTATTTTGGCTATTCAGGGTCCTTTGAGATTCAATATGAATTTAGGATAATTATTTCTAAAAAAAAAAAGTCATTGGGATTTTGATAGGGGTTGCACTGAATCTACAGATCACTTTGGGTAATACTGATATGTTAACAATATTAAGTCTTCCAGTCCATGAACATGAGATGTTTATCCATTTATTTGTTTCTTCTTAATTTCTTTCAGCAACGTTTTATAGTTTTCAATGTACCTTCGTGGTTAAGGTTACTCCTAAGTATTTTATTCTTTTTGATGCTATTGTAAATTGAATTGATTTCTTAATTTCCTTTTTGAATTGTTCATTATTAGTGTATACAAGCACAACAAACTTTTGCGTATTGATTTTATATCCTACAACTTTGCTGAAAAGAACTAACAGTTGTGCGTGTGTGTGTGTGTGTGTGTGTGTGTGTGTGTATAATCTTTAGGGTTGTCTACAAATTAGATTCGTGTCCTCTAAAAACAGACATAATTTCAGTTTTCCTTTCCAATTTGGATGCCTTTTGTTTCTTTTTCTTGCCTAATTGCTCTGTCTAGGATTTCCAGTACTATGTTGAATAGAAGTGGTGAAAATGAGCATCCATATCTTGTGATATCTTGTGATCTTAGAGGAAAAACTCTCAGCCTTTCACAATTGAGAATGATGTTAGCTGTGGGATTTTCACATATGGTCTTTATTATCTCGAGGTAGTTTCCTTCTATCCCTATTTTGTTGAGTGTTTTTACCATGAATTAAATGGAATATTTTTAATAGCAAGAT
Source organism: Eschrichtius robustus (assembly GCF_028021215.1). NCBI lineage: Eukaryota > Metazoa > Chordata > Mammalia > Artiodactyla > Eschrichtiidae > Eschrichtius > Eschrichtius robustus. The sequence continues at coordinate 184,089,160 of NC_090824.1, forward strand.
TTAGAATGAAAGCTGCAGTAAGCAATTGCTTTCAAAAATGTTATTTTAATGTTACTTTGTAATATTCCATGGTATTGAAATAATCATCATACTAGTTGCTAAATAAACAATGAATGATACTGGGACTTCCCTGGTGGTCCAGTGGTTAAGACTCCCTGCTTCCACTGCAGGGGGCACGGGTTTGATCCCTGGTCTGGGAACTACGATCCCGCATGCCGTGCGGCATGGCCAAAAAAAAAAATGAACAAGTACTTATTCATTCATTCAATGACTATTTCTTTGCTCTCTACTTGTTCCAGGCACTTCTGGGAGCTGGGCTAGGCAGACAAATTAGCTTCTCTTCTGGAGTTTGCACTTTAGTGGAAGAAGATAGAAAATTATCAAAGAAAAAATAAATAGAAAAATATCAGCTAGTGACTGGTGCCATGCAGAGAATTAAACTATGGCAATGTGATGGAGAGGGTCTGGGAGGCTACTTTAGGTTGGGGGCTAGAAAGACCTTCTAAAGATGTGATAGTTAAGCTGAAATCTTATTGGCAAGAAGGAAGTAAACATGTGAAGAGCATTTCAGGTAGAGGGAATGACAAGCACAAAAACTCCAAGATAGGAACATGCTTGGTGAAGTCATGGAAATATGGCTAAAGTATAGTGGGCAAAAGGGAGATGGTTTAAGATGAGGTCAAAGAAGACAGGTGGTGATTTTATTTTCAATGAAAGAGAAGCAATATAATCGTATATGTAAAGCACTATGTTAGACATATAAACACATCAGATACAGTCACTGCCCTTAAAAAAGATAGACTCTTATAAGACCTCTAACGAAAAATATGTACCTGACCAACATTGGAATAATTTGATTCAACAATCTCAGCTGTATGAGATTGCCTGTATGCTTGTTCGCATGATACATAACAATGACAATCTTGTGTCATCCTTTCCTTCTTGAGAAAAAAATATAACATCAATATATGTGTATGTATTATATATATATTTCAATTAAGAGGTAGACAAGGAGTAACATAGATGGAGATGAAAATGTCCCCTTATTATTATTGGAAATGCTGGTATTGGAGAACATGGGTTATATGTGCAAAGAGATTGACGTTTTATTCCTGACCTTCAGAATTACAGACTTACCTGACTAGTCGCAGTGGAGGTGGAACAGGGCAGACAATGTCTCTTGTGTAAAATCACAAAAGAGATCAGAGATGGTAAAGTGCAGTGAATAAACGTCTGGACCCTCGAGCCAGACTGCCTGCATACCAATCTTGGTTGTGTTACTTATTCGTTTTTCAAAGTAACCTCTCTTGTCTCAGTTCCCTTGCCTATAAATGTGGATAATACTAACACCGCTTCATATAAAGAATTACGCACAATGTATTCTTCATCTTGTTCGTTAAGCACACATAATATTTATCAAATATCTTTCCATAATCAATGCATTCAGGTCTAACTCATTCTTTTTTAAAGCTGTTGATTATTTCATTCTGTGGACGTATCAGAATTTATTTAATCAATTTTGCCATTTCCTGAATGTCACACAGTTGGAATTGTACAGGATGCAGGCTTTTCAAAAACTGTCTTCTTTCACTTAGTAACATACATTTAAGTTTCCTCCATGTCTTTTCATGGCTTGACAGCTCGTTTCTTTTTAGCACTGAATAATGTCCCATTGTCTGGAGGTACCGTGGTTTATTTACCCATTCACTTACTGAAGGTCATCTTGGTTGCTTCCAGGTTTTGGCAGTTATGAATAAGTCATTATAAACATTCGTGTGCAGGTTTTTGTGTGGACAGTTTTTCAACTCCTTTGGGTAGATACCAAGGAGGGTGATTGCTAGATCATATGGTAGGAGTATGTTTAATTTTGTAAGAAACTGCCAAACTGTCTTCCAAAGTGGCTGCACCATTCTGCATTCCCACCAGCAATGAATGAGAGTTTCTGTTGCTCCAAATCCTCGCCAATATTTGTAGTATCAGTGTTCCAGATTTTGGCCATTCTAGTATGTGTGTAGTGGTATTTCACTGTTGTTTTAGTTTGAAATTCCCTAATGACATATGATGTAGAGCATCTCTTCCTGTGCTTACTTGTCTTCTGTATATCTTCTTCGGTGAAGTGTCTGTTAAGGTCTTTGGCCCATTTTTTAATCAGGTTATTTGTTTTCTTATTAAGTTTTAAGAGTTCTCTGTATATTTTGGATAACAGTCCTTTATCAGCTATGTCTTTTGCAAATATTTTCTCCCTACTGGTGAAATTTTAATTGATGAGTTTCATTTCTACAGCCAGTGTTCTGACTGTAAGAGAAAAACAGTTTAGCTGACATTTTAGGCATGTGGCAGCCATAAGCAGTTATAAATAGGGAATTCTTGTGATCATAGACTGAAAAGCCTATGACATCAGCCAACAACAATGCAGAAATCCTAAAAGAGAAGAGCCACAGGGCTTGTTATTCTTAATACTAAATGGAAAATATTCTTGGGAAGTATAATTAAAATTAATTTAGAATTGTTCTCAATCTAATTAAAAATTTACAACAGTTTTCAATCAGGGTGATTTTTAGATATAATTTGAAGGCATTTAAGTCCTAGTATGTGAAGTTGGAAATTTGAAATAAAATGTTCTGGTTTTTCTTTGAAATTTATTTTACCTTGAAAAGTAAACACAAACGGCACACTCTTTAGTCATGCGGTTTGATCACAGAAGATTGTACTTTCTCTGTTCTACCTCCTACAGGTTAAATAACACTGCAGGGAAAATCTTATTATTGCAAAATATTTGAAGGTGTATCTGATGTTTAAAAAAATTGTTTTAGATAAGATTAATTAGTACACAAGTCAAGATTCCAAGCCCACAACAACAAAAAAATGTGTTTAGGCTCCTGGTCTATAAAAGGGACTGTGTTTAAAATAGTGATTTTTAATGTTTTGGGATTAAGATCCCATGAAAAACAGAATTATCTGCAAAAATGCAGATCTATGTGTTTAAGTGAAATTGTGTCTATAGTTTTGGGGGGCCATGGATTCATTGTTTCCCATACACAGGCACACGGCAAGAACTCTCTCTAAAATGTTATGGGGGTTAATTTGGGGGAGGAGGGCTGTATCACTTACCAAACAAACACACCTTTCAGCTAACCTACTCGTCCCACTCCCTGATGAATCTGGCCCCAAATCCAGCTGCTCCTAATTCAAATTGCCAAATTTTCTCAAGATACTCAAAAGTATTTAAACGAGGAGAGAAATAATGTTGTTTTATAGTCTCTAGCCATAAGTTGCTGGTAGCACCATCATTTCCTGTACTGAGTGACCCCAGTTCCTAAAAATACCTCCAGCACTATTCAACTGCTTACATTTGGCATATTCTTCATTCTTATTTGGGAAGGCACATTCCCTTCTCCAGCTGAAGAAACTCAGTGTCTGAAAAGAGCTGCCTAAAAACACTGTTCCCTCTGGGCTCTTAAAAATGTTCAGCCTCTGAAAGCTGGCAGGGAGTGCTCACACCCAGTGGAGGCAATACTCCATGGACTGAGCAAGAAAAAAATGGGCACGCTATATATGGAAAACAGGAAGCTGAACAGTTGAGGCAGCCTTACTCATACGTGGCCCATATTCAGATCCATAATCCAGCAACCGTGAACTGTCTAGAAAAGGAAAAGACTCAGTGGCTAGCCCTAAGCTAGAAGGGCAGACTGTTCTGACACTTTTCCAGCTTACTTTTAAATAAGCAAAGGAATAAAGCACTAAGTAAAGCCTCAGGATGGGCTAGTCCAGTACACTGCCACATACCGTACATACACAGTTGCTGATGACCTTGTGGCAAACTCATGGTTCCTCTGGCAGTTGTAACAGGGTATTGAGCAGCGTTCACTCAGTCAAAGCTCGAAGGACAAAAATAATAAGTTGCACAATAAGTGAACTTCCAGTTTCTTTGCAATATTTGATTATTTGTATGTTATTTGTATATTTGGAGACAGAAAAAGGAGGAACTGGAGGACTGTCTCAACATTCCTTGGTTTTCATAAATGTTAATAATTCCCAGGGCTATTTTTTTTTTTAAGCCAGGGCACACAGATTCACATTGTAATAGGGAGAGTTTAGTGTCTTAGGTAAGGGAATGAAGTTATTTATGATTCAGAAGCACATCCACATACGTATTATAGGGAATTATCGGAGACTTCTATTCCTTCTAACATTATGGGCTCATCTTTTTCTTTTTTTATGTTTAAAGAAGGTGGCAGATGAGAAAAATATATCCAGATCACTGTCTAGAAACATTTCTTAGAAAAGCAGCTGAAGACTCACCTAGCCACTGGCAATCAATCTGCTCCGGAAGCCATCACACACTTTTACAATAGTATTTAAAACCCAAGTCTGTTGATCAGCCAATCTACTTTCTAGGGTTTTCTTTCATTAAATCTTCTGGTAGGGCATCTTTATCACATAGGAACTGCCTAATTCATTTCACTTATCCCCACACAATTTTTTTCCTGATGATCAGTGTTGGAATTGGTCTTCACCTATAAATCTGGGATCTGATTTGCAATGTGTCCCTATGCATCCCCTTTGAATTGCTAAATTAGTTATTTTTTCCCTCGTTGTCTGGACACTCTTATTTATAGGGTGATGGTACAATCTATCATCTGTAACAGGATGTACTTTTGAGAATGAACAGGGGTGCTATTAATAATTATGCTTGGGCAACAGACAAATTGGGGTTATCTGGGCATACTGGGACACAAAGTCACACTGCTTTTTTTTTTTTTTAATAAATTTATTTATTTATTTATTTATTTTTTAATGCTTCGGAACTTTATTATTTATTTATTTATTTGGCTGTGTTGGGTCTTCGTTTCTGTGCGAGGGCTTTCTCTAGTTGCGGCGAGCGGGGGCCACTCTTCATCGCGGTGCGCGGGCCTCTCACTGTCGCGCCCTCTCTTGTTGCGGAGCACAGGCTCCAGACGCGCAGGCTCAGTAGTTGTGGCTCACGGGCCTAGTTGCTCCGCGGCATGTGGATCTTCCCAGACCAGGGCTCGAACCCGTGTCTCCTGCATTAGCAGGCAGATTCTCAACCACTGCACCACCAGGGAAGCCCAGTAAATTTATTTATTTATTGTTTTTGGCCGCGTTGGGTCTTCGTTGCAGCACACGGGCTTTCTCTAGTTGTGGCGAGTGGGGGCTACTGTTCGTTGCAGTGTGCAGGCTTCTCATTGTGGTGGCTTCTCTTGTTGCGGAGCACAGGCTCTAGGCGCGCAGGCTTCAGTAGTTGCAGCATGGGGGCTCAGTAGTTGCGGCACATGGGCTTAGTTGCTCCGTGGCATGTGGGATCTTCCTGGACCAGGGCTGGAACCCGTGTCCCCTGCATTGGCAGGTGGATTCTTAACCACTGTACCACCAAGGAAGTCCCCATACTGTTTATTTAAAACTGATCTGATATGGGTTGAGCCATAATGTGCCAGCCAACGGTCAAGACCAAAACATTTTTGTCTTGGGCATACTCCTATTCTCACAACGCAGGTATTCACCTTTGCTCTAACCCCATGGAGTCTTGCCCAAGTGATATGATTATTGCAATTGGAAAATCATTTATAAATGAATGTGTACTAAAATATTTGCCTGTAAAATGTTACACTGTTTAGAGGCTTTCCCACTCTCAAAAGATTGAAAAGGCTTCAAGTTATCATGGGATGATTTGTGGCTTACTGGACAGGATAATATTTGAAAGGCTGAGTCCCAAAAGTGTTCAAACTACAAGAGAAAGACAGCATTCCACTCCTGAGTCAACACTGACTCACTCCCACTCCCAGTTCTGTATTCCATAATCATGTGATTAAAAACAAGTGGAGTCATATTCCTGACATGTTTCTTTAATTTCTTGTTTCCTCAAGGCTCATGACTTCTGTACATAAATTACTGCTCACACTTCAGTTTAGCCAAATGTTCTGATGTGGTCCCAGGGGAGCAAAAGGACCCATTTATTCATTTATCAAATATTAGCTGAGCCCCTATTGTGTGACCTGTAACAGTGTTTGACACTGGGATTAAAAAGATGATTACACTGCCTTTGAACTAATTTAGCTTAGTGTTGTGCAAATGTGAACCTCATAATGTTCTTGTGGCAAATCACATAGGGATGAAAGTACTGGGAAATGTAGTGCAAATCAAGCATGGATAAATTACGCTTTACCTTTAGAACTGTAATCTATGCTGAGACCAGGCCAGTTCTGATCAATTTTGAAGTGGTACAACCAGTATCTTTAAATTCAAGAATGTTGAGGTCTGATGGCAGCCGCACCACTGGGTTATTAATATAGAAACATTATTTATTTGTTTATTTTTTTAAAGTATAGTTGATCTACAATGTTGTGTTTCAGGTGTACAGAAAAATGATTCGGTTATATATATAATATTTATGATATATATTATATACATATTTTCAGATTCTTTTCCATTATACGTTCTTATAAGTTATTGAATATAGTTCCCTGTGCTATACAGTAGGTCCTTGTTGTTTATGTTTTATATATAGTAGTGTGTATATGTTCATCCCAAACTCCTAATTTATCCTACCCCCATTCCCCTTTGGTAATAACCATGGGATTGTTTTCTATGTCTGTGAGTCTGTTTCTGTTTTGTAAGTAACTTCATCTGTATCCTTTTTTAGATTCCACAAATAAGGAAACATCATTTAGTCTCTTAGGTTTGGTCGTCCATTTAGTGGGAAAAATCATTCTCATTTCTTTAGAGGTTTCCAGAGATTATCTAACCAACAGATTCGATTTTGCTGGCGAGCAACGGGCAAAATTTCCATAGATGGGATTGTTTTGTTTTCTCTTATTTAAGATTGGCAGCCAAATGGGCATCGCGGCTTCTAATCTCCCCCAAATGAAACACCAGTTTCACAAATCTAATAATTCGAGTTCTGTGCCCAACAGGGTGCTACAGCTCACCACGTGGCAACACACATTTTCTGCTAACAGAGTGGCAGCCTGCCAGCAGCATATTCTGAGTTACCGGGTTTCAGTATGATGCCGGTTGGCACAAGTTTCAATCCTCTTATCAAAATGCGCCCAGCCATGCTCACAGTGAAATGTTTCACTTCTCTTCAATGTGCCTTCTCCAGCCCCCTGTCCACCTACTCAGAAAAGTGAGGATGAACAGAAACCGTATCGAGGATGAAACTTTTCCCTCTCATCCCTGTTCCCCATAAATGGAGCTCCCCATTAACCTAACAAAAGCTGCTCCCCAACTCACCAGTTTTTCTCTAAAACTTTCCTCATCTCCATCTTTCCTGGCACCCACCTCCTCCCCGAGTCTTCCCCTTTCTCAAAGACATAAGTCAAGCAAATCCTCACGCCAGAAAAATAATACCGGCTTTAGCCACTTCCCTTCCAAAAGGGAAACGTTTTTGGTCCCACGAAGCCTTGCAAGGTGAGTGACTAAGTGTCTCGATTTGTCGGGGACTGAGGCGGCTCCCCAGAGGCAGGGCTTCCAGAGTTCAAAACCGGGCAGTCCTGGGCCAGCCGGACGGACAGCGGGCCGGACACACGTGCGGCTTTGGGGAAGCAGCACCTAAGACAGGCCGAGAAGGAGGCTCCGGAATTCCCTCACGGGAGGATATTAAGGTGCGCAGGACCGCGCAAACCCTCCCTCTCCCGGCAGCAGAGGAAACTGAGGCACCGCGAAGGCCGCGGCGGAGTCTGTCGCCCGACCCGGCCGCTCCTTTGTCCCGGGGGCACCCCCCGCCCCTCCCCCAACGGGCGCGGCTGACGCGGCCCGGGAGGAATGCGCTTCCGGAGGGAGAGGGCGGCGGCGGCGGCCTGAGGAGCGGGATCGCCGCGCCTGGGAGGCGGTGCCGCGGGGGTCGTTTCCTGCCGGGAGGCGGCCCCAAGCCGCTGAGTCTCCTCCTCCCGCCCGAGAGGAGGAGGCGGAGCCGCCGCCGCCGCGCCCGATCCCGAGCCCGGGAGGCCAAGCCAGCCCTGGGGACAGGCCGAGCGGCAGCCGCGGAGCACAGGCCGAGCCGACCGCGGGGGCCGGACGCCGCGGGAGAAGGTGGGCCCGGGCGGGCGGCGTGCTCGGTGCGCGGCCGGGCCAGGGCCGCGGGGCAGGCGTGGGGGCCGCGGCCTCGGGGCGGATTCCAGTCGTCGGGCGGGGGAGGAAGTCGGGCCGCGCCCGCTCCCGGACCTTCCCGGCCGGGGGGCGTCGGAGGGCGCTGGCCTGCCCGGGCGCTGCCCCGCCGAGCCGCGGTCGCGGAGGCCCGGGGCCGGGACCCACCGCTCGGACGCCGGCCGTGGGCACGACCCCGCGGGCTAGGCGCGGACGGGCCTCCGCGGGCCGGCGTCCGGGGAGCGGCCTCGACCCCGGCTGCCCCGAGCCGCCGGCTGCTGGGCCTCCACGCGGGGACCACTAACCCTCGGCTCCAGTCTTGAGCTTGGGGCGTCGCTGAGCCGCCGGGAAACGGGGCGCGGGGTCGGCGCGTCCTGTGGGCCCTTTCCCCTAATGCTGGGTGTAGACGCCGCGGCGGTGTCCAGGGCTAATGCCCGCCCTGTGCTTGATTCGTGTCGTTCCTTATGCTTCAGAACAAGTTGTATTTTTAAGAATGCTAGTATTTAATGCCTGAGCAATTTTTGTTTCATCAGATTTGTGCTTTTGAGTCAAAACCTAGCGCTAGTAAATTACGCTTTTTAAGGTTCCAATTCCCCATCTGTGAAATGGGAAAAATACCTACACTAATAATAAAACTAGTAATTGTTATAATAACGACAGTAAGGGCCAAGCTTAGCTCTACGCACTTTACCTTTATTTTCTCATTTAATCCCGGAACCGGTCCAACGAGGTAGGTGCCGTTTTTATACCTATTTTACAAATGAAGAAACTGAGGCACAGGGAGCGTAGGTGGTCATCCAGCTGTATGACGACAACCCATGGGGTCTAGCAACCGATGTTTGAACCACAGGTAACTTTGCAAAAGTACAGTGTAGTGAAAAGCAAATGTAAAATGGAAGACACCTAGAGTAGTTGCTCAATAAATATTAACTCTTTTTCTTTCCTTCTTGGTGTATTAAAAAGATTTTTTAGAAAGTCTCAGCATGTGATTGGTAATGTTATTAGTAAGGTTTCTTTGGATCTGCGTTCCACAGAAATAGGTGGGTAGAATTACTGGATTATTTTTTATTGTTGTTTTGATTGTACAAAAATAACAAATGCTAATTGAATTTTGATTAGGCATCTTTCTTAAACTACATTCAGCCTTTACAGTAGGTTGTGTACTAGACGACTTTAGAAATGATTAAGGGATTTTAGTTGCAAGTTACCTATTCTAGATTTGTGGACATCTAGGCCCACGGGGTCAGGGCTTACTTAAAGAGTCCCACTAAAATGTTCTATTTGAAAATAATGTTAGTTCATTGATTAATAATAAATGAGGGACTGAAGATGATTAACTGATAAATAGAAAACACATGAAACAAATCAATATTTTGGTTACAGGCGTTTGAGGAGAAAGCCATTTTACTCACCCTAAAATTCATTCCCTAATTAAGAAGACGGGATGTGGTTAATACTTTACTCCTGTGAATAGAAAGCAAAGAAACTCCAAATTAAGTCATGTATGTTGACTTCACAGACCTAAAATTTTAAGTTTTTGTAATGTCGATTCTTTTTAAGAGAATGTTAAGTTCTCTATTAAGATTATTTTCTCAATATTCTGTGTGTGCAAAGTATAGAATCAGCAATATTGAAAATCACTGGATTTAGGTGGCTTTCTCCTCAACTTTCTGGTCAGTATAATTAAGAGCTGCCCCAAATTAGCATCACTGAATGACCATGTAGTTCTATATTGGGGTCGATAAATCCCTAAATCCTGGAGAAACTGGGGACATCTGGTTACTTTATAAAATAGTGAAAATTAACAGTTTCAGGTGGTGCTAGTTTTCATGGAATGCTTGCCGCTTAATAGCTTCATTGCTTGGCTTCTTGCCAAATTGTGGCTTACAGCGTCGGGGGTAATATAATATTCTATCTGAAGAAAATATATATTTTTTAAATCATTTTGTAAGTGCACTGGTTTGTTCTTAACTACTCTGCTGGAGTGATGAGATGAAACATCTAACTGGTAAAAGTTTCAGAACTTTGGAGTTCTGAGAATTGACTTTTCTGAACGTGTAACAAGCTGAATTAGTATCTGAGAGGATTCATGTGGACTGATTTCCCCACTCTGCATGGAGAGTTAGGATCTGTCAGGTTGTCCGTTCTAGAAGATCATATTGTGCAAATATGTAAATATCTTTTGTTGTGTTAGCAGGTCTATTCTGACTGGTTATATGTTGTGGGATTTTTGTCCTTTTATATTGCTATTGCAGAGGTGGGAGTCGGGGTCCGGAGGGTGGGCTTATAGGAGTATGAGTAGGGAAGAGTACATTAGTCTTCAGAACCCTGAAATGATAGCAGTATCTATAGCTGTAGAAAACTGAAAAAATTGTATGTATCTAGGTTACAGGAGGTGCAGTCCATGAAACCCCCAGAACATTAGCAGCCTTCGAATATGTCAGTAGATGGGTGAAAAAAATGTGGTATCTCTTGTTCAGGAGCTGTACGCAAAAGGAGCTAAACTATACTTTGTAAATTTCTCATCTTTTTAAAGATGGCTAATGATGAGACTTTTACAGAGTTAAGTTTTATTTGTAAAATAATTTTTTAAAAAAACCTCTAAGCTTTGTTTTTGGTTTGTGGCTTTGGAAGATAAGGTTAAGGTTAGCTATATTTAGCAGTATGGTAAAGCGTGTGTATATCATCTCATCATGAAATGTGTGTATATGAGTGAAAAACTGCTTCAAATATACATAGTACATACATGTGTAAACACACAATTATAGGACTAATCTCAGTAAACAGTCTCCAAAGTACAGTTTCCTGGATCCCAGGGATGTATAAAATAACTCACTGGAGTGTAGGAAGAAAATATCAGACTTAATTTTATATATATTTTTAATCTCATATTTTAAAGTTTAAATTTTTATTATGGTTTATAATATCTACTGTATTGCTGTAGAAGTACATGTATTTTAATTTATAAGTAAATACATATTTTGGAGTACATGTATGCTCAGGGTTTTTTTTTTTAATAATAAAGGTGAGTATTAAAAAGCTTTGGAGATCCTTGGTGTGGGGATGCCTTGGGTGGGGCTACGAGGACTACTTATTTCGGAGGGAGGACGGGTCAGACCTGGTGTTTGAGGTAAGAGAGGAGAAAGGAACTGAAGTGGCCCACGTCTCTGCTTAAGAGGTGCGCTCGGCCGAGGCAGGCAGCGTGACCAGCAGGGGGTGGTGCTGGTCGCCTGGAGGGAGGGGAGTGCTGAACTCATCCTACTGAGACAGCTGGGGTGTCGTGGAATATGTCCATTGCGAGCTCAAAACCAGCAGTCGGGCTGGGAGACTGAGATTGGGGAATTCCTAGTCTGTAAGTACTAGTTGACGCTCTAGGCTGCAGATGAAAATACTGGAGAGCGTGTAGAGTGAAAAGGGGCCGCGGAGAGGCCCTGGGAACACTTTCACAGTCAAGGGCCGGGTGGAGGAAAAGGAATCTAGAAAAGCATTTTCCTTCCCCAATTTGTTTGAACTTCTGATTCCTTCCTATGATAGCTAAGTGAGTGACCTGGATATTTTCAGGGATTTCCTGTGATGGGCATGTTTGAGGTGAAGAGAGAAGCATAATTAGGTAAGCAGTTGGATGTAGCAAAGGCTTCTTGATTGGGGAACTTGGGTTTTGGGCAGGCTGGGCCTGAACTTCTCTGGGACAATTGTTGGAACACCTCACCTGGAAAGGGCTTTGGTTTCTGCATCTGCACCATAAAGTGGTCTTTTGGTTTCTCCCTCTCCGTCACCGAAGAGCTGAAGGCCAGCTGTCGCATGACCTGGCCCTGCGGAGTGCAGGTCTTCCCTCTCCCGTGAGCAGCCATCCTCTCCTGCCCTCACCCCAGAGGATAGGTGCTGTGCCAAGTCGTGACTTTGAGAAGGCTGCCAGTGCTGGCGAGCCAAGTGGGTTACTGTTAGCTCTCTGTCCGGATGGAGCTCTGTTGTCCATGCCTTTTTTTTTTTTTTTTTTTTAAATAAATTTATTTATTTATTTTTGGCTGCGTTGGGTCTTCGTTGCTGCGCGCAGGCTTTCCCTGCAGCGAGCTAGGGCTACTCTTCGTTACAGTGCGCGGGCTTCTCACCGTGGTGGCTTCTCTTGTTGCGGAGCGCGGGCTCTAGAGTGCAGGCTCAGTAGTTGTGGCGCACGGGCTTAGTTGCTGCATTGCATGTGGGATCTTCCCAGACCAGGGCTCGAACCCGTGTCCCCTGCATTGGCAGATGGATTCTTAACCACTGTGCCATCAGGGAAGTCCCGTCCATGACATTTTAATCCATCAGTGTACTGAGTGCCACTTCCCTGAGCAGTGCAGTGCTGAGTGGATGTAGATCAAGAAGTTGACGTGCACCTTGCTGTTGAGGATACTATCTAGTTGGGACAAGTTGTGTTCAATCTAGGGAAACATAGCAAATACCACAGAATGTTTTACACAAGGTACTGTACCAGGTAATATTCTCTAATAGATTTTGAGGAAAAGACAAAAGACGGTATAGTTAGAAGGGAGAATACAGTCTAATTTAGCAAATAAATATTGTTTGACTGCTTTGATATATAATCATACATATATAAGTATATATGCATTTATAGTATAAATATATATACATAAAATGAAGGCTGTATAAAATGAAGGCCTGGATTCTTGCCCTCCAGCTCTAGTCTGGTGTGGTTCACAGACATGATTACAATTAGTTATAATAGAAATTTGAATTAAAACAACACTGTGTTATTGAGCGTCACTGAAGGTTTGTCATTTACTGCGCTAGACACTATCAAGAATATCTTTTGGGACAAAAAAAGGAGTAGTTAATTCGCTTATGGTGGTTGGTGAAGAGATTAAGAGCCAATGAAGGCCAAAAAAATTTCAGAAAGGTAGAAGAAAAATTAATATTTTATTTTGTTGTAGGGAATGTAGCTTCAGTGGAGTGATGAGGAAAGCATTTACATGAAAAATTAATTGTGTACCATTCGATGTATGGAGGTCACATTTCCATGTATAAATGTTTATTGAATGAATCTGTAAATAACTTAAGCTTTCATAGTCTTTGTGAAATTAGGAGTAATTACTTCTCCAATATTTTATAGTTCATTATTTATTTCAGATAGTAATTTTTTTGCTTCTTAGAAGGCGTGATGGTGGGTCATATCTGATTGTTGGAGGTAGAGATTGTAGTTTTAAAAGTTGCATTTAGTATTATGTTATTTTAGGAACGCACAACAGGAACACAATAGGGAGTGGATTTGTGCTTACTAAAGAAGCATGGTTTAAAAGGATTTCGAACCATTAATTATGTAGTCACTCAGGTTCTTATGTTTAGAAGTCAGTGAATAAGTTGAAGCAGTAATCAAGTAAGCTGTAATCTGTAGGTCACTGTAAAGATATTTGTGTTACATTCATGGTAATATTTTATCCTTGCAGTAGTCCTAAGGTAGACATTATTCCCATCTTAGTGCTGAGGAAAGTGAGAAATTAATTGATTTCTACCTATATTTAGTTAGGCTTTAAAACATTTTCTCTCTCTCTCTCTCTCTCTCTATATATGTATGTATTTAAAATATATTCAGCACTATGTTTGTTTCAATCCAGTACAGGGCAGAGAAGAGATGTGACAAAAGATATGGTCAAAATTTATTAAAGTTTGGATCAAGTAAGAATTTTGGAGTGATCTACCTAAAAAGTAGATAAAATTACACAAGGGAACATAACTTACAATTCTCCTTAATTGAAATTATGTGGAACAAATCTTGCTTTTAAGTGCTTTTTGATACCATTAATTAAGATGGTAAACTTTTTTTTGCTAGCTCCATTCATAGTTACCTTTGTAAACTTGCCCCAAAGTAAAATTTCTCAACCAAAGCAGTTGCTAACTTACGCTTCTTTTCCCTTCACAGGGAAAGGCAAAATCTATAGACATAGCCAAGTGTAAAGACGGAACAGCTCACTAGTCTGGTTTGAAATGTATCAATTGCTGAGTAATATGTGTTGAGTGGAAGGAGGATCTCGGAAGAATTAAGTTCAGGCAACTTTTCATGCTCATTTTGGATCAGCCCTTAATATTATGCCTTAATAGCTTTGTTTAAAGTGTTTATTTTTTGCTTGTATTTTAAGTCCTTTTGCAGTCTTTGAGTTTATTTTGTGCCCCTTCACCAGTTTTTGGAATTTAATGCTTAATTCATTTTTTTTTGGTCCTCATGTAAAGGCTATAACCTTTTTGATAGGGGAGGTGGTGGTGGTGGTATACCAGTTATCTACTTATTGGATCACTATTAGCTGTATCATAATGTTTCTAATTGCCTTGACTTATTTTGAATTCCCTGTGGTCAAGCCTGCTCTTCCTGTCATATTGATTCTGTTCCTCATGTGTCTGAGTTCTATAGAGGATTTCAACTTAAATTTATACTTTTCCTCTAGTTTTGTGGTTTTACTGTTTCTGATTGCTATTAAATCTATTTGAGATTTTCTAAATTCCTTGAAGAGCATAATGAGTTCATTCTCCTTTTTTTTCAGAGAAGATTCTTCATTTTCTTTCCACTTTTTCTGCTGTAGAAATTTTTCTTAGATGTTCAGTTCCGTGCCCTTATTTCTCCCCACTTCCAGCTTCTTTATCTTTGAGGCTTTTTATTTGCCCACTAGAAGTATGTCCATTCTTTATCTTTCCGTTGCAGTGTGTGGTGGGTGGTGATGATTGATCTTCCATGTTCTCATTTTCCTGGAGAAGGTGGGTAGAGTAGTCACTAATGATGAATTTTGTTCTGTCCGTTACTCTGTAATTAAAATATTAGCCCTGTTCTCAGGTTTCAAATTTTTTTGTAAGCCTGTAGCTTTGGAGCAGTTGAACCTTTGTTGTTGGAACTCAACTCAGGCTGTTACTACCTTTGGGCAAGAAGGGGTCAGTGCTCAAAAAAAAGCTTTTTTTTCTTCTGGGTGGGAGTAGTGAATTTTAGAAAGTTTTCTACTTCAGACTACTATTTATCGACCACAGTGGGTGGAAAAGGACTTCAAAGGGGGTGTTGTGTCTTTGCCTTGGAGTACTCAACCTCCTCTCTTTCCTGTTCCCTCTCTTTTCCCCCTTTCATCTTTTCTGCTAAGTTTTGTTAATCACTAATTCTAGCTTATTACTTGGGCCATAAGCACCTCCATGGTCACTACCACGCACCTCTTCCTGCCAGAGAGAGGGGAAAAATGTTTAGTTTTAATTGTTCTTCCTGCAAGGGGAAAAGGTGCTCTTGCCCTGGAGGAATTCATCCCCAAGCTCTCACTCTCAAATTTGATGGCACAGAGAAGAGCAGGCTCTCAGAGTTCCTTCCGTTTACATTCTCCCATCTGCTTGCTCTGTGTGGGGAGAAGCAGAATGAACCGCACGGTAATTCCCTGAGGCTTTCAGCTTGGCTCCGTGTTCCTTTTCTAGACT
Source organism: Eschrichtius robustus (assembly GCF_028021215.1). Lineage (NCBI taxonomy): Eukaryota > Metazoa > Chordata > Mammalia > Artiodactyla > Eschrichtiidae > Eschrichtius > Eschrichtius robustus. Next base: position 184,104,697 of record NC_090824.1, read on the forward strand.
GTGTTGATTTGTAGATATTAATCTATTATTGGACTATTTATTTTCTTCCTTTTAAAAGCAGATACAGAAAATAGTGATGGTGGTACAGACTTGAGATGAATCCAACCTTGTTATATTTTTAGGAGAGGCTTATAATATATCTCAGTATAGGTATCTGAATCTTTTTCACCAGTAAGGTGAAAGGATTTAAAATGTTAGGATATAAAAAAGGAAGCATATTCTGTTCTCTGGAAGAGAGTATTTGACTGGTGAGAACCCTTAACCTTTCTTATTAGAAACCTACTTATATTGAAAGCTTGGGCTTTCGAATACTCCTGGGTTCCCAGCTTTGTCATCTGTGTGTCTGGTACATGGTAGCTATGCAATAGGTATTTATTGACTTGAATTTAATTAGTTGTATTGAATAAAAATGTGTTCTTGTGCAAAGATTTTGTAGGAATAAATCTTTTATGGATGACTTCCTTTTGTACTATGACCTTTTGGGCATAGTTGGCTTCTGGGCACCTAATTTTAAAACTTGAAGTAAATGTAACTCACCACATTTTTTTAAAAGTAATTTTTCTCTCAAGTGTAATTGTTTAATTTCTACAAATAAAGTACTTATAAAATTTCTGAAGATTTTATCTGCAAATGTAAAAAGAAATGCCAAATGAGTGATTTGTCACATTGTTAAAAACATTAATAGGTAATAAGTGTGTATTTAAAAGTTTGAACAGCTCATAAAACCACATTTAACCTTGGTGAATAAAGATGAGCTTACAGTGGAGATAAAAATAATTATGTACAGTTTTTGACAAGGGGAACAATTGCACATATTTGAGGTTGTTAACCACTAAGAGGAGATTGTTTCGGGGAGGTGTTTAACATTATTTACTGTTTCAAGGGATGAATTATGACTCTTTAGATAAAATTAAGCATAGTAAGAAATGATATCAGGATGAAATGCTTTTGTAGGAATGAGACCATAACTTGTGGGTATACTCATGAAATTTGACAGTTAAAATACTTTTGTTGGCCTCCAGTCACTTTGAAGGACTAAGAAATAAACTCACAGGACATTTTAAGTCCTTTCCATTTCTGTGCTCTGAGTCAGTTCTAACAGTAGAAGGATGTTCTTTTATCTTTAAAATAGTGACTGAGTAGGCCTTCAAAAAATTGTAGTTTAATGGAGCCCAAAGTCAGGTCATAGCTTCAGAATTCAGATGGTCTGGTTTCAGTTCTACCTGTGCAACTTTGGAGAAGTTATTTAACCTCTCTGTGGTTTGGTTTCCTCATATATAAAACAAAGGTAATATCATTCCCAGCCTTGTAGAGCTACATAGAGAAGATAGTTAGCTGTTATTATTTTTATTATTGTCATCATTATAGTCATTTGAAGGTGTCGGAATAAAAGTAAGATAACTTTCTGTTACAAATTACCTTAAATCATCAAAACCTCAGTTACTGTATTACTCTTGTCTGCGCCTGGTGCGCCTCGTCCGGCCTCTTCTGAATGAGCAGATCTCCTGTTTAAGTAGTCCTCAGCGGGCAGCAGTCCCTCAGTGAACCAAACTGGTACAAGCTTCTGATCCAAGTTTCTCCTATATCTTTTCAGGGCAGTTTCCTTCTTTCTTTTAGCCTCTCCTAGATTTGCTTCCCCATGACAGAAGAAGCCTCAAGTCATTCTTCCCTATTTCTATTTGTATTAGGTATGTTATCCTCCACCCTGACCTTTTTTTAAGGTGATTCGTGATACTAACATTCAGAAATATCTGTGCTTTATCTAATGTAGTAATAAAAAGCACTGAGGTTTTGCTGCTTTTACTGTTTTACATGCAATTTGTTCTAAATATAATTGTTAGAAAGTAGAATAATCCTACTTAAATGTGGAACCTAAAATAATTATCTAATTATACTTAACATAATAATTAGTATCTAATTAATATAATAATTAGCATCTGATTAAATCTTATTATATACAATATAAGGTTTTGATGTCATATCAAAATAATATTTGAGTGGCTATAAAAATCAACCTTCATCTATTGTTCGCAGTTGTGTTCTTTCTAACCCTTACACTTTATCCTTTCTTCCATATCTTGTGTTTCACCTAACATGGGTCAATTCAGAGTTTTTGGTTGTAATTATGATTGAAAAAAAAGCAAAACATTCAAACATGGTTACTTTTTTTTTTTTTTAATTGGGGTATAGCTGTTTTACAGTGTTGTGTTAGTTTCTACTGTACAGCGAAGTGGAGTTCCCTGCGCTGTACAGCAGGTTCCTGTTAGTTATCTATTTTATACATATTAGTGTATATATGTCAATCCCAATCTCCCAATCCATCCCACCCCCCCTTTCCCCACTTGGTGTCCACACGTTTGTTCTCTACGTCTGTGTGTCTATTTCTGCCTTGCACACAGGTTCATCTGTACCATTTTTCTAGATTCTACATATGTGCATTAATATACGCTCTTTGTTTTTCTCTTTCTGACTTACTTCACTCTGTATGACAGTCTCTAGGTCCATCCATGTCTCTACAAATGACCCAATTTTGTTCCTTTTTAAAACATAGTTACTTCTTTATTGAATCAAGTTGTTGAGCTCCAGCTGTAATGTGTAGTAATAATGATAACAAGTACCATCTAGGTAGTGCTTACAATGTGCCAGATGTTGTTTTAAATGCTTTATATTTACAACTCATTTAAACTTCACATAACCCCTATAAGGTAGGAACTACCTTGCCCATTTTAAAGATGAAGAAACCGAGGCATAGATTAAATAACTCTCCAGTATCACCTACCTCGTTAGGGGTTGATCAGAGGTTTCAGTCCAAGCATCTGGCTCCACAGTCCACACTCTGAACTCTGCTACGCCTCAGCGAACAGTGGTGGGCACAGCACAGCACTCTGCTTGTCCTCGTTAAGCTTACTTTTTTTTTTTTTTTTTTTTTTTTACCTCAGAATATCTGCAGTTATCTTTAGATTCTTTATTTATTAAATATTAAGATACTGTGCTAGGTACAGAGGACATGGAGAATTGACTTCTACAAGATGACAGTTCATAAGGCAGGTCAGCCTTACTACACATCTGTAGTAGATGGGTAAGAGTTACATACATCTTAAATACTAAATCTTTTAAACAGAGGTTGTTTGTGTTTGTCTTAATATATGTATATGTCTGTATGTGAATCACCCGGCTTAAATCCCCTCCCCAGTTCTTGCCATCATTGAGGCTCTCAGGAGTTCATGCAGGTGACACTTCTCACATTCTGGTCTAACACTTGCTCTTTCAACTCCCGTGGCTTTGAGCGCTGGACTAGGAACTTCTTCTGTCCTCCTCACTTCCTCCTGGCCGCCTCTGGGTCCGGCCGCTGCTGCTCAGAGCGGTTCTGTGACTCACTCTGGCTGACTGCATCTTGCCTCAGGTGCTTCTGTCTTTTCAACCCCTGGGGCTTCTCCAGCAAGCCCTGTCTGTCCCTAGGATGAGAAGCTGGCAGCAGCCTTCTGGGCTGCTACACTGTTGTTCTTGGAAGTGTGGTGCAGTTCACGCCCTTGGGGCAAACTTCTCCCTGTGGGGACTCGAGCTGACAGACGTGTGTCTTCACGGTGGTCCTCCTCTGGACACACTTTCTGCAGTTGTCCCTGGTATTCTAGGGGGACTGGTTCCAGGACACGCCCCGTCTGCCCCACCCCCGACCAAATCCGCAGAGGCTCAGGTCTCTTCTATATGATGGTGTAGTATTTGCATGTAACCTATGCACTTCCTCACATATGCTTTAAATCACCTCTAGATGACTTATAATACCTAATAAAATGTAAATACTATGTAAATAGTTGCCTGTGCAGGGCACATTCAAGTTTTGCTTTTTGGAACTTTCTGGAATTAAAAAAATTTTTTTTCCATCTGCCATTGGTTGAATCCACCAATGGAACCTATGGATTCTCAGGGGGTGAACTGTATACACTTCTCAGAACTTCTCAGTAAGACCAAGCCCCCAGGCACCCACTGTGGTAGCTAAAGCGCCCCGGCCTTTTCTCTTCTTGGTTTGCTCTCTTCAGCACCTCTCTGGTTCCCAGGTCACCTTCCGAGTGAGCTGCTAGCACACATGCTTTTATCTCAGGCTCTGCTTTGGGAACAGATCCCAGCTAAACCAGTTCCCATAGCTGTCTCCTCACCTAGACCTTTTACCCAACAGTGCCTGCCCCTGAAATGTTACCCCCGGCTCTTTAGCCCCTTTCTGTCATCTGCACCCTGATCTCTAGGCCTTTGACTTTGACCTCTTCTCTTCGTTGATGTTTTGTCCGCACTGCCACTGCTTTGACCCCTTCCTCCTCCTGCACTTGCTCTGTAAACAATGGAATTAATTCAGCAGTTTCAAATTGGAGTTTAAGGACCCATGGGAGGTAGTCTCAGCGATCTGAGTGTTTTTACAAGAATTTCTAAAAATTTTGGGCTTTTGTGCAAATAATTATAATAATAAGCAACCAGTATGTGGATTATCTGGTTGACCACCTTATAACTGAGTATGTATATATATATATATATATATATATATATATATATATATATATATATATATATATATATGTTATTTCAGTGCCTATGTTTGTGTTTGTTTGTATGTGTAAATGAATTGTGGTTCGTAATGTACAAGAGCCTGGAGCATGAGGCATTTTACATCTAGCTGTAAGTTGGCTTGCGTATACTTAAGCGAACTGAAGATTGTTATCCCTAGGGTATCTACAGTAACTGTTTGCTATTTAAAGAGGGTCTGCATAGTAACTAATTCTGAGAAACTCTTCTTTCCTGGGCTTCTAAATAATGTCCAAGAGAAATGTCATACAGTTTAACATATTTCAGCAAAAGTTTTTGAGCATTGATTTTATGCCAAGTACTTCTGGGTCCTGTGTTCTTGGAGCTTAGAACCTGTCAGGGCAGACGCTTAACAGGTAGTTTCAGGTGAGATGAGTGTGAGAAATGCGTCTTTATAGATTGGGGTGTCCGGTGCCTGCTGGGCCCTCATCATTGCTCTATAATCCTGTTGCATCTTCTTGATTTTCTTCAGTCTCCCAACTCCCCCCTCCCCTTTTCTCCCAGCACTTGTCCTTGCTTCCTATTTCCGGAAAAAACGTGAGCTGTCATGCGTGAACTCGCTCAGCTTTTTACCCCCTGCCCTGACTTAGAGAAAGATGCTGCACCTCTATTCAGGGGAATATGCCCCTTGTGCTCCACACCCCTTTGCTCCAGGGGGGCCTGGCTGCATCACTCTCTTCGTGTCTGCCTGCAGCTCTCCTCTCTTCCTCAGTATGCTTTTCTTCACAGTCTCAACCACCTTCGTAATTTCATTGCCATCCACAACTCTTGGGTATGTATCTCTAACCCTGAATTCCTGAAAGCTAGGCCCATAGGTCTTAATTTCCCAGTTTGTATCTTTCCTAGATTTCACACAGGCCTTTCACATTCCATATTTCCAAATCAAAATCAGTATTTTCTCCTTCTGTCTTCTTCATTTGAAAGTGATGATTCCCTTCTTCTCTCACCCTACTTATCTAAGCAACACTCAGATCCCTCCTAGTCTCTGATTTGTCTTGTCCATTGTTACTCTGAAACCTCAGCAGGAAGTTCTGTACCTGTCCGGTAGCTCCTGTCTTGCCATTCATCCTCTACCCCACTGATTTTCCGCCACTTACATGTTGTCCTGTTACTACCCTGTGCCATTTTTTTCCCGCTTCCTTGCTACATGTAGAATGGAATATAAACTCTTAACGTGAATGGCATTTAAGACTCTCTGTAACCTGACTGTAACCTCCTGCCTTGCTGGTATCGGTTTCTGTTATTTCCAGCTTATAATTTAAGTCTCAGAAATACCCAAGTACTTTAAGATTCTTTTTGGCCTTTATGATATTTTAAGATTTTAACATAATTTATACTTACTGTAGAAAATTACAGGGATAAAATAATCACTCATCCCACTGACCAGATTTAACTACAAATAACGTATAAATACATTTTTTCTAGTCTTTTTTCTATAAAGCTAGAGCAAATCAATTCCAGTTTGGGGGGAGAGAGAGAAGTCATCCAAACATGTATGTTTAGTGATAAGATTGGAAAGAAGTTACTACAGTTCTTCTCAGGACTCCGTGGCCTTGCACGTGCAGACCTTTTGCCTGGGGTGTTTCTCTCCAGTGCCTACCCGTTTCCTATGAGGCTGCGGTTTGAGCCACCATGAAGCCTCTGAACTTGCCCCGGCAGATTTTGGCATCCTCAGTGCACTTTGTCCTCATCTTCATTATAGAAACCACCATATCACATTGTAATTATTTGTATTTTTTGTCTTTGAACTGAAAATTCCTTGAGACAGCGATCTTTGTATCTCCAGTAGGGCACAGGGCCTGACAGAGTTGGCCGAGGAAGAACGTCCAGAAGGTAGGGGAGAAGCCAGTAAAGTTCGCGGGAATAGAGTGTGTTAATAAAGAACAGTGAGGTTTAGTGAGTGTTGCTGTGTAAATTCGTTGGGTGGTAAACTGAGGTACGTCCCCAGGTACGTATTGTAGGCAGGCACTAAAGTTTTGAATGAATGGATGAATGGATGCAGAGAGTAGGATAGGCCTGGGAAGTTTTCTTTTTCAAGAGCAGTTTCACATGCACGGTGGGAAGCGGGCACCCAGTTACACAGGTGGAGGAGGGAGACGGAGACCCAGGTAGACAACTATTTCTAGACCTTTGATCATGAAGACAGTGCAAGTTAGGATGAGGACGGGACCTGAAGGCATCTCTCCCTGGTGGCCTCTCCTCAGGAGCTGTCCTGTCTGGAGTGCTTTCGCGGGGACACTCCTCGGGGCACCTTTCTCGGCTGAGAGTCACCTGGGGTATAGGCCCCACCTCCCAGGATAGGGGTTTTCAGGCCTGGGGTTCTCCCTGGACCACACGCTGACCGGTGCTGCCGCAGGGCGTCTTGAAGTCTCAGGGGCTCTTGGGGTGCCATCCTTCCTCCCTGCCCCCGTCGCCCCACCGCCTCTTTGCTGCCTGCTCTCCTCAGGGCCGCCCCTCACTGCTCTTGTCTCCGCCTGGTCATCCTCATGGCTTTCCTTTATCCCTAATTGCCGCCGTCTTCTGTCTCCTAGGGCTTCTCTGCTTCCCGGGGAGAAAGCCTGGCCTTTGCAGGCCTGGCCACCGCCCTGGCGGGGCTGCTACTGGCCTCGGGCTGCCCTCCACCCTGGTCCTTTCGGTGGCTCTCCAGCCCTTGTGCTGCCTGCTTCCTCAGGAGGCTGATCTTTGGCGCATCAAGGTTTATAGAAGGAAAAGAAAAATGGCATTAAGGTAGTATTTTAAAGCTACGGGACCTAAGAATGTTAGGAAACTTTTTCTGCTACCACATAACTTTATCTTAGTGGTGCTTCTCTGAGTTGTGTAACTTTTCAAGGTTCCCCAAGGTAGTCTAGTGGTCCTTAAGGTGACCTGAGTTGTATCCTGAAGACACACGTATTAGAGTCCATATATGGAACAAATATTTGTTCTGTTCTCTTTGTATAGAAACTGCCCAGATGCTCCATTCATCACAGTCGTGCATTTCTTCGGGCGTCTTACTGTTCCAGGTCCTTTTAATCATAGCTTTGGAATTGATAACATTATGTGAATTGTTTAGAATTATACTCTGCATGGATTTTTTACACATTGAACCTTTCAGTCAGGCCTTAAAAGGTAAACTGTCAGGCATTTCACACTTCGGTGACCCGCAGCTTTTGTTGGGCTTTTGGATGCAGTCACAAGTAATAAAGTAAGCAAAACTATGGCATAACAGAACTGGCTGCTCTGAGCACAGTTGCAAAGTGGATGATTGTGCAAGTTATTCATACTGCTTTTCCCTGGGAAACCAGAAAATGTGAGCAGCATTTGACAGAGGAAACCCAGTATCCCAGGGGTGCTCAGAGCATAACTTTAAAGCATATTCTTGGAGCTGTGGGATTGTATCCTGGAACATAAGCCCTTGAAAATGAGGGTTTTTGAAAGAAATTTTTTTTTCTTATTAAAGGAAATTCACCAAGAAAGAAAAAAATTCCACACAGTACCCTGCCGTAATTGTTTTTACTAAGAAAGTGAAAAGAAGAAAACACTAAAACAATTTAAAAACAAACGAACCCATTGTCTTTATATTATGCTTATAACTCTGTCATCTCCAGGATTCTTTGGTTACTTTATACGTTTATATACTGTTATTTTTACATACCTGTCATCTTAATGTGTTCTTTGCATCCAAAAGTTATTCTATAAACCTTCTGATGTTACTACATTTTATTCTTTTGACTCTAGTAGTCCATCAAGTTGATACAGTTAGCCCTTTCCCCATCATTCTAGGGGACGTTGGCACTTTTGTCTGTTATAAACATGCTAGAGTCTATACTGAAAGTGTATGTGCATGTGTATCACTTTATATTTTAAATTATTAGGATGAATTCCTAGTAGCTCATTTACTAAGTCACAGGGTAGAAACAGTTTTAATGCTTTTTGATAGAGATTGTTAAATTATTTTCTCCCAAGTTATACCGGTTTACAGCCATCTCTGGTCTCTCTTAGCCATCTGCAGTAAGTCTTTGTTCTGTTGTTTTCTTGGGTTAAAAAACTTTTTTTTTTTTTTTTTCTGCTTGCTTGTTTACCTTACATTGCTTTAATTTATATTTATTTGCTAAGTAGTAAAGCTAAACTTTGCTTGGTGGGGGGGGGGTGTTATAATCTGCTTTTGGTGTTTTTGCATTCTTGTGGAAGGGGCAGGGGTTCATGCATAATATTAGACTGGCTGCTAGCCCAAGAGCAGTAGAAGTAGTTCAGGGACAGGGTCAGCAACCTGTGGCTATAGCCGTCTTTGACCAACTCTGGTAAGGTGTAGATTAATGTTGTGAAAACTTTGCTTCACAGAAAACAGTTACATACCTAATGGTTGGAGTTTGAGGTATCCTGCTTAATATACAGACTCTTACTTAATTTTTCTTTAGAGATTCTAAAAGACACTTAAGCCTCTTTCAGGTCTTCTTATGTCCCTCTCCCCCACTTTTGTGTAGTTTGTAGATCTAGAAATTGTAGGAAATTGAACTGAATATTTTACTAATTCCATGCACAGAAGTTGATTTTCTTAAGAAATAGTTACAGGACATCAAACTCAAAAATTGAGTTGGGGCCTTGTGCAGGATGTTGGTCTTAGCCTTAGAAGAAATAAAAACTATTGAAAAGCTGTAAGCAAGGGGATGACATGATCAGGATTTTGACAGGTTGAGGATTTTGACAGGTTCAGTGTTGAGGTAACTGAGGCATATGGATATGCCTGTTTGGCCCCCTAGGAGTCACAGGAGGTAATAGAGATTCCATGGGACAAAGACTTAATAGCTTTTAGGTGCAGGAATACTTGACACTTTTTTTTGTGAGCACTGTTAATTAAATATTAATGTATAATTGATGTGGAGAAAAGTAAGAGTGGATTCTGGGACTCTGGAGTGGAAGGTGAGGTACTGGGGGGAGAGGTGGATGTTGAGTGTGGAGAAGGGCTGGGGAAGAAGATGCATTACGCTTATAAAATCAGCGGACGGTCAGGTGAGTGGGAATGATTAGGCTTTATATGTTGTTTTTCCTTAATATAACATGGTACATTTTATATTTCAGATGAATTTACAACTGATTTTCTGGATTGGATTGATCAGTTCAGTTTGCTATGTGTTTGGCCAAACAGGTAAAAAAAGTTTCATAGTTGTCTTTTCACTTCAGTATCTTGTGTCACTTTTTGACCACTTTAGATGCCTGGAAAAACCTACATCAGGTCGTCTTGCTCCTTCTGAAAGCCTTGCCGTGGCCTCACCTCCCTCAGAGTTGAGGGCGGGGCCCTTCCAGTGCCTGCAAGGCCCTTTCTCAGGCTCTCCACCAGTCACCCAGAGTGACAACGGGAATAGGATGCACTGCACAGAGCTCTTTGGGGAATATCATAGAGTGTGTAAGTGAGCGTAGAGAAAGCAAAGGCGTGTTACATCTTTAGAAGGAAATGAACTAAATGTGTAGAACAGTGGATTATGAACTATCCACTACTATCTGAAAGAATGAAAGCAGGAACAGTTGGCTTTCCAGAAGATGTTCTTGCTCTTTGATCAAAAGTCTTGCAAAATGTTGGCGTCATGTAGGAGAGGAATGAAAAATAAAACTGAAAATATATTTAATCCTCTTATAAACCATGGTACATCCACATCTGGAATAACGGATGTCCAATTCTGTTCTCCAAATCTCAAAAAATACACTGCATAGAACAGTTGTTTGATATTAGGGTGGAAGGACTTACCACATGGAAAAATGAAGAAAGAAACCGTAAGGGAAGTTATTGATAAATTTAAATTACATAAAACCAGCAATAACATAAAAAACCAAAGTATCTATGTGTCAGAACACCATCGACAAAATGAGAAACTAAATAAGGATTTAATTTCACTTACAAATGTAGAGCTCCAATAAAAACAGATGAACATGATAATAGAAAATTTGCAAAAGATGTAACAGAAAATTTATAAAAGAAATGGCCGGTAAAAATACGAAAAAGAATGAAACCTTCAGTAACTGACAATTAACTTGATGTTCTTATTTATACCTGTTAAATGAATTAAAAAAAATCTTTGCATTAAAAAGGTGTTTCTTTCTGAGGGTGTGGTGAAATGGTGTGTGTACACTGCTTGTGGGAGTGTGCGTTTGAACGTTACTGCTGGAGAGAAGTTAGTGTGTATTGAGAATCTTTAAAAGTTAATACTCTTTGCCTCAGTATTTTTTTTTTTAAATTTGTGATAAGGAAATAATCAGAGTTTTACGTTACAAGAATGGTCATCAGAGTGGGTGCATATATATATGCATGTATGTGTATATATGTGGAGGGTTCGTGTGGCATGTGTGAACTATGCAATTAAAAACAATCTAAATTTATCCATCATTAAATAGGATACATTATTATAATGGAATATGTAATCATTAAAGCCATGTTTTTGAAGAATTTGGAATGAAACATTTGGATTAAGTATAAAAAGTAGTATATAAAATGTATATCCTTGATTTCATTTAAATAATGTCTGTATATGCCTGCTTCCTTGCTATTTTTTTATTTATCTGCTTAGAAAAAAGACTGGGAAGAAATATACAAAAAATGTTAACAGTAGTTATCTCTTAGTGAGCAGGTTTTGAGTGATTTTTAGTTTGTTCTTTATACTTTTACATATTTTCCAAATTTTTTATAATGAGCGTGTGTTAGGTTTATAATCAGAAAACATACATTGGAGACAGTCCATATTAGTACTTAGCACACGGCAGACATGCTGATCCTTACACGGATTTAAAGAGCTATATGGCGTACTTTGAACACAGACCTGAGAAATCAAAGGGTTGTGGATTGGATGAATATGGACTTTTCAAGTATTTAACAAACGAAAATGAAAGTGCCTGCTTGAGGGGGTGGGGTATGGGTGTGGCGGGATGAGTTAAATGAAGAGAAATAATACTTTTACCCAGTTGTAAGAACACTCCTGAGAATTAATGACCATCCAACATGAGAGAGCCTGAAATCATGCCTTTGGAAAAAAAGGACAAATGTATAGATTAAGGGTACCTAGTCTTTGCTATAGAAGACAAGAGAGATAACTGTGTCTTTTTATGGTTCTCTGTGCCAAGATGATCCAAAAATCACCTCTCTCTGGGGGGTAGGTCTGAATCAGCTTAGCAACGAGGTTCATAGTGTTTATATTTAACGTTTGTATATGTTGTATTATTTGTCATTGTGATCCAGATTTTTCACTGTTCTCTCTCTTGAAACTTCAAGTAAAGTGGTCTATTCTTTGTTTCTCCTGACAGATGAAAATAGATGTTTAAAAGCAAATGCCAAATCATGTGGAGAGTGCATCCAAGCAGGGCCAAATTGTGGATGGTGCACAAATTCAGTAAGTAAGATTGTTCAAGTCTTTCCATCTATCCTCTAGTCATTTAGTGTTGCCCAAAACTGTATCCTTGGGAAGTGCTCGATGTGACTTTTCACTTCCTCATTGTTGACTGAATAAGCGTCAGCTCTGTGTGTAGCCCTGAGTGATGCTCTGGAGCTGTGCTGCCCGGCACGGGGCCCGCTAGGCACGTGTGGTGCTGTTGAGCACCTGAGATACGGGTGGTCCAAACTGAGAATTGCCGTCAGCCTTAAATACATGCCAGAGATTGAAGACTTAGCATTTCAACATTAATGATTTTTGAAATCACTGACATTTTGTACATATTATTAATTTCCTGTTTCTTTTTTTTCTTCCTCTTGGCGTGGCTACTAGACAATTTAAAAATACATATGTAGCTCACCTTTGTAGTGTGCATTGTTTCTATTGGGCAGCTTCCCAAAAACCTCTAGCCATTTCATTGGACTGTTCTAGATTTTTCCCTTTTTCTATGGTGGGAGAGGTATACATTAACCCGCCTAATTGTGTCTTAATTAAACTAATATACACTTGATTTGCATCCTAATCAAAGCCCATTGAGGTTAGGCTTTAAATTTTATTCATTCTTGTCGTCTCTGTACGTTGCTTAACACGGTACCTTCCACAAAGCTTACTAAATATTGAATGAATGAATGAACAGATGAATGCTAAGTTGGTACTGGAGGTAACGGGAAGTCATTTTGAGGGTATATAATTTATTTACAGGTGAATAATATCAGAAGGTCAAAGGCTTATTGTTTGTTTTTACTCAGGCAGTTGACCCCGCAGTCAGGTGCCTGTTTTGTGGGCGTTACTGGTCAAATGTCAGATATTTCGTATGATTTGACCTATGAAAGACAAAATGAGAAGTTTTCGTTTTGTTATTTTAAAAATTTTCTACTGGCACCTTCTGTTCTCCTAAAAACGGTATTCTGGAATTAAATTGGAGACAGTGAAGGAAATAGGGAGTGCCTTGAGTTTGTCTCGGACTAGGCTTACTTAACTGAAACTCTTGGTTTTCTTACCTGGAAAATGAGCATGATCTGCCTCCTTTATCTGTGTTCTTACAAGAATCAAATGAACCTAAAGCAGTTTCACGTAGAAGGTTATAATAGTGGAACGTGCAGTTCTCCACAACAGCATCCATTTTATGAGGGTCAGTTTATCTGGGGTTTAGGGTTATCCTAGCCAAACTATTCTTTCAATAATTTAGCCATCTTTGTGGCATAATTCTTAAATTATTAAAGGTATTTTGGGATATCTTTAGTGAAATTTTACTTGAGTGTTGTGATCGTAGTTTCCTGGATTGGCTAATATTTGGAAGTGGATCCTGCACTGGGCCCCTGTGCTCTGGCAGCATTTTAGGTTTGACCACACATAAAAGTTGTGCAGCTTTGAACCGTCGGGCCCATGGTTCTCCCTTCCAGTTTTTCTAAGTACAGAAAGGCTCTCATTTAGTGCTATGTTTCCTTTAAAAAATAACTGATCAAAACCATTTTGTAATCTTTGTATATAAATATCCTCACTTTATTCAGCACCATGAAATTGGTAGATAATAGACAACCATACAAAACATAAAGTGACCCCAAATGAAAGGCATTTCCTCAATTTCCCAATGTCAAGATTTTAAAAAAGATTTTTGGCCAACTAAATACAAATTTTGGGGGGTATATGTGAAAAAGTTAAGTGTCTATTAGGAGTACACATTTTAAAATGATATACACACATATCCATGAATACACCGTCATTGTTCCCCTTCCTCACATTTATGAAAAACGTATTTAGAACCTTTACATGCATCTTAACAGCAGTGTTTTTGCTTTCACTTAGTCAGTCATCTGATAATAATAGCACATTTTAAAATCATGTCACTAGTGGAAATTTTAGCCCATGCCACAGGTACCATTCACGTACCATTACAACTTTTTTTATTTTTAAAAAGTTCACCCTATATATGTTTTTGACCCTGCCATATAATCATGTACTACGTTTTTTTTAAAAAGTAAGTTCTAAAAGGCTTGTTTACAATAATAGCCAATACCTAAAATATTTTTAAACCTCCAAGAGTACTTACTAAATTTGTGGTAAATTTCTTGCTCTCCTTTTTAAGAAAGGTTTTAGGGTGACATGTGTTCCCTAAACATTGAGCTGTTCAAAATATCCTGAAGGATGCTGCTATATAATATGAGAGACCCTAAGAAATTCTGGAAACAGTATTTGTCTGATACTTGGTTATACATATCATCAGTGGCTCTTAACCATGCTAAATAAGTAATTCCACCAAAGAAATTTCTTTGAGTAGATACTCTGAATTTGAACGTGAAACGGTTAAAATGTACACTTAGGTCAGGCCTCTAAGTATTACTAAAGTAATATGGTGCTAGTAATATATTAGCAATAACGGCATTACTTTCAAGGAAAAATTTTTGTTTTTATCTGTTTTGTTTATTATGGTTTGGATGAAGGGAGCATTTTGTTTAAAAACCAGAAATGAAATACGTTAGATGTGTTACCTGATTTTTGCAATTTAATTAGTTATTTGCAGTTACGATGATGTAAAAGGTTTGACCACTATACTTTTTATTTATACCTATATTTTACACATCGTGTAGACATTTTTACAAGAAGGAATGCCTACTTCTGCTCGATGTGATGATTTAGAAGCCTTAAAAAAGAAGGGCTGTCATCCAGATGACATTGAAAATCCCAGAGGCTCCAAAGATGTAAAGAAAAATAAAAATGTCACCAACCGTAGCAAAGGAACAGCAGAGAAGCTGCAGCCAGAAGATATTACTCAGATCCAACCACAGCAGTTGGTTTTGCAGTTACGATCAGGTACAGAAATCTGATTCTATGAATGCCTTTGTGTCTACTTGAGCTTTTTGACAACTTTCTGTAAGTTTCTGTTGAGGGTTCGTTTTCACATGTGGACTGACACTCAAATAGAAATGTTGAATACATTAACTTTTAGAAATTTTTTGCAGGTATAACAATTTGTAAGACACATGTACCTGAAGTAAATGTTACCTGTGTCTCGTGTAAATTCTGTTAAAGATTCAGAAAGTATGAGATTTAATGGGTTTTTAAAGATAAAAATGTCCATCTTCTGGTATAATTACATAATATAAAGGCAACATTTTAATCTATTTTTTCCTTTGTTTTTGTTCAGTATTGATAAAATATTAAGGTTTTCATAAGAATCTGGAGCAGTCCTGCATCTGGGAAAAAGAAAGACAAAACAAGCCCCCTTTCTCCTCTTCTAGTTTCCTGCCCCTTCCTCTCAGAGGACTGTCCCGTGCCTGCCTCCCCGCCGCCCCTTCCCCTCCTGCTCTCTCTTCAGCCTGGTGCCGGCAGCCTTCCACTTCTAGAGCTGCTCTGGCAGAGCTCTGCTGGCACCTGGAACCACCAGGCCTGGTGGACCCTCGTCAGGCCTTTTTTTATTAGCCTTCCTGCGATCCAAGCGATGCCTTCGAGCTTCTTGAAATGCTCCCCTTGCAGCTTCTGCGATAACATTCCTACTTTTCTTCTTATCTCTTAACAGCGCTTTCCAGTCTCCTTTCTGTGTCTTTTTTCTTCCTTCCTCTTTGTAGTCCACTTAATTGTTGGTTTTCCTCTCATGGCTTTAAAGCCATTTGTGGGCTGTAACACAGACTTTTAAGCTCCAAACCCAGTTATCCAACTGTCAACTAGAAGTCTATATAGAGAAAATCTGCAAGTTAAAAATTTAACGACTTTTCACCCAGACCTCTTCCTTCTCGTGTATTTTCTGAGTGGATTATATCTCACACCTCTGGTACATCTCTTCTCCTTCCTCATTGTTTCAGATCCTTATCATCTTTTTCTTAGATTTTTGCTATAGTTTCTTAACAAGTTTCTTTGTCTCTATAATCATCTTTAAAACTATTCTTCAGGTTTTCTACAGTGAAAATCAGGTTATGTTATTCACTGCATATAGTGCGTCCCATTAAACAAAGAAGAGTCTTCTTCACACTATAACGTTAGTCTCTAAAAAGTCTGGTGTCCCCTGTAGTGTATCTGCCTCACCCACCCAGTCTAGTTTATGTCGTTCTGGCTGTCTGTTTTCGTCTGTCATAGTTATCAACCCACTGTTTGCCTGTCTTGCCTGCTGTGGATGGGGAGTGGATGGGGAATGCTGTCTTTTTCACTATCCCCGGGGCCTGGCATTTTAAGTATTTGTGATTGAAATGAGTACACATCCATTGATTCAGTAACCTGTGGAATGCCCAGGATTTTGCAAAAACTATGTCGATAATACAGTTTATAGTGTATACCTTATCGATCGAATTTACTTGGTTTTTCTCATTTGCTTTTGATTGTTGGCAAGCTAATTTTCTAATCTCTGTTTGATTAGGGGAGCCACAGACATTTACATTAAAATTCAAGCGAGCTGAAGACTATCCCATCGATCTCTACTACCTTATGGACCTCTCCTACTCTATGAAAGACGACTTGGAGAATGTGAAAAGTCTTGGAACTGATTTGATGAATGAAATGAGGAGGATTACTTCAGACTTCCGAATTGGTAGGAATTTTGAGAAAATTAATAGTTTTCATTTGTATAAATACTGGCAGTTTTGTTCTTCACCACATGCAAGTGAGATAAATAGGCCAGGTTTTAGTCTTTTTTTTTTTTTTTTTTGAGAGAACTGATATTCCTGTCACACATCTAATAATTTTTCCGCCTCCTTGTTCCTCTGTTTCTGTAGGCTATCACGTTATTTGACACACCTTACACCACATAGGTAATAAAATGCTTGCATGTTTTCACAGGAATTTATGCATTGATTTGTTGATATATTTTATAAACATGTTGATTACAGTTTTTTTCATTACTAGTTAGTATGACCACACCTGCCTATACAGCCTTAATCTCACGTCAGACCTGGATTTTTCATACAGTGATCTCCTTTCCAAACCTAATTATTAAAACCCTTATTATTTCTTATTAAAGAAAAAGATTGACTTACAGGTGGTAATGTACTTGATTTTTTTCATGCAGTTTATCCATCCGTCCATCCATCTACCCTCCATCTGTCATCACTGTGTGTGCATTTTCCTTCGCAGGGTTTGGCTCATTTGTGGAGAAAACCGTGATGCCTTACATTAGCACAACACCAGCTAAACTCAGGAACCCTTGCACAAGTGAACAGAACTGCACCAGCCCATTTAGCTATAAAAATGTGCTCAGCCTTACTGATAAAGGGGAGGTATTTAATGAACTTGTTGGTAAACAGCGCATATCTGGAAATTTGGATTCTCCAGAAGGTGGCTTTGATGCAATCATGCAAGTTGCAGTTTGTGGAGTGAGTACATTCATTTTCTACAAAAGGATATTATTTGTGTGAATTTTGAGTGTGATTTTGCTGTCAGAAGAAATTACCTTAATTACTGTAGCATACTTGACTAATCCCTTAAGTTCCCTCCAACTACAAATGCTTGATAAAAGCATAGTTAATCATTATGCCCCTATTTAAACCAGGCAGTTAGTTCATTTACACAGGGTTTTAAAAGCCAGAAGGCTCACCATTTGAAACAGTGGGGCAGTTTAGGTTTAGCTGGGGCTCTAGGTTTTTAGAAGAGGCCCAGGAACCCTAGCTTTCCAGCTTTGTGCCTGAGATGGAATTGGGGTTATCTGGGACGTCTCCAGGAGCATTAAAAGTGCTCAAATGGACTATGTCTCAGACACCATTTTCCTCTGGTCAGTTTTCTTCTGCTTATCATCTTTGAGAGGTATCTTCCCCATGTCTTAGTCATTCAAAAAGAAAGAACTTTTTAAGTCTTAGTTTGAAAGCTATATGAGAACAGGTATTTTGAGAAGTCATATAATTGTAATTTTAATTGCAAGATTTTCAGTAGTAGTAAGCTGATCTCCATTGGACTAGTGGTTAGAATTTTATGACCCATTTACCAGGTGATGATTTTGAGGTGACCTTTTAATGATTCAGCTGAAGCTGAAACTAGAAAACATTGTGAGGTAGATAAAGTTTAAGTACCTGACTGTCTCATTCTCTCCCGCCCCTTTTTCCTTAGAGTACTCCTATGCTCTAGAAGACCTTCCTTGATTCCAGATGCTTCTTAATGGTTATTTTCCAACCAATTTTTAATGTGTAACTTGATACCCAAGATGGTAATATGGTGTAGTGTTTAAGAGAACAGTCCTTGGACTGTTAGGAAATGGCTTCAGATGTTCCCATCCCTGCTCATCCACTGGGCAGTTTCCTTGCCATTCTAGAGGGCCGTTTCCTTCTCCTTAAGAAGGGGTAATAACAGATAAACCTTATAGGGTTGTTACGAAGTTTAAGTACGGTAATCCATATACAGTGCCACTAAACACCCAGCAAATATTAACTACTAGATTATCGTTACTCTTGACTTCTCACCGGGGTAGTTGCAATTTAAGGATAGTCTCTGCTTTTAAAGGGGAAGAGAGTGATAATTCCAGGTAGTGCCCAGCCTGATGCCTGTTTTCTTTCCAGCCATTCGTGATCCTGTTATCAGCTCACTGTGGAGAGAGCATTCTCTGGGCTGCCTCTACCTGTGCCTTAGCCTTGGGATTAAAACAAGCCATAGAATCTGTGGCCGCTACTCTCGGTTTTCCTCATGCTGACTGAGAGTAACTGTTCCACTTACTTCTCTACATGAAAAAGAGACAGACATTCCACTTGGACTGCCGGCATTAATAAACTTAATTTCTGCCTTCAAGGATTTTATAGTCTTATGAGGATATATACAGATATAATTGAGTATTTAGACAGATGTGATTATAAAATTACCATAGAAGAGGATTTTACTGCTACTTTAAATTCTTTGCTGAATAAGGTGGAAAATAAAATAAATGAACAAATAAGCAGTACTGATGGGCTACAATGGGTGGAATTAAGCAGTGCAAGTCTTTGGAGAAGGTTCTTTTTTCTGTAATTAAAAAAGGAAGGCCTAATGTGGTGGCTGATAAAGGAAGTATACGCTACAGAATGTGGAGCAAGGATGGATGGGAATGAGACAGTGATATTTGGGCCAAGATGGGTGTGGGCTGAGACATTTGCATTTACTCATTAAGCACCTACTGTGTGCCAAGCACTGTGCTGACTGCTGAAGATGAGATGATGGGCAAAACCCGATGTGGTCCCTGCCCTGCACAGAGCGAGCGTACTTGCTAGTGGGGAGAGAGACATGGACTTTAAAAGACACAGTTTTTAAAAAAGCTGAGAGAGATGGACAGCCAGGCAAGGTGGAGTTTTACAGTGGGGTGGAGGAGTTTTATTCAGTGGTCTCTGTGCCTTCGTCAGCAAGGATACTGGCATTGTGAAAAGAGAAGATACGGAATTAGGTTGAGAGTACAGTGGTAGCCTACATAAAGATGAAAAGATTTATGCTGAATTGTGGGTAGTATTTTAAAATTGAAATCCTTTTCTTTTCGAGTCATTGATTGGCTGGAGGAATGTGACACGGCTGCTGGTGTTTTCCACGGATGCTGGGTTTCACTTTGCTGGAGATGGGAAACTTGGTGGTATTGTTTTACCAAATGATGGACAGTGTCACCTGGAAAATGATGTGTACACAATGAGCCATTATTATGTAAGTGCTCAGCTCCTTACATATTGAATGGATTCAGATTGAGTTTAGTGTCTAATACTAAGAGTATTGTGGGTGACTGGCTTGTGGGTTTTTCAGGGTTTGGGGTTTTGTTATTTTGGTAATTTGGGCCCTGACCTAATGTGCAGGAAAGCTCGTGTTGCTGTTTTGAGGCTCTGGCTTTGTGCTTGCTTCCTTCCGTGTAGATGAGGGCCTGGGGGTGAAGGGAGCTGCTGACTCCCGACACTGCGCCTCAGCCCAAAGCTCTGTCTCCTCTCACTTGCGTACGTCAAGGGGTAGCAAGCTTGATATTACGTCTAAACAAATCATTTGTATAGTCTTACACTCCTTGTCTTATTTATATATGATTTAAGAAAGCAGGCACCCTGCCTCTACTGAAAATAAAGATAGGCAAATTATTCAAGGTCTGGAAGAAATCTAAACCTTGCTGAATCTTGGTCTTTTTCTTAAGTGATACGTAGATAATATAACCTTTAATTACTGGCAGTTCTTTACTTTCATTGTTCTGACATTTAATATACACAGATAATCTTGCTCTTTAAAGTCTTTTTATTATGGAAATTTAAAATTTACATATAAAGATAGAAGAGGATTAGAAACCTACTAGACAGCACCCACTTCAGCAATAATTTGTGTTGTTTCAAGCAGTCTTTTGTAAGTAATCCAGTTGATATCTGCAAATCATTATTTTCAGAAAGTATTGAAAACCTGGAGTAGATTGGATGTAATTACATACTAAATTTTATTACTTAATTTCTTAGGATTATCCTTCTATTGCTCACCTTGTCCAAAAACTAAGCGAAAATAACATTCAGACGATTTTTGCAGTTACTGAAGAATTTCAGCCCGTTTACAAGGTAAACATATACATGTGAGATCAAAAGAGGAACACATTTCTAGACCCTTTTTGTTTAGTGATTAGAGGCAAAATGATATGTCTGAATTGAAATGCGGGAAAATGTCACCAGCTAGACAGACTGGATTTTACAAGAGTGGTGTATATTAATTTTAGTTACATTGTAAAGCTAGTTGTTTTTAGGTCTGACTCCTTAAGTTTATTTAGGAAATGTATCAAGAACTGTTATTTAAAAATAAATAGTAGGTACTCAGTAGATGCTAATTAGTTGAATGAGTAGTACTTGTATTTTATGTTTTATCTTTTAATTGCAGGAACTGAAAAATTTGATCCCTAAGTCAGCAGTAGGAACATTATCTGCAAATTCCAGCAATGTAATTCAGTTGATCATCGATGCATACAATGTGAGTGCATTTTAAATAAGATCTGTTTTGGGCAATACCCTGTGGAGAATACTTTTCTCAAAAAAAGTAAAACTCCTTTCATACACAATTTAGCAAGCCCCAGAAGACAACATAAAACTTAAATTCTGCATCTGGAGGAAAAACTCATATTCTCTTACAAATACATAATTATCTGCAGAGCAAAATATAACAAAGGCATGTGGGGAAAATTTCTAAATTCTGTTTTAATGTTGTTAAGTAATAGGTCTCCTTGCTGGAAAGCAAGTGTGAAACAACTTCTATTTAGATGTATAGGATGACCTCAGTCTTCTTTTTCCACCCCTTCTTTTTATAGATTCATCTATTTTGATGAATCGTGCCAGAAAAGCTTTTTTTTTTTTTTTTTTTTTTTTTTTTTGCCAATTCTTCTCTTGACATATATTCAGGGTATATAGTTCCCTGTTTTCAAGAGGTACCTCACAGTCATATATGCATGTACCATAAAGTATATATGAATGTATTTACATATATTTGACTTACCATTTTAATAAGATTTATAAGATTTTTTTTCCCCCAGATTGGAAGGAAGTTGAAATTAAAGAGGAATTTTCTCCATCTTGAACTTTAGTTCAGGGTGCTTTAGCGATGCTCACTCAGCATTGGTCAGTAACTGCTGTAGGTTGTCTGGAGGCCTTTGTAACCTAACAGTAACCATCCTGTGTGGTGTACACCACCCCAGCCTTTTGATGGGTTGAATTGTAGATATTTTCTACCTCATGCCAGGGGTTCCCAGAATGTTTTGGAAAGACCCTACTCGAAGAGAGAGAGGTTTTTACAAAGATTTTCTAGATTCTGGTTGTTCCCTGTTTCTCCCATAGTTGTTTTGTTCTCTGTCTTTACAGCATATCTTAATGCTTTCCCAACTCCATCCGTGCAGGAGTGTGACCAGGAGAGAGCTTGCTGCTGCAGCCTTCTCCGTCGGTCCTGAGTGGTCTGCTGTTCTAAAAACGCAGTGGCTTGAATCCTCCCACTGGGGGTTTTCTTGTTTTGCAGGGTGAGGGCGCAGGGCTGCAACTGCACCTGAGCACATTTGTTCCCAGACTGTGTAGTAGATCATTTACCTTAGTCCCTAGTGAGCTGAAGTTGGTAGGCCCAGAGGAGAGCTGTGTTGCCACTGGGGGAGGAAAGTGTTCTGAGTTCTTAGGACTCCTCATAATTAATATCAGCCCTCTGTGCTGTATCATCATTAAAATTTAACTCAGCAATTAAACCATAAATACTTTTTTCAGTCATGTACGTTATTTTGAAGAATGGATCCTTATTAATTAGAGCCCATTTCTCTGGGTTTTGTGTTTTCTGGTCACTCAAGATTTGGCTTCAGATATTTTATTTAAATGATACTGTTTCTTAACAGTTCATTTTACCCATTGGATTTATGCATTCAACTTATTTTATAGTAGCATTTGTTTGCCTTTCCTCTGTTTAATAGTCTTTCTTTTAGTCCCTGTCTTCAGAAGTCATTTTGGAAAACAGCAAATTACCAGAAGGAGTAACAATAAATTACAAGTCTTACTGCAAGAATGGGGTGAATGGAACAGGGGAAAACGGGAGAAAATGCTCTAATATTTCCATTGGGGATGAGGTATGTTATATAAACATTTTCTGGAGAAAAGAAAAAACTGCTTGTTTACAGGCAGTGTAGTTTATAATTTGAGAAACAGTTAAAGAAATATAATTTGGAGTGGTTTTTTGCAATTTTTTTAGTAGATTTAAATTGCTTAGTTGTTGCCTTATCTTCTTGTTTTCCCTTAAGGTTCAATTTGAAATCAGCGTAACTTCAAATAAATGTCCAAATAAGAATTCTGAAACCATTAAAATTAAGCCTCTGGGCTTCACTGAAGAAGTAGAGATTATTCTTCAGTTCATCTGTGAATGTGAATGCCAGAGTGAAGGCATCCCTGGCAGTCCCAAGTGCCATGATGGCAACGGGACCTTTGAGTGTGGAGCCTGCAGGTGAGCTGGGGCCATGGAGAGTGACGGGGTGCGGGGGACTGCGGCTGGGACGGCTGCAGGGGCAGAGGCTCTGTTTGGGTGTCCGGAGAAATTCTGTCTATTGGAGAAAATAAATGACTCTTGCAGCCACTGCTGCTCGCCACAGGATCAATTTGATGATCCTGTGTGAGCTATTTATGGAAAGCTCTTCCCTGCCTTTTTTTTTTCTTAGGCAGACTGTCCTTTACTGTAAAATAAAAGCTTTTATAGCCACCCAAGATGTATATTTAACAAATGGTTAAGGTAGCATTTGGGTTTTTCTCTCATTATAGCAGTCTGAATTCTCTAGAGCTAAATAAGCTTATATAAAATAATAGTGATTGTATCTGGGAAATGGAATTAGGAAGCAATAAAGGATGTTCACCGTGTATTACATGTACTTCTGAATCATTGGAATAATTTTTTAAAAAGCAATATACTTTGTAAAATTAAAAAGAAAACAGTATTTTCAGAACATAGAATCTACTACTAACAAAACTATAGTCAAATTATTTTAAATTTTATTTTCATACTGTGATTACTTTTTAATTAAAAATTAAAATTGAATGTACTCTGAATAATCTTTCTCCTTAAAAGAACAGGAGGAGGGAAGAATATTTTGATGCAGATGTCAGCCCCAAATGACTATGCTTTGAAGGGTATTTAATCATGAGAAAAATAGATGGCTGTATTTTGCCATCAGTTATTAGCTTTCTATTCTAAATAACAATTAAAATGTTACGTTTTTAAATTTTCCATGTCTTACATACCCTGACTGAATTGTGTAGATCCATTTTTAGTAAAATATTACTTAACTGAAAGATCATCTTGAAAATGTTTTGCCTTCCTTCTTTTTGTGTATTTACCAGATACAGAACTAGTGTCTTCAGTGTCTGAACACTAGGTGTTCTAAAAATACGCAGTGGGGCTGAAAAGTCTGGATCCATAGGATAAATTTATTTTTAAACAGTATGTTAGTTATATTTTCAAATGATAGGCTCAGTATGTTTTTCTTCAACTTCCATGCACCTTTTGGGGTGTGTTTATTGTATTTTTTTAGATTAACAATTGGACGGTTGCTTCACCTGTAATAGCAAATGTAATAAATAGTATATCATTTGAAAACATAGCACACTCTTTTAAAAATAAGTTTATCCTATGTTTCTAAATGTTTTGTTCACCTGTTCATTGCTAGATTGTATTTTCATCTTGATCAAAATGGTTACTTTCCTGAAGAGGGATTTTTTTCATAGGCCCCTGTGTAGATTCCACATGGATTTGAATGGCTCTGTGTGTGTGCATATGTACACTTTTGTGCACATCTGTGACGTGTGGCATGACGTGTAATAAAATTGTAGTTTGAAGATAATGTTCATAGTCTTACTTCCTCTCCCAGTCTTTCTCACAGCATGATTTGTTACTTTCACTTATTTTTATTTTATGTGATTGAAATTTTGGACTCTCTTTAGGTGCAACGAAGGACGTGTTGGGAGACATTGTGAATGTAGCACAGATGAGGTGAACAGTGAAGATATGGACGCTTACTGCAGGAAAGAAAACAGTTCAGAAATATGTAGCAACAACGGAGAATGTGTCTGTGGACAGTGTGTGTGTCGGAAGAGGGATAATACAAACGAAATTTATTCTGGCAAATTCTGCGAGTGTGATAATTTCAACTGTGATAGATCCAATGGCTTAATTTGTGGAGGTGAGAAGGGGTCTGAAAATGGTTATAAAATGTGGTCCTATCTAATAGAATAAAAAATGCTGAGAGTTTGCTTAGTGAATAAATAGAAAAAGGGCAGCATTGAAGGTCACTCCATCCCACAGATAGCTTTTCTTACACATTATTGCTTTTGTTTTCACTTTTCGGTCATTGCTCTGATTTTACATTTTTACCATTGTTATGAGAAATGATGTTTTTTATTGCAGGAAATGGTGTCTGCAAGTGTCGTGTGTGTGAATGCAACCCTAACTACACTGGCAGTGCCTGTGACTGTTCTCTGGACACTACCTCCTGCACGGCTGTGAATGGGCAGATCTGCAATGGCCGGGGCGTCTGTGAGTGTGGCGCCTGTAAGTGTACAGATCCCAAGTTCCAAGGGCCGACCTGTGAGATGTGCCAGACCTGCCTTGGAGTCTGTGCCGAGCATAAGTGAGTATTTCCGAATTGCTTGAAATGGGTGATAACCCGCTGTCTGTTGGCCTCTGTATCAGCACACAATACAGAGAACAGTGCTAACATCAGGTTACGCTGTAAATAAACTGTCACATTGAAGCCCACTTTTTAAATCTTAAAAATTCTTTCTCAGTAGCTGGTGTTTGTCACACGATATTGAAATGTGTCGTACGAGAGTGATGGTACAATTATTTCAATCCGAGTTTGCTATGTAAGTGAGTCCATGTGGTAACCTTTGTTAAATTAGCATTACCAATTGCTTAATTAACTATATCTTGACTAAACTAAATAAAATTGAAAGTTTTGTCCCTTGAAGAGAGAACTACTATTGTACCAGCAACACATTTCAAAAATTATTTTGGCTTTAAATTGTGTATTTAATATCTGATAGGGCTAGTTTTATTTTCCTACTCTCTTATTTCTTTTGGAGGATTTTAGTTTGAGCTGTAATAAATCTATATATCACTTGGGAAACTAGCATCTTTATGTTTAGTTTTCCCATCTAGAAATATGTTTCTTCATTTATTTATATCATCTTTCATTGCTCTTGGCTTAATTTGGTTAAATTTTGAGTCTAGCACACAAAATAATCTTTAAGCAAATATTATTTTAAATAATAAATGTAATCATTTGCATTTTAACAGAGAATGTGTTCAGTGCCGAGCCTTCAACAAAGGAGAAAAGAAGGACACGTGTGCTCAGGAATGTTCACATTTCAACATTACCAAGGTTGAAAATCGGGACAAATTGCCCCAGCCAGGCCAGGTCGATCCCCTGTCCCATTGTAAGGAGAAGGACGTTGACGACTGCTGGTTCTACTTCACATATTCAGTGAATGGGAACAATGAGGCCACTGTTCATGTTGTAGAGACTCCAGGTAGAAATCTGATCATTTCAAAATTCTTTGCATTTTCTTTTATGTCTTTTTACTGCTTAGGGCTATTGGCAGTTTCCCTAATATCTAGGAACAACTGCCAGCTGGACTGTTATATGTCCAAGTTGGGACACTTTTAATCTCTCAAAGCTTAAACTAGTATTTAATTAATAAATAAGGGAAAGAGAAAGCAGATTTTAAGTTTTATGAATGGAGAGTCTGAGGAGTAAATGCAGTAACCCACACAAAGCCCTCAGCACGGTGCCTGACAGCAGGTTCTCGGTAAGAGTACCATCATTATTCATGATATTTAAATATGAGCTTGATTTTAGGCTTGGACACTGGGAAAGATAATTTGTTAAAGGATATTATACAGCATGAATTTGTTCAGCTTCTCAAAAGATGAAACATTTTTATCTTGGTTTTTCTGGGTGCTTTTAATATACTTTGGAATTTTCTACATTTGTGGTCAGATTTGTATGGGAATGTAAGTTTTAATTTCTCCTGGATAAATATTAGGAATGGATTTTGGAGGCATATATTTAACTTCAGAAGAAACAGCCAAACTGTTTTTTTAAAGTCTCTGTATTGTTTTGCATATGTATTTTTCAAATACTGTCTCACAGTCTGTGCCTCCTTGTCTTTTCATTTTCTTAAGTGTTTTTTGAAGACCAGAAGCTTAAATTTTGATGAACTACGATTTACCAAGTTTTTCTTTTACAGATCTTGCTCTTTACTATTATGTCTTAGAACTCTTTGCCTAATTCAGGTTCATAAGGATTTTTCTCCTGTGTTTTCTTCTAAAAGTTTTATAGTTCCTGGTTTTCCATTTAGGTCCGTAACCCACTGTGAGCTGATCTTAGTATATGGAGTGAGGTCCAGTTTTTTATATGTAGATTTCCAGTCGTTCTTGCACCATTTGTTGAAAAGGTTGACCTTTCTCCACCTTGGTTGAAAATGAGATGAGCTTATATATGTGGGCCTGTTTCTGACTCTTGATTGTGTTCCATTAATCCAGGCATCTGTCCTTTAGCCAATACCACACTGTCTCAGTTAGTGTTGCTTCATAGCTAGTTGTGAAATCTGGTAATATAAGTTGTCCAACTTTGTTCTTTTCTGAAAGTGCTTTTGAAACACTTTCCTAGTTCTCCTACTTCTTTGTAAATTTTAGAATAAACTTGCTTGATATCTACACGTCCTGCCAGGATTTTGATTGGGATAGCATTGAGTTTATAGATCAAATTGGGGGAGGGACTTCCCTGGTGGCACAGTGGTTAAGAATCCGCCTGCCAGTGCAGGGGACATGGGTTCGAGCCCTGGTCCAGGAAGATCCCACATGCCGCAGAGCGACTAAGCCCGTGCGCCACAACTACTGGGCCTGCGCTCCAGAGCCCTTGTGCCACAACTACTGAGCCTGTGCGCCTAGAGCCCATGCTCCACAACAAGAGAAGCCACTGCAATGAGAAGCCCGTGCACTGTACATGTCAACGAAGAGTAGCCCCCGCTTGCCGCAACTAGAGAAAGCCCACACACAGCAACGAAGACCCAATGCAGCCAAAAATAAAAATAAATTAATTAATAAAAAAAAAATTGGGGGAGAATTGACATTTTAACAATGTTGAGTCTTCTTCTAATCCATGAACATGGAATCTCTCTCCATTTATTCAGGTCTTTTTTTCATCAGTGTTTAGTAATTTTTAGCATGTAAATCTTGCACATATTTTCTTAGATTTATACACAGGTATATCATGATTTTTGGTGCTATTGTAGAAAATACTATTTTCTAAATTTCAATTTCCAAATTGTAGAAATCAATTTCTATATAATACATAGAAATACATGACTTTTCTTTATTGATCATGTATGCTGGGGTCTTGTAAACCCATCTGTTACTTCTAGTATCTTTTTTATAGATTCTTTGGGATAGCGTACATTCACTTATCTTGGGATTTTAACTCCTGTGTGTTTTTTTATGAGACTGCCCAGCTTTTTGTAATTTTGGCTGTACCTTCACGTTCTCATCCCTTATGTGCTCATCCTTTGCTTCTTACTTTACAGAGTGCCCCACTGGTCCAGACATTATTCCAATTGTAGCAGGTGTGGTTGCTGGAATTGTTCTTATTGGCCTTGCATTGCTGCTGATTTGGAAGCTTTTAATGATCATTCATGACAGAAGGGAATTTGCCAAATTTGAAAAGGAAAAAATGAATGCCAAATGGGACACGGTAAGTTGGAAATCATCTAAAAAAAGGAGGGTGATTCATAAAGCAAATGTAACACTTCTAAGACTTATTAGCGCTAAAGCTGATTATTAAAGTCCTTTAAATATTTTATTCCCCCCAAAATTTATTATTCAGAAAACTGGCATTTAGTGAAAAATAGAAAAGTATATCTTTTAAGTATATCCCATTAAAACAAAACAATTATAAGAATGTTTCTTCTGGTTACTGTGGTCAATGTTTTTATTTCCTTAATAATTTTAATCTTAAATCTGCTCTTCTGCCTTTTTTTTTCTCATGTCAAATAGAATCCTAAATAATAGAAAGCTATTCAGTAGAAAGCTTTTTCTCTTTTTCTTTTCCCCCAACAAAGAAACCTAAGTAGAAAGCAGCCAGACTCAAAAGGCTACATACTGTATGATTCCACTTATGTGACAGTCTGGAAAAGGTAAAACTCTAGAGGCAGAAATGAGATCCAGTGGTTTGCAGGGGCTGGAGCTGGGGGAAGGGGCCCGAGGGATCTTGAGATGATCTTCATTGTGGGTGTGTTTATACATTTGAGAATTCATGGAACTATGTACTTAAAAAGGGTATTTTTATTCTCTGTAATTTTACAACTTAATAAACCTGGCTTTATAAAAATTTAGAAGCTATAAGTGATGAAAGTTGATGCCAGCATTTAGTGCTTTGAAGCGTGGGGTGAGAGGCCGCGGTGGCCAAGCGTTGGCCTTCGTGTATTCATCTTTTGATACAAAAAAGCAGTGACAATCTTCAGTATTGTTAAATTGTAAATGAATTTTAGTCATTTGCATTTTACTACAATTTGCTTGGGTTTTTAAAAAAAATTAATTTTGGAAGTGTAAAAATAGTAAAAATTCTCTTTTATAGTGTTTAAACACTATACATGTCAGCTTTTTTCTGATGAAATCATTAGAAACTATTTCTTTTACTTTAGCAAGAAAATCCGATTTACAAGAGTCCTATTAATAATTTCAAGAATCCAAACTATGGACGTAAAGCTGGTCTCTAAGTTGCCGTTCGTATTTTCTTTCATTTTCTGTCTTTGCATGTGAAATTTATCCTTTTTACTGCACTGTGTGTCCTTTATCACTATTGCTGCCTTTTTTTTTTTTTTTTTTAAGTCTGGCTTTATTTATATGGCTATACTATGGCTTTTCTTTTTGTGTGTTAATACAGAGTTAGTGTTTAGAGGGGCTTTGGATTAAGCTTTATGGTATAGAAGCAGCAGCTGTGTTGTAGTGAAAAGAGAATGTGCTTTGTGATCAGAGAGACCTGGGTTGAGTCCCAGCTCTTGCACTTAGTAAGTAGAATGGCACTGGGTCACTTCCCAGAGCTTTAACATGGAGTCAGTAGTGATACTGTTTGGTGTGGTTGTTCTTGGCTAATGACTGTAGTGTATGATAGCAGCCTGTCAGTTACAATCCTTACTAGAGTCCTTTGCTTTAGGTAGTATTATTATCCTTATAATAATATAACAAATTATTATATGTAAGTTTTAGGGTGAAACAATGAAAAGCGAACATGAAAACTAAAGCTCAAAATAGGAGAATAAATGTAACCTGGTATAACATTTGTATAATATATAACTACAGTGTCATCGTTATTGATTCTAGAAATATTTTGAAAATCTTTAGTTCTTGACTGTAACTTGAAATTCCTTTAAAAATCAGAACCTTTTATTTATATATATTTCTTCTTCTTAGTTATTGAATAATTCTAATATTCAAAGCTAACACTGAAGTGTTTTTGAAAGGTAACAAAGACTTTAAAGAGAAAAATCCTATTATAGTTTTAAATAAAAACTTAGTTGAAAATTTCATAGTGGTAATAAAGCTTGGTTAACGTATTCTCTAAGCTAGGGTAAGTTATTTTGGTGAGTGTATGCTTTACCTGGATGACAAATTTATCATTTTCTCTTTTAGCAGTAGCGGACAGGCTTCTTCCTTGTAACTGAATTTTCATGAAGTGCTTCTAGCATGTTTTAATATAATTATGTAAGCCCCTAAAACTCTCCGATAAAAAGATTGTGATTAGAACCAGTTCTCCTGACTGCTGATCCAGAACTCTTCTTTCCTTTCCTAACTACTTTTATTCTTATTTCACATATTGGAAAACTGAGGCACAGAAGGGTTCAGTAACTTGGCTAAGTTCGCAGGGCTAGTTAGTGGAAGAGCTGAGATTCAAACCCAGGCCCCTGGGCTCCAGGGTCCAGGTTCTTAACCACTACCTTGTATTAGTAGCAGTCAGTGTCTTCGGGAGACGCTGTTACCTGGTTAGGAAGAGGGAGATCACTCTTTACAGAAAATGACAGTTTTTGATATTTCTGGTTAACTTAATGGTGTTAGTGTTACTCTAGCACTACTGTTTTGGGCAGACATTGTAACTGGGAGATCACTTTGTTACCTAGAAACCAACACTGCAGATTTGCTTATTTACTCTGCTGAGAAGTGTACTTATAATAACAAGGTGTTAAAGTACAGGAATGTTTAATATTTTTAAGAGATACAGGAAGTACCGATAACATTAGAAACC
This sequence comes from Eschrichtius robustus, assembly GCF_028021215.1. NCBI lineage: Eukaryota > Metazoa > Chordata > Mammalia > Artiodactyla > Eschrichtiidae > Eschrichtius > Eschrichtius robustus. The sequence continues at coordinate 184,135,348 of NC_090824.1, forward strand.
ATTACTTGTCAGATTTTTCTTTTATTTCTAAGCAGATTTTAAGACTTTTGAAATGGCAAAGTTAAATTTGATGGCAGAAAATTATTGTCAGGTTCATATATGGGTAGTTTGATACGTTTTCTTGTTAGTATGAGATTTGATACATTCTTTTCTTTCTCACTTAATGCTTTACAGAAAGTCATTTTTAGAAGGAAACTGATTTGCTGATTTCCCTCCCTCCCTGTCAAAAACAATCAAATATTGACACTTTCTTATGGTTACTTCTTATATGAGAAAAATTTCTATATCTCCTATTGAAAGGTGAAATTTTCACCTTTGCTGTATGTTAAATTGTGCTTTGAAGGAAATTATCAATAATTAATAGTGAAACTTAATGTTTTCATTGTTAAGTCAATTTTTGGCTACAGTATTACTTCTTCAGCCAAAATAAGCATTTTGAGCAATTCAAGCTGTGAAAGTTTTGTAAAAATTTCTTTATTCATTAGTGAAATCCAGGCAAATTAATGGCTACAGGTTATTTTGAGATGTTTTCTCAAGAAAAATTAAAGTAGAAATAAACAATAGAAATTAATGAATGAGCATTAAGAAATTAAAACAAATCATGGCTTATAAAGCACTTTTCCAATATGGCACCAAGGTTGCCAGTCAGTTAATTATATCATTAACATATTTCAGATAATAGGCACTCTGATTATTTCAGCACATAAGACCACTCATGTAGGTACATTAAAGAAATCAGATCGTCAGCTTTGTAATTGTTACAGCTGTTAAGCACACTAAATGTGGGCTGCTAATCCCCACGGTTGTGCACTGCATTTCTAATACACTACAGAAATGATGCTGTCACCACCGTGTCCGCCCTTCCAGAGGGAGCACGAGGATGACGTTTACTGAGAACAGAGGACGTCACTGCTGAACATAACCCTGTTCTCTTGAGTTAAATAGGCTTTGCTTTTTGTTGGGATGGGGAGGGGTTGCACTCTGAACATGGGAACTAATCTGCATTATTTTAGCTTACCTTCATTTAAGGTGATGCCCAACGCAGATAATTTAATTTTACCTCTAACCTTGCATGTTAAAATTTTGTTTGGATGGACTTTGAAATAATAAGTATAAATGTTTGTGAATATGAAAAGGCAAACTTTTCTCCAAAGGTAAGTTCTGCCATATAAATCGTACTTTGGATTCATCTATAACTTAGGTGTTTTTTTGTTGTTGTTGTTCTCCATTTTTTGTTGTTGTTGTTACCTCCCTTACAATTTTTAAGTATTAAACATTAGATTTATCTAATGCATTAGTTTAAAGAAACAATTAAATGGTAATTTATTTTCCTAGCATATTTGAAAGAATGGTCAGTCCTAGCCTCATGTAATAGGAAGGTGGAAATAAAGAATGTAACTAGCAGAATTTAACACACCATTGTAAGGCAATTATACTTCAATAAAGATGTTAAAAAAAAAAAAAAAAGAATGTAACTAACTTGTACTGATCACTCATTAGCAATGTAGTCGCCAGGATCCAGACTCCGGTCTCCATTATGAAATGTCTGCTACAATGTCTGTATAATCATATTTTAGCTCCAGTTGGGATTAGAGCTCAGAGTTTGATATCCTATGTGACTTTTTATCATCCAGATTATATGATGTTTGTCTCTGAGGGATCCTGAGTTCCTCCATGTTTCAGAAATGACTGGTCAAATTGTGTTTTGTGGGGTGGGGCTAAGGCACATTGTCACGTTTCAGTCGGTATCCAGGCTCACTGCTAAGCTGAAGTCATAGTGGTTTATTTGGTGTCTCTCAAGACCCAGCCCTTATATGTTTCATTTTCCCTCAGTGATTTCCTGTCTGCAAGATAAATTCAGTCTTTTTAGCATGGCACACAGGACCTTTCGTGATCTGGCGCTGTCTTCTTTCTTGTCTCCTTTCCCTTCCCCACTCCTCAAAACATACACATGCACCCTTAAAAACTTCTGAACTATGTATATTTCTACCTAACTGTGCCATTCTTTTCCCAACACCTTGACTGCATGTGTGTGTCTGTATACCTTTCAATGTTTTATCTACAGTTTCATTTTGACAATATCCCTGATCTTCTCAGAGTCAATCCCTTTTTACTTATACTGTTCCCTTTTTATGTACATAATTCTCTTTTGTACTATTTCAGAGCACCTTAATTTATCTTCATGTTTGTCATCCACCAAACTGTACCCTCCTAGGAGGCAGAAATTGTGGCAATGAAAACTATATCCAAATATAACCTGCAGTGAAGTGTGAATAAAATTTAAAAGCAAAAATTACTGTTTAGATGCTTCCTATATTTTTTGAAATCACCTCAAATGGTTCTATAGTAAGATATAAAACTAAACAGCATTTCAAAATCTTAATTTTTGCCTAAAATTTTAAATGTTTTAAGTTTTTCTTTAATATTTGTTTCATTTGTACTCACTGTTATTTCCTCTGAGATAGGAATATTTGGCCATATTTCTCACTTGACTTTCAAGCAGGAGAAAGAATGCTGTAGCAGATATTTAAATGTATCACTTAGCATAAGAGAATTTTTTAAGAAAATGATAGCATGGGGATGTATGTTATTTTCCTGTTTTAAAACATCAGTGTCAGTAAAGTTTTGGATATTGAAAAATCTCTTGTGTTTATGGCTTGGAGTCATTTACTGGGCTTGATTTCAGTACTCTTTAGTAAAATACAGTATTAACGATAAAATAAAACATTTCATCAGTACGATATTGAAGAATAGCAGTTATTTCATGAAGAATGGAAATTATTTTTGTCTAAGCAAATGCGGCAATGTGATGCCTTGGTGGAGGTACTGTGCCCGCAGTGACACTGTGACAGTCTTACCCCAGAACTCTCTGCAACTTTTGTGGCAGAGCCTCAGAAGAATATCTCCCTCAGAGAGATGAAAGCCAAGGAGTCTGTTCATTATCAAGCACCTTTGTGCACAGTAAAGGGTTACGAATCAGGCAGTTGATGGCAGAAGAATTCCTCAAGTTCAAAATTAGTTTCAAGACAGGCATTCAAAACCAGTTTAAAAGAGAGAAGCCGTTAACAGCACATCCTCCAGTGGAGGAATGGCTCAGAAAGGAAATAATGCCAGAGGACAGGGGTACCTTTAGACTTTGTAGGGCAAAGCCTTCATTTTCAACTTCTGTGTAAACTTTTTAATGCCTTTTAAAAAATTCAGTGTGATACCTGGACAGATAAAATGGAAATGACTTCTGAAAACGATCTTTACTTTTAATATTGTCTTATAAATAATGTTACATGACTTCAGTAGAGCGACTGATAACTTTTCTCTTTTTTTTAGGGTGAAAATCCTATTTATAAGAGTGCTGTGACAACTGTTGTCAACCCGAAGTATGAGGGAAAATGAGCGCTGCCTTTGCGTATCCACAACACTGAGTGCAAAGTAGTAATTCCACAGCCACAGTAAGGTAGTTTCAGGGCAGTGTTGCTGTGGTTCTCTCATGGGCAGGTTCTGAAAGTGTACAATATGTATAATTTGAAAATTTTTTAATTATTTTGAAAATAATGTTATAATCAATGCCAGGGACTGACAGAAGACTTGAGACAGGATGGTTTTCCTTATCATCTAAGGTTGCATTGTGCCTTTTTGACCTTTTCCTCCTGGACTGTTGAAATCCAGCTCTTAGTGGATTAAGCGATATTTCTAGAGTGATTGAAAGGGCAGTAGTTAAAGTAATGAGTATGATGAGAGTTTCTGTTAATCAAGTATTAAAACTGATTTCTCACTTTGCAGATATGTCACTTTTCAGTTATACAGAATCCAAAGTGAATGTCCTTCTAGCTAGTTTAGAATTGTTTTAAATTTATTATTTTGTTATTTTCCTTATTAGACATGACTGATGACATGATATATCTGAAAGATGAGTATGTTGGGAGTTACTCGTGTGAAATAATGAACTATTTGATCTACAAAGGCCATGGGAGAAGTCAGAGTTAGGAAGGGAAAACATAGCTTTAAAACCTGTGTGCCATTTTTAGAGTTACTTAATCTTGGTAACTTTTATGCCTTCTTTTTTTAAATTCAAGCCTTGGATAGAAGTATTGGGGAATTTTCTGCAAAAAAAAAAGTCCTTGATTTATATAAAGGCCTTAATTTACATAGTATTTGCTGAATTGGGGACCTCTGGGTGAATTTATTTTATTTTATTCATTTTATTTTGTTTAAAGCCTGGTGCTTTTTATCACCTCTTCTAATCATTTAATGTATTTGTTTGCAATTTTGGGTAAGACTTTTTTTTATCAGTACTTTTTCATTGATGTTTTAGCTGTACATTTGCCTTTTTAATGACCATGTGAAATTGTACTATGGCTTATGCAACAGCCATCAATTAAGCAATTCTTAATTTCAATTAGTGCTGTAACAGACCAGTGTATATTTACTTCTCACTGTTTGAATTTCCTGTTTGGTTTCATACTAGTCACATTCTTATTTTAAGTGCCTTTTAATTTTAACAGTTCACTTTTTACAGTGCTATTTACTGAAGTTATTTATTAAATAAAAATGCCTAAAATATTTAAATTGGATGTTTGGGTTTTATATATTTTGTCAGTTTGTGTGCCTAAAATTTTTATAGCTTAGAGAGATTGACAGAAGATTCCTGGTCATTGGGTATTTTACTTAGACTAAAAGAGAGAAGGAAAGAAGGAAGGGAAGGAAGGAGGAGAGAGATGGTAGAATAAAATTTCAGACTGTCTTTGGGCTCTCTATATAATACTGGATAAATCCCCTTCTCTCCACCCCCTTCTCTTCCCTCCCTAGGAGATAGGTTTCATCCCTATATTAAGCAGAATTGACTCTTTATGAACATCCTCATAGAGCTATTAACTAGAAGCTGGAAATTATATCATTTTATTTAAGATATAGACAGGGAATTGTTACGTTTCTGATAAGTAAGTTTTTATTTTCATTTGGCTTTGGTTTATTTATGTTAGAAAATATGTGTATCCATAAAAAATACTTGTGTGAAGCTTATTGAAAGAAATATATCCCTTCCTGGAACAATACAATAAGTGTCAAGAGATTTGGGGAGAGGATTGTGGTAAAAGTTTCAACTTTACCAGCCTCTCACATTTGCAGTGCCCCTCCCATTTTTAAAAATTGGTATCTTTTTTACCTGTTCCACTTAAATGTATTTCCTAGCTTAGACTAAATCATCTTTCAGTTGAGAATTATACATCTTTATGAGAAAAATTACCTCTTTCACGAACTATCCATTTCACCTGTTTCATTTTCCATTCCCACCACCCACACTGCTGCTTGGTTCAACGCATTTCCTTACACCTGAGGCATAACCAGATGAACTGAATTCCATATTTCTGCTCCACAAGTTTGCTTTTATAATGAGATTTTTTTATAAATAGGAACAGAGCCTATTTTCTGTTATATTCAATACATGATTCTTTTTCCTGGCATATGTTTTTGATGCTGAAACATGGTGAATTTTAAATTTTATATTATAATTTATAAACAGATTTTCTGACTATAAAAATCCCTTTATTTGGAAGCTGGAGGAATTGTATAGAATTTATTTCTCATGCTGACCATAACAGCATTGGCATTTGAATAATTTTAGGCTTAAAACTGGCAGTTTCAAAACACAGTCTAAGAGGTTGATAATTAGCTTTGAAACCACATAGAACTTTGTCACTAAAATATTTTTTATTTTCCTAGCAAATAGTACATTTTGACCTCCAGTGAAGTGCTTTCCAAAAATTAATGAGTCCTGAAAGAAAATAACAGTTGTAAATTTTTTTTTCATTCAAACTCTTTATTTTGAAAATTGATGAAATGTTAGGTATCATGTGTAAGTGTCAACAGCGGCATATTTTGCAGTGATTCTCTGACATTTTACAAAGTTTTCTTACTCTTTTGCAGAGGATAACTTTATAAATTCTTTGATAAACACGCCCAGATAAGACCTTGAGCCACAAGAACAGTTCATCATACTAGTTAAAAAGCACTGTGGTCAACTTTTGATTTTGGAATTGTCTTTTTCCCCCTCCACTGTTGCTCACTAGAGTTTGAGAGGTAACCTTATTGAATAGAGGCCATTTGTCTTTGTTTTTTTGCCTGTGTCCTTGAAAACTTGTTATTTCTGACCTAGTAAGTTCATAGGAGTTCAGAAACAGCAAGTATCTCCAGGACTCTTCTGGAGCCTATAGAGACAGTTCACTGGCTCTCTGGACAGCTCTCATGTCCCAGGATTCTCCTGAGAATTTAGGCCGATGTGGAAGTGGCTTCTGAGTGAGTGATCCATGGGAGCAGATTTTGAGGCTGGATTAGATTAGATAGCCCATTAAGCCTCCACCACTGTGAGGATGGTAAGTCGTCATACACATCAAAATGTACAAAATGCTAGGGTGAATCACAAGACGAATATTAGTTAAATCCACAGGTAGTAACTATCTTTTTATTTAATTTCCTTCTACAATCTCTCTAAGTCTTCACTGAATTTTAACTGTGTTAAGATCTTACATGAATTTTTCAAGGGTATAGAGTTTCCATGAAAGGTATTTAGTGGTATTTCATTTAATTTTACTTGTATTCTACCTACTCTGGGTTTTTGGTCTCAGGACTAATTCTAAAATAGACTGGTATATTAAGCAAGAGTTAATTAAGGATCACTTTGTGAGAGGAAACACTATTCTGAATATTTAAATCCCATAATTTTATTCAATACTGTAATAGTTTATAGAACTGTTAGAAGACAGCATTGTCTTCAATTTAATGTGTAGTAGGTGATATGTTGTTGATGTTACTTATTGATAACAATGTTATGTTAATGTTGCTTACTGATCAGAATTTTTCCTGGGCGATAGACCAACATTCAGGTCTCCTTCAGTAGCTAAGTAACTGGCCCCTCGGCAACCATTTTAAAACATGGATTTGATTATATTGTCCCAACGCCCCCATTTCCAGCTCCACTTTCACATCCTCAATCCTACCACACGTCCTTTGTAGTTGATGTTTCTGTCTTATCCCTAGATTTGATAGCTCCAAGAATATAGGACCCTGTGTGTTTTGATTCATCATTGAATCCCTGGAACAACGTCTGTCATAAAGTAAGTAGGTGACTGTAAGTATTTGTTGAATAGGTGGGATTCATTTCCCTAAGTTACCACTACTACCTACCTAGCAGCATTTGCAGTGATACACTCTGCCTTCCTGCCAGTTCTTATAAACTCTGTACTCCAAGGTCAGTCCTTCCACTTATATCTTCAGTACCATCCCCTCTTGACTATTAAAACAAACAGTGTGCTTCCCCTTTCCTGCATTATTGATTTCCCTCTCTCTTCTAGATCATTCCCATCACTAACAAATATGCGAGTTATCATCTGTTCTCTATTCCGTTTTACATCTCAGGAGAGTTGTCTAATGCATACACACATGGGCAGTTGATTTTCAACAAGGGTGCCAAGCCTATTCAATGAACAAAAAAGTCTTCAACAGATGATTCTGGCTAACTGGATTTTCACATGCAAAAGAATGAAATTGGACCACCCCATCTCACACCACATAAAAAAATTAGCTCAAAATGGATCAATGACCCAAGAGCTAATACCATAAGATTCTTAGAAGGAAACATGGTAAATCTTCATGACCTTGGGTTTGGCCACAGGTTCTTAAACGTGATACCACAAGCATGAGCAACAAAAGAAAAAAATGTATGAATTGGGCTTCATCAAAATTTAAAACTTGTGCATTAAAGGACACTTTATTAAGAAAGTGATAAAATGTACAGAAGGGGAGCAAATATTTGTAAATTAAATATCTGATAAGAAATTAATATATAGAATATATAAAGAACTACAACTCAACAACAACAAGACAAACTAAATTATAAATGGGCAAAGGACTTGAGCAGACATTTCTCCAAAGAAGATACAGAAATGCCCAACAAGCACATTTGAAAAGATACTCTACATAATTAGCCATCAGGGAAATGCAAATGAAAACCACAGTGAAATACCACTTCACACCTACTAGGATGGCAGTAATTTAAAAAAAGTGGAAAGTAACAAGTGTTGGTGAGAATGTAGAAAATTTAGAAGTCTTGTACATTGCTGGTGGAACAGATACTTATATACCAATACTTATTGCAGCATTATTCACATTAGCCAAAAGGTAGAAACAACCCAAGTGTCCATCAGCAGATAAATGGGTACCCAAAATGTGGCATATACAACCAATGGAATATTACTTAGCCATAGAAAGGAAGGAAGCTCTAATACATGCTGTGACAGGGATGAACCTTGAAAACGTTAAGTGAAATAAATCAGACATAAAAGGACAAATATTGTATGACTAATTATAGGAAATATCCTCACTAGGCAAATTCATACAGACAAAATAGGTGAGAAGTTACCTGGGGCTGGAAGGGATTGGAAAGGGGGAGCTATTGCTCATGGTTACAGAGTTTCTATTTGGGGTGATGAAAAATTTCGGAAATAGTGGTGATGGTTGCACAACATTGCAAATGTAATTTTTTTCTTTGTAACTTTTTAAAAACTTCTTTTCCTAACTTTATTGAGATATAATTGATATGACATCATGTAAGTTTAAGGTGTACAACAATGATTTTATCCATTCATATGCTGTAAAATGACCGCCAGAGTAAGGGTATTTAACACATCCATCACCTCACGTAGTTAAAATTTCTTATGTAATTTGGTGAGAACTTCTAAAACCTACTCTCTTAGCAACTTTGAAATATACAATGCAGTATTGTTAACCACAGTCAACAGGCCGTACATCACTAGAACTTCATCTTACAACTGTAAAGTTTGTGCCCTTTCACCATCTTCACCCATTTACCCCACCCCCAGCCTATGGCAACCACAGTCTGTTCTCTGTTGCTATGGGTTCAGTTTTCTTAGATTCCACATGAGTGAGATCATACAGTATTTGTCTTTCTTTGACTTATTTAACTTAGTATAATGCCCTCCAGGTTGATTTATTTTGTGGCAAGATTTCTTTTTTCATGGCTGAATAATATCCCATCATATATATATGCCACATTTTCTTTATCCATTCATCTGTTGGTGGATGCTTAGGTTATTTCAACGTCTTAGCTATTGGTAAATAATGCTGCAGTGAAAATAGGGGTGCACATATCTTTTCAGATTAATATTTTAGTATCCTTTGGATACATAACCAGAAGTGAAATTGCTGAATCATATGATAGTTCTTAATTTTTTGAGGAACCTCCATACTGATTTCCATAGTAGCTGAACCAATTTACATTTCCACTAGTGGTGCGCAAGGATTCCCTTTTCTGCACATCCTTTCTGACACTTATCTTTTGCCTTTTTCATAATAGTCATTCTTAACAGGTGAAAGGTATTGTGACTTTTTTAAAATTTAATTTTATTTATTTTTGGCTGCATTGGGTCTTTGTTGCTGTGTGCAGGCTTCCTCTAGTTGTGGCGAGCAGGGGCTACACTTCATTACGGTGCGTGGGCTTCTCATTGTGGTGGCTTCTCTTGTTGCGGAGCACAGGCTCTAGGTGCGTGGGCTTCAGTAGTTGCAGCATGCAGGCCCTAGAGTGTGCAGGCTTCAGTAAGTGTGGCACGCGGGCTCTAGGGTGCATGGGCTTCAGTAGTTGTGGCTCATGGGCTCTAGAAAGCAGGCTCAGTAGTTGTGGTGCACGGGCTTAGTTGCTCTGTGGCATGTGGGATCTTCCCGGACCAGGGATCGAACCTGTGTCCCCTGCATTGGCAGGCAGATTCTTAACCACTGTACCACCAGGGAAGTCCCTCATTGTGATTTTTGGTTTTGGTCTTTGTTTTTTTCTCTTCTTATTGAAGTGTAGTTGATTTATAGTATTATATTAGTTTTAGGTGTACTGCATAGTGATTCAATATTTTTATAGATTATACTTCATTTAAAGTTACTGTAAAATGTTGGCTATATTCCCTGTGCTGTACATTACATCCTTGTAGTTTACTTATTTTATACATAGTAGTTTATACCTCTTAATCCCCTTCCCCTATGTTGCCACTCCCCCAGCCCCTTTCCCCAGTGGTAACCACTGGTTTGTTGACTGTATCTGTGAGTTTGTTTTGTTATATTCTTTCATTTGTTTTACTTTTTAGATTCCACATGTAAGTGAAAACATACAGTATTTGTCTTTCTCTATCAGACTGACTTCACTAAACATAATACCCTCTATTTCTGCCCAGCAACACAGATGGACCTGGACCTGTTTTGTGGCTTAGCATGTGATCTATCCTGGGGAACATTCCATGTACATTTGAAAATAATGTACACATTCTTTTTCTATTTTTTCACTTTTTTTTCCCCTATATTTGGAGATATCTATTCCAACGGTCTGATGTGTCATTAAAGGCCCCTGTTTCCTGATTGATTTCCTGTCTGGATGACCTGTCCATTGATGTAATTGGGGTGTTAAAGTTCCCTACTGTAACTGTATTGTTGTCAGTTTCTACCTTTTTGTCTGTTAATATTTGTTTTATATATTTAGGTAGTCCTATATTAGGTATATATATGTTTAAGAATGTTATATCCTCTTCTTGGATTGACCCCTTTATCATTATATAGTACCCTTCTTTGTTTTTAGTTATAAACTTTATTTGGAAGTCCATTATGTCTGAATATGTATTGTTTCCATTTGCATGAAATATCTTTTTCCATGCCCTCACTTTCAGTCTCTGTGTGTCTTTAGCTCTGAAGTGAGTCTCTTATAGGCAGCATATGGGTGGGTCTTGTTTTTTTATCCAATCAGCCATCCTATGTCTTTTTAATGGAGCATTTAGTCCATTGACATTTAAAGTGATTATTGATAAGTATGCACTAATTGCTACTTCGTTACATGTTTTCTGGTTGTTTTTGTAGTTCTTCATTCTTTTATTCTCGTCCTTTATGGTTAGATGATTTTCTTTAGTATCATGTTTGTGTTTCTTTCTCTCTAGTTTTTGTAAATGTGTTGCAGCCTTTTTTTTTTTTAAATTTATTTATTTTTATTTTTAGCTGCGTTGGGTCTTCGTTGCTGCACGCGGTCTTTCTCTAGTTGCGGCAAGCGGGGGCTACCGTTCCTTGGGTGTGGGCTTCTCATTGCAGTGGCTTCTCTTGTTGCAGAGCACAGTCTCTACTAGGCACATGGGCTTCAGTAGTTGTGACACTCGGGCTCAGTAGCTGTGGCACATGGGCTTAGTTGCTCTGCGGCGTGTGGGATCTTCCCAGACGAGGGCTCAAACCCGTGTTCCCTGCATTGGCAGGCGGATTCTTAACCACTGTGCCACCAGGGAAGTCCCTGTTGTAGGTTTTTGATTTGTGGTTAACATGGGGTTCATATATGTTGACCTATAACTATACTTGTTTTAAACCAATAATAACTTAAGTTCAAACACATTCTAAAAGATGTACGTTTTTTACTCCCCTCCCCACTTTTTGTTTTTGACATCATACTTTATATCTTCATGTCTACTGTTTATTGTAGTTATGTTTGTTTTATAATTTCTGTCTTTTAATCTTTATACTAGTTTATTTAAGTGATTGATCCACAGTCTTTACTATATATTTGCCTCTATCCATTGGAATTTTTCCTTTCCTATAATTTCTTGTCTTGTAGCCTTTTCTTTTTCACTTAAAGAAGACCCTTTAATACTTCTTGTCAGATCAGTTTAGTATTGATGAACTCTCTTAGTTTTTGCTTGTCTGAGAAGCTCTTTATCTCCTTCAATTCTGAATGATAACCCTGATGGGTAGAGTATCCTAGGTTGTGGTTTTTCTCTTTGAGCACTTGAAACGTTTCTGCAGAAGAATGTGATAGTTTTATGTCATTCCCTTCTCTTGCTGCCTTTAAAATTATCTCTTTAACTTTTGCCATTTTAATCATGATATGTCTTGGTGTGGGTCTCTTTGGGTTCACCTTGTTTGAGATTCTCTGTGCTTCCTGTACTTGGAAATCTGTTTCTTCCTTCAGGTTTGGGAAGTTTTCAGCTTATAATATCCAATACATTTTCAACCCCTTTCTCTCTTTTCCTTCTGGGACCTCTATAATGTGAATGTTAGTACACTTAAAGCTGTCTCAGAGGCCCCTTAAACTATCCTTATTTTTTTTTTTTTTTTTTTTAAACCAGTGCCCTAGGGAATGTGGTACCTGGCTGATTTTTCCGTTTTTTTTTTTTCTCTGTTTTGATGACCGACCTTTTTTTTTTTTTTAATTTTTATTTATTTATTTTTGGCTGTGTGGGGTCTTCGTTTCTGTGCGAGGGCTTTCTCCAGCTGCGGCATGCGGGGGCCACTCTTCATCGCTGTGTACGGACCTCTCACTATTGCGGCCTCTCCCAGTGTGGAGCACAGGCTCCAGACGCGCGGGCTCAGCAATTGTGGCTCACGGGCCCAGTTGCTCCGCGGCATGTGGGATCCTCCCAGACCAGGGCTCGAACCCGTGTCCCCTGCATTGGCAGGCAGACTCTCAACCACTGCGCCACCAGGGAAGCCCTATCCTTATTTTTTTTAATTTGTTTTTCTTTTCGCTTTTCTGATTGGGTGATTTCCATTAGTCTATGTTCCAGATTGCTTATGCATTCTTCGGTATCACCTAATCTGCTGTTAATTCCTACTAGTGTACTCTTCAGCTCTTACAGGTTCTTTTTTTATATGTTCTAGTTCTTTGTTAAAATTCTCACTGTGTTCATCTATTCTTTTCCCAAGTTCAGTTAGCATTCTTTTACTATTGCTTTGAACTCTTTTTCAGGTAAATTATTTATCTCTGTTTCATTAGGGTTTTTTTTTCAAGGGGTTTTTTTCATTCTTTCATTTGAAACATATTCCTCTGTCTTTTCATTTTGTTTAATTTTTCTGTCTCTATGAAATTAAGTGAAACCATTACCTATCCTGGTCTTGAAGGTGTGTCCTTCTGTGAATGTCCCTATGTAGTCTGCATGTACCCAGCGGATTTGGTGTGAACTGGATCTGAAGTGAACACGGGCTGCGTCTTCCCTAGGGGTGTGCTGGCAGCCACCACCCTGGTGGGAGGTGGAGCTGGAGTTGGAGGGGCTAGAGCTAGAGCCAGGTGCAAGCCGGGCTTCTCTGCTCAATGGCTGTTACAGCCCTATTGGATGGGGGCCCAGGAGGCTGGAGCAGAACCCCTGACGGAGTTGGGTTTCTCCTGGTGTGATGGTAGTCTCCCCCTTGGTTAGGGTTGTGGCCAGGGCCTGAGGGCTTGGGGCTTCACTTCTGTGCTGGTTTCACTTTTTCACCCAGTATGCATGCCTTGGTTAGAGGCTGGGTTGGTGCCCACCTCTGAGCTGGCCCTCCTCCCTCCGAAGTGTGCATAGGGACTGGTGCCCTGGAGCTAGCCTCACCTCCTTCTGAGTGTATGCAGGGATGCACACTTTGGCGGTGGCCATCTCCACACCATGGAGCTAGCCTCACTTCCTCCTGAGTGTATGCACCAAAGCACAGGCTGGCAGTGGCTGTCTCCAACCTGTTCAGAGGCAGGGCTGGCATCTCTCCAAGTGTGCACACTCTTGTTGGCAGTGGCAGCCTCCACCTTAGTGGGGAGCAGCACTGGGGAAAGAGGGGCTGGAACAGGAGCCTGGTACAGGCTGGGGGGCATGCTGGAGGGGTCCATGCAAGCTGGCCAGGGCCCCAGGCAGTCTTCAATCTGCTGCCTTTGTGCTGTGACTGAGAGTAAGTGGGTCTGTGCATGTACTCTTCAAAAGCAGAGCCTCGGTTTCTTACACCCCTGTAAGTGCCACTGATTTTCAAACCAGCTAAGAGGGAGTTCCTCTTCCCAGAACTGTACCCCAGGGTTGGGGTGCCTAATATGTGGCTCAAAACCCTCCCCAGGGAGGATCCCAGTGCTGGTGATAGCCCCCTCCTCTTCTGGGTCCCCTGCCAAGGGTGCAGGTCCCAACCAGATCACTTCTCACCCCCACCCCCCAGTCCGGAACCAGACTCTGTAGATCTTTCTTTACATCCTTTGTTGTAGAAGAGCTGTTCTGCCAGTCTCCAGGTCATTTTCAGCAAGAGTTGCTCCACGTGTAGTTGTATTTTTGATTTGTTTATGAAGGGGAGGTGGGCTTGATGTCCTGCTCTGCCATCTTGATCTCTATCTCACTGTGGTTTTGATTTGCATTTCCCTGATGATTAGTGATGATGACCACATTTCATGTACCTTTGGCAATTTGAATCTCTTTTTGAAAAAACGTCTGTTCAGGTCTTCTGCCCATTTTTAAATGGATTAGTTTATTTTTACCTATACATTTTTTGTCATTGAGTTACATGAGTTCTTTATGTATTCTGGATATTAACTGCTTATCAGATATGTGGTTTGGAGATATTTTCTCCCATTCTGTTGGTTGCCTTTTCATATTGTTGTTTCTTTCACTGTGCAGAAGCTTTACAGTTTGTTGTAGTCCCACTTATTATTTTTTGCTTTTGTTGCTTATACTGTAGTTGTCATAAAGTATAATCCATAAAATTATTGCCAAGACCAGTGTCAAGGAACTTTTCCCCTTTTGTTTTCTTCTAGGAGTTTTATGGTTTAAGGTCTTACATTTAAGTTGTTAATCCACTTCAAGTTCATTTTTGAGTGGTGGAAGATAGGAGTCCAGTTTCATTCTTTTGCCTGTGAATATCCAGTATTTCCACCACCATTTATCGGAGAGACTGTCTTTTCTCCATTGAGTATTCTTGGCGCTTTTGTCAAATATTACTTGACAATATATGTGATGACTTATTTCTGGGCTCTTGATTCTGTTCCATTGGTCTTTTTATGCCAGTACCATTCCACTTGGAATACTATAGTATTTGTAGTATACTTTGAAATCAGGAAGTGTGATGCTTCCAGCTTTAGTCTTCTTTCTCAGGATTGCTTTGGCTATTCAGAGTCTTTTGTGGTTCCATAAGAATTTGAGATTTTTTTTTTTCTTTTCTGTAGAAAATACCATTGGAATCTTGATAGAGACTGCATTGAATCTATAGATTGCTTTGGGTTGTCTGGATATTTTAACAATATTCTTCCAGTTCATGAACACAGTATATCTTTTCATTTATTTGTGTTGTTTTTAATTTCTTTCACCAATATATTACAGTTTGCAGTGTACAGATCTTTCACCTCCTTGATTAAATTTATTCCAAAGTATTTTATTGTTTTCAATGTTATTATAAATGAGTTTGTTTTATTTAATTTTTGGATAATTTGTTGTTAATGAATAGAAATGCCACTGATTTTTTTATATTGATTTTGTATCCTGTAACTTTCCTGAATTCACTTACTAGTTTGGTGGAGTCTTTAGGATTTTCTATATATAAGATCATGTCATATCTAAGTAGACAGTTTTACTTCTTCCTTTCTGATTTGCATGCCATCTATTTTAATTTCTTGCCTGATTCCTCTGGCTAGGTCTTTTAGTACTTTGTTAAATAAGAGTGGTGAGAGTGGGCATTCTTGTCTTATTCTTGATCTCAGATAAAAAAGCTTTAAACTTTTCACCACTGAGTATATGTTAGCCGTGGGTTTGTCACATATGGCCTTAGTTATGTCAAGATATATTCCTTATAAATGCAGTTTGTTGAATATCTTTATCATGAAAGGATGTTGAATTTTGTCAGATGCTTTTTCTGCATCTATTGAGATGATCATGTGGTTTTTGTCCTTCACTTTGTTAATATGGTGTATTACATTGATTGATGTTCATGTGCTGAAACATCCTTGCATCCCAGGAATAAGTTTTAATTGATCCTAATATATAATTCTTTTAATATGTTATTGAATTCATTTTGCTAGCATTTTGTTGAGTACTTTTACATCAGTATTCATCAGGGATACTGGTCTTTGTAGTCATATAATTAGTTAAGAAGCATTACCTCTTTACTTTTTTTGAAGAATTTGAGGAGGATTTGTGTTAATTCTTCATTAAATGTTTGGTAGAATTCACCAGTGAAGCTGTCTGGTCCTGGAGTTTTCTTTGTGGGAAGTTTTTGATTACTGCTTCAATCTCCTTATTAGTTACAGTTTTGTTTAGATTTTTTATTTTTTCCGGATTCAATGTGGACAGGTTGTATGTTTCTAGGAATTTTTCCATTTTCTAGATTACCCAATTTGTTGCCATATAATTGTTCATAGTATTCTCTTACATTCCTTTTTATTTCTGTGGCATCAGTTGTAGTGTCCCCTGTTCATGTTTAATTTTATTAATTTGGGTCTTCTCTGTTTTCTTCTTAGCCTATCTAGCTAATAAAGTTTTGTCAATTTTGTTGATCTTCTCCAACAACCGATCTTCGTTTTATTGATTTTCTCTACTGTTTTACTATTCTCTGTTTATCTCTGCCCTAATCTATATTATTTCTTTCCTTCTGCGAGCTTTGGGTTAATTTATTCTTCTTTTACTAGTTTCTTAATATATAAAGTTAGTTTGTTGATTTTGTAATCTTCTTCAACGTAAGAATTTGCAGCTGTAAATTTCCCTCTTAATACTATTTTAACTGCATTCCATAATTTTTGCACTGTTGTGTTTTCATTTGTCTCTAGATATTTTCTAATGTTCCTTGTGATATCTCCTTTAAAAAATGAAATATAATTGACATACAACATTGTATAAGTTTAAGGTATACAGTGTGTTGATTTATATATTGCAATATGATTACCACTGCAGTGTTAGCTAACACCACTGTCACACCCCCACATAATTATCATTTCTTTTTGAAGTGAGGACAATTCAGATCTGGTCTCTTAGCAACTTAGAAGTTTATAATATAGTATTATTGAGTATAATCACTATAGTGCATTAGATCTCCAAAATTTATTCATCTACTAGTTGCAAGTTTATACCCTTAAACAACATCTCCCCAATTTCCCTACCCTCAGTCCCTGGTAAACACCATTGTACTTTCTATTTCTATGAGTTAGGCTTTTTAAGTTCCAAATATAAGTGAGATCATATGGTATTTCTCTTTCTCTGTCTGGCTTGGCTTACTTAGCATAATGCCCTTACAATTTGTCCGTGTTATCACAAATAGCAGGACTTCATTCTTTCTCATGGCTGAATAATATTTGTTGTGTGTGTGTGTACACAAACACACACACCCCCCCCCCCCCCACATCTTCTTTATCCATTCATCTGTTGATGGAGACTTAGGTTGTTTCCATATTTTGTCTGTTGTGAATAATGCTGCAGTGAACATGGTACTGTTCTATCTCTTGGATATCCTGTTTTTATTTCCTTTGGATATATACCCAGAAGTGGGATTGCTGGGTCATATAGTAATTATATTTTTAATTTTTTGAGGAACCTCCAATCTGTTTTCCATAGTGTATGTACCAATTTACATTTCCACCAACAGTACACTAAGGTTGAAGGTGTCCCCTTGTATGTAGCTAGTCTGCAAAGATTGGGAGAGCTGGATGTTCTTTCAAATGCCTGCATTTCAACAGAATGCATAAAAACTAACAGGGAAACGTGCAAAGGAAAAAAAATAATCTCCAGAAAACGGAAACAGAGATCTGTGACGTATAATTCAAAATAAAAGTCTTATAGATGCTCAAATAGAAAAGTAAATGCAATGAGGTAATCAATGCATAAACAAAATGAGACAATTACAAAGAGACAGAAACTATAAAAAGGAATCAAATTCTGGAGCTGAAGAATACTTCAACTGAATCAAAAATTCACGAGATGGTTCAACAGCACACTGTGACCAGGGAGAAGAACGAATGGATCAGTGAACTGGAAGATAGGCCATTTCAAGTGACCAACTCTGGGACAAAAAGAAAAAAGAATGAAGAAAAATGAAGGGATTTATGGGGCACCATCAAGTGGACATACGCTTTGTAGGAGTCCTGAAATGAGAGAAGGCGGCACAGGATCTGTCATGGACTGAATTGTGCCCCCTACCCCTGGCTTCCTCAAATTCCTGTTTGAAGCCCTAACCCCCAATGTGACTGTATTTGAAGGTGGGGCCTTTAAGAAGGTAATTATGATTAAATGAGGTCATGAGGATAGAGCACTAATAATCTTTTAGAACTGATGTTCTTATAAGAAGAAGAAACAGTTTTCTCTCTCTTTGTATGAGCCCTGAGGAAAGGCCATGTGAGGACACAGTGAGAAGACAGCTCCTTGCAAGCCAGGAATAGAGGCCAGAAACCAACCCTGATGGCACCTTGATCTTGGACTTTTTGCCTCTAGAACTGTGACAAAATGCATTTTTGTTGTTTAAGCAACCCAGTCTGCGGTATTTTGTTATGGCAGCCCTAGCAGACTAATACTGATTTTGGTACCAAGATGTGGGGTGCTGTTACTACAAATACCTAAAAATCTGGAAGTGGCTTTAGAATGAGGTGATGGGTCAAAGCTGGAAGAGTTTTGAGGTGCATGCTAGAAAAAGTCTAGATTGATTTGAAGGAACTATAAGCAAAAATGAATCAAAACTTGAAGATTTAAAAATTCTCAACCTGTCAGTATTGCAAAAAATGAGAAAGTGTGTTCTGGAGAGAACCCCAAGGGTGTGGCTGGACAGTCACTCCATAGAGATTACTCATGGATTTAATCAGCCATCTCAACTGAAGCCAGGAATAGAGGTGGGATTATACCAGCAGAAAAGGAGATGAAAGAAAGCAAGGCTTTCAGACTTCTCTGTTTCGGTATCAGCAGACCATAAAGCTATTTAGCTGCATGCAACTTTATCCTTCAAGAAAAGGGAAGAATGACCCCAAAGGCAATTCAGAGATCATCAGGGCTGCCACACCTACCACAAATACAGTGCATACAGGCCCAGTGAACAAGGATGTTTCCTCCCTGGTTTCAGAGAGTGGAGCCACTTCCTCAGTTTCTACAAACCAGGCTGCTGCTGTAAAGAGCCACATGCATGGGGCTACTGCTTAGGGGTGTGGGGGTAATTTTGCCTTCCCAGTGGGCCTGGAGGGTAGAACATCCAGCAAAAGAGGATTATCTTTGAGCCTTAAGGTCTAGTGGAATATGCATTGCTAGGTTTTTGTCCTTCTGGGGACACAGCACCATTTTCTGTTTCCCAGTTTCCTCCTTTTGGAATGGGAATGCCTATCCTATGCCTGTCCCATCACTGTATTTTGTAAACAGATAACCTGTCTAGTTTAACAGGTTCAAAGCTGGAGAGAAATTTTGTCTCCAGATGAATTGTTCCTAAAATCTCTCCCATACCTGTTGAGATGATATTTAGATGAGACTTTGGACTTGGAATTGATACTGGAATGGGTTAAAACTTTGGGGCTTTTGGGATGTGGTGTATGTATTTTTCATGTGAGAAGAACACGAACTTTTGGGGGTCAGGAGGCAGAATGTTATGAACCAAACTGTGTACTGCCACATTCATATTTCGAGCCCTAATCTCTTGATGTCACTGTGTTTGGAGATGGGGCCTTTAAGGAGATAATTAAGGTTAAATGAGGTCATAAGGTGGTGTCCTTATACAAAGAGGAAAAAACCCCAGTGAGCTCTGCTGTACACAGAGGAAAGGCCATGTGAGGATACAGTACGAAAGCAGCTGTCTACAAGCCAAGAAGAGAGGGCTCACTAAAAACCACCCTTGACAACACCTTAATCTTGGACTTAGTGCCTCTAGAACTGTGAGAAAATTAATTTGTTGTTCAAGATACCTACTCTGGTATTTTGTTATGGCAGAAATAGCAGACTGATAAGCCTATCTGAAGAAATTGTGGCTGAAAACATCACCAATTTGAGGAAAGAAATGGACATAAGAAATGCAAGAAATTTAACAAATTCCAAATAGGATAAAACCAAAGAGAGTCACATTGAGACATATAATCAAACTCAGAGGCAAAGAGAAAAGTGACTTGTGAAAGGGAGCTGCTGTAAGATGATCAGCAGATTTCTCAGCAGAAACCTTAGTGGTCAGAAGGGAGTGCGATGAGATTTCCAAAGCATTGAATGAAAAAACACCAAGAATATTATATCATATTGCAAAGCTGTTGTTCAAATGGGAAGGAGAAAACAAAGCTTTCCTAGATAGACAAAAGCTGAAGGATTTCCTCACCACTGGACTTTCCCTGTAAGAAATGCTAAAGGAAGTGCTTTGAGTTGAAATGAAAGGATGCCTGACAACAGCATGGGACCATATGAAAGTATAAAGCTCTCTGGTAAAGGTGAGTATATAGACAGAGGATACTGCGGTATTATTGTAGTGTTGGTACATAAATCATTTTTAATTATGGTATAGAGCTCAAAAGACGAATGTATTATAGCAAATCTATGTTACGGGCACACTATAAAAATATGTAACTTGTGACATCAATAACTGGAAGAGTGGAGACATGAAACAGTTTTTGTATGCAGTTGAATTTAAGTTCATTTAAAATAGATTATTTGAAGATTAAAAAATTTTTATTTTATATTGTAGTTGATTAACAATGTGTTAATTTCAGGTGTACAGCAAAGTGATTCAGTTATACATATACATGTATTTATTCTTTTTCAGATTCTTTTCCCATTTAGGTTATTACAGAATACTGAGCAGAGTTCCCTGTACTATACAGTAGGTCCTTATTGGGTTATCTATTTGAAATATAGCAGTGTGTACATGTCAATCCCAAATTCCCTATCTATCCCTCTCCCTGACCCTTCCACTCCCTGGTAACCATAAGTTTGTTCTCTAAGTCTGTGAGTCTGTTTCTGTTTTGTAAATAAGTTCATTTGTATCTTTTTTTCCTTTTTTAAGATTCCGCATGTAAGTGCTATTGTCTTTCTCTGTCTGACTTACTTCACTTAGTATGATAATCTCCATGTCCATCCCTGTTGCTGCAAATGGCATTATTTCATTCTTTTTAATGTCTGAGTAATATGTACCACATCTTCTTTATCCATTCAGCTGTCGATGGACATTCAGGTTGCTTCCATTTCCTGGCTATTGTAAACAGTGCTGCAATGAACACTGGGGAGCATCTATCCTTTTGAACTATGTTTTTCTCCAGATATATGCCCAGGAGTGGGATTGCTGGATCCTATGGTAGCTCTATTTTTAGTTTTATAAAGAACCTCCATACAGTTCTCCATAGTGTCTGTATCAATTTATATTCCCACCAACAGTGCAGGAGGGTTCCCTTTTCTCCACACCCTCTTCAGCATTTATTGTTTGTAGATTTTTTGATGATGGCCATTCTGACTGGTGTGAGGTGATATCTCATTGTAGTTTTGATTTGCATGTCTCTAATAATTAGTGGTGTTGAGCATCTTTTCATGTGCCTCTTGACTACCTGTAAGTCTTCTTTGGAGAAATGTCTATTTAGGTCTTCTGCCCATTTTTTGATTGGGTTGTTTGTTTTTTTTTTTTTTTGACACTGTGCTGTTTGTAATTTTTGAAGACTAATCTCTTGATGGTAGCATCTTTTGCAAACATTTTGTACCATTCTGTGGGTTGTCTTTTCATTTAATTTATGGTTTGCTTTGCTGTGCAAAAGCTTTTGAGTTTAATTAGGTCCCATCTGTTTATTTTTGTTTTTAGTTCCATTACTCTAGGAGACAGATCAAAAAAGATGGCTGCAATTTATGTCAAAAAGTGTTCTGTCTATGTTTTCCTCTGAGAGTTTTACAGTACCTGGTCTTACATTTAAAAATGTCTTTAATCCATTTTGAGTTTATTTTTGTGTATGGTGTTAAAGAATGTTCTAATTTCATTCCTTTAGGTGTAGCTGTCCAGTTTTCCCAGAACCGTTTATTGAAGAGACTGTCTTTCCTCCTTTGTATAGTCTTGCTTCCTTTGTCATAGATTAATTGACCATAGGTGCGTGGGTTTATTTCTGGGCCTTCTGTCCTGTTCCATGGATCTATATATGTTTTTGTGCCAGTACCATACTATTTTGATGACTGTAGCTTTGTAGTATAGTCTGAAGTCAGGGCGCCTGGTTCTTCCAGCACCGTTTTTCTTTCTCACGATTGCTTTGGCTATGTGGGGTCTTTTGTGTCTCCACACAAAGTTTTAGATTTTTTTGTTCTAGTTCTGTGAAAAATGCCACTGGTAATTTGATAGCAATTGCATTGAATCTGTAGATTGCCTCAGGTAGTGTAGTCATTTTGACAGTATTGATTCCTCCAATCTAAGAACATGGTGTACCTTTCCATCTCTTTGTGCCATCTTCGATTTCTTTCATCAGTGTCTTATAGTTTTCGGAGTACAGGTCTTTTGTTTCCTTAGGTAGGTTATTCATAGATATTTTATTCTTTTTGATGAAATGGTAAATGGGATTGTTTCTTTAACTTCTTGTTTTGATCTTTCATTGTTAGTGCAACAGATTTCTGCTTATTAATTTTTTATCCTGCAACTTTACTGAATTTATTGATGAGCTCTAGTAGTTTTCTGGTAACATCTTTAGGATTTTCTATGTATAGTTTCATGTCATCTGCAAACAGTGACAGTTTTACTTCTTCTTTTCCAATTTGGATTCCTTTTATTTTTCTTCTCTGATTGCCTTGACTAGGACTTCCAAACCTGTGTTCAATAAAAGTGGTGAGAGAGGACATCCTTGTCTTTTTCCTGATCTTAGAGGAAATGCTTTCAGCTTTTTCACCACTGAGTATGATGTTAGCTGTAGGTTTGTCATGCATGGTCTTAATTATGTTGAGGTATGTTCCCTCTATGCTCACTTGCTGGAGAGTTTTGAACTTTTTCAAAAGCTTTCTCTGCGTATATTGAGATGGTCATGTGGCTTTTATTCTTTGATTTGTTGATGTGGTGTATCATACCAATTGATTTGCGTATATTGAAAAATCCTTGAATCCCTGGGATAAATCCCACTTGATCATGGTGTATGATACTTTTAATGTATTGTTGGATTCAGATTGCTAGTATTTTGTTGAGGATTTTTGCGTCTGTGTTCATCAGTGATAACTGGCCTGTAACTTTCTTTTTTTATGGTATCTTTAACTTGTTTTGGTATCAGGGTGATGGTGGCCTCATAAAATGAGTTGGGAGTAGTCCTTCCTCTGTGATTTTTTTGGAATAGTTTCAGAAGGATAGGTGTAACTCTTCTCTAAATGTTTGATAGAATTTGACTGTGAAGCCATCTGATCCTGGACTTTTGTTTGTTAAAATCACAGTTTCAATTTCAGTATTTGCGATTGGTCTGTTCATATTTTTTATTTCTTCTGGTTCAGCCTTGGGAGACTGTACCTTTCTAAGAACTTGTCCATTTCTTCCAGGTTGTCCATTTGATTGGCTTATACTTGCTTATAATAGTCTCTTATGATCCTTTGTATTTCTGTGGTGTCCACTGTAACTTCTTTTTCATTTCTAATTTTATTGATTGGGGCCCTCTCCTTTTTTTTCTTGATGAGTCTTGCTAAAGGTTTATCAATTTCATTTATCTTTTCAAAGAACCAGCTTTTAGTTTCATTGATATTTTCTATTCTTCACTTTTGTTTCATTTATTTCTCCTCTGATCTTTATGATTTCTTTCCTTCTACTAACTTTGGGTTTTGTTTGTTGTTCTTTCACTGGTTGCTTTAGGTGTGACATTAGGTTTTTTATTTGTGATTTTTCTTGTTTCTGGAGGTAAGATTATATTGCTATAAACTTCCCCCTTAGAAGTTCTTTTACTGTGTCCCATAGGTTTTGGATTGTCATGCTTTCATTTTGATTGTCTCTAGGTATTTTTTGGTTTCCTCTTTGATTTCTTCAGCGAGGCATTGGTTGTTTAGTAGCACATTGTTTAGCCTCCATGTGTCTGTGTTTTTTTACAGTTTTTTTCTTTTTCTTGTAGTTGATTTCTAATCTCATGGCATTGTGATATGAAAAGATGCTTGATATGATTTAAATTTTCTTAAATTTACTGGGGCTCGATTTGTGGCCCAGCATGTGATCACTCCTGGAGAATGTTCTATGTGCACATGAGAAGAATGTGTATTCTGCTGCTTTTGGATGGAATGCTCTAAAAATATCAGTTAAGTCTATCTGGTCTAATGTGTCATCTAGGCCTGTGTTTCCTTTTTGATTTTCTGTCTGGATGACCTGTCCATTGATGAAAGTGGGGTGTTAAAGTCCCCCACTGTTATTGTGTTACTGTCAATTTCTCCCTTTATGGATGTTAGTATTGGGTTGGCTAAAAAGTTCGTTCAGGTTTTTCCATAAGATAGTACAGAAAAATGCGAACGAACTTTTTGGCCAACTCAATAGTTGCCTTATATATTGAGGTGCTCCTATGTTTGGTGCATATATATTTACAATTGTTATATCTTCTTCTTGGATTGATGCCTTGATCATTATGTAGTGTCCTTCTAGTGTCCTTCTTTGTCTCTTATAAGTCTTTATTTTAAAGCCTATTTTATCTAAAAGGAGTATTGCTACTCCAGCTTTCTTTTGATTTCTATTTACGTGGAATACCTTTTTCCATCCCCTCACTTTCAGTCTGTATGTGTCCCTAGATCAGAAGTGGGTCTCTTGTAGACATCATATATATGGGTCTTGTTTTTGTATCCATTCAGCCAGTTTATGTCTTTTGCTCAGAGCATTTAATCCATTTACATTTAAGGTATTTATCAATGTGTATGTTCTTATTGCCATTTTGTTAATTGTTTTGGATTTGTTCTTGTAGGTCTTTCTTCCCTTCCTCTTTCATTCTCTTGTGATTTGATGACTAATTTTAGTGTTAAGTTTGGATTCCTTTTTCTTTTGTGTGTGTGTTTATCTATTGTAGATTTTTGGTTTGCAGTTATCATGAGGTTTAGATATAGCCATCTGTGTATAATCAAGATTGTTGTAAGTTGCTGGTCTTTTAATTTTAGATGCATTTTCAATATCCTGCGTTTGTGCTCTCCTCTTCTCACAATTGCTGGTTTTGATATCATATTTGTGTGCAGATGATTTCCTACCTTTATTATATATTTGCCTTTAGCTGTGAGCTTTTCCAATCGTAATTTTCTTGTTTCTAGTTGTGGCCTTTTCTTTTCTGCTTAGAGAATTTCCTTTAGCATTTGTTGCAAAGCTGGTCTGGTGGTGCTGAATTCTCTTAGCTTTTGCTTGTCTGTAAAGCTTTTTGATTTTTCCTTCGAATCTGAATGAGAAACTTGCTGGGTAGAGTATTCTTGGTTGTAGGTTCTTCCCTTTCATCACTTTAAATATATTGTGCCACTCCCTTTTGCCCTGTGGAGTTTCTGCTGAGAAATCAGCTGATAACCTTATGGGAGTTCCTTGTATGTTATTTGTTGCTTTTCCCTTGTTGCTTTTAATATTTTTTCTTTGTCTTTAATTTTTGTCAACTTGATTACTATGTGTCTCGGCATGTTCCTCCTTGGGACTCTGCACTTCCTGGACTTGGGTGACTGCTTCCTTTCCTATATTAGGGAGGTTTTCAGCTATTACTTCTTCAAATATTTTCTCAGGTCCTTTCTCTCTTCTCCTTCTGGGACCCCTAGCATACGGATGTAGGTGTTTTAATGTTGTCCCAGAGGTCTCTAATACTGTCTTCATTTCTTTTCATTCTTTTTTCTTTATTCTGTTTTGCGGCAGTAATTTCCACCATTATGTCTTCCAGCTCACTTATCAGTTTTTCTGCCTCAGTTATTCTGCTATCGATTCCTTCTAGTGTAGTTTTCATTTAAGTTATTGTATTGTTCATCTGTTTGTTCCTTAGTTCTGCTTTGTTAAACATTTCTTGTATCCTCTCGATCTGTGCCTCCATTCTTTTTCTGAGATCTTGGATCATCTTCACTATCATTACTCTGAATTCTTTTTCCAGTAGATTGGCTATCTCCAATTCACTTAGTTGTTCTTCTGGGGTTTTGTTACTTCACCTGGGACATACTCCTCTGCCATGTCATTTTGTGTAACTTTGACTGAGGTTTCTGTTCTGCAGGCTCCAGAATTGTAGTAGTTCTTCCTTCTGCTGTCTGCCCTCTGGTGGATGAGGCTGTTAAAGAGGCTTGTGCAGGCTTCCCAGTGGGAAGGAAGGACTGATTCCTGCCCACTGGTGGGTGGAGCTGGGTCTTGTTCCTTGGTTGTTTGGCCTAAGGTGTCCCAGCACTGGAGCCTACAGGCTGTTGGGTGGAGCTGGGTCTTTGGGAGAAAATAGTGGCTTCCAGGAGTGCTCATGCCAATGAGTACTCCCAAGAACTACCGCTGCCAGTGTCTTGTCCCTGCAGTGGGCCACAGCCACCCCCGGCTCTGCTGGAGACCCTCCAATACTAGTAGGTGGGTTTGGCCTAGTCTCTTATGAAGTCACTGCTTTTTTCCCTGGGTCCTGGTGTGCAGGAGACCTTGTGTGTGCCCTCTAGGAGTAGAGTTTTTGTTTCCCGCAGTCCTGTGGAATTCCTGTGACCAAACCCCACCGGTCTTCGAAGCCAGATCCTCTGGGGTCTCCTCCTCCTGTTGCCAGACCTCAAGGCTGGGAAGCCTGACGTGGGCCTCAGGACTTTCATTCCAGTGGGAGAACTTCTGTGGTATAATTATTTTCCACTTTATGCATTGCCCACCTAGCAAGTGTGGGAGTTGATATTATCACCCTCCTACTGTCTCATTGTGGTTTCTTCTTTCTTTGTGAATGTAGGTTATCTTTTTTGTTAAGTTCCAGCATTTTTTGTAAGTGGTTACTTAGAAGTTAGTTGTGATTTTGGTGTTTTTGTAAGAAGGGGTGAGCTCGTGTCTTTCTGTGCTGCCATTTTGACACTTTCTCCTGACCATTACTATTTCAAACTTTAAGATGTTTGATGTAGTCCATGATACCATAAAGAGAATAGCTATAGAGTGGCCAAGATGGCAGAATAGAAGTACCCTAAGCTCACCCCCACTCAGGAGCACACCAAAATCCAACACTCTGCAGAACGATCATTGTTGAAAAAGACTGAAACCTACCAGAAAGATCCCCTGCAATTAAAGACATAAAGACATAATGAAAATGACACATAGGAGGGGCTGATTCATGATATAATCAAATCCCATGTCCCCCAGGTGGGTGACCCACCAACTGGAGCATAATTGTATTAGAGAGATTCTCCGACAGGAGTGAGAGTTCTGAGTCCCACATCAGGCCCCCTAGCCTGGGGGGTCTGGCACTGGGAAAAGAAGCCCCCAGAGCATTTGGATATGAAGGCCAGCAGGGCTTGAGTGCAGAAGCTACACAGGATTGGGGAAAACAGACTTCACTCTTAAAAGAGTACACATAAAACCTCATGCGCACTGGGACCAAGGGCAAAAGCAGTAGTTTGATAGGAGCCTGGGCCAGACATACCTGATGGTCTTAGAGGGTCTCCTGGGGAGTCGGGGTGCAGCTGTGGCTCACCCTGGGGACTTAGACACTGGTGGCAGGTATATCAGTGAGTGTTCATCTGCATGAGCTCTCCTGGAAAAAGTGCCACCCATCAGACAGGCTGCCTAAAGACTTCATGAGCACACAGCCACCTCTAGACACACTGCTAGACATCGCCTTGCCCCCCAGAGGACCAAGACTCATCTCCATCCACCAGCGTGCAGGCACCAGTCCTTCCCACCAGGAATCCTGCAGAAGTCTCTAGACTAGCCTCACCCACCAGTGAGCAGAAACCAGAAGCAAGAAAACTATAGTCCAGCAGCCTTCAGACTGAGTCCACAAATGCATGCCAGGGACCACCCTGGGACCAGCTGGCCCCCTTCCCTTGGGTGAAGAGAGGAAAGTGCACTTCTGGGACGCATAGGTTGTCTCCTATAGAGGGCCATTTCTCCAAGGTCAAACATAACCAACCTACCACACACATAAAAATACAAGTAACTATTTAGACAAATTGAGGTCACAAAGGAATATGTTTCAGAGAAAGGAACAAGATAAAACTGCAGAAGAACAACTAAGTGATGTAGAGATAGGCAATCTACACAGGAAACAATTTGGAGTAATGATCATAAAGATGATCAAAGAACTCGTGAGGAGAATGGATGCACAGAGTGAGAAATAAGAAGTTTTTAACAAATAATTAGAAAATATAACAACCAAAGAATACAATAACTGAAATGAAAAATACACTACATGGTATCAATAATAGACTAAATGAGGCAGAGGACCAGATCAGTGAGCTGGAAGACAAAGTAGTGGAAATCACTGCTGCTGAACAAAGACAAAATGAAGAGAAATGAGGACAGTTTAAGAGACCTCTGGGACAACATACAGCACGCTAATATTTGCATGATCAGGGTCGCAAAAGGAGAAGAGAAAGGCTTGAGAAAATATTTGAAGAAATAATAGCTGAAAACTTCTCTAACCTGGGGGAAGGAAACTGTCACCCAAGTCCAGGAATTGTGGAGAGTTCCATACAGGATTAACCCACAGAGGAACACAGCAGACACAGTGTAATCAATCAAAATGACTAAAAGAATATTAAGAGTAACAACATACAAGGGAACTCCCATAAGGCTATCTGCTGATTTTTCAGCAGAAACCTTGAAGGCCAGAAGGGAGTGGCAATGATATACTTAAAGTAATGAAAGAGAAAAACCTACAACCAAGAACACTCTACTCAGTAAGGCTCTTGTTCAGATTTGATGGAGAAATCAAAGCTTTACAGAGAAGGAAAAGCTAAAAGTTCACCACCAAACAAGCTTTACAAAAAATGCTAAAGGAACTTCTCTAGGCAGAAAAGAAGAGGCCACAGCTAGAAACAAAATTATGAAATGGAAAAGCTCGCTACTAAGGCAAGCATACAGTAAAGGTAGTAAATCATCCACACACAAAGCTAGTGGGGTTAAAAGACAAAAGTAGTACAATTATTTGTATGCAAAATAAGCAGTTAAGGCATACACACCCAAAAGATAGACTTAAAATATAATATCAAAAACAGTAATTTTGAGGGGAGAAGAGTACAAATGCAGAATATCTAAAATGTATTTGAAATTAAGAGGTCAGCAACTTACAACAAGCATGTATCAATATAGACTGCTATAGAAAAACCTCATGGTAACTGCAAAACAAAAATCTATAATAAATATAGACACAAAAAGAAAACGGGATCCAAACATAACACTAAAGATAGTCATCAAATCACAAGAGAACAAAAGAAGAAAGGGGGAAAAAAGCTACAAAAACAAATCCAAAACAATTAACAAAATTGCAGTAAGAAGATATGTATCGATAGTTACCTTAAATGTAAAGGGACTAAATGTTCCAAAACCAAAAGACACAGGCTCGCTGAATGGATACAAAAACAATACCCAAATATTTGCTGCCTACAAGAGACTCACTTCAGACCTAGATACACAGATGGAGAGTGAGGGGATGGAAAAAGGTATACCATGCAAATGGAAATCAAAAGAAAGCCAGAGTAGCAATACTCAGATAAAATAGACTTTAAAATAAAGACTGTTAAAAGAGACATAGAAGGACACTACATTATGATCAATGGATCAATCCAAGAAGATACAATTGTAAGTCTATATATGCACCCAACATAGGAGCACCTCAACATATAAGACGAATGTTAAAGACATAAAAGGAGAAATTGACAGTAACACAATAATAGTGAGGGACTGTAACACCCCACTTACATCAATGACAGATCATCCCAACAAAATAAAACACAGGCCTTAAGTGACACTTTAGACCAGATGGGCTTAATTGATATTTATAGAGCATTCCATCCAAAAGCAGAAGAATATATTCTTTTCAAGTGCACATGGAACATTCTCCAGGATAGATCACATGCTCGGCCTCAGAGCAAACCTCGGTAAATTTAAGAAAAATCATCAGGCATCTTTTCTGACCCCAACACTATGAGGCTAGAAATCAACTACAAGAAAAAACAAAAACGGGAATTACCTGGTGGTCCAGTGGTTAGGACTCTGAGTTTTCACTGCCAAGAGCATGATTTCGATTCCTGGTTGGGGAACTAAGATCCCACAAGCCATGTGGCACAGCAAACAGAAAAAAAAAAAAAAAAAAAACTTCAGAAAAACAACAACAACACGTGGAGGCTTAACAATATGTTAATAAACAACCAATGGCTCACTGAAGAAATCAAAGAGGAAGTTAAAATACCCAGAAACAAATGAAAATGAAAACACGACTATCCAAAACTTACGAGATGCACGGAAAGCAGTTCTACAGAGGGAAGTTCATAGCAATACAAGCTTGCCTCTGGACATAAGAAAAAATCTCAAATAACCTAACCTTACACCTAAAGCAACTAGAGAAGAAAGAACAAACAAAACCCAAAGTTAGTAGAAGGAACGAAATCAGAAAGGTCAAACCAGAAATAAATGAAATAGAGATTTAAAAAACAGTAGAAAAGATCAATGAAACTAAAAGCTGGTTCTTTGAAAAGATAACCAAAATTGATAAACCTTTAGCCAGGGTCATCAAGGAAAAAAAGGGAAAGGGCCAAAATCAGAAATGAAAAAAGTTACAGTGGACACCACAGAAATACCAAGGATCATAACAGACTACTACAAGCAACTATATGCCAATAAAAATGGAGAACCTAGAAGAAATGGACAAATTCTTGAACCAAGAAGAAATAGAAAATATGAACAAATTACCAGAATTGAAATTGACAGTAATTTGAAAACTGTCAACAAGCAAAAGTCCAGGACCAGATAGCTTCATAGGTAAATTCTACCAAACATTTAGAGAAGAGAGTTAATGCCTATCCTTCTCAAACTATTCCAAAAAATTTGCAGAGGAAGGAGCACTTCCGAACTCATTCTGTGAGGCCATTATCCTGATACCAAAACCAGACAAAGCTGTCACAAAAAATAAAGTTACAGGCCAATATCACCAATGAACATAGATGCAGAAATCATCAACAAAATATTAGCAAACTGATTCTAACAATACATTGGATTATATACCATCATCAAGGGGGATTTATCCCAGGGATGCAAGGATTTTTCAATATCTGCAAATCAATCAGAGTGATACACTACATTAACAAATTGAAGAATAAAAACCATATGATCATCTCAATAGATGCAGAAAAAGCTTTTGATAAAATTCAACATCCACTTATAATAAAACTCTCCAGAAAGTGGGCATAGGGGGAAACATACCTCAACATAATAAAGGCCGTATTTGACAAACCCACAGCTAACGTCATACTCAACAGTGAAAAGCTGAAAGCATTTCCTCTAAGATCAGGAACAAAACAGGGATGCCTGCTCTCGCCACTTTTATTCAACATAGTTTTGGAAGCCTTAGCCACAGCAATCAGAGAAGAAGAAGAAGAAAAAAGGAATCCAAATTGGAAAAAAAGTAAAACTAACTGCAGATGACATAATGCTATCAGAAAACTAGTAGAGCTCATCAATAAATTCAGTAAACTTGCTGGATACAAAATTAATATACAGAAATATGTTACATTTCTATACGCTAACAACGAAGTATCAGAGAAATTAAAGAAACAATCTCATTTACCATCGCATCAAAAAGAATAAATTCCTAGGAGTAAACCTCCCTAAGGAGGCAAGAAGACCTGTACTCCAAAAACTATAACACGCTGATGAAATCGAAGATGACACAAACAGATGAAAAGATATACTGTGTTCTTGGATTGGAAGAATCAATATTGTCAAAATGACTATACTACCAAAGGCAATCTAAAAATTCAGTGCAATTCCTATGAAATTACCAATGGCATTTTTCACAGAACTAGAACAAAGTATTTTTTAATTTGTGTGGCAACACCAAAGACCCTGAATAGCCACAGCAATCTGGAGAACGAAGAACGGAGCTGGAGGAATCCTGCTCCCTGACTTCAGACTATACTACAAAGCTACAGTAATCAAAAGAGTATGGTACTGGCACAGAGACATATAGATCAATGGAACAGGATAGAAAGCCCAGAAATAAATATACGCACTTATGGTCAATTAATCTATGACAAAGGATGCAAGAATATACAATAGAGAAAAGATAGTCTCTTCAATAAATGGTGCTGGGAAAACTGGACATTTACGTGTAAAAGAATGAAATTAGAACATTCTCTAACACCATATAGAAAAATAAACTCATAATGGATTAAAGACCTAAATGTAGGACTGGATACTGTAAAACTCCTAGAGGAAAACATAGGCAGAACACTCTGACACAAATTGCAGCAATAACTTTGTTGCATCCATCTCCTAGAGTAGTGGAAATAAAAGCAAAAATAAATAGATGGGATTAATTAAACTTAAAATGTTTTGCACAGCAAAGGAATCTATAAAGAAAATGGAAAGACAACCTATGGACTGGGAGAAAATATTTGCAAATGATCCTACTGATAAGGGATTATTTTCAAAAATATAAAAACGTCTCATACAGCTTATAAAAAAACAAAAAACCCAATAAAAAAATGGGCAGAAGAACTACATAGATATCTCTCCAGAGAAGACATTCAGATAGCCAACAGGCACATGAAAAAATGTTCAACATAAGTAATTATTAAGAGAAATGCAAATGAAAACTACAGTGAGGTATCACCTCACTGTGGTCAGAGTGGCCATCATTAAAAAGTCTACAAAGAATAAATGCTGGAGAGGATGTGGAGAAAAGGGAATCCTCCTACACTGTTAGTGTGAATGTAAAGTGGTGCAGCCACTAGGAAAACAGTATAGACGTTCCTTAAGAAACTAAAAATAGAGTTACCATATGATCCAGTAATTCCACATCTGTGCATATATTCGGAGAAAACTCCCAATTTGAAAAGATATACACACACCCATATACACAATGGAATTCTACTCAGTCATAAAAAAGAATGAAATAATGCCATTTGCATCGACATGGATGGAACTAGACATTATCATACTAAGTGAAGTAAGTCAAAGACAAATACATGATATCCCTTATACCTGGATTGTAAAAAAATTATACAAATGAACTTATTTACGAAAGAGGAATAGACCCACAGACACAGAAAACAAATTTACAGTTACCAAAGGGGATTTGGAGGAGTTTGGGATTAACATATACACACTAGTATATATAAAATCAGTAAACAACAAAGACCTGCTGTATAGCACCTACTGTATTCAATATCTTATAATAAGCTATAGTGGAAAATAATACATATGTAAAACTGAATCACTCTGCTGTACAAATGAAACTAAGACGACATTGTAAATGAACTATACTTCAATTTAAAAAATATCTATAGAAGATACACACAAGAAATTAAGGGAATCAAAGCATGTACATACCAAAAAAAAAAATCAATGAAACATCAATTAAGGCAGCAAGAGAAGAGGGACAAAAATGCTCTAAGTCATATAGAAAAGAATTAACAAAATGGAAACAGTAAGCGCTACTCTATCAGTAATTACTTTAAATGTAAAGAGTTTAAATGTACCAATCAAAAGATACAGATTAGCTGAATGGAGAAAAGAACAAAATTCAACTATATGCCATGTATGAGAGACTCACTTTTGATCTTAGGACATACATATGCTGCAAGTAAAAGGATGGAGAAAGATACTCCATGTAAATGCAACTAAAAAAGAACAAGAGTGGCCGTACTTATGTCAGACAAAATAGACTTTAAGACCAAAACAAGAAAAACATTATATAAATATAAGGTCAGAAAGATACAGCAATTATAAGTATACAGGTACCTAACATAGTAATCATTTCATGATGTGTACATATATAAAACATGTTGTGCACCTTAAATATATTAAGTTTTATCAATTATACCTCAATATGACAGAGAATAGAAAACCAATAGAAAAAAAATGAAACTAAAAGTTGGTTTTTTGAATAGGTCAACAAAATTGAGTAACCCTTAGCTACATTAAGATAAAAAATGAAGACAAATAAAATTAGATATTACAACAGAAAACACATTATTTTAGAATTAAATGACTCAATTATCAGAGGGCCTGGTAAAGCAGATTATTTGGGTGTGGGCTCTGGATTGGTTACTTTGTATTTGAACAGTGCTCTCAGGTGAGTTATCAACTCTAGGAATTGGTTAGCCCTGGGAGGGCCCCAGATGTCAAAGCATCAAAAATACAGAAAATAAAAAGGCATGATTAATATTCTTCTTTAATAATATCATATTAGTAAGGTACACTTGTCCTAATTAATGAACCAATATTGATATGTTGTTAATAACCACAGTTCATCCTAGATATTATGGACTGAATGTTTGTGTCCTCCAAACCCTATGTGACTGTATTCAGAGATTGGGCATTTATGGAAATAACTAAGGTTAAATGAGGTCATACAGATAGGACCCTGATCTGATAAGATTAGTGTCCGCATGAGGAGAGACCAGAGCTCTCTCACTGTTTGTCCACATGCCCTAAGGAAAGGCCATGTGAGAAGACATCCAGAAACAGAGCTCTCACCAGAAGAGGGCCAGAGAGAAATGTGTTTATGGGAAAACGGTCAGAAAGATATTTTTTTGAAGATGGAGGAAAGGGGCCATAAGCCAAGGAAATGTGAGTAGCATATAGAAGCCCAAAAAGGCAAGGAAATGGATTCTCTGGTAGAGCCTCCAGAAAGGAACACAGGACTGCTGACACCTGGTTTTTGGTCTAGTGCAACCTGTGTTGGACTTCTAGTCTACAGCACTGCAAGGTAATAAATTTTTGTTGTTTAAATGCTAACTCTGTGGTAATTTGTTACAGCAATAACAGAACACAAATAACAGTGGGTAAGGCCAAATAGAGGCCTCTGAAACTGCTACAGACCCATCTAAGATAGTAAGTTTTAAAAACCTAATGTATCTCAGGGGTAACAGCAGAAATTGATGTAAACCTTAATAACTCAAAGGATGCAGGCATGGTGGTCTTCATCATATGTTGTTTAATTTGCCAGTTTGCCCCTACTAGACTCAACTAGTAGGTACACTGGTAGTTGCTATGACAGATGTGATATATTTGCTAGAGCAGATTTTCATGGCGTCTGGTACATGGCCACTATATGTGCTCTTTTTTCATTTTTACCAGAAAAGAAGATCAGAAATAATTTGCATCCACTTGGGATGGACAACAGTATACATCTACATGGCAGTGTTTACTCTCTCACTCTCTCATAAACATCTGAAGAGATGTGATCCAGTTGGACATGATGATAAATATCACATCAGCTCACTGTGTCTTCAGAACTAAGTTCATTATTTCAGATGGTTAAGAGATCACAGTACATTGGATGCCTTCATAGCCATATGTACTCCAGGGGGTGGGAGACAAACCCTATAAATATTCAGTGGCAAACCAAATCAGTAAAGTTATTAGGGGCATGCTAAGATATCCCCTCAAAAGTGAAAGACAAATTATTACATTTCACAAATCTCACAATGAAGAATAAAAGAAAGTGCCTGGTAATCATATTTGGGTTCTGGAGGATGCATATTTGAAACTTGGAAATACTCACCTGACCCATATACCAGGTGATGCTGCCAGCTTTGAATGGACTCAGGAAAGAGCTCTGGTGCAGGTGCAGTCTAGGGTGAAGCAGACAAGATGCTTGAATCCTATGAACTGATAGGCTCTATTATATGAAGTGGTTGGAAAGATGAATATGGAGTTTATGGCAAGCTCAAGTAGCAGAATAAAAATCTATATCCTTAGGGCAAGGCTGACATAAAAAAATGGACCTTGATAGAGAACTACTGTCTGTGGGACATCAAGTTTCTATGGAACTATAACTGTTAATCATAATCTGGGTTTTGTCAGATGATTCACATTAAAATGACAGGTGGGTCCAATAGCAATCTATTCTAGGGTAGCTGCCGTGCATCCAAAATAGGGCATGAGTAAGGCCAGAGGGCTCAAGTTAAGCTGAATGAGCTGATGACTCAGACCTCCGTGTCATCCACCATCAGCACCTCCTCAGATCACATCCATAGATACATCAGTCAGAAGGTGGGAGAGTCCCTTATGTCTAGCTGATGGAAGAGGAAAAAAGCCAAACAAGATTCATGGAAGGATCACCTTGTATATGGACACAAGTTAAAAATGGATTGTTGCTATATTCTAACTCCATACTCAGGTGGTGCTGAAAGACAGGTAATCCTCCAAGGAGAAATCCTCCCAAAGGTCAGAGCTCAGGTTGTATGTGCTCGTCCACTTAGTATGTAAAGAGAAGTAGCCTGAGGTAAGAATACTTGCTCATTGGTAGTAGTGAATGACTTCTCTGGTTGGTCAGAAGCCTAGAAAGAGAAAAAATAGAGTGGGAAAAAGAAGTTTAAAAAGAATCAGATAGATAAACTCACAGGTCCCACAGTGTGTAGTATCCCATTTAATGCTCATCAAAGAACATCCACTATGAAAGAGGCTCTTTAAAGAATACAGACTGAGTGAATCTGCCAGTTGAATTTACCTAGACTCAGTCATCAGGCACTCTAGTGCTTCTGAATACCATGAATAATTATTAATTTGAGAAGAATCAGAAATCAAAATGTGAAATAATGAACCATACTACTACTAGAGAAATGCATCTTCTTTAAGTAGGCAGAAATTTCTAATATTGGAAACAAAAAGATAAATTTAAAAATTATAAATTGGTCTTCACTAAAATTAAGAACTTCTGTTGATTGAAATATTAATAGAGTGAAAAATCAAGCAAGATACTGGGAAATAAAATTTGGAATACATACATGTGATAAAAGATTTGTATTCAGAATATGTTAAGAATTCCTACAATCAATAAGTAAAAAGCAGACTAACCCACTTTGAAAAACTGGCAAAAGACCTGAACAGCCATGTCACTAAAGAGATCCAAATGATGAATAAACATAGAAAATGATGTTCAATGTAATTATGCAACAGGGATATGTATATTAACACCATGACTGCAATTACATGCTACTTCAAACACACCAGAGTGGCTGAAATGGAAAAAAACACGGTAATATCGACTATTCCCAAGAACGTCCAGCAAATGCAACTTTCATTTGTGGCTTGTGGGAATGTAAAAAAATGTTTGGCATTATCTAGTAAATTTAATCATATTCATAACTTACGGCCCTCAATTTCACTTCTAGGTGTTTACCCTAGATAAACGAGTACATAAGCCTACCAGATGTCATGTACAGATTGTTTCATAGCACCTCTATTTCTGACAGTCAACAACTTGAAGCAAACCAAGTGTTCATTATATGTTTATACAATGCAATACAAAACAGTGATTAAAGGAAAAAAGAATGAACTACTGATACACGCAACAACTTGGATAAATCTCACAAATTAATGTTGACTAAGAGAATACAGACACAAGAGTACATACTGTATGATTCTATTCATGTGAAGTTCAAGATAGACAAAATAATCAGTGGTGATTGAAATCAGAATGGTGATTAGTTTTGGGTGAGAGTGGGTGATGACTGGGAAGAGCAAAAGGAAAATTTCTGTGGTGATGGAAATGTTCTATATCTTGACTTTGATTTTGGTGGTAGATATATGGTTATATACAAATGTGAAAATTCATTGAACTGTATACTTTGGATTATGCCCTTTACTTACTTTACTATGTTATACCTCAATGAAAACAATTTAAAATATTAATTAGTACAATCTGCCATATTACAGAATTGAGGAACAATATCATTTGATAAACTTAATAGATGCAGATAAGTATTAAATAAAATTCAAAACATAGTCATGTTAAAAAAAACAACAACTCAGAAACTAATAATAGAAGGGGAGGAGGTCTTTATCTGATAAAGGGAATCTGCAAAAAAGAATAACTCAGAAAACATTACACTTAATTACAAAATATTGAAAGCATTTCCTCTGAGATCAATGACAAAATAAAAATGTTTCCTGTGAAGCAGGTCTCAAGACAGAATTAGAATTGTGCTAGATTTATTGGAGAAAATGCTTGTGAAAGATAAGGGAGAGATGGAGCAGATGTTGGCAAGGAGAGCCTTGAAATTGTGATGGAGGTCTAACACACGAGAATGAAGGAAGGAAGATTAGATAGAAGAGTGTCAGACTATGGTGCATCTTCTAGAAAGAGTCGTTCAGGCCAATGAGGAAACCAGATTAAAAATTGTTCATTAGCAGAGTCATGTGTAAGGCAGAAATAAACTGACTCTAGAAAATAT
The DNA here is from genome assembly GCF_028021215.1 of Eschrichtius robustus. Lineage (NCBI taxonomy): Eukaryota > Metazoa > Chordata > Mammalia > Artiodactyla > Eschrichtiidae > Eschrichtius > Eschrichtius robustus. The sequence continues at coordinate 184,173,336 of NC_090824.1, forward strand.
AAGTAAAATTATAATAAATAGAAAATACAGTATAATATATAAGAAATAATAGAGGAATAAGCCCTAATGTAATAGCTGTTACAAAAATGGTAATTAGAGTAAAAAAGCTGCATCAAAATAGGTCATTTATAAGGGACACATTTAAAAGGACAGGCAGAGTTTGGCACACACACAAGAAAAGATGGAATGCAAGAATATTGAGAAGATCTAGTAATTAAATCCAACACTCTAATCAGCTAGTGGAGAAAATTCTAAACAAAACAAAAAGACGACCTACAGACTGGGAGAAAATATTTGCAAACAATGCGACCAACAAGGCTTAATTTCCAGGATATACAAAGAGCTCATACATCTCAATACTAATAAAACAAGCAACCCAATCAGAAAATGGGCAGAAGTCCTAAATAGACATTTCTCCAAAGAAGACATACAGATGGGCAACAGGCACGTGAAAAGATGCTCAACATCACTAATTATTAGAGAAATGCAAATCAAACCTACATGAGGTATCACATCACGCCAGTCAGAATGGCTGTCATCAAAAAGTCTACAAATAATAAATGCTGGAGTGGTTGTGGAGAAAACGGAACCCTCCTACACTGTTGGTGGGAATATAAGTTGGTGCAGCCACTATGGAAAACAGTATGGAGGTTCCTTGAAAATCTAAAACTAGAGTTAACATATGGTCTAGCAATCCCACCCCTGGGCATGTATCTGGAAAAGAGGAAAACTCTAATTTGAAAAGATGTGTGTTTGTGTGTGTGTGTTTGTGTGTGTATAACTGAATCACTTTGTTGTACGCCTGAAACTAACACAATATTGTAAATCAACTATACTTCAATAAAAATTAAAATCTCAGTAGATAGTTTTAAAAAGCATTCAGAGAGTGACATCAGCAAGATGGCAGAATAGGAGAAAATCCACTGGTAACACCACACAGCAACAATAATTTGGCAGCTATCCTATCCATGGACAATAGTGCCTTTGTGGGATCCAGGTAGAGATCCACATCTATGCTGTGGGTAGCAGGCCCTCCAACCTTGGTCTGGCTATGGACCCTTTTATCAGCCTGTTATCTGGCTCCAGCCACTTTCACCTGAGGTCCAGGAGTGATCCTGCCAGCCCAGAGACCTGCTGGGAGTCATGCCTGCCCATACCTGCAGCAGCAGCCATATGGTCTGGCTCCAAGCACACTTAACTGCAATACCAGAGCAAATCCCATCATCTAGGAACCCAACAAGAGAAGGTCTTTACCTGCTAAAACCACACTGTAAAGACTGAAAGTGGTGTTTGTGCCTTAAAATGCATAGACACCAATGCAAGATGATAAGGATCATGAAAATCAGGCAAACATAACACCACCAAAGGAAACTGATGCAGCTCTAGTAACTGACCCCAACAAAATGGAAATCTACTAATTGCCTGACAAAGAATTCAAACTAATCATCTTAAAGGAGCTCAATGATATGCAAAAAAACCACACTATAGACAACTAAATGAGATCAGGGAAATGCATGAACAAAATGAGAAGTTTAATAAACTAACAGAAACCATAAAAAAAGAACAGATGAAAAATCCTGAGGCTGAAGAATACAATGACAGAACTAAAGAATTCTAGAGAGCTTCAAAAGCCTATTGACCATGCAAAAGAAATAATTAGCAAACTTGAAGACAGACCATTTGAAATTAGAGTGGGGAAAGCACATGAAAAAGAATGAAGAAAGCAAATGGGGCTTATGGGACATAATTAATTAAACAAATGAATATATACATTATGGGAATTCCAGAAGGAGAAGAGAGAGAGAAAGGAGCAGAGGGTTTATTCAAAGAAATAAAGCTGAGAACTTCCCAAATCTTAGAAGGCATGACACCCAGATTCATGAAGCTTAAAGGACCCCAAGCAAGCTCAACCCAAAGAAGACTACCATGAGACACATTACAATTAAATTGTCAATAGTCAAATACAAAGGAAAAATTTTGAAAGCAGCAAGAGAAAAATGACTTGCCACATAAAGCCTCCCCTCCCCCCATAAGGCTATCAACAGTTTTCTTAGCAGAAACCTTGCAGGACATGAGAGTGTGATAATATATTCAAAGAGATGAAAGAAAACAAAAAACCTGCCAACCAAGAACACTATACATGAAAAAATTGTCCTTCAGAAATGAGGACAGATGAAGACATTCCCAGACAAATAAAAGGTGAAGGAGTTTATCACCATTAGAGCTGCCTTATAAGAAATGCTAAGGGGAATTTTTCAGGCTGAAAGGAAAGGACACTAAGTTACAACAGGAAAATATATAAGGTATAAAGCTCACTGGTAAAGATAACTATATAGTCAAATTCAGAATACTCTAATACTGTAATGGTGGTATATATAACAATTTTAACTCAGGTATAAACGTTAAAAGATAAAAGTATTACATGTAACTATAGCTGCAATAATTTGTTAATGGATACACAGTATCAAGAGAGTTAAGTGTGATGTCAATAGCATAAAAGAGGTAGGGAGAGAAGTAAAAGTGTAGCATTTTTGTATGCAACTGAAGTTGTCATTATCAGTTTAAAATAGACTGTTATAACTTTAAGATGTTTGTGATCCTCATGGTAACTACAAAGAAAAAAACCTCAGTAGATACACAACAGATAGAGAAATCAAAGCATATCACTTCAAAAAATCAATAACTCATAAAGGAAGACAGCAAGAGAGGAAGAAAAAAAAGGAACTAGAAAACAGTTAACAAAATGGCTATAACTCCTTGCCTATCAATAATTACTTTAAGTTCAAATGGATTAAATTCTCCAATCAAAAGACACAGAGTGCCTGAATGGATTTTAAAAAGCAGGATCCAACAGTATGCTGAGTACTTAAAGCTCAATTTAGTTTAAGGACACACATTGGCTGAAAGTGAATATATGGAAAAAGATATTCCATGTGAATAGTAAGCAAAGACAGTAGAGGTCCTATACTTTTATCAGACACACTAAACTTTCAGTCAAAGTCTGTCACAAGACACAAAGAAGAACACCATTATGAAGGAGTCCATTTGTCAAGAGGATATAAAAATTATAACATATATACCAAACATTGGAGCACTTAAATATATAAAGCAAATATTCTGACAGATCTGAAGCGGGGTAGAGACAGCAGTATAATAATAGTGGTTAAGGGATTTCAATACTTTACGTTCAACAATGGATAGATCATCCAGATGGAAAAATCAACAAGGAAACAGCAGACTTGAGTAACACTACAGACAAGTGGATCTAAAAGACTTATACAGACCAATCTATCCAACAGTTACAGAACACACAATTCTTCTAAGAGTACACAGAACATTTTCCAGCATAGATCATATGCTAGACTGCAAAACAAGTGTTAACAATTTAAGAAGATTGAAATCATATCAGGTATCTTTTCTGATAACAGTGGTATGAACCTAGATACCAAAAATAAAAGAAAAATTGCAGAAGTCACAAATGTGTGGAAATTAAACAAGATCCTGAACAACTAACGGGTCAAAGAAGAAATCTAAGGGATATCAAAAAAATAACTTGAGACAAAATTGGAAACACAGCATACCAAAACTTATGCGATGCAGCAGAAGCATAAACTAAGGCAAGTTTATAGCAGTAAATGCCTACATTAAGAAAAAAGAAGTATCTTAAATATCTTAAATAAACAACCTAATTTTATATGTCAAAGAACAAAGTAAGCCCAAAGTTAGCAGAAAGGAGATTCAAAAGATCAGAGCAACAAGAAATGAAACAGAACAAGAATACAAATGAGAATAGAAAAGATCAATGAAACTAAGAGTTGGTTTTTGAAAAGATAAGCAAAGTTGACAAACCTTTAGGTGGACTAACCAAGAAAGAGAGAAGACTCAACATACTCAAGTAATTAAAATTAGAAATAAGATGAGACATTACAACTGATACCATAGAAATAAAAAGGAATCATAGGAGACTACTGTCAGCAATCATATGTTAACAAATTGGAACCTGAAGAAATGGGTAAATTCCTAGAAACACAAACTACTAAGACTAAGAATCTGAACAGACCAATAATAAATAAGGGTATAGAAACAGTAATGAAAAGAAAAACAAAGCTGGAGGCATCACACTTTTTGATTTCAAACTATATTGCAAAGCTATAGTAATCAAAACAGTATCTTACTGGCATTAAAAACTGACTCATAGACCAATGGAAACAAATAGAGAGTTCAGAGATAAGCCCACACATATATGCCAATTAATCTTTCACAAAGATGTCAAGAACACACAATGGGGAAAATGATAGTCTCCTTAATAAATAGTGTAGGAAAATATGGATAGCTGTCTGCGAAGGAATGAAATTGGACCCTTGTCTTACACCATAAAAAATAATTAACTCAAAATGTACTAAAGACTTACATGTAAGACCTGAAACCATAAAATTCCTAAGTGAAAACATTGAGAAAATTCTTCTTGACATTGGTCTTGGCATTGTTTTTTTGGATATAACACAGAAACCAAAGTAAACAAAAGCAAAAATAAACAAGTGGGAATACTTCAAAGAAAAAAGTTTCTGCAACAGCAGAGAAAACATTATGGAAAACAACAGAGTGAAAAGGCAGTATATGGAATGGTAGAAAATATTTACAAGCCATACATCTAATAAAGGGTTAATATCCAAAATATATAAGAAACTCACACACCTCAATAGCAAGATGTAAAAATGGGCAAAGGATCTTATTTAGACATCATCCAAAGGAGACATACAAATATCCAACAGGTATTTGATTAGATGCTCAACATCACTAATCATCAGTGAAATGTAAATCGAAACAACAATGAGATATCATAACTGTCAGGATGGCTATTATCAAAAAGACAAGCACTCTTTGTGCTGACAGGGATGTGGAGAAAAGCGAAAACTTGTACACTTTTGATGGGAATGTAAACTGATATAGCCTTTATGGAAATCAGTGTAGGGGTTCCTCAGAAAAGTTAAAAATAGAACTACCATATGATCTAGAATCCCATTTTTGAGTATATATATATATATATATATATATATATATATATATATATATATATATATATATGTAAAGGAATTGGAATCAGGATCTTGAAGCGTTACCTGCACTGGTCCAATGTTCACTGCAGCATTGTTCACTACAGCCAAAATATGGAAAGAATCTAAGTGTCTGTTGACAGATGAATGGATAAAGAAAATGTGTGTGTGTGTGTGTGTGTGTGTGTATGTGTATGTATATAACTTGAACTCATACTATCTGAGAGTAGAATGGTTATTGCCTGGGGCTGGAAGGTGGGGGAAATGGAGAGATGTTGACCAAAGGGTAAAAACTTTCAGTTATAAGATGAATAAAATCTGGGGATCTAATGTACAGCATGTTGACTATAGTTAACAAGACTGTATTATATACTTGATATTTGCTGAGACTAGATCTTGGGTTCATATAACACACATACAAAGTGGTTAGTATGTGAGGTTATGGATATGTTAATAGCTTATTTGTGGTAATAATTTCACAATGCATACATATATCAAACCGTCACATTGTATACCTTATACATATATTGTACAATTTTTATTTGTCACTTATACCTCAATATGCTGGAAAAAAATTAAAAGACATTCTTGACTTAAAATGTCCATCTAGCAGAGGCCTAAAGCAAAAACATACTCAGTGGAAAAAATTTAGACTGATTTGCTTTAATACTGGCAACAAACCAAAGATGATCTCTACTCACTAGTGTTCCATAAAATGTAGAGCCTGTCAGACAATATGAGAGAAAATGTTTGCAAGAGAAATGACATACTCACTTCTATATAGGCAAACTATTAGAACCAGTAAGAAAGTTCAAAAAGATTGCCAGATAACTCTGCTAGTAAAATTCAATACATTTTAATACCAGCAATAACTCACTGGAAAAATATAAAATAAGATAGCAACAAAAATTAAGCATTAAGACTTTAACCTAACAAGGGTTAGGTTATGTATGTCTAACAAGGAATACATAAGACCTTAATAGAGAAATTGTTAAAGTCGCTTTTAAAATACTAAAAGAAGAAAAAAATGGATGGAAATATACCTCATATTCAAGGTGCAATGACTAATATGGTAAAGCTGCCACTTCTCTCCAGATTAACCTAAGAATTTAATGCAATTCCCATACAGATTTTATGTAGAAGAATAAAGGTCTATGAAAAGCTAGAGCAATTTTTAAAAATGAAGCTATGTAGGTGTCTTATCCTACCAGATAAATGGTACAATACAAATCGATTTAAAAAATAGTGTGATAGTAGTGTAAGAACAAATAGACTAGTGTAAGAAGCAAATCAAAGACCTGAAGAACATCCCATCTCTGTGGGAACTTAGCATACAATAGATGTGGCTTCATAAATCAATCAGGAAAAGAATGGTTCTTTTGGTAGATGGAACTGGAAAAAAATGACTCATAATATGGAGAAAAATAATATTGGATCCCTGTAGTATATCACATACCAAAATGATGTCTCATGGATTAAAGATCTAAACATGAAAGACAAAAGTATAAAATTAATAGAAATCAATGTAAAAGATATCTTTGTAATAACTTTTCTAAGGCTCCTAAACCCAAATCACAATAAAACAATTAATGTATTTCACTGCATTAAAAATAAAGATTTCTGATCAACTAGACAATAGAGACATAGTTAATGGCATAGGTGGCAGAAAATATTGGCAACATTTAAAACCAATAAGCAATAAATATCTAGACTATGTAAGGAACCCCTGCAACATCAACACAAATGGATAATAAATCAAACTCTTCCTTAGAACAGAATACCTAAATTGCTAAAAATGTATATGGATAAAAATATATACGAAAGGAAACGGTTGCTTAAAGATGATGATCATGATTAGAAAAGTACAATTTGGAATAATGAAATACCACTTTATGCTCACCTGATTAGGACAAATTAGAAAGCCTGGTAACATCAAGTGTTAGTGAGTGGTTGACTGACAGGAACCTTCAGGCACTGCCACTGAAAGTGCAAACTAGTACTGCTGCTTTGGAACAGCTGAGTAGAACTTCAGGAAAACAAATTATACCCTGGCCCCTGCAATCTCACTCTTGCGGTGTTCACCCTACAAACATGAAAAAGGCATGTGGTTACAAATAATTGGATCCCATCACCAGGGAACTGGATGACTAGAGCATTAGAGTGTGATGCATCAGTGAGAAGCAATGGCTCAGATATATTTGCAACTACAGAATAGTGCTTAAAATGTATGGCTGTTGAAAAGAAAAAAGTAAGAGATCTACAGTAGCACACTACACAAATTTAAAATACTTGCATAAAACATATATTTTTCAAACATCAAATTTATCTAAGGACACATTAAATACATTAGAGCAAATGCCTGTAGCTGAGTAGTAGAGGAGTGGGAAAAGGATAGGGATGAATGTGATAATGTAAAAATAAGAGAGGGACCTTGAATAAACTAGTGATGATAATATGCCACAGTATTAGTAGTATGATTAACTCAACTGTATCTCCCTTCAGTTAAAAAAAAAAAAAAAAGCAAAGTTAGAAGTGTTACACATTCACAATCCATTTAAGGAAAAGTCACTCAGTATTGAATTGTATCTTTCTATTTGAATACAGAAAAATAATGACCATTCAAGCTTACTGTTTTATGTAAAATTTTAATATTAAAATCAATAAAATGTAGGTAGAAAATTCAGTGATATCTCTGAGTTTACATTAGTTTATTGATGCTATTATTTAAAATTTTTTAAATATAATTTTCAAGAAAATAATTGCTAAAATTAAGTGACCCAGATATGAAATTTTGTTATACTCTTACCTTTATGCGACTTTGCTCTCCGTATCCTTTGGAAAACAAATTTATAAACTCTTCTAAAAGCTTTAAAGTCTTTGCTCCTCTAGAATATTTTCAAAGCTTATTCTTGTTAGATTTTCTTCATTTTTCTCTAAACAAATTAAATAGCAAATTACCTTGAAAAATTATAATTAGAAAACAATGTAAACCTTTGTTATGGGTAAAATATTCATAACATAAAATCTGTCATTTTACCTATTTTTAAGTGTACAGTTCAGTGGCATTGAGTACATTCACAATGATGTGCAACCATCACTATCGTTCATCTCCAGAACTTTTTTTTAATCTTTCCAATCAGAAACTTTGTCCATTAAATAATAACTCCCCATTCACCCTTTCCCTAGCCCCTGGCAACCATTCTAACTTTTGTCTCTATGAATTTGAGTACTCTATCTCATATATGTGGAATCATGCAGTATTTGCCCATTTGAGACTGGCTTATTTCACTTACATAAGTCTTCAAGGTTCATCCATGTTGCAGCATGTGTCAGAATTTCCTTCATTTTTCAGGCTGAATAATATTACATTGTATGTACATGTATCATTTTCTTTATGCATTCATCCATTGTTGGAGACTTGGACTGCTTCTATCTTTTGGCTATTGTGGAATAATGCTGCTATAAACAGGAGTATACAAATATCTGTTTTAGTCTCTGCCTTCGATTATTTTGGGTATATGTTTCATTATTTTCAGGAACTGCCATACATTTTCTACAGTAAACGTACCGTTTTACCTACTTGCTATTTTCTGTGATTAAAAAAAATTAGCCATTCTAATGAATGTGAGGTGATATCTCATTGTGGTTTTGTTTTGCATTTTCTTAATAATTAGTGATGTTGAGCATCTTTTCACATACTTGTTGGCCATTTGTTTATTTCCTTTGGAGAAATGTCTATTCAAGTCATTTGCCCATTTTTTAAAATAAATTTATTTTTGATTTATTTATTTTTGGCTGCATTGGGTCTTTGTTGCTGCACGCGGGCTTTCTCTAGTTGCGGTGAGCGGGGGCTTCTCTTCGTTGCAGTGCGCAGGCTTCTCATTGTGGTGGCTTCTCTTGTTGCGGAGCATGGGCTCTAGGTGCATGGGCTTTCAGTAGTCACAGCACGTGGGCTCAGTAGTTGTGGCTCACGGGCTCTAGCGTATATGGGCTTCAGTAGTTGTAGTGCATGGGCTCAGTAGTTGTGGCTCACAGGCTCTAAGGCACACGGGCTCCAGGGCACATGGGCTTCAGTAGTTGTAGCACACGGGCTTAGTTGCTCCGCGGCATGTGGGATCTTCCCAGACCAGGGATCGAACCCGTGTCCCCTGCATTGGCAGGCAGATTCTTAGCCACTGTGCCACCAGGGAAGTCCCCATTTGCCCATTTTTAAATCAGGGTTTTGTTTTTGTTATTGAGTTGTTAAGAGATATTTATATATTCTGGATATTAATGCCATATCAGATATATGATTTGCAAATATTTTCTCCCATCCTGTGGATTGCCTTTTCACTCTGTTGATAGTATCCTTTGATGTAGAAAAGTTTTCAATTTTGTTGAAGTCCAGTTTATCTATTTTTTCCTTTGTTGTCTGTGCTTTTCGCATCATTTTCAAGAAATTGTCAAATCTAATGTCATGAAGCTTCCCCCATTTTAAGAGTTTTGTAGTTTTAGCACTCATGTTTACATCTTTGATCTACTTAGAATTTTTAAATATGTGTAAGGTAAGGATCCAACTTTTTCTTTGCATGTGGATATCCAGTTTTCCCAGCACCACTTGTTGAAGAGACTGTTTTCCCCACTGAATGGTCTTGGCACCCCTGTCAAAATTCATTCGACCATATATGCAAGGGTTTACCTATGGGCTCTCTATTGTATTCGATTGGCCTATATGCCTGTCTGCATGCCATTACCACACTGTTTTGTTTATGTAGTTTTGTGGAACATTTTGATATCCGAAACTGTAAAACCTCCAAATTTTTTCTCCTTTTTCAAGATTGTCTTGGCTATTTGGGTTCCCTTGTGGATCCATATAAATTTTAGTATGGATTTTTCCATTTCTGCAAAAATGTAACTCAAATTTTGATAAGGATTGCATTGAATCTGTAGACCACTTGGGATAATACTGACATCCTAACAGTATTATCTTCCAGTCCACGAACATGGGAAGTCTTTTCATTTATTTGTGTCTTTAATTTCTTTCAGCAATGTTTTGTAGTTTCAGTGTACAAATCTTTTGCCTTCTTGGCTAAGTTTACTGCTAAGTATTTTATTCTTTTTGATACTATCATTAACAAAATTATTTTCTTCCTTTTCAGATTGGCCATTGTTAGTGTAGAAACACAACTGATTTTTGTGTGTGGATTTTGCATCCTTCAACTCTGCTAAATTTATTAGTTTTAACAGTTTTTCTGCACGTGGAATCTTTAGGGTTTTCTACACATAAGGTGATCATGTTGTCTAAAAATATAATTTGACTTTTTCCTTTCCAGTTTAGATTCCTTTTATTAATTTTTCTTTCCTAATTACTCTGGCCAGGATTTCCAGTACTATATTAAATAGAAATGGCAAGAGTCAGAATATTATCTTGTTCCTGATCTTAGACGAAAAGCTTTCAGTCTTTCATCATTGAGTATGTTAACTGTGGACTTTTTATATATGGCTTTATCATGTTGAGTTAGTTTCCTTCTATTCCTAGTTTTTTGGGTGTTTTTAATCATGAAAAGGTATTGAATTATGTCAAATACTTTTTCTGCATCAACTGAGATGATCATGTGTTTTTATTCTTTCATTCTGTTAATGTGGTACACTTCATTCAATAATTTTAATATGTTGAACCACACTTGCATTCCATTAATAAATACCACTTGGTCATGGTTTGTAAACCTTTAACTGCTGAATTCAGTTTTCTAGCATTTTTTTGAGCATTTTTACATTAATATATACAAGTGATACTGGTCTATATTTTTCTTCACTTGTGATGTCTTTGTCTTTGGAATCAGGGTAATGCAGTCTCTTAGAATGAGTGAGGAAGTGTTCACTCTTTCAATTTTTTAAGAGTTTGAATTAAGATTGATGTTAATTTTTCTTTAAATATTTGGTACCATTCACCCATGATGCCATCTGTTCTGGGGCTTTTCTTTGTCGGGAGGTTTTTGATTACTGCTTCAGTTTCCTTGGTATTATAATATGTTCAGATTGCCTATTTATTTACAATCACTGTTACTAGGCTTTTTCATTTTTAAATTTTTTTTAAAATTGAAGTACAATTGACTTACAATGTTGTATTAGTTTCAGATTTCAACATAGTGATTTGATGTTTTTATACACTACAAATGATCACCACAATAATCTAGTTACCATCTGTCACCATATAAAATTATTATATTATTGGTTATATTGCCTATGTGATACATTACATCCCTGTGACTTATTTATGACTGGAAGTTTGTATGTATGTCGTAATCTCCCTCACCTATTTAACTCAACCCCCTACCCCCCTCCCCTATGTCAACCACCAGTTTTTTCTCTGTATCTATGAGTCTGGTTCTGTTTTGTTATGTTTATTCATTTATTTTGTTTCTTAGATTTCACATATAAATGAAATGGTGTATAGTATTTGTCTTTCTCTTTCTGACATTTCACTTAGCATAATACCCTTTAGGTACATCCCTGTTGTTGCAAATGGCAAGATTGCTTTTGTTTTTATGGCTGAGTAATATTCAATTATGTGTGTGCATACACACACACATACACAAACACACATATACACATCTTTATCCATTCACAAGTGAGACTTTTGTAGGCAGCATATATATGCATTTTGTATTTTATCCAATCAGCCACTCTGTGTCGTTTTTTTAATTTTTAGCTGCGTTGGGTCTTCGTTGTTGTGTGTGGGCTTCTCATCGCGGTGGCTTCTCTTGTTGCGGAGCACGGGCTCTAGGCGCGTGGGCTTCAGTAGTTGTGGCATGCAGGCTCAGTAGTTGTGGCTCGCGGGCTCTAGAGCTCAGGCTCAGTAGTTGTGGCACATGGGCTTAGTTGCTCCACAGCATGTGGGGTCTTCCCAGACCAGGGATCGAACCCATGTACCCTGCATTGGCAGGCGGATTGTTAACCACTGCACCACCAGGGAAGTCCCTACTCTGTGTCTTTTCATTGAAGTATTTAGTCCATTTATACTTAAAGTAATTATTGATGCAAATGTACTTATTGTTTTCTGGTTGTTTTTGCAGTTCATTTTTGTTCCTTTCTTCTTCTTTTGCTCTCTTCTTTTGTGATCTGACTAGTTTCCAGAGCTCCTAAAATGTTATTTTAGTCAGCCTTTAGTTTTTTCCAAGCTTCTGAGTCCACCATCTTGCTGATGTCACTCCTCAAAGACAATGTAAATCTTGTAAATTTTTAACAAGTGTTAATTATCAATTAGTACCATTTTTCCCCTTCAATCACCTTAGCAATGTAAGGTACCTCTGGGAATTCCCAACGTCATTTCTTATTTCTAAGTAAGACTGCAATGAAATACGTTAAAAAAAAAAATCTTGCCAATCTAAGCATAACCTTAGGCCCTTTGAAATTTTTCTTTCTCCATCCCAGACCTACTTTAAACCAGGTTTCTCCACATTGGTGATGCAGTCTCTAAAGGTAAGTAATTGCGAACATGAGTTTATAATCTACCTCTTCAGCCAACTCATGACTTGAAATTGTCATCTTGCCCTATTCAGTCTTATTCTTCCTTTTTTGCTCTATATCTAAGCCCTTCAATTTCCATTTTGGACAACTCTCTTAAGTCAGACCTGTGTGGTGCATTCTTCCTTTGCCACTCAGCCATTAAATCCAATTTTGTTTTCAGACTTCTATTTGAACAGCCTGGTTTATTTTGTTTCTTACATACCTCATATCTTCATCACACTTTCATTGCTACTATCCTATTTGATTCTTACAGTCGTTGGGCATTAAGCTTTATCCAAGGCTTTTAATGTCAATCACTTTATCCTTACCTCTGAGGCATATATGATGTGTTCTATACACTTTGGAAAAAGGAAACATAATCTTGCAGTATTATGGTTAAATTATGAAAGCAAACATATATTATCAAAACAGAACCCTTAAAAGACAAGAGAAATCCCCTGAAAGAAAAAACAATGAAACAGACCTCTCCAGTCTACCAGATCCCAAGTTCAAAAAGGAGGTAATAAAAATACGGAAGGAGTTAAGAAAGGCTATCAATAGAAATGCAGATCATTGTAACAAGGAACTAGAAACTATAAAGATAAGCCAATTAAAATTAGAAAACCCATTTGCTGAGATGAAAGCTGAGCAAAAGGCAATAAATAGCAAACTAGATAATGCAGAAGAATGAATAAGTGATCTGGCAGAGAGGATAATTGAAATCACCCAATCAGAAAGCAGACAGAAAGACAAATGAAAAAAAATGAAAGCAACATATGAGACCTATGGGATAATATAGAGCAAGACAATCCACACATAATAGGAATCCCAGAAAGAGAAGAAAGAGAAAAGGGGATCGAAAATGTATTTGAAGAAACTATGGCTGAAAATTTCCGAAACCTAAAGAAGGAAACATATCCAGGTACAGGAAGCACAAAGAGCCTCAAACAAGATAAACCCAAACAGACCTACACCAAGACATATTATAATTAAAATGACAAAAGTTAAAGAGAGGATTCTAAAGGCAGCATGAGAAAAACAAAGAGTTAGTTACAAGGGACCCCCATAAGGTTATCAGCTGATTTCTCTAAAGAGAGAGATTATCATACTAAGTGAAGTAAGACAGAGAAAGACAAATATATGGTATCACTTATATGTGCAATCTTAAAAAATTATACAAATGAACTTATTTGCAAAACAAAAACAGACTCACAGACATAGAAAACAAACTTATGGTTGGTTACCAAAGGGGAAAGTTCAGGGTGGGGAGGGGGGGATAAATTAGGAGTCTGGGATTAGCAGATACAAACTACTATATATAAACAACAAGGTCCTACTGTATAGCACAGGGAACTATATTCAATATTTTGTAATAAACTATAATGGAAAAGAATATGAAAATATAAAAGTATATATATATTTACATATATATAGAAGTCTATACATACATATAACTGAATCACTTTGCTGTACACCAGAAACAAAACATTATAAATTAACAATATTTCAATTAAAAAAAGTGTTATACGTAGATATGTGTACTGTACATACTTATGTATTCACAAATTCTGTATATAATTCACCTTACTATATACATATTCATTTAACATGTTTCCCTCATTAGATTCTGAGTTGATGAAATGATGCTTGATTGGTTTACCCTTGTAAACCTAACAATTAACACTGTGCCTGGATATAATAAACACTGAATTTTAACTGATTTAATAAATGAATGGAAAAAAAAAAACCAAACAGAACCTGTTCTTCTGTCCAAATCTTAAATTTAGGGTTTCCTGTTCATATTCTCATTTCATTATACAAATACTCACTGGGTGATTACTGGAAAATGTTTAAAAAATAATTCTAGACTTACATACAAGTTGCAAAAATAGTATGAAGACTTTCCGACATACCCATTACCATGGGGTTTATTCTAGGCTTTCCAACTTACTTACCTATAATTTCTCTCTCCAGCACTGAGAAACCTGGCTCTTACATTCCATCATTCCTGTATTTATTTGTTCAACCCCAGTATACACGTATATTCAGAATTGGTAGCCTGTACTCCTGCAAGAAACAAATTTATTGACTAGAGTTTAGTGTTTACATACATTATTTTTGTCTTGAATTTCAGTTACCAGTATAATTTGATTTTCTTCAATCAATATTGTACTTAAAGGATTATTCTTAATTAAGAGAAGCTTATAAAGCATTTTCAATGGTTCTGATGATAATAATTAGGTCACCTTTGGTGCCAGGCACTGACCCAGGACTCTACTTTTAATATTGTCTCATTTAACTGCCTTTAAAATATTTTTCAGTTTTACTCAAGCTCCACCAACAGGAATAACTTATATGAAGGTAGAATTTGACTCGATGTTAAGAACCATTTCTGACACTGAGAGACTTCCTACAATCAAGAAAGCGAGACTATTGTAGCTAGATACACTAAGTAGAGGCCAAAAAACCATCTTTCAAATATCAAGTTGTACAGGGAGATCAGCTCTGTGTTTTGTGACCACCTAGAGAGGTGGGATAGGGAGGGTGGGAGGGAGGGAGGGAGGGAGATGCAAGAGGGAAGAGATATGGGAACATATGTATAACTGATTCACTTTGTTAAACAGCAGAAACTTACACACCATTGTAAAGCAATTATACTCCAATAAAGATGTTAAAAAAAAATCAAGTTGTAAAAGTAATTCTACATGGAGAAGAATTATATGTTGTATATGATTTGTTACAAGTTGTGCTCTAAAATCTAGGGTGTTTAAAGAAATATATTCTACAAAATGAAGGTAGAGAAAAGAGGATAAAATGTTATCCTTCCCCTACATCTCACATTCAGGTCTCACATTTATCAAAATAAATTACTGTGCTGATGAAATATATAGATATATACATATACATACATATAGTCTTAAAACTTGTATATCTGTGTATAAAATTTGTCAATCTGTGTATCACTGAGGTGACAAAGAAACCACTTTCAATCTGTCTCTGGGATCTATAATGACTGTATATTACATACTGAGTTCCTATAGGTGAAAGATTTTTTTTTTTTAACATCTTTATTGGAGTATAATTGCTTTACATGGTTGTGTAGTTGCTGCTGTGTAACAAAGTGAATCAGCTATATGTATACATATATCCCCATATCCCCTCCCTCTTGTGTCTCCCTACCACCCTCCCTATCCCACCCCTCTAGGTGGTCACAAAGCACCAAGCTGATCTCCCTGTGCGATGCAGCTGCTTCTCATTAGCTATCTATTTTACATTTGGTAGTGTATATATGTCAGTGCTACTCTCTCACTTTGGCCCAGCTTACCCTTCCCCCTCCCTGTGTCAAGTCCTTTCTCTACGTCTGCATCTTTATTCCTGTCCTGCCCCTAAGTTCATCAGAACCTTTTTTTTTTTTTTTTTTTTTTTTTTTAGATTCCATATATATGTGTTAGCATACGGTATTTGTTTTTCACTTTCTGATTTACTTCACTCTGTATGACGGACTCCAGGTCCCTGTTTCGTTTTACGGCTAATATTCCATCATATATATGTGCCACATCTTCTTTATGCATTCATCTGTTGATGGACACTTAGGTTGCTTCCATGTCCTGGCTATTGTAAATAGTGCTGCAATGAACATTGTGGTACATGAGTCTTTTTGAATTACGGTTTTCTCAGGGTATATGCCTAGTAGAGGGATTGCTGGGTCATATGGTAGTTCTATTTTTAGTTTTTTAAGGAACCTCCATACTGTTCTCTATAGTGGCTGTATCAATTTACATTCCCACCAACAGTGCAAGAGGGTTCCCTTTTCTCCACACCCTCTCCAGCATTTATTGTTTGTAGATTTTTTGATGATGGCCATTCTGACTGGTGTGAGGTGATACCTCATTGTAGTTTTGATTTGCATTTCTCTAATGATTAGTGATGTTGAGCATCTTTTCATGTGTTTGTTAGCAATCTGTATATCTTCTTTGGAGAAATGTCTATTTAGGTCTTCTGCCCATTTTTGGATTGGGTTGTTTGTTTTTTTGATATTGAGCTGCATGAGCTGCTTGTATATTTTGGAGATTAATCCTTTGTCAGTTGCTCCGTTTGCAAATATTTTCTTCCATTCTGAGGGTTGTCTTTTCGTCTTGTTTATGGTTTCCTTTGCTGTGCAAAAGCTTTGAAGTTTCATTAGGTCTCACTTGTTTATTTTTGTTTTTATTTCCATTTCTCTAGGAGGTGGGTCATCTTGCTGTGATTTATGTCATAGAGTGTTCTCCCTATGTTTTCCTCTAAGAGTTTTATAGTGTCTGGCCTTATATTTAGGTCTTAATCCATTCTGAGTTTATTTTTGTGTATGGTGTTAGGGAGTGTTCTAATTTCATTCTTTTACATGTAGCTGTCCAGTTTTTGCAATACCACTTACTGAAGAGGCTGTCTTTCCTCCATTGTATACTCTTGCCTCCTTTATCAAAGATTAAGGTGACCATATGTGCGTGGGTTTACCTCTGGGCTTTCTATCCTGTTCCATTGATCTATATTTCTGTTTTTGTGCCAAAGCTACTGTCTTGATTACTGTAGCTTTGTAGTATAGTCTGCAGTCAGGGAGCCTGATTCCTCCAGCTCCGTTTTTTCTTTCTCAGTTTGCTTTGGCTATTTGGGGTCTGTTGTGTTTCCATACAAATTGTGAAATTTTTTGTTCTAGTTCTGTGAAAAAAATGCCATTGGTAGTTTGATAGGGATTGCATTGAATCTGTAGATTGCTTTGGGTAGTAGAGTCATTTTCACAATGTTGATTCTTCCAATCCAAGAACACGGTATATCTCTCCATCTGTTTGTATCATCTTTAATTTCTTTCATCAGTGTCTTATAGTTTTCTGCATAGAGGTCTTTGTCTCCTTAGGTAGGTTTATTCCTAGGTATTTTATTCTTTGTTACAACGGTAAATGGAGTGTTTCCTTAATTTCTCTTTCAGATTTTTCATCGTTAGTGTATAGGAATGCAAGAGATCTCTGTGCATCAATTTTGTATACTGCAACTTTACCGAATTCATTGATTAGCTCTAGTAGTTTTCTGGTAGCATCTTTAGGATTCTCTGTGTACAGCATCATGTCATCTGCAAACAGTCACAGTTTTAATTCTTCTTTTCCGATTTGGATTCCTTTTATTTCTTTTTCATCTCTGATTGCTGTGGCTAAAACTTCCAAAACTATGTTGAATAACAGTGGTGAGAATGGGCAACCTTGTCTCGTTCCTGATCTTAGTGGAAATGGTTTCAGTTTTTCACCACTGAGAACGATGTTGGCTGGGGGTTTGTCATATATGGCCTTTATTATGTTAAGATCCCTCTCTGCCTACTTTCTGGAGAGTTTTTATCATAAATGGGTGTTGACTTTTGTTGAAAGCTGTTTCTACATCTATTGAGATTATCATATGGTTTTTATCCTTCAATTTATTAATATGGTGTATCACATTGATTGATTTGCATATATTGAAGAATCCTTGCATTCCTGGGATAAACCCCACTTGATCATGGTGTATGATCCTTTTAATGTGCTGCTGGATTCTGTTTGCTAGTATTTTGTTGAGGATTTTTGCATCCATGTTCATCAGTGATATTGGCCTGTAGTTTTTTTTTTTGTAACATCTTTGGTTTTGGTATCAGGGTGCTGGTGGCCTCGTAGAATGAGTTTGGGTGTGTTCCTCCCTCTGCTGTATTTTGGAAGAGTTTGAGAAGGATAGGTGTTAGCTCTTCTCTAAATGTTTGATAGAATTTGCCTGTGAATCCATCGGTCCTGGGCTTTTGTTTGTTGGAAGATTTTTAATCACAGTTTCAATTTCAGTGCTTGTGATTGGTCTGTTTATATTTTCTGTTTCTTCCTGGTTCAGTCTTGGAAGGTTGTGCTTTTCTAAGAATTTGTCCATTTCTTCCATGTTGTCCATTTCATTGGCATATAGTTGCTTGTGGTAATCTCTCATGATCCTTTGTATTTCTGCAGTGTCAGTTGTTACTTCTCCTTTTTCATATCTAATTCTGTTGATTTGAGTCTTCTTCCTTTTTTTCTTGATGAGTCTGGCTAATGGTTTATCAATTTTGTTTATCTTCTCAAAGAATCAGCTTTTAGTTTTATTGATCTTTGCTATCGTTTCCTTCATTTCTTTTTCATTTGTTTCTGATCTTTCTTTCCTTCTGCTAACTTTAGGGTTTTTTTGTTCTTCTTTCTCTAACTGCTTTAGGTGTAAGGTTAAGTTGTTTATTTGAGATTTTTCTTGTTTCTTGAGGTAGGATTGTATTGCATTAAACTTCCCTCTTAGAGCTGCTTTTGCTGCATCCCATAGGTTTTAGGCCATCGTGTTTTCATTGTCATTTTTTTCTAGGTATTTTTTGACTTCCTCTTTGATTTCTTCAGTGATCTCTTGGTTATTTAGTAGCGTATTGTTTAGCCTCCATGTGTTTATATTTTTTACAGGTTTTTCCCCCTGTAATTGATATCTAGTCTCACAGCATTGTGGTCGGAAAAGATACTTGATATGATTTCAATTTTCTTAAATTTACCAAGGCTTGATTTGTGACCCAAGATATGATCCATCCTGGAGAATGTTCCATGAGCACTTGAGAAGAAAGTGTATTCTGTTGTTTTTGGATGGGATGTCCTATAAATACCAATTAAGTCTATCTTGTTTAATGTATCATTTAAAGCTTGTGTTTCCTTATTTATTTTCATTTTGGTTGAACTGTCCATGGGTGAAAGTGGGGGTGTTAAAGTCCCCTCCTATTATTGTGTTACTGTCAAAACATTCTTAAATGTAGAAATTTAAATACCTATTGATTTTTTTTTTACTAAATCAGTAGCCTATCAACATAAGCACGTTTTGAAATGGTGCAATAATTCTAGATTCTGGAAAAAATCTAATTAAATACATGAGAGTATTATTTTATTTAGTTTTACTTCATTTCAGTTTTCAAACAGATAACGAACCAAAATATTTATTAATAATATTTAGAACTGTTAGAAGCTGATAAAAATATCCTAAAAATAAATAAAAGACATCTTCACATAAAAAGAGGCACATGATTAGATAATAATCAGTCATGAAAATCCATCAGTCTCAGCGCCAAAAGAGAAAACAAGGCAACAATAAAGATACTAGACTACTAACTTAATATTTACAAGTTTTTTCCTTTTATTCTTTTCAATGTTCCTTTAACACTAATACCAATTAAACTTGATATTAATTAATAACATTCCCACACAGAATAAGTTCTCTGAATTTATAAATAATGTCTTTTATAGTTCAGCTAGAGCTAGTAGTATGATTTGCAGTCTCACTAGGTTTAATAAATATTACATAAATAATAGCAACTTTGTTCTGATCAATGAATTTACAGTTTTAATATGAAAAAAACTAAAGCAAAATCTTTTCTAAATTCAGTTCCTCTATCTGGAAGTGTAAGAAATGTATGGCAGTGACTTTTCTCTATATAGTATCATAAAGAATAGACTTGCAAATAATTGACACAAATAATTATGACATTATCAAGACATGCAGAGCACAAATTTCATTTAATTGCTTTTACACCACACCAGAAGGCATCACAGGGACATGAGTGAATAGAAGCAAGTTGGAACTTCAACAGAGATCTCCTTTCTTAACATCAGCAACAGAGGCTTTTATCTTAGCTTCAAATTTGTTCCACATGGTAAAGAAGAGTTCTGAAAATAAACCAAGTTGTTATATTTTTCATTTAATTGAACTTCTAATATACACACAAGCATTTCTAAAACTTTCAGCTTTGTGCATCTCTCATCATTAGAGTAAATTCTACATAATTGCATGGCATTTTTCAAAATATTATCTAGAGATTTTGGTTTTCAAAATCAATGATCTTTCTCTCAATGCTTAAGAAGTTCATTTTAGCTGAACCTTGACAAAGAATCCCTCCTTTAGTAAACTTTGGTTGGGTTCCTCTAAGACCTCTTTTCAAGTAGGCCTCATACTTGGCCCTGTCCTTGGCCTGCCTTCAGCAAGAAGGCTGTTAGGGTAATTTAGTAGGAATCCCCCACCCCTGATGCCTCCTCTTAGTAATGTTACATCCACTGATCCACTCACTTACTCTGCTCATTGGCTGTAAATCCCCAGCTGTTTTTGCTATGTTTGGAGTTGAGTTCAGTCTTTGTCCCCTACTGCAATAGTGTCGAATAAAGTCTTCATTACCATTTTAAACAAATATCAGAATAATTTTTTTAAAATAACATTGTAAAGCTGGCTATTATGGACTATGGCCTTTTGGTGGGATATATACTAGAGATTAAAATCCTGGACTTTAGAGTCCAATTTTATGGGTTCCCATCCTTTATCTGCTGCTAATGTGCTCTATGACCTTAAGCAATTTAAATGAACTTGTGTCCTTGATAGTTTCTACCACTCTGACCCATGCCCAAACTGAAAGGCTTGGGAATTCTAAGATAGGAATTATGCTTGTATTTTGGGGAACTGAGAAAGCTGACCATGGGCACCCAGCCTGTAGCTTGCCATCTGCAACTCAGGCACCTGACTGGCTGTCTGGAAGGTGATAGGAGGGTAGAAAAGGTATGGGAGAGAGAACAATCACAATGCTTTTTCTCTTCCCAGTCTGTATGTTCAGAGATAGCAGTCTATGTCTCCGTGAAACTCTTTTGAGTTGTGTGTTCCTGCCATTCGATTAAAGCAATGATAGACTTCAAAATGTCAAGCAGCTGCATGGACCAGGATTTCACTCAATAAGAAGCTATCAATACCCTGGATGCTAGTGACCAATACCTCTATTCCCTGGCCCAGGGATTCAGCCATTTCTGTTGAAAATTCATATCCTGTAAGTTACAGTTACTGCCTACACCCTGTTTAAAAATTCCATTTTATTTGCCACTGCAGTGCTCATTGACCTAGAGAGGAGCATAACAAACTGAGAATTGTTTTCTAAATCAGAAAACAATTGCATGATGCTCCTGCCTCAGGAACCTAACTGTGTAATCTGGTATCTAGGAAACTCTACTCTCTCTCCGCACCTGAAATCATGGCCCTGTGCAAGAAGTTAGCCACCAATATACAGAGGGGGAAAATATGTTCCTTGAACCACGCCCCTCCCCCCAAGTAATCTCATGTTCTTGAAAAGAAAAATAAGGATTTTTGCCTCTCATCACATACTAAAATATCAAGTGGTTACATTTAGATTACTATCTGCTCCTGTTGTGCTCTAATCTCCTGGACCAGCTCTATGAGACATTTTGTAACTGAATGTTTAAGATACCAATAATATGATTTCAATTAGGGATTGTGACAAATAGAAAATGGAATGCTAGAGGTACTCTCGCCAACTGAATAAGCCTCAACAGCATGAATGATCACATAATTTTTATGAACAAAATATTATTCTACTACCTTCTGGACAGAGCTTGTTTATAAAGATGATATTCTCATTTACATACCAAAGCAGACCTCACATTAAACTTTGGATTAGGTAGTCCAGATCTCTCTTTAGCAGTACCATTTTTAGAACAACCATAGTAAAAAATATATTCAGAAGTCTAGAGAAATACTCACTGAGCCTTTTTCAGTTTACTTAAAGCATTAATATGATCTCTAAAAGTTTTTAGGTTTTGAGTGAATCACAATAAAACCAAAGGAATTATTGAATTTCTAGAGATCATTAGATATTCATTCTTATAACTGTGCCCTGACTACTAATTATCTGACCTCCTCAAGAACCGATGAGACTTGCCTTATCTTTGAAGGCAACTAAAGCCTTCCAAAGGCTGTAGCCTACTCACTTTTGCCCACTAATTCTGGCCGAATTTGATCTATTCAGAGTCCGTGGTTGAAACTGACATCGTCTGCTCAATATTAAGGGCCATCCTGCTATCCTAAGAAGCATTACATCTTATCCAACAGCTCTGCTGAAATACTACTCCTGCTCCTACTTCTCCTGGGAGATATATTTAGTTGTACTGGTCATTAATCAGTAAAAAGGTTTCCTATATGTCCTTCTGGATAGCTCACTGCCTTCCCAGGTCCTGATTGGTTGCTGGATCACTGATAATTCTTGAGTTGTGCTGTCCAATATAGGAGCCACAAACCGTATATTGCTATTTAGATTTAAACTAATTAAAATATACTAACCACATTTTAAGAGCTCAATAGCTGCATATGGCTCATAGCTCCCATACTGGAGGGCACAGATATAGAACATTTCCATTATCACAGGAAATTCTGTTGGGGAGTGCTTGGAGAGGAAGTCGTAATTGCCATGAACGAGGTGGTCTGGGAGAAGGAACATTTAAGTGAGCCCAATATAGACTGAATCTATTTATTGGGCCCCACTAGGCCAGTAGCTACAAGATCCGGATTAAAAAAAAAACACCAGCCACAACCATTTGTATATGGGCTGAGGTATCAGTTGATTGCCCTTATATCATCAAATAATAAGCATCATGGTGCTCAACTCTGGCTGCACGGTTTAATCACCTAAGGAGAATCTGGTTTAATTGGTCTGGGGCTGGGGCAGAGAATTGGTAGCTTTTAAAGCACCCCAGGTGAATCCTATTTTGTAGATAGGCTTGAAAAGCACTGATTTAGCACATATATTAGCTCATTTAATCAAATGATCACATAATTAATGTATAAATTATATTCACTGTTATCTGGATAGTCCACAGAAGCAAACTGAGAAGTTGGATTGGGTCCAGCAGTCACCATTCATAGGATCAGACTGCTATGCTGAATTTATGTTGGAAAAATAATTCTAGAGAGAAATATAAAATTTGCATTGCTCACAATCCAATTACTGGCAACTTGCAACAACAATTCTCCTATTCATTTCTGCATATATTCTCTCTAAAACCCTCACAAAAGTTATTAATACACATTATTTTTATATTACCTCTGGGACCTTTCGCAGTTTCAGAGAATAATCAGTAATTAGTGAAGAATTCCTCCATTTATTTTCTCTTGACTGATACTTTATGCTCACTCAATTGATGATTTCTTCTTGCCATGTAAGTTGTACTTCTTTTTTACTACTGTATAAAATGTAAATAATATTTTATAATGAGAGATTATAGAGGATAGCCACTATTTCATCAACTTTATTCTACTCTATATTGTTTCTGTAGAAATCCAAATTTCCTTATTAAATATTGATATAAAACATAACTCCAAAATACTAAGGTTAATATTTATTACTAACTGCTCTAATTCTTGCTGACGAAATACAGTAACATTCAAGGTACAAAAGGATTTTCTATAAGTTTAAATACCTATGTCAGTAATAATCCAGACTGGATTATAGACAGTTTCATCCAATAATATTTATGCTTCCTAGGGCACAGTAAAAATGTGGTTAAAAATAATATCTTAACTATTATTAAAATTGCTAATAACATTGACTGTTACATATATGTATACAATATTATACATTATTATAATAATAAGATTGTTAACAACAATATTATTAACATTGGTTGGCGAGATTCATGTCTTTAAAATTCTTATCACTTGTATTTTGTCTCATTACAAATTCCACAGAATATGCTCCAACACATATCAATTAGGTTATTGTCAAGGGGCATTTATGTTTATTTCCTTTCCTTTTTGAAATTGGTTGTGCAGTGTTTAAACATTGCTATTTTGAGTCAGGTGAATATTTTCATCATTTGTAATTTATTCAATAAAAGACAACTGTAACTTTTTCAAACTTAGGAAAAAGGAAAAGCCATTCAAACATTCAAACTCACCCTCCATGATCTGGGTCTACCCTGTTTATTCAGGATCTTTCTCATTATTGTTCAATAAGCAGCATCCACTCAAGGCAGTGTTATTTTCATAAGGCTTCCACTCTTGCAATTTCATTGCTGTCTCGACGAATTTGCTCATGTTATTTATTTTGCCCAGAATTAATTTATTCTCAAAAGTATGGGCGGGGTAGAGATTTTCGGGTAGCAGTATATGGCACTTTAAAAGAAAATTATTGTGTGATTAAAAAAATAGTTCTATTAAATTTCATTATAGTTGATATAATTTTTATTATATGTGACAGCATGAAAAACAGAATATTATATACAAATATTAACAATGGAAATGGAAAAGGAGTACAAAAATCTAACTACCTATGTTTCTATAGAAATGTTTCTCCAATTTTAGCCTGCATCAGAATACCCAGAGAACCTGTTGAACAAATTAGTGGCCTTGAACCCCACAGCTTCTATTTCAGTAGGTCTGGGGTGGGGTCCAAGAATTTGTATTTCTAGTAAGTTCCTAGTTAATGCCCAGGCTGCCAGTCCAGGGACCACACTTTGAGAAGCATTGATAGAGGACTTCAAAAAGTTCAAGTTCACTAGAATACTGCTTTTTGGAATACATAAAATGTATATGCTTAATATATCTATGCTTTTCAAAAAATCAGTCAGTTTTAAATAAGTCAATTTCTGAGCTGCAAAAGAAAGGAATCAAAAGAAATCAGTTTCAGGGAAGAAACAGTGGCAATTCCTTTTAGGTGGAAGACTCATATCTCTGAACTGATGGAGTCAAGATTGGATTATAAAATATCTACTGACTTCAATGATGTATGTTGCAACATTGTTATAGAAAGAAAACTGGAAACAACCAAAGTGTCCATTTAACAGAGGCCTAGTTAAGTAATACACTTTTACTGCCAATAATAACATACTTCCAGTATGCTCAGATATAAAGGACTTAAAAAGAACTAGGTTGATTTGGATATGCTGATGTGGAAATATTTTCAAGATATATTACTATGCTTTAAAAAGTAAAGGAACAAAAAAGATGCATGATTTATTTGAATAAATAATGATAGAGGTGATGTCAGCAAGACAGAGGGCTAGGAGGTCCCAATGCTTGTCTCCTTCACAAACAAGCAAAATAATAAACGAAAAACTGCAAACCAATGAAAATAGCTCTAGGAGAGTTCTGCACTACAAAGAAAAAGCAGCAGAAATCTGGAGGAGCTCAAAATCCAAGGATGGCTGCATAGAAAAATGCAGGAAGCATTTTACCTGAGTCACCTCATCTTCTAGCCCAGGCCAGCTAGGAGGGATCCCCTCAGAGGAATTTCACCCCATGAGGAAAAGGAGAGGAGAACCCCAGCAAGCCTCACTGCCATGGGGAACTCCCACATATGCACCAGTGCTAATCCCAAGCTGATGGAGCTGCCTGGAGTCCCCCCCGCTACCACACCCCTCCCCCATTACTCCCCAGGGTTAGAGCTGTCACCGTACTAAGACCTGTCCCCAGGACCCAGTTGCTGCTGTGCCCCATTCTCTGAGATTGGGAAGCCATAGCGCCTTACTGCCTATGGAACCAGATGAGCTGCCACTGCTCTGAGCCTCACCCCAGGTCCTAGGCTGTGGCTTTGACTCACCATTACCAGGCCAAGCTGCTGCTGCTCTGTACTCCACCCTCTGTAGCCACTATCTGGACCCACCTGGCTTTAATGGGTTATCAGCTGGATGCACTGCTGCTGCTCTGTGACTGCCTCCCTGGGCCAGAGTTGGGGCTTTGACCCACCATCCCCATGCCATGCTGCTACTGCACCCTGCTTCCTGGGCCCAAGCCACTACTGCACCCTGTCATCCCAGGGCCCATGCTGTAGCTGAGTCCCCCTCTCTCCCCAAGTCACTGCAGCAAACTGCAGAGACCTAGACCTCGGTTCCACAGGAGATGTGCACATGCCCACACCTCAGACTCGAGCGCCAGACAAGAACACTGTAAGAAAAGAAAGCTATAGGCCAATCCCTGATGACCATACATGCAAACATTCTTAACAAAATACTAGCAAATAGAATTCAAGAGAACATTAAAAGGATCATAAGCCACGATCAAGTGGGATTCATCCCTGGGATGCAAGGATGATTCAATATAGCAAATCAATAAATGTGATATGCCCCATTAACAAAATTAAGGATAAAAATCGTATAATCAATTCAATAGATGAAGAAAAAATTTAACAACTTTCAACACCCATTCATGATAAAAGGTTTCAACAAGTTAGGTATAGAAGGAATATACCTAATAAAGGCCATATATGACAAGCTCACAGCTAACATACTCAATGGTGATAAGTTAAAACCTTTTTCATCCAACATCAGGAACAAGACAAGGATGCCAACTCTCACCATTTCTACTCAAAATACTACTGGAAGTTCTAGCCATAGCAATTAGAGAAAAAAAAGAAATAAAACACATCCACATCAGAAAGGAAGAAGTAAAATGTAGTTGTTTTCAGATGACATGATTTTATATATAGAAAATCCAAAAGACTCCACAAAAAAAGTTAGAACTAACAAATGAATTCAATAAAGTTGCAGGATACAAAATCAACATATAGAAATCAGTTGAATTTCTATATACTAACAGTGAAACATCTGAAAGAGAAAATAAGAAAAAAAAATCCATTTTACAACAGCATGAAAAAAATACTTAAGAATAAATTTAAGCAAAAACATTTTACCTTGAAAATTATAAGACAATGATGAAAGGAATTAAAGAAGACACAAATAAATGGAAAGATATCCTGTGCTCTTGAATTGGAAGTATTAATATTGTGAAAATGTCCACACAAAGCCATGAAAAGATGCTCAGCCTCACTAATTATTAGAGAAATGCAAATCAAAAACACAAATTACCTCACACCTGTCAGAATGGCTATCATCAAAAAAGTCTACAAATAACAAATGTTGGGAAGGATGTGGAGAAAAGGGAACCATTGTACACGATTGGTGGGAATGTAAATTGGTGCAGCCACTATGGAAAACAGTATGGAGGTTCCATAAAAAACTGAAAATAGAACTACCATATGATCCAGCAATTCCTCTCCTGGGTATATATTCGGAAAAAAGTGAAAACACTAATTTGAAAAGACATATGCGCCCCAATATTCATAGCAGCACTATTTACAATAGCCAAGACACAGAAGCAACCCATGTACCCATCAACAGATGACTGGATTAAGTAGATGTGGTGGGTATATATACAGTGGAATATTAGTCATAAAAACAATACTACCGTCTCACTCCCTCTTGGGAGAACACCAGAATCACAACTAGCTGCTGGACAATCATCGACAGGAAGACACTGGAACTCACCAAAAAAGATACCCCACATCCAAAGACAAAGGAGAAGCCACAGTGAGACAGCAGGAGGGGCGCAATCACAGTAAAATCAAATCCCATAACTGCTAGGTGGGTGACTCACAGACTGGCGAACACTTATACCACAGAAGTCCACCCACTGGAGTGAAGGTTCTGAGCCCCACGTCAGGCTTCCCAACCTGGGGGTCCAGAAACGGGAGGAGGAATTCCTAGAGAATCAGACTTTGAAGCCTAGTGGGAATTGACTGCAGGACTTCTACAGGCCTGGGGGAAACAGAGACTCCACTCTTGGAGGGCACACAAAAAGTAGTGTGCACATCGGGACCCAGGGGAAGGAGCAGTGACCCCACAGGAGACTGAACCTGACCTACCTGCTAGTGTTGGAGGGTCTCCTGCAGAGGCGGGGGCGGGGGGACTGTGGCTCACCGTGGGGACAAGGACACTGGCAGCAGAAGTTCTGGGAAGTACTCCTTGGCGTGAGCCCTCCCAGAGTCTGTCATTAGCCCCACCAAAGAGCCCAGGTAGGCTCCAGTGTTGGGTTGCCTCAGACCAAACAACCAACAGGGAGGGAACCCAGCCCCACCCATCAACAGTCAAGTGGATTAAGGTTTTACTGAGCTCTGCCCACCAGAGCAACAGTCAGCTCTACCCACCACCAGTCCCTCCCATCAAGCCTCTTAGATAGCCTCACCCACCAGAGGGCAGAGAGCAGAAGCAAGAAGAACTACAATCCTGCAGCCTGTGGAACAAAAACCACATTCACAGAAAGATAGACAAGATGAAAAGGCAGAGGGCTATGTACCAGATGAAGGAACAAGATAAAACCCCAGAAAAACAACTAAATGAAGTGGAGATAGGCAACCTTCCAGAAAAAGAATTCAGAATAATGATAGTGAAGACGATCCAGGACCTCGGAAAAACAATGGAGGCAAAGATCGAGAAGATGCAAGAAATATTTAACAAAGACCTAGAAGAATTAAAGAACAAACAGAGATGAACAATATAATAACTGAAATGAAAACTACACTAGAAGGAATCAATAGCAGAATAACTGAGGCAGAAGAACGGATAAGTGACCTGGAAGACAGAATGGTGGAATTCACTGCTGCAGAACAGACTAAAGAAAAAAGAATGAAAAGAAATGAAGACAGCCTAAGAGACCACTGGGACAACATTAAATGCAACAACATTCGCATTATAGGGGTCCCAGAAGGAGAAGAGAGAGAGAAAGGACCAGAGAAAATATTTGAAGAGATTATAGTCGAAAACTTCCCTAACATGGGAAAGGAAATAGCCACCCAAGTCCAGGAAGCGCAGCAAGTCCCATACAGGATAAACCCAAGGAGAAACACACAGAGACACATAGTAATCAAATTGGCAAGAATTAAAGACAAAGAAAAATTATTGAAAGCAGCAAGGGAAAAATGACAAATAACATACAAGGGAACTCCCATAAAGTTAACAGCTGATTTCTCAGCAGAAACTCTACAAGCCAGAAGGGAGTGGCATGATATACTTAAAGTGATGAAAGGGAAGAACCTACAACCAAGATTACTCTACCTGGCAAGGATCTCATTCAGATTCGATGGAGAAATCAAAATCTTTACAGACAAGCAAAGGGTAAGAGAATTCAGCACCACCAAACCATCCCTACAACAAATGCTAAAGGAACTTCTCTAAGTGGGAAACACAAGAGAAGGAAAGGATCTACAAAAACAAACCCAAAACAATTAAGAAAATGGTCATAGGAACGCACATATCGATAATTACCTTAAACATGAATGGATTAAATGCTCCAACAAAAAGACGCAGGCTTGCTGAATGGATACAAAAACAAGATCCATATATATGCTGTCTTCAAGAGACCCACTTCAGACCTAGGGACACATACAGACTGAAAGTGAGGGGATGGAAAAAGATATTCCATGCAAATAGAAATCAAAAGAAAGCTGGAGTAGGTATACTCATATCAGATAAAATAGACTTTAAAATAAAGAATGTTACAAGAGACAAGGAAGGACACTACATAATGATCAAGGGATCAATCCAAGAAGAAGATATAACAATTATAAATATATATGCACCCAACATAGGAGCACCTCATTACATAAGGCAACTGCTAACAGCTGTAAAAGAGGAAATCGACAGTAACACAATAATAGTGGGGGCCTTTAACACCTCACTTACACCAATGGACAGATCATCCAAAGTGAAAATAAATAAGGAAACAGAAACTTTAAATGACACAATAGACCAAATAGATTTAATTGATATTTATAGGACACTCCATCCAAAAGCAGCAGATTACACTTTCTTCTCAAGTGCACACAGAACATTCTCCAGGATAGATCACATCTTGGGTCACAAATCAAGCCTTAGTAAATTTAAGAAAATTGAAATCATATCAAGCATCTTTTCTGACCACAACGCTATGAGATTAGAAATGAATTACAGGGAAGAAACTGTAAAAAACACAAACACATGGAGGCTAAACAATACGTTATTAAATAACCAAGAGATCACTGAAGAAATCAAAGAGGAAATCAAAAAATACCTAGAGACAAATGACAATGAAAACACGACGATCCAAAACCTATGGGATGCAGCAAAAGTAGTTCTAAGAGGGAATTTTATAGGTATACGAGCCTACCTCAAGAAACAAGAAAAATCGCAAGTAAACAATCTAACCTTACACTTAAAGGAACTAGAGAAAGAAGAACTAACAAAACCCAAAGTTAGCAGAAGGAAAGAAATCATAAAGATCAGAGCAGAAATAAATGAAATAGAAACAAAGAAAACAATAACAAAGATCAATAAAACTAAAAGATGGTTCTTTGAGAAGATAAACAAAATTGATAAACCATTAGCCAGACTCATCAAGAAAAAGAGGGAGAGGACTCAAATCAATAAAATTAGAAATGAAAAAGGAGAAGTTACAACAGACACCGCAGAAATACAAAGCATCCTAAGAGACTACTACAAGCAACTTTATGCCAATAAAATGGACAACCTGGAAGAAATGGACAAATTCTTAGAAAGGTATAACCTTCTGAGACTGAATCAGGAAGAAATAGAAAATATGAACAGACCAATCACAAGTAATGAAATTGAGACTGTGATTAAAAATCTTCCAACAAACAAAAGTCCAGGACGAGATGGCTTCACAGGTGAATTCTATCAAATATTTAGAGAAGAGCTAACACCTATCCTTCTCAAACTCTTCCAAAATACAGCAGAGGGAGGAACACACCCAAACTCATTCTACGAGGCCACCAGCACCCTGATACCAAAACCAGACAAAGACACTACAAAAAAAGAAAATTACAGACCAATATCACTAATGAATATAGATGCAAAAATCCTCAACAAAATACTAGCAAACAGAATCCAACAACACATTAAAAGGATCATACACCACGATCAGGTGGGATTTACCCCAGGGATGCAAGGATTCTTCAATATACGCAAATCAATCAATGTGATACACCATATTAACAAATAGAAGAATAAAAACCATATGATCATCTCAATAGATGCAGAAAAAGCTTTTGACAAAATTCAACACCCATTTATGATAAAAACTCTCCAGAAAGTGGGCACAGAGGGAACCTACCTCAACATAATAAAGGCCATATATGACAAACCCACAGCAAACATCATTCTCAATGGTGAAAAACTGAAAGCATTTCCTCTAAGATCAGGAACGAGACAAGGATGTCCACTCTCACCACTATTATTCAACATAGTTTTGGAAGTCCTAGCCATGGCAATCAGAGAAGAAAAAGAAATAAAAGGAATACAAATTGGAAAAGAAGAAGTAAAACTGTCACTGTTTGCAGATGACATGATACTATACATAGAGAATCCTAAAGATGCCACCAGAAAACTACTAGAGCCAATCAATGAATTTGGTAAAGTTGCAGGATACAAAATTAATGCACAGAAATCTCTTGCATTCCTATACACGAATGATGAAAAATCTGAAAGAGAAATTATGGAAACACTCCCATTTACCATTGCAACAAAAAGAATAAAATACCTAGGAATAAACCTATCTAGGGAAACAAAAGACCTGTATACAGAAAACTATAAGACACTGATGAAAGAAATTAAAGATGGTATCAACAGATGGAGAGATATATCATGTTCTTGGGTTGGAAGAATCAATATTATGAAAATGACTATACTACCCAAAGCAATCTACAGATTCAATGCAATCCCTATCAAATTACCAATGGCAGTTTTTACAGAACTAGAACAAATCATCTCAAAATTTGTATGGAGACACATAAGATCCCGAATAGCCAAAGCAGTCTTGAGGGAAAAAGACAGAGCTGGAGGAATCAGACTCCCTGACTTCAGACTATACTACAAACCTACAGTAATCAAGGCAATATGGTACTGGCACAAAAACAGAAACATAGATCAATGAAACAAGATAGAAAGCCCAGAGATAAACCCACGCACCTATGGTCAACTAATCTATGACAAAGGAGGTAAAGATATACAATGGAGAAAAGACAGTCTCTTCAATAAGTGGTGCTGGGAAAACTGGACAGCTACATGTAAAAGAATGAAATTAGAACACTCCCTAACACCATACACAAAAATAAACTCAAAATGGATTCGAGACCTAAATGTAAGACCGGACACTATAAAACTCTTAGAGGAAAACATAGGAAGAACAGTTTTTGACATAAATCACAGCAAGATCTTTTTTGATCCACCTCCTAGAGTAATGGAAATAAAAACAAAAATAAACAAATGGGACCTAATGAAACTTCAAAGCTTTTGCACAGCAAAGGAAACCATAAACAAGATGAAAAGACAACCCTCAGAATGGGAGAAAATATTCCCAAATGAATCAACGGAAAAGGATTAATCTCCAAAATATATAAACAGCTCATGCAGCTCAATATTAAAGAAACAAACAACCCAATCCAAAAACGGGCAGAAGACTGAAATAGACATTTCTCCAAAGAAGACATACAGATGGCCACGAAGCACATGAAAAGCTGCTCAACATCACTAATTATTAGAGAAATGCACATCAAAACTACAATGAGGTATCACTTCACACCAGTTAGAATGGGCATCATCAGAAAATGTACAAACAACAAATGCTGGAGAGGGTGTGGAGAAAATGGAACCCTCTTGCACTGTTGGTGGGAATGTAAATTGATACAGCCTCTATGGAGAACAGTATGGAGGTTCCTTAAAAAACTAAAAGTAGAATTACCATATGATCCAGCAATCCCACTACTGGGCATATACCCAGAGAAAACCATAATTCAAAAAGACACATGCACCCCAATGTTCATTGCAGCACTATCTACAATAGCCAGGTCATGGAAGCAACCTAAATGCCCATCGAAAGACGAGTGGATAAAGAAGTTGTGGTACATATATACAATGGAATATTACTCAGCCATAAAAAGGAATGAAATTGAGTCATTTGTTGAGACGTGGATGGATCTAGAGACTGTCATGAAGAGTGAAGTAAGTCAGAAAGAGAAAAACAAATACCGTATGCTAACACATATATATGGAAACTAAAAAAAAAAAAAAAAAGGTTCTGATGAACTTAGGGGCAGGACAGGAATAAAGATGCAGACGTAGAGAAAGGACTTGAGGACACGGGGAGGGGGAAGGGTAAGCTGGGCCAA
Source organism: Eschrichtius robustus (assembly GCF_028021215.1). NCBI lineage: Eukaryota > Metazoa > Chordata > Mammalia > Artiodactyla > Eschrichtiidae > Eschrichtius > Eschrichtius robustus. The sequence goes on from NC_090824.1 coordinate 184,206,675, forward strand.
AGTGAGAGAGTAGCACTGACATATATGCACTACCAAATGAAAATAGATAGCTAGTGGGAAGCAGCTGCATCACACAGGGAGATCAGCTTGGTGCTTTGTGACCACCACAAAGGGTGGGATGGGAGGGTGGGAGGGAGACACAAGAGGGAGGAGATATGGGGATACAGGTATGCATATAGCTGATTCACTTTGTTATACAGCAGAAACTAACACAACATTGTAAAGCAATTATACTCCAATAAAGATGTTAAAAAAATTTTACTTGGATCAGAGGTGAGGACAATCAATGCATATGATCCTCTTATTGTACAGAACATATATGTTCTCTGTGTGTGTGTATACGAAGAAATGTTTGGAAAAATATACTTGGCTTTGCTCCTAATATGTTGTCGGGAGGAGAGGGCCCGTAGGTTTGAGGTGATTGGTAAATGGAGTCATTGGAAACATAGTATAAGGTTTTATTTCATATATCTTTGCATAGCATGGATTATTTTACCTTTATAGATAGGTTTTCTAGCTGTAGCGATCACAGCAGGCAGAGTATCAAGTTCCCCTTTCTTTTTGTTTAAGGTCAAATTTTTTCGATGCCCTAAAAAATAATAGTGTCACTAAATTATACTAGAAATAACCTCATTTAAACTTTTAAAAAGTTAAAATAAATCTCATTAATCCACTTCTAAAGTACAGCTTCTGTATATATTTTTTTAATAATTTAGATAAAGCAGCTTTACTAACACAAATATTTTCTCTTTGATTTTTCCTTGCCAGGTATTTGATATTTATAAACATAAACAATAAGGGTGCAAATCAAGAAAAAGAAATAACTAAAAAACTATATAAAAATGTTAGAGAAAGAGCTTTTTAAATAGTATGTCAGTAAAAAAAATACTTAAGCAATCAAATCAATAAATTCTCAAGTAAAGTTTTTATCTCTATATATCTTTATCTTAAATAAAGCATATCTTTATTTAACAAAAAAAGAAGTTTGTATTCCTACAGTGAAAAATCTAGTGCTAGAATGGAGGGAGAGATGCTATAGAAATGTTATTTTAAAGATACATATTTTAAGCACTGTTAAAAATAAAAGTATGTAATAATGAAAACAGTTTCAGTATGCTCACTTAGAGAAAAATACATTAAAATAAAATGCAGAATGTGCAGTATTTAGATGGTACTTTCTCAAAGTTAGTAGAAAAGATTACATTAATGTGTTTAATTTCCACAATATGTATCCTGCAGATAAATAAAGCATGATTCTACAACACCACTGGAGCAATGCATAAGAAATAGGGTCTGTAAATTAGTTCTTAAATATTAGTGGATTAGATGGTTGGGAGATGATAATGAAAGGAAAGGAAGAAAATGAACATAATGTTTATTTTCCTTCATACTTACCCTCATGCTGACTCCTTCTATTGACCTTGCCTGGGACTGGACAAAAGAGGTATATATAAATATAAGGAAGAGGATTATAAGATGGGTTTATCTCAGTCATCTGTAGGATCTATAATAGTGTGTAAGAAAGGAATGTTGAGAAAAAACTCAAGTTCCAATTTAGTGGTGGTGGGGAAGGAAGAGCCATGCCAGAGACACCACTCATCCACTAAGAATGCATATATGTTCGATGAGCTTAATTCAGAATTTACTTTCACTTATGTTTTGCTAAACTGGTTATATGACTAAGGCGAGTACAATCTGGTAACTTCCATATAATTAAATCTTTATTCATTGAAAACATCACATTGTACACTAAAAATATTACAAATTACCTGAATGTTCTTTATTCAGTGAAGGAAAGTGGAAGGTTTTATAAACACTTGACCCAGCCCTAGATGCTCTATGAGTTACTTTTGGATGTTCAGTCACATGGGGTGAAAAGTACTCACAAGGTTCTTCCAGAAATATTTAGAAAATAAGTTAGCTGTAAGATGGATCACACTTATAACTATTTTTATTTTTAATACTCACACATTAAGTTAGTTGCCAATAAAAATAAAATTAAATAAATTAAAATAATGAACATTAATTTTTTGAGATAATTTAATTAAAATAATAAAGATGTATATTTAGAAGACTAGTTTGGAGATCAGAGCTAAGTAAAAGAAGCAAATCACAAAAGAACTCATAAGATTCAATTTCTGTGAAATGTCCAGCATAGGCAAATTTTATAGAGACAGAAATTAGATTAGTGGTTGCCTAGGGCTAGGGGAGTAAGAGGACTAGAGGAGAGAAGGCAGGGGGATTCTGTTTTCAAAGTGCTGAAAGCAAAAATTCACAACCAAGAATTTTATACCCAGAGAAACTATCATTCAAAAATAAAGATGAAACAAAGATATTCCTAAATTAAAAAAAAAAAAATTAAGAGATTTTGATCTTATACTACCAGCCATGTCTTAAAAGAAATGTTAAAGGGAAAAACCTCAGGCTGAAACAAAATGACAGCCAGATGGTAACTCAAATCCACATGAAGAAATAAAAAAGCACCTTAAAGGTAATTATATAGGTAAATATAAATGACAATATACATTTTTCTCTTTTCTTCAATTAACTAATAAGGACTACTGAATAAAACTGTATTGCTGGACATATAAAATAAAACTCAATTTTATTTCTATATAAGAGCATTGAATAATCCGAAAACGAAAATAGGGAAACAATTTTATTTGCAATAGCATCAGAAATAATAAAATAGTAATAAATTTAACAGAGGGGCACAGCTTTTACCACAAGTTACAAGACATTGCTCAGGGAAATTAAAGAAATCTAAATAAAGACATACATTCACTGGAATGAACAGTATTCCATTGTGTGTGTGTGTGTATACATATATATGAATATTGTATATTTTACAGATTAATAATATCATATATAATTATTAACACATAAAAATAAAACAGCTATTTTGAATTCTTTATTGGGTAAGTTGCAGACCTCCCTGTCTTTGGGGTTGGTTTCTGGAAGATTATTGTGATCCGTTGGTAGTATCATGTTGCCTTGATTTTTCGTGTTGCTTTGGGTTTCGTGTGCTGTCTTCACAGTTGAAGTAGCAGTCACTTCCTCCAGTCTTTACTAGTGCCTTCAGGGAAGAAATACCTTCCATGAGCACTGTTACAGACTCTGAGGCTTTCTCAGACCTTGAGTGGATACACCTACTCACACTTCTTGCTCCCTCTTGTGGCAGAATTCTTAAGCTTGTATATCTTTGGATTCTGCAATGCATCAGCCCCAATGCTGACTGCCACCCTTTTGTTTCCCTAAAGTGGTGCTACAGCTCAAGTTTCTGGTTTCTCTGTGGTCCACAGACTCTGGCCTGCTTTCTCCAAGTGCTCCCTAGCTGTCCAACAAAGCTTGCTCTGCCGCCACCCTCAGGGGCATCCACAGGGAGCTGGCTGCAGCGTGAGGGAAAGTGGGTGAGGCATGCCTGTCGCTTGGGGTGCCACAGGCTAGCCGGGGGGATCCGCAGGTGAGGCTTTCCCAGAAGTTCATGGGTGGGCTTTCTGATGGAGTTCACAGCATAGTCAGCAGGAACCGAATCCCTTTAATGCTCCCCCAAAATGTTACGTACCTCTCTCCTGATCTCTTCTCACCCCAAATTTAGCGCTCTGGATGCTGCAGGAGAGAAATGAGTCTCTTTGGCAGTGTCCTGGGCAGCTGGGGAAGCCTGGTGTTCATTCACTTGCTCTTCCTCCCACCCCACCTCTCACCCCCCTCACAGGATGGCCTTGCTTGGCCCTAGCTGTGTCACCTTGGGGAAGGTGGGCAAAGTCAAACTGTTCCTCTTATCCACTCTAATGTGTCCAAATTCTTATTTTTCGCTCCACTGGAGTGCTGGAACTTCTCCTCTAGAAACCCAGACTTCCATAAAGGCTCTCTTGTCTGCGGTGACTGCCCAAGTCGGGGTTATCCAGATGCTTCTGGACCATGGCCAAGAGGGGCTGGAACCAGTTCATAAGCTACTGAAGGGTCCACAGTCAGGATGGAGGTCTATCTTCCTATTATTTGATGCACAGGTGGATGAAACTCCTCTGGGTCCCTTGGCGTATGATGCTGGATCCCAAACTCCCACAAAGTCACTTTTGTTCATGGATGGATGTCAAATTTTTGTTGTTGAGAAGAGGAGAGTTTAGGAGGGGTATCTTATGCCATCATGATGATGATGTCACCTGTCGTACACTTGCAGTGAAGTCAGTTCTGTATGTCCTAGTCTGCATTCCCTCCTGGGATCTCCCAACATCCTGGTTTTTGAATGCATAGTTTTACTGAGAAAATTATAATTAACATATAATCAAATGATGGAAAAGATGACCTAAGTTTATGGATCATTGACTGCTATATGCCTCTGTTGTTTTTTTCCACCTTTTTGTAGGGGAGTGCCTACCGTGGAGTCTACCCTTGTCTGTGCTACTATATTGTTTGTTTGTGTGTGTGTGTGTGTGTTTTGCGGGAAGTCACATCACAGGAACTGTCTCTGAAAATGATTACAGATCACAAGACTGTGGTCTTTGGCACTGATGCCAAATTTTAATGAGAATCTGTGTAGCTCTTGGAAGAGCACGTGTATTTTGCATGCAGGGGGTAGGGATCATGGATATTTGCAAACAGAGGGAGCACTGGTGCACTGGATTCGATAACAGCCCCAACATGTCCTTGACTACCTGTATTCATGTCCTCTCACACAAGTCTGATCTTAGTATATGACTTTAGTGAATGCAAGAAAAGCAAACAAATGCAAGCAGAGAGTCAAAATTGCTTGTTCATTAAGGTTTGCCCCACATGCTGTGCTAAGAACCTGAGGTTACAACGTAAAGACCCCTAAGCCAACCAGCTGGAAGATGAGAGACATGTAGCCAGGTCACCTCCTGTGACACTTGAAAAGCTTATTTTCTCTTAGCTCCCAAACCACTCTTCTACATTCTGCTTTGTGGTACTGGATCTGGGATTCTAAAAACTACATTTTTGCTTTGCCAGGTAGCTCCAAGTTAGGCTGTGCAAATAGGGCAAGCTATACGTAGATTGCAAGTTTGGAAAAGAAACAAGGGATTTGTTTCTCCCACTTGGTTACCAATGGGCTTCCTGAGAGCTCATGTCCCTTTTCAGTTCTGGTGAACATCATGCCAACAATGTTTCTTTTTCCCAGGAGCAGAAGTTCTTTCCATGACACAAATGGTTTGCATTCTTTCCAACATATGCAGAACAAGTTTTATTAAATTCTCACCACTCGAGACACTAGCAGTGCCTCCTCTTCAGAAGTACATCTGAGACTCTTCCTGAAAAATCAGCCAAGTAACATCCTCTACACTCAGAGGTCTCCTTCAGCCCTAATGGTGGAAACTTCTCCTGAAACTGCTTTCTCCATGTTACCTTAGAATTCTTTTTACACTTTCGGCTACTTGGCTAACAATTTTATACTTAGTTAACTAGTTTTTTATTCTTGCTCTCTTTTCAAACAGTTAGTGTGGTCTCTATCTCCTGATGAACCCCAACTATATACCTGTATTGTACCAAATAACAGTGAGCCAACTGCTAGACAAGTGAGTGAAGCCACCGACCACAAGCTGACCAAAGATGTATAAGTTAGCCCAGCTCACAGCAGTCTACATTGCTAACTCCCAAATCGTGAACTGTATGAATAGTTATGCTTTAAGCTAAATAGTTTTTGGGTAATTATTTAGTAAAATAACACTAACAAATGTGGAAAAAATTTTTAAAAGATTCAGATATGATTTAATAACTCTAAGATGGGCATAAATGAAAAAAAACCCCACCAATCTGTATGGCTGATGGTTATGTAGAGAAAAGTATATTTTTCCCAAATTGCTGGTAAAAATGTTAACACCCTTTTAGGAAAACAGTCTCACAGTATCTTTTAATATTAAAAATTAATATACGCTTTAACACTAGTATCAATCCTGTGACACTACCCCAAAGAGATAAAAACATCAAATGTAAGAATATATATTCATGGACACATTTAGTAGTGAAAAGCTTAAAAAGTCAATGACCTTTAATAGAAGAATGATCAAATAAACAATTCTGCTAGTAAAAAGGATAATTTAAAGTTGTTTCATTTTCAGGCTTGCAAGGATTTATCTAAGATGTTTCTGAATAAAAAGATGCAAAAAGACTAAAATGAAAAACCATACCACAAGAACCATTCTAAGTAATTATATAGTATTTTATATCTTTATATATAATTTTTTACCTTCATCATCAAAGGGTGATAAATTAATCACTTTTGTTTTATATTTACTTGGTGCAATGTGCCTGGCGTAGAAATCTTCTTGATGTGAGAATGCATTTTTGTTTTTAAATAAACTCATACCTAAAATAAAGTTTAAAAACAAAAATTATATGAAGTCTGAATATTTACACACTACTCCTCAAACTCTATGTATTAGTCTTTATGCATTTGTAATGTTTCCTTCCCACAGTTTGGCCACTCATCTATTACTGTTACTCCAGTTTCTATAAACTATTTCATCCTTTCTTCTTCCTTCTCTTTATTCTGCGTTTCTTGGTAGCACCTTTTTTTCTCCCAACTTCACTGAGGTATACTTAGTATACAAAAATTGCGCATATTTATACATTTTGATGAATTTGAAAATATGCATACACCTGTGATGCCATCACCACAATCAAGGTAATAAACATATCCAACGCCTCTAAAAGACTACTCTTGTCTCCTTGCTTTTTTATGTGTATGTGGTAAGAACACTTCGCATGAAGCACTCCCTCTAACAATTTTTACATGCAAAAGACTGTATTGTTAACTATAGACATAATGCTGTTCAGAAGATCTCTAGAACTCACTCATGTAGTATAAATGTGACTTTACACCCATTTAACTACTACCCATTTCCCCCTACCCCCAGCCCCTGGAAACCACCATTTTATTCTCTGTTTCTGTGAGTTTGACTATTTTACATCCCATATAAGTGAAATTATGCATTATTTGTCCTTCTGTGACTGGTTTATTTCATTTAGCATTAATACCTTTCAGGTTCATCCTTTTTGTTGTGTATGGAAGGACATCCTTATCTTTAAAGACTGAATAATATTCTATTATATGTCTATACCACATTTTCATTTTTCCTCAGATTTATTGAGACATAATTAACAAAAACATTGTATAAGTTTAAGGTGTACAATGTGATTATTTGATTCATGAAAGGATTATCACAATAGGCTTAGTTAAAACCTCCATCACCACACATAATTACCTTTTTAAATTTTGTAGTAAGAACATTGAAGATCTACTCTCCTAGCAACTTTTAACTATTGTCATCACACTGTATATTAGATCCCAGGACTTATTCTTCTTCTCCCTAGAAGTTTGTACCCTTTAACCAACATCTCCCCATACCCTCCACCCCACAGCCCCTGGTAACCACTATTCTACTCTGTTTCTGAGTTCAGCTTTTTTAGATTCCACATATGAGTGATATCATACAAATGCTTTCTCTGTCTCACTTATTTCACTTATATAATGACCTCAAGTTCCACACTGTCCCAAATGGCAAGATTTCCTTTTTTCATATAGCTGAATGATATTCGATTGATTATCTGTCTTTATCTCTTCATCTGTCTTCAGACACTTAGGTTGTTTCTAAGACTTGGCTATTGTGAATAATGCTGCAGGGAATACGGGAGTGCAGATATCTCTTTTAAATAGTGACTTGACTTCTTCAGATATGTACCCAGAAGTGGAATTGCTGGATCATACGATAGCTCTATTTTTAATTTTTGGAGGAACATCTATACTGTTTTCCATAGTGGCTGTATCAACTTACAATCTCACCAACAGTGCACAAAGGTTCCCTCTTCCCCACATCCTCACCAACTTTTATCTTTTTGATAATAGTAATTTTAACAGGTGTGAGATGATAGCTCACTGTGGCTTTGATTTGCATTTTCTTGATTAGTGATGTTGAGCACCTTTTCATGTATCCATTAGCCATTCATATATCTTCTTTGGGAAAATGTCTATTCAGGCCTCTTCCCATTTATAGTCACATTGTTTGTTTGTTTTAATATTGAGTTGTATGAGTCCTTATATACTTTGGATATTAACCCCTTATCAGATAGATGGTTTGCAAATCTTTTCTCCCATTCCTTAGGTTGCCTTGTGATTTTCGATGGTTCCTTTTGCTGTGTAAAAGATTTTTAATTTGATGTTGCCCAAGCTGTTGACTTCTGGTTTTGTTGCTTGTGCTTTTAGTGCAATGTCCGAAATGTCATTGCCAAGGCCAATGTCAAGGAGCTTTTTCACTATGTTTTACTGTGGGAGTATTGAGGTTTTAGAGCTCACATTTAAATATTTAATCCATTTTGAGTGAAACTTTGTAAACAATATAAGATACAGGTCCAATTTAATTCTTGCATATGGATATCCAATTTTCCAAAACCATTTATTAAAGAGACTATCTTTTCCCCATTTGTAAGATATTCTCTGTAGATGATATATTTTTTTCTTATTGAAGTTGATTTACAATGCTGTGTTAATTTCTGCTGTACAGCAAAGTGATTCAGTTATATATATGTATACATTTTTTATATTCCTTTCCATTATGGTTTATCACAGGATATTGAATACAGTTTCCCTGTGATTTACAGTAGTACCTTGTTGTTTATCCATTCTATATATAATAGTTTGCATCTGCTAATCCCAAACTCCCAATCCATCCCTCCCCGATCCCCTCCCCCTAGGCAACCACAAGTCTGTTCTCTATGTCTGTGAGTCTGTTTCTGTTTCATACATAGGTTCATTTGTGTCATATTTTAGATTCCACATATAAGTGGTATCACATAGTATTTGTCTTTCTCTTTCTGACTTACTTCACTTAGCATGATAATCTCTAAGTCCATCCATGTTGCTGCAAATGGTGTTATTTCATTCTTTTTTACGGCTGAGTAGTACTGCATTTTATATATGTACCACATCTTCTTTATCCATTCATCTGTTGATGTACATTTAGTTTGTTTCCATGTCTTGGCTATTGTGAATAGTGCTGCTATGAACGTAGGGGTGCATGTATCTTTTTGTATTACAGTTTTGTCCAAATATATGCCCTGGAGTGGGATTGCTGGATCACATGCTAACTCTATTTTTAGTTTTTTTGAGGAAACTCCATACTGTTTTTCATAGTGGTGGCACCAATTTACATTCCCAGCAATGGTGTAGGAGGGTTCCCTTTTCTCCACATCCTCTTCAGCATTTGTCATTTATGGACTTTTTAATGATGGCCATTCTGAATGGTGTGAGGTGATACCTCATGGTAGTTTTGATTTGCATTACTCTAATAATTAGTGATGTTGAGCATCTTTTCATATGCCTGTTGGCCATCTGTATGTTTTCTTTGGAGAAATGTCTACTTAGGTCTTCTGCCCATTTTCTGATTGGGTTGCTTGTTTTTTTGATATTGAGATATATGAGCTGTTTGTATACTTTGGAAATTAAGCCCTTGTCAGTTGCATCATTTGGCAAGGCTCTTTTTTTATGGTCTTGACTCAAGCAATACGAGCCCCAGATTTCATGGCTGAATGGTGCCACTGGCTTTGCTCTGGTGAAGATCAGCTTTGCCTGCTGTACTCTCTGCTCAAGTGTTGCTTGGATACAAATCCTCCAAGTGTTCTGGCCAGGCTGTCTGGCCAGGAAGGGCCAGGAGCTACACTCAGGAGTGAGGCAAAATTGAGCTCTCCTGCCTGTGCAGAATGGGAGGGCCACCTGCAAGCAGGCCCCCTGGTCTTCCTGATCAGGCTTTCTGGTCAAGAGGGGCCAGGAGCTTTGTCCAACAGTTGGTGGGGGCTATTAATTAGCTCCCTGCCTGGGCCAAGCAGGGAAACTGACTCCAATCCCTCCAAGGCTCTTTGAAGCCTTGACTCAAGCTGACCTGCTCCCCAAGTTCCCTGGTTAAATGGTGCCACTGGACTTGTTCTATGGACAATCAGCTTTGCCTGCCATACTCTTCACTCAAGAAGTGCTTCATAGTTTCCAGGTGTTCTGACTCATCTGCCTGGTAAGGTGGGGCAAGGAGCTACTCAGCAGTATATAAAGCTAGGACTCAGCTCCCCTGCATGGAGGGGGTAGACAGGGCTCCAGAGCTGTCAAGGCTCTTCATGTGAGGAACCAAACCATACAGACCTGCATCTCAGGGTGTCACCTGGTGAGACTGTGCCACCCTCTTGTTTCTCCAGATGAGCAAAGCTGCTGGTCAGGACTACTGCTTGGGTACTGCGGGTAGGAACTTGGTCTGCCAAGATCCCAGTGCTGGTTGTTGCAAGCCCCTCCCCCTTCTCTGTCACGATCAGATTCCCAGTAGTTAAGCCCAGCAGATTACCCCAAAATCCCTGTGGTAAGAAGTGAGGGCTCTCAAGAAGTGACCCACAATGCTGGTAGAGCTGGAAATCCACGCTGGGCTCTTGTTTCAAACTGGAGGAATTGAGGGCTGAGGGGAGACTTCTTGGTGTGGTGCTGCACCAGCCTGGGGGAAGGGCAATATGGTCAGTGTGTAGCCGCTCCTCTTATCCATCTAATGTGGTGTGTCTTGGTCTCTGTTGTGCAGGGGGTGCGCTACAGCCTCACTCCCGTGTTCTAGGATTTTCTCAGTGGTGTCTGGTCCATGAATAGTTTTTAGTCATTCTTCTTGTGAGGAGGAGTGACATCAGGAATAACCTATGTTACATCTTGGTGACATCACTCCTCACCTTTTATGTTTCTGATCATAATTTACCTTTTGTTTATATTGTGTATCCATTACCGTAGTTGTAGTTACTTTTAATATTTTTGTCCTTTAACCTTTATGATAGATTTAACACGCCACCATATTACAGCATCAGAGTATTTGAAATTTGACTATATACTTACCTTTACTAGGGTGTTATGTATTTTCATATCACTAATTAGTGTGCTTTCATCTCAGCATGAAAAACTCCTTTCAATATTTCTTATAAAGCAGTTCTACTGGTGATGAATTCACCCAGCTTTCCTTTGTTTGTGAGTCTTATCTCACCTTCATTTCTAGAGGACAGCTTTGTCTGGTAAAGTATTCTTTTTAGGCAGTTTTTTTTTTTCTTTCAACACTTTGAATATATCATCCTACTCTCTCCTGGCCTGCAATGTTTTTGCAGAAAAAGCTTCTAATAGCTTGATAAGGATTCACTTGTATGAGAGAAATATTTTCCTCTTGCTACTTTTAAAATTCCATCTTTGTTTTTGATTTTAGACAGTTTCATTATAATATTTCATGGCAGATATTGTTGTGAATTGAAATTTGGGGGTGATTTATTAGCTTCATGACCTTGGACATTCAAATATCTCCCTAGATTTGGGAAGTTCTCAACAATTACTTCTTTAGATAAGTGTTCTGCCGCCTTCTCCTTATCTTCTCCTTCTGGGACTCCAATCATTTATATATTATTTAGCTTATTGTCCTATAGTTCACAGTTTTACTTCATTCTTTAAAAAATTTTTTTCTTTACTCTTCTTTGTGTAATTCCAAAGGTACTGCCTTCTGCTTCACACATTCTCTCTTCCGCTTGATCCATTATGATGTTAATATTCTCTACTGCATTTTTCATTTCATTCACTGTATTCTTCAGCCCCAGAATTTGATTCGATTTTAATGATTTCTACTCTCTGCTAAACTTCTCAATTTTATTTGTGCATTGTTTTCCTGCTTTTGCTGACCTCTCTTTCTGTGTTTTCCTGTAGCTCGCTAAGCTTCCTTAAAACAGCTATTTTGAATTCTTTACCAGTTAAATTGCAAACCTCCTTTTCTTTGGGGTTATTGGAAAATTATTGTATCTCGTTCATGGTATCATCATGTTTCCTTGATTTTTCATGTTCCTTGATGTTTGTACTGCTGTCGTTGCATTTGAAGAAGCAGTCACCTCCTCCTTGCTTTACTGACGGCTTTTCAGAAATAAATCCTTTCTATCAGCCCTGCTGAGGATTCTGAGGCTTTCTTAGACCTTTCCTATGAGTACATCTACTCTACACTTCTTGCTATCTTTTGTGGCAGAATTTGTAAGCTTGTATGCCTTCTTCCTATCCTGTAATGCCAGACTGGTTGCTGCCAGCTTCCATTTTGCCTTCCCTCTGGCAGTGCTGTATGTTCCATTTTGTGGTTTCTCCAAGGCCTTCAGATTTGGGCCTGCTTTCTGTGGGTGCTCACTAGCTGTCTGTAAAAGCTCATTGTTGCTGCCATCGGAACACACACAGGGAGCCAATCAAAGGGTGAGGGTTTGTGGGTGAGGTGCATGGAGTGTTGGAAATGTGTATGGGTCGGTTTTAGGGGGTTCACAGGTGAGGTGTTCTCAGCGGCTGATGTGTGGGACTCCCAGTGGAGTCCTTGACATGGTTAGCAGTATCCACATCCCTTTCATATATTCTATTCTGAGCCCTGGCTGCTGCTCTCTCAGCCACTCACCACTCCTAGTCATGCAGCTCATGACACAGTTCTCTGGATGGGACAAGAGAGAAATGGGTCTCTTGACAGTGTCCTGTACAGCTAGAGAAGCTGAGCAGTCACTCATGTTCTCACTTTCCCCCATGGGAGAAATCATGGGAGGAGAGGGCTCTTTTGGCACCGAGGTTTGCTGTCCTGGGGGAGGAGTGATGCAGGTAAACTGTTCTTCTTACCCTCTTCAATGTCTCCAATCTTGGATTTTTTTTCATTCCAATAGTGTGCTGAAACTTTTCTGCTTTAACTCCTGGACTTCCACAAAGGCTCTCTTGTCTGTGGGGGATTGTCAAGTTGGTTTTCTTTGGGTGGAAGATGGTAGAAAACTCCTGTTCTACCTTGTTGATGTCACCACTGTAAAATTCCTTCTCTCTTGCCAAATATTCTAGAGGGAATTTCACTCATTGTCTTAGTTCCCTGATTTGTCCAATTCTTTCAAAGTCATTTAGAAAGCTTTTTTCCTTCTGGTTGAGAAGATTCTTTTGTAAAGAAAGGTTCTTCTTTTATAGCATTTTGATGGAGTAACATTTTTAGTATTTGCAAACGCACATGTACAAGAGCTCTTCCTACTCTTCGTGGGTAAATTAATTAGCAGCAAAGCCCTCACTTTCTTTTTTTTTTTTTTAAACGGATATGGAGGGCGGCACACATGGCTTTTCTCTGATGGACAGTTTCCATTCTTAGCATCTTCCTTAATTTCGACCTGTATCCCAACCCTGTTTTACTTTGAAGCAGAATATTCACTTCTTTATTTGATCTGTACACTATATTTAGAAGGATGCATTTATAAGAATAGTTTTGGAGATCAGAGCTCTATGCATGAAACACTGGCTTCCCCTCACCCCATTCAATCAAGGTTCAGAAGATTTATTTTTCATATATCCTACTTATTATAAAAGTAATATGTGCTATTGTAGAACACTCCTATTTAAACAAAGATTATAAACCTCATCTTATTTTACCAGTGGCTAGAGATTAAACTGAAGCCACAGCCTGAGAGGCCGCTAAAGAGAAAATAAAATATTGTTGACACAATTTACTCCAGAAGCCATGACTCTAACCTAGCCATTCATATTTGTCAAATAAGATTCTGGGAAGGATATTCAAATTACTAAAAATAAAAGCCTTAAGGCATGTTAGGGTAATGGGGCCATACTGTCATGTTTATGTTTATTCTTGATTTTATTTTCATGAAAGCATCAAGCCTAGATTGTTTGTATGAAAATATTTTGGTACAGCTTGGTATTCCAATTTAAATGTAATTTTGAATGCAGTAGTATAGGAGACTAGCTATCCCAAATGACCTCTCTAATTCCAAGAACTAAAATGCTAGATTAAAAAATGTACTTTAAAAAGTATTGCTGAGATGGCATAAAAATATACTCTAGAGACCAAAAAGGAAGTAAAAGCAGTTAACTTCCGAATTTCTACTAAAAAGGAGTGTGTATGTATGTGTGTGTGCGTGCACACACATTTTTTATAAACTTGACTGACCTGCAGTAATGTGGGTAGTGGGGAGGAAGACAGGGTGGGAAATTCCATAATGAAGAATAATAAAAAATAAAGAGGGCACAATAAAATATTTTGGAATATATTTGTATAGAGCATCATTATATATTCTTTATGACTGCATATGATAAAAGCTGAGAAGGGAGGGATTGGGATTGTAACATCATAGATAGGGAACCATTAGAATGTTGTGTATTTTATGTTAGTGTTACATAATTTCTGGGTGTTTAAAATATTTCATAAAGAGTAAAATTTTAAAAGCATACTACAAAAAGTATTCTAAGTAGTTAGATATTTATTTTATATTGTTATATCTCTTATTTTGATTGTCAAAGGGTGAAAAATTGATCACGTTTGTTGAGAATTTACTTGGTGCAATGTGCCGGTAAAAAACTCTGTTTGATGTTGTGTGGACATATCTTTGCTTTTAAATAAATTCTCACCTAAAGTAAAATAAAAAAAAAAAAATTCACATAGACACCATTACTATTTGCACACTACTTCCCAAACTCCATGTATTAATCTTTGTTTCTGCAGTTTTTCTTCCCACATTTGAGTGTTTACTTTTCTATCACTCCAGTTTCTATAAACTAATTCTTCATTTTCTCTTCCTTTTCTTTGTTCTGTGTTCTTAGGTAGCATCTTACTTAGTTTTGACCTTTAATCTAACCACATTTTATCTTAAACAAGTATATTTATTTCTATATTTGATCTGTACTCTCCTTTCAATACCTTTTCTCTTAGCAATTTATATTGCTAATATAAAATTTTCTTTAGAGCATTTAATTATAAACTCATCATTAACAAGTATAAATAATTAATTTAATTAACTTAATTTTGTTCTGTGTAAGTATAAAATAATTAACTTAATTTTGTTGATAAAAGGCATGACATTTTAAATTGAATGGATGTAAATGAAAGCACTTTATTGCTGTGTCTAAGGCTGTTATTCAAAACTGACAAGGACTCCTATTAATAAGCAACACTGAAGCAAAAATTAATTGAAAGAACCTAACCAAAAATACTCTGAAAATTAAAGACATGGAAAAATGGCTTATCGTAATACACCAAATTTAACTGCTTGGTTCCAACAATTTCATTTTTACACCACCAACTTTTCCCCAGTTAAAAGCTGTTGGAGCAAGTAATATTTATTTGATTCATTTATAACACTACTTTTTTACAGGAATAAAAGCGAGAATATAATAAAAAAAAGCATTCAAAAGCAAAGTTTCAGAAATCTTGCCTTAAATTTCAGTGAAAACACATATTTTGGTGCTCATATCTGAGGATTCAGTTACTTTCCAATGCTAGCTTTCAGCATCAATTCTGTAAAAAGTTCATAACGACAGTATTTCTTGCAACAAAGAGAAATGTATCGAACCCTGTTACTCCAGGACTAAAGCACTAATCTGTGAATAATAAAACTCAGCTAGAGAACTCCACTCTAGTAGAGATATAAATTTACACGCCAACTTAATTATGTAGAGGAAATTGGTAATCAGTGAAATAACTGTTATAGTCCTCTTCTTATACCACTCATCAACTAGCTTTTTTGCTTTTTCAATATCAAAGCAATATTCCTTTCTAAGCCAGCAAGAAAGTGAGTAGAATCACAGCTATAAATACTTAAACCAAGCATATTCTAAGGTCATTAGAGAATTGGATTATATGGATTACTTTCCAAATGGATGAGATTACAACTAAAAAATATCCAGTTAAATTTCCATTCACAGTAAATACTAGAGTTTAACTAATTATAAGAGGAAATTCATGAAGATTACTGCCCATTAATACTAACATACAGTTACTGTTATCATTAATGATTCATAGTTAATTAAATCCCAGAGAAGACATAAACCATAAATATTAGACTTGGAAAATTCTTGTTCTTACCAGGGTGACTCTGATGATGTGTCTTGATTTCACCAACTGCTTTTTCTCTTCCAACAGTATCTCTCATGCGTTCTATACCAGTCTCTATAGATAGAAAACAAATTTCAAAACACATTGTAAGGTAACCATTAACACACATGTATGTGTGTCTTTATGCCTGTGTGTAGTACTAACTTAATTAGTACTTGTATTACAGAAGAGAAATAATATGTCTGCATTGCACAATCATAAAACATTAGAATTTGAAGGGCTCTTAGCAATCACATAAGCCTCATGATATTGAAGCTTAGAGATGTTTTGTGATTTGATTAAGAACACACACCAAGATAATGCAAAACTGAGTACAAGCTGATGCCCCATAATTCCTTAACCAGTGCTTTTCATACACAATGCACTGTCCCATACAAACTTTAATCATCTTGGGGAGTTCAAGTAAATGATATAACTGCCAAGATTACACTAAGAGGACACTCATACTGTAAGGATATACCTATGAGTGGAACGTGGCATTTTTTCCCCACTGGTCAAGAGACAAACCATGGTCCCACATCACGGAAAGTTACTACAAGGCAGAAATTCTTTGACTCTCTCAAGAATGTTTAATGCCATTTTTAAGGCTATGTAAATCAAGTAGACATCAAAGATGTAGAAGAGTAACAAGATATTCTGTGGTCTAAGAAAAACTGCCTATCAGGTCCTCTTACTATGTACACCTTGTAGCTGGGGAGGGGGAAATGGGTAAATCTGCAGCAGTACCAGCACTGGGACTGCATCCCATTCCATTTGAGTTTTTATGTGATTTGGACATTTGGCGGGATTTAGAAAGTACTAACTAGGTCAAAGGAGAGGAATAACATTCATCTATTTTGTTTTAATACATGAAAGTTATTAAAGAAAAATTCATATTGAAAAAGGGGTTAAGTAGGATTGCTGACTTGGGTCAAATTATGTGCCCAGTGTTTTGTGAATGAAAGCTAGTTACAGAAGAGCATGTACCAGAGGTTGGAAACCTATCCTGAACCTGACACCATAAGGTGGATCTTACTTTGTTGTAATGGCTGAGACCAGAAGTAAGTGTTAAAGATCCAACTAAGTCGATATAATTGAGGCTCTCTGGTTTTTCTCCAATGGGTATAGGTTAAGAATGACAGGCCCAGTTGAAAGAAGCATGTAAAGATGCTTATATAAGCAAGGAAGCATTAAGAAGAGCATTTGATAGCAGATAGAATTAACGATGAGGGAAAAGGGAGTATGTGCTAGAGAAATCTGCAATCTAGTAAGAATCACAATTTCCCTCCTCACAATACCCTCCCACTGCTTAAATTATTTTTTAGGCCTACCCTTCCTGAAGTTCCTAGTATATGATTCACACTTTACTGTTTCTTTGCATGTCTCATATTTTTGGGGGGTCTATACTGGGCATTCTAGACAATATCTTGTAGGAAATCTGGATACTGAGTTCCCCTCCCGTTTGGAGGCTTGCTGTTGCTGTTTGCCTGATTATTTATTTAGTGACTTGGCTGGAATATATTCTACTGTAGAGAAGTCTCCTTCTCTGCAGTGTGAATCTTCTAATGTTGCTCCTCTGGGGGCTCAGACTTGGGCATGGAAACAGTCACCTTTGGATGACACTTGTTTTTCCTGTTGACTGTCTCTTTCCCTCTTCTGTTAAGCTCTCTGCCTCCTTTAATATCACCCCAAAGATCAAGAAGCAGTGTGTCAAACACTGTAACACCAAGACAAGGGGAAGTAGTGTAAACTACGGACTATATAACAAAACTAAACACCTCTACTTCACCTGAGATACTGAAAATGTGCCGGGTATTTTAATTATATAGAGGGAATTAGTAAGCAATGAAATCTCTCTTTTAATCCCATTCATAAGCTAGACTTTCTGCTTTTGCAACTAGCCTGAAAAAGAAAGTGAGTAGCACTTAAAATGCTTCCATCAAGCATATTCCAAGCTCACTATACCCCTGAAATTGAGGATCACTTTTTAAATGAATGAGTTCTAAAATTCACAATATGTAAATCCATTGATAATAACTGTTGGAGTTCCAGTAATTATAGGAGGGAATTTATGAAGACATTGCACCGTGTAATAACAGCTTATAGGTACTGTAATCAGATTCAAACTTAAATAAACTTAAATAAACTCTAGATAAGATAAATAAGCCAGAACAGACTTGCAATATTGTTCTTACCAGGATAACTCTTGGATTGTGTCTTGATTTCACCTTTTATTATACCTTTTCCAGCAGCATCTGGGAAGCGCTCTGTATCAGTGTCTATAGAAATAAACAGTTTCAAAACACTTTTGTAAGGTAAATATTAACATGTAGTTGTGTTAGTTTGTTTGTAATACTCCTTTAATTAGCATTATTTTATTACAGAAGAAGAATTATAATGAAATGTCTTACTTTCAGAATCAGTACACGTTAGAATTGGAAGAGCCATTGGCAACCATATAAGCCTCATTATATTGTAGCTTAGAAATGGTTAGTGATTTGACCAAGACCACATAGTCAGGTAGCAATAAAACTGATCCATAAACTGATGCCTCATTAATTCCTTAACTAGAGCTTTTTCCATAAAATACAAAGTCTCTTGCAAGTTAATTCATCCTATAGAGTTTATCTTAATAAATATAACTGTCTTCTGTACATTAAAAGCACATTCATATCATAAGGATGTATCTGGTGAGGCCGGACATGACATTTTTTTTCCCAGACCAAATTGCAAACAATGGGCATCATAGTCACAGAATGTTACTGTGAGGCAGAAATTCTTTGACTTGTCCAGGAATATTTTAATTCCTTTTTTAAAGGCCATGTAATTATATGTCAGTAGACATCAGTGATGGAGAAAAACAAGTAATTTGTAGACTGGGATAAAGTACCCTCTCAGGTTCTCTTAGCCTGTAGACCTTCTACGTAGGGAGGAAGAAATGGGTAATTTGCAGGAATGTGAGCTTTGGTATTGCACTCCTTCCATTTGAGTCTTTATATGATTTTCACTTTTTTGCTGGATTCAGAAATGATGATATAGGTCCAATGATAGAAAAAAATTGAAATTTATTTAAAAGATTTTATTTGCAAAAGGAATAATTAGAATTGGTGACTCTGGGTCACCTGTTGGGTGAAGTTTTGTGTGGGCAAAAATTCTAACACAGCATGTAAGTGAAGTTGGAACCTGTCATATCCAGAATTTATAGACTGGAAGTCTTACTTCGGAGAAATCGTTGCGCCCATGAATATTTCAAATACTCTCTATTACTGAGGCAGCACAAATTTATCACCACTGCAATCTAAACAAAGGTGAAGACCACATGGGGCATCACTACTAAAATCAAAGACACGTTGGATTGGGCAGAACAAGTTTTTAGTAATTAAGTTACAGCATTTGTGAAAGTAATGTCTGCTATAGCAACACATAACTGGAGAACATCAGCAGACAAACTTTAGCCCTCTGGTCTTTCTCCAACAGATATAATTAGAAGAACTGATTCATTTGATCTGAGAAAGCAAAGGATTCTTAGGTGAGCAGGGAGGAAGTGAGAACAGCCCTTGAGGGCAGACTGAATTAAAAACTGGGAGCATAATAAATGATATGGGGTGGAGAAACCTCATCTATTAAGAGCCACAATTTTGCTCCTTCACAACATCCTCCCACTGCTTTTAAGTATTAAAAAAAAAATCCTACCCTGCTTGGAGTTCACTAAACTATTTTTTAAAAAAACATTTAACATACTATACAATATGCCCATTTAAAATGTGTAATCAATGGTTATTAATATATTCATAGAATGTGTAACAATCACCGTAGTCAATTTTAGAATCAACTTCAGATTCATACTAATTAAATTCCAGGTAAATGTAGAAACATGACTGACACGTAGTTTCTCTTATCTCCATTTTTGTGCTACTGAATTACATGTTACACGTATAAAATTAAAGACATTGTTAAAATTGTTCTTATAATTATTTCTTTATGAACCTTTATAACTTTTAAAGAAGATGAGAGACAAAAAATTAGAGCAAGTTTGGTATATATTTACACTGTTTGTTATATTAGCATTCTTATTTACAATCTTTGGTTCTTTTCATTGGTTCCTATGGACTCAAGTTACCATCTAGTGTAATTTTCTTACTTAAATTCATCCTTGTTCACACCATCTTCTTTGCACAGCTCTTGTGAAATATATTATATGTCTCTATGTTAGAGGCCCAACAATACATTTTATACCTATTGTGTTATACAATTGCCTTTTAAATCAGTTAAGAGACAAATATGCATTTATATGGTCTTTTGCAATACTAGAATTATTCTAAGCCATGTTTTTTTGTTTGTTTTGTTTATTTTTTATTTCTTTCTTGTGTATTCAAATTACTGTGTGAGATCATTCACTTTCAGTGGGAAAAACTTTCTTTAGCATTTCTTGTAAAGTGGGTCTGCTAGCAATAGATTCTCTGGAATTTTTCACTTGGAAATTTCACCATTTTTGAAAGATAGTTTGCCTGATATAAGTTTCTTGGTTGACAGATTCTTCTTTCATCATTTCAATATTCCATTCCACTGCCTCTGGCCTCCATAGCTTCTGTTGCTAAATGAAGGTTACTGGGATTCTGTTTTACACCATCAGTTGGTTTTCTCTTGTTGCTTTCAAGATTTTATCTTTGTCCTTGTCTCTCAACATTTTTACTATGATGGGTCTGGTTGTAGATTCTTTTGTGCTTATTCTATTTAAATTTCACTGAGGTTGAATGTGTAGATTCATAATTTTCACTGAATAGTTTTCACAATTTTCAGCCATCTTTTCAAATATTTTTACTGCTCCTTTCTCTCTCTGTTCTCCTAGTATTCCCATACCTTTAGTTTGCTGTTTCTTTCTTCAGACTAATCCAATCTCTTGAACCCCTTAGGCAATATTTTCATTTCATTACTGTACATTTCAACCGCAGAATTTGCTTTGGGTTCTTTTACATTAATTTTTATTTTTAGTTGATAATGTCTATTTGACAAAATATTTTCATGGTATCTTCTTTTTTTAAAAGTTTTTTGTTTTTGATGTGGACCATTTTTAAAGTCTTTACTGAATTTGTTACAATATTGCTTCTGTTTTATGTTTTGGTTTTTTGGCTGCAAGGCACGTGGGATCTTAGCTCCCCGACCAGGGATTGAACCCGCACCCCCAGCACTGGAAGGCGAAGTCTTAACCACTGGACCACCAGTGAAGACCCTCATTGTATCTTTGTTTTCTTCTTAAAGCAAGGTTTCCTTTAATTCTTTGAGCACATTTATAATAACTACTAGGTAGTCATTGTCTGCTAAGTCCAACATCTAGGATTCTCGCAAGCATATTTTGTTTCCTGCTTTTTCCTGCGCTTGGGTCACAATTTACTATTTCCTTACATGTCTTAATTTTTTTTTTTACTAATAACTGGACATTTAAGATAATATATCATAGCATCTTTGGACTCTGATTTCTGTTTCCCTTTCTGAGGCTTGTTGTTTAGTGTGCTTGCTTGCTTGTTTGTGTACAGTGATTTCTCAGAGGTATCTTACTAACATATCTTTCCCCTGAGGTGTGAAGTCTTGCACATGCTCCCAGAGGGCACATCCTTGGGCATGCACACAGCTGCCTGTTGATGTTTGTGGTTTTAACAGGGCTCTGTTTGAATGTCTATTTCCCTTTTTTCTCTATTTAGGTGTCTTCTTTCAACATCACAGAAAACACCATAAGAGAAATGTGTCTAACACTGTTACTTCAGGTCTAATAAAGAGGGAATTGATAACCATCTGTTATATTCGTCTTATCACATTCCTTAGCTAACCTTTCTTCATTTGCAAATTCAGGAGAACTGTCTAAGCTGAAAATAGAAAGTGAATAGAATGTAATTGGGCATATTTATTTGTACCAAGCATATTCTAAGTTTATTAAAGGACTGGTTTTTATGGATTAGCTCCTAAACGAATGAGCTCTAAAACTAACACTATGTAGCTAGTTTTACATTGATATTCAATACAAAAATTCAACTAATTAAAGGAAGGAGTTCTTGAAAACTTTTGCCCGTGTAATAATAAACCATAGATACTGATGTTATTCATGATTCTTAATTAATTAAACTCCAGAGAAGATAAGGAAACCTGAAATCTTAGATTTGTAAAATTCTTGTCCTTACCAGGGAGACTCATTGATTGTATCTTGAATTGTCCCTTTATTACACCTCTTCTAGTTTTATCTGTCAAGCCTTCTACATTAGTCCCTGTAGAAAGAACAAATTTCAAAACACTTTGCATGGTAACCATTTACATATAAACGTGTGTGTTTGCACGTGTGTGTGTGTCTGTGTGTGTGTAGCACTAACTTAATTAGCATTTGTTATTACGGAAGATGAGTTTTATTGAAATGTCTGGTTTGGAGAATCACAAAGCCTTAAATTAGAACAGATAAAGCAATTATATAAGTCACATTATATTGAAGTTTAGAGGTTCCTTAACCAGTACTTTTCTATAATTCCTTAACCAGTACTTTTTCCTTAACCAGTGCTTAATTCCTTAACCAGTGCTTTTCAATATAATGCTATCTCTTACATAAGTGGAAATCATCCCAGAGAATTTATGATGGCAATATAATTTCCAGATTTATATTAAAAGAACACTTATTCTGCAAGGATGTACCCGATGAGGCAGAACGAACTTTTTTTTTTCCTGACAAGACAAGATGTAAACCATAGTCTTCTTGGTCACAGTAACTTACCATGAGCCAGAAATTCTCTGACTTACCCAGGAAAATTTTAATTCCCTTTTAGGCTACGTAACTGTAAATCATGTATGTATCACTGATTTAAAGAGTAACGTGATATTCACTGAATTGAGAAAAAGTGTTTCTGAGATTCCTTGAGCATGTACACTTTATGTCTTGCAAGGAGGAAATGGTGAAATTTGTACCACAACCAGGACTCTGATGGGATCCATTTCCATTTGAGCTTTTATGTGATCTAAATTTTTGCTATAATTAACAATGATTAACTATGTTCGATGACACGAAAAATACATGAAAGTTATTATAAAGGTATTTGCACTGAGAAAGGGATAACTAGGACTGGGGACCTAAAGGGTACATCCTTGGGCATGCACACAGTTGCCTTTTGATGTTAGTGGTTTTAACAGGGCTCTGTTTGAATGCCTGTTTCCCTGGGTTAAAAGTTTAGTGCATGAAGTTGGTTCTAGTAGAGGCATGTAAATGGAGTTGGAAACCTGTCATGATCCTGACATTGTCTAGTAGAAGACTGCTTTGAAAAAAGGTCTGAGCCCATGAATAAATGTAAAAGGTCACACTATGATTTTGGCAGCCCAAATGTACCATATTGCATTCTTTACAGAGAGGATACCACCTGGGGCATCATTAACAAAATAAACAAAGATGCATCAGATTAGGCAGGCAAGTTTTCAATAAATAACAACATTTTGTGAAAGTAATAAAATCTATAGCCACACAAAATTAGGGAATATTAGCACATATATTTTAGCCACTCCGGTCTTTCTTCAACAGATATAACTAAGGTGAATGGAGTCATTTGAATCAAGAAAGCAGAGGATCCTCACATAAGCAGGGAGACAATCAGAACAGCATTTGAGGGAAGATTGGGTTAAGCACTAGGAATTAAAGGTATGCACTAGAGAAATCTTTAATCGAGTAAGAGTCACAATTTCTCTCCTTCACAGTATCCTCCCATTGCTTTAAATCTTTTAAAAATCTCTTAATTTTTGTAGTTCACTAAGCTATTTTTAAAATATATAACATACCATAATATTCGTCCACTTAAAGTGTGTCCAAATCAATGGTTTCATTAAAAATTATATTCAGAGTTGTGTAACCATAACCACAGTCAATTTGAGTCTACTTCAGATTTATATTATTAAATTCCAATTACATACAGAAATATTACTCCTATATAGCTCTGTTATCTCTTCCCCATTTTTGTGCTATTGTTATACATATTATACCTTTAAATATAAAACAGTTTGTAATAATTATTTCTTTATATAACTCTATGCCCTTGAAAGAAGCTGACAGAAGAAAGAAGAGCAAGTATATATTTACAGTGTTTGTTATATTAACCTTTTTGTTTACAATTTCTGGTTCTCTTCATTTGTTCCTGCGGATTCGAGTTAACATCTGCTATCATTTTTTACTCAAATACATCACCATCCTCATACATCTCCTTTGCACAGCTACTACAGAATATATCACTTTTCCATATTTTTATAGGCCCGACAATACAATGATATACATATTGTTCTATACAATTGCCTTTAAAATCAATTAAGAGAAGAAAGGACACAAAATATGCATTCATCTTGTCTTTTGAAGTACAGAATTCCTTTTTTAAACTTTAATCCATTTAGTTCTATTTTTTACATGAACTTGTTCATGCAGTAGCCATAAAGTACATTGGGAACATATATTTTGTTTCACAAAGAAGGAGAAAAAACTGAAAAAATATGGTTGCTTATGCAAAGCTGCAAAAGGGAAGGAGAAAGCAGGATGGAACAAAAGAGAATACAACCCAAGAGTCTTGCTCTTCAGACTATAGTTTAGGTTACTGTGTAAAAACAGTTTATACCTTGGCCATCAGGGCTGCTCTAATTACTTGCGGGTCTAGAACTTCAGAGCACTATTTTTGTTTCAGGTTTGTTTTCTGTTTCCCAAGTGAAACACCTTATTGTTTCTTATGATTATTAAAGTAATACATGGTTAACTTTTAAAATTCCACATATGAGTGAAATAATGTGGTACGTATTTGTCTTTCTCTGTCTGACTTATTTCACTTAGCATAACACCATCAAGGGTATTATGGGTTCCTCCATGTTGTTGCATATGCAAGATTTCATCTTTTACGGATGAGTAGTATTCCATTGTATATACACATACCACATCTTTTTTACATTCTCACCAACAGTGTATTAAGGTTCCCTTTTCTCCACATCCTCTCCAACACTTTTTGTCTTTTTGATAATGGCTATTCTGACAAGTGTTAGGTAGCATCTCTTCGTAGTTTTGATTTGCGTTTCCTTAATAGTAATAGTGAACATCTTTTCTTGTGCCTGTTGGCCATCTGCATGTCTTCTTGGAAAAATTTCTGTTCAGCTCCTTCTGTTCAGCTCTTTTTTTTAAATGGCGTTGTTAGCTTTTTTGTTTTTGAATTGTATGAGTTCTTTATGTATTTTGGATATTTAGCCCTTGTCAGATGTATCATTTGCAAATATATCTCCCATTAGGTTGTCTTTTCATTTTATTGATAGTTTCCTTGCTGTGCAGAAGCTTTTCAGTTTGATGCAACCTCATTTTTTCATTTTTGCTTTTGTTTCCCTTGCTTGAGGAGACACAAATAGATATTGCTAAGACTGATGTCAAAGAGCATACTGCCTATGTTTTCTTCTAGAGATTATGGTTTCAGGTCTTACATTCAAGTCTTTAATTCATCTTGAGTTAATTTTTCTGTATGGTGTGAGATAGTAGTCTAGTTTCACTTTTCTTGCCATGTAGCTGTCCAGTATTCACAATATCATTTATTGAAGAGACTATCATTTCTCCATTGTATGTTCTTTATTCCTTTGTCCTAAATTAATTGTCTATATATGCATAGGTTTATTTCTGGGCTCTCAGTTCTGCTTCACTGATCTTTATATCTATTTTTCTGCCAACACCAGGCTGTTTTATATTACTATGGCTTTCTAATATAGTTTGAAACCAGGGAGTGTGATACTTCCAGCTTTGTTATTTTTTCTCAGGATTGCTTTGGCTATTTTGGAGGAGTCTTTTGCGGTTCCATAGAAATTTTAGAATTTTTTGCTCTGTGTCTCTGAAAAATGTCCTTGGGATTTTGATAGGGATTACACTGAATCTGTGGATTGCTTTAAGTAATATGGACAGTTTTTACAATGTTAATTCTTCTAATTCATGAGGATGGAATATCTTTCCATTGTTAGTGTCTTCTTCAATTTATTTTAACAGTGTCTTATAGTTTTCAGTATAAGTCTTTTCACCTTCTTGGTTAAATTGATTCCTAGGCTTTTTCTGCCTTTTGTTGCGACTGTAAATGGGATTGTTTTTGTTAATATCTCTTTCTGCTAGTCCACTGTTAGCATATAGAAATGGAACAGATTTTTGTATACTGATTTTGTATCCTTTACTGTATTTGTTTATTATTTCCAATAGTTTTTTGGTGGAGCCTTTAGGGCTTTGTACATACAAAACCATGTCATCTGCAAATAGAGACAGTTCTACTTCTTCCTTTCTAATCTGGATGACTTTTATTTCTTTTTCTTGCCTAACTGCTCTGGCCAGCACTTCCAACACTATGTTGAATAAGAGAGGTGAGAGTGGGCATCTTTGAATTGTTCCTGACCTTAGTGGCATAGCTCTCAATTTTTCACCACTGAGTATGATGTTAGCTGTGGGTTTATCATATATTATGTTGAGGTATGGCCATTCTATACTCACTTAATTGAGAAGTTTTATAATAAACGGATGTTGAATCTTGTCAAATGTTCTTTCTGCATCTATTGAGATGATCATGTGGTTTTTATTCTTTATTTTGTTAATGTGGTGTATCACACTGATTCATTTGTGGGTGTTGAACCATCCTTGCATCCTTGGAATAAATCACACTTGTATGACCCTTTGATGTATTGTTGAATTTGGCTTGCCAATATTTTGTTGAGGATTTTTGCATCCATCTTCATCAGAGATATTGGCCTATAATGTTCTTTGTGTGTGTGTCTGTGTGTGTGTGTTGTATTTTTCTGGTTTTGGTATCAAGGTGATGCTGACCTCATAAAATGAGTTTGGAAGTGTTACCTCCTCTTCAATTTTTTCAAACAGTTTTAGAAGGATTGGGTATTAAATCTTTGAATGTTTGGTAGAATTCACTTGTGAAGCAGTCTGTTCCTGGACTTTTGTTTTTTGGGAGGTTTTTAATTACTGTTTCAATCTCTGTACTAGTGACTGGTATATTCAGATTTTGGAATTACAGAATTCTTTTAACGCATGCTCTTTTTTGGAACGGATTAAAATCACTGCCTAAGGTCCACTGCTTTCAGCCTGAAGAACTCTCATTATTATTTCTCATAAGGCAGGTCTGCTAACAAAGTTTCTCAGTGTTTATTTATTTGGGAATCTGTTTATCTCACCTTCACTTTTGAAAGAAAAAGTTCATGGTGACAATTTCTTCCTTCAGCATTTTAATACGGCATCCCACTGCCTTCTGGGCTACATAGTTTCTTTCTTTTTTTGGCCACACCTCACAGCATGCAGAACTTCCCTGACCAGAGATTGAACCCGTGCCCCCCTGCAGTGGAAGCATGGAAGTGCAGAGTCTTAACCACTGAACCACCAGGGAAGCCCCTGGGCTTCATAGTTTCTGATGCTAAGTAAGCTGTTAATCTTACCAGGGTTCTCTTTTTTTATGATGTGTTGCTTTCCCTTTGTGACATTCGAGAGTTTCTGTCTTTGTCTTCCATTACTTTTACTTGATATATCTGGTTGTAGATTTCTTTGTGCTTATTCTTAGACTTCATTTGGCTTGGATATCCAGATTCATATTCATCATCAAATGTGCTTCCAAACTGTCAGCCATAATTACTTCAAATATTTTTTCTGCCCCTTTTTCTCTCAGCTCTACTTCTTCTGTAGTCATTAAGTGTGGAGATTCTTTCTTTTGACAATCAAATCTACTCCTGGACCCCTCTAGTGAATTTTTCCTTATAGTTATTATACTCTCAACTCCACAGTTATCACTGTGTTTTTTTAACAAAAATAATTTCTATCTCTTTGTTAATATTCTCTATTTGATTAGACATTGTCATCAATATTCCTTTCTGTTTTAAGCATGGGTTTCTTTAATTCTTCAAAAATATTTATAACTGTTTTATAGTATCTCACATCTGGAACCACACTGTGGTCTGCTTTTTTCCCTTAGTTCATACTTTACTGTTTTTTTGCATGTCTCATATTTTGAGGGGGGGCAGTGTATCTAATATACTGTATGAAATCTGGATACTGAGCTCCCATCCCCTTTGAAGGCTTGTTGTTGTTTGCCTGATTAATTATTTAGTGACTGGGCTACACTATCTTCTGTCCTACTGAAGTCTCCTTCCCTGCAGTGTGCAGCTTCTAATGTTGCTCCTCTGTGGGCACAGCCTTGGGCATGCATGCAATCACCTTTGGATGACAGTTTTTAAAAAATTTTTTATTGAGGCATATTTGATTTACAATATTATACAAGTTTCAGGTGTACAACATAGTGACTCACATTTTTTAAAAGTTAACTCCATTTATAGTTATTATACAATATTGGCTATATTCCCTGTGCACTACAATACATCCTTATACCTCATTTATTTTAAATATAGTAGATTGTACTTCTTAATCCCCTACCCTTATCTTGCTCCTCCACCATTTTCTCTCCACTGGTAACCACTAGTTTGTTCTCTATATCTGTGAATCTGCTTTTTTGTTATATTTACTAGTTTGTTGTATTTTTTAGATTCCATATATAAGTGATATCATACAGTATTTGTCTTTGTCTGACTTACTTCACTTAGCATAATGCCCTCTAAGTCTATCTATGTTGCTGCAAAAGGCAAAGTTTTGTTCTTTTTCATGGTCAGTAGTATTCCATTGTGTGTGTGCATATGTACATCTTCTTTATCCATTCATCTGTTAATGGATGCTTAGGGTGTTTCTATATGTTGGCAATTGTAAATAATGCTGCTATGAACATTTGGGTGCATGTATCTTTTTGAATTACTGTGTTTGTTTGTTTTGGACATATACCCCAAAGTGGAACTGCTGGGTCATATGGTAGCTCTATTTTTAGTTTTTTGAGAAACCTCCATACTGTTTTCCACCTTGGCCACACCAATTTACTTTCTGACCAACAGTGTAGAAGGGTTCCCTTTTCTCCACACTCTTGCCAACATTTGTTATTTGTGATCTTTTTGATGATAACCATTCTGACAGGTGTGAGGTGATATTGTGATTTGATTGGCATATCAGTATATTAAGTAGTGATGTTGAGCATCTTTTCATACATCTGTTGGTCAACTGTATGTCTTCTTTGGAAAAATGTCTATTCAGGTCTTCTGCCCACTTTTTAATTGGGTGTTCATGTTTTTGATATTGAGTTGTATGAGCTGTATATATATTTTGGATATTAACCCCTTAACAGTTATATCATTTGCAAATATTTTCTCCCATCAGTAAGATGTCTTTTCATTTTGTCTCTGGTTTCCTTTGTTGTGGAAAAGCTTTTAAGTTCAATTAGTTCTCATTTGTTTATTTTTGCTTTTGTTTTCTTTGTTTTAGGAGACATATCCAAAAGAATATTGCCACCATTTATGTCAAAGTGTGTTCTGCCTAAGTTTTCTTCCAAAGTTTTATGGTTTCCAGTCTTACATTTAGATCTTTAATCCACTTTGCATTTAGTTTTGTACACGGTGTTAGAGAATATTCTAATTTCATTCTTTTACATGTAGCTGTCCGGTTTTCCCAGCACCACTTACTGAATAGACTTCTCTTTTCTCCATTGTATTGTATATTCTTGTCTCCTTTGTCATAGATTAATTGGCCATAAGTGTGTGGGGTTATTTCTGGACTCTCTATTCTGTTCCTTTGATCTATGTGTCTGATTTTGTACCAGTATCGTACAGTTTTGATTATTGTAGCCTTGTAGTATAGTCTGAAGTTAGGGAGCATGCTACCACCATCTCTGTTCTTCTTTCTCAAGATTGTTTGTCTATTCAGGGTCTTTTTTGTTTCTATACTATTTTGAAATTATTTCTCCTAATTCTAAGAATGCCTTTGGTACTTTGATAGGGATTGCACTGAATCTGTAGACTGCCTTGGGTAATACAGTCATTTTAACAAATATTAATTCTTCCAATCCATGAACATGGTATATCTTTCCATCTGTTTGTGTCATCTTCAATTTCTTTCATCAGTGTCTTATAATTTTCTGATTTCAAGTCTTTTACCTCCTTACGTAAGTTTATTCCTAAGTATTTTATTCTTTTTGATGCAACTGTAAATGAGATTGTTTCCTTAATTTCTTTCTGATAGTTTGTTGTTAGTGTATAGAATTGCAACATATTTCTCTATATTAATTTTGTACCTGAAAATTACTGAATTTATCCTTGAGCTCTAGTATTTTTTTGGTAGCTGTTTTTAGGATTCTCTTTGTTTAGTATCATGTTGTCTACAAAGTGACAATTTTACTTTCCCTTTTTAATTTGGATTCCTTTTATTTCTTTTCCTTGTTTGACTGTGGTGGCTAAGACTTCTAATAATATGTTGAATAAAAGTGGCAATAGTGGGCATCCTTGTTTCATATCTTAGAGGAAATGCTTTCATCTTTTCACTGTTGAGTATAATGTTAGCTATGGGATTACCATATATGGCTTTTATTATGTTGAGGCATGTTCCTTGTATATCCACTTTCTGGAGAGTTTTTATCATAAATGGATGTTGAATTTTGTGAAAATCTTTTTCTGTATCTACTGAGATAATCATATAGTTTTTATTCTTTAATTTGTTAATGTGATGTATCACACTGATTGATTTGCAAACACTGAAACATCCTTGTATCCCTGGGATAAATCCCACTTAATCATGGTGTATGATCATTTAAATGTATTGTTGGAGTCAGTTTGCTAATATTTTGTTAAGGGTTTCTGCATCTACTTTCACCCATGTAGTTTTCTGTTCTGTGATATCTCTGGCTCATTTTGGTATCACGTGATGCTGGCCTTACAGAATGACTTTGGAAACATTCCTTTCTCTGCAACTTTGTGCAATACTTTGAGAAGTATAGGTATTAATTCTTCTTTAAATGTTTGGTAGAATTCCCCTATGAAGCCACTTGTTCTTGGACTTATGTTTTTTGGTTATTTTTTTTTATTACTGGTTCAATTTCATTACTGATAATTGGTCTGTTCATATTTTCTTTTTATTCCTGGTTCAGTTTTGGGAGATTGTACATTTCTTTTAGGTTGTCTGTTTTATTGTCATACGGTTTTTCCGAGTAATGTCTCATGATCAGTTGCACTTCTGTGGTGTTTGTTGTAACGTCTTTTTCATTTCTGATTTTATTGATTTGGGCCCTGCATCTTACTCTTGATGAATCTGGTTAAGGTCTGTCAATTTTGTTTATCTTTTCAAAGAAACAGGTTATAGTTTCATTGATATTTTCCATTTTTAAGCCACTATTTCATTTGTTTCTTCTCTGGTCTTTATGATTTCTTTCCTTCTGCTAACTTTGTGTTTTGTTTGTTCATCTTTTTCCTAGTTCCTTTAGGTGTAAGTTAAGTTGTTCATTTGAGATTTTTCATGTTTCCTGAGGTTTGTTTGTATCAGTATAATTTTTTATTTTAGAACTGCTTTTGCTGCATCTCATAGATTTTTGGATCATTTTCTGTTCACCTGTCTCTAGGTATTTTTTGATTTCCTCTTTGATTTCTTCATGATCCATTGGTTGTTTAGTAGCATGTTGCTTAGCTTCTGTGTGTTTGTGATTTTTGCAGTATTTTCTTTTAGTTGATTTCTAGTCTCATAGTGTTGTGGTGGGAAAAGATACTTGATATG
The DNA here is from genome assembly GCF_028021215.1 of Eschrichtius robustus. Classification (NCBI taxonomy): domain Eukaryota; kingdom Metazoa; phylum Chordata; class Mammalia; order Artiodactyla; family Eschrichtiidae; genus Eschrichtius; species Eschrichtius robustus. The sequence goes on from NC_090824.1 coordinate 184,238,190, forward strand.
ATTTCAGTTTTCTTAAATTTACCAAGGCTTGTTTTGTGGCCTAACATTCCTAGAGAATGTTCCATGTGGACTTGAATGTGTGTTCTGCTGCTGTTGGATGGAATGTTATATACCTATCTATTAAGTCCATATGGTCTAATGTGTCATTTAAGGCCAGTGTCTCCTTATGGATTTTCTTTTTGGATGATCTGTCTGTTGACTTGAGTGGGCTTTTAAAGTCCCTTACTATTATTGTGTAACTGTCTGTTTCTCCCTTTATGTCTGTTAATATTTGCTTTATTTATTAAGGAGCTCCTATGTCGAGTGCGTATATATTTTCAATTGTTACATCTTTTTCTTGGATTGATCCTTTGATCATTACGTAACATCCTTCTTTGTCGCTTATTACAGCCTTTGTCTTAAAGTCTATTTTGTCTGATATAATTATTGCTACCTGGGCTTTCTTTTGATTTCCATTTGCCTGGAATGACTTTTTCAATCTCTTCACTTTCAGTCTGTGTCTTTAGATCAGAAGTGAGTCTCTTTTAGGTAGCATATATAAAGGTCTTGGTTTTGTATTCATTCAGCACCTCCATGTCTTTTGATTGGAGCATTTAGCTCATTTAAATGTAATTATTGATATGTGTGTTCTTATTGCCATAAGAATAGTTAATAGTAGTTTTGTTAATAGTTTTTGGGTTGTTTTTCTAGGTCTTTTTGTTCCCTTCTTCTTTTGTTCTTTTGTGATTTGATGACTATCTTTAGTGTTACGTTTGGATTACTTTCTCTTCTTTGTGTATCTATTACAGAATTTTTGGTTGTGGTTACCATGAGGTTTATATACAGATATCTATCTATCTATCTATCTGAAGTTCGATCTCTTAATTTCAAACACATTTTAACTATGCTTCATTTGTACTCTCCTCCCCTCATGATTACTATTTTTGACATAATTTACATCTAATTATTTTGTGTATCTGTAACTTCTTATCGTGGTTATAGATGACTTTATCATTTTTGTCTTTAATCCTTCTTATGAGCTTTGCATATGGTTGATTTTCTACTTTTACTATATATTTGCTTTTACTGATGAGCTTTGCCTTTCATAATTTTCATGTTTATAGTTGTAGCCTTTTCTTTTTTGCTTAGAGATGTCCCTTTAACATTTCTGGTAAACCTGGCTTGGTGGTGTGGAACTCTTTCAGCTTTTGCTTGCCTGTAAAGCTTTTGATCTCTCCATGAAATGTGAATGAGAGCTTTGCTGGATAGAGTATTCTTGGTTCTAGGTTCTTCCTTTTCATCAGTTTAAATATATCTTGCCACTGCCTTCTGCCTGCAAAGTTTCTGCTGAAAAGTCAGCTGATAGCCTTATGGGTGTTCCCTTGTATGTAACTTGTTGCTTTTCCCTTGCTGCTTTTAATATTCTCTCTTTAGCTTTAATTTTTGCGTTTTAAATTACAATGTGTCTTGGTGTGTTCCTCTTTGGATTGGGACTCTGTTCTTTCTGGACTGGGATTTTTTCATCTCCCTAGTTAGGGACATTTTCAGCTATTATGTCTAAATATGTTCTCTGTCAACTTTTTTCTCTCTTCTGCTTCTGGGACCCCTCTAATGTGAATGTTAATATGCTTGATGTTGTCCCAGAAGTCTCTTTAACAGTCTTCATTTCTTTCCATTCTTTTTTTCTGCTAAGCATCAGTGATTTCCACTACTCTGTCCTCCAGCCCACTGATCTGTTCCTCTGTACCATTTAGTCTACTGCTGATTCCTCCTAGTGTATTTTTCATTTCAGTTATTGTATTTTTCATCTCTGTTTAGGGGTTCTTTATATTTTCCAACTCCTTGTTAAAAACTTCTAATTTCTCACTCTGTCCATCCATTCTTCTCCCAAGTTGTTTGGGATCATCACCCTGAATTCATTGTTGGGTAGTTGTCTATCTCTACTTCACTTAGCTCTTCTTCTGGGGTTGTATCTTATTCCTTCATTTGGACCATTTTCCTCTGTCGATTCATTTTGTCTAACTTAATGTTTATATTTCTATGTATCTGGGAGGTTGGTTACATTTCCCAACCTTGGAGAAGAGGCCTTTTGCAAGAGACTTCCTATGAATCCCAGCAATACACTGCTCTCTCGTCATCAGAGCTATATCCTCTAGGAGTGCCCCTATATGTGCTGTGCGGGTCCTTCTGTTGTGGCAAGCTGATGGCTATGGGTGGCCTGGTTGGCTTGGTTGGCCCCCAGTCTGGTTGTTTGCCAGGACCTTCCTGTGTGGAGGCTGCCGGCCACTGGTTGGCAGGGTTGGGTCACAAGGTGGCTGGCTGTAGAACCCTGGGGAGCCCCGGGGTTAGTTCTGTATCACTGGTGGATGGAGTCAGGTCTAGGAGATCCTGAGGCTGGGGCCAGCCCACCAATGGATGAAGCCAGATCCAAGGGACAGTGCCAGCCCAAAGGCAGGCAGTGACAGGTCCTGGGGTCTGGCTGCAGGGCTGAGGGCTTCCAGAGATGGCAATGGACTGTTGGTGGGTGGGTCTGGTTCCTTACACAGTTGACTGTGGGGTCCATGGGTCCCAAAGCTTGTGTTGCCTTGTCAGCAGGTGGGGCATGTCTCAGCCAATCTCAGAGATGGTTCTGGCCTTCTGGTGGGTGGGCTGAGTCTGCAGGCTACAGGGATGCATTTTCCTGCATCTGGTGTCCACCCACTGGTGGGTGAAGCTATAGCAGAGATGTCATTGCCTTGGGGCTGGTGTCCCTCCGCTAGTTGGAGAGGCTGGTCCTGAAGCTAGAGCAAGCTTATTGGTGGGTGCAGTCAGTGATTCTGGGGCTGGTGCCTGCCCACTGGTGGGTGGACCTGGGTCTCTGGCTGCAGGGCCCTGGGGGTCCTGGGTCTACTGCCTGCACATTGGTGTGTGGTGCCAGGTCCTAGACCCTCTGGTGTGCAGGTATGTGTCCAGGGGTGGCTTTGGGCTCAGAAAGTCTTAAAGCAGTCTCTCTTCTGATGGGTTGGGCTGTGTCACTGCCCAGTTAGTTGCTTGGCCTGAGGCTTCCCAGTACTGGTGCCTACAGGTTGGTTGTTGTTGGTGGGGTGGATTCCAAAATGGTGCTGCAGCACCAGTGGTAGAACGAGCTCTCAAGAATGGCTACTGTCAGTGTCTATGTCCCTAGGGAGACTCTTCAAGATTAGCAGGTAGGTTTGACCCCAAATCCTTTAAATTACTGCTTCTATGCTGGGTCCTGAAGCATGTGAGATGTTGTGTGTGCCCTTGGAGAGTGAAGCCTCTATTTCGCAGAGCCCTCTGGAACTCCTAAAAGCAAGCCCCACTGGCCTTCTAAGTCAAATGTTCTGGGGACTCATCTTCTTGTTGCAGAACCTCCAGACTGGGCAGACTGATGTGGGGCTCAGACCCCTTACTCGTTGGGGAGAATCTCTGCAACTGTAATTATTCTCCCATTCATGAGTTGCCCAAGCCAGGGACCTGACTATACTGTGACTCTACCCCTACTACCTGCCTTGCTGTGGCCCCTTTTTTATATCCTTAGTTCTAGAAGACCTTTCTTGGTAGGTTCCAGTCTTTTACATCAATGGTTGTTCTGTAAATAGTTGTAATTTTGCTATGCCCATGAGGTAAGGTGAGCTCAGGGTTATTACTCTACCATTTTCAATGACAGTTGTTTTTAAAAGGATTCTGTTGACTGTCTCTTTCCCTTATTTTTCTGTTAAGCTCTCTGCCTCCTTTGGTATGACACCAATCGAGAAGAAGTGTGTCAAACACTGTTATGCCAACACAAGGGGCATTAGTGTGAACTATAAACTATATAACAGAACTAAAGGTGTCTACTTCACATGAGATATTGAAAATGTGTCTGATATTTTAATTATATAGAGGGAATTAGTAACCAATGAAATAACTATCTGCTAAATCCCTCTTTTAATCCCATTCATAAAATAGCCTTTCTGCATTTGCAAATACAAAGCAACTATACTTCTAGCCTGAAAAAGAAAGTGAGTAGAACAGCACTTGAAATGTTTCCATCAGGCATGTTCCAAGCTCACTGTATCATTCAATTTTTATGGATCAATTTTTTAATTGAATGAATTCTAAAATTAAAAATATGCAGCTAATTCTCCATGGATAGCAACTGCTAGAATTCCAGTAATTATAGGAGGGAATTTGTGAAGACGTTTTATCCTGTAATAATAGAATATAGGTACTGTAGTCACTAAAGATCCAAAGTTAAATAAACTTCAGAGAAGATAAAAAACAGGAAATAGACGTGAAATATTCTTGTTCTTACCAAGACGACTCTTGGGTTGTGTCTTGAATTCACCCTTCATAATACTTCTTCCAACAACATTTGGGAAGCGTTCTGTATCAGTCTCTATAGAAATAAACAGTTTCAAAATACTTTTGTAAGCTAAATATTAACATGTGTATGTTTGTGTGTGTGTAGAATGTGTGTATCCTTTAATTAGATCTTTTTATTGTAGAAGAAGCATTATAATGAAATGTCTGGACTGCAGACATAATACCTTAGAATTGGAAGAGCCATTAGCAGTTGTACAAACCTCATTATATTGAGGCTTAGAAATGCTTAGTGATTTTACCAAGACCATATATCCAGGTAAAGACAAAACTGACTCATAAACTGAGGCCTCATAGTTCCTTAACTAGGACTTTTTCCATAAAATACAAAGTCTTTCGCAAATTTAAGTCATCCTAGAGAGTTTTTCGTAATAAATATAACTCTCCTGTGTATATTAAAAACACATTCATATGGGAGGGATGTACCTGGTGAGGTGGGACAAAACACTTTTTCATTTTTGTATTTGATCAGTACATTCATTTAAACTCCTTTCCTCATAGCAGTTTCTGTCTTTCAAATTTTATTTAGTGTTTAATTATAAATTTACCATTAATAAATATAAAATAATTAATTTTATTGTTAAAAGGCATGACTTTTTTTTGTATTTTATTTTATTTTTAAACATCTTTATTGGAGTATAATTGCTTTACAATGGTGTCTTAGTTTCTGCTTCATAACAAAGTGAATCAGCTATACATACACATATATCCCCATATTTCCTCCCTGTTGTGTCTCCCTCCCACCCTCCCTATCCTACCCCTCTAGGTGGTCACAAAGCACCAAGCTGATCTCCCTGTGCTATGTGGCTGCTTCCCACTAGCGATCTATTTTACATTTGGTAGTATATAAAAGTCCATGCCACTCTCTCACTTCGTCCCAGAATTGAACGGATGTAAATGAAAGCACTTTATTGCTGTGTCTAAGGCTGTTATTCAAAACTGACAAGGACTCCTATTAATAAGCAACACTGAAGCAAAAATTAATTGAAAGAACCTAACCAAAAATACTCTGAAAATTAAAGACATGGAAAAATGGCTTATCGTAATACACCAAATTTAACTGCTTGGTTCCAACAATTTCATTTTTACACCACCAACTTTTCCCCAGTTAAAAGCTGTTGGAGCAAGTAATATTTATTTGATTCATTTATAACACTACTTTTTTACAGGAATAAAAGCGAGAATATAATAAAAAAAAGCATTCAAAAGCAAAGTTTCAGAAATCTTGCCTTAAATTTCAGTGAAAACACATATTTTGGTGCTCATATCTGAGGATTCAGTTACTTTCCAATGCTAGCTTTCAGCATCAATTCTGTAAAAAGTTCATAACGACAGTATTTCTTGCAACAAAGAGAAATGTATCGAACCCTGTTACTCCAGGACTAAAGCACTAATCTGTGAATAATAAAACTCAGCTAGAGAACTCCACTCTAGTAGAGATATAAATTTACACGCCAACTTAATTATGTAGAGGAAATTGGTAATCAGTGAAATAACTGTTATAGTCCTCTTCTTATACCACTCATCAACTAGCTTTTTTGCTTTTTCAATATCAAAGCAATATTCCTTTCTAAGCCAGCAAGAAAGTGAGTAGAATCACAGCTATAAATACTTAAACCAAGCATATTCTAAGGTCATTAGAGAATTGGATTATATGGATTACTTTCCAAATGGATGAGATTACAACTAAAAAATATCCAGTTAAATTTCCATTCACAGTAAATACTAGAGTTTAACTAATTATAAGAGGAAATTCATGAAGATTACTGCCCATTAATACTAACATACAGTTACTGTTATCATTAATGATTCATAGTTAATTAAATCCCAGAGAAGACATAAACCATAAATATTAGACTTGGAAAATTCTTGTTCTTACCAGGGTGACTCTGATGATGTGTCTTGATTTCACCAACTGCTTTTTCTCTTCCAACAGTATCTCTCATGCGTTCTATACCAGTCTCTATAGATAGAAAACAAATTTCAAAACACATTGTAAGGTAACCATTAACACACATGTATGTGTGTCTTTATGCCTGTGTGTAGTACTAACTTAATTAGTACTTGTATTACAGAAGAGAAATAATATGTCTGCATTGCACAATCATAAAACATTAGAATTTGAAGGGCTCTTAGCAATCACATAAGCCTCATGATATTGAAGCTTAGAGATGTTTTGTGATTTGATTAAGAACACACACCAAGATAATGCAAAACTGAGTACAAGCTGATGCCCCATAATTCCTTAACCAGTGCTTTTCATACACAATGCACTGTCCCATACAAACTTTAATCATCTTGGGGAGTTCAAGTAAATGATATAACTGCCAAGATTACACTAAGAGGACACTCATACTGTAAGGATATACCTATGAGTGGAACGTGGCATTTTTTCCCCACTGGTCAAGAGACAAACCATGGTCCCACATCACGGAAAGTTACTACAAGGCAGAAATTCTTTGACTCTCTCAAGAATGTTTAATGCCATTTTTAAGGCTATGTAAATCAAGTAGACATCAAAGATGTAGAAGAGTAACAAGATATTCTGTGGTCTAAGAAAAACTGCCTATCAGGTCCTCTTACTATGTACACCTTGTAGCTGGGGAGGGGGAAATGGGTAAATCTGCAGCAGTACCAGCACTGGGACTGCATCCCATTCCATTTGAGTTTTTATGTGATTTGGACATTTGGCGGGATTTAGAAAGTACTAACTAGGTCAAAGGAGAGGAATAACATTCATCTATTTTGTTTTAATACATGAAAGTTATTAAAGAAAAATTCATATTGAAAAAGGGGTTAAGTAGGATTGCTGACTTGGGTCAAATTATGTGCCCAGTGTTTTGTGAATGAAAGCTAGTTACAGAAGAGCATGTACCAGAGGTTGGAAACCTATCCTGAACCTGACACCATAAGGTGGATCTTACTTTGTTGTAATGGCTGAGACCAGAAGTAAGTGTTAAAGATCCAACTAAGTCGATATAATTGAGGCTCTCTGGTTTTTCTCCAATGGGTATAGGTTAAGAATGACAGGCCCAGTTGAAAGAAGCATGTAAAGATGCTTATATAAGCAAGGAAGCATTAAGAAGAGCATTTGATAGCAGATAGAATTAACGATGAGGGAAAAGGGAGTATGTGCTAGAGAAATCTGCAATCTAGTAAGAATCACAATTTCCCTCCTCACAATACCCTCCCACTGCTTAAATTATTTTTTAGGCCTACCCTTCCTGAAGTTCCTAGTATATGATTCACACTTTACTGTTTCTTTGCATGTCTCATATTTTTGGGGGGTCTATACTGGGCATTCTAGACAATATCTTGTAGGAAATCTGGATACTGAGTTCCCCTCCCGTTTGGAGGCTTGCTGTTGCTGTTTGCCTGATTATTTATTTAGTGACTTGGCTGGAATATATTCTACTGTAGAGAAGTCTCCTTCTCTGCAGTGTGAATCTTCTAATGTTGCTCCTCTGGGGGCACAGACTTGGGCATGCAAACAGTCACCTTTGGATGACACTTGTTTTTCCTGTTGACTGTCTCTTTCCCTTTTCTGTTAAGCTCTCTGCCTCCTTTAATATCACCCCAAAGATCAAGAAGCAGTGTGTCAAACACTGTAACACCAAGACAAGGGGCAGTAGTGTAAACTACGGACTACATAACAAAACTAAACATCTCTCCTTCACCTGAGATACTGATAATGTGCCTAGTATTTCAATTATATAGAGGGAATTATTAAGCAATGAAATCTCTCTTTTAATCCTATTCATAATTCCATTCATAAAATCCCATTTAAATCCCATTCATGTATTTGCAAATACAAAGCAACTATCTTTCTAGCCTGAAAAAGAAAGTGAGTAGAGCAGCATTTGAAATGCTTCCGGCAAGCATATTCTAAGCTTACTACAGCACTGAATTTTTATGGATAAGTTTTAAATGAATGGGTTTTAAAACTTACACTATGTAACTAATTATCCATTTTTAGTAACTGCTAGAGTTCCAATAATAATAGGATGGAATTAGTGATAACCTTTCATTCTATAATAATAGCATATAGGTACTACAGTCATTTAGATCCAAACTTAAATAAACTCCAGAGAAGGTAAGTAAAGCAGAAATAGACTTGAAATATTCTTGTTCTTACCAGGATGACTCTTGGATTGTGTCTTGATTTCACCCTTTATTATACCTCTTCCAATAGCATCTGGAAAGCTCTCTGTATCAGTGTCTATAGAAATAAACAGTTTCAAAACACTTTTGTAAGGTATATATTAACATGTGTTTGTGTGTGTGTTTGTGTATAGTACTCCTTTAATTAGCATTTTAAAATTATAGGACAACAATTATAATGAAATGCCTGGACTGTAGGCTCACAGGACCTTAGAGTTAGAAGGGCCGTTAGCAATCATACAAGCCTCATTATATTGAGGCCTAGAAATGGTTAGTGATTTGACCAAGGCCACAAATCTAGGTAACAACAAAACTGATCCATAAACTGATATCTCATAATTCCTTAACTAGGGTTTTATCCATAAAATACAAAGTCTTTTGCAAATTTAAGTCATCCTAGAGAGTTTATTTTAATAAATATAACTTTCTTCTCTACATTAAAAGCATATTTGTATCATAAAGATATACCTGGTGAGGCCAGACATGACATTTTTTCCCAGGTTAAATTGCAAACAATGGGCATCACAGTCACAGAATTTTACTGTGAGGCAGAAATTCTTTGACTTGTCCAGGAATACTTTAGTTCCCTTTTTTTAAGGTTATGTAACTGCTTGTCAAGTAGGCATCATTGATGGAAAAGAAAAACAAGTAATTTGTGGGCAGAGATAAAGCACCCTCTCAGGTTCTCTTAGCATGTAGACCTTTTCTCCCCTGTGGAGGAGGAAATGGGTAATTTGCAGGAATGTGAGCACTGATATTGTACCCCTTTCCATTTGAGTTTTTACACGGTTTTTACTTTCTGTTGGATTCAGAAATGATGATCTAGGTCCAATATCAGAAAAAAATTTATTTAAAAGAATTTTATATTGCAAAAGGAATAATGAGAATTGGTGACTCTGTGTCACCTGTTGCGTAAAGTTTTGTGTGGGCAAAAATTGGTTCTAACACAGCATGTAAGTTAAGTTGGAACCTGTCATATCCAGAATTTATAGATTGGAAGTCTTCCTTTGGAGAAATGGCTGAGTCCATGAATATTTCAAATATGCTCTATCACTGAGGCAACACAAATTTATCACCACTGCAATCTAAACAGAGGTAAAGACCATATGGGGTGTCACTACTAAAATCAAAGACACGCGGATTGGGCAGAACAAGGTTTTAGTAATTAAGTTATGGCATTTGTGAAAGTAAATTCTGCTATAGCAGCAGATAACTGGAGAACATCAGCAGACAAACTTTAGCCCTCTGGTCTTTCTCAAACAGATATAATTAGAAGAACTGATTCATTTGGTTTGAGAAAGCAAAGGATCCTTAGGTGAGCAGGGAGGCAGTGAGAACAGCCCTTGAGGGCAGACTGAATTAAAAACTAGGAGCATAACAAATGATATGGGGTGGAGAAACCTAATCTATTAAGAGCCACAATTTTCCTCCTTCACAACATTTTCCTATTGCTTTTAAGTCTTTTAAAAAATCCTACCCTGCTTGGAGTTCGCTGAACTATTTTTTAAAAAACATGTAACATGCTATACAATTGACCCATTTTAAATGTCCATTCTATGCTTATCAGTATAGTCATAGAACTGTGTAACAATCACCATAGTCAATTTTAGAATCTACTTCTACTTATACTAAACAGATTAAATTCCAGGAAGATTTAGAAATGTTATTTTCATATTCTACATATATAGTTCTCTTTATAACTTAATTCTTATAATTTTTCCCATTTTTATATATGAAACATATAAACATAAATTCATTTATTACAATTGTTTGTTAAACTATTTATTTACATAATTTTGTGCCATACAGAGAAACTGAGAGGAGAAGACAAAGCATGTATGTATAGTGTTTATTATTTTAACCATTTTATTTATAATATCTGGTTTTCTTTTCTGTCATTATTTAAAATGATATTTTCTGCTCTTTAATGCCTCTGCTGTCCATGCTATATTTCCATACTTTAAATTTGCTGATTCTTTCTTCTGACAGTGTAAAAATACTGAACACCCCCTACTGGATTTAAAAAATTTCAGTTATTGTACTTTCAACTCCTGGATTTACATGTGTTCCTTTTCAAAATAATGTATTTCTCTTTGTATATATTCCCTATTTGATGAAACACTATCAGACCTTCCTTTCCTTCTAAATAATGTTTACATTTAGTTCTTTGAACATATTTATAATAACTGCTTTTTAGATTTGTTCTTTAAGTCCAATATCTAGGATTCTCACAAGCAGTTTTTGTTGCATGTCTTTTTCCTTGTTATATGTCACATTTTACTGTTTCTTTACATGACCCATAATTTTATGCTGAAAACTGAATATTTTAGATATATAATATAGCATCTCTGCATACTGACTTCTTCCTCTTACAGGGCATATTATTATTGTTTTCTTGTTTATATTTTTAGTTATTTGGCTAAAATGTTTTACTGAAGTCATTTCCCTTTGCAGTTTGAAAGCACAACTGTTGCTCCCCAAGGGAAAAAGCCTTGGATAACAGTGATTTTAGGAGTGCTGTCTCTGTCTCTTTCTGTTACTCTCTGTTAAACTGTCTGCCTCTTTTGGTGTCATACCAGAAGTCAAGGGCAGTGTGTCTATCCCTGTTACAAGAGTAAAGGCTGTAGTACAATCTCTGAACTACGTAACACAACTAACGACTCTACCACAGATGAGTTAGGATAATATACCTGATATTTCCATCAAGTAGAGAGAAATGGTAACCAATGAATTAACTATCTGTTAAATTCCCCTTGTTATTATCACATTCATCAGGAAACCTTTCTCCTTTTCCTTCTATCTAAGCCAGTAATAGTAAAAGATTAGAACAGAACTGAACATACTTGCATCAAGTATATTCTAAGGCCACTATAGCATTTAATTTTATGGTTTAATTTTTAAATGGATCATTTCTAAAAATCATAATGTCTAGCTAACTTTTAAAGTTCTAGTAAATACCATAGTACAATTAATTATGAGGGTAATCACGAAGACTTTACCTATATAATAATAATATACAAGTACTCTTATCATTAAAAAATTCATACTTAAACTCCAAAGAAGGTAAATAAACCATAAAGATTAGACTTGGAAGGATTAGACTTACCAGGGACACTCTTTGGTTGTATCTTCATTTCTGCCATTAATAAACGTCTTCCAACAGTATCTTTCAAGTGTTCTAGATCAATTTCTGTAGAAATAAACAGATATCAAAACACTTTCTAAAGTAACCCTAACACATGAGTGTGTGTGTGTCTCTGTGTTCATGTGCGGTACTATCTTTTATATATATATATATATATATTTTTTTTTTAAATTTAATTAATTTATTTATTTTTGGCTGTGTTGGGTCTTCGTTGTTGCGCGTGGACTTTCTCTAGTTGTGGCAAGCGGGGGCTACTCTTCGTTGCAGTGCACAGCCTTCTCATTGTGGTGGCTTCTCTTGTTGCGGAGCATGGGTTCTAGGTGTGCGGGCTTCAGTAGTTGTGGCACATGGGCTCAGCAGTTGTGGCTCACGGGCTCTGGAGCGCAGGCTCAGTAGTTGTGGCGCACGGGCTTAGCTGCTCTGTGGCATGTGGGATCTTCCTGGACCAGGGCTTGAACCCGTGTCTTCTGCACTGGCAGGTGGATTCCTAACCACTGTGCCACCAAGGAAGCCCCATGTGCGGTACTATCTTAATTAGCCTTGTTATTAATAAATATGCATTATAATGGATTATATGGGTTGCAGAATCATTAAACCTTAGAATTGGAATGGCCGTTAGCAATCACTAAGCCTCCATATATTGAGGCTTAGAGATGTTAATGACTTGACCAAGATTGTGTATCCAGATAATGACAAACTTGATGTACAACCTTCCAACTTACAATTCTTTAACCAGTGCTTTTTCCATACAATGCTATCTCTTACGCTAAATTAAAATATCCGGGAGAGTTATGATAATAATATAACTCTTAAGTGTACATTAGACTCATAATCATACTGTAGGGATATATACCCAGTGATGTGGAATATAACAGTTTTTTCCTCAGATCATGTTGCAAACTAGGGTCTCCATGGAAATTTACATGGAGCAGAAATACTTGGACTCATCCAGGAATATTTTAATGCCCTTTTTATGTTACTTAAGTGTAAACAAAGTAGGCATCAGTGATGGAAAAGAATAACAGAATGTTTTATAGACTGAAAAAATGTGCTCTCTCAGGTCCTTTTAGCATGTAGACCTTGTAGCTTGGGAGGAAGAAATGGTTAAATTTGTAGAAGTACCTGGATTGAGACTGGGTCTCTTACCATTTGAGTTCCTATGTCATTTAAAATTTTTGCTTGATTTAGTAACTGCAATTAGGTCCAATTACAAGAAAAATACATGAACATTATTAAAGGAGAGTTTATACTGAAAGGGAATAATTAGAAATGATCAACTATTGGGTCTAAAATTTTGTGGTGAATTTGTTTCTAGCAGAGCGTGTACCTGAAGTTAGAAACCTGTCATGACTAAGATACCCAGATGGAAGTCTTTTTTCAGAGAAATGGATGAGTCAGTAAGTATTAAAGGTTGTGCAATCTGTGTAGAGGTGGTTACCTGCTGCAGCACCATTACCAAAATGAAACAGGTGTGTCAGATTAGGCAGAACAAGTTTTCAATACTTAAGTAGCAACATTTTGTGAAAGTAATAAGATCTATAGCAAAACAAAACTGGGGAATATTAGCAGTTATATTTTAGCTTCTCTAGTTCTTTCTCCAACTGGTATATGTAAGAAGGACTTGCTCATTTGAATTAAGGAAGCAAAGAATACTTAAATAAGCAAGAGGCAATGAGAACAGCATCTGAAGGAAGGTTAGGTTAAGTACTAGCAATTAAAAAGTATGTGCTGGAGAAATGTATAATCTAGTAAAAGTCACAGTTTTCTCCCTTATCATACCCTCCCACTTTTCAAATCCTTTTTTATCCTATTCTTCTTGGCATTCATTGAGCTAGCTTTAAAACATATGTAACGTATTATACAATTTGCCCATTTAAAGTGTTCATTTTAATGTTTTTAAAGATATATTCACAGAGTTGTATGACCATCACCACAGTCAATTTTAGAAGAGACTAGGCAATGTTCTTACCACAAAAAAGAAATGATAATTATCTGACATGATGGAGGCATTAGCTAACACTAGGGTGGTCATCATGTTGCAATATACAAATGTATCAAATCAACACACTGTAAATGTTAAATACACAATGTTATAGGTCAATTTTTTCACAATGAAAAAAGAATCTACATCAGAATTATACTAAGTAAATTCCAGTAATTCCAGTGAGGTATAGAAATGCTACCCTCATATAGCATCATTCCCTCCTCCACATTTTTGTACTGTTGTTATATGTAATATAATAACCTATAAACTATAAAGTCATTTTTAAAACTTAACATTATTTGTTTAATTATTGTTTAATTATTGCTTTATTTCTTTACATATATGTATTTATACTATCTTTTGTAATTACAGAATTACTTTTACCCAGTCTCTTTTTTAGGGGATTCAAATTACTGTCTGAGGTCACTTGCTTTCAGCCTGAAGAACTTTCCTTTGTACTTGTCATAAAGTGAATCTGCTAGCAATGAATTTTCTCAATTTTTTATTTGTTTTAAAATCTCTTTACTTCACCTTTATTTTTGAGAGATAATTTAGCTGGATATAAAATTTGGGGTTGACAGTTATTTTTCTTTTGCATTTTGAATAGGCCATCCTATTGCCTTTTGGTCGCCATAGTTTCTGATGAAAAGTCAGCCATCAATCTTATTGGAGTTCCCAATAAGGAGTATAAATAACAGTTTTCCAGTATGTGCATATATCAGTTTATACTACTACCAGCAGTTTCTGAAAGTTCTGTAATAGTTGCTCTACAACATTACCATGACTTGATTCTGTCATTCTTTCTGATTTACGCTCAATGATGGTATGTCATAGTATCCTCATGAATTTAACTCCAATTTTCTAGATTACTAATAGGACTATAATTTTCAAGTGTTTATTAGTCATTTAGATATCTTCTTTGGTGAAGTACATGTTTAAGATTTTGACCATTTTTCTATTGGGTTTTCAATTTATTTCTTATTTCTATGTTAGAAATTCTTTAAATATCTGGTTGAAAGCTTTCTGTTGGTTATTTGTGCTGCAAACCTACTCTGTCATTTGCTTTTTTTTTCTCTTAAGGGTTGAAATGATTTATTTTTAATGTTTTCTTTACAGCATTGGGACTGGCTAGCTAAAACTCAGTTTATAAGGGAACATATTGATCAACCATGGCCCTGAAAATTAAGTACTGAAACTATTTTAACAAACCAGGAATTTAAGGCTAAAGTTTAACTCCACAGCAACAAAGAATAATTCCCTTTGTGCTAATTAACCTTTACTGCAGCTCTTTCATAGACGACCTGCTAAGTTTCTACTTTGTGGAATTGTGGATGAACAGCCAATTCTTTTTTTTTTAATTAGTTATCTATTTTATACATATTAGTCAATCCCAATCTCCCAATTCATCCCTCCACCTCCCCCACTTTCCCCCCTTGGTGTCCATACGTTTGTTCTCTACATCTGTGTCTCTATTTCTGCCTTGCAAATAGGTTCATCTGCACCATTTTTCTAGATTCCACATATTAGCGTTAATATACGATATTTGTTTTCCTCTTTCTGACTTACTTCACTCTGTATGACAGTCTCTAGATCCATCCACATCTCTACAAATGACCCAATTTCATTCCTTTTGATGGCTGAGTGATATTCCACTGTATTTATGTACCACATCTTCTTTATCCATTCGTCTGTCAATGGGCATCTAGGTTGCTTCTGTGACCTGGCTATTGTAAATAGTGCTGCAATGAACACTGGGGTGCATGTGTGTTTTTGAATTATGGTTTTCTCTGGGTATATGCCCAGTAGTGGGACTGCTGGGTCATATGGCAATTCTACTTTTTGCTTTTTAAGAAACCTCCATACTGTTCTCCATAGTGGCTGTATCAATTTACGTTCCCACCAACAGTGCAAGAGGGTTCCCTTTTCTCCACACCCTCTCCAGCAGTTGTTTGTAGATTTTCTGATGATGCCCAGTCTAACCGGTGTGAGGTGATACCTCATTGTAGTTTTGATTTGCATTTCTCTAATAATTAGTGATGTTGAGCAGCTTCTCATGTGCCTCTTGGCCATCTGTGTCTTCTTTGGAGAGATGTCTATTTAGGTCTTCTGCCTATTGTTTGATTGGGTTGTTTGATTTTTTAATATTGAGCTGCATGAGCTGTTTATATATTTTGGAGATTAATCCTTTGTCCGTTGATTCATTTGCAAATATCTTCTCCCATTCTGAGGGCTGTCTTTTCATCTTGCTTATAGTTTCCTTTGCTGTGCAAAAGCTTTTAAGTTTCATTAGGTCCCATTTGCTTATTTTTGTTTTCATTTCCATTACTCTAGGAGGTGGGTCAAAAAAGATCTTGCTGTGATTTATGTCAAAGAGTGTTCTCCCTATGTTTTCCTCTAAGAGTTTTATAGTGTCTGGTCTTTAATCCATTTTGAGTTTATTTTTGTGTATGGTGCTAGGGAGTGTTCTAATTTCATTCTTTTACATGTAGCTACCCGGTCTTGCCAGCACCACTTACTGAAGAGACTGTCTTTTCTCCATTGTATATCTTTGCCTCCTTTGTCATAGATTAGTTGACCATAGGTGCATGGGTTTATCCCTGGGCTTTCTATCCTGTTCCACTGATCTATATTTCCGTTTTTGTGCCAGTACCATATTGTCTTGATTACTGTAGCTTTGTAGTATAGTCTGAAGTCAGGGAGTCTGATTCCTCCAGCTCCGTTTTTCTTCCCTCAAGATTGCTATTCGGGGTTTTTTGTGTCTCCATACAAATTTTAAGATTTTTTGTTCTAGTTCTGTAAAAACTGCCATTGGTAATTTGATAGGGATTGCATTGAATCTGTAGATCGCTTTGAGTAGTATAATCATTTTCACAATATTGATTCTTCCAATCCACAAACATAGCATATTTCTCCATCTGTTTGTGTCATCTTTGATTTCTTTCATCAGTGTCTTATAGTTTTCTGAGTACAGGTCTTTTACCTCCTTAGGTAGGTTTATTCCTAAGTATTTTACTCTTTTTGTTGCAGTGGTGAGTGTCATTTGCTTTTTAAATATCTTAATGGTGTATTTTAATGGATATAATTCTGAATATTAAATCCAGTTTTAAAACATTTGCATTTATAGTTAGTGTCAATTGTATCCTGTTTAAAAAATATCTAATCCAAAGACAGAAACATATTTTCCTATAGCATTTTCTAAGAGGCCTATTATTTTATAATATGCACATGAATAGAATTATTTTGAAAAGAATATTTTTTTTACTGTTGTTACATGTTTTCTTCTTTGTCTTCAATACATTTAAGTTTATTTATCTATCATTGTACCAGTAGCAAACTGCTTTTATTATTGTATTTTTATAATAATACCTGATACCAGGTACTTTACCTTTCAATTTTAGTCTTCTTTGCCAAGATTGTATTTCCTACTTTGGCCCTATGCATTTCTATATAAATTTTAGAATTATCTTGTCAATTTTTAGAAAAATTATTGCTAAAATTTTGATACTGACTGCATTAAATACATAGATTAATTTTCAAGAAATATGTTCTTTAAAATATTGAGTCTTCTAATCTATAAACCTGGAATATAGTTCCATTTATTTAGTTCTTTAAAATTCTCTAAATAATGTTTTGCAGTTTGCTGTGTTGAGACTTTGAACATCTTTTTAAACATTTTAATAGACTTTGTTTTTTTAGAGCAATTTAGGAGTTCAGAGAAATTGTGCAGAAACTACAGACAGTTCATAAATACTCGCTTCCACCAGTATAGTTTCCCTATTATTACCATCTTGTATTAGATCATATGCTTGTTACAATTGATAATCCAATACTGATACATCACTAATAATTAACACCCATGATTTACATGAGAGATAACTCTTATTTTGTACAGCACATTATGCATAATGTGCATAAATGTACATTATGCATTTTGATAAATGCATAATGTCTCGTGTTTACTACTACAGTATCTTACAAAATAGCTTTGGCACATTAAAAATTCCCTGAGCTCCAACCATTTATCCTCCTGTACCCTGAACCTCTGGGAACTCCTGATCTTTTTACTGCCTATAGATTTACCTTTTCCAGAGTGGTATACAGTTGAAATTACACAGCTTTTTCAGATTGGCTTGCTTTCACTTAACAATATGCATTTAAGTTTCTGCCATGTCTTCTTGTGGCTTGATAGTCCATTTATTTTTATTGTTGAATAATGTACCATTATATGGATGTACCACAGATTGTTTATGCATTCACTTACTGAAAAACATCTTGTTTGCTTCCAGTTTGGGGCAATTATAAAGCTGCTGTAAACATTAATGCAGGTTATTGCATGAACATAAGACCTTAACTCATTTGGGTAAATACTAAGAGCACAACAGTTGGATTGTATGGTTAGAGTACGATGAGCTTCAAAAAAATGCAAACTGTCTTCCAAAGTCGGTATAGAATTTTGCATTCCCAACAAGAATGAACAAGAGTTCCTGTACTCCACTTTCTTGACAGCATTTGGTGTTGTCAGTGTTTTGGATTAGCCATTCTCCTAGGTGTGTTTCATTAGGTATCTCATTATTGTTTTAATTTGCAATTATCCAATGACATATGAGTTCACACACTTATTAGCCATCTTCACATCATCCTTGATGAGGTGTCTGTTCAGATATTTTGAGAGTTTTTAAATTGGGTTCTTTTTTAAGTGTTGAATTTAATCTTTTAAAATATATTTCAAATACAAGTCCTTCTTAAGATATGTATTTTGTAAATCTTTTCTGCCAATATGTGGCATGTCTTTTCATTCTCTTAGAAGTGTCTTTCACAGAGTATAAGTATTAATTTTAAACAAGTCCATCTTATCAAAAATTTTCTGCCATTCCTTTTCTAGTTTACTAAGGTGGAGATTAGATAATTGATTTTTGATCTTTCTCCTTGTCCAATATATGCATCAAATGCTATAATTTCCTTTTAAGTACTTCTTTCACTGTGTCACATAAATTTTTATTAGTTGTATTTTCATTTTCACTTACTTCAAAATATTTTTGATTTCTTTTGATACTTCTTTGAACATGTGCTATAGAAGTGTATTGTTTCATCTTCAAGTATTACGGGATTTGCCAGCTACCTTTCTATGACTGATTTCTAGTTTAACTCCATTGTGGGCTGAGAGCATAATTTGTGTGATTTCTGTTTCTTAAAATCTTCAAGGTATAATTTGTTTTGTAATGAGGTCTATCTTTCTGAGCAGAGTATGTGAATTTGAGAGCAATATGTATCCTTCTGTTGTTGGAGGAGGTATTCTAATAGACATCAGTTAGATCCAGTTGATTGATGGTGTTGTTGAACTCAACTGCTGTTACTGATTTTTTTGCCTGCTGGATCTGTCCATTTCTGATAGAGGGGTGTTAAAGTTTCCAACTATAATAATGGATGTGTCTATTTCTCCTTGCAGTTCTATCAGTTTTTGTCTCATGTATTTTGGGACACTATTGTTAAGTATATACACATTAAAGAATGTTATATCTTCTTGAAGAATTGATTCCTTTATCATTACCTAATGCATGTATTTATTCCTAGTACTTTTCCTTGCTCTGAAGTCTACTTTGGTAATAATATAGCTACTCATGTATATCTTTCTCTAAACCTTTACCTTCTGTGTGTGTGTGTGCCTCTTTGTGCATATATTTATTTTTTTACAGCTTTAATAAGGTATAATTGACAAAAAACTGTAATATATTTAAAATATACAAAATGGTGATTTGATATGCATATGTATTGTGAAATGATTCCCACAATCCAGTTAATTAGCACATCCATGACCTTACACAGTTACTATCTCTCTTTTTTTTTTTTTTTTGGTGAGAATGCTTAAGATCTACTCTCAGGAACTATCAAGTATACAACACAGTATTACTAGATATAGTCATCATGCTGTACATTAAATCCTCAGAAGTTATTTATCTTATAACTAAAAGTTTGAACCCTTTGACCAACCACTCTCCATTTAACCTACCACCCCAGGACCTGGCGACGACCATTCTCCTCTCTGTTTCTATGAGTTTGACTCTTATTTTAGATTCACATGTAAGTGATACCATACAGCATTTGTCTTTCTCTGTCTGGCTTACTTCAGTTAGCAAAATGCCCTCCAGTTTCATCCACATTGTTGCAAAGGGCAGTATTTCCTTCTTTTTTATGGCTAGATTGTGTGTGTATAAAACACATATACATACATATATATATATATACACACACATATATGTGTATATATAACACATAATATATATTACACCTTATATATGTGTATATATATCATAAACATGGGTGTACAAATGTCCCTTCAAGAGAGTGATTTGATTTCCTTCAGATATATACCCAGATGTGTGACTGCTGGACCATATGGTAGTTCTGTTTTTAATTTTTTTTGAGGAAACTTCATACTGCTTTCCATAGTGGCTGCCTGGGAGGCAGCATTTCAAGTAGCCCTGAGAGAACTGCTCCGAGGAGGTGAGGTGGGGAGCTAGGTTATATAGAAGTTTTGTAACAAAGGGCAGGTAGTCTGAACTTCAAAAGATTATTGTTAATTAAAGAAAACCAGATGTCCCAAGTTAAGGAATTTAGCGCTTTTCTATGTATGGGAAGAGGCAAGAGTCTGGGCTCACTGAAATCATTCCTCTGATACGCACCTCAGCTATCTGGGGCCAGTGTCCTGTGTTTTCACATCCTGAGTTTCCTCAGGGCTCACTGTAGGGAGTGGCTACAGTCTGATGGCTGCTAGATGGCAGGTATTCTTTCCTTCCTGAGTTTCCTCAGGGTTCACCGGCTCACATTGGAAGGCTGCAATCGCTGATGACTGTGACATCCTATGCTTACTGATATGACAGGCAATATTCCATTTATCAATTACAATGTGTCTCCACGTGGGTCTCTTTGTAGTCATCTTACTCAGTATTGTTTGGGCCCCCTGGATCTAAATGTCTGTTTCTTTCCACAGGTTTGGTAATTGTTAGCCAGTATTACTTTGATTAAGTCTTCTGACCCTTTCTCTCTCTCTCTTCTCCTTCTGTGACTCCCATAATGCATATATTATTTCACTTTATGGTATCCCATAAGTCCCTTATGCTGTCTTCACTCCTTTTCATATTTTTTCTTTTTACTGCTCTAAGAGAATGATTTCCACTGACTTATCTTTGAGTTCACTCATCCTTTCTTCTGCTTGATCTAGTCCATTACTGAATCCCTCTACAGACTTTTTTCAGGTCAGTTAATTTATTCTTCAGCTTCATGATTTCTGTTTGATATTCCTTTATGTCTTCTAGCTTTTTGTTGAAATTCTCACTTTGTTCATACATTGCTCTCCCAACATCAGTGAGAATATTTATGATCTTTATTTTTTGAATTCTCTGTCAGGTAAATCACTTATCTCTGTTTCCTTAGGGTCAGTTTCTGGAGATTTGTCTTTTATTTGGAACATATTCCCCTGTTCTTCAGTTTCCTTAATTCTCGGTGTTGATTTCTGTGAATTACATAAAACATCTACCTCTCCCAGTCACGACAGACTGGCCTTGTGTAGTGGGTGAACCTTGCCAATCAGCCTGACTTGATCTTCTGGTTGCCCCTAAAACCTTTGTTTTTGTCCAACCTGCTGTCTTTGTTCTTAGTGGTTCCCAGGAGATTAGTTTGTGCCAAGCCTAGTCAGTGCCCCAAAGACATGGAAATTCCCCCATACCCATTCATGCTTTTGGATGACTACTAACTGCCTTCCCCTTTACCTTATCAATACAGGCTAACTGGAAGCCCAACCATCAGGCTGAGGCTGGGAAAGTTAGAATATTAGAAATATAGCTGCTCCTATCAGGGAGAAACTGGGAGCTGAGGGGTTTTGCCTACTCATTCTGTGCTGATCTAGAGAGACTAGGCACTGAGAGTTCTTTTGTACCTATATATAGCTTCATCTTTGATCTCTCTGGGCCTAGGGGACTCAGAAATGTCAAGCCCCATCAGCTCCCAGAGCTAGGTGACTTAGGTGACAATCCCTTGGGTGGCAGACATATAAGTTGGGATGTTAGACATCTCCTTTCAGAAAGAAGCTAGAGACTAGGTTTTAACCCTGAGATGAGCCATGGGAAGGCACAGGGAGTCCCCATGTACCCATTCCAGCCTCCAGAGGACTACTAATTAGTTTAATGTGGTTGTGGGAAACTCACAAAAGCCAAACACTGTTGGTTCTTAGAGCTAGGTGATTTGGGGGCCCACACCCTGGGTGGCAGCTGTAAAAATTGGGGCACTACATGTGTGAACAAGTTCCTTTTAAGGAGAAGCTGGAGACTTAGTTTTACTGTTAGAGTAACCTGCAGGGAGAATGTAGGGGAAATGCCCACAAGCTCTTTCAGGTTCCCAGGAGGATCCTAATCAGCTCCCAGATGAGAAGCTGATTAGAAGCTTGACCTTCAGGCAGCAGCTGGGAAAGAATGCAGCCAAATCTCTTCCAGGAAGAAACTGAAAGCCTTGCATTTTTGCCTGTTCCTTCTGTACTGAGCCCAGGAGGACAGCTGTGTGAAGTGCTCATGCACCCACTTCA
This sequence comes from Eschrichtius robustus, assembly GCF_028021215.1. Lineage (NCBI taxonomy): Eukaryota > Metazoa > Chordata > Mammalia > Artiodactyla > Eschrichtiidae > Eschrichtius > Eschrichtius robustus. Next base: position 184,260,396 of record NC_090824.1, read on the forward strand.
AAATGGCCCCCTTTTAAAATTTGCTCCTGAAGAACTTATGAATTCTGAGCCCCACTGGCTCTCCAAGCTAGGTAATTTGGGAGCCAGGCACTTGGGTGGCAGCGCTACAAGCTAGGGTTCTAGATGTGTGATCCAGACCCTTTGCTCCCTCCAGTTGTTCCCTCCGAGTTGTAAGTGTCTGTGCCAGGGGTGGGGTTTATAGCATGAGCTGTCTCAGCTTTTCCTAATTGTTTCAATGTGGGTGTTTTCTCAGTTGACTGATGTACAGGAGTCACTCAACTAGTTACTAGATTTCTTCCAAAGGGAATTCATGTGTATGTAGGTTTGTATTCAGTGAAATCTCTGGGAGGAGGGAAAGTAATGAGCCTCCTATTCTGCCATCTTGCTGATGTTCCCTTATCTCCATCCCTTTATTTTAAATCTACGTGTGTCATTATATTTAATGTGGGTTGCTCATAAACAACATATAGTTGGATCTTTTTTTCAAACCGCTCTGACATTTCTGTCTTTTAATTAGTGTATTTAGACCATTAACACTTAAAGTGATTATTGTTATAGATGGATTAATATCTACCATATTTGTTACTGCTTTCTATGCAGGCCCATGTTCTGTTTCTCTTTTAAAATATTACATTTTCCCTCTTCTTATCAATTATACTTCTTTTTTTATATTTTTAAGTGGTTTCCCTAGAGTTTGAAGTGTACTTCTACAACTAATCCAAGTCCATTTTCAAATAACACTATAGCACTTCATGGGTAGTCAGGAACCTTGTAATAGAAATTATTCATAAGCAATAATTTTCCCAATATATTGCTGCTATTATGATTTTGAGCAAAATTTTATCTGTTAGATCAATTAAGAAGAAAAAAATGAAAAATTTTATTTTACCCTCACTTCTTACATCTCTAATTCTCTTCCTTTATTTATGTAGATCTGAGTTTCTGACTGATACATTTTTTCTTTTCCTTGAAAAAAAGTTCTTGCAAGTCAGTTCTACTGGCAACAAACTTACTCACTTTTTGCTTGACCCAGATAGTCTTTATTTTTTCTTCTTTTTAAGTATAATTTTGCTGTATAAAAATTTTAGGTTGGTGAGGTTTTTTGTTTGTTTGTTTGCTTTGAACACATTAAGTATTTCACTCCATTCTCTTCTTGCTTGCATGGTTTTTGAAGAGAAGTCCTACGTAATTTTTTACCTGTTCCTCCACAGTTAAGGTGGGTTTTTCTCCCTCTGGCTTCTTTCCAAATTTTCTCTTTGTCTTTGATTTTCTGCAATTTAAATATGTCTAGGTATAGACTTTTTGGTATATATCCTGCTTCATGTTCTCTGAGCTTTCTCTACCTGTGGTTTGGTTTCTGTTATTAATTTTTGAAAATTCTCAGCCTATATTACTTCAAATATTTATTTTTCCCTCCATGTCTCCTTATTCTACATTTGGTATTCCCATTACAAGTATGTTATACCTTTGATTTTTGACAGTTTTTAAAATACTGTTCCACGTTTTTCATTATTTTTCTCTTTGCCTTTCAGTTTGGGAAGTTTCTATTGCTGTATCTTCAAGTTCACTGATTCTTTCTTTGGCTGTGTCCAGTCTACTATGGAGCCCATCAAAGGCATTCTTAATTTCTCTTATAGTGCTTTTGATTTATAACATTTCATTTTGATTATTTCTTAGAGGTTTAATCTCTGCATACATTATGTATATGTTCTTTCATGTAGTCTACTTTTTCACTAGGGCCCTTATTATATTATAGTTATTTTAAATTCCCAGTTTGATAATTCCAAAATTTCTGCCATATCTGCATCTGGTCTTGATGCTTGCTTTGTGTCTTCAGCCTGTGTGTTTTGCTCTTTTATCATGCCTTATAATTTTTTGTTTAAAGCTAGACATGATGTATCAGGTAAAAGAACTTAAGTATATACGGTTTTATTATGATGTTTTATGTTCATCTGGAGAGGAGTTAGACTGTGTTTTCTGTTTTATTGTAGCTGGTGTCACAGGCTAAAATTTCCTTTATTTTCCTTTTTTGGTCTCCCCTATTGTCTTTGGCTTTCCCTAGAAAATATTTCTTTAATGGAAGCTGATAATTGCAGTTTTTCCATCTGTAACCCCCTATTATCCATGGGCCTTGGTGAAGTGGTGGTAAGGTATGAGGGAGCAGAAAAGCATTATATAATCCTATGATTAGATCTCGGTCTTTTATTGGCAGTCTCCTCTGGTCTGTGACTTTCACAATTGCTTCTCAGCTTGTTTCCCCCAGAAACGAGATTCTTGATCCTTTTAGATTCTTGATTCTTCAAGATTCTTTAGACAGAAAGGCTAAAGGGGGCTGGACTTGGATATCTCCCTTCCCCAATGTTGAAAGTCCAAGAGGCTGGAGTTTGGAATTTCCTTTACCTCACATCTGTTAGGTTCTAGTAAAGTAGTTTTTCTTGAAGGCAGGACTTTAAGAAGAATGCTATTGGTGTATTTCAAATGTTTACTTTTCTCCTCCCTTTGCTGAAAGCATGAGCAGATTTTATTTCTGATACTCAGCTAAGGTACCTGGTAGGGCTCCTGGAAGCAAATTTCATGAAAGTGTATGGCATATCCAAGGCTGTGTCCTAGAACTTTATTGCTCAACCTAGTTCATGTTCAGTTTCTGGCAATTATTCAATTATTCTTAAGTTTTCCTACTAATTGCTGGCTCCAGTGTTGGTTTCTATTCCCAGGAATATGTAATTTTCAGTATTCATCTATCTCCACAGATTGAGAGTGGCAGTTTGCCCTGTGACTTCAATTCTCTGATGGGCTAAGAAGAGTTGTTGACTTTCAGTTTTTTCAGCTTTTTTTGGTTTGGAGTGCAGAAGTGAGGACTTCCACGTTCTTCACATGTTAAAGTGGAAGAGAGAAGTCTTGCATATCTTTAAAAAATAACTATTCCTAGAATTTTAATTTGTTTTGGTGCTAATACAAAATTTCATCGTTCCTAAAAAATGTTCATTTTCTAATTTTGTGTTCTTAGTATATAGAAATAAAACTGGGTTTTATACATTTTTACTTTATATTCAGTAATTTAAATAAATCCAGTTGATTAAGAGTTTATCTGTAGACTACAGATTCTTTTAGATTACATACCTGCACAGTTACATCATCTGCAATTTATGAGTTTTATTTCTTTCTTTGAATGCTTACAAGTTTTATTATTAATTTTTTGTAATAACTATGGTTGCCAGTACAAAAATGAGTAGAAATAGTGATAACACACATTTATCTCATTCCCAATATTGGAGGAAATATTTTACTATAAAATTGCTGAAATTCTTTTGTATTTTTTAAAGATACAAATGTCAAATAAGGAAATATTATGAAGAGTGTTTTATTGAGAGTTAATGATTTTTTTTCTTTATTCAATAAATATAATGCTTTTTATTCCTGTAAAATTGGCAGTAATGTTCCCAATTTCTATTCTGATTTAATAGCGTGAGTCTTCTTTCTTTTTTCTTCATCAGTCTAGTTAAAGTTTTGTCAATTTTGTTGATCTAATGTGAGTCTCTCATGGATAGCATATAGTTGGATTTTTTTTTTTATCCATTCTGTCAATCTCTGCCTTTTGTTTAGAAAGTTTAATCCATTTACATTTAAGGGACTTATTTATGCCATTTTGCTATTTGTTTTCTGTATTTCTTATATTATTTTTGTTCCTCATTTCCTCTAATACTGCCTTCTTTTGTGTTCAATTAATTTTTTTTTTTTTTTTTTTCGCTGTGCCATGCAGCATGTGGGATCTTAGTTCCCCAACCAGGGATCAAACCCATGCCCCCTGCATTGGAAGCACAGATTCTTAACCACTGGACTGCCAGCGAAGTTTGTCAATTGATTTTTTTAAGGGACTAGTTTTGTTTCCTTTCTCATTTCCTTTGTGTATATTCTACAGATATTTTCTTTTTGGTTACCAAGAGGACTATGTATAACATCTTAAAAGTTATAAAAAATCTAGTTTAAATTGATGCCAATTAACTTCAATAACATCCAAAAGCTGTACTCCTATATGGCTCAATCCCTCTCTTTTTGATACTGATGTTATGAATCGTAACTTTATACACTGTGTGCCCAATAACATAGACTTATAATTATTTTTCTTTAAACTATTATATAAAATTAAAAGTAGAGCTCCAAACTAAAATTACAATAATACTGGCTTTTATATTTGCCATGTACTTACCTATACCGTAGATCTTTCTTTCTCCATACAGCTTCAACGTACTGTCTAACATCCTTTCACGTCAACCTCAGGGATTTCCTTTAGCATTTTCTATAGAGCAGGTCTAGTGGTAATCCCTTCAATGCTAGGAGTGCTCCTATTCTTTGTAGTTTTTTTTGTGCTGGGCACTGCTTCACATTTCCACAAAATTTTCTTACCAGTTTGAAGATGGCTTTTTCTTAATTGGGCATTTCTCTTGGTTACTGTAAACATTTCACTGTTTCCCAATGCTCTGACAAAGTTGGTTCTGATGGCTTTCTGCTTTTTTCTTTTCTTTTTCTTTTTTTTAATGTTTCTGTCAGGGAGCAAGAGCTTAGGGCCTCCTAGTCTGCCATTTTGCTGACATCTGCTTTAAAGTGGTTGTTTGGAAGCTGCTACAGAACACTTAAATTTATCTTATTGCAAAGTACTTAAGTACTTAGTCCTTTGGCCACACCAGCTTTAGCATAGGTTTTTTTTTTGGCCGTGCTGTATGGCTTGTGGGATTTCAGTTCTCTGAACAGGGACTGAACCCAGGCCATGGCAGTGAAAGCCCTGAATCCTAATCACTAGGCCACCAGGGAATTCCCTAGCATAGGTTTTTTAACTATTAGAAATTTGCCAACTTTGTGATAGGAAGATCACAAAGCAGCCATATTGCCTATCTAGTGATAGTTCCATTTTTTCATTGTCTTGTTATCATAAAAGATGATATAAGTAACGAAAATTGTGTTCTCTGAGGAACTGATAATATAGCATCTAGTCTATGTCATGAAAATTCATAATGTAGGGAAAAGCCTATATATATTTTTTCATGAGCAGATAAACTCTTAAGCATTACCTAATTAATGTTTGTTTGGTGGAGTAATGAGCACATGATAAATTCTTTTAAAGATACATATTAATTGATATATCAATTGATTAATAAAATAATGAAATTATTACAGTTGTCCCTCGGTATCTGCAGGGGATTAGTCCCAGGATCCCCTGTGGATGCCAAAACCTGAAGATGCTCAAGTCTCTTGTATAAAACAGTGTAATATTTTCCTATAACCTATGCACATTCTCCTGTATACTTTAAATCATCTCTAGATTACTTATAATACCTAATACAATGTAAATGCTATATAAATACCTATAAGTGCTATGTAGATAGTTGCCAGTGCATGGAAAATTCAAGTTTTGCTTTTTGGAACTTTCTGAAAATTTCTTTTCAGAATATTTTTGATCTGTGGTCAAGTGAATCTGTAGATGTGAAACCCATGGAATCAGAGGGCCAACTGTATTAAATTGAAAAAGGTTGTCCTATGTTTGAATTTCTTGTTTTCTTTTAATAAGTGTACTACACAGTTGAAATACTTTAACTCTTAGAAAGTGTTCTACTGTGTGCAAACATTATAAATCTCTACTTACCTACCACTTTGTTTAAACCTAATTGAAATATTAGGTCATTAACTGATGGATTCACTGCTGGAAGATTTTCTGCTGTATCTGGATGTTCTGAGGCTGCTTCATTTTTAACTGTAATAATAATAGATTGCCAGATTAGTTGATTTAAAACTAACATTTTGTTGGGGTAAAATATAAAGTTAATTAGAGCGATATTACCGTATAATTATTTAATCTTGTTTAATTAACAATTTAACATACTGCTTATTCAATTAAATACAAATATGTCTAAAAATTTTTTTAAATTTACTAGCTACTAGTTGCCAGATATTATTATATCTGTACTTTTCAAATATTATCTCATTTAATCCTCACAAGAATTCTAGGAAGTAGGTATTTTTATTCTCATTTAACAGATGAGGAAAACAGAGCTTAGAGAGGTTATGCATATTTTGGAAGGTCACATACTTACTAAGCGCAAAAGTTTGAAATGAATTTTGTTCCTTTAGACTCTAAAACCTACACTCTAGCTAGTAAACTCAAATGTCTACTGGGACTGAGTATGTAATATGAGTGAAATAAACCTGATGATGTTTGGAGTGGCATGAATAGCAGAAATGAAATGCAGAGTACAGGCATACCTCATTTCATTGTGCTTCACCTTTATTGCACTTTGCAGATACTGCGTTTTTCACAAATTGAAGGTGTGTGGCAACTGTGCATGGAGCAAATCTATCAGTGCCATTTTTTTAACAGCATTTGCTTACTTCATGTCTCTGTGTCACATTTTGGTAATTCTGGCAATACTTCAAATGTTTTCATTTTTATTATATTTGTTATGGTGATCTGTGATCAGTGACCTTTGATGTTACTATTGCAAAAAGATTACAATTCGCTGAAGACACAGATGATCGTTAGCATTTTTTAGCAATAAGGTATTTTTAAATTAAGGTATGTACATTTTTTTAGACATAATGCTACTGTACACTTAATAGACTACAGTATAGTGTAAACACAACTTCTGTATGTACTGGAAAACCAAAAAATTTGTGTGACTCAATTTATTGTGATATTCACTTTATTGCAGAGGTCTGGACCGAACCCACAATATCTCTGAGGTATGCCTGTACATATTTTATATAAAGCTATTACTCCCACTGATTGTTACAAATGTAGGTCTGAGGTTCCTGGGTCATCTAAATTTGCAAGAGAACCTAGAAAGGTAGTTAGTTATAAGAACTCCAAGATTTAAAAATATCTGCAAGTAATTTAAAAGTTTTAAGCATGTTCGTAGGATAAAACAAATCATCAATTATTGCCACAAGAGAATTACCTAACCTGGGAAAGGATTAATTCTAACACGTGGGTGGGATTTGAAAGCCAACAACTGGTTATATTTCTTTGGAAAACATCATCCTTTATCCACCAATATATCTCTATCATCTAGGAACAGAAATAAGATTTAAAATCTAGATGAAATTGGTACTTTCAAAAGAAAAAAAAAAAAGCAAGATATGCCAGGAAAAAAATGGAAAGAACAATTAAAAATTAAAATGTGCAATTAAATTAATCACTTTTGAAAACTGCCAAGAACAAATATTTTCATGGGTAGAATTCTTCATAAATCTTAAAGGATTAAATCCTATGCTATAGCACATAAAAATGGAATTTTCTATTTCTTTTACAAGGTCAAAAATACAGTAGTCCCCCCTTATCTGCAGTTTCAGTTATCCGTGGTCAACCCTGGCCCAAAAATGTTAAACAGAAAATTCCAGAAATAAACAATTAATAAGTTTCAAATTGCGTGCTGTTCTGAGTAGGGTAATGAACTCTTACACTGTCCTGCTCTGTCCTGCCTGGGACATGAATCACCCCTTTGTCCAGCGTATCCATGCTGTGTATCCTGCCCATTAGACACTTAGTAGCTATCTTGGTTATCAGATCGAGCGTCATAGTATTGCAGTGTTTATGTTATAGTAACCCTTATTATACTAATAATGACCTATTGACCATCAAATAAATTATGGACAGGAAACACAGGAAAAGACACAGTATATACAGGGTTCAGTACTATCTGCTGGTTCTCAGGCATCCATTGTTTTAAAGTATTTCATATAATTCCTACAATTATTTTGTGAGGTACATACTATTATTAGCCCTATTTTTCAGATGAAGAAACTGAAACATGGAGAGATTAACTAGCTTACACAGTTAGTAAGAGACAGAGGTAGGCACCAAAGACAGGCAGTCTATTTCCAGCATCCGTACTTTTAAACACTACCCCTACCATTACCTCTCATAAGAAGATAGGCATCTCCTAATGGAAACAACACAAATATTCATCCACAGGAGAATGGGCAACTTAATTATAATATATTCATAAACCAGGTCAATATACAGCAATAAAAATAAATGAATAAGAACTAAAATTATCAACAGTGATCTTGAACCAAAAAAGCAAGTTGCTTAAGAAAGCATACAGCATACTACAAATAAAACAATAGCATAAATCCTTTACAGATGAAAACATACCTAACAAAAGTATAAAGAAATACATATGGTAATGATAAACATCAAATTCAGAACAGAAGGAGGCAATAATCTGAGAGGAATAGAGAGGGTCGGACTTAGTATTTAACGTGTATTATATTTATTAAACTGGGAAACAGACACACAAGTGTTCATTACATTAATTCTTATTATACCTTTCTATATTTCAAAATAAATTAAAAGTAACAGAAACAACCTAAAACACCTAGGTTTTATTTGGTTCTTTTTTTTATCACTTGAAAATATTCTTTTTTTAAAATTAATTTTTATTGGAGTATAGTTGCTTTACAATTTTGTGTTAGTTTCTACTGTATAGCAAAATGAATCAGTTATACACAGACATATATCCCCTCCTTTTTGGATTTCCTTTCGATTTAGGTCACCACAGTGCATTAAGTAGAGCTTCCTGTGCTACACAGTATGTTCTCATTCCTTATCTATTTTATACATAGCATCAATAGTGTAGATATGTCAATCCCAATCTTCCAATTAAGAAGCACAAAGATAAACCAAATCTTCTGTTACTCCAAATAAAAAATTTCCAATCTTTCTAATAATGCCCATTTTTCCTCAAATCCATTTTTTAAGCAAACAGAAAAAATAAACAGATACATAAATTTATTTAAAATATACAACAAAAAATACACTAATATCAAAGAACTGTAGTAGAAAATATATAATGATATCAAGAGTAAGATCCAATAGATAAAAAACAAATGTTGCTTTTCTCTTCTTGAAACCATATAACAATATAAAGAATAGGTCTACTAGATAATAACAAATATTTTTAGCAGATAATGTACTTGATAAGATTTGAAATGTGAATGCTGGGTAAACATCATACTTTTAAAAATGAAATAACTGTAATAGCTCCATAAGATTCCTAGAAAAGCATCTCCTAAATTTGTTCTCTATGAAACACTACTCCATAAAAAGAGAAAGGCAGGGTTTCTTGCTCAATAAATTTAAGAAATACAGTATAATAATTAGAATATTAAAGACTACAAGAAGGAATGGGGGGTGCTAATATCATTACAACATTTATTAGTTCTGCAGAATTCCAATTTTTGTTAAATTGTGTTCTAAAATATCTAACCTAAGGAAAAAATTCACCTATAAAACATTAATTGATGCACATTTAAAATATATTTTAAATTGTCAAGTATTTTATGATGACTTTTAAAATATGTTTATCAATATCATTCATACCTCTCAATTTTTGAGACTCATAAACTCCACTTGTTTGAATTTTATCCTTGTATCCTTTAGCTAGTACTAGATCTTCAAGTATAAAATTCTCATCTGAGAGTTCATCCACATCTTGATCTACCAAGATGAAGAAAACTTTCAGTAAACTAAATACAGAAACACTACTGAAAGCCACATACTATGGCTTAATTCCAAGAAGATTATAATGTTTGGAGGTTAGGAAGATATTCTTAAATCAAGTAAGAAGAGAAAAATGATTACTCAATAAATGTCAGAAGTTCATTTAATAGATTTCAACATCTACTCTTGATAAAACTCTGTGAAAAATTAGAACTATAGCTTTACTCCTAGACATTACTCTCTTAATATAGAATATATTTCTGTCTCAATCCAACAGATAACACCTTGATTTATGGTGAAGCACCAAAAATATTCTTATTAAAATTATAAACAAAACCAGAATGTGAATCATTATCATTTTAACAATTACCTAGTTCTGGTAAATATGAAACTATAGAATAAAAGGTAGGGAAGAAGCTCCTTGACACTGGTGATGGCAATGATTTTTTTTTTTAAATATATGACACCAAAAGCACAAACAACAAAAGAAAAAAACTCAACAAATGGGACTACATCAAAGTTAAAACCTTCTGCACAGTAAAAGAAACAATTAATATAGTGAAAAGGCAATCTTTGGAATGGGAGAAAATTTTGGAAACCATGTATCAGATAAAGGGTTAATATCTAAAATATATAAAGAATTCATACAGCCTAATAACAAAAAACCAAACCATCCAATTGCAAAATCGGCAGAGAACTAAAGAGTTATTTTTCTAACAAAGACAACCGGACTTTCCCTGGTGACGCAGTGGTTAAGAATCCGCCTGCCAATGCAGGGGACACAGGTTCGACCCCTGGTCTGGGAAGATCCCACATGCCCCGGAGCAACTAAGCCCGTGCGCCACAACTACTGAGCCTGCACTCTAGAGTCCACGAGCCACAAATACTGAGCCCACACGCTGCAACTACTTAAGCCCGTGCACCTAGAGCCCATGCTCTGCAACAGAAGCCACTGCAATGAGAAGCCCGTGTACTGCAACGAAGAGTAGCCCCCACTTGCTGAAACTAGAGAAAGTCCGTGTGCAGCAATGAAGACCCAACGCAACCAAAAATAAAATAAATTAAAATAAATAAATTAATTTAAATAAATAAGACAACCAAATGGCCAACAAATATGTGAAAAGATGATCAACAATATTAATTATCAGAGAAATGCAAATCAAAGCTACAATGAGATATCATCTCACACATGTTGGGATGGCTATCATCAAGAGGACAAGAGATACAAATGCTGGCAAAAATATAATGAAAAGGGAATCTCTGTACACTGCTAGTGGGAATGTAAATTGGTCTGCCCACCATGGAAAACAATATGGAGGTTCCTCAAAAAATTAAAAATAGATCTACCATCTGATCCATCAATTCTGCTTCTAAGTACATACCCAAAGGAAATAAATACAGGATTTTGAGAAGATATATGCACTTGTATTTTTATTGAAGCATTATTCACAACAGGAAGATATGGACACATCCTAAGAGTCCATCAATGGATGTGGATAAAGAAGATGTGGTGTATATATATACAATGGAGTATTATTCAGCCATGTGAAAGGAGGACACCCTGCCATTTGAGACGACATGTATGAATCATGACTACATTATGCTAAGAGAAATAAGTCATACAGAGAAAGGAAAATACAGTATGACATCATTTACATGTGGAATCTAAAAATGCAAAACTTGTAAAAACAGAGAAAGAAATTGTGGTTAACCACAGGACACGGGGTGGGGTGATAGAACCAATGTTGTTTAAGAGTACAAACGTGAGTAGTAAATAGAGATCTAATGCATAGTACAACGAATATAGACAATATTGTACTAAAATCATCAAACTTGCTAATAGGCTAGAACTTAATTATTCCAACCAATAAAATGAAAGAATAATTAGGTAATGTGATACAGGTGCTAATTATCACTACAATGGCAATCATATAACAATATATAAATGTATCAAATTAACATGTTGCACACCTTAAATTTACATGTTTCATGTCAAATGTACAATAAATTAAAAACGAAAAAATGTGTACATGAAAGGCCGCTAAATCATAAATAATAGAGTTTAAATCATACAGGATGTTGAAATGTTAAAATAATAGTAGTGAGAGGACTTCTATTTCTTGTATGACATGTAAAGAGCTTGGAAGTCACTACTTCCACTCTCACAATAAGAAAAAAGCTTAGCAAACTTTTTAAATTAAACATTCTTTTTCTTATCAAAGTCAAGGCAAAATGCTGCCCCCCAAAACTGGAGAGAGAGGTGGATAAAAGCAGCACAGTTTATTGGCAGCTGAACCCCAGCAGCAGAAGCCCACTACTGAAGTCAGGACTAGTAGGAACACTTAAACTGTGATTGATGAATTGCTGAAAGTTCAGTATATACTAGCTTGAATCTTACTGGTACCCCCATGTTACTATGAGTTTCATGTCTAGGAAACCCAACCACGTTCTCAGGATGAAGATCAGAGGAAAACTGCCACATGCTTCCAACAGGGGGAGGGGAAAGTAACTGTTTTTAAACATGCCCAGAGCTTTCTGTTCTCCTTAACAAAAGACTGCCCTCAAGGGAAACTATTTTACCAGAGCTTAACCAAACCACGGTTTACCAGAACCTAACAGACCTTAGGGAAGGGAAATATTCAACATGGGGGTGAGCAGATATAAAATTTCAGCCCCTTCTAGCCTTCCTGTCTTACCAAACAATTAGGAGAGACATGAGAAACACTTGTGAAGGTGGAAACCTAGAGACACAGGCTTACTAAAAGACTGAGACCTAATCAGAGGATTACAGAATGCTTCCCCTTCCCTGACACCTTACCACCACATTAATAAGCCTCCTATATAATTGCAAGTTACAGCTAAAAGGACAGCAAGCCTCAGACCTTATTTAAGGAATCTAAAGGGAAACCCAAAGATATCAGGGGAGACCAAAAAAAGGACAATATAGGAACTTTTAGCATCTGACACCTACAGCTACAGTATACAAAAAATACAGCCTAATACCTAGCCAGATAAACAAGAAGCCTCACACTAAAGGCCTATATAAGCCTCAGTTCCTTTTACCCAATACATCATGTCTAAATTTCAACAACAACAACAAAAATGCAAGACATGCTAAAAGTAAAAACCTAGTCTGAAGAGTATGAGCACCAGACTCACATGACAGAGATCTTAGATTTATCATACTGTGTATGTGAAGTAATTATGGCTAATATGCTAACAGCTCTCATGGAAAAAGAGACAGTATGCAAGAACAGAAGAGTTATATAAGCAGAAATCTGGAATCTCTAAGAAAAAATCAAAAGGAAATGTTAGAAATCAAAAACACTGCAACAAAAATGTAGAATTTCTTTGATGTGCTCATCAGTAGATTGGATACAGTCAAGGAAAGACTCAGTGAGCTTGAAGATATGACATTAGGAACTTCCCAAATTGAAAAGAGAAAATAAATGGAAAAAAATGAACAAAATATCAGAGATCTTTTGGACAATAATAAAAGGTGTAATATACACATAATGAGGACATCAGAAGGAGAACAATGAAACAGAATAAATATTTAAATAATGGCTGAGAGTTTTCCAAAAATAATAACAGACATCAAATCAATGATCATAGGAACTCACAGAACACCAAAAAGGATAAATACCAAAAAAAGCTACACCTATTCATATCATATTCAAATTGCAGAAAATCAAAGACAAAGAGAAAATCTTGAAAGACTCCAGAGAAAAACAAAAACAAAACACAAATATACCTTATCTATAGAGGGACAAGGATAAAAATATCTTACACTTCTCATCAAACTAAGCTAGCAAGAAGAGAATGGAGAGAAATATTTAAAGTATTGAAAGAAAAAAATCAACCAACCTAGAATTTTGCATCCAGAAAAATTATCCTTCAAAACTTGAGATATAATGACTTCCTCAGATTTAAAAAAAAAAAAAAAAAAAAAAAAAAAAAAAGGAATTTGTTGCCAGTAGGCCTGCAGTGAAAGAAAATGATAAAAGAAGTTCTTCAGAGTGAAGGAATAGGATACAGATCAGAAACCTAGATCTATATAAAGAGAATGGCATTAGAGAAGAAATAAATGAAGGTAAAATAAACTTTTCTTACTCTTAGTTGATATAACAGATAACAGTTTATTCATAATAATAATAGAAACAATGTATTCAGTGATTATAGCTTATAGGTAAGTGAAATGAATGACAACAATGCTATAAGTGACAGGAGGAAGGAATTGGGATTACAGTGTTATCAGATACCTGCACTACCCATGAAGTGGCATAGTGTTATTTGAAAGTACCCTTAGATTAGTGGTAAATGTATACTGCAAATTTTAAGACAATCACTAAAAATTTTTTTAAAGAAATATAATTGATATGCTAAGAAAGAAAAGGATACGGAATCATATTAAACATGTAGTTAAAGCCAGAGAAGGTAGGAAAAGAGTGGAAGGTGAAAAATAAAGTACTAGGGCATTGAAGAGAAAATAGTTACAAATATGATTAATATTAAATGAAATACCAATAATCACTTTAAATGTGAATGGTCTATCAATTAAAAGACAGAGACTGTCAGAGTGATTAAATAAACTAACCCAACTATAAGCTGTCAACAAGAAACTCATTTTAAATATAAAGGTAAAGTAGACTGAAAATAAAGGGATGGAGAAAAGTGTATCATGCTAATACTAATTAAAGCCAGAGAAGCTATATTAATCTGACAAAGCAGACTTCAGAGCAAGGAAATTACCAGGGATAAAGAGAGCACTACATAATAATAAAGGGGTCAATAGCTAAGAAAACATAACAATCTTTAATGAGTATGCACCTAACAACAGAGCAACAAAATATCAATACACGAGGCAAAAACAGAACTGCAAGGAGAAACAGACAAATCTACTTTTATACTTGCAGCTTGCAATACCATCTTATCAGTAACGGACAGATACAACAGGCTGAAAATCCATACCTTAACAAATTTTAAAGAATAGAAATCATATGAAGTATACTCTCAGATCACAATAGATTTAAACTATATTACTCTAATGCCAAAACTAGACAAAGAAATATCTCTCACAAATAAGATGCAAAAATCCTCCACAAAATATTAACAAATTGAGTGAAACAATGTATAAAAATAATTATATATGATGACCAAGGAGGATTTATTCCAGGTATGCAATTCTGACTCAATATTTGGAAATCAATTAACGTAACTCAACAGACTAAAGAAAAAATCATTTGATCAATCAGAAATGCAGAAAAATTATTCAAAAAAATCCAAAATCCATTCATGATAAAACTGTCAGCAAACCAAGAATAGTGCGAACTTCCTCAATTTGATAAAGGGCATCTACAAAGAAACCAATAGATAACATCACATTTAATGGTAAGAAACTAAATGCTGTCATCCTTGGATTAGGAATACATCAAGGATGTTTCTTCTCACCACTCCAATCCAACATCATACTGGAACTCACAGCTAATGTAATAAGTCAAGAAAAAGAAAGAAAAAGTATATAAATTGAGAAAAATAAACAAAACTATTCTTGCTGAACAACAACAGCAACAAAACTCCTGGAATTATAAGCTGGCTATAGCAAGGTTTCCAGATACAGGTTTACACAAGTCAACTGATTTCCTGTATGTCAGCAGTGAACAAGTGAAATTTGAAATTGAACACAATACCATTTATATTAACACCAAAAATGAAATACTTAAGTATAACTCTTCAGACACAAGTGTCATCAAAGATTTAATGTAGAGATCTTCCATGTTCATGGATAGGAAGGCTCAATATTGTTACGCTGTTAGCTCTTCCCAACTTGATTCAATGCAATCCCAGGCAAAATTCCAATAAGCTATTTTGCGGATATTGACAAACTGGTTCTAAAGTTTATATGGAAAAGCAAAATACCTACATTAGCCAATACAATATTGAAGAAAAACAAGGTCAGAGGACTGATGCTACCCAACTTCAAGGCTTCCTACAGAAATCAAGACAATTGGTGAAAGAATAGATAAATAAGTCAATTGTAACAGAACAAAGAGATATAGACCTATAAAAATATAGTCAATGATCTCTGACAAAAAAGCAAAAGCTATTCAATGGAGAAACGACAGTCTTTTCAACAAATAGTACTGATACAACTGGACAGCCAAATGTAAAAAAAAAAGTGAATCTAGACACAGACTTGACACCTTACCAAGAATTAACACAGAATGGCTCATAGACCTAAATGTAAAATGCAAACCTATAATTCTCCTAGACGGTAACACAGATGAACATCTAGGTGATCTTACGTTTGGTGTTGATTTTTCAGATAGAACACCAGAAGCACAATCCAAAAGAAAAAAATTGATAAGCTGGGTTTCATTAAGAAAAATACACACACAACTTCTGCTCTGTGAAAGACACTGTTAAGAGAGTGATAATACAAGCCACGGGCTGGGAGAAAATATTTACAGAACATATATCTAAGATCTGTTATCCAAAACATACAAAGAACTCTTAAAACTTGACAATTAGAAAACAAATAACACAATTACAACGTGGGCAAAGATGTGAACAAATAACTTACCAAAGAAGTCATTTAGATGGCAAATAAGCATATGAAAAGATGTTCAGCATATACATCATTAAGCAATTGTAAATTAAAACAACAGTGAGATATCACTACATACCTATAGCTAAAATCCAAACACTGAAAACAACAAATGATGTCAGGAATGTGCAGCAATGGGAAACCTGATTCGTAGCTGGCAGGAATGCAAAACACTACAGCCACTTTGAGGACGGTTTGGCAGTTTCTTACAAAGTTAAATTATAGTTTTACCATATGATCCAGCAATTGTGCTCCTAGGTACTTACCTAACAGTGTTGAAAATTTATGTTCCCACAAAAGTTATGCAGTAACCAACAGGTACTAACTTGTTTGTACACAACTAATTAATAAAGAAACTGTTGGGCTTCTCTTGTGGTTTAGGATCATTATGAAAAAATTACTGAGACCATGCAAAACACCACGAACTTCTGTCTGAACTGTTTACAGAAGACTGTGTAAATACTTATCATAAGAAAGCAAACATGGCTACATTATTATCAAACAAAATAAACATTAGGCAAAAAAAAAGTATTTTTAGAGATAAACAGTGTACTTTTACAGAGATAAACAGTGTACTTTTATAGCTCATGTTTACCAGGAAGATATAACAAGTATAAATTTGTACACATTTAATAACATCATTTCCAAATATATAAACCAATCTGGCAAAACTACCAGTAAACACAAAGAAGTCCATAATCACAGTGGGAAAATTTAACATACATCTCTTAGTAACACAGAATAAACGAAACTTCAATGGAATTAAAAAAGAATTGACTAACACAGTAAATATATTTGATCTAATAGATTTATACAAAAGATATGAGTAAACATTCATAAACCTAAGACAGAGGGTTTTTTTCACTTACTTTAATTAAAAATAAATCAATAATATTGAAATTTATCATACTTACTATTTAGTGCTTTCATTCTGACAGCTCTAAGTTTCTTAGTTTGAGATTGGCTTTTTGACAATTCAACTTCATCCTCGGGTAATACGTCTTCTGCTTTCTGAGCTACAAGAAAGATGCTTTTAATCCATTAAATAGAGAACTGGATTTATTGAAAATCCTCTGTAATTCAAACACATGTCAATTATCCAGGAATATTTCTTCTCATGGTTTGAAACAATAAAGTCAAATACCACGTTATTGAGATAGTGAATTACAGAGTGAGTATGCGAAGTGTAGAGACAATGGGAGTACTGTTCAAAAGAATAGTTTTATAAGGTATTCACATTTTAGGATTAAATGCAATATTTTCATAACAGATATGAGTGAGAAAAAAAAGAAATGATAAATAATACATTCAAAATAAATTTAGAAGATTCAAAAGCAGATCAGGTAAGAAAGACAGAAAATACAAGCAATGGTATACTTACCTCCAAAATATCCATACTTCCAGGAAATACAAATGTATTCAATGCTCCATTTAAAGCATAAAGAGTGTTACATTGGATTAAAAAATAACCAATTATATACAGCTAAGTCATAAGAATAGAAAAAGTTTAAAAATTAAATGATGAAAAAATTATTCTATGCAAGTAGTTACATAAAGAAAGATACCACGCCAACATCAGACAAAATAGACTAAAGGCACAAAAAAATTACTACAAAATGTCCATCATAAAGACAGAAATTTCAGTTCACTAAGAATATATAACAATTTAAAATGTGTATATTTATTATATATATATATCTGTATGTAATATATAATCTATATGTAATACAGATTATGTATCTGTATATTTTTATATATAATAAAGCTTTAGAAACACAATTAACTTCATCTAATGGAGAACATACATACACAAACACGTTGTATATGCTATGTATATGTGCACCTATATGTATATATGATACACTATATAGCATGTATTTCTATGATCAATTGAATAAATATTAAACAACTAGAGAAATTTAATTAAAAATCATTATATGATATTCTTACTACAAATCCTCACTTTTCTGGCAGTTCCAAGTGTCTTAATTTGAGATGAGTTTTGTAAGATTTAAACTTTTTCTTTACATGAAAGATTTCACCTGATATCCATTTTCTCAGCTACAAGTATAGAGGCTCTTAATCCAATAAAAAGTAAAACAGCTGGATTGTAAAACCTCTAGATTATTAATGTATACCAAGAACAACTTAGTTTCCATCCAGCTTTACAACAATTTAAGCAAATACACACAATTTAAACAAATGATCAAACCGTCCTCCCCTTGCCCACCCCACCTCCAATCCTCTGGTGCATTTTCAAAATGGACTATGAAATTAAGCATAAAAATCATCAGAGTGCTCTCCTCAAAGTATGTGGAAGACTCTTGTTACTGAATACATACACCTAGAAAGTTGTAATTAGGGACTTCCCTGGTGGCGCGGTGGTTAAGAATCCGCCTGCCAATGCAGGGGTCATGAGTTCGATACCTGGTCCGGGAAGATCCCACATGCTGCAGAGCAGCTAAGCCTGTGTGCCACAACTACTGAGCCTGTGCTCTAGAGCCTGTGAGCCACAATTACTGAGCCCACGTGCCCACGTGCCACAACTACTGAAGCCCAGGCACCTAGAGCCCGTGCTCCACAACAAGAGAAGCCACTGCAGTGAGAAGCCCGTGCACCGCAACAAAGAGTAGCCCCTGCTCACCGCAACTGGAGAAAGCCTGTGTGCAGCAACAAAGACCCAACGCAGCCAAAAATAAATAAATAAAATAAATAAATTTATTTAGAAAAAAAGAAAGTTGTAATTAGACTTTACTGTACTAAGGGTATTAATATTTTAAAAATATTAAAATATTTTTAACAATGTATATGATTGATTTAAAAGTTAAACTAATTAGAAAGTAATAATTCAAAAATAAGGAAAGAAAATAGAAAGAAACCTGGATCAGGTAGGAAAAATAGAAAGTGCCCAAAAAAGGAAATATTTAAATCTAAATATATTAGTAAGTACAATAATTATAAGTGGATTACATGTTGTACGGAGAGACAAAGACAGTCACACTGGATTTATAAGCAATTTAACTATAATCTATTTATAAGAGGTCACTAAATTATAAGAATATAGAAAATTGGAAAGTAAGGAAGTGAAAAAAGATATGCCATGCAAATACTAACCAAAATAAATCTGCAGGAGTTATGTCAATGTCATACAAAATAGGATTTTAGTCAGACGACCTTACTGGAGACAGACTAAGATGGTACCTTTTATAAAAAGAAAATGTTGAGTCCATAAGGACTATCAAATATTTTTTTTTGTATGCATCTAACAACATAGACAGTATAAGGAAAAAGGACAACACTACAAGAAGAAATAGATAAATCCACAATCATAGTGGGAGAATACATTCGCTCCATAATCGACAGAACAAACAAAATTCAAGGAAATCAAGAAACAGGAATTTAAATAACACAGTAAAAATTTGACTTAGATGTCTGTAAGCTCACACATTCATGAACGTAATTCTGCTTAAAACAATTAAAATGTAAAATAATTTTATAATACTCATAATTCAGCATTTACAACTTGAGTCTTTTCTTTCTAGCAGTTCCAAATGTCAGGCAAAAGACTTTCATCTGATACCTCTTCCCTTTTCTGAGCTTCAAGAAGAAAGGCTCATAAAAGCACTAAATAGAGAACCAGATCTGTGGTGGAACCTCTATATTTACAATATATGTTAGTTACCCAACAATATTTTATCTCATCTTTTAATGATATATACAAATCACTATTTGAAGTGTAAACATCATGTGAACACACTTCTCACACGTGTATATATAAGCAGTCATTACTTTTCAGATATACAGAAGCATTAAATGTATTTAATTTAGAAATATTGTTATTATAAATACTTATGTTTTAAATTATTATTTTGTTTTACAGTATTCATACTTTTGAATAAAGTTCAAATTTTTGGTATTAAATATGGCTAATGAAAAATATATATAATGATAAAGAATAGAGTGAAAGAGTGAAAGAAACATCAGATACAAAAAATGGTGGAATACAAAATGGTGGAATTACACTTAAAAATATCAATAATTGGTTTATATATGATTATGAGAGATAATTAAAAGATCAGGCTGAATTCTAAAATATAGACAATCATAAATTTCTTACAAAAGATAGAGCAAAATCATAAAGACACAGGAAAATTAAAGCAACATGATAGAAAAAAAAAATGTATCATGCAAATACCAACCAGAAGAAAGTTTATGGAGCTACCCTCATAGCAGATAAGGTAGTTTTAAAGGAAAATAAACAAATAAAAACTATAAAAATGATGAAGTGGGTCTCTTCATTAGGATAAAATGTTCTGTCCCCCAAGAATGTTATCAATTTAAAATTTATATGCACATAAATAATAGAGTATCATAAGATATAAACCAAAGCCTGCCACGACTACAAGAATAAATAGAAAAATCCACAAAGTGTAAGATTTAACATATCTAATTCAGTGATTATAAAAGAAACAGATAAATCATCAATAAAGATCTAAAGTATGATGGGAATAATTACTAAAGAAGCAAATGGTTGAAGATATATTCATGAACAAAAAAGTGTTCTGAATTTAATTAAAAACAATTTATAAAATTTATGTATAATTACTTACTATCAAGATTCTCCTGTCTGATAGCTCTAAGGTTCTTAGTTTGAGACTGGTTTCTTGAAAATAAACCTTTCTTCTCAGGAGGTAGATTTTCAAGTGTTATCGTATCGTTTTTCTCGTTTTGAAGAGGAAATGCTAAGTAGAAAATGATATATGTATAATGGAACTTCTGGATACGCCAAATAATCAAATTTTCTTTCCATAAAGGTGAACTGAGAAAAATCATGTGAATAGTTTTCATGAGTGTGTGTGGAAGTAGTCAGTCTTGTTACTTAGTAATTATTGACTGCGCAAATACCAACCAAAAGGTATCATTACTTTTGCTTTTGTTCTCTAATTATCTTAGGGTATTCACACTTTAGGTCATTTATTTTTACTTCTATGAAATATATGCTCAAATACATATTCATGAACCAAAGGAAAAAAAATCTTCTGATGAGTTTAATTTAAAATAATTTAAAGTTTCCTTTTATTATACTTACTATTGCGTCTCTCCTCTCTGGAAGTTATTTGTTTCTTTACTTGCATTTGGGGTTTTGAAACTGAAACTTGTTTCACAAGCACAGGATTTTTATCTGGTACTCCATAATAACCTATATAAAGAGATGCATTTAGTCCACTAAATGTGCAATCTCTAGATTTCAAATTTATAACAAGTGTACAGTAGCATTTTGTCTCATTTTTATAAAGTCATAAGTCAATTATTATAATGCTAGATCTGTCATAAAACTGGATGATGCTGAAGCTGTCTCATTATTTCATAAATATTCCTAAGCAACAAATACATTTTATATTGGTCTTCAGGTTTCATGGTTATTTATGCTTTAGTTTAGTACATAATAATAGACCAAACAATGAAAATGCCTATGCAGAAGACCATTCATTAATTGCAAAACACTTACAACCATATCTACATGTTCAAGCACAGGACATTGGTTGAATAAACTGATATATATACCACAACTATGGTATTGGTATAGTATAAGTACTGCTACAATGGTAGATAATTAAATAGATAGATAAGATAGTATATAAACATCTGTATGCAGAGTGAGATATTCCCCTCTGTACTAATACATCAGATGTTTGCTGGATGACGTTTCATGGGGAAATGAAAGACTAGTTGAAACACTGGTGGAGCTCGTGCCCTTTCATGTTTAGACTCTTACTTATATTATTGCAGTAAGTGAATAAAGGCTTGTTACTTTCAATTTGGTTCGTTGTCTTTATAGACCACCTTCACAACTGGTAGCTCTCTCTCAGTGACAAATGGTGGCAAGCAGGGTGGCCCAATTAAGCACAATGCCTTTCTGGAAAAGTAAAAAGCATGAAGATCCCCCAGGGCATTTTGGGGAGATGCTAGAGAAGACTACAAGGCTTCTTGGGAAGTACTAGCTGGTCATTTGCAGGAGTCTGAGGGTCCTAAAATGCACTTTGCCTGCCACAGCAATGAGTCTCAGGAAGTGCTATGTCAAGAATGCCCTGGGGCACTGCTGGAGAGGGCTAGCAGATTGTTTATGCAAGCTTTTGGGGTTAGAGAGGTAACAGTGGTCCTTCTCTTTAGTCCCAGACTCCCTGCCAAAATGCCTGGTGGGTCAAACTAGGGACCCAACAGAGGGGCTCTGGGAAATCTAGGGAAGCAATTCCCTGGCTACTGCTATTGTCCTCTGATGAGAGTACTAAATACAAGCTAAGCTGCACCCAACCATTGCTGTCAGCTTTAATGAGGTCCCAGACAACGATGGACAGCCTACAACACAGTAAGTTATTGAGACTCATGATTTAATTAAATAAATATAGAACTCCTTGGGATTGCTTTGCCCAGTGATGTAAAGAGACCTTAGAGACCTGGGTTGTTCACTTGCATGGTGAAGGAGGTAATCGTAAACTTCGTGAGGGACCATGGTACTTTGTGGGTTGTGGTCACTCTAAAACCCCTTTTTAAGTCTGCCCTGACAGCAGAAAGTTTGCTCAAGGAGGAGGAAGAAAGAGGGAAGATGAGAGGCAAATACCGAGACGCTCTCCTTCCTCAGCTGGGAACTGTTCATGCTCTGACGGCTTTCCGCCTTAACCTATCACTAAAATCATGTTTGGACCACCAATGCAGAGTCTAGAGCAGCCCTGTTAATCATGCTATAATAATGAGTAAGAACAGTAGATAAGATTGTTAACCAGCTCACATGTCTAGATTTATTTGTGCTACTCCTGTTGGTTATCGAACTAAATCAAACTTTTTTTTAAAAAAATAATTAATTAATTAATTTATGGCTGTGTTGGGTCTTCGTTTCTGTGCGAGGGCTGTCTTCTAGTTGTGGCAAGCGGAGGCCACTCTTCATCGCGGTGCGCGGGCCTCTCACTATCGCGGCCTCTCTTGTTGCGGAGCACAGGCCAGATGCGCAGGCTCAGCAATTGTGGCTCACGGGCCCAGCTGCTCCACGGCACGTGGGATCCTCCCAGACCAGGGCTCGAACCCGTGTCCCCTGCACTGGCAGGCAGATTCTCAACCACTGCGCCACCAGGGAAGCCCTAAATCAAACTTCTTCATCAGGTCAGGTGATAATGTTCTGCAACAAAATCCAGAACCTAACTGACATCTTTTCAGGCACGGAGAAAACAGCTTCTGCCCAAATAGTAAAGACTGACTGGCAAAGAGAGCAGTATAAAACGGTAGCCGTGTGCTCTCTCCTGGATGATGCTTCTAGAGAAGCTCTCTGAGTCTGGTTATTCAAAGAGGAGGTTGATGGCCAGATATTAGGCCATAAGGGCCACAAAAGGTAGCCCCATTAGGGTCTGCATGTTAACAAGTGCTATGATTAATGAAAGTGTTATCCCCTCTGCTTCTCCCTGTGAATATGGAGATGAATAGGTGAGCCCTTCTAACTTGTATTGCGAACTCTCAACTTTCAACAACAAAGACCAGGTCCCAATATCCCCAGTAGGGACCAGAGGTTGTATCCCAGGGTCAGAGTTCAATGGGGAGGTAGGGAAGAATTATATCTCTGGGCCTTTTGGATACTAGCGCAGAGGCGACTGTGACGCACAAACCCCATCACCAGAATGAGGGGAAAACAAATAATGTCTCTGATTTTGGGTCTGAGGTCACTACCAGTTGGACCCTTACCTAGACCCACTGTGGATGGGTCTCTTTGGCCACCTCCAAACTCCAAATAAAACCTTTTTATGGCATTCACTACTGAATGTACTACCAATATAGATGTACTGTCTAAGTGAACACCTGCTCACATTTGCCCACAAGCCCTGAAGAAAACTGCTCCAGTTAACACCATTTTAGTGGGGCATATGGAAGACCACAAACCTCCCTGACTAGCAGCCCCTAGTGCTGTTGTTTATCAAAAAGAGTAGCAACTGCCTAGAGTGAAAAAGAAAAAAGCAGTGCCTTCATTGCTGAGTTTAAGAACAACAAAGTTCTTCATGAGACTAATTCTCCACTCAATAGCCCTATCTGACCTGTGCACATGGCCTTAGGAGCATGGAGTCTCAAGGGATTATCGGCAGCTCAACACTGTAGTAAAACTCTAAGCACTGGCAGTACCTGACTTTGAAACTGTCACAGAGGCTACTGCCCAAGATAAAGAAACTTGGTGTACAACAAATGACACCACTGTCCACGTGGATAATCCAGGATCAGTTTAATTTTATGTGGAATGGGTTGCAATATACCACTAACATCCTTCCACAAGTCTACCTAAATTCCCCTACTATTTGTCATCAGATATGATAAGACCTAGAAAAAGTCTGGCTACTGGAAGGAACACTAGCCTTGCACAATACTGAAGATGTCTTCCTGGTGGTCCCAGACAAGGTCATTACCCAATAAGGACTGGTCACTCTGCAGCCTCACATGGGGCAACATGACTGAGCCATTAACACAGACAAGGTACCAGGATCTATCATCCAAGTGAAATTCCTAGGCATGATCTGGAAAGGGTGACAACATCCTATTCCAGAGGAGATGATTGCCAATATTTGATCCTCTCAACTCCCCCAAATAAAAAAGAAGATCCAGCAATTGGTCGTACTTTCCTGGTACTGGCACTTTCCACGCAGGGAACTTGATGGCACCTATCTATGAGGTTACCAAGAAGACCTTGCCCTGTGTGGGGCCCGATTAACAGAATACCCTGGTGCGGGGGCGGGAGTCTCTAGCAAGCCTCCCAGGCTGCCCTTCCCCTAAGCCTCTCTGATTCCTATTTGCTGTTTTAGCTACAGATCTCAAAAACTTCTCGGTTTGTCAGTTGGAGCCTATGGCAGAATGGCCCTGATACTGGTCAGAAGTGCCCACTGGGCATAATTTCCTGGAACCTGTAATCTCCCAGAATCATCTAAAAGGCACACACACTTTGAGATACTATTGGACAGTTATTGGTCCTTGGTGGATACTGAGTGCATGTCCTATGGCTGTTAAAATAATCTTATGACTAGAAATTCCAATCTGAAGGTATTAACACTTTTGATTTTGTTCTCTAGTTATCTTAGGGCATTCAGTTTAGGTCATTTATTTTTACTTCTATAAAATATACACTCAAATACATATTCATGAACCAAAGAAAAAAGACCTTCTGATGAGTTTAAAATAATTTAAAGTTACCCATAATTATTATACTTACTATGACTCCTCTCCTTTCTGTAAGGTATTTGTTTCTCTACTTGCATTTGGGGTTTTGACACTGAATCTTGATTTACAAGCATAAGATTTTCACCCAGTACTCCAATATGACCTACGTAAAGAGATCCATTTAGTCCACTAAATGGGAAAACAGATCCATTGTGAAATCTCTAGATTTCAAATTTATAGCAAGTGTACAGTAGCATTTTCTCTCATTTTTAAAGTTATCAATGAATTGCCATAAATGTTAGGTCTTACATGAAAATAAGAAAAGTTTTAATGGGTGCTACTGAAACTGTCTCGTTATTTCATAGATATTTTGAGGAATCAAATATATTTCATACTAATCTCTACTTTTGGGGTATGTATACATTACGTAAATATACAATATTAGATGAAACAATAAAAATACATATGTACAAGGTTATTCATTACAGTATTATTTGTAATTGCAAAATATTTTAAACCACCTAAATGTTCAAGAATAGGATACTGGTTGAATAAACCAAGGTGTATACAATAAATTATGGTATAGTATAAACTATGGTATATAATGTGGTACTATTTTACATATTTATGTAAAAATTTTAAAAAGATTTTTATAAACTACAGGGAGGAATTTCTAGGAGGTAATGTTAAGTGGAAAAAAAATTTTAAAGGGTATCTAGTAGGCTAACTTTTGGTTCAGAAAGCAGTAATTGGAAGAAATGAGAAAAAGAGAGATATTAACTTTACAAGATGAAGCACAGAAAAGATAAGCAAAAAAATCATGTAGTTGGTTACCTGCCAGAAGACAGGGTGGGAGAGAGGACTGGGGAATGCATGGGAAGGACTGGGGAAGAAATGACGCTCTTAAGTATACCTTTGGTATATTATTTACTTCTGGAAGTAGGTCAATGTTCCATACATTCCAAAAATAAAACGAAATCAACAAGGATAAGAAGAGGAAATGAAAAAACATAATGAAATGAACCTACTGAAGGGTTAAAAAAAAAGCTGATTCAAATTAGTCATAAATAGTGTTTGAAACATACCCTCAGTCTTGGGCAAGAGTATGGGGGACAGACAGAAAGCAACTCACTAAATCTTCCTAGTAGGCTTTTTTTTAGTGGTATGTGCTAAGTAATTCTGTAACAAGGGTTGAAGCATTGTAGGGTTGAGCAAATACATAAATCTGCTGATGTTTTAAGAGTCAGGATTAACACCCTGGAAGAAAGGACATACACATATGAAATGGAGGAAGGCAAGGAGGAGACCTGAAGGACTAGAACTGAAGGTGTTTGAGAGTCCTCATGATTTCTAAAATATATGTGTACATAACATATGCATATATAGGTGCACATGCACATGCATGTGTGTATGAATATATGTACATGTGTGTAAAAACTAAGGAGTGTGGGGGATTAACCAAGATGGCGGAGTAGAAGGACGTGCTCTCACTCCCTCTTGTGAGAGCACCAGAATCACAACTGGCTGCTGGACAATCATTGACAGGAAGACCCTGGACTTCACCAAGGAGGATACCCCACGTCCAAGGACAGAGGAGAAGCCACAGTGAGATGGTAGGAGGGGCGCAATCAGAGTAAAATCAAATCCCATAACTGCTAGGTGGGTGACTCACAGACTGGCGAACACTTATACCACAGAAGTCCACCCACTGGAGTGAAGGTTCTGAGCCCCACGTCAGGCTTCCCAACCTGGGGGTCCAGAAACGGGAGGAGGAATTCCTAGAGAATCAGACTTTGAAGCCTAGTGGGAATTGACTGCAGGACTTCTACAGGCCTGGGGGAAACAGAGACTCCACTCTTGGAGGGCACACAAAAAGTAGTGTGCACATCGGGACCCAGGGGAAGGAGCAGTGACCCCACAGGAGACTGAACCTGACCTACCTGCTAGTGTTGGAGGGTCTCCTGCAGAGGTGGGGGCGGGGGGACTGTGGCTCACCGTGGGGACAAGGACACTGGCAGCAGAAGTTCTGGGAAGTACTCCTTGGCGTGAGCCCTCCCAGAGTCTGTCATTAGCCCCACCAAAGAGCCCAGGTAGGCTCCAGTGTTGGGTTGCCTCAGGCCAAACAACCAACAGGGAGGGAACCCAGCCCCACCCATCAACAGTCAAGTGGATTAAGGTTTTACTGAGCTCTGCCCACCAGAGCAACAGTCAGCTCTACCCACCACCAGTCCCTCCCATCAAGCCTCTTAGATAGCCTCATCCACCAGAGGGCAGAGAGCAGAAGCAAGAAGAACTACAATCCTGCAGCCTGTGGAACAAAAACCACAGTTACAGAAAGATAGACAAGATGAAAAGGCAGAGGGCTATGTACCAGATGAAGGAACAAGAAAAAACCCCTGAAAAACAACTAAATGAAGTGGAGATAGGCAACCTTCCAGAAAAAGAATTCAGAATAATGATAGTGAAGATGATCCAGGACCTCGGAATAAGAATGGAGGCAAAGATTGAGAAGATGCAAGAAATGATTAACAAAGACCTAGAAGAATTAAAGAACAAACAAACAGAGATGACCAATACAATAACTGAAATGAAAACTACACTAGAAGGAATCAATAGCAGAATAACTGAGGCAGAAGAACGGATAACTGACCTGGAAGACAGAATGGTGGAATTCACTGCTGTGGAACAGAATAAAGAAAAAAGAATGAAAAGAAATGAAGACAGCCTAAGAGACCTCTGGGACAACATTAAACGCAACAACATTCACATTATAGGGGTCCCAGAAGGAGAAGAGAGAGAGAAAGGACCAGAGAAAATATTTGAAGAGATTATAGTCGAAAACTTCCCTAACATGGGAAAGGAAATAGCCACCCAAATCCAGGAAGTGCAGAGAGTCCCATAAAGGATAAACCCAAGGAGAAACACACAGAGACACATAGTAATCAAATTGGCAAAAATCAAAGACAAAGAAAAATTATTGAAAGCAGCAAGGGAAAAATGACAAATAACATACAAGGGAACTCCCATAAGGTTAACAGCTGATTTCTCAGCAGAAACTCTACAAGCCAGAAGGGAGTGGCATGATATACTTAAAGTGATGAAAGGGAAGAACCTACAACCAAGATTACTCTACCCGGCAAGGATCTCATTTAGATTTGATGGAGAAATCAAAAGCTTTACAGACAAGCAAAAGCTACGAGAATTCAGCACCACCAAACCAGCTCTACAACAAATGCTAAAGGAACTTCTCTAAGTGGGAAACACAAGAGAAGAAAAGGACCTACAAAAACAAACCCAAAACAATTAAGAAAATGGTCATAGGAACATACATATCGATAATTACCTTAAACGTGAATGGATTAAATGCCCCAACCAAAAGACATAGACTGGCTGAATGGATACAAAAACAAGAACCATATATATGCTGTCTACAAGAGACCCACTTCAGACCTAGGGACACATACAGACTGAAAGTGAGGGGATGGAAAAAGATATTCCATACAAATGGAAATCAAAAGAAAGCTGGAGTAGCTATACTCATATCAGATAAAATAGACTTTAAAATAAAGAATGTTACAAGAGACAAGGAAGGACACTACATAATGATCAAGGGATCAATCCAAGAAGAAGATATAACAATTATAAATATATGTGCACCCAACATAGGAGCACCTCAATACATAAGGCAACTGCTAACAGCTATAAAAGAGGAAATCGACAGTAACACAATAATAGTGGGGGACTTTAACACCTCACTTACACCAATGGACAGATCATCCAAAATGAAAATAAATAAGGAAACAGAAGCTTTAAATGACACAATAGACCAGTTAGATTTAATTGATATATATAGGACATTCCATCCAAAAACAGCAGATTACACGTTCTTCTCAAGTGCGCACGGAACATTCTCCAGGATAGATCACATCTTGGGTCACAAATCAAGCCTCAGTAAATTTAAGAAAATTGAAATCATATCAAGCATCTTTTCTGACCACAACGCTATGAGATTAGAAATGAATTACAGGGAAAAGAACGTAAAAAAGACAAATACATGGAGGCTAAACAATACGTTACTAAATAACCAAGAGATCACTGAAGAAATCAAAGAGGAAATAAAAAAATACCTAGAGACAAATGACAATGAAAACACGACGACCCAAAACCTATGGGATGCAGCAAAAGCAGTTCTAAAGGGAAGTTTATAGCTATACAAGCCTACCTCAAGAAACAAGAAAAATCTCAAATAAACAATCTAACCTTACACCTAAAGAAACTAGAGAAAGAAGAACAAACAAAACCCAAAGTTAGCAGAAGGAAAGAAATCATAAAGATCAGAGCAGAAATAAATGAAATAGAAACAAAGAAAACAATAGCAAAGATCAATAAAACTAAAAGTTGGTTCTTTGAGAAGATAAACAAAATTGATAAGCCATTAGCCAGACTCATCAAGAAAAAGAGGGACAGGACTCAAATCAATAAAATCAGAAATGAAAAAGGAGAAGTTACAACAGACACCGCAGAAATACAAAGCATCCTAAGAGACTACTACAAGCAACTTTATGCCAATAAAATGGACAACCTGGAAGAAATGGACAAATTTTTAGAAAGGTATAACCTTCCAAGACTGAACCAGGAAGAAACAGAAAATATGAACAGACCAATCACAAGTAATGAAATTGAAACTGTGATTAAAAATCTTCCAACAGGGCTTCCCTGGTGGCGCAGTGGTTGAGAATCTGCCTGCCAATGCAGGGGACACGGGTTCGAGCCCTGGTCTGGGAAGATCCCACAGGCCGCGGAGCGACTGGGCCCGTGAGCCACAATTGCTGAGCCTGCGCGTCTGGAGCCTGTGCTCCGCATGCAACAAGAGAGGCCGCGATAGTTAGAGGCCCGCATACTGCGATGAAGAGTGGTCCCCGCTTGCCACAACTAGAGAAAGCCCTCGCACAGAAACGAAGACCCAACACAGCCATAAATAATTAAATAATTAAAAAAAAAATTCTTCCAACAAACAAAAGTCCAGGACCAGATGGCTTCACAGGTGAATTCTATCAAACATTTAGAGAAGAGCTAACACCTATCCTTCTCAAACTCTTCCAAAAAATTGCAGAGGAAGGAACACTCCCAAACTCATTCTGTGAGGCCACCATCACCCTGATACCAAAACCAGACAAAGACACTACAAAAAAAGAAAATTACAGACCAATATCACTGATGAATATAGATGCAAAAATCCTCAACAAAATACTAGCAAACAGAATCCAACAACACATTAAAAGGATCATACACCACGATCAAGAGGGATTTATCCCAGGGATGCAAGGATTCTTCAATATATGCAAATCAATCAATGTGATACACCATATTAACAAATTGAAGAATAAAAACGATATGATCATCTCAATAGATGCAGAAAAAGCTTTTGACAAAATTCAACACCCATTTCTGATAAAAACTCTCCAGAAAGTGGGCATAGAGGGAACCTACCTCAACATAATAAAGGCCATATATGACAAACCCACAGCAAACATCATTCTCAATGGTGAAAAACTGAAAGCATTTCCTCTAAGATCAGGAACGAGACAAGGATGTCCACTCTCACCACTATTATTCAACATAGTTCTGGAAGTCCTAGCCACAGCAATCAGAGAAGAAAAAGAAATAAAAGGAATACAAATTGGAAAAGAAGAAGTAAAACTGTCACTGTTTGCGGATGACATGATACTATACATAGAGAATCCTAAAACTGCCACCAGAAAACTGCTAGAGCTAATTAATGAATATGGTAAAGTTGCAGGATACAAAATTAATGCACAGAAATCTCTTGCATTCTTATACACTAATGATGAAAAATCTGAAAGAGAAATTATGGAAACACTCCCATTTACCACTGCAACAAAAAGAATAAAATACCTAGGAATAAACCTACCTAGGGAGACAAAAGACCTGTATGCAGAAAACTATAAGACACTGATGAAAGAAATTAAAGATGATACCAACAGATGGAGAGATATACCATGTTCTTGGATTGGAAGAATCAACATTGTGAAAATGAGTATACTACCCAAAGCAATATACAGATTCAATGCAATCCCTATCAAATTGCCAATGGCATTTTATACGGAGCTAGAACAAATCATCTTAAAATTTCTATGGAGTCACAAAAGACCCCGAATAGCCAAAGCAGTCTTGAGGCAAAAAAATGGAGCTGGAGGAATCAGACTCCCTGACTTCAGACTATACTACAAAGCTACAGTAATCAAGACAATATGGTACTGGCACAAAAACAGAAACATATATCAATGGAACAAGATAGAAAGCCCAGAGATTAACCCACGCACCTATGGCCAACTAATCTATGACAAAGGAGGCAAAGATATACAATGGAGAAAAGACAGTCTCTTCAATAAGTGGTGCTGGGAAAACTGGACAGCTACATGTAAAAGAATGAAATTAGAATACTCCCTAACACTATACACAAAAATAAACTCAAAATGGATTAGAGACCTAAATATAAGACTGGACACTATAAAACTCTTAGAGGAAAACATAGGAAGAACACTCTTTGACATAAATCACAGCAAGATCTTTTTTGATCCACCTCCTAGAGTAATGGAAATAAAAACAAAAATAAACAAATGGGACCTAATGAAACTTCAAAGCTTTTGCACAGCAAAGGAAACCATAAACAAGACGAAAAGACAACCCTCAGAATGGGAGAAAATATTTGCAAACGAATCAACGGACAAAGGATTAATCTCCAAAATATATAAACAGCTCATTCAGCTCAATATCAAAGAAACAAACACCCCAATCCAAAAATGGGCAGAAGACCTAAATAGACATTTCTCCAAAGAAGACATACAGACGGCCACGAAGCACATGAAAAGATGCTCAACATCACTAATTATTAGAGAAATGCAAATCAAAACTACAATGATGTATCACCTCACTCCTGTTAGAATGGGCATCATCAGAAAATCTACAAACAACAAATGCTGGAGAGGGTGTGGAGAAAAGGGAACCCTCTTGCACTGTTGGTGGGAATGTAAATTGATACAGCCACTATGGAGAACAATATGGAGGGTCCTTAAAAAACTAAAAATAGAATTACCATATGACCCAGCAATCCCACTACTGGGCATATACCCAGAGAAAACCGTAATTCAAAAAGACACATGCACCCAAATGTTCATTGCAGCACTATTTACAATAGCCAGGTCATGGAAGCAACCTAAATGCCCATCAACAGACGAATGGATAAAGAAGTTGTGGTACATATATACAATGGAATATTACTCAGCCATAAAAAGGAACGAAATTGAGTCATTTGTTGAGAAGTGGATGGATCTAGAGACCGTCATACAGAGTGAAGTAAGTCAGAAAGAGAAAAACAAATATCGTATATTAATGCATGTATGTGGAACCTAGAAAAATGGTATAGATGAGCCGGTTTGCAGGGCAGAAGTTGAGACACAGATGTAGAGAATGGACATATGGACACCAAGGGGGGAAAACTGCGGTGGGGTTGGGGATGGTGGTGTGCTGAATTGGGCGATTGGGATTGACACGTATACACTGATGTGTATAAAATTGATGCCTAATAAGAACCTGCAGTATAAACAAACAAACAAACAAAACAACTAATACTAAACTTTCATTGGGTTATTTGTATGGAAATATGTTAATATAAATGTTTCAGACATTACATGAAATTTCTAAAAATCTTATATGTTCTGGTATAATGTTATAAGTAATAATCCTAGTTATTACTTTAAAATGTATATCTCAGAAATAACTAATTTTCTTGTCAACTGCATTATTATGAACTTTCATCAAATCTTTAACTGTGGTCATTTTTAAGTCTTTTGTCATTTACAGACAGTTCTGGGTGTACTCTGATGCTTTTGCAAATATGTTCCTATAAAAGGGTTTCATCTTCAAGAAATTCATGGAAAAGACTCTGACAAGTACAGGTTTCTGGTAACTGACTGTACTGCTGAACTGAATGAATAAGCATTTTCAGAACTCTAATGAAAAACTGATGAACTCAAAAAAGTGCTAACAAAAGATCAAGATGAAAAAAAAAAATTTAATTACATGGGACTGAGTGAACTGATGAGGATGAGTATAATTTTTGTGACTTTCTGTCTGAATTAAAAAAAAAAAATCCCACAAGGACTCAGAGGCAAAGAATATACAAATCAATTTTCACTGCAAAGTAAAGGAGCTGTTACAGTGGAGGATTACTGGACTGAATGTCAATATTATGACATAGTATGAGTGTTTCAGGTTTGGTAATTGCAATCATTGTTGCTTTTGTTGTGGTCATCAATGTACAATGCTTGGTGTCAGTCTATTTATCTCTTGTAAAAATAAAATACAGTGTGTGTGTGTGAAAAAAAAAAACAAAAAAAAACAAAACTAAGGAGTGTGGATCCAAGTAAAAATCCTATGTGTCATCTTACCTGGCAGTTA
Organism: Eschrichtius robustus; assembly: GCF_028021215.1. Classification (NCBI taxonomy): domain Eukaryota; kingdom Metazoa; phylum Chordata; class Mammalia; order Artiodactyla; family Eschrichtiidae; genus Eschrichtius; species Eschrichtius robustus. Next base: position 184,294,160 of record NC_090824.1, read on the forward strand.
CCATGGGAGAAAGCTTCCTACCCACACTAGACCGACTGCACAGCCAGTATATTCATGGGTTCAGGCCCCTCCAGGCCAACCACAGTCTTACACAGCCCCAGTTAAGGGCTCAAATGAGGCACTGTACTGTTCAGGTGACTCTGCTTTGACAACCTTATTGGGGAGCCTTGAAGACAATTTTCTCCTATCTGACTCAGTTTTCACTACTTTTCCACTCCTAGCCCTTCCTGCATTCCCTACCTCCTGGGTCCATAAAATGGCAAGAGCCTTTAGTTTAGGGCTCCTTTGGCAATGAAACCAACCATTTCTGATAAAACATCTCTTACCTGGGGCCTTCAGTGGGGAAAAATGGAATAATAAAGCTGGGACCTTTCCTGTTTAGACTTGTACTTATGCTATCACAGTAATCAAATAAAGGTGTAATTGTTACTTTCAGTTTGGCTTGTTATAATTGACCAACTCAACAACTGGCAGTGCTTTCTCTGACAAATTGGTGCAGTGAGCAGGGTGGATAGTACAGGCACACCTTGGAGATGTCACGGGTTCAGTTCCAGACCCCCGCAACAAAGCGAATATTGCAATAAAGTGAGTCATATGAATTTTTTTGTTTCCCAGTGCATATATAAAAGCTATGTTTACATGATACAGTAGTCTATTAATTGTGCAATAGCATTATGTCTAAAAAAAACAATGTACGTATCTTATTTTAAAAATACTTTATTGCTACAAAATGCTAGCCATCATCTGAGCCTTCAGCTACTCCTGATCTTTTTGCTGGTGGAGGGTCTTGCCTCGATGTTGATGGCTGCTGGCTGATCAGGGTGGTGGTTGCTGAAGGCTGGGGTGGCTGTGGCAATTTCTTAAAATAAGACCACAGTGAAGTATGGCTCATTGGTTGACTCTTCTTTTCATGAATGATTTCTCTGTAGCATGCAATGCTGTTTGACAGCATGCAGAACTTCTTTCAAACTTGGAGTCAATCCTCTCAAAACCTGCTGCTGCTTTATCAACTAAGTTCATATAATATTCTAAATCCCTTGTTGTCATTCCAACAATCTTCACATCATCTTCACCAGGAGTAGATTCCATCTCAAGAAACCACTTTCTTTGCTCAACCATAAGAAGCAACTCTTCATTCATTAAAATCTTGTCATGAGATTTTAGCAATTCAGTTGCATCTTCAGTCTCTACTTCTAATTCTAGTTTTCTTGCTATTTCCACCACATCTGTAGTTACTTCCTCCACTGAAGTCTTGAATTCTTCAAAGTCATCCATGAGGGCTGGAATCAACTCCTTCCAAACTTCTCTTAATGTTGACATTTTGACCTCTTCCCAAGAATCATGAATGTTCTTAATGGAATCTAGAGTGGTGAATCCTTTCCAGAAGGTTTTCAATTTACTTTGCCCAGATCCATCAGAGGAATCACTATCTATGGCAGCTATAACTTTACAAAATGTACTTCTTAAATAATAAGAGTTGAAAATCGAAATTACTCCTTGATCCATGGGCTGCAGGATGGATGTTGTGTTAGCAGGCATGAAAACATTAATCCTGTTGTACAGGTCCAGAAGAGCTCTTGGGTGACCAGGTGCATTATCAGTGAGCAGTAATATTTTGAAAGAAAACTTTTTTTCTAAGCAGTAGGTCTCAACAGTGGGCTTAAAATATGCAGTAAACCATTTTGCAAACAGATGTGCTATTATCTGGACTTTGTTGTCCATTTACAGATCACAGGCAGAGTAGATTTAGCATAATTCTTAAGGGCCTTAGGATTTTCAGAATGATAAATGAGCATTGGCTTCAACTCCAAGTTACCAGCTGCATTAGCCCCTAACAAGAGTCAGCCTGTACTTTGAAGTTTTGAAGACAGGCATTGACTTCTCCTCTCTAACTCTGAAAGTCCTAGATGGCATCTTCTTCCAATAGGGGGCCGTTTCATCTACATTGAAAATCTGATGTTTAGTGTAGCCACCTTCATTAATTATCTTAGCTAGATCTCCTGGGTAACTTGCTGCAGCTTCTACGTCAGCACTTGCTGCTTCCCCTTGCACTTTTGTGTTATGGAGATGGCTTCTTTCCTTAAACATCATGAGCCAACTTCTGCTAGCTTCAAACTTTTCTTCTGTAGCTTCCTCACCTCTCTCGGCCTTCACAGAATTGACGAGAGTTAGGGCCTTGCTCTGGATTAGGCTTTCGCTTAAGCAAATGTTGTAGCTGGTTTCATCTTCTGTCCAGAACACTGAAATTTTATCCGTATCGGCAATAAGGCTGTCTCGCTTTCCTATCATTTGTGTGTTCACTGGAGTAGCACTTTTAGTTTCCTTCAAGAACTTTTCCTTTGCATTCACAACTTGGCTATAGTTTGGAGCAAGAGGTCTAGCTTTTGGCCTATCTCGGCTTTCAACATGCCCTCCTCAGCGTAATCATTTCTAGCTTTTGATTTAAACTAACATGCAACTCCTCCTTTCAGTTGAACATACAGAGGCCATTGTAGGGTTATTAATTGGCCTAATTTCAATATTGTTCTGTCTGAGGAAATAGGGAGGCTGGAGGAGAGGGAGAGAGACGGTGGAGCAGTCAGAACACACATAACGTTTATCGATTAAGTTTGCCATCTATATGCGTGTGGTTCGTGGTGTCCCAAAACAACTACAATAATAACATCAAAGGTCACTGATCACAGATCACCATAACAAATATAATAATAATGAAAAAGTTTGAATATTGTAAGAATTACCAAAATGTGACACAGAGACATGAGGTGAGCAAACGCTTTTGGAAAAATGGCACCGATAGACTTGCTTGATGCAAGGTTGCCACAATCCTTCAATTTGTAAAAAATGCAGTATCTGCGAAATGCAGTAAAATGAGGTGTGCCTGTAAAGCACAGTGCCTTTCTAGGAAAGCAAAACTCTGAAGATCCCATGGGGCACTTTTGAGAGGTGTTAGAGAGGTCCATCAGACACTCTCAAGTGATACTAGTGGATCACATGCAACAGCCTGAGAGTTCCATGGGTGCTTTATCAGTCATGCTAATGTGTCTCAAAAAGTACTAGTGTACCCTGGGGTTTCTTTGGGGAGGGCTAGTGACTTTTTACATAAGCTTTTCAGGTATAAGAGGGAACAGCGGTCCTTCCCTTTAGTTTCCACCCCCTTGCCCAAACTTCACTCAACTCCATGAGTCAAATTACAGATCCAAAGGAGACACTCATAGGAAAGCTAGGGAAGCAATTTGCTAGCTACTGATGGGAACAAAATTCGTTCCTCCAGTGATGGGAACAAAATTTGTCAGAGACCCTGAATTGCATCCCAATACTACTGTTAACTGTAAGCATGTCCCTGGCACCAAAAGACAGCCTAAAACAAGTGAATTTTTGTTGGGACTTATGCCTAAAATGTAAAATAATGAAGAGCCTTTTGGGATCACTTCACCCCAGCAATCTGAAGCTCTCAGAGACTTGGGTAGTTTGCCTCCAAGATGGAGGAGGCAATCTTGTTTTACTTAGTAAGTAAGAGAATGGTACCTCTGGTATGTGACCCCCACTTTCAGAGTACAAAACAGCAGCTACTTTGCCTAAAGAAGAAGATGGCACTGGGATGAAAGGATACAAGCACTCAAGATCATTTACATCCTCAGCTGGGTATTATTTGGGTTCTGAGAGATTTGACCCGTGCACCATGAGTTCCTTGCCACTAAACGGCATGGCTGAATTATACTTCCAGTGGATACAGTTTCCTTGTGAGCCACCCTAGTGGTGTCTTAGATGTACAAATGTGGGGTGAGAACAATAGATGATGAGACTGTCAACAAGGCTCAGATTTCCAGGTTTGTTCATGTTAACTTCTTCTGGTTATTGAGCCCAATTAAACCTCCTCACAAGGCCACATTGATCATTCTGTGACAATCCAGATCTTCACTGACAACTCACTGAGTTAAAAAAATGTGGCTACTGCCCAGAAGGCAAAGACCGACCAGTAGAAAGAGCAATGTAAAAATAGTAAGCCTGTTCTCCCTCTTAGACCATTTGGGCTAGATCCTTCCCAAAGAGATCTCTGGATCTAGGTTACTCAACAAAAGCTTCCCAGAGAGGAGACTGATGGACTTTCCCACCAAGAACTTATGGTCACAGAGTGAGTGGGCCATGGGATCCACTAGGCTGCTCCACTAGAGTCTGCAAGGCCATGGCCTTACGATTAATACAAGTGCTATTCCCTCTGCTCCTCCCAGTGAACCTGGGGGTAAGGGTGGGGAATTAAAAACCCCTATTAACTTTTAACCAAGTTTTTCAGCTTTTAAAAATAAATAAGACTAGCGGTTGGGCCAAGGTTTCTATGTCTCTAGTGGGGAACAATGGTCCTATATCAGGTTAAGAGTTCAATGGGGAGCTAGGGGAGAACTGCATTTATTGGGTCTCCTGGATACTGGTGCATAGTTAACTGTGCCCTCCACAATCCCTGACACTACAATGAGGGGGTTATAGGTTAAATTGTTCCCACTTCCCCTCTACCAAGAGGGAATTCTTATCCCACAGTACCTTAGAATGTGACCTCTTTAGAAATAGGGTCTTTACAGAGGTAATCAAGTTAAAATGAGGTTATTAGAGTGGGTCCTAGTCCTTATAAAAATGGGAAATCTGAGCACAGAGACAGGCAAACATATGGGGAGAGCACCTTGTGAAGATGAAGGCATAGATCAGGGTGATGAATCTACAAGCCAAGAATGTCAAATATTGCCAGAAAACCACCAGAACATAGGACAGAGGCAAAAAACAGTTTTTTGCTCGAGTCCTCAGAAGAAAACAACCCTACCAATATCTAATACCAGACTTCTGCCATCCTGATTGTAGGACAATATTTTTTTAAGCCATTCAGTTTGTGGTCCTTTGTTATAGCAGTCCAAGCAAACTCATATAGATTTCTGGTACTGGGAAGTGGGCTACTGCTGTAAAAAAATATTTCAAAATGTTGAAGCCAAAGAACACCAAATATTGCCAGCAAACCACCAAAAGCTAGAACAGAAGTATTGAACAGATTATCAATAACAATCCCTCAGAAGTAACCATCCCTGCTGACACCCTGATATCAGACTTCTAGCCTCCAGAACTCTGAGACAATAAATTTCTGTGTTTTAAGTCAATGAGTTTGTGGTACTTTGTTATAGCAGTGCTAGGAATCTAATACAAAGAAGAAACAAACAATGCTCTCTGGTTTTGAGTCTCAGTCCAACACCACCAGAACCTTTATCAGGTACAACTATAAGTGGGCCCCACTGGACAATTACAATTGTTATGGCCACCACTGTAATGGCTCCCACTATTGAATATATATTGGTACAGATGTACTGTCTAAGTGTATCCCTGCTTGAATTCACTCCAAAGTCCTGAAGGTAGTTGCTGCAGTTAGGGACATTTTATGGCATGTGGGGACCATAAACCTACCCTCCTAACACTGTGCAGTTCTACTGTTTACCAGTAAAGTATCAATGGACTAGCAGAGAAAAGATACAGCTATCCTAACTGCTGAGCTTAATGGAGCCACAGTTTTCTGAGACTAATTCTCCATTCAGTAGCCCTGTTTGACTTGTGCGCCTGGCCTCAGTCGTGTAGAGACTCAACTGATCGTGGCTCAGTGCTGTAGTGCAGCCCTGGGCACTGGCACTAACTGACTTTGGGACCGTCACAGAGGCTGCTGCCCAAGATGAAGAAGCTTGGTGAGCTGCAACTGACACCTCAAACTCCCTCTTCAGTATCACTGTCCACACAGATGATCAGAATAGGCATAGATACAGGAATAGGTATAGGTATACATATAAAAACTGGGGAGAGTCTGACTCCAGGCCAAAATTCTATGTGTGATCTTTCAGGCTCAATCATGGACAATTACAGAGGCCTTCTCTGGCAGCTGTCATGCGGAAAAACTTCACACCGCGCACTATATTTGAGGCAGAGCCAGTGCACTGCAGGCGTTGGAGGTAGCTGCAGTCGTGGACTAAGACCCATCCGGACTGGCATATCTGCATTCTAGCTCAAGTGTATCCACTGGGAAAACTCCTTACGAGGCAGAGGAGACCTCAGGTGAGGCATTATACTGTTCAGCACTTCTGCCTAGACCATCTTACTGGGTGGCCTTAAAAACTCTTTCTCCATTCTGGTTCAACATTTTTTCATTCTAAGCCCTCTCTCCTCTACTTCCTCATGGCACTTGGGTCCATAAAACATCAAAGGCTTTTGGGGGGACTTCCTCCACAGTAAGATGTTCCTCTCATCTGCTCTGATGCACATGACCCACCTCTGGGCCATTCTGTGGGGAAAAGTAAACATTGGTGGAGCTAGAGCCCTTTCCTGTTTAGGCTCTTGCTTATACTATCTCAGTAAATAAATAAATACTTAATTGTTACTTTCAGTTAGTCTTAATTGACCAACTAAAAACTGGCAGCTCATTTTTTGACAAACTGACACACTGAGCAGGTGGTCAATGAAGCACAATGCTCTTCTAGAAAAGCAAAATACTGAAACTTTTACTGGGCAATTTTGGGAGATATGAAAAAAGTCTTTGGGGTGCTCTGACGTAGTACTAGTGGATTACTTGCATGAGTCCAACAGGGCTCATTATCAGCTATGCCAGTGATTCTCAGACAGTGACAGTGGATGCCACAAAGCACTCTTGGAGAGTTCTAATGGATTGTTTACGTAAGATTTTCAGTTCTCAGGGGAATGGTCCTTCCCTTGAGCTCCCGACTCCCTGGCCGAGTTCCCATAGTAAGTCAAATTAGAGAACCAACAGAGGGACTCTAAAAAAGCTAGGGAAGCAATTCCCTAGATGCTGATTATTGTTCTCTGATGATGGATCCAACAACCAGAGACTCTGTGAGTTGAACTGTATCCAATGACTACTGTTATCTCCAAGCACATTCCTGGTGCCAAAAGAGAGCCCAGAACACAGCAGTTATTAAAACTTGTCCCTTTAATTAAAAATAATGTAGAGCCCTTTGGAATCATTTTTTTTTTAAATTTTATTTATTTATTTATTTATTTATTTATTTATTTATTTATTTATTTATGGCTGTGTTGGGTCTTTGTTTCTGTGCGAGGGCTTTCTCTAGTTGCGGCAAGCGGGGGCCACTCTTCATCGCGGTGCGCGGGCCTCTCACTATCGCGGCCTCTCCCATTGCGGAACACAGGCTCCAGACGCGCAGGCTCAGCAATTGTGGCTCACGGGCCTAGTCGCTCCGCGACATGTGGGATCTTCCCAGACCAGGGCTCGAACCCGTGTCCCCTGCATTGGCAGGCAGATTCTCAACCACTGCGCCACCAGGGAAGCCCTGGAATCATTTTATCCAGTGACCTGAAGAGACCTTAGAGCCTTGGGTAGTTTGATTCCTTGATGAAGGAGGTAATCTTATTAAACTTAGTAAGAATGGTGCCTGGTGGTATCCATCAATACAGATCCTTCCCACTTTTACTCAGACCTCTAAGCTTTCATAAATAAACGTGACTAGAGGTTAGACAAGGTCTCTATGTCTCCAGTGGGGAACTGAGGACATATGCTAAGGTCAGAGTTCAAACTGTGGAGGGGAAATACTGCATTTCTTGGGCCTTTTGGATACTGGTGAATAGATTTCTGTGATCTTGACAGTCCCTTATAAAAGGATGAGGGGGAAACAGATAATTCTCTGTAGTTTTAGTCCACCCACCACTAGGACTCTTTTCCAAACCCAACTGTAAGGGAATACCCTTTGGACTACTACAAACCTCCATTATTGTGGTTTCTACCACCGAATATGTTATTGGTAGAAATGTACTTTTTATATCAAGCAGCACTAACCAACCCCCACCATGATAAGATTTAAAGTTAGGGTATTTTAGTGGGGTACGTTAAAGATTATGATCTACCAAACTACTGGCCACTAGCACCTCTGTCTACCAAAAACAAAGTCACAGGCCTTGGTAATAAAAAGGGGCAACTGCCTTCATTGTTGAGCTTTCAAAGGCCAACAAATATTTGTAAACTATTTCTCCATTCAGTAACTCCACCTGGCCTGTGTGCAAGACCTTTGGTGCCCAGACTCTAAATTGATTAGGGTTACACAAAGCGTTAGAACTACCTATGGCACCAGTGGTAGCTGACATTGTGACAGTTATAGAGGTTATCATCCAAGATAAAGAATCCTGGTGTCCTGTGGTTGACATCACAAATGCCCTTCTCAGCATCCCTCTCCATGTGCATGATCAGGATTAGTTTGTTGTACGCAGTATGGGTTGTATTACACCACTAATGTCCTTCCATGAGACTCCCTAAATTCTCTACCTGTAATAATGCATAGCTAAAGACTTGGAAAAAGTCCTGCTCCTTGAGGGAGCACTAACCTTCCACTCTATTGATGAAATCATCCTAGTGGGCTCAGACAAGGGCACTACCCAAAAAGAACTGGATGTCCTGTTCACCTACAAGTATCACATAGCTAGGCTGTTATTAACAACAAGGTACAAGGACCTAAAAATGAAGTAAAATTCCTGGGCATGATCTGTAAGGGGCATAATCCAGGGAAGATGACTGTCATGCTTTAGGCCCTCTCTGTCCCCCCAAGTAAAAACCATCTGAGCAATTGGTGGGACTATACAGATACTGTCACACTCTCACAGGGATCACACAGCACCCAACAATCAGGTTACCATAAAGATGACCACATTTGACTGGGGCACTGATGGACAGGGTCCTCTGGAAGCCATTCAACTGACTAACCCAGATGCCCTTTTTGTGGACCCCTCTGATTTTCATTTGCTGTTTCAGTTAGGACTCTCAGTAACATTTCTCTTTGCCTACTGGAATCTATGGCAGAAGGCCACTACTATACATCAGAGGCATTCAATGGACTTTGGGTCCACAATCTGCCAGAGCTGGCTGAAAATTGCATATCCTTTATGAGACAGTTAGTGCATATCCTTTATGAGACAATTATTGGTCTGTTATTGGCCTTGAGAGCATGACCTTGGTCATGTAATAATCTTAGGACAAGAAATTCCAACCAAAACATAGAATACATTTGCTTTTGTTCTATAGCTTTGTTAGGGTATTCATACTTTATGTCAAAGTTTAAAACTTCTATAAAATATATGTTCAAAGACACATTCATGAACCAAATAAAGTTCTTCTGATGTATTTAATTTAAAACTATATAGAAAAGGACTTGGGATTAGCTCAAGATGGTGGAGCAGGAGGACATGATTTCACGCCCTTCTTACAAAAGCACCAAAATCACAACTAACTGCTGAACAACCATCGACGAAAAAAAGCTGGAACCTACCAAAAAAGATACCCTATATCCAAAGACAAAGAAGAAACCACAACGAGATGGTAGGAGGGGCACAATCACAATAAAATCAAATCCCATACCCGCCATGTGCGTGACCCACAAACTGGAAAACAATTATAAGACAGAAGTTATCTCACAGGAGTAAAAGTTTTGAGCCTTCCCAGCCTGGGGTTACGGCAACAGGAGGAGGAGTCCCCGGAGAATCTGGCTTTGAAGGCCAGCGGGGTTTGATCACAGGACCTCCAAAGGACTGGGGGAAACAGAAACTCCACCCTTGGAGGGCACACACAAACTCTCATGTGCACCAGGACCCAGGTGAAAAAAGCAGTTGACTCCATAAAAGACTGGGCCAGACCTACCTGCTTAGTATTGTGCGATCTCCTGTGGAGGCAGAGGGCAGCTATGGCTCACTGTGGGGACAAAGACACTGGCAGCAGCAGTTCTGGGAAGTACTCATTGGTGTGAGCCTCCCTGCAGAGGCCACCATTAGCCCCACCAAACAGCCTGTAAGCTCCAGTGCTGGGTCACCTCAGGCCAAACAACCAACAGGGTGGGAACACAGCTCCACCCAAAAGCAGACAAGAGGCTTAAAGTATCAATGAGCATGGCCCTGCCCACCAGAGGAACAAGACCGAGCTCCACCCACCACTGGGTAGGAACCAGCTCCTCCCAAAAGGTAGCCTGCACAAGCTTCTTAGACAGCCTCATGCACCAGAGGGCAGACAGCAGCAGCAAAAATTACAATCCTGCAGCCTGTGGAATGGAAACCAGAATCACAGAAAGTCACACAAAATGAGACACCAGAGGAATATGTCCCAGATGAAGGAACAAGATGAAACCCCAGAAGAACAACTAAGTGAAGTAAAGATAGCCAACCTACCAGAAAAAGAATTCAGAATAATGATAGTAAAGATGATCCAAGATCTTGGAAAAAGAATAGAAGTAAGGATCGAGAAGAAGTAAGAAATGTTTAACAAAGACCTAGAAGAACTGAAGAACAATACAATAACCGAAATGAAAAATACAGTAGAAGGAATCAATAGAAGAATGAATGAGGTAGAAGAATGGATAAGTGACCTGGAAGACAGAATGGTAGAAAACACTGCCGTGAAACAGAAAAAAGAAAAAAGAGTGAAAAGAAATAAAGACAATGTAAGAGACCTCTGGGACAACATTAAATGCACCAACATTCACATTTAGGGGTCCCAGAAGGAGAAGAGAGAAAGGACCTGAGAAAATACTTCAAGAGATAATAGCTGAAAACTTCCCTAACATGGGAAAGGAAACAGTCACCCAAGTCCAGGAAGTGCAGAGAGTCCCAGGCAGGATAAACCCAAGGAGAAACATGTTGAGACACATAGTAATCAAATTGACAAAAATTAAAGACCAAGAAAAAATGTTAAAGGCAAGAAGGGAAAAGTGACAAATAACATATAAGGGAACTCCCATAAGGTTATCAGCTGATTTCCCAGCAGAAACTCTGAAGGTAAGAAGGGAGTGACATGATATACTTAAAGTGATGAAAGGGAAGAACCTACAAGAATATGCCACCCAGCAAGGCTCTCAATCAGATTTGAAGGAGAAACCAAAACCTTTACAGAGAAGCAAAGGCTAAGAGAATTCAGCACCACCAGACCAGCTTTGCAACGAATGCTAAAGGAACTTCTTAAGTCGAAAAGACTACAACTAGAAACAAGAAAATTATGGATGGAAAAGCTCACTGGTAAAGGCAAACATACAGTAAAGGTAGGAAATAATCCACACACAAACATGATATCAAGACCAGCAATTATGAGAAGAGGAGAGCACAAATGCAGGATATTGGAAAAGCATTTAAAATTAAAAGACCAGCAACTTAAAACAATCTTGTTTATATATATACTGCTATATCAAAACATCACGGTAACCACAAACCGAAAATATAATAGATACACACACACAAAAAAAGGAATCCAAACACAACACTATAGTCATCAAATCACAAAAGAGAATAAAAGAGGGAGGGAAGAAAAAAGACCTGCAAAAACAAATCCAAAACAAGTAGCAAAAAGGCAATAAGAACATACATATCGATAACTACCTTAAACATAAATGGATTAAATGCTCCAACCAAAAGACATAGACTGGCTGAATAGATACGAACATAAGATCCACATACATGCTGTCTACCAGAAACCCACTTCAGATCTAGGGACACGTACAGACTAAAAGTGAGGGGATGGAAAAAGATATGCCATGCAAATAGAAATCAAAAGAAAGCTGGAATAGCAATACTCCTATCAGACAAAATAGACTTTAAAATAAAGACTGTTTTAAAGCATCAAAGAAGGACACCACAATAAATAAAGAGACAAAGAAGGACACTGCATAATGATCAAGGAATTAATCCAAGAATAAGATATAACAACTGTAAATATATATGCACCCAATATAGGAGCACCTCAATATATAAAGCAAATACTAACAGCCATAAAGGGAGAAATCAACAGCAACACAGTAATAGTGGGGGACTTTTAACACCCCACTTTCATCAATGGACAGCTCATCCAGACAGAAAATTAATAAGGAAATACAGGCCTTAAATGACACATTAGCCAGATGGACTTAATTGATATTTCTAGAGCATTCCATCCAAAAGCAGCAGAATACACATTCTTCTGATGTGCACATAGAACATTCACCAGGACTGAACACATGCTGGGCCACAAAGCGAGCCTTGGTAAACTTAAGAAAACTGAAATCATATCAAGCATCTTTTGTGACCACAGCACTATGAGATTAGAAATAAACTACAAGAAAAAAAAAACTGTAAAAAACACAAACACATGGAGGCTAAAAAATATGCAACTAAACAACCAATGGCTCGCTGAAGAAATCAAAGAGGAAACCAAAAAATGCCTAGAAACAAATAAACATGAAAGCACAATGATCCTATGAGATGCAGTAAAAGCAGTTCTAAGAAGGAATTTTATAGCAATACAATCTTACCTCAGGAAACAAGAAAAATCTCAAATAAACAACCTAAAGATATGCCTAAAGGAACTAGAGAAAGAAAACAAACAGAACCTAAAGTTAGTAGAAGATCAGAGAAGAAATAAATGAAATAGAGATGAAGAAACAACAGAAAAGATCAATGAAACTAAAAGCTGGTTCTTTGAAAAGATAAACAACATTGAAAAACCTTTAGCCAGACTCATCAAGAAAAAAAGGAGAGGACTCAAATCAATAAAATTAGAAATGAAAGAGGAGAAGTTACAACTGACACCACAGAGATACAAAGAATCATAAGAGACTACTACAAGCAACTATATGCCAATAAAATGGACAATCTGGAAGAAATGGACAAATTCTTAGAAACGTACAGTCTCCCATGATTGAACCAGGAAGAAATAGAAAATATGAACAGACCAATCATAAGTACTGAAATTGAAACTGTGATTAAAAAACTCCCAACAAACAAAAGTCCAGGGTCAGATGGCTTCACAAATTCTATCAAACATTTAGAGAAGAGTTAACACCTATCCTGAAACTGTTCCAAAAAACTGCAGAGGAAGGAAAACTCCCAAACTCATTCTATGAGGCCACAATTACTGTGATACCAAAACCAAACAAGGATACCACACAAAAAAGAAAATTATAGGCCAATATCACTGATGAACACAGACACAAAAATCCTCAACAAAATACTAGCAATCTGAATCCAACTATATAGTAAACAGATTGTACACCATGATCAAGCGGGATTTATCCCAGGGATGCAAGGATTTTTCAAGATCCACAAATCAATGAGTGTGATACATCACATCAACAAATTGAAGAATAAAAACCATATGATCATCTCGATAGATGCAGAAAAAGGTTTTAAGAAAATTCAACACCTATTTGTGATAAAAACTCTCCAGAAAGTGGGCATAGAGGGCACATACCTCAACATAATAAAGGCCATATACGACAAACCTACAGATAACATCAAACTCAACGGTGAAAAGCTGAAAACATTTCTTCTAAGATCAGAAACAAGACAAGGATGTCCACTCTCACCACTTTGATTCAACATAGTTTTGGAAGTCCTAGCTACAGAAGTCAGAGAAGAAAAAGAAATAAAAGAAATCCAAATTGGAAAAGAAGAAATTAAACTGTCACTGTTTGCAGATGACATGATACTATAGATAGAAAATCCTAAAGATGCTACCAGAAAACTACTAGAGCTCATCAAAGATTTTGGTAAATCTGCAGGTTACAAAATTAATACACAGAAATCTGTTGCATTTCTATACACTGACAATGAAAGATCAGAAAGAGAAATTAAAGGAACAATCCCATTTACCATCACAACAAAAAGAATAAAATGCCTGGAAATAAACCTACCTAAGGAGGCAAAAGACCTGTACTCTGAAAATTATAAGACGCTGATGAAAGAAATAGAAGACACAAACAGATGGAAAGAGATACCATATTCTTGGATTGGCATAATCAATACTGTCAAAATGACTATACTACCCAAGGCAATCTACAGATTCAATGCAATCCCTATCAAATTACCAATGGCATTTTTCACAGAACTAGAACAAAAAATCTTAAAATTTGTGTGGAGACACAAAAGACCCCGAATAGCCAAAGCAATCTTGAGAGAGAAAAACAGAGCTGGAGGAATCAAGCTCCCTGATGTCAGACTATACTACAAAACTATAGTCGTCAAAACAGTATGGTACTGGCCAAAAATAGGAATATAGATAAATGGAATAGGATAGAAGGCCCAGAAATAAACCCATGCACCTATGGCCAATTAATCTATGACAAAGGAGGCAAGACTATACAATGGAGGAAAGACAGTCTCCTCAATCAATGGTGCTGTGATAACTGGACAGCTACATGTAAAAAAACAAAGTTAGAACACTCTTTAACACCATACACAAAAATAAACTCAAAATGGATTAAAGACCTAAATGTAAGACTGGACACTATAAAACTCTTAGAGGAAAACACAGGCAGAACACTCTCTGACATAAATGGCAGCAATATCTTTTTCAATCCGTCTCCCAGAGTAATGGAAATAAAAACAAAAATAAACAAATGGGACCTAATTAAACTCAAACTTTTGCACATCAAAGGAAACCATAAACAAAACAATAAGACAACTCACAGAATGGGAGAACATATCTGCAAACGAAGCAACCAACAAGGGATTAGTCTTCAAAATTTACAAACAGCTCATGTGGCTTAATATCATAAAAACAAACAACCCCAACAAAAAAAATGGGCAGAAGACCTAAATAGACATTTCTCCAAAGAAGACATACAGATGGCCAAGAGGTACATGAAAAGATGTTCAACATCACTAATTATGAGAGAAATGCAAATCAAAACCACAATGAGACATCACCTCACACCAGTCAGAATGGCTATTTTTGCACCAGTACCACACTGCCTTTATTACTGTAGCTTTGTGGTATAGTTTGAAGTCAGGGAGCCTGATTCCTCCAACTCCGTTTTTCTTTCTCAAGATTTCTTTGGCTATTCGGGGTCTTTTGTGTTTCTATACGAATTGTAAGATTTTTGGTTCTAATTCTGTGAAGAATGCTATTGGTAGTTTGATAGGGATTGCACTGAATCTGTAGATTGCTTTGGGCAGTATAGTCATTTTCACAACACTGATTCTTCCAATCCAAGAACATGGTATATCTCTCCATCTGTTTATGTCATTGATTTCTTTCATCAGTGTTTTACAGTTTTCTGAGTACGTCTTTTGCCTCCTTAGGCAGGTTTATTCCTAGGTATTTTATTCTTTTTGTTGCAATGGTAAATGGGAGTGTTTCCTTAATTTCTCTTTCTGATTTTTAATTGTTGGTGTATAGGAATGCCAGAGATTTCTGTGCATTAATTTTGTATCTGGCAACTTTACCAAATTCATTGATTAGTTCTAGTAGTTTTCTGGTGGCATCTTTAGCATTTTCTATGTATAGTATCATGTCATTGGCAAACGGTGACAGTTTTACTTCTTCTTTTCCAATTTGTATTCCTTTTATTTCTTTTTCTTCTCTGATTGCTGTGGCTAGGGCTTCCAAAACTAAGTTGAATAAGAGTGGCTAGAGTGGATATCCTTGTCTTGTTCCTCATCTTAGTGGAAATGCTTTCAGTTTTTCACCATTGAGTATGATGCTTGCTGTGAGTTTGTCATATATGGCCTTTATTATGTTGAGGTAGGTTCCCTCTATGTCCATTTAATGGAGAGTTTTTAATCATAAATGGGTGTTGAATTTTGTCAAAAGCTTTTTCTGCATCTATTGAGATGATCATATGGTTTTTATTCCTTAATTTGTTAATGTGGTGTATCACACTGACTGATTTGTGTATATTGAAGAATCCTTGCATCCCTGGGACAAATCCCACTTGATCATGGTGTATGATCCTTTTAATGTGCTGTTGGATTCTGTTTGCTAGTATTTTGTTCAGGATTTCTGCATCTATGTTCATCAGTGATATTGGTCTATAATTTTCTTTTTTTGTGATATCTTTTTCTGGTTTTGGTATCAGGGTGATGGTGGCTTCGTAGAATGAATTTGGGAGTGTTTCTCCCTCTGCAATTTTGGAAGACTTTGAGAAGGATTGGTGTTAGCTCTTCTTAAAGTTAGTGAGGAACAGTGGCACTTCATGGGTGGACTTCCTTAAGAGTGTCCTGACAGCAGAAAGTTTGATCAAGGAGGCTAAGAGGAACACTCAAGTCCTTCTTCCTCAGCTAGAAACCATTTGGGCTGTGACAGCTTTGGCCCACCAGTGATGGGTTCTCTATGACTAAAACACATGTTTAGACCAAGTTTCCAGAGGACAACAGCCCTGCAAACTACACTGGTGGTCCCTTGGTTCTACAATGAGAAAGTGACAGTGGTGGATGATGAGATTGTTAACAAGACTCTAGGTTCATTAGTGCCACTCCTGCTGGTTATCAAGCTCAATTAAAGCTCCTCATAACATCAGGTCCGTCTGTTAGTGATATAATCCAGATCTTAACTGACAAATTCTTGGTCAGGGAAAATGTAACTACTGCCAAAATAACAAAGAGAGACCATCACAGAAGGTGACATGAAAATGCTAACTGGCACACACTAGTGGAGAATTTGGGTAGTGCTCTCCCAATACCTCTGCGTCTGTTTTTTAAATAGTGGGAGCTCAAAAGAAGAGATTAATGAGTTCTCCACTTAGGAACTCATGGCCAAGTAGCGTGCCTTAAGGGGCCAAATGGCAGCCCCTATAGGGTCTGCCAGGTAATGACCCCTATGACTATTTCTTCTCCTTCTCCCAGTAAATTCTAAAATGAATCATAGAGCCTTACCAACTTTTACCCAAACTTTTTGGATTAAACAAGACTATGAAATGTCCAATGTTCCTAAGTCCAGAGTGAAGAAGTGAGATCCTATGCCAAGGGTCAAAGTTCAGAGTACACATGAGGGAGAACTGCATTTCTTGGCCCTTTTGGTAATGGTCCACAGTTGATGGTGACCCCCAATCCCCTGGGATGAGAATGAGAAAATTGATAATGCTCTCTGATTTTCTGTCTGAAGCCAATACCACCAAGATCCTTACCCAGCCTGACTACAGGTGTAACATATCATTATTGTGGCAACACTACTGAATGGATTATTGTTATAGATGTATTATCGATATGCATACCGGATTGCACTTACTCTAAGGCCTAAAGGATATTATTGCATTTAAGACCATTTTAGTGGGGCATATGGAAGACTGTAAACCTACCAAACTACTACCTGCTAGCAGTATTGTCTCTCAAAAACAGCATTAATTGCCTCAGGAACTCAAAAACAAACAAACAAAACTGTCCCCATTGCTGTGCTTAAGGAAGCCAAGGTTCATTATCTGAGCTTTGCAAAAGGCCTTGGGTACCTGGAAACTCAAGCAATAATCAGGCTCAGTGATGTAGTACAACTATGGCAATAGCATTACCTGACACTGTGACTGACATAGCTTTTGCCCAGGCTGAGGGAAATAGGTATGAAGCAATTCACATTGCAAATGCCCTTTTCAGCATCCCTGTCCGCACAGATGATCAGGATCAGCTTGCCTTTGGTGTAATGCGTTGCAATACACCTTTAATGTCCTTCCACAAGGTCATGAGCAGGAAGAAGTCCCACTCCCAGATGGAGCACTAGCCTTCCACATACTAATGAATGCCTCTTAGTGGGTCGAGGAAAGGGTACTACTCAACCAGGACTGTATGCCATTTTGACGCACATGTAGCAACATGTCTAGGACATTACTATGGACAAGGCACAAGGGCCTATGAATCCTGGGAAATTCCTGGGAATAAACTGGGAAGGGACAGTAGCTCTCAGTCCGGAAGCAATAACTGCCCAGTTTTAGTCATGCTCAGGCTCTCAACCCCAACAAACACAAAGGATGCCCAATGACTTGTGGGACTATTCAGATACTGGTACTCACAACTTCCCCTACAAAGCCACCTTGATGACAGCACCCATCAATCAGGTTACCAAAAAGACCTTTACCCTGAGTGGGGTCTGACAACAGGATACCCTGGAGACCCTCCAACGGGCTACACAGGCAACCCTTTTCCTTGCCCCCTTGAATCCACCGCCTTTTAAGTTGCGGGTCTCAGCAACCTCTCTGTTTGCCAATTGGAGCCTGTGGCAAAAGAACACTGCCACACATCAGAGGTGCCACCTGGCTTCGGACTCATAATCTCCTATTGTTGCCTGAAAGTAAACACCCTTTGAAAGACTACTGACCAGTTACGGATCTTGGTGGACACTGGGTGCAGAAGTCCCGCCATGAAGTAGTTTTATAACAAGAAATTCCAACCAAATGTTAAATGTTTCTTCTTCTCTAGTTGTTTTATGGTATTCACATTTAGATCAAAGTGTAAAATTGCTATAAATTATATGCTCAAATACATATTCATGAACTAAAGAAATAAGTTCTGATGTGATTAATTTTTTTAAATTTAAAGGTACCTATAATTGTTATACTTACTACTGTGTTGTCCTCCTCTGGAAGTTATTTGTTTTTGTACTTGCATGGGGAGTTTTGACACTGACTCTTGATCTTTAAGGATAGGATTTTTGTCTGGTGCATCATCATGAGCTACATAAAGAGATGCATTTAATTCCTCCATGGAAAAACAGATCTAGTATGCAATCTCTAGATTTCAAATTTATAACATATATACAGCAAAATTTTCTCTCATTTTGATAAAGTTATAAGTAAATTACCATAATGTCAGATGTGACATAAAATGTGAGAGGATATTTTTAATGGGTATTTGTTAAAGAAGGTGTAACACTAACATTTCTAGGCAATATCTATTGATCTACCTATCTATATATATCTGTATGTGTGTGTGTGTGTATATATATAAATATATATACACACACACATACATACACAAAATATTCCTGCCGCGGGTGGTGATCTGAGCATGTATGCCAAGGTCAGAATTCAAAGTGGGGTGGGGCACTGCTGCATTTCTAGAGCCCTTAGGCTACTGGTGCACAGGTGACCATGATCTCCATAACCTCTGACACCAGGTGCTGGGGGAAAGAGATAACGCTCTCTGGCTTTTCATCTGAGGCCGCCACCAAGGACACCCTTGGTCAAACACTACACTGTGAGTGTATCCTTTCAGGCAACCACAAAACTCCATTTTTATGGTCCCCACTACTGAATGTGTATTGATGTAGATGTATTTTCTATGTGCACCCACACTCGAATTCAGTTCCCTCATGGGAACTGCTGTATTTAGGGGCATTTTAGAGGGGCACGTGGAAGACTGAGAACCTCCAGACTAAACAGTGCCTCCCACTTGTGTCTCCCTAAACTAATTCCTGGGAAGAAAAAGACAAACTGCTCTCACTGCTGAGCTTAATGAATAGTAATCTCTCCATGAGACTATTTCCCATTTGAATAACTAACTTGATCTTTGCACACAGCCTCAAGTACATGTGACTCAACTGATTTTGGTAGGTCAATGCTATAGTACAGCCGTGAGACCTGGTGGTACCTACACTGTAACTGTCATACAGGCTGTTTTCCAAACTGAAGGACCTCAATATGCAGCAACGGACAAATCAAATGCCCTTTGCTGCATCCCTCTCCACATAAATGATCCCAGTTTTTAGTTTAACCTTATATGGAAGGAGTTGCAATATCCTACTAATGTCCTTCACATGGCCATCATATTGCTCAAATATCTATAATCAGGGCACAGCTCATGACGTCTAAGCAGCCTGCTCTCAAAGGGAGGACTAGTTTTCATTCAAGTGGGCCCAGACAAGGACACCCCCAACAAGGAGTAGATGCACTGTGAACCCACCAGCAGCTCTTGGCTGGGCCATCAGTACACACAAGGTACAGTTAGTTACCTGGTAACTTAGTGAAATTCCTGGACATGGCCTCTAAGGGGCATGACATCTCATTCCAGAGGAGAAGACTGCCATGCTTGGGCTAATCAACTCCGATAAATAAAAAGCAGTCCAGCAATTAGTGACACTCTTTGACCACTTGCACTCTCATTTGCCCATGTGGAGCCCTTGATGACACCCATCTATGGGGTTACCAGAAAGGCTGCTTCCTTTTAGTGAGGACACAACCGAGAGGGTGCCCTAAGGACCCTCCAACAGGCCTCGTGACCCCCATCTGATGCTTGATTTACAGATCTCAGAAACATCTGTTTGCCATTGGAGCCTATGGCAAAAGGCTGCTGTGACACGTAGAGGAATCCATTGGACTTCTGTACCCATAATTACCTGGAGTCTGCTGAAAGGCACACTACTTTGGAGAGACAATTATTCACCTGCTATTGGGCCTTGGGGCATTCATCTTCTGGTCATAAAATAATCTTAAGAACAAAAATTCCAACCAAAGGGTTCAAGATTTCTGCTGTTATCTCATGGTATTCGCACTTTAGTCAAAGTGTAAAATTTCTATAAAACATATGCTCAAAAAATACGTATCCGTGAACCAAAATAAAAACATCTTGTAATGAGCTTAACTTAAAATCACTTGAAGTCTTCTGTAGTTTTTGTACTTACTAATATGTCTTTCCCCTTTGTGAGGGCTTTGTTTCTTCACTCGAATCTCTGATTCTGACACTGAATCTTGATGCTCAAGCATATGATTTCCATCTGGTACTTCATCCTGAGCTACATAAAGAGACGGATTTAGTCTATTAAATAAAAAAGAGATCCCTAGATTTCAAATTTAAAGCAGAGAACACTGGTATTTTCTCCCATTTATATGAAGTTATAAGTAAATCACCATAATGCGAGATCAGATGTGAAAACTATGAGCCGTAATGAGTGTGTGTGGAAAATATTTTTTCATATCATTAATATTCCTAATTTTAAATATATTTTATATTAGTCTCTCATTTTCTGAGTTTTCCTGATGTTTTCAGTTAATAAACACTGATAGACCAAACAAGGAAAATAGATATGTTCAAGATTATTCATTGCAGCATACCTGTAATTGCAAAATACTCAAAACCGCTTAAGCGTACAAGCATACGAATTGGTAAGCTAAAGCAGTGTATGTAAACTATGAAAATATAAACTATGGGATATAATGTAGCACACACAGCTGTACAAATAGGTATAAGAGGAAATGAAAAACATCCTGACAAACTGACTTGGGAGCATTTCTAGGATATAAGGCTTAATGAAGAAAAAAAACCTGAAACAATATTTAACAGGCTAACTTTTAAGAAAGAAAGAAGAAAAGGGAATTAAAAAAAAAAAGACAAAAGATAACTTATCTTTAAAAGATGAAATAGAGAAAATATAAACCAAAAGACAACCTGGAGGGTCACAGAAGTCACTGCAGAAAGTGCTGGCTGAGTTGTACCCAGTGACTACTATTAACTCTTAGCCTGTCTCTGGCACTGATGGATAGCCCATGATACAGCAAGGTTTTGAGACTCACGTCTAATGAAAAAGGATCCAGATTTCTCAGTTTCACTTGACCAGCAACCTGAGGAGACTACAGAGACTCCACCATGGAGGAGCTATTCTTGTTAACTTCGTGAGGGACAGTGGCACTTTCTTGGTGGTGTCCCAACAGAACCCCTGGTTCTGAGTTCCCTGACACGGAGCACTTTGTCCAAGGAGGACAAGGAAGGGGGTGGGGAAGAAAAGACACAAACACCTAAGACACTCTCTTTCCTCTTCTGGCTGACATTTGGTTTCTGAAAAGTTCCACCCACCCATGGTGAGCTCCCTGCCACTGGAAACACTGTCTAGTTACCCAGCAATGGAGGCTCAAGGATGGGATGGATGGACTCTCTAGCAAGCATCCTGTGGATAGGTACTGAGCCATGGGGGCCAACACACAGCCCCACGAGAACCAAAATGGTGATGACACTTATTACTAACACATGTGCGATCCCTTCTGCTCCTCCCAGTGGTCTCAAGATGAAGTGGAGAACTCTATTTTTACCCAGAATGCTTGGCTTATAAAATTACACAAAATTAGGGATTAGGCCAAGTCCCTATGTCCCCTTTGGCACCTAAGAATATATGCCAACTCAGAGTTCATAGGGGCAGTGGGGGGAGATTGCATACCTTGGGCCATTTGGCTACTAGTTTACCAATGACTGTTACCTCCACAACTGTGACGCCAGGATGAGAGGAAAACAGTTAATGCTTTTTGACATATACTTACACCTGGCCATGGTGGGGGGTGCCTTTGGACACTATATACCTCTATTTTATGGCCCCCACTACTGAATACATAACGGGTACAGGTGTATTTTCTATGTGAACTCCAACTCACATCAGCACCAAGCCGTGATGAGCGCTACTGCACTCAGGGTCATTTTAGTGGGGCATATGGAAGACTGCAAACCTACCAGACTACCAGTGCCTAGAGATTCGTCTCTAAAAACAACTATTAAGCAAAGAAAAACAAATGCCTGCCCTCTTTGCTGAGTTTAAGTAAGCCAAACATCTCTGTGAGATTACCTCTCCATTCAATAATTGAGTGAACCTGTGCATATGGCTTAACATGCCTATAGACTGGATTACAGGCAGCTTAATGCTGTGGTACAGATCAGGACACTGGCCCTACCTGACACTGTGACTGCCACAGAGGCTCTTGCCCAAGCTGAGGGAAATAGGTATGAAGCAATTCACATTGCAAATGCCCTTTTCAGCATCCCTGTCCACACAGATGATCAGGATCAGCTTGCCTCTTGTGTAATGGACTGCAATACACCTTTAATGTCCTTCCCACAAGGTCATGATCAGGAAGAAGACCCACTCCCAACTAGCTGCCCAGTATATTGGTGGCATCCTCCTGGTGGGCCCAGGCATGTGTACTACCCTACAGGGACTGATGCTATGTTGACCCATACTCAGCAACGCAGCTGGGTCATTAATAGGGACATGGACAAGGACCTTGTGGGAAAGCACAATACGTATCATCTTGAGGAGATAACCACCAATATTTGTCCTCTTAGTCCCAACAAATACAAGAGTCCCAAAACTCTGTGGAGCTATTCTGCTACTGGCACTCTTACATTCCCCTCAGTGGGATCCTGACTGCAACCAACTATTAAGTTCCCAAAAATGCATCTACATTTGAATGGATCTCAAGCGACAGGATGGTCTGGAGGCCATCCAACAGGCCTCCCAGGTCACACTTCGCCTTGGCCCCTCTGATAATGCATTGAGATACAGCTCTCAGCAACTTCTCTGTTCATCATTTAGAGTCTTTGGAAGAAGGCAATTCCACAAGATAGTGGATTAATTTAGGCTTCTGTATGCCTAACTTCCTGTAGTAGGGTGAAATGTACACACCTTTTGAAAGACAATTATGTGCCTATTATTGGTTTAGTGGATACTGAGTGCATGAACCATGACTATGAAAAACATTACAATCAGAAGTATTGACCAAAAGTTTCATAACTTTAGCTTTTATCCTCTAGTTATCTTAGGGTATTTATACTTTAGGTCAAAGTATAAAATTTCTCCAAAATATATATTAAAATACAGATTTACGAACCAAAGAAGAAGATCTTTAGCTGTAATTAATTTTAAATAACTTAAAGTTATCTGTAGTTAGTATACTTACTTTGTCTTTTCTCTCTTTGTTTCTTTAGTTGCATTTGGGTTTTTGACATTGGTTCTTGATGCTCACGCATAAGATTTTCATCTGATGCTTTATCATGAGCTACATAAGAGATATACTTAGTCCATTGAGTAGAAAAATACAACTATTATAAATCTCTATATATAAAATTTATAATAAGCATACAGCAACATTCTCATTTTTCTGAAGTTATAGTGAAGTTACCATAATGCTAGATCTGATAAGACTGTGAGAGGAGTTTAATAAATAGATGTGTTTTGACTCTTTCTCATTATCTCATAAACATTTCCAGGCATTATACATAGTTTATATTTGTCTCTATTTCTCTTAGGTTATTTATATTTTACAGATCATGTAGACTTCATAGACCAATCAACAAAACGCATGTGTACAATTTGCTAATTACAGCATTATTCGTAATTGCATATAAATGTTCATGCATAGGAAACTAGATAAACAAGCTAATACATATACTATAAACTTTGTAAATTATGGTAAATAACATGGTACAAACTGTTGTATGTAGAGATGTAAAAGGAATCAAATGAACCTCTATAAACTGACTTGGAGGGATTTCAAGGAGATAATATCAAGTGGAAAAAAAAACCCCAAAGGTGAAAAGTTGTGTGGTACCTTCTAGGTAAGGAAGAAGGGGAAATAAGAGACAGAGAGAGAGAGAGAGAGAGGGAGAGAATTAGAGAGATACTTACCTTTACAAAATGAAAAACAAGTGAGATAGAAAACAATGTAGTTGTTTACCCATAGCGTAAAAGGGAGAGAACTGAAGAAGAAATGGTACTCCTCTAAGTATACCTTTTTGCATAGTTTTTACTTTTGGAAGCAGGGTCCACATGTTTCAAAAATAAAATTAAATAACAAAAGAGGAACTAAAACTGAAAGCAAATTTAAAGAAATGAACCTACTGAAAGAAAAAAAGTACTAATGCAAGTAACTCATCAATACAATATTTGACATATACCCTCATTCATGGGCAGAAGCGTGGAGAGACTGTAAACACATGACAAAATATTTTCAGGAGGCTTGTTTTTCCATACCTATAGGCGAAGAAATTCCAGAATAATTTTAGAGGCATAACAAGATGGAACAAATGAGTAAATGTGTTATATTATTCAGAGAGAGTATTCACGAAGTGGAAGAAAGGACATACACACATTAAATGGAAGTAGGCAGAACAAGCCCTGAGGGGATGAAGTAGAATTGAAGGTTTCCAAGATTTATCATGAATTCTAAATATGTCTATGCAGGTTTATATACACATGTGTAGGTATACAGGCTAATATATGTGTATAACTACATATGTATGTACAAGTACATATATAAAAATGTGAATATACTTAAGAAACCTGACGCCAGGCTGGATCTCATGTGTGATCGTTCAGGCACAATCACAGACAATTATAAAGGCATTACCTGGCAGTTACCATGGGGAAAAGAAGCTTCTCAACCCACAGAGACTTGATGCATAGCCAGTGCACTGCAGGCACTGGAGGTGGTTGCAGTCACGGACACAGCCCTCCCACCCCCATCACTCTCTCAAGCATACTGCATTCTTCGCCCAGTCACCGCCAACTGGAGGCGGGGGTGGGACTTGACTGGGACACTGTATTGTTCGGGCACTGCCACTGCCTAGACTACCTTATGGGCGGTGGGCGGGGCTTGAAGAAACTTTTCTCAGTTATGATTCAGTATTCAGGATATTTCTACTCCCATCCCTCCCACCACTACCTCCTGAGGGCGTAGGACCCATAAAATAGCAAGAGCCTTTTGTCTGGTGCTCCTTCAGCTGTGAGATGATCCTCTCCTGCATCTCATACCAGTTTGCACTGATACATCTAACCCTCACCCACTGCCGTTTCAAGTAGGAAAATAGAATATTGCTATAGCTGGGGCCCTTCCTGCTTGAACTATTGAGGTAAGTGAACAAAGGTTTGTTACTTTTAGTTTGGTTTGTTATTTTAATTGACCAACTCAAAAACTGGCATTTCTCTCTCAGACAGATTGGAGCAGCAAGCAGGGTAAGTGAAGCTCAATGCCTTTTTGGAAGGCACACTTTGGGATGTGCTTAGTAAATCAGTGGGACATTTCTGGAGTGATGTGGTCTGAGAGGGTACCATAGGATCATTAGCCAGAGTCTGAGAGCCCGCTGGGGCAGCCAGGCCAGTGTGCTTTGGACAGGGCTAGCAGACCACACAGGGTGCTCTAGGAGAGTGCTATTTTATTTTTATAGGCTTTTCAGTTCTGAGGGGGAGCAAAGTTTCTTCTCTTTAGACCTTGATTCATTGGCCGAGACACCTGCTGGGTCAACCAAATTAGAGGTTCACCAGCGGGGCTCTGAGAAAGCTAGGGAAGCAGTTTGTGGCTACTGCTTATGGTCCACCAGTGATGGGATCTCAAGTGGTGGGAGACCCTGCATGACCCAGTAGCAAAAGAAATCTTAGAAACCTGGTAGTTTGCCTCCATATTAAAGGGATTAATCTTGTTAAACTTGGTGAAGGAGAAGGTCTCACACACACTGTTGGGCCTGTCACTACAAAACACCTCCTTTAGAGAGTCTTGACAGCAGTCATATTGGCTGAGGAGGTGGAAGAAAAGTGGGGAATAAAAAAAGCAAACATCTGAGACTCTCTCCTTCCTCATCTGGGTACCATTTTGGCTCTGACAGGATGACCAATCTGTGATGAGTTCTCTACCACTGAAAAACATGTTTGGATCACCACTGCAGAAGTGACAGTGTCCCTCTGTGCTACGCTGGTGGTCCCAGGGTCTACACTGATAGAGTGAGGAGAGTGAGATTCTTAACCAGACTCAGATTTCTTGATTCATTCATGCCACCCTTGCTAGATAGGTATCAAGCTCAAGTTAGCCTCCTCATAAGGTCAGGTCATTTGGCACTAGACAATCTGGATATTAACTGCCAAACTGTTGGACATGGAATAGCACCTACTGCCAAGGTAGCAGTGACTGACCAACAGTAAAAGCAATGTGAAAACAGTAATCAATAACCTACTCCTGGACAATCTAGACCTAGATCTCTATAAGAGATCTATGGGTGAATATCCAATAACGAGGTGTCAAAGAGGTAGGCTGATGGGCTCATTACCAAGGAACTCATGGCCTGGTAGTGGGCCAAGGGATGCCTGAAAGGAAGCTGAACTGGGGTCCATGCAGGGATGACCCCTATGACTAATACAAGTGCTATTGCTCAGCTCTTTCCATTGAATCTTGACATGAGACTGAGAGCCCACCAACCTTTATCAAGAACTCTCTGCTTTCAAAAATGAACAAGACTATGAGTTAGACCAAGTCCCTTTGTCCTCAGTAGGAACATGAGGACCTATGCTAAGGTCAGAGTTTAATGGGGAGGTAGGAAAGAACTGCATTTCTTGGGTCTTTTGGATACTGGGGCTATGTGACTGTGATCTCAACTCCTGACACCAGCATGATGGAGAAACACATAATGTTCACTGGGTAAGGGTGAGGGATCTGGGTAAGGGTCCCGGGTCATTGGGTCTGAGGCCATTACCAATGGGATCCTTACCCAGATCCAACGATGGGTGTTTCCCTTTAGATCACTATAAATTTCCATTGTTATGGCCCCACTAATATACGTTATCATTACTATAGATGAACTGTCAATGTGAACCCCTGCTTTGTATTAACTCCTGACAGGAATTGCTGCAGTTAGGGCCATTTTAGTTGGCATGTGTTAGACTGTGAACCTATCCAATTACCAGTGCCTAGTGCTTTTTTCTCCCCAAATACCTACCTGGGGAAGAAAAATGACTGCTTCATGGAGTGAAAGTTCTCCATGAGACTATTTAACTATTCAATAACTCAGTCAACTTGTGCCCACAGCTTTAGATGCAGAGACTCATTCGATATACACAGCTCAGTGTCATAGTGTAGCCCTTACACCTATGGTATCTGACATTGTGACTGTGATACAGGCTATTGTCTGAAGTTGAGGGAACTTGGTATGCAGCGGTTGATATAACGAATGCCATTTTCAGCCTCCCTTTATTGTGGATGATCACGATTAGTATACCTTTTTGCGGGTTGGTCTGCCATACACCACAACCATACTTCCACAAGGCTACCAAAATTCTCCAAATATCTGTCATCAACACAAAAGTGATGATATGGAAACATCCCACTCTCAGAGGGTGCAACAGACTTCTACTCTATTGATGACATTGTCTTAGGGCCCAACATGGGTACTATTAAACAAAGACTGGATGCCTCACAGACCCACATATGGCAACTCAGTGGGGTCATTATTATAGAAAAGGTAGTTATCTGGCACCCTAATAAAATTCCTGAGCATGATCTGTAAGGTTCATGATATCTCATTCCAGAGAAGTGTGCCAAGCGTTGGTCCTCTGTACTTCCACAAATGAAAAGAAGGCCTAGCAATTGGTGGGACAATTAAGCAACTTACACTGTCACATACATTCCCCATGTATGGTCCATGATGGCACCTATCTATGGGGTAACTAGAAAGGCCGCTTCCTTTCAGTGGGGTCACGACCAAGAGGATGACATGGAGATCCTCAGACAGGCCACCAGGCTGCCCTTCCCCACCCACCCCCTGCCATTTGCTCTTTGAGTTACAGAACTCAGCAACATTTCTGTTTACCAGTTGGAGGTTGTGGCAGAAGACCCCTGACATAGGTCAGAGGCACCCCTTTGGGCTTTCAAACCCATATCTCTAGGAGTCAGCTGAAAGGTAAACACCCTTTAAGAGACATTTACTGACCTGTTATAGGGTCTTGGTAGATACTGAGTGGCTGACCTACGACCAAGGGATCAGAAATACCAACCAAAGGGTATGAATAATTTTGCCTTTGTTCTCTAGTTACCTTAGGGTGTTCACACTCTAAGTCAAGGTATAAGATTTCTATCAAATACATGTTCATGAACCAAAGAAAAATAATCTTCTGCTAAGTTTAATTTAAAATAAAGTTATCTATAATTATTATACTTACTATTGAGTCTTTCTCCTTTAGAAGGTCTTTGTCTCTTTACTTCCAGTTGAGTTTCTGACATTGAGTCTCCATGCTCAAGCACAGGATTTTCATCTGGTACTTTATGATGAGCTACATAAAGAGAGGCATTTAGTCCAATAAAAGGAAAAACAGATACACTGTTTGATCCTATACTTTCAAGTTATTGACAAATGTACGTCAGCATTTTCTCACATTTTCAAAAGTTATATGTAAATTACTATAATGCTGGATTGATATGAAAATGGTGAGAAGAGTTTTAATGGATGTGTACTGAAACTGTCTCATCATTTCATTAATATTCATAGGTTTCAAATATGTTCCAGTTTGGTCTCCAGTTTTCTTAACACTTTAGGGTAAAACATAGTCATAAACCAAACCACAAAAAGGTATATGCACAAGATTATTCATTACAGCATATCTGCAATTGTAAAATACTCAAAACCACTTAATGTGGAAACGTAGGAGACTGGTTCCATAAACCAAGGTATATACTATACACTATGGTAATATCAACTATGCTGTACAGTATGGTCCAAACAAATGTACATACAACTGTAAAAGGAATGAAAAAGATCCCATAAACTAACATGGAGGAATGTCTAGTATATAATGTTAAATGAAATAAAAAACTGATAGAATATCTAGTATATTATCTTTCAGGAAAGAACAAAAAGAAAACAACAAAAAGATAGAGAGACAGATAGTTACCTTTACAAAATGAAACATAAGAAAGATAAACCAGAAAACAAAATAGTTTGTAACCAAAGACACTGCAGACCATGCTCACTGAATTATACTCGATGACTACTGTTAGTGCTAAGTCTGTCCCTGGCATTGATAAGACAGCCTGTAAGGCAGTGATTTTCTGAGACTCATTTTTAATGAAAAAGAATGTAAAGCTCTCAAGATTGCTTTCCCAGTGACCTGAGGAGACCAGTTAGACTGGGGT
The DNA here is from genome assembly GCF_028021215.1 of Eschrichtius robustus. Taxonomy (NCBI): domain Eukaryota; kingdom Metazoa; phylum Chordata; class Mammalia; order Artiodactyla; family Eschrichtiidae; genus Eschrichtius; species Eschrichtius robustus. The sequence continues at coordinate 184,323,565 of NC_090824.1, forward strand.
ACTTCTCCTCTATCATTAAGGAGGTAATCTGTTGCTTCCATGACCTGACTATTGTAAATAGTGTTGCAATGACAATGGCATGCATGTGTCTTTTTGAATTACCGTTTTTCTCTGGGTATATGCCCAGTAGTGGGGTTTCTGGGTCATATGGTAGTTCTATTTTTAGTTTTTTAAGGAACCTCCATACTGTTCTTCATAGTGGCTGTATCAATTTACATTTCCACCAACAGTGCAAGAGGGTTTCCTTTTCTCCACACCCTCTCCAGCATTTATTGTTTGTAGATTTTCTGATGATGCCCATTCTAACTGGTGTAAGGTGATACCTCATTGTAGTTTTGATTTGCATTTCTCTAATAATTAGTGATGTTGAGCATCTTTTCATGTGCCTCTTGGCCATCTGTATGTCCTCTTTGGAGAAATGTCTATCGACAGGCAGAAGAATGGATAAAGAAGATGTGGTACATATATACAATGGAATATTACTCAGCCATAAAAGGGGACGAAATTGGGTCATTTGTAGAGACGAGGATGGACCTAGAGACTGTCATACAGAGTGAAGTAAGTCAAAAAGAGAAAAACAAATATCGTATATTAAGGCATATATGTGGAATCTAGAAAAACGGCACAGATGAACCTGTTTGCAAGGCAGAAATAGAGTCACAGATGTAGAGAACAAACGTGTGGACACCAAGTGAGGAAAGGGGGGGTGGGCTGAATTGGGAGATTGGGATTGACATATATACACTAATATGTATAAAATAGATAACTAATGAGAACCTGCTGTATAGCACAGGGAACTCTACTTCACTTCGCTGTACAGTAGAAACTAACACAACATTGTAAAACAACTATACCCCAGTAAAAAAAAAAGGAGGTAATTTGTGAAACTTGGTGAAGAGATGTGTCACAACAGACTCCCTCTTTCAGAGTGCTTTGACAGCAACCACTCTGCCCAAGGAAGGGGGGAGGGCAATGATGTGAACACTTGATTCCCTCTCCTTCCCCAGCTCCTTTCTCAGGTTTGGCCCACTTACGATGAGTTTCCTGACACTGAAAAAAGGTGTTTTAACCACCCGTATAACCATCTGGAAGGTGCCTGACAAGCCACTCTGATGGTCCTTTGGTTCAACAACAAGCAGCAAAAACAGTAGACGATGAGACTGGTAACCAGACTCAGATTTCCAGTGTCATTTGTGCCACTTTTGCTGTTTTCCTAGTTCAATTAAACCTCCTTATAAGGTGATGTCAATTGGTTTACAAGACAATCCAGATCTTCACTGATAAATTTCAGGGAAAGGAAGAACCAGCAACAGATAGATATCATTTGGCCAGTGAAGAAAGTGACCTAAAAATGGTAATCAGGAACCCACTTATGGATGACCTGTTTAAGTGGTTTCCCAAGGAAATCTCTGGGTCTAGTTACTCAACAACGGGAACTCACAGAGAACACTGATGGACTCTCCACCAAGGAATTCATGGCCAGGTAGTGGTCCATAGGTGACCCAACACACAGACACTCTAGAGTCCAAATGATGATGACATCTATGACTAACACAAGTGCTCTTCTCTCTGCATTTCCCAGTGAATCTTGAGATGAACCCGAGACACAACGCCCCTGCCATTACTTTTACCCAACCTCTCAGTTTTCTATAGAAACAAGAATTAAGGCTAGACTAAGATTCTTATCTCCCCAGTTGTGATATGAGGATATGTGCTAAGGTTCAATGGAGAGATAGGTGAGCATTGCATATCTGGGCCTTTTGGACACTGATGCACATATGACTAAGATCTCTATAACCACGGACACTATGATGAGGAGAAAACAGATAATGCTCACTGGTTTTTGGTCTGAGCTCACCAAATGGGATCTTTATCCAAATCCAACTATAGGCATGTCCCTACACGCCACTAAAAATCTCCATTGTTATGGCTTCCATTACTGAATGTATTATTGGTATAGATGTATTTTCTATGTGCATCTCACCCCTAAGCCCTGATGGGAACTACTGCATTTTAGGGCCATTTTAGGGGGGCATGCGGAAAACCAGTGCCTAGCACCTTTACCATCCAAAAACAGCTCATTGCCCTTACTGCTGAACTTAATGAAACAAAAGTTCTCCATGAGGTTATTTCTCCATTCATAAGCCCTTTCGGTCTGTGTGTAAGGCCTTGGGTGCCTAGAGACTCAATTGATTATCGTTGGCTCAATGCCATAGTACAGCTCCAGACACTGGCATCACACGGTCCTGTGACCTTCACAGAAGTTTACTGCTCAAGGTGAGTCAAGTAAGTATGCAGCAATTGATATCACAAGTGCCCTTTTTAACATTCTTGTTCACACATATGGCCAGGATCAGTTTGCCTTATGTGGAATGGGTTACAACATACCTTTAATGTCCTTCCACAAGCCCATGACCTAGAAAAACCCCTGCTCCAAGATCGAGTACTAAAACTTCCACTATACTGATGACATCCTCCACTGGAACCAGATAAGAGTACTACCCAACAAGGACTGGATTCTATCATGACCCACATGTGACAGCACAGCTGGGTCATTAATGTAAACAAGGTACAAAGATCTAATACCCAACTGAAATCCCTGGGGGCAAAGTGGAAAGGGGTACACTGTCACTCCAAGCTCCAAGGAAACTAAGTTTTCCTTCTCCATCCCCCCCCAAGATACAAAGGAAGCCAAGCTTTTTTCAAGCACTCCAAAGAGCCAAGCTTATTTCTGTCTCTACCACAACAAACACAAAGGACACTCAGTGTAGGTGTGCGTATGAATATCTGTATGTATATGTGCATATATAGGTATACATATGTATATATAGGAGTTCAACTCCAGGCCAAAATCCTGCTTAATTTCGCAGGTCCAACCATAGACAATTACAAGGTCTCTACCTGAAAGTTCTCATGGGGGAATACTTCTCACCCCACACCAAATTTGATGCACACCCAGTGAACTTTAGACACTGGAGGTAGTTGCAGTGGAGGACTAAGGCCCATCCATACCATGTTCTTATGCATTCTGGATTCCTATACAGGTGCCTCCATCAGAGGCCTCCTTGTGAAAGGGGGAGGGGTCAGCTGATACACTGTACTTTTCAGGTGCCTCTGTGTAGACCACTTTACTGGGGGAACCTAAAGATACTTTCCTCAGTTACTACACAGTATTCAGGACTTTTACACTCCTAGCCATCCTACATCAATATTCACAAGGTTCCTGAGGTCATAAAAGGGCAAGAGCCTTTCGTTTGGGGCTCCTTCAGATATGAGATAATCTTCCGCCAACCCCTACTCCCATCCGCACTGATACATCTGACCCTTGCCTGGTTTGGTTGTATGGGGAAAATGAAACACTGGTGGAGCTGGGGCCCTTTCCTGTTTAGACTCTTGCTTATACTATTATAGGAAGTACATAAAAGCTTAACTGTTACTTTCAGTTTGGCTTGCTATCTTAATTGACCAAGTCAAAACAGGCACCTTTCTCTGACAGATCAGCATAGAGAACAAAGTAGTCAATAAAGTAAAATTCCTTTCTGTAAGGAGCACTTTGAGAGGTGCTAGTGAGACTCTTTCAGGGCATACTGCTGGATCATTTGCAAGAGTCAAAGGGTCCCACAGGGCACATCATCAGTCAGGCTAATGTGTCTCCAGAAGTACTAGTGGACACCATGGGGCTCTCCAGGAGAGTACCATCGTATTGTCTATGTGTAACTCTACTCTCATTCTTCCAAGCCCTGGTGGCAATTACTGCACTTAAGGCCATGTTAGAGGAGCATAAGAAGATTGTGAACCTACCCGATTACCAGCACCTAGTACCTCTGTCTCCCAAAAATCTGCCTGGGAAAGAAAAAGGAAAAACTGCCCTCTTTACTGAGCTTAATGCAGCAAAAGGCTCCTTGAGACTATATCCCTATTCAATAACTCACTTGACTTGTGTACCTGATCTTGAGTTCACAGATACTCAATTGATTTTGGCTGTTCAATCAATAGGACAGCCTTGGCATCAGTGGTATCTGACAGTGTGACTGTCGTAGTAACTTGTCCAGAGTGTGGGAACTTGTTATTCAGCAATTGATATCACAAATGCCCTTTTCAGTATCCCTCTGAATGGGAATGATTCCAGTCAGTTCATCTTTATGTGGAATGGGTACAATTCACCATTCATATCCTTCCACAAGTCTACCTGAACTTCCTATCTGTCATCAATGTATCAAAGCCTGGAAAATCTCCAGATTTTCCAGAGGAGGGACTAGCACTCTACTCTACTGATAATGTCATCCTATTGAGTCCAGAGAAGGGAGCTGGACAACAGCCCAACAAGGGCTGGACACCCTGCTGACACACAGGTGGCAACTTGCTGGGTCACTTTTACAGAAAACGTACAAGTACGCAAGTGAAATTCCTGGGCTTGATCTGGGTATGGAATCTCATTGTCTCATTCCATGGGAGAAGACTGGCTTTCATCCTTTCTGCTCCAGCAATTAAAAAGGAGGCCCAGGGACTGATGGAGCTCTTCATCTACTTGCATTCTTAATGCCATCCATCTAAAGGGTTACAAGAAAGGTCATTTCCTTTCAGTGGAGCCACAGCAAGGAGGATGACCTGCAAGCCCTCCAACAAGCCACCTAGGCTACCCTTCCTTTTGGCCCCTCTGATCCATTTTGCCATTTGAGTTACAGATCTCAGCAACTATCTATTCACCAACTGGAGCTTAAGGCAGGACACTGCCACGGGTCAGAGGCATCTGTTGGGGTTTTAAATTCATCATCTCTAGGAACAGCTCGCTGAAAGGTACACACCCTTTAAGAGACAATTGTTAGTCCAATATTGGGCTTCAGGGGATACTGAACACATGACCCACGACTGTGAAACAGTCTCAAGACAACAAATTCCGACCAAAAGTTATCAATAGTTTTGCTTTTGTTCTCTAATTATCTTAGGGCATTCATACTTTACGTCAGTGTAAAATTTCTATAAGAACATGCCCAAATAGGGTTCCTGGAGTGGAGATGTCCACGCTTGCTCCGCTTCCCCCACTGCCCCCACAGTTTAAGAGCGTATGGCTCTTTGAGGATGGCTCAGAAGCATGACAAGCGGGGCCCCCCTGTGGTGGCTTATTACTGTTTGTATGCAATGCAAACAGGAATGAAGGTTGATAGTAAAACTCCTGAATGTCGTGCATTTTCACCAAAGCTAATGGATCAGTAAGAAGCTCTTATGAAACAGCTGGGTGATAATGAAGCTGTTACTCAAGAAATAGTTGGCTCTGCCCATTCGGAGAATTATGCTTTGAAAATGTTTTTCTATGTAGATAATGAAGATCATGCTGGGCGATTTCACAAAAACAAGATCAAGTCCTTCTACACTGAAAGTCTTTTAATAGATGTCAAAATAGCGTTTGGAGAACTCACTGATGAAAACGTGAAACACAGAAAGTATGCAAGGTGGAAGGCAACATATATTCATAATTTTTTAAAGAATGGAGAGACTCCTCAAGCAGGGCCTGGTGGAATTGAAGAAGATAATGATGTTGAAGAAAATGAAAATGCTGGAGCAACCTCTCTACCCACTCAGCCCCTCAGCCGTCATCTTCAACTTATGACCCAAGCAACATGACATCAAGCAGCTTTACTGGAATACAAATTCCTCCCGGTGCCCGCATTCCTGCTAATACCCCAGAAGAAGTTCCTCACAGCACAGGTGTAACAAGTAACACTATCCAGCCTACTCCACAGACTATTCTGGCCATTGATCCTGCACTTTTCAGTACAGTTTCCCAGGGAGATACCCAACTAACATCAGAGGACTTTGCTAGACCTCAGAAATACTGCAAATAACTCTAGCAGAGCTTTGCAGTATGAAGATGTCAGCACTGCAGTGCAGAATCTACAGAAGACCCTCAAGTTACTGACCACAGGCAGAGAATGAAGTCTTTGTAGAACAGATCCATGCATTTTTGGCTTAAAGAACTAACAGTCCATTACTCTATCTTCAGCCTATCAGAAGCACAGTTTTAAGGAAGACTTCAGTTCCACTGACTATAACAATAAAATCTGTGTCTGTGTATCAGATTCCTGTTGAAGCTTTCATCAACAGCCTCGACCAATTTTCATTGTCCATTTAGTGGATCCAGTAATCTCTGGGTATACACAGGGCTGATGCAAGCAAGATCCTAAAAACGTCCACTGAACCCTGCTTGTTCAAAAAATGAAAACACACTTCTATAAAATATACTAGGAATCAGCTTTGTTTCTTAATCTAAATAAATTAAGGAATTTTTAAATCCATAATTTGGACAAATAGACCATATTACTTTGCTATAAAATTCTAAATTTAACTTTTAATAAAGACTGCAAGAATATTCTAGATTAGAGGTCACGTTTTATTTTCTTCAGGACTTATGAAACAGATATGAACATCCTAAATTGTTAGATGAATCTGAAAGAGATTAAGTTTCAATTTATATTCATATTAATTATAGCTACATTAAAAGTTAAAATGTTCATGGAAAGAAATATAACAAGGTAAACAGGTAGAATCAGTTTTAGATGTAAGAATAATGTTGGTTTCCCAATTGTTTTCCCTTATCCATTGGCGCTTAAGGTGAATTGGTATTTGCTTCATAGGCAGTTTGACTGCATGTATCAGAGAATGAAAACAAGACATTTGCAGTAATGCCTGGAAACTTGGTGCTTTGAGTTAAGGTTCTCCTCTGCTACTATGGAATGGATTCCATAGAGTGTATAGCTATGAATGACGCAGATTTTAAGAACATAGATTCTCAGTTGATAAGTTAATAAGTTTTGTGAGGAATTATGGATTTACTGTGTCACCTGCATTTGTGCTGTGTAAAAAATAAATACAAGGATTCTTTTAACTAGTTCAAAAAAATATGCCCAAATACATATTCGCGAACCAAAGAAAAAGGATCTTCTAATGAGTACAATTTAAAATAATTTAAAGTCATCTATAATTATTATACTTACTAATGAGACTTTCATCTCTAGAAGATTTTTGTTTCTCTGCATGCATTTCTGTTTCTGACTTTGAGTCTTGATGCTTAAACATAAGATTTTCATCTGACACATGATCATGAGCTACATAAAGAGATACATTTACTGCATTAAACTGAAAAACAGGTCTATTGTGAAATCCCTATATATCAAATTTATACACATGTTTAGCAGTATTTTCTTTCATTTTTATAAACATAAAATATAAGTAAATTACCATAATGCTAGACCTGACATAAAAATTGTGAGGAAAATTTTAATGTGTGTAAGACTCACTGTTTCCTAAATATTTGTTGGCATCAAGTATTAGTCCCTACTTGTTTTAGATTATTATAGCTTAGGTTAATATATACTCATAGACCAAATAATGAAAATGTATATGTAAAGGTTATTCATTACACCATATTTTTAATTGCAAAATACTGAAAAGCACCTAAATGTACTAGCATGTGAGATTGGTTGAAAAACAAGGTACATACTATAAATTAGGGTAATACAAATTATGGTGTATGATGTGGTACAAAGAGTTACACATAAAGCTATAAAAAGATACTTATAACCCAACTTGGAGGGACTGCTAGGAGACAGGTTAATTGTAGAAAAAATGAAAAGAGAAGGTATCAAGTATGCTATCTTTTAGGAAAGAAAAGAATGGGAAATGAAAAGAAAATATAAGATACTTACCTTTAGAAAAGGACATACAGGAAAGATAAACCAGAAAACAATGTAGTTGGTCACCTAAAGTTGCATGCAGAATAGGACACAAGGACTACTGTTAAATCTAAACATGTCCCGGGCAGTGATGACATCCTTGATGCAACAAATGTTTATCACATTTAATGAGAAAGTAGGTAGAGCCCTCAGGATTGCTTTGCCCAGTGACCCAAAGAAACCAAAGAGATTTGGATAGTTTGATTCCACCACAAAGAAAGTAATCTTGTTAAAATTATTTAAGGACAGAAGCACTTTTCTGGTGTGTTACTGCAGAACCCCCTCTTTCAGAACATCTTCCATGGCCACTTTGCCCAAGGAGGATGAAGAAGGAGGTAGGTGGGAGAAATGTCATGTACACCTGAGACCTTCTCCTTCCTTTACTAGCTATTATTTGCTCTTGGACTGGTTTGGTCCAATCGTGGTGAGTTCTCTGACACTGGAAAACTTTTTTGGTCTACTCTTAACGGCCACCTATAAGGGGCTCTGCAAGCCACCTGATAGTTCCTTGATTTGACAATGAGAAGTAAGAAAAGTATATGATGAGACTGTTTACCAGACTCAGATTTAAGTTCATTCTTGCCACTCTCACTGGTCACCTGTTTCAATTAAACCGCCTTTTAAGGTGATGTCACTTGGTTCATGGCACAATCCATGTGTGAAATGAAAAATTTCCAAGCAAAGAAAAAGCAGCTACTGGCAAGACACTAACTTTTCACTAGTAGTCAGAGTGATGTAAAAATGGTAATTGGGTACTTACTCCTGGATCACTGGGTTAAGGTCTTTCCCAAAGACATCTGTGGGTCTTGTTATCCAACAATGGGTCTCAAGGAGGAGACTGACAGACTCTCTATCAGATACCTGTGACTAGATAATGGCCACTGGGGGCACAACAGAGTCCACATACTGACAACTCCTATGACTAATATAAATAATATTCCTTCCAACCCTCCCAGTGAATCTTGACATGAAATCAGAGTGCATCTCTCTACTTTTATCCAAACCTCTTAACTTTAAAAATAAACAAGACTATGAGTTAGGCCAAGGTCCCTATGTCCTCACTGGGAACATGAGGACATTTGCCAAGGTCACAGTTCAATGGGGAGGTGAGGAAGAATTTCATTCCTTGGTCCTTTTGTACCAAGATGAGGGAAAACAATATATATATATATATATATGTATATTTATATAGTCTAAGTGTGCATCCTTAACACCCCATCCTTATCTCCAAGCCATGATCATAAATACTACAACTGAGGCCATTTCAGTGGCTCTGGTAGTCTGTTAGGTAGTCTGAACCTAACAGTCTACCAGTACCTAGTCCCTTTGACTACCAAAGCAACTCCCTAGAGGATGAAAAGAGACAGCTTCCTCATTACTGAGCTTAATGAAGCAAAAATTCTCCATAAGACTATTTCTCCATTCAGTAGCCCCATCTGGCCTGTGGATTAGGCCTCAGGTGTATGGAGATTCAATTGATTATTAGAGGCTCAATGCAGTCACGCAGCTTGAGCACTAGTGTTACCTGAAATTATGACAGCCATAGAGGCTGTGGCCCAAGCTGAGGCAAGTACAAAGCAAATGACATTACAAATGTCTCTTGCAGCATCCCTGTCCACAGGGATGATCAGGATCGGTCTGCCATACGTGTAATGGGTTGCAACGCACCTTTAATGTCCTTCCATAAGGCCATGACCTGGAAAAAGTCCCACTCCCACATGGAGCCCTAGCCTCCCCCTATATTAACAATAACCTCCACTAGGCCTAGGCAAGGGAATTACCCAACAAACACAGAAAGCATGTGGACTTACATGTGACAGTTAAGTCTGGGCCATTAATACAGAAAAAGTACCAGGACCTGGTACCCAAGTGAAATCTCTGGGAGTAAACTGAGAAGAGGCAGTATGTCTCATTCCATAGGAGACAACTGCCAAGCTTTAGTTCCTCTAAGCCCCCACAAACACAAAGGAGGCGCAAGGGTTGGTGGAACTTTTCAGCTACTAGTACTTTGACATTCACCATGTGGTCATCTTGATGGCATTTGTCTATTAGGATACCATTTTTGGTCTCTACCTTTGAGTAGGACATGGCAACAGGATGTCCTAGAGGCCCTCCAACAGGTTTCTGACTCTGTCCATCCCCTTGGCCCCTCTGATACACATTTGTGTTTGGGTTACAGATCTCAGCAACCTCTCAGTTTGCTGATTAGAGCCTATGGCAGAAGGACACTGCCAGAGGCCAGAGGCGCCCATTAGGCTTTTGGTACCATAGTCACCTGGAGTCAGATGAAAGGTACAAACCCTTTAAGCGACTACTATTGGCCTGTTATAAGGCCTTGGTGAATATTCAGTATATGACCCATGGCCATGAAATAGTCTTATGACTAGAAATACCAACCAAAAGTTATGAATAGTTTGGCTTTTATTCTCTAGTTATCTTGGGGTATTCACACTTTAAGTCTAAGTGTAAAACTGCTATAAAATATATGCTTAAATACTGATTCATGAACCAAAGAAAAATATCTTCTGATCACTTTAATTTAAAATAATTTAGGAAGTGACATCAGCAAAATGGCAGGCTAAGAGATTGCAGTCCCGTAGCCCACGGAAACACTGATTTAACAATTCATGGATGAAATACATTTATGAGAGCTTCAGAGTCCACTCAAGAAGTTCCAGCATGCTGGTGGAACATAACATCCTAGATAGCTGCATTTAAAAGGGTAAGAAGAACAGTTTTGCTTTACCTATGTCACCCCTCCACCAAGTCAGCACAGCTCAACACAGGGAGAGATTCCCTCACCCACAATTTTTCCCATGGAAGAAAGAGAGAGGGAAGTGAGTATAAGGCTCTCAAAGCCTTTCAGGGTGCTGCCTGAGAGGCCCACTTCTATCTCACCTTAATTAGAACACTGAAGGAATCAACATAGCTGGATTGTCTGTGGGCAGCTAGAAAAAAGACCTCAAATAAAAAACCTAACTTTACACCTCAAGGAACCAGAAAGAGAAAAATAAACTAAACTCAAAGTGATCAGAAGGAAGGAAATAATAAAGGTTAGAGCAGGAATAAATGAAACAGAAAACAGAAAATTTTTCTAAAATTTTAGCCCATTCATGAATGGGTTAATCCCATTCATGAGGGCTCCATCCTCATGACCTAAGCACCTCCCCACTCCTAATACAATTACATTGGACATTAGGACTTTAACACATGAATTATGGGGGGGACACAAACATTCACCGATAGAAACTTCCAAATTCATTTTATGAGGCCAGCATTACCTAGATACCAAAGCCAAACAAAGACTCCACAAGAAAATGACAAGCCAATATCCCTGATGAACTCAGATGCAAAAATTCTCAACAAACTACTAGCAAACAATTCAATAGCACATTAAAAAGATCATACACCATGACCAAATGGTATTTACTCTACTCAGGTAAGGATGGTCCAACATCAATCAATGTGACACATACACCACATTACAGAGCAAGGGATAAATACTACATGATCATCTCAACAGGAGCGGAAAAAAAATCTGAAAATATTCAATACTTTTTCATGATAAAAACTCCCATAAATTAGGGATAAAAGGAATTTACCTCAACCCAATAAAGGTTGTATGTAGAAAATCCTGAAGACTCCACCAAAAAGCTGTTTGAACTAACAAATGAATTCAGTAAAGGTGCAACATACAAAATCAATATAAAAAAATAAAAAATCAATTGCATTTCTATACACTAACAACAAACTATGAGAAAGCAAAGTTAAGAAAATAATCCCACTTACAATGACATCAAAAAGAAAAAAATAAATTTGACAAAGGAGATGAAGTATTCATACACTGAAACTATAAAATATTGATGACAGAAATTAAAGAAGACAAAAATAATGGAAAGATATTCCACGCTCGTGAACTGGAAGAATTAATATTTTTAAAATGTCCACACCACCCAAAGCAAGCTATGGATTAAATGCAATCCTTATTAAATTTCCAATGGCATTTTTCACAGAAATAGAACAAAAAATTCCTAAAATTTGTATGGAATCACAAAAGATCCTTTATAGTCAAAGCAATCTTGAGAAAAAAGTACAAAGGTGGAGGCATCATACTTCCTGATTTCAAACTACAGCTGACCCTTGAACAACATGGGGGTTAGGGGCACTGACCTCCCTTCCCACCTACACAGTAGAAAATCCACACAGAATTTTACAGTTGGCCCTCTATATCCATGGCTCTGCATCCACAGATTCAACCAACCACAGATTATATAGTACTGTAGCATGTATTTACTGAAAAAACTGTGTATAAGTAGACTCATGCAGTTCAAATCTGTGTTGTTCAAGGGTCAGTTGTGTATTACAAAGCTATTGTAATCAAAACAGTATGGTATTGCCATAAAAATGGACATATAAATCAATGGAAGAGAACAGGGATTCCAGAAATAAACCTACACATATATGGTCAATTAATTTATGACCAATCAGCCAAGAATACACAGTGAGGAAAGGACAGTCTATTCAATAAATGATGTTGGGAAAACTGGACAGCTACATGCAAAAGAATGAAACTGGACCACTATCTTACACACACAAATCAATGCAAAATCAACTAAAGACTTGAATGTAAGACCAGAAACCATAACACTCCTAGAAGAAAACATAGGCGGTAAGGTCCCTGACATCATCAGTCCTGGTGAAGACTTTTTGGATTTGACACCAAAAGCAAAGGCAACAAAAGCAAAAATAAACAAGTGAGACTGCATCAAACTAAAAAGCTTCTGCACGGCAAAGGAAAACATCAACAAAATGAAAGGCAACCTACAGAATGGGAGAAAATATTTGCAAATCGTGTATCTGACAAAGGGTTAATACCCAAAATAAAGAAATAACTCATACAACTCAAAAGCAGAAAAAAAATCTGATTAAGAAATGGACAGAGGATTTGAAAGGACATGTTTCATTACAGGTGGCCTACAGGTACATGAAAAGGTTCTCAACATTATTAATCGTCAGGAAAATGCAAATCAAAACCACAATGAGATACCACCCCACCCATACCTGTTAGAATGGCTATTATCAAAAAGATAAGAAATACGTGTTGGTGAGAATGTGGAGAAAAGGGAGCCATTGCGCACTGTTGGTGGGAAGGTAATTTGGTGCAGTCACTGTGGAAAACACTATGGGAGGTTCCTCAAAAAACTAAAAATAGAACTACCTTACAATCCAGTAATTCCACTTCTGGGTATTTTTCTAAAGGAAATGAAAACACTAACTTGAAAAGATATCTAAACCCCTACGTTCACTGCAGCATTATTTATAATAATAATATAATAGCCAAAACATGGAAACAACCTAAGTGTCCATGGACAGATGAATGGATAAAGAAAATGTAGTATACATATATACAAAGGAATATTATTCAGCCATAAAAAAGAAGGAAATCTTGCCATTTGGGACAACATGGATGCATTTTGAGGGTCCTATACTAAGTGAAGTAAGTAGGTGAAAGAAAGACAAATACTGTATGATCTCAATTATATGTGGAATTAAAACAAAAACAAAACCAATATCAAAACTCATAGAACAGATTGGTGGTTGCCAAAAGCAGGGGGTAGAAGGTAGGTGAATGGGTGAAGGTGGTCAAAAGGTACAAACTCGCAGTTATAAAATAAATAAGTACTGGAGATAAAATGTACAGCATGGTGACTACAGTTAATAATACTGCATTGCATATTTGAAAGTTCCTAAGAGAGTAGATCTTAAAAATTCTCATCACAAGAATAAAATTTTAACTATATGTGGTGATAGATGATAACTAAACTTATTGTTGTGAAATTTTTTGTAATATATACATATCTCGAGTCAGTATGTTGTACATCTGAAACTAATGTTATGTGTCAATTATGTATCAACAGAAAAATTAAATTACAAAGGATAAGAAAAGGAACTAAAACTGAAACTAAATTTAAAGAACTGAATCTACTGAAGGAAATAAGAAAGCACTAATGCAAGTAAATCATCAATATAGTATTTGATGTACACCCTCACTCCTGGGCAAAAGAGTAGAGGGGTGAACTGTAAACAAATCACAAAATCTTTTTCCTCTTTTTCAACTGTAAGTTAAGATGTTTATTGGAGAATTTATTTTTTTAATTTATTTTATTGAAGTACAGTTGATTTACAATGTTGTGTTAATTTCTGCTGTACAGCAAATTGACTCAGTTATATATATATATATATATATATTTCATATTCTTTTCCATTATGGTTTATCACAGGATATTGAATATAGTTCCCTGTGCTATACAGTAGGGCCTCGTTGTTTATCCATCCTATATATAATAGTTTGCATCTGCTAATCCCAAACTCCCAGTCCATCCCACCCCCACCCTCCACTCCCTTGGCAACCACAAATCTGTTCTCTATGTTTGCAAATCACAGAATCCTTTTAGTAGATTTGTTTTTCTAGGGTTCTACATTCTGAAATAATTTTAGAAGCATTATAAGATAGAGAAAATGAGTAAATGTACTGATGTTGATCAGAGTCAGATTCACACTGTGGAAGGAAGGATATACACACCGGAAATAGAGAAAGTTAAGAACAAGTCCTGAGGGGAGAGAATGAAATTGAAAGTGTCTTTGAGAAACCATGATTTCTAAATATGCCTGTGAATATGCAGATACACATATATGTGCACATGTTTATGTATGTAAGCATATGTGAGGATGACTATATGGATATGTATATCCATATATGTATATCATGTGTACCTGTATGTGGACATGCATATGTGTTTACACTGAGGCACTGACAACATGCCAAAATCTTCTGCGTGATCTGTCAGGCCCAACCTTAGACAATTACAAAGGCTTGATCTGGCAGCTGTCATGGGGGAAATCTTCATACTCCACACTAGACTCTGAGACACAGCCAGTGCACTGCAGACATTGGAAATAGTGCAGTCATGGACTAAGGCCATATGTGCATTCTTCGTCTGAGTGCCTCAATTCTGAAGCATTCTTATGTGGGGAGGACTCAGCTGAGACCCTGTACATAGACCACCTTTTCATTGGACCTTGTAGACATTTTTATTATCTCTGACTCTGTTTTCAGTACTTTTGCACTCCTCCTAGACCTCCCACTTCTACCTCCTCTCAGATCTACAGAACAGCAAGAACCTTTTGTTTGGAGCTCCTTTGGTTGTGAGATGATCTTCCCCCACCCAAGCCCTGTCAGCACTGATGTATCTGACCCTCATCCAATGATGTTCTGTGGGGGAAAATGGAATATTGGTGTGGCTGGGAACCTTTCCTGTTTAGACTCTTATACTATTACAGTAAGTGAATAAATGCTTAAATTTACTTTCAATTTACTTGCTGTCTTACTTGACCAACTCAAAAACTGGCAGCTCTCTCCCTGACAAGTTAGCACAGTGAGCAATGTGGTCAATGAAGCACAACTCATTTCTGGAAGGGGCACTAGTGAGTCCTCAGGGCTCTCTAAGGGCGCACTACTGACTCATTTGTTAGAGTCTGAGGTTCCCACAGGGCACATGACCATTCAGGCCAATGTGTCTCAGGAACTGCTGACAGATTGTGTGACATGCTTTAGGAGAGAGCTATTTTAATAGTCCTGCTTTGCTGGCCAAGATGCCCAGTGGGTGGGTCAAATTAAACATCAAACAGAGGGATTTTGACAAAACTGGGGAAGCAATTCCTTGGCTACTTACAGTTTCATCAATAATGGGATCAAAAGTTGTTGGTGACCCTGCATGCTGAGTTGCACTCAATGACTACTGTTAGATCTAATGCTCCTGGAACTTACGTTCAGCTTTTGCCATAGTGGTTACTGCAATTCGTGATTTAATGAAAAGGAATGTAGAGTGCTGAGGATCACTTTACCCAGTGACCTGAAGAGACCTTATAGACGTGGGTCGTTCATCTTCACATTTAAAGGAGTATCTTGTTAAAGAAGTAATCATGTAACCTTGCCAGGTTGCTAATACAGAAACATTTCTTGGAGAGCCTTGACAATGGCCACATTGCACAAGGAGGTGGCATAAAGGAGTATGAAAAAATACAGACATCCAAGAATCTCTCCTTCCTCAGCTGGGTACTGTTTTGGATCCGACAGATGGCTCATCCTTGCCTTTGTAAAACACGTTTTAACTATACTTGAAAAGGCAATAGTGACTCCATGAGCCACACTGGTGGTGCCTAAGATATACAATGAGGGAAAGAGGACAGCAGATGATGAGATTTTTTTTTTTTTTTAACCAGATTCAGGTTCCTAGGTTCATTTGTGCCACTATTGCTGGACATCAAGCTCAATAAACATCCTAATAAGGTCAGGGCAATTGGTCTACGACACAATCTGGACCTTAACTGACAAATTTCTGGACAAGTAATAGTGAATAATGCCAAGATAGCAATGACTGACCAGAAGAGAGAATGATGTAAAAATGGTAGTCTAGTAACCACCCCGGACCATCTGGGCAAAGGCCTTAAAGAGATCAAAGGGTGTGTTATCCCCAAAACAGGGTCTCAAAGGAGTAGATTGATGGGCTATTTACCAAGGACCCAAAGGCCAGGTAGTGGGATAAGGGAGGCCCAACAGGCCACTACTGTGGCCTATGACTAACACAGGTGCTATGTTTCTGCTTTTTGCAGTGATCCTTGCCATGAATCAAAATGCTCTGCCAACTTTTACCAAGACTTTACGGCTTTCAAAATAAACAAGACTATGGGTTAGGCCGGGCCCCATATATCCAGTGGGAATGTGAGGACTTATGATAAAGTTAGAGTTCAATGGAGATGTGCAGAATTGCATTCCCAAGCCTGTGGGACATGGGTGCATAGGTGACTGTGATCACCACAACCCCTGACACCAGGATGAGGAGGAAACTGATAATGCTGAGGTGGTACTCCATGGCCGCCACCAACGGGAAACTTACCCAGACCCCACAACAGTGTACCCACTCAGGCCACCTCAAAATTCCATTGTTATGGCCCCCACTGTTGAATGAATTATTGGTATAGAAGTATTGTTTACATGAACCCCTACTTGCATTCACCCCTAAACCCTGATAGAAATTACCACTTTAGCAAGATAAGTGGAAGACTGTGAAACTACTCAACTACCAGAATCTAGTACTTTGTTCCTCAAAAACAAATGCCTGAAGAAGAAAAGTAAATAACTGTCCTTACTGATGAGCTTAATGAAGCAGAAATTCTCCCTGAGACTGTTTCTTCATTCAGTAGCTCATTGGACCTGGGCATATGTCCCTGTGTGTGTAGAGACCCCACTGATAATTGGCAGCTCAGTGATGTAGTCCCCAGGCACTAGTTGTATCTGATATTGTGACTGTCATGGAAGCTACTGTCTATAGTGAGAGAATTTGGTATTCTGTAAGAGACAGTGCAAATACCCTATGCAGTATCTCTTTCCACATGGATGATTAGGATCAGTTTGTCATATGGGGAATAGATTGCAATGCCTCACTAATGTCCTTCCATAAAGCTACATAAATTCTCCAACCATCTTTCATCAAAGTCATGACCTAGAAATGTCCTACACCCAGAGGGAGCGCTAGCCTTCCAGTCTATTGATGACATCATCCAAATAGGCCCATACAAGGGCACCACTTAACAAGGACTAGACGTCCTATATACCAATATGTAGCAACATGGCTGGACCATTATTACAGATAAGACATAGTTACCCAGTACCTAACTGAAATCCCTGGGCAAAATCTGTGAGGGGCACAACATCTCATTCCAAAGGAGAAGACTGCCAAGCTCTGACACACTCTACTTGAACAACTGAAAATGAGGCCCAGCTACTGGTAGGACTATTTGGTTACTTGCACTCTCATAGTCCCCATGTGTGGTTCTTGATGGCATCCATTACATCCATTACATCCATTACTATTAGATTACTTCAAAGGCCACTCTTTTCAGTGGGGCCACAACCAAGAGGACGCACTTGAGGCCCTCCACCAGGCCTCTCAGGCTATCCTTCCCTTGGGGCCCTCTGATCCTCATTTGCTGTTTGAGTTACAGCTCTCAGCAACATCTCTGTTCACCAAGTACAGTCTGTGGCAGAAGGCTACTACCACAGGTCACAGACAGACACCCTTTGGAGTTTTGGACCTATAATCTGCCAGTCTGCTGAAAGGTATGCATCCTTTGTGAGAAAATTATTGGTCTATGATTGAGCCTTGGTGTCTGAGTATATGACCTATGGCTGTGAAATAATATTACAACCAGAAATACCAATGAAAGTTATGAATACTTTGCCTTTTGCTCTCTAATTTTCTTAGGGTATTTACAACTAACGTCAAAGAAACTATAAATGTTGCATAAAATATAATCTCAGATGCATATTCATGAACCAAAGAAAAATATCTTCTACTGAGTTTAATTAAAATAATTTAAAGTTATCTGTAATTATTATACTTATTAAGGTATATTTTACCTTTGAATGTTCTTTGTGTATTTACTTGCATTTTTGTTTTTGATATTGAGTCTTGATCCTCATAGAGAAGATTTCCATCTGGTACTTCAAACTGAGCTACATAAAGAGAAGCATATAATCAAATAAATAGAAAAACAGATCTATTGTGAACCCCTAACTTTCAAATTTATAACAAATGTACAGCATAAATTCTCATTTTTATAGAATTATAAGTAGATTACCAAAATGCTAGATCTAATATGAAAAGAGAAGAGTTTTAATGGGTATATATTGAAACTGTCTCATTATTTCATTAATAATTCGAGGCATAACATGTGCTTTCTATCATTCTCTATATTTCCTACGTAGGACTTTTATACTTAAGTTAAAACTTAATTATAGGATAAAATATCAGGAAGATGGAGGACTAGGAAGTTCTAGACCCTCATTACCCCATGGAGACACGAAGTTAATAACAATATACAGACCAAAATACCATTATGAGAACTCTAGAAACCAGTTAAGAAGCTGCATCACCCAAGTGAATTACTGACCAAGAAAAACTGTACCAAAAAGGGTAGGAAGGGTCATGGCATTTTGCCCAGCTTAGTTAGCCCCACCACCTCCCTGGCACAGTGTGCCACAGCGTGCCACAGTCACAAGGAAGTGTCGCAATTTCCAGATCCTCCATTGGGATGAAAAGAGTGAAACTTGCATCCAACTTTCTGGAATGTCTAGGCACTGCCTGAGTCACTGGTTGCTGTCTTGCCTGATCTGGAAAGCTGATGGGGACAGTTCCATGGTTAGATACCAGGTTGGAGGCTGCTGAAAACAAAGGCAAGTGCCGTCACACATTAGAGCTGCAGGGGTTATGAAGTTCTGCAAATGATGGAGGAGCAAGAGATTACAGGTGGAGGAATACAATAGAAACCAAAACAAAAAGCTCCTGAGAAGAAACAGGAGAGAGCCTCTTAGGGAAATTAGGAGAGTTAAAAAAAGTCATATATACTAGAATAAAAGAGTACAAACAAGCCCGGAGAAGATACATCCCCAGAGAAGGTTTGAGAGGTATCAGAACCTCCATGTCAGGCTGATTAGTCAAGGTGTTCCCCTGTATCTAAAAAGACAGAGAGATAGCTATGTTTTCAAATTCCCAAATCTCAACAACATATGACAAAGCATACAAAGAAACATGGAAACATGTCCCAATCACAGGAATAAAGTTCCAGAAACCAACCCTAAAAAACCACAGGTCTGTGAATTACCTCACAAGGAATTTTAACAACTGTCTTAAAGATTCTCAATGAGCTGAAAGAAATATAAACTAAATGAAATCAGGAAAATGAAGCATGAACAAAATTAGAATATCAACAAAGATATAGAAACTAAAAGAAAAACAACTCTGGTGCTGAGCAATATAATAACTGAATTGAAAAATTCACTAAAGGGGTTCATCATCAGACTTGATCAGGCAGAAAAAAAAATCAGCAAACTGGGAGACAGGTCATGTGAAATCATTGTATCTGAGGAGCAAAAAGAAAACAGAATTAAGAAAAGTGTAAGAGAGCATGAAGGATTTATGGGACCCTATCAAGTGGACCAAGGTATGCATTATGAAAGTCCCAGAAGAGAAGAGAGAAAAAAGGGAGCAGAGAGTTTATTTGAAGAAATGACAAAACTTACCAAATTTAAAAAAGAAATGGATATACAAATTCAATAAGCTTTATAAACTCCAAACAGGAAAAACCCAAAGAGACCAACACCGAAACACAATGTAGTCAAACTGTCAGAAGTCAAGGAAAAAGAGAAAATCTTAAAAGAGGCAAGAGAAATACAATTTGTTATGTGCAAGGGAGCCTCTATAAGATTATAAATGAACTTCTCAGAAACCTTGCAGGTCATAAGACAGTGGGATGATACTTTCAGAGTGCCAAAAGAAAAAAACTGTCAACCAAGCATATGATATTTGGCAAAACTGTCCTTCAAAACAGAAGGGGAAATTAAGACTTTCACAGATAAACAAAAGCTGATGGAGTTCATACCACTAGACCTACTCTACTAGAAATACTAAAGGAAGTCTTTCAAGTTGAAATGAAAGGATATTAGATGGCATCATGAAGCTGTATGATAATATAAAGGTTTTGGTTAAGGTAAATATATGGACAAATGTAGAAACCTAGATTACTGAAATTTTGATGCATAACTTCCCTTTTAATTCTTATATAGAATTAGGAGAAAAAGCATAAAATAACTATAAATCTATGTTAATGGGCACACAATATACAAAGATGTAATTTGTGACACCAATAAATAAAGTGAGGGGAAAGAGCTTTAAAGGAGTACAGTTTAGTGACTGAAGTATGTATGTGTTTGAAGTTAACTTGTTACCAGTATAAAATAGATTATTGTAACCATAATGAAAACATTTATAGACTATTCATGTTATGGATACATGTTTATATCCCCCAAAATTCATATGTTGAAGCCCTAACCTCCAATGTGATGGTTTTGGAGATGGGGGGAGGGAAGTAATTAAGGTTAAATGACCTCATAAGGGTAAGACCCTGATCTGATGTGATTATTGCCCTAATAAAAAGAGACACCAGAGCTTTCATTCTCTATCTCTCTCTCTCCATTTGCACACAAAGAAGAGGTCATGTGGGTACACAATAGATGGTGGACACTTATGAGCCAAGAAAAGACATCTCAGAATGAAATCTAACTTACTGGCACCTAGATTTTGGACTTCACCTACAGAACTGTAATAAATAATTTTCTGTTTTTTGTTTTTTAAGTGACCCTGTCTATGGCTTTCAGTTATGGCAGCCTGAGAAGACTAATACACAAATGGAAATAAGAAGAGAATTAAAGCATGTCACTACAAAAAAAAAAATCAATGAAAGACAAAGGAATAAAGTAAAATAGGAAATGAGGAGCAAAAAATAATGAGACATACAGGAAATAATTAACAAAATGTCAAAAGTAAGTCCTTTCCTATCCAATTGTATGCCAACTAATTGGATAACCTAGAGAAATGGATAAA
Source organism: Eschrichtius robustus (assembly GCF_028021215.1). Lineage (NCBI taxonomy): Eukaryota > Metazoa > Chordata > Mammalia > Artiodactyla > Eschrichtiidae > Eschrichtius > Eschrichtius robustus. The sequence goes on from NC_090824.1 coordinate 184,344,797, forward strand.
TTCTTAGAAACACACAACCTACCAATGTAAGTGGGTTAAACTCCCTGGACACAGAGTAGCTGAACGTGTAAAATATAAGATCCACCTATAATGCTGTCTACAAGAGATTCACTTAGGTCTAAGGACATATATAGACTGAAAGTGAAAGGATGGGAACAGATACTCCATGCAAATGGTAACCAAAAGAGAATAGTGATGGCTATACTATAATATCAGACAGAAGAGACTTTAGTCAAAACCTGTTAAAGAGACAAAGTAAGACATTATATAATAATAAAAAGGTCAATTCTCCAGGAATGTGCAACATTATAAATATAAATATAAACATTACAGTGTTTACATATATAAACATATATTCATCAGACATGAGAACTCCTAAATACATGAAGAAAACATTAACCAGATTGAATGGAAAAATAGACCATAAAACAAAAATTGTAGGAGACTTCAATACCTCATTTTCAATAATGGAAAGAACAAGCAGAAAAAAGATCAATAAGAAAATTAGAGGATTTGAACAACACTATAGTCCAACTGGACATTATAGATATATGCAAAAAAAACTCCACCTAACAACATCAGAATACATTTTTCTCAAGTACACATGGAACATTCTCCAGGATACTGATATTATGCAAAATAACTTTTCTGATCACAATGAAAAGAAACTAGAAATTAATAGTAGCAGAAACACTTGAAAATCCACAAATACATGGGAAATATAAAAATATATTCTCAAAAAAACCAATGGGTCAAAGTAGAAATTGCGAGAGAAATTAGAAATTATCTTGAGACAAATGAAAATGAAAACACAACATAACAAAATATATGCAATGCAATGAAAGCAGTGCTAAGAGGGAAATTTATAGCTATGAATGCTTACATTAAAAGAAGAAAGATCTCAAATAAACAACCTAACTTTACAACTCAAGGAGCTAGAAAAAGAAGATAAAACTATATCCAAAGCTAGCAGAAGGAAGGAAATAATAAAGATTAGAGTAGAGGTAAGTGAAACAGAGAAAAGAAAAACAATAAAGAAAGTGAATAAAACCAGGAGTTGGTTTTTTGAAAAGACCAATGAAATTGAAAACATTTAGTTAGATTAGCTAAGAAAAAGGGAAAAGACTCAACTAATTAAATAAGAAATGAAAGAAGAGGCATTACAATCAATGCCACAGGAATAAAAATTATTATAAGAGAACATTATGAACAACTGTATGCCAACTAACTGAAATACCTAGAAAAAAATGGATGAATTCTAAGAAACACAACCTACTAACTGAATCATGAATAAACAGAATATCTGAAAGAACGGTAACTAGTCGATTAAATCAGTAATCAAAAACCTCCTGACAGGTAGAAACCCAGGACCAGACAGCTTCACTGCGGAATGCTACCAAACATTAACAACAACAACAACAAAATTAACACTAGTCCTCATCAAACTCATCCAAAAAAATGAATAGGAAAACTTTTAAACTCATTCTATGAAGCCAGTATTAACCTGATACCAAAGTCAGACAAAGGGATTATATGAAAGGAAAATCACAGGCCAGTATCCCTGATGAACACAGATGCAAAACTCGACAATATATTAGCAAACAGAATTCAAGAGCTCATTAAAAGGATTAAATACCACATCCAAGTGGGATTTATTCCTGGAATGCAAGGTTGATTTATTAATACATGAAAATCAATTAATGTGACACATCACATTAATAGCATGAAGGAAAAAAAAAAACCCACACATGACCATCTCAACTGATACAGAAAAAGCATTTAACAAAATTAAACATCCTTTTATGATTAAACAAAACATTCAACAAACTAAGATTAAAAGAAAAATACCCACATATAATAAAGACTATATATGCAAAGTCCACACCTAACATCATACTCAATGGTGAAAAACTAAAAACTTCCTTTGAGATCAAAAATAAGGCAAGGATGCCCACTCTCACCACTTCTGTTCAATATAGTACTAGAAATCCTAACAACAGCAACTGGGCAAAAAAAGAAATACAAGATATAAAAATTAGAAAGGAAGAAGTAAAATTATCTGTTCATAGATAAAATGTCCTTATACATAGAAAACCCTAAAGATTCACACATGCATACACGCACAAAAAAAACCCATGAGAATTAATAAATGAATTCAGCAAAGTTTCAGCATACAAAATCCACATGTAAAAATCAGTTACATTTTTATAAACTATTAATGTACAATATGAAAAGTAAACTATGAAAACAATTCATCAAAAATAATAAAATATGTAGGAATAAGCTTAACCAAGGAGGCAAAAGGCATGTACACTGAAAACTATAAAACACTGCTAAATAAACCTACCTAAGGAGGCAAAAGACCTGTGCACACAAAACTATAAAGTACTGATGAAAGAAATCAAAGACGATACAGATGGAGAGATATACCATGTTCTTGGATTAGAAGAATCAATAATGTGAAAATGACTATACTACACAAAGCAATCTACAGATTCAGTGCAATCCCTATCAAATTACCAATGGCATTTTTCACAGAACTAGAACAAAATTTTTGCAATTTGAATGGAAACACAAAAGACCCCAAATAGCCAAAGCAATCTTGAGAAAGAAAAACAGACCCAGAAAAAAAAGAAACAGTAAAAAAATAAAAATAAAATAAAACGGAGCCAGAGAAATCAGGCTCCCTGTCTTCAGACTATACTACAAAGCCACCGTAATCAAGACAGCATGGTACTGGCACAGAAACATAAATATAGATCAATGGAATAGGATAGAAAGCCCAGAGATAAACCCACGCACCTGTGGTCACCTAACCTATGACAAAGGAGGCAAGAATATACAATGGAGAAAAGACAGCCTCTTCAATAAGTCGTGCCGGGAAAACGGACAGCTACATGTGAAAGAATGAAATCAGAACACTCCCTAACACCATAACACAAAAATAAACTCAAAATGGATTAAAGACCTAAATGTAAGGCCATACACTATAAAACTCTTAGAGGAAAACATAGGCAGAACACTCTTTGACGTAAATCACAGTGAGATCTTTTTTGACCCACCTCCTAGAGAAATGGAAATAAAAACAAAAATAAACAAATGGGACCTAATTAAACTTAAAACCTTTGCACAGCAAAGGAATCCATAAACAAGACGAAAAGACAACACTCAGAATGGGAAAAAATATTTGTAAACAAAGCAACTGACAAAGGATTAATCTCCAAAATATACAAACAGCTTATGCAGCTCAATATCAAAAAAACGACCCAATCAAATAATGGAGACCTAAATAGACATTTCTCCAAAGAAGACATACAGATGGCCAACAAACAAATGAAAAGATGCTCAAAATCACTAATTATTAGAGAAATGCAAATCAAAACTAAAATGAGGTATCACCTCACATTGGTCAGAATGGCCATCATCAAAAAATCTACAAACAATAAATGCTGGAGAGGGTGTGGAGAAAAGGGAACCCTCTTGCATTGCTGGTGGGAATGTAAATTGATACAGCCATGATGGAGAACAGTATGGAGGTTCCTTAAAAGTCTAAAAATATAACTACCATATGACCCAGCAATCCCACTACTGGGCATATACCCAGAGAAAAACATAATTCAAAAAGCTATATGCACCCCAATGTTCACTGCAGCACTATTGACGATAGCCAGAACATGGAAGTGAAGCCAGAAAGAGAAAAACAAATATCGTATATTAACGCATATATGTGGAATCTAGAAAAATGGTATAGACGATCTTATTTGCAAAGCAGACACAGAGACACAGACTCGAGAACAAACGTATGGATACCAAGGGGGAAAGGAAGGGGATGGGATGAATTGGGAGATTGGGATTGACATATATACACTATTGATACTATGTGTAAAATAGGTAACTAAGGAGAACCTACTGTATAGTACAGAGAACGCTACTAAATGCACTGTGGTGACCTAAATGAGAAGGAAATCCAAAAAGGAGGGGATATATGTATACGTATAGCTGATTCACTTTTCTGTAGAGTAGAAACTAATACAACATTGTAAAGCAACTACACTCCAATAAAAATTAATTTAAAAAAACACTGCTGAAAGAAATTAACGAAGAGACAAATAAATGGAAAAACATCCCATGTTCCTGGATTTGAAAACTTAATATAGTTAAGGTCTCAGTACTACCCAAAGCAATCTACAGATTCAGTGTAATCCCTATAAAAATCCAAGTGCATTTTTTGCAGAAGAAATAGAAAAATCCATGCTAAAATTTATACAGGATCTCAAAGGATCCCAAATAGCCAAAAAATCTTGAAAAAGAATAACAAATTTATAGGTCTAGCATTTACTAATTTCAAAACTTATTACAAAGCACAAGTAATCAAAATAGTGTGGTAGGGGCATAAAGACAGACATATAGACCAATGGAATAGATTAAAGAGCTTAGAAATAGACCCTCACATGTATAGTTGATGACCTTTAATAAGGGTGTCAAGACCAATCAAAGGGGAAAGAACACTGTCTCCAAGAAATAGTTGAATAAACTGATATCTACACGTAAAACAATAAAGTTGGATGTTTACCTTACATCATACATAAAAATTAATTCAAAATGGGTTAAAGACTGAAACTTAAGACCTAAAACTATAAAATTTCTTGAAGAAAACATATGGAAAAATCTCATGACATTGAATTTGACCTTTCCCCTTGGTCCCTGTGATCCACATTTTCTGTTTGAGTTATAGGTCTCAGCACCTCTTTGATCACCAACTATAGGCTATGACTAAAGGACACTGCCACAGACAGGTCAGAGTCAACTGCTGAACTTATGGACCCAAATCTCCTGGAGAGAGCTCAGAAGTGTACACCCTTTAAGAGTCAGTTGATGGTCTGTTATTGAATCATACTGAGTACATAACCCAAGGCCTTAAAATAATCTTAGTACTAGAAATCCCAATCAAAAGGTATCAATACTTTTGTTTCTGTTCTCTAATTATCTTAGGGTATTAACACTATAGGTCAAAGTGGAAATTTTCTATGAAATATATGCCCCGGACTTCCCTGCTGGTCCGGTGGTTAAGACTCTGCACTTCCACTGCAGGGGGCACGGGTCTGATCCCTGGTTGGGGAACTAAGAGCCCACATGCCACGCAGCGAGGCCAAAAAATTAAAAATAAATAAATTGACTTAATTTAATTTAAAAAATAAAATAAAATAAAATATATGCCCAAATACATATTCATGAACCAAACAAAAAAGATCATTTGATGAGTTTAATTTAAAATATTTAAAAATTATAATTATCATACTTACTAGTGTGTCCTTCCCTTCTGAGATTTCTTTCTTTCTTTACTTGCTGTTGGATTTTTGACACTGAACCTTGATTCTCATGCATAAGCTTTTTATCTGGTACTTTATCATGAGCTACAAAAAGAGATACATTTACTCCACTTAAATGGGAAAATAGATTTATTGTGAAATCTCTAATTTCAAATTTATAATAATTATGCAGCAGCATCTTCTCTCATTTTTATAAAGTTTTAAGTAAATTGCCACAATGCTAGATCCACATGAAAATTGTGAGATCATTTTTGATAGATGTATGTTGAAACGGTCTCAGTGTTTCATAAATATTCCTAGGCATCAAATATGTTTTATATTAGTCTCTAGTTTTCTTGTGTTATTTATACTTTAGGTAAATACATATTTATAGGCCAAACAATGAAAATGTGTATATACTACCACATGTAAAATAGATAGCTAGTGGGAAGCAGCCACGTAGCACAGGGAGATCAGCTCGGTGCTTTGTGACCACCTAGAGTGTTGGGATAGGGAGGGTGGGAGGGAGACGCAAGAGGGAGGGGATATGGGGATATATGTATATGTAAAGCTGATTCACTCTGTTATACAGCAGAAACTAACACACCATTGTAAAGCAATTATACTCCAATAAAGATGTTAAAAAAAAAAAACCTATGTTGACTTCTTAAAAACAAAAAAAGAAAATGTGTAAGTACAAGTTTTTCATTACAGTATTATGTGTAATTGCAAAATAGCTAAAACCAGCAAAATATATACGCATAGAAGATTGGTTGAATAAATTAAAGTATATATTATAAACTACGGTAAAGTATAAATTATGGTATATGATGTAGTATAAACAAGTGTACCTACTGCTGTAAAAGAAATGCAAAAGATCTCTATAAAACGAATTGGAGGGATTTCTAGGAGGCAACATTAAATGAAAAAAAAAAACTGAAATAAAGAACATCTAGCATGCTATCTTTTTCACCTTTTGTGAAAGAAAGGGACATAAGAAAGAAATACATAAAGAGGAAAAAAAGTTATATTTTCAATGAAACACAGAAAAGACAAACCAAAAAACAATTTAGTTGGATACCTACTAAAGGAGGGTGAGGACTAAGGAATGTAGGGAAGGAATAAGAAAGGAATGATGCTTTTATATATTTTTTGCATATTTATCACTTTTAGAAAAGGTTCATGTTTTACATATTCCAAAAATAAAACTAAAGTAAAAAATAAAAAGACTAACATTGGAAACAACCTTAATGAACCTACTGCAGGAAAAAATAAGCACAAATCCAAGTAGTTCATCAACAGTATTTGACATATACTCTCAGTCTTAGGCAAGAGATTGGGACGCAAAAAAAAAAAAAATCACAAAAATTTTAGTCGGTTTTTTCCCTAGTGGTATCAGCTAAGTGACTGTGAAACAATTTTAGAAGTATTATAGGATGGAGTGAATATATAAATGTGCTGATGTTGCTCAAAGTCAGGATTCTCACTGTGGAAGGACATCCACATATAAAACGAAGGAAGGCAAAAACAAGCCCTAAGGGTATAAACTGGAATTGAAGGTGCCTGTAAGAACTCATAATTTCTAAATATGCCTATGTATGTGTATATGCATATATATGTTCACTTTTATGTGTATGTAGGTATAGGTACGTATGAATGTGTGAGTGTGTGTGTGTGTGTGTGTGTGTGTGTGTGTGTGTGTATACATACACTGAGGTTCCAATTGCAAGTCAAAACCCTGTATATGATCTTTCAGCCCCATAAGCAATTACAAACCTACCTGGCAATTCTTATATTCTTATAGGGGAAAGCTTCCAACCCCACACTGACTTGATGTATACACTGCAGGCACTAGAAGTAGCTGCAGTCAGGCTGACCCTTAACCTGCACTTCTAGATGACCATGATCTTAAATTTATCTGCATTCTGGCCTAGGAACCTCCATTCAGAGGTTCAGATGTACTGAACCGGTACTGTTCAGATGCCTCTACCTACGCCACCTTAAAGACAGACCTGGAAGACACTGTTCTCAGTCTGATTCGGTGTAAAGTACTTATCTGCTCCAAACTCTGCCTCCTCATTCTTCCCCTGGGCCCAGCGTCCTTAAAACAGCAGGAGCCTTTTGTTTGGGGCAGTGAGATGTTGCCCCCACTCTCTCCTGTCTATAATGGTACACCTGACCCTTGCCCAGTGCTGTTCTGTGGGGAAAATGGAAGACTGGTAGAGCTTCAGCCCTTTTCTGTTTAGATTCTTGCTTACACTATCAGAGTAAGTGAAAAAAGGCCGAATTTTATTTTGTTTAGTTTGTTATCTTAATTGGCCAACTTGACAACCGGCAGCTCTCTAGCTCTCTGAGAAACTGGTACAGTGAGCAAAGTGATCAACATAATGCTTTTCTGAAAAAGTAAAATCCCTGTAGATCCTACAAAGCACTTTTAGGAGGGGTTAGAGAAGATTTGGGCCACTCTTAGACTGAGCAAATGGATCAACTGCAAGAGTGTGAGGATCCAATGGGACACTTAGCCAGTGAGTCTCAGAAAGTGCTGGTGGAGGCCACAGAGCACTCTTAGAAAGTTCTCACAAATTGTTAAATAAGACTTTCAGTTTGAAGGGAACATTGGACCTTCACTTTAGCCTCCAAACTCTGGTCAAGTTCCACTGCTGAGTCAAATTAGAGATCTAACAGAGGGACTCTTAAGAGAGCTAGGGAAACAATTCCCTAGCTAATGGTTATGGTTCTCCAGAGACAGACCTAAAAGTCATCAGAGACCCTGAAAGCTAAGTTATACTCTATGACTATTGTTAGTTCTAAGCCCTGACACCGAGACTCATGCCTTTAATATAAAAGAATGTATAGGACTTTGGAATCACTTTGCCTAGTGACCTGGAGAGAACTTAGACTTGGGTCTTACCAGACTCAGATTTCTAAGTTCACTTTTGTGAATCCTATTGGTTATCAAGCTCAATCAAATTTCCTCATAAGTTGTGTCAGTCAGTTGTGATACAGTCAGATCCTAATTGGCAAATTTTCAGGCATGCAGAAATTGCTGCCCAGAAAGAAAAAGTGATGTAAAAATGGTAATAATGCTCCCTCTACTGGATGTTATGGGCAATGACCTTACCTAAAAATCTATGGGCCTAATTACCATACAGTGGGGTCTCAAAGCAGTAAATTAATGCTCTCCACCAAGGTACTCATTGTTAGATGACGGGCCATGAGGACCCAACATGTAGCCCCACTATGGTCCACTTTGTGGTGGCCGCTATGAATAATGCAAGTGCTATTCTCACTACCGTTATCAGTGAATTCTGAGATGGATCAAAGAACTCCACATACGCTTACCCTGATCACAGTTTTCAAAAATAAAAAACAAGATAGGGTTATACCAAGGTACCTACATCCCCAGTGAAGATATATGAGGGCCTATTCCAGTACAAATTGCAGGCAGGCGAGAATTACATTTCTTGGGCCTTTTGGATGGCGGTACACTGACAACTGTAATCCCCACAAGCCCTGGCACCAGGATGAGGGGAAAACAGATAATGCTTTCTGGTTTGGGGCCACCACCACAAACAGAAACCTTTTCCAGGCCACACTACCGTACAGTGCATTGTTACGGCCTCTACTACTGAATATATTGTCGGTATAGATGTATTATTTACGTGACCCACCACTCACATTCACTCTCATGTTGTGACGGGATTTGCTGCAGTTAGGATATTTTAATGGGGCAGGTGGAAGATCCTGAGCGACCCAACTACCAGAACCTAGTGCCCCTATCTACCAAAAACAGTACTGACTCCCTGGGTGTAAAAAAGAAATAACTGCCCTTGTTGCTGAGCTTAAAGAAGCCAACAAATTCCATAGACTATTTCTCCATTTAGTAAGCCTGTGCACAAAACGTCAGGTGCCTACAGACTAAGTGATTAAGGCTGCACAGTGTTAGTACCAACCTGGCACTGGCATTGTGACTGTCATAGAAGCTATTGCCCAAGGTGAAGGAACTCGGAAGCAACCAACAACTTGAACTCTCTTTTCAGCATCCTTCTTCATCCAAATGTCCAGGATCAGTTTACCCTTACGTAGAATTAATTGAAATATGCCACTAATGTCCTTCCACAGGGCTCCCTAAATTCCCCATCTGCTTATCTTCAATGGATAGAGCATGACTTAGAAAAAGTCCCACTCACAGAGGGAATAATAGTTTTCTACTATATTGATGACATCCTTCTGGTGGGCCCAGGCAAAGGCACCATCCCACAGGACTGCACACCCTGTTGATCCATATGGGGCAACATGGCTGGGTCATTAATATAGACAAGGAATTAGGATCCAAGTGAAATTCCAGGGTAGCAGATAAAAATCTTACTCCAGAGGAGATGTTTGCATATCTTTTGGCCCTCCCTTCCCCAAATTATAAAAAAAAAAGTCTGAATATTGATGGCACTCTTTGACTACTAACACATTTGCATTCTGCCCACAGGGGTTTGATGGCACATATCTGTGGGGTTAGCATAAAGGCTATTACCTCTGAGTGGAGACCCAACCAACAGGATGCTCTGGAGGACTTCCAATAGGCCATTCAAGCTGCCTTCCCTCGGACCCATCTGATCCCCATTTGGTTTTTAAGTTACTGACCTCTTTTCACCCATCGAAGCCTATAGCAAAAAGACACTGACATAGGTCAGAGGCACCCACTGATCTTTTGGAGCAGAAATTTCCCAGGTTGGCTGAAAGGTACACAGCCTTAGTGAGACAACTATTGACCTATTATTGCCCTTAATGGATATTGAGAATGAAATAGTCTTACGATCAGAAATTCTAACCAAATTGTATCAATAATTTCAGTTTTGCTCTCTAGTTGTCTTAGGGTATTCATACTTTAAATCAACATGTAAAATTTCTGCAAAATATATGCTGAGACAAATCTTCAGGAAACAAAGAAAAAAGATCTTCTGATGAGTTTAATTTAAAATAATATGAAGTTATTTATGATTATTGTACTTACTAGAGAGTCTTTCCCTTTTGAGAGTTCTTTGTTTCTTTACTTGTGTTTGGGTTTTTGACACTGAATCCTGATGGTTAAGCATAAGCTTTTCATCTGATGCTTCATCATAACCTACATCAAGAAATGCATTTAGTCCACTGAATAGAAAAAATATATCTATTGTGAAATACCTAAACTTCAACTTTATACAAGTGTACAGCAGAATTTTCTTTCATTTTGATAAAGTTAAAAATAAATTACCATAATGCTAGATATGACATGAAAATTGTGAGGAAAGTTTTAATGAGTGTTTTGAATATATTTCTATTAGTCTCTAGTTTTCTTGGGTTATTTATACTTTAGGTTACAATCATAGGCCAAACAATGAAGACACATATGCACAAGGTTACTTATCAGAGCATCATTTGTAATTGCATAATATTCAAAACCACCTAAATATTCACAGACTATCGCTTGAATAACCTAAGAAATATACTATAAACTATAAATATACAGCTGTAAAAATGAATGAAAAAGTTCTCCAGAAACCGACATGAAAGAATTTCCAAGAAAGAATGTTAAGTGAAAAATAAAAGTGAAAAAGCAGATATCTAGCATATTACCTCTGAGGTAAGAAAGAAGGGGAAGGGGGAAAATTAAGAAAAATAGAGACACTTACATTTACAAAATGAAATACAGAAATAATAAACCAGAAAACGATATAATAGATGGTTACTTGCAACAGAAGGGGTAAACTGGGGAATGTAGGGGAAGGGATTCAGGAAAAGATGATCTCTCTCTCTCTCTCTCTCTCTCTCTCTCCGTCCCTCCCTCTCCCTCTCCCTCTCTCTTGGTCTCTTTTGAAAGTAGGTTGATATTCTATATATTCCAAAAAATTATACTAACAAGGATATGACGAGTGCACTAAACATGAAAGCAACTTAAGAAATAAATCAACTGAACTTAAATAAAAAAGGCACTAATCCAAATAACTCATGAATACAGTACTACATTCTCAATCTTGGGTAAGAGAAATAAAATCATGAAATATTTTACATGGTTTGTTTTTCTAATGGTATAAGCTAATCAGTCAGTTCTAAAACAATTTTCGAGTTTTACAGGATTGAGCAAACAAGTAAATAGGCTGATGTTGTGTGAAGTCAGGATTTACACTATGAAAGAAGGGACATGCACACAGGAAGTGGAAGAAGGCAAGAAGAACAAGCCTTGAGGGGATAGATTAGAATTGAAAGTATCTGTAAGAAACTCATAATTTCTAAATATGTCTATGTATATATATATGCACACATACGCACATGTGTGTGTTTGTAGGTATACGTATGTACGAATATGTATATGTATGTGTGTATAAATATATATATATATACACATATATACACACACGTGTATTTGTATTTTCTAGTCTGACTGCTCAATGTACCTCAAAGCTACCCCAGTACCAATGGGCACAATCAGTTTTCAGATCTTGGTTTCTAATAACATTTCCCATTTAAAAAAATCAAGGTTCCTAGGAAAAACAGTTGATTCCAGCTATGAGACAGGAAATGTGCAAGACAGGAAATGTGCAAGACAGCATGGGACATCTTGTCATACTAAACAGTAGGGAATTTCTCAATGACTACTAGTACTAGGGTCATGTCATAAAGCCATAGTAATTATCTTAGATAAATTCCTACTTGCTAATGCTAGGATAATCTTAGAACTAAAAAAAGAAGAATAGTATGAGTTATAAAATCATACAAAGTAATTTAATTAGAAGTTTAAAAGAAGAGAGTGTCAAGGGCACAGTCCACTTTTCACCAGTTAGAATTAGAATTCATGATTTCTGTCTACTCTGATTTCAGGAGAACGATTGTTCTGGAATTTGAAGAAGCATTAGAAGCCTGTCAATAACACAGTACTATTGTTATTAGTGTTGTTATTGTTCTGTAAAAAGCTAAATTTTTAAAAAGGGAAGGAACTACGTTGGACTCCATCAGAAACTTGTGAAAATTTCTGTCTGGGACCACTTTAAGTTCTCAAGTTTATGTCTTAATTATCAGAATGATTCTTTGAAGCACAAAATATTATTCCTTCATCTGTACATGAGAAAACTGAGGGACAGAGAAGGTAATTAGTTTAACCAAAGTTATAAGATTAATAACTGGCTGAGCTTGAATTCATACCCAAGAAGTTCAGCTCCAGAGCCTGAGCTCTAAACTACTACTTTTACTTCTTCTAGTGAATACAAGAAATACAAAAAGAATATAACTATAGAAAATAGAAGATATTTTAAAATTATAAGACAATATTTTATATATCTTTGTATCAAAAATATGTCTAGACAAAGTAAATAACATTCTAACAAAATATGTATTACCAAATATATTTAATGAAATGCAAAAGAACTTGAATAGACTAATATCCTCAGGGGAAAATACTGAAAATCTACTCCTAAAAATGTCATAAGGCTAAAGAGTTTTAGGGGAAATGTCTATGAAACCATCAAGGATTACAGAATATCTATGCTATATAAACTATAGAAAATTTAGAAAAAGACACATTTTTCTCCATTTCATTTTACAATGCTAACAGTACCCTGATGCCCAAACTAAAGAAGAGCAGAACAAAAAATCGGCCATATCATTTATGATTGTATCATTGCAAACTGTATAAACTGAGATAGGTGAGTTTATGTTGAAGTAACAAACAATTGTAAAATTCCAGTGGCTTAAATACAAAGATCTATTTCCTACTCCATGTTCATTAAAGTTTACCTAGAGATTCTGCTCAACATTATCACTTTAGAACTAGGGCTGATATAAATCTTACTATCTGCAACATTCCTAGCCACAGCAGCAAAGGAAAAGAGAATGAAGGGAAGCACACACTGGCCCCTAATGCTTCCACACATGACCGATTCATGCTTCACTGACCTAAGAAAATCACATGGCCACATCTAAGTTAAGAAGTCAAGAGGGTGACATCAGGAAGATGGCAGAACAGAAAACCCTAGACTCTCCTCCCCATGGAGATACCAATTCAACAACAATACAAGAACCAATTCTCTTTGTGAGAAATGCAGAGACCAGGTGAGAGGTTCCTGCACAATGGGTGAAGATGAACCAGCAACACAGAAGCCAGAAAGTAAATTTGTGACGCCCTCTAGCAATAATCCTTCCTCCTATCACAGCACCACTCATCAGGAGGAAAATGTCAGCTCCCAGCTTGCCCCTGGGAAGTGAAGAAAAGGACTGAAACATGTGTCCAAAGTTCAGACTTTTGGGGGGCTACTGTGGGACTGGTTTCTGTCTGGCTTGAATCTCAACACTGAGAGGAAAGGGCCCAAGGTTGGGAGCTGCTGAGAACAAAGGTGATAATATGAGCTAGTAGACACTCAATGAGTATACACTCAATATGAGCTAGTATACAAGCAGGCAACACCCCCACCCCAATCCCAGCTTCTTCCTGGGGAGGGAAAGAATTGGAACATTCACCCACATTTCAGCTTTTCAGGGAGATGCCTGAGGCCCTAGCTTCTGTATTGCCTGTCTTGATGTACTAATGGGACCCAGCATATTCTAGTTGTTTAGGGACCACTAAGAACAAAGATGACAGTTTAGACTAGTATGCACTCAAAAGTCAAAGCTCCTCTCCCCAGCTCAGAACAACGCATTTGAGAAAACAGTTCCCAGATTCTCCCTGGGGAAGGAAGGAGAAGACTCAAATACATGTCCAATGTTCAGACTTTTCAAAGAACTATGCCAAGGGACTGGTATCTGTCTTGTATCTCTCAGAGCACTGACCAGCCTCCACATACACTACATGCCTGGGGACTGCTGAAAACAAAACCAACAAACAAACAAGAGTTGGGTGGTATGCTGCTGCTCCACAGGGTCTGCAGAACAGCAGACAGATACCAGAGGGAGCAAGAGATCATGAACTCCTGTAAAAAAGGGAACCCCTTCTAATTAAGAATTTATATACACAAGTCCAGAGAAGACACATCAACACAATCGGTGTGACAGGTCTCCAGAATCTCTATCCAGGCTGATTGGAGAAGGTTTTCCTCTGTATGAATCCAGTCTGTAGAGAGGTGGTAGATTTTTCACATGTGCAGACATTAACACATAGTGTCAAGGAACAAGAAGAAAGAAACATGGCCCAATAAAAGGCTCCAGAAACTTATCTTAAAGAAATGTATGTATATGAATTACCTGATAAAGATTTCAAAATGCCCATCATAAAAACTCTCAACTACCTCAGTAAAATGTTGCAAGAACAAAATGAGTATTTCAACAAAGAGAGAGAAAATACTTTAAAAAACACCACACAAATTTTGGAGCTAAAGAATACAATAACTGAAATTTAAAATTCAGTAGAGGGGTTCAATATGAGATTTGATAAAACAGAAGAAAGAATCAGCAAACTTGAAGACAGGTCATTTGAAATTATCCTATCATAGAAAGCAAAAAGATAAAAATGAAAAAGTAAAGAACTGAAAGGACAAATGGGACATGATAAAACAAAACCAGTATACACATTACAGAGTCTCAGAAGAAGACAGAAAGGGACAGAAAGTTTATTTGAAAACAATCGCTTAAAACTCCCCAAATCTGGGAGATAAAATTGATACCCCGTTTGAAGAAACCTAAATGTCTCCAAAAAGGAAACCTAAAGAAGTTCACACCAAGGCACATTATAATCAAAGCATCAGAAGTCTAAAACAAAGAGAGAATTTTGAAATCAGTAAGAGAAAAGTGACTTCTCACATACAAGGAACCCCTACAATACTACCAACAGATTACTCAGCAGAAACCCTGAAGACAAAAGAGGAGTGGGATGATATTTTAAAAGTGCTGAAAGAAAAAAAAATCCTGCCAACTAATAATACTATATCCAGCAAAACAATTCTTAAAAAACAAAGCAAAAATAAAGACTTTCCCAGATAAACAAAAGCTTGAGAGCTTATCACCACTAGACCTGCCCTATAAGGAATACCAGAGAGAGTCGTTCAAACTGAAATTAATGGAATCTAACCAGAAACACAAAAGTATACAAAACATAGACTATAAAAATATGTTAGTAAATACAAAATATAAAAAAGATATAATTTGTGACAACAAGAACATTAAAAGGAGGGGAGTAAAACAGTAGAGTTATTGTGTGAAATTGAAATCAAATTGTTGTCAATATAAAATAGACTGTTATAACTATAGAATGCTTTATGTAAGCCCTATAGTAACCACAAAGAAAATATCTATAAAAGATATGTAGGAAAAAATAAGAAAATAATGAAAACGAAAATTTTAAAAAATCAATAAAACAAAAAGGAAAGAGCAAGAGAGGAAAAGAGAGACAGAAAGCTAAAAAGAGACCAAAAAAATTAACAAAATGATCAGAGTAAATCTTTCCCTATCAATAATGACTTTAAATAAAAATACACTCCCCAGTCAAAAGATACCTATTTTTGACACACACACACACACAGAAAGATACCAATTTTTAAAAATGGAATTAATTTTTTTAAAGACCCATCTATATGCCATCTATATAAGAAAATAACTTTATGTTTAAAGACATAAACAGGCTGAAAGTGAAGTAATGAAAAAGATATTCCATAAAAATGCTAAGTGAGAGAAAGAGTGACAAAACTTGTATCAGACAAAACAGAGTTTAAAACAAAAACTATCAAAAGATACAAAGAAGGATATCATATAATAGTAAAAGGGCCAATTCATCAAGAAGATATAACACTTATAAATATATGTGCACCCAATATCAGAACCTCCAAACATATGAAGCAAACATTGACAACTGATTGGAAAAAGAGACAGCAACATAATAACAGTGGATTTCAATACCCATTTTCAATAATGGAGAGAACATCCAAACAAAATATCAATAAGAAAACAGAGGAGTGATATCATCAAAATGGCAAAGTAAGACTTTTCTACCCTCTTCTCCCCAAAGGACACTAATTTTTACAATTACCCACAGATGAAAGTGCCTTTGTGGAAGTCTGGGAGTACAGCAGAGAAGTTCCGGCACAGTGTTGGAGCCACTACAACAACAAAAATCCAAGATTTGATGAAATAAAGAGAATAAGAAGACTAGTTTCTCTTTAACTGCATCACTCCAAGGAAGCAAAGCTCAGTTCCAAGAGAGACTTTCTTGGCCTATGATTTCTCCCATGGCAGAAAGTGAGAGCATGTGAGTGAGTGACTGGCTTTCCCAGCTATTCAGGATGCTGCCAAAGAGCCCAACTTCTTTCTTACCCTATCCAGAAAGGTGAGGTGTCCTTAAAAAAACTAGAAGGTAGGGAGGCGCTTGGACAACAGCATCCAGGACTCTTGGAGGCATCAAAGCGATGTTAATCCTACTAACCACTTTGTGGAATCATCAGGAAGCCCATCCACAAGCCACTGGGAAAGCCTCACCTGTGGACACCCTCATGTTGCCGTGGGCACCATCAACACTAAGTGCACCTCACACACACACACACACACACCACATGGCTGGATCACTTTGTGTACACTCAGTGGGAGCAAGATTGAGCCTTTGTAGATAGTGAGCATGTTCAGAAAGCTTCCTCAATTCTGCCAGATTGGGAGGAAGCACATAAAATTTTATTATTCAGCACCACTCTAGGGAAAGTAAACAAACAGGAGGGTGTCAGCACATAGCCTGGCTTTGTAGGACTGAGAGAAGGCATATAATCTTAAGAATTCCCCCTCCCTAAAAATGTGACAAGAAGTGTGGAGCAGGAACATCCCTAGAAAAAGCCTGAGAAAGCCCCAGGATACCAAGCAGATTGGACATATGAAGGTATGTCTCTCATTAAGCCAATAAGTAAAGACTGAAGGAGGTGCCTGCTCATTCAAATGCAAAGCCAGGAAAGCAAGATGCCAAGGTACATGAAAAATCAAGGAAACATGACGCCATCAAAGAAACAAATAATTCTCTAGTAACCAACCCCAAAGAAATGAATATCTACACTTAGCTTGAAGGATAATTCAAAAAAATTTTTAAGGAATCTCAGTGAGCCAGAAGAAAACACAGACAGACAATCCAATAAAATCAGGAAAACAACACATGAACAAAATAAGAAGTTTAACAGAGTGACAGAAAACATAGTAGAGAATCAAACAGAAATTCTGGAGCTGAAGAATACAATTAATGAAATGAAAGATGTAATAAAGAGCATCAACATCAGAATGGATCAAGCTAAAGAAAAAAATCTGTGAAGTAGAAGATGGATTGTTTTAAATTATCCAGTAAAAGGAAAACAACAACAACAAAAGAATAAGAAAGTGAAGAAAGCCTACCTGAACTATGGTATACCATTAAAAGAATCTATGCATTATCGGAATTTCAGGAGAAGAGTGGGAGAAAGTGTAGAAAGCTTATTTAAAAGTAATGGTTGAGAACTTCCCATCTGGAGAGAGATTTGGACATCCAGGTTAATGACCTAATAAGTCACCCCAAAATTTCAACCCCAAATGATCATTTCCAAGACATTATAATAAAACTGTCTAAAATCAAAGACAAAGAGAGAATTTTAAAACCAGCAATAGAAAAAAAAATTCCTCATATACAAGGGAGTCCTCATAAGGTTATCTGTGGATTTCACAGCAGAAGCCTTGTGGGCCAGAAGATAGTGGGATAATATATTCAAAGTTCTGAAAGAAAAAAAAAAACTTGCAACCAAGAATATTTTAACTGGTAAAGGTATCTGTCAAAACTGAAGGACAGACTGTCACAGACAAACAAAAGCTGAGGAAGTCAATCATCACTAGACTTGCATTACATTAGAAATGCTAAAAAAAAGTTATTCAACATGAAATGAAAGAATGCTAATTAGTAACACATGAACATATGAAAATATAATACACACTAATAAAGATAGATATATAGGCAAACTCAGAAAACTCTAATACTGTAACATGGTGGTGTGTTAATCACTCAGCTCTAGTATGAAAGCTAAAGGACAAAATTATTAAAAATAAGTATAGTTACAGTAATTTGATAATGGATATACAATACAAAAAGAGGTAAACTGTTACATCAAAAACATAAAATATTGGGGGGTAGTAGAAGGGTAGCATTTCTATATGCAATCAAAGCTAAGACATTATCAGTTTAAAAAGATTGTTATATCTACAATATGTTTTATGTAAGCCTCATGAAAATGACAAGCAAAATCCTACAGCTGATACATAAAAAATAAAGAAAAGGGAATCAAAGTGTACCACTACAGACAATCATTAATTCACAAAGGGAGACAGCAAGAGAGGAAGAAAAGAACATGGGAAATACAAAATAACCAGAAAACAACAAGACACATTAGCAAGTCCTTACCTCTCGATAAATATTTTAAATGTAAATGGAATAAATTCACTAATCAAAATGTTCAAAGTGGCTGAGTGGATAAATAAAAAAACAAGATTCAACTACATGCTGCCTCCATGAGACTCACTTCATCTTTAAGGACACATAGGCTCAAAGTGAAAAGATGAAGAAGACATTCTATGCAACATGGAAACCAAAAGGGAGCAGGTATAGATATACTCATATCAGACAAAATAGACTTTAAGTCAAAAACTGTAACAAGAGACAAAGAAGGTAATTATATGATGATAAAGGGGTCAATTCATCAAGAAAATAAAACAATAAATATAAATGCTCCCAACATCAGAGCACCTAAACATGTTAAGCAATACTAACAGATCTGAAGGGAAAAAAGAGAAAATACTTCTGTAGAAGTAGGGGACTTCAATACACCACTTTCAACAATGGATAGATCATCTAGACAGAAAATCAATAAGGAAACATTGAATTTGAACTATACGTTAGACCAATGAGCTCTAACAGACATATACAAAACATTCCACCAATAGCAGCAGCATAATACACATGCTTTTCAAGAACACACAGAACATTCTCCAGAGTAGATCATATGATAGGTAACAAAACAAATCTTAGCAAATTTAAGAACACTGAAATCATACCAAGTATGTTTTCTGAACCCAATGGTTGCAGAAAAGAAATCAATAACAGGAGAAAAACTGGAAAATTCACAGGTAAGAGCAAATCAAACAATACACTCTCAAATAACCAGTGGGTCAAAGAACAAATGGAGATAAAATAAAAAATTATCTTGAAAAAAATGAAAATAAAAACAACATGCCAAAACTTATGGTCATGAATCAAAAGCAGTTCTAAGAAGAAAGTTTAAAGCAATAAACATCTATATTTAGAAAAAGGATCTCAAACAAACAACCTAACTTTACAACTAAGTACTAGAAAAAGAAGAAAAAAATCCAAGCTCAGAGTTATCAGAAGAAAGGAAATAAATATCAAAGCAGAAATAGAGACTAGAAGAATAATACAAAAATCAATAAAGTAAGAGCTGGTTTTTTTTAAAGTTAAACAAAATTGAGAAACCTTTAAACTGAGAAATAATAAAACAAAGACTCAAGCAAATAAAATAAAAAATCAAAGAGGAGAAATTATAATGGATACCACAGAAATAAAAAGGATAAGAGAATACTACAAAAATTGTACACCAACATTGGATAATCAAGAAGAAACGGATAAATTCCAAGAAACATACAGTCTATCAACACTGAATCATGGAGAAACAGAAAATCTGAACAAACCAATTAATACTAAGGAGACTGAATCAGTAATAAAAACCTCCCATCAAAGAAAAACCCAGGGTTAGATGGTTTACTGGTGAATTCTATGAAACATTTAGAGAAGAATTAATACCAACCCTGCAAAAAGTTTTCCAAAAATTGAAGACGAGAAAACACTCCCTAATTCATTTTATGAGGTGAGCATTACCCTGATACCAAAGCCAGATAAGAACACTACAAGAAAAGTTCTCAACAAATTGAGCATAGAAGGAACTTCCCTCAACATAATAAAGACTATATGACAAGCCCATATTAACATCATAGAAACCAAACTCACAGAAACCAAGAGTAAAATGGTGGTTACCATGGGCTTGTAAGTGGGGGAAATGGGAAGATATTGGCCAAAGGGTACACATTTCCAGGTATAAGATAAATAAGTTCTGAGGAGCTAATGTACAGCCTGGTGACTATAGTTAATGACAGTGTATTACATACTTGAAAGTTATTAAAAGAGTAGATCTTAAATGTTCTTACCACAAAAATATTTCAGATGATGTGTTAACTAACCTTATTGTGGTAATTATTTTGCAATATATGTGTGTATGATTATCATGTTTTATTCCTTAAACTTACAAAATGTTACATGTCAATTATATCTCAATAAAGCTGGGGGGGTGTAAAAGGGTGAAAAAAAAGGAAACAGAAGTCTTATATGTTAATCATACCTGAATAACAAATAAAGAAAGAAAATCAGTCAAGAAAATAAACAATAGAAAGCCAGTCTGTAAAGAGAAGGAGAGGAAATAGTTTTTTCAAATATGCAGATAGCAACACAGGTGTCAAGGAACAACAAGAAACAGGGAAATATGACCCCAAAAAAGGAACAAAAAAAGTCTCTGGAAAACAACCCTATAAAGTTGTTGAGGATTTCAACACCACTATAGTCCAACAAACGTACATACATTTCACCCAGCAGCAGAATACACATTATTCTCAAGTGCACACAGAACCATCTCTAGGATAGATTACATGTTAGGTCAAAAAGAAGTCTTAACAAATCTAAGAAGACTGAAATCTTCAAGTGTATTTTCCTACCACAATGGAATGACACCACAAATTAATAGCAAAGGGAGGTCCCTGGTGGTCCAGTGATTAGGATTCAGTGCACCCAATGCAGGGGGCCTGGGTTCAATCCCTGGTCAGGGAACTGGATCTCGCAGGCTGCAACTAAGAGTCTGCATGCCGTGACGAAAATCTCACATGCCACAATGAAGATCCTGTGTACCGCAACTAAAAGATCCTGCATGCCGCAACTAAAAAGATCCCACATGCCACAACTAAAAAGATCCCACATGCCGCAAAAAAAAGATTCCACATACCGCAACAAAGATCTCGCACGCAGCAACAAAGATCTTGCGTGCCACAACTAAGACACAGGGCAGCCAAATAAATAAATAAATATTAAAAAGACAGAAATTAATAGCCAAAAAAACCTGGAGAATTCACAAAGATGTGGAATCTAAATACACACTTTTAAACAACCAGTGAATCAAAAGCAAGCCAAAAGGGAAATTAGAACAAACCCACACATATATGGTCAATTAATTTATGACAAAGGAACCAAGAATATACAATGGGAAAAGGACAGTCTCTTCAATAAATGATGCTGGGAAAACTGGAAAGCCATGTGCAAAAGAATGAAATTGACTACCATCTTACACCATACAAACTCAAAACTTGATGTAAGACCTAAAATGATAAAACTCCTAGAAGAGAACATAGGCAGTAAGCTCCTTGACATTGGTCTTGGAAATGATTTTTGGGGTTTGACAATAAAATCAAAGGCAAAAAAAGCAAATATAAACAAGTAGGACTACATCGAACTGGAACGCTCTGGCAAAGCAAAAATCCAACAACAAAACAAAAGGGCAACTTATCAAATGAGAGAAAATATTTGCAAATCATGTATCTGATAAGGGGTTAATATGTAATATATGTGAAAAACTCATACAGCTCAATAGCAAAACAACAAAATCTAATCTGATTAAAAAATGGGCAGAGGATCGGAATAGATACTTTTCCTAAAAAGATATACAGATGGCCAAAAAGGTACATGAAAAGAGTCTCAACATCACTAATTATTAGAGAAATGCAAATCAAAACCACAACATAATGTACAGCATGATGACTATAATTAAAATACTGTATTGAATATTTGAAAGTTTGCTAAGAGAGTAGATCTTTAAAGCCCCCACCACAAGAAAAAAAGTTTTGTAACTATGCATGGTGATGGATGTTAAGTAGACATATTGTGGTGATCATTTCACAATATACACAAATATCATTATGTGGTTAAAGACCTAAATGTAAGACTGGATACTATTTATAAAACTCCTAGAGGAAATCATGGGCAGAACACTCTTTGACATAAATTGCAGCAATATTTTTCTGGATCTGTCTTCTACAGTAATGGAAATAAAAGCAAAAATAAACAAATGGGACCTAATTAAACTTGAAAGTCTTTGCATAGTAAAGGAAACCATAAACCAAATGACAACACAACCTACAGGATGGGAGAAAATATTTGCAAACGATGCAAGCAACACAGGATTAATTTCCAAAATATATAAACAGCTCATATAGCTTAATATCAAAAAACCAAACAAGCTAATCAAAAAAGGGCAGAAGACCTAAATAGACATTTCTTCAAAGAAGTTATACAGATGGCCATCACACACAGAAAAAGATATTCAACACTGCTAATTACTAGAGAAATGCAAATCAAAACTACAATGAGGTATCACCTCACATCAGTCAAAGTGGCCGTCATCAAAAAGTCTACAAATAATAAATGCTGGAGAGGGTGTGGAGAAAAGGGAACCCTCCTACACTGCTGGTGGGAATGTAAATTGGTAAAGCCACTATGGAGAACAGTCTGGAGGTTCCTTGAAAAACTAAAAATAGAGTTACCATATGATCTAGCAATCACACTCCTGGGCATATATCTGGAAAAGACAAAAACTCTAATTCAAAAAGATACATGGACCCCAATGTTCACACCAGCACTATTTACAATAGCCAAGACATGGAAGCAACCTAAATGTCCATCGACAGAATGGATAAAGAGGTGGTGTGTATATATGTATACACACACACACACAATGGAGTATTAGTCATAAGAAAAGAATGAAATAATGCCATTTGTAGCAACATGGATGGACCCACTGATTATCATACTAAGTGAAGTAAGTCAGACAGAGAAAGACAAATATCATATGATCTCACTTATTTGTGTAATCTTTTAAAATGATACAAATGAACTTATTTATAAAACAGAAATAGACTCACAGACATGGAAAACAAACTTATGGTTAACAAAGAGAAAAGGCAGGGAGAGATAAATTTGGTATTTGGGATTAGTAGATACACATTACTATATATAAAATAGATTAAAAAGGGCTAACTGTATAGCACAAGGAACTATGTTCAGTATCTTATAATAACCTATAATGGAAAAGAATCTGAAAAAGGATACATGTGTGGGGTTTCCCTGGTGGCGCAGTGGTTGAGAATCCACCTGCCAGTGCAGGGGACATGGGTTTGAGCCCTGGTCTGGGAAGATGCCACATGCTGTGAAGCAACTAAGCCCACGTGCCACAACTACTGAACTGTGCTCTAGAGTCTGTGAGCCACAACTACTGAGCTCGCGTGCTGCAACTACTGAAGCCCACGCGTCTAGAGCCCGTGCTCTGCAACAAGAGAAGCCACCGCAATGAGAAGCCCGCACACTACAATGAGAAGCCCGTGCACCGCAATGAAGAGCAGCCCCCACTCACAGCAACTAGAGAAAGCCCGTGCGCAGCAATGAAGACCCAACACAGTCAAAAATAAATAAATAAAATAGATTAAAAAAGAAAAGAATGTATGTGTATGTGTGTATACACATATACATATATATATATATATCTGAATCACTTTGCTGTACACCAGAAACTAACATTGTAAATCAACTATAATTCAATAAAAAAATTTAAATTTAAAAAATCATTATGTTGTATATCTGAAATTAATGTTATATATTAACCAATTATATTTCAATAAAAAGCCATAAAAAAGAATAAAGTACCTATGAATAAATTAAACCAAGGAGGTGAAATATCTGCACACTGAAAACTATAAGACACTGATGAAAGAAACTGAATAAGACACAAATAAATGAAAAGATATTCCGCCCTGATGAATGAAAGAACTAATATTGTTCAAGCATTCATACTACTGAAAACAATCATCAGGTTCAATGAAATCCTTATCAAATTTCCAATGGCATATTCACAGAAATAGAACAAACAATCCTAAAATTTGTAGGGAACCACAAAAGACTATTTATAGCCAAATCAATCTTGAGAAAGAATAAAGCTGGACGCATTCTGCTTCCTGATTTCAAACTGTATTGAAAAGCAATAGTAGGGGACTTCCCTGGTACTACAGTGGTAAAGAATCCTCCTTCCAATGCAAGAGACACGGGTTCAATCCCTGGTAGGGGAACTAAGATCCCACGTGCCGCAGGGCAACTAAGCCCACACGCCACAACTACTGAGCTCGCGCACCTCAACTACAGAGTCTGCATGCCACAACTACAGAGCCCATGTGCTCTGGAGCCCACGTGCCACAACTACAGAGCCCACGCGCCCTGGAACCCACGTGCCACAACCAGAGAGAGAAAACCCACATGTCACAACTAGAAAGAAGCCCACGCTCCACAACGAAAGATACCGCATGCCTCAGTGAAGATCCTGCATGCTGCAACTAAGACCCGACACAGCCAATAAATAAATAAATAAATAAATAAATAAATAAATAAATAATTTTAGAAAATTAAAAAAAAAGCAATAGTAATGAAAACAGTATGGAACTGACATGAAAACAGACACACAGATCAATGGATCAGAACAGAGCGCCCAGAAATAAACCCACACATATATAGTCAATTAATTTATTATAAACCAGCCAGGAATATACTGTGGGGAAAGGACAATTTCTTCAATAAATGGTGTTGAGAAAACTGGACAGACACATGCAAGAAAATGAAACTGAACCACTTTCTTACAACATACACAGAAAATTAACTCAAAATAGACTAAAGACATGAACATTAAACTGAAAACATAAAGCTCCTAGAAGAAAAGATAGGTGGTAAGCTCCCTGACATCAGTCTTGGTGAAGATTTTTTGGATTTGAAACCCAAAGCAAAGGCAACAAAAGCAAAAAATAAACAAGTGGGACTACATCAAACTAAAAAGCCCCTGCACAGCGAAGAAAGCCATCAACAAAATGAAAAGGCAACTTAATGAATGGGAGAAAATATATGCAAATTACTTATCTGAAAAGGGTTAATATCCAAAATATATAAAGAACTCATTCAACTCAGTAGCAAAACAAACAAACAATATGATTAAGAAATGAACAGAGGGTCTCTATAGACATTTTTCCAAAGATGACATATAGATGGCCAACAGATACATGAAAAGATGTTCAATTTCACTAAACAGGAGGGAAATGCGAACCAAAACCACAATGAGATACCACCTCACACTTCTTAGTATAGCAATTACTAAAAGACAAGAAATAACAAGTGCTGGTAAGGATATGGAGAAAAGGGAATCCTTGGGCAGTATTGGTGGTAATGTAAATTGGTACAGCCACTATGGGAAAAAGTATGGATGTTCCTCAAAAAAATTAAAAATAAAACTACCATATGAAACAGCCATTCCACCTCTGGGTGTTTATCTGAAGAATACAAAAATCACTATATGAAAAGATATATGCACCCTGATGTTCATAGCACCATTTACAATAGCAAAGATATGGAAACAACCTAAATGTCCATCAATGGATAGATGGATACAGAATATGTGGTTTATATAGACAATGGAATACTACTCAGCCATAAAAAAGAATGAAATCTTGCTATGTGCCACAATATAGACCGTGAGGGTACTATGTTAAATGAAATATGTCAGAGGTGAAAAACAAAAATCATGATTTCACTGATATGTGGAATCTAAAACAAACAAATGAACAAATAAAAACAAAAGTAATTTCACAGACACAGAGAACAGATGGTAGTTATCAGAGGGGAAGGGGGATGAGGTGTGGGTGAAATGTCTGAAGGGAGTCAAGGGTATTCGGTGATGGCAGGTAACTAGACTTTTGGTAACTATCACTTGGTAATGAACACAGATGTTGAATCACAATGTTGTACACCTGAAACATATAATGTTATATACCAATTTTACCTCAATACAAAATTAGTAAATTGTTATATAGTCATTGTGTTAGCCAGCCTCAAAAAAAAAATCATGTGATTATCAGATACAAAAAAAAATTTGAAAAAAATTCTGCAATCTTGCATGATAAAAACACTCAGCAGGGCTTCCCTGGTGGTGCAGTGGTTGAGAGTCTGCCTGCCAATGCAGGGGACACGGGTTCGAGCCCTGGTCTGGGAGGATCCCACATGCTGCGGAGCAACTGGGCCCGTAAGCCACAACTACTGAGCCTGCGCGTATGGAGCCTGTGCTCCGCAGCAAGAGAGGCCGCGATAGTGAGAGGTCCGCGCACCGTGATGAAGAGTGGCCCCCACTTGCCGCAACTGGGGAAAGCCCTCGCACAGAAACGAAGACCCAACACAGCCATAAATAAAATAAATAAATAAATAAATAAATAAATAATTTAAAAACTTACTTAACTTGTTACTTTAAAAAAAAAAAAAACACTCAGCAAACCAGTAACAGAAGAAAATTTCAACATAATGCATGCCATAAGGGAAAAGCCCAAAGCTAACATCAGACTCAATGGTGAAAAACTAAAAGCTTTTCCTCAGAGATTAAGAGCATGGCAAGAATGTCCATTCTTGCCATGCCAATCAACTCAGTAGTGGAAGTCCTAGCCAGAGCAATTAGGCAATGAAGATATATAAAAGGCATCCAAATCAGAAAGGAAGAAGTAAAACTATCTCTATTCACAGATGACATGAACGCCACAAAAAACTTTGGGGGTAGTAAACAAATTCAGTAAAGATGTAGGATTCAAAATCAACATACAAAAATCAGTGGTATTTCCATACACTAACAATGCACAATCTGAAAAGGAAATTAAGAAACAATCCCATTTACATTAGCATCAAAAGGAATAACATCCTTAGGAATAAGCTTAGCTACGAAGGTGAAAGGCTTGCACACTAAAATATAAAAAATATTGGTGAAATAAAGAAAACACAAATAAATGAAAATACATCTCGTTTTTATGGATCAGAAGACTTAATATTGTTAAAATGGCCATTCTACCCAAAGAGTTCTACAGATTCAATGCAATCCCTATCAAAATCCCAATGGCATTTATAAAACAGAAACAGAAAAACAATCCTAAAATTCACGTGGAAGGGTAAGTATCCTGAATAGCCAGAACAATCTTGATCATATTTCCTGACTTCAAAACACATTACAAAGCTATGGTAATTAAAACAGCTGATACTGGCATAACAGCAGACACACAGGCCAATAGAAGAAAATAGCTAAAAAATAAACTCATGCACATATAGTCAACTGATCAGTGACAAAGGTGCCAATAATACACAATGGGGAAAGGATAGTCTCTTTAAGAAATGATGTTGGGAAAACTGTAAATCCACAAGAAAAAGATGAAATTGGACCCGTACCAAAAAAATAAACTCAAAATGGATTAAAAACTTAAATGTAAAACCAAAACCTATAAAACTCCTAGAAGAAACCACAGGAGAAAAGCTTTATGATGTTGGTCTTGGCAATGATTTCTTGGATATGATATCAAAAATACAGGCAACAAAAGCAAAAATCAACACGTGGAACCAAACTAAAAAGCTCTGCACAGCAAGGTAAATGATAAAAAGAGTGAAAAGTCAATGTATAGCATGGGAAAAATATTTGCAAACCACATATGTAATAAGGGGTTAATTCCAAAATATATATAAGAAACTCCTAAAACTAAACAACAATAAAACAACCTGATTAAAAAATGGGAAAAGGACCTGAATAGATATTTTTCCAGAGAAGAGATAAAAATGACCAATAGGTATTTAAGAAGGTGCTCAACATCACTAATCATCAGGGAAATGCAAATAAACCAAAATGAGATATCACCTCACACTTGTTTGGACGGCTATGATCAAAAAAACGAAAGATAAATGGTAGTGAGGATGTACACTGATGGTGGGAATGTACAAGGGTATAGCCACTATGGAAAATGGTACAGAGGTGCCTCAAAAAATTAATAACTACCATACAATCCAGCAATCCTACTTTTCTGTATAATATCCAGAGGAACTGAAATCGGGATCAATAAGATATTTGTTCTCTCATGTTCATTGCAGCGTTATTCACAATAGCCAAGATGGGGAAGCAGCCTAAACATCCATCAGTGGTGAATGGATAAAGAAAGTGTGGTACATAAATAAAATGGAATATTATTCACTCTTTAAAAAGAAGGATATCCATGGGACTTCCCTGGCGGTCCAGTGGTTAAGACTCTGTGTTTCCACTGCAGGGGGCGTGGGTTCAATCCCTGGTCAGGGAACTAAGATGCCGCATGCCAGATCCCACATGCCGTGTGGTGCAGCAAAAAAAAAAAAAAAAAAAAAGAAGGAAATCCTGTTATAAGTGACAACATAGGTGAACCTCTCAAGCATCATGTTATGTGAAATAAGCCTGTCACAGAAGAACAAATACTGCAGGATTCCACTTATATGAGGTATTAAAGTAGCCAAACTCCTAACCAAAGAGTAGAATGGTGGTTGCCATGCGCTGGAAGAAGGGGGAAATGAAAAGTTGCTGTTCAGTAAGTATAGTTTCAGGTATGCAAGATAAAAATGTTCTAGATATCTGCTGTAAAACATTGTGCTTATAATTAACAACACTGTACTATAAACTTAGTATGATTTTCCATCTAAATTTCCAAAATAATCAACTATTACAATTGACAGAGTCATTAAAATAACAGAAGCCTCTCAACAGGGGCAGAGAGATTTCATTACACTTAAGAAAATCTCTGTCCAATCACTATCTGACTACTAAGCTAACTGTGCAGAGACTTCAGTGGCCACATACAATGAAGAATACAGCCTTTACAGTCTAGTCCAATAAACTTACTAAACAATCAAATAAATAAAAAAAACAAACTCCGGGGAAGAGGAGTAATCTGATTTCCATAGTTGCATGTTATATTTAAAGTGGCTAGTCTTCAATCAAAAAAATATATGAGACATGCAAAGAAACAAGAGAGTGGCCAGTACACAGAACAGAATAAAAGCAGTCAACAGAAACTCTCAATGAGGAAGCCCAGACACTAAACTTACTAGACAAAGATTTTAAACGAGCTTTTAAAAATATGTTCCAATAACTAAAGGAAACTATGTCTAAAGAATTAAAGGAAAGTACAGAAATTATATCTCACCATCAGCTAATATCAATAACATGATAGAAAGAATTCTTTTAAAAGAATTTTAAAAATTCTGGAATTTAAAGAACAATAACTGAAATGGAAAGAGAGAATCAAAAGGGTTAAAAAGGCAGAGAATCAGTGAAACTGAGCAGAGGTAAATTGAGATTATACAGTCTGAGGATTAGAAAGAAAAAAGAATAAAAAATGAACAGAGCCTCAGAGATTAGTGGAAACAAGAGTATCAATATATGTATAATGGGAAAAGGAGAGAAAAGGAGAGAAAGAATTTGTGAAGAAATAATGATCATTAACTTCCCCAATATTATGAAAAACATTAATCCTCACATAAAGAAGCTCAACAAAACGAAAGTAAAGCACACTCAATGAGATCCACACATACACATATAGTCAAACTGTCAAAAACAGTTTTCTAGAACTTGCAAGATTCTTAATTTCAGATGGAATTTTTGAGGTTAAAACTTTATATTCAGGTGAAATATTTTCAGCTGATATCCATTTTCTCAGCTATAAGAAAAGAAGCTTTTAATCCACTAAAACATGAAACTTTCATTGTAAAGCCTCTGAACTATTAAGATATACTAAGTACCACCTAAAGTTTCCATTCATTTTTATAACAACTTAAGCAAATGACTACAATTTTTTAAATGATCAAAAAATAAGACTGGACTATGAGGTTAAATGTAACCATGAGAGTGTTTTTACTGAAAGCATGTATAGCCTCTCTGTTATTTCATATACATGCTTCGAAAGTTTAAGGTACACTTCATTTTTCTAAGCATATTCACATTTTTTAAGTTCTCACATTTCAAAACATAAGATTGATTTAAAAAATGGAATAAACAAAAATAATGATTCAACATAATTGAAAAATGAAAAATGGATTAGGCAGGAAAAAACAGAAAGTACCCCAGAATATTTAAATCCAATATATCAATAGTTTTAATAATTATAGACAGATTCCGTGTTCTAGGAACAGACAAGAAAGTCACACTGGATTTATAAACAATCTAACTATAAACTATTTATAAGATACACCACACCAAAGCTCAATGATACCGAAAGGTGGAAAGTAAATAGATGAAAAAAGATATGTATGCATATATTAATCAAAATAAATCTGCTATAGTTATGTCAATGTCAGACAAAACAGGATTTAAGTCAAAGAACCTTACCAAAGATTAAGATGGTCTCTTTAATAAAAATAAAAAGTTGAGTTCCCCAGAAATATGTACTTTTAAAAAATTGTATACACCTGATAACAGAGACAGTATAAAGAGGCCAGTAATACAAGAAGAAATAGAAAAATCCAAAATCATAGTAAAAGAATTCAACATGCATGTTTCAGTAAATGGTAGAATCAACAAAAAATTCAAGGAAACTGAGAAATAAAAAATACAAATAATATAATTTTTAAAAACTTGACAGTGATATTTGTAAGGTGTATCAGGCTACATATTCATGAACCACTTAATTCAATTAAAATCAATTAATTCAATTAAAATAATTTAATACTTTTTATAATGATATTTACTACTGAATTTTTTCTTTCTAGCAGCTCCAAGTATTAGGCAAAATATTTTCATCTGATACTTCATCCATACTCTGAGCTATAAGACTTTTAAATGCACTAGAGAACCAGATCAGTTGTGTAAGGACTGTATACAATATGTTAATTGCCCAACAATATTTTGTCTCTTTCTTAATATAAGCAGATCATACTTTGTGGTAATAACTATTAGAAGAGACTATCTATTGAAAAATAAACACATGTGACTACATTTTTCACTTCTGCAAATAGAATCAGTCTTGTTACTGCTTAGATACTCAGAGATATCAATAATGTAAAATTAATAATAATTTAATATTGGTTAATATTAATATTAATTATTTAAAATATTATTTAGTTTTATTGGTATAGTCACACTTTAGAATAAAGTTAAAATTTGAGGTATCAGATATGTCTAAGAAAAAAAATGTAATAATATAAAAATATACAGCAGAAGAGAGAGTAAAAGATACTTATCAGACAGTAAGAACAGGAAGCACAAAGAAAATGTAACTTAAATCTCAAAATACCAAAATTTGATGAAGTGTGATTATGAGTGCTAATTAAAAGACAAAGATACCAGACTGAATTTGAAAAATACACAGCTATAAGCTTCATACTAGAGATACAGAAAAATCATAATGATACAAAAAGGTTAAAGCAACAGGACAGAAAAAAATGTGTCATGCAAATTCCAGCCAGAAGTTGGAGCCACCTTAATAGCAGGCATGGTAGTTTTTCAAGGCGAAAAAAAACCAAACAAAAACTATAAAAATGATAAAGTGGGTCCCTTTATTAGGCCAAAAGGGTCTGTCCTCTAGGAAAATTATTAATTTTAAATTTATATGAATGTTAATGATAAAGTATCATAAGATATAAGACAAAACTTGACACAACATAAGAAGAAACAGAAATCCATAATCATAGTAGGAAATTTAACCCATCCAACTCAGGAATTATAGAACACACAGATAAATCACCAATGAACAAAATGGTTGTAGATATATTCATGAACTATGGAGCAAAGATCTCCTGAATTTAATTGAAAATAATTTTCAAGATTTTAAATTAATTACTTACTATCAAAACCGTCACTTCCTGTAGCTCCATCATTAATTTGAGACTGGCCTTTTAAAATTAAAGCTATGTCCTCAGGCAATTGATCTTGAATAGACAGCATATCCTTTGGCTGAGTTATAAGAAATGCTAAGTAGAAAAATGGATCTATTATAAAACTTCTGGATATACCAAGTAATCAGCAAACTTTCTTCTAATGTGTGCAACATTAAAGGAAGAGGACTGCAAAGCTACAGCAGTGAACTATATATTTAAACAGACCCTGGAAGTGAAGTGAGAAATTTGTGTGGGTAGTTTTCATGAGTGTTGTGTGGAGGCACTCTTGTTACAGAGTAGTCACTGACCATGCAAATAGCAAACAAAAGGTATCAAAGGTTTCATTTTAGTTTTCTAGTTATCTTAGGGTATTCACACTTACATCAAGGTGTAAAATTTCTGAAAAATATATGTACAAACATCTATATAGTGTTGTTCAATTATTCTGTTTCCACCTTGATCTTAGTTGCTTTATCCATTATTTAAAGAAAACCAAAGAAAAAAGATCTTTTGATGAGCTTAACTTCAAATAATTTAAAGATCTATAAAATTATCATTCTTACCATTGCGTCTATTTGTTCTAGAAGTTCTTAGTTTCAACATTTGTGTGTTAGTTTTTGGCACTGCTTCATTCTCAAGCAGAAGATTTTCATCTGATTCTTTATCAGGAGCTACATAAAGAGATACATTTTAGTCTATTAAATAAAAAAAACAGATCTATTGTGAAATCTCTAGATTTAAAACATATATACAGCAGCATTTTCTCTCATTTTTATAAAATTATAATTAAATTACCATGATGCTAGATCTGACATGAAAATTGTGAGAACAGTTTTAATGGGGTTGTGTTTTAAACTGTTTTATCATTTCCAGGACATAATGTTAAATTAAAAAAAGGATATCTAGTATGTTACCTTTTGAGTAAGAACAAATGGGAAATAAGGGGGAAAAAGTGGACAAAAATAGACACTTATCTTTACAAAATGAAACACAAGGAAGATAAATCAGAAAACAATATACTTAGTTACCTTCAAGGGGGTGACAGGAGGACTGGGGAGTACAGGAGGAATGATATTTCTCTAAGTACAGCTGGCCCTCTGTATCTGTGGGTTCCACATCTGCAGATTCAATCAAATGCAGATTGCAAATATTCAGAAAAAAATTCCAGAAAGTTCCAAAAAGGAAAACTTTAATTTGCCATGTGCCAGCAACTACTTACATAATATTTCCATTGTATTTACAACTATTTATATAGCATTCACATTGTAGTAGTTACTATAAGTAATCTAGAGATGATTTAAAGTATTCGGGAGGATGTGCATATGTTATACGCAAATAGAACACCATTTTATATTAGGGACTTGAGCATCTCTGGATTTTGGTATCTAGGAGGGTCCTGGAACCAATCCCTTGTGGATACCAAGGGACAACTGTATACCTTTTGCACACTTAGACTTTGGGAAGTACATTACTGTTGTACATATTGCCCCCCAAATAAACTTAAATCAACAAAATAATAAAAGGAAAGTAAGACTGCAAATAATTCTGAAACAAATTTAGCAGCATTATAGGATATATCAAATGAGTAAATGTGTTGATGTTGTTCAGTCAAGTACACACGGTAGAAGAAATGACATACACATACAAAACAAAGGAAGGAAAAAAGACCTGAGGAGATGGACTGGAACTGAAGACATTCATGAGGACCCATGATTTCTAAATATATCTATGTGTATATGCATGTATGTTTATGTAGGTATATACGTGTATGAATATGTGTATATCTATATTTGTGTATGTACATTGAGGAGTCCAGCTCCAGGCCAAAATCTTGTTGTGGTATTTCATGACCCACCATACGCAATTACAGACAGACATTTCAACAATAATATTTGGAGGCTTCAATACCCCCAATTTAAATAATGGATAAAGCAACTAAGATCAAGAAGGAAACAGAATAATTGAACAACACTGTAAATTAACTAGAGCTCTGCAGAGGTCTATAGATTTCTAGAGAACATTCCATCCAACAAAAACTGAACACGTGTTCTTCTCACACGCATATGGAACATTCTCCAAGATATACAATATGCTAGGCCATAAATCAAGCCTCAATAAATTTAATAGGTTTGACATCATATAAAGTATGTTCTTTAACCCCTGTGGAATGACATTAGAAATCAATAATAGAAGGAGATTAAGGAAATTCACAAATCAGTGAAAATTAAACACACTCCTAAATGACCAATCAAAAAGAAATCACAAGGGAACTAGAAAATACTTCGAGATGAAAGAAAACAAAAACATGTCATACCAAAATTTATGGGATGCAGATAAAGTGATGCTTACAAAAAAATGTACAGCTTCAGATACCTCTTATTTTGAAAAGAAAAGAGACCACCATCAGCAAACAAAGTAAACCCAAAGCAAGCATAAGGAAGCAAATAATAAAGACTAGAGCAAAAATAAATAAAATAGAGAAGAGAATAACAATAAAAAAATCACATAGAGAATATCTAAGGAATATACACATACACACACACACTCAAAAAAACCAAAACCTATTTGAATAAATAAATTCAGCAAAGGTTAGAGATAAGATCAATATACAAATTCAGTTGTACTTCAACACACTAGCAAGAAATAGTCAGAAATAAAATTAAGAAAAACGATTAAATTTACAATAGTATCAGGCTTCCCTGGTGGTGCAGTGGTTGAGAATCCGCCTGCCAATGCAGGGGACACGGGTTCGAGCCCTGGTCTGGGAAGATCCCACATGCCGCGGAGCGACTAGGCCCGTGAGCCACAACTACTGAGCCTGCGCGTCTGGAGCCTGTGCTCCGCAACAAGAGAGGCAGCAACAGTGAGAGGCCCGCGCACCACGATGAAGAGTGGCCCCCGCTTGCCGCAACTAGAGAAAGCCCACGCACAGAAACGAAGACCCAACACAGCCAAAAAAAAATAATAATAAATAAAAAAATAAATTAATTAATTTAAAAAAAATTTACAATAGTATCAAAATCAATAAAACACTTAAGAATACATTTAACAATAAGTGTAAGACTTCTACACTGAAAACGACAACATTGAAAGTAATTAAATAAGATATAATAAATGGAAAGACAACCCCTGGTTATGGATTATTAGACTTAATATTGTTAAGATCACAATACACTCCAAATAATCTACAGACTCAATTTAATCCCTATCAAAATCCCAGATGGCTATTTTGCAGAAATTGATAAGGTGATACTAAAACTCAAATGGAAACTTAAGGGACCTAGAGTACCCCAAACAATCTTGAATAAGAATAAAAAAGTTGGAAAACTCCCACTTTCCAATTTAAAAACTTACTATTGCATATATATTGATAGAATAGAACTGAGTTCAGAAGTAAACTCTCACATTTATGATCAACTGATTTTCCAAAAGAAAAATCAGTGGGGAGAGA
The DNA here is from genome assembly GCF_028021215.1 of Eschrichtius robustus. Lineage (NCBI taxonomy): Eukaryota > Metazoa > Chordata > Mammalia > Artiodactyla > Eschrichtiidae > Eschrichtius > Eschrichtius robustus. The sequence continues at coordinate 184,380,336 of NC_090824.1, forward strand.
ACAGTCTTCTCAGCGAATGGTGATGGGAACAAGTGAATATCCACATGTAAAAGAATGACGTTGGACTCCAGTGTCACATTATATACAACTCAAAGTGTATTATAGACATAAATGTGAGTTAAAATTATACTACTCCTAGAAGAAAATATGAGTAAATTTTTATGACCTTAGGTTAGGCAATAGTTTCTTGCATGTGGCACCAAAATTCTATGTGACTAATAAAAACACAGACAAATTGGACTTCATCAAAATAAAACTTTTGTGACTGAAAGGACGATGTGAGCTAGAGACTTCATCACTCACATGTCTGCCTCAGCTGGGACTGTTGATAAGAGGACCTATATGTGGCCTTCTTGTGACTTTAGCTTCTCAAGACTGAGCAAGCTCCAACAGAGCCATGAAGAAGACATACAGCGTCACTTAAACTTTATTCTATTCATGCAAAGGGATTTATCATACTAATACTAACTAAAACAAAGTTGGTGTGGTTCTACTAATACCAGATAAAGTGGACATAGTTAAATTTGTGTTATTAGTTTCTAGATTTATTGTACTCTGGTCATAAGACAGTGTACATGACTTTAATCCTTTGACATTTCTTGATCCTTGCTTTATGATCCAGTATATGTTTAATATGTGTATATGTATGTTTGATAATCTTGTTGTTCAATTCTTCTTTTTCTTTACAGAGAAATCTGTTAAAATCTCCAGCTGTAAATTATGGATCTTCTATTTCTCCTTTTGGTTCTATTACACTTTGCTTTATATATTTTGAAGCTGTATTCTTGGTTGCATATAAATTTAGGGGTACTCCAGTTGAATTTACCATTTTACAGTTAGAAAATGTTCCTCTTTTCTAGTAAATATGCATGTCTTCCACAGGGAAAAGTATAAATTATTACTGAAAGAAGTTTTAAAAAAAGTATAGAAATAGAGCTATGTACCATGTTTATGGGTTGGAATAATTAGTACTGAAAAGGTATCAATCCTCTCCAATGTGTGTGTGTGTGTTTGTGTGTATTTTAAAAATGCAATCTCGGACTTCCCTGGTGGCACAGTGGTTAAGAAGCCACCTGCCAATGCAGGGGACACAAGTTCGAGCCCTGGTCCGGGAAGGTCCCACACGCCCTGGAGCAACTAAGCCTGTGCACCACAACTACTGAGCTTGCGCTCTAGAGCCCGCAAGCCACAACTGCTGAGCCCATGTGCCACAACTACTGAAGCCCACACGCCTACAGCTCGTGCTCCACAACAAGAGAGCCACTGCAATGAGAAGCCCACACCCCGCAACAAAGAGTAGCCCCCACTCGCCACAACTAGAGAAAGCCCGCACACGGCAACGAAGACCCAATGCAGCCAAAAATAAATAACTAAACAAATTTATTTTTTAAAAATGCAATCTCAATAAAAATTCTAGCAGGTGTGTGTATGTGTGTGCATGAATGTACATTTTCTTGTACATTTCCAAACTTATTTTATGAGGCTAGTATCGCCCTGATAACAAAACTAGACAAAGACAACATAAGAAAAGAACACTACAGACCAATATCCCTGATGAACATAGATGCAAAATTCTCAATAAAATACTAGCAAACTGAATTCAACAGGATATTCAAAGGATCATACACCATGACCAACTGGTATTTATCCCTGAGATGCAAGAATGGTCCAACATATGCAAATCAATTAATGTCATATACCACGTTAACAGAATGAAAGATAAAAGTCACATGATCATCTCAAGTGCAGAACAAAACATTTGACAAAATTCAACAATCATTTATGATAAAAAAAAACCTCTCAACAAAGTGGGTATAGAGAGAATGTACCTCAACATATGAGTCTAAATTTTGATCCACAGGCAAATTTTTATCTCCTACATTATCCGTTTTCTGTTCTGCAAAAGTACATGGTTTTTGCCCTCAGATAACCTAGGTACCTGGAAAACTTTGAAAAAGTATGTGACCCTTCCTCATGGAAGAGGAAGAGTTACACATGAAAGAGTTATATTTTCTCATTATAAAAACATATATGAGTTTCCAGTATGCTCCTTTTTAGCATGTGTACAGTGAACTACAAAGGCTAAGTGTACAAACTGTGATAATAAATCAATGGTCTATGAAAATTGAATCTAGATAAAATATAGGAAGCAAATGCTTTTGGGCAGTGGAAACAGAGAGCACAAGACTGTGATCCCTTGGAGCAGAGAAACACATTATTCATCTTGGTGGTCTTCTCAGGGTGCATTCCTAGTAGTACAGATAAGTACAGCTCAAATACAGGAAAAGGATCTCACTGAAAAGAGACAAGAGATCAAGGTTTGGGTCTAATGAGGTAAACAGAATTTGTGGAACAGGGTACCATATAGAAAGGTATAAGCATAGAGCGCTTGAAATTTGCATAAAGTCCTTTGAGTCTTTGGGAAGACACTAAATTGCCCACAAACAATACAAAACACAATAAAGTCTGGAAGAAATAAATTATTTTGGAGCTGTGAGCTGCGTGGAGTTTACAGATATTGCATAGTGATGGGAGACACTGGGGTTCCAATTATTCAGAGTGGAGAAACCTTGTTAATATCCAAAATGCTTAGCTTAGAGCTCAAAAAGGCCACTTTTTAGGAGTAGGGCTACTCTAGCCCTAAAGAAAGGACTAGTCTAGGCATGGACTAACAAAGCCCAAAACCAAGCTTCAACAGGACAAAGCTGAGCCACAAGTAAGTTAAATGCCTTCAAAAACTAAAAACAGTATTCTTCAAAATAAGAAAACATTATTGAGAGTTAAAAAAAGTAGAATCCATAGTAAGCAACATGTAATAATAATTTTAAAAATACTAGACATGCACATAGGAAAATATGACCCCAAACCAGGGGAAAAAATAGTTAATAGAAATAGATCCGGAGATTATGCAAATATTGGAATTAGCCAAAAAAGGACTTTGAAAAAAGCTATTATAAATATGCTCATGGATTTAAAGGAAAAGATGGACATTGTCAGTGAACTGATGGTAATTCTCAACAGAGTAAAAGAAACTATTAAAAAAAAACACTGACTGGGAAGGTGATGTCAGCAAGATGGAGGGCTAAGAGGTCTCAACCCTCATCTCCCCAACAAAAACAACAAAATAAATAAATTATAAACCAACAAAAACAGCTCTGGGAAAGCTCTGGACTCCAACAAAGAAGCAGCAGAAACCCCATGGAGCTCAAAAACCAAGGATGGCTGCACAGAAAAATGTAGGCAGCATTTTACCTGCATCACCACATCCCCCAATCCAGAGCAGCTCAGTGCCTAGAGGAATGCCCTGAGAGGGTTTTCATCCCATAGGGAAAATAAGAGCAGGAGAACCCCAGCAAGTCTCACCACCGTGGATATGAGAGGAACCCCACAGCCTTCACCAACACAGAAGCCAGCTGACAGAGATGACTGGAGTTCATGCCACTGCAACTCCTCCCTGGGGCTGGAGCTGTCACTGCAGTGAGACCTACCCCCAGTGACCCCAGCTGCTGATTTGCCCTGCTCTCTGAAATCAGGAAGCTACAGAACTTTACCATCTATGGGACTGGAGCTGCTGCTGCTGCTCTACATCCCATGTTCAGGTCCCAAGTCACTGCTTTGACCCACCATTAATAGGTATGAGCTGCCATCTGTGGACAAAAACCATATACTTTTGCAGAACATACCATACACAACAAGCAACTCAAACTAAATTCATAAATCTCTTAGAAGAAAACACAGGGATAAATCTCTATTACCTCGGATTTTGCAATGGATTCTCATATATGACACCAAAAGCACAAGGAACAAAAAAAGATAAATTGGGCTTCATGAAGTTACAAATTCTTATCCAGCAAAGGATATTATCAAGAAAGTGAAAAGACAACCTACAGAATGAGAGAAGATATTTGCAAACCATGTATCTGATAAAGGTTTACTACCCAGAATATATAAAGAACCTCTACAATTCAGCAACAAAAGACAAACAACCCACTTAAAAAAAATGGGTGAAGGAGTTGTATAGACATTTTTTCCAAAGAAGATATACAGATTCCCAATAAGCACAAAAAAAGATGCTTAACATCTTCAGTAATTAAATAAATGTGAATCAAAATTACAAAGAGATACATTTCATACCTACTAGAATAACCATAATTTAAACAAAAAGGAAAACAAGTGTTGGCAAGGATGTGTACCATTGTACATTGCTACTGGGAACATAAAATGGGTCAGCCACTGTGGAAAACAGTTGTGCAGTTGCTCAAAAAGCTGACCACCTAGAGGGGTGGGATAGGGAGGGTGGGAGGGAGGGAGACGCAAGAGGGAAGAGATATGGGAACATATGTATATGTATAACTGATTCACTTTGTTATAAAGCAGAAACTAACACACCATTGTAAAGCAATTATACTCCAATAAAGATGTTAAAAAAAAAAAAAAGCTAAACCTAGAATTATCTTATGATCCAGCAAATACACTCCTACCCAAACAATTGAAAACAGAGATTTAAACAGATACCATACACCATGTTCATTGTAGCATTATTCACAATAGCCAAAAGTGGAAACAACCTAAATGTCCATCAGCAGATGAATGGATAAACAAAATGTGGTATGTACATACAACGAAATATTATTCAGCCATATAAAGAAATGAAATTCTGACACATGCTACAATGTGGGTGAACCTTGAAAATATTATGCTAAGTGATACAGGCCAGGCACAAAAGGACAAATATTATATGATTCCACTTATATGAAACATAATAGGCAAGTCCATAGAGACAGAAAGTAAGTTAGAGGTTACCAGGGGCTGGAAGGAGGCAGGAATGGGAGTTGTCGTTTAACAAGTTTTTTGGAGGGGGTGATGAAAAGTTGTGGAAATAGACGTAGTGATGGTTGCACAACACTGTGAATGCAATTAATGCCATTGAATTGTATACTTTATTTAAAGATGATTAAAATGTCAAATGTTATGTATACTTTACCGCAATGAAAAAAATTTTTGTCAACTGATTAAAATGAGTTCAACTGCTGGTTAAAAATTCATAATAAACTTTGAACAAAAGAAAACATCCTGACCATAATAAAAAATATTTATCTCAGATAACCAATCATCACAGGTGAAAGTGTAGAGGCACTCTCTGTTCAAAGCACAAAAGAAGAGTGATACTCCTGCACTCTACATCACAACCATTTAATTTGATTTTGGAAGTTCCGGCCAATGCAATAAGACATGGGTTGGTTATAAAAGCTATACATGTTGGAAACGAAGAATAAACTTACATTTAAAAAAATATATTATACATCAAACACCCAAAAACCTTAGCTAAAATATTACTTATTTATAACACAAATCATCTTTTTTCCTGCTTACCCCCTGATGAATTTTTGGTATAATATTACGTTAAGAATTCATAATGCCATATACTGTTATTTGGTTGAGACAAAGCTATCACTTCCCTTTACACAAATTTTAGTTAAGATAGACTGAGCAATATGTTAACTCACCAAATTAATTTTTATGTATTGGTCAATATATTTGTATATTATCTCATGACTGTCTAAGAAGTTATTTCTACATTTAGTAATGTTCTCACTTCATTTACTTATAATACGGGAACACACAATCATTAACATTTTTATCTTACAAAACAGAAAATCTTTTTACCTTGAAATTCTCTTGCTTCTTCGTAAGTTTGTTTTTTAATCTTACTTCGTAAATTCTCTTCTAAAATATCAGCCTTAATTACAAAAGTTAAAATAAGTAATTAAAAATTATACATCTTAGAACTCTAATTACCTTCTTTTATATCTACAATGTCATTACAGTAACATTTTACTTTTCATTATTTCCTGAATGTATCAAATTTAAAAATGAGAACAATTAATGGATCTGAGAGACATTTGGGAACACTTAATGGTGTGGAGGGACCCACCAAGCAATATTGTGATTCTTCCTCATAAATAATTCCAAATACATCATGTTAATAATTTTTTATTATGATTCTAGTTTAGATTTATATTTTCACCTGATTCAATCTCTAGAGAAACTCAAATGGCTTAAAAAAATTATTTTTATAAGGCTACTTTAATAACTTATATGATAAAAAATATTATGAATATATGTTAAATATGTACAGCCATTTTATCATTTCCCTTTTTCCCCAAATTTTAAAATAAGAATTTTCTAATTAAATAGTATTTTAACAAAGGCAATTCTAATAATTTTCTAGGGCTTGTTTAAGGCATATAAAATTATTTCAAAACGACTATGCTTTCACAAATACCTTAATGTATAAATAATGTACATTTTTGTAGATGAACCTGAAATAAAAATTTCCCTGTCTCAGTTAGAAATTGAGTATCTTTTAATTTATCATTAAAACTATAATCTAAGCCACAAATTCTTTGTTGGTATAGATTAGAACTTTTACATTAAAATATTACTTTGATTCCCAAATATCACTTTAAAATTCTAAATATAAAACAGGTTGTATCAAAAGGCAAACTTTTTATTCCACTTAAATAAGAAAATATTGATGTTTTTAATTAACATTTATTCAAAATATTGAAGGAGTATAGCAATTAAAATAAATAGCTTTCAAGTTATTGTACTGTATCTTACCTTTGAGATGTCAGTACCCAGAGTCTTTATTTTAACAACAGGGGGTGAAATGAATGATGCTGTCACTGTTTCATTCCCTTGAAGCAATGTTCCAACAGACTGTGAATCTTGAATTTCTTTGCTCAATAATATTCTTGTAAGTGATTTATCATGGGTCTTTGACGAAAGTAGATAGGACAGATCTTCATCAGTTAAAACTTCATTTGAAGTGTTTAAAAAAGGTGATCCATCTTGAGACTTGAGGATCTGTGAAAGATCTGAAATAGCAGGGCTAGCTCTTTCCTTCTCTGAGCTTTAGAATTACGAAACATCTGCTATTAGATTATATGAACAACATTTATTTGTAACTAAAGAATCATTTTCATAATCCATAAGAATATTAAATAAGCAATTATAATTATTCACTAATAGTAATACAAATGTGAAATTGATGCTAGATAACAGGCTAAGGATAATATATCTCCTGGGTTTTAAAAGGCACACAGAGGCTCAGCTTGGCCAAGATGGCAGAGTAGGAACACCCTGAGCTCACCTCCTCTAATGGGCACACTAAAATGACAACTATTTACAGAGCAACCATTGACGAGAAAAACTGGATGATTAGCAGGAAAGATCTTCTACTAAAGATATAAAGAAGGAACCACAACAAGACAGGTCAGAGGGGTGGAGTCACAGTACAGTCAAGATCCATAGCCCCAAGTGAGTAACCCACAATGGGAGGATAATTACAATGGCAGAGGTTATCCCTAAGAAACGGGAGGTCCAAGCCCCACACTGGGCTTCCCAGCCCAGTAGTCCTACACCAAGAAGACAAGCCCCCAGAATATTTGGCTTTGATGGTCAATGGGGCTTACTTTCGGTAAAGTCACAAGGCTATGGGAAATAGAGATTCTCCTCTTAAAGGGCACAAACACCATCTCACGTGGCCCAGGAGTCATGATAGAAGCAATAATTTGAAAGGAGTCTGGGTCAGACCCACCTGCTGATCTTGGAGAGCCTACCAGAAAGTCAGGAGGCAACTGGAGCTCACCATAGGGACACATCAACTGGTGTCAGCCATTTTGGGGAGCTCTTTCTACCACATGGACACTGGAAGAACAAATGTCACTTTGGAATACTCCCTCTAGCTTATTAGCACTGGGACCCAGCCTCAGCCACCAGTCTGTCAGAACCAGAACCAAGGTTCTCAGGCCAAGCAACGAGCCAGGCAGGGACATACCCACTAGCTACCTTAAGATCCCCTGAGCCCACAGCCACCCTGGGACATAGCTCTATCCACCAGCAGGCAGACACCAGCCCCAGGACCACTGCAGCCTGCAGCCTGCCATGGTAGGACCCAGCCCACCCACCAACAGGCAGGCACCAGCCCTGGGACCCCCTGGGCCCCAGCCCCACCCACTAGCAGACGAACACCAGGTATTAGCCACCTCAGGCCCATCAGACAGGCCCATTAGACACCTGGCCCCACCTACCACCAGACTGAAACAAGCTTCAGGACATCCCAGATCTTACAGCTAGCTATGTCATGAACCAGCCCTGCCCATCAGCAGTCTGACACCACTTCTGGTACCCCTAGGTCCAAAAGCCAGAGACATCAGGACCTACCAGTGGCCTACCAGTGGGTCAGAACTAGGCCCAGGATGTGGATTCACACACTGGTGGGTGGGCACCAGCCCTGGGATCCCTTGAGCCCTGACCCACACCACCAGTGGGCAAATGCCAGCCCAGGATCATCACAACCCTGCAGCCTACCTTATCAGGATTCAGCTGCCCACCAGGAGACCAGCACCTGTGCTGCAACCCCCTGGGCCCTGGACCTACTCACCAGCAGGCCAACACCAGCACTGGGACACCATGGGTTCCATAACCAGTGGCTCTGGGATCTAGCCCAACCTACCAGTGGGTAAACACCAGCTTTGGGACTCGCAGGGACCTACAGCCAGAGACCCAGGACTTACCCAGGATTCAGCTCTGCCCACCAGTGAGCCAGCACTAGCCCTAGGACACCTTGGGCCCCAGCCCTGCCTAACAGCACACTGACACCAGCTCCAAGACCCCAAGACCTGGTGCCATCCACCAACAGGCCAACACCAGTTATGAGATACTTTGGACCCCTCAGCCAGCCCTGTCAGGAACCAGCCCCACATGGCAGCAGGCTGACACTACATCTGGGAATACCAGCCCAGCAAACACCCACCCCAGAACACAGCTCTGCCCACCAGTGGGCCAGGACTAGCCCTAAGAGCCCCCAGGGTTCCACAGCCAGCTACCTCATGACCCAGCCCTGTCAACCAATGGCTGAGAGCCTCCACACATGGCAAGGCCTGGCAACCAACCAGACCACATAGGGGTCACTCCTAGAACAGACAGCTCTGGTGACCAGAGGGGAGTGTGCTGCTGGGACGCATAGGACATCTCCTACAAAAGGCTCCTTCTCCAAGATAAACAGAAAGAAAAACAGAAAATTAGGCAATATGAGGCAACAGAGGAACATGTTCCAAACGAAGGAACAAGATAAAGTCCCAGAAGAAGAACTAAGTTAAATGGAAGTAGGCAATCTACTCAACAAAAAGTTCAAGGTAATAATCATGAAAATAATCAAACAACTTGGGAGAAGAATGAACACAGTGAGAAGTTTAACAAAGTTAGAAGATAAAAAGAAGAACCAAAAAGAGCTGAAAACTACAATACCTAAAATTAAAAATACACTACAAGGGAGGCTTCCCTGGTGGCACAGTGGTTGGGAGTCTGCCTGCTAATGCAGGGGACATGGGTTCGAGCCCTGGTCTGGGAGGATCCCACATGCCGCGGAGCGGCTGAGCCCGTGAGCCACAACTACTGAGCCTGCGCATCTGGAGCCTGTGCTCCGCAACAAGAGAGGCCACGATAGTGAGAGGCCCGCGCACCGCGATGAAGAGTGGCCCCCACTTGCCACAACTGGAGAAAGCCCTCGCACAGAAACTCAGCCATAAATAAATAAATAAACAAATAAAATTTTAAAAAAAATACACTACAAGGAATCAATAGGAGATTAAATGATACAAAGAAATGGAACAGTGAGCTGGAAAAGGAATAATGAAAATCACTGAAGCTGAAAAGAAAAAAGAATAAAAAAGAAATTAAGACAGTTTAAAAGACCTCTGAGACAACATCAAGTCTATTAACATTGGCATTAGAGGCATCCCTGAAGGAGAAGAGAGAAAAAGGGGCAGAGGACATAACTGAAGACATAATAGCTGAAAACTTCCCTAGCCTGGGAAAGGAAATGGACATCAAGGTCCAGGAAGCACAGAGAGTCCCAAACACAATCATCCCAAAGAGGACCACACCAAGACACACTGTAATTAAAATGAGAAAATATAAGATGAAGAGAGAATATTAAAAGCAAGGGGAAAGCAACAAGTCAGGTACAAGGCAGCTCCTATAAGTTTATCAGCTAACTTTTCAGCAGAAACTCTATAGGCCAGATGGGAGTGGCATGGTATATTTTAAATGATGAAAGGGAAAACCTACAACAAGAAATGCTCTACCCCACAAGGCTTTCTTTCAGATTTGATGGAGAGAGCAAAAGTTTTACAACCAGGTAAAAGCAAAGAGTTCAGCATCACCAAACTAGCATTATAAGAAATGTTAAAGGAACTTCTCTATGCGAAAAAGAAAAGGCAACAACTAGAAACATAAAAAGTACAAAAGGAAAAAGCTCATTGATAAAGGCAAATATACAGTAAAGGTAGTAAATCAACCACATACAAAGTTAGTAGGAAGGTTAAAAGACAAAAGTAGTAAAATTATCTATATTCACAATAAGCAGTTAAGGGATACATAAAACAAAAAGATGTAAAAGATGATGTCAAAAACAGTAATCATGGGGGAAAGGAAGTAAAAATACAGGGTTGTTAAAATTCATTTAAAATTAAGAAATCAGAAATTGAAAATAATCATATATATATTGAGAGATTCCTATATATAAATCTCATGGTAACCTCAAACCAAAAACCTATTATAGACACACACACAAAAAGAGAAAAGAATTCAAACATGACACTAAAGATTGTCGTCAAATCACAAAAGAACAAAAGAAGAAAGGGGAAAAAAGACCTACAAAACCAAATCCAAAACAATTAACAAAATGGCAATAAGAACATATTAATCAATAATCGCACTAAATGTAAACAGAATAAATGCCCCAATCAAAAGACACAGAGTGACTGAATGGACACAAAAACTATATATATATATATATATATATATATATATATATATATATATATATATATATATATATACACACACACACACACACACACATATACATATATATATATATATATATATATATATATATGGTGCCTACAAGAGACTCACTTCAGATCTAAGACATACAACAGACTGAAAGTGAGGGGATGTAAAAAGGTATTCCATGTAAAATGGAAAGCAAAAGAAAGCTGGGGTAACAATACTTATATCAAAAATAAATAGACTTAGAGATTATAACAAGAAGCAAAGAAGGGTATTAAATAATGATAAAGGGATCAATCCAAGAAGATAAAACAATTGTAAATATATATGCACCCAACACAGGAGCACCTAAATACATAAAGCAAATATTAATAAACATAAAGAGAGAAATTGGCAGTAACACAATAACAGTAGGAGACTTTAACATCCCCCTCACATCAATGGACAGACGATCCAGACAGAAAATCAATACGGAAACACTGACTTATATTACACATTAGACCACCACTACATTAGACCACATGGACTTGTTTCTACTCCCTCATGCTGCAGCATGAGTCCCAATAAAGCCTTGCCTCAATTTCTTGTCTGACCTCATCAATTTCTATTCATTAAAGAGTCCAAGGACCCTGGTCAGCAACAGTATCTCACAGAAAGGAGCCTGTACACTCGTCTGGAGCCCCAATTTTTTGACTGCTGCCCAGGACACCTCCAGTTTGCCCAGTTCTGGGGGCCAGCAGGGCTTACACTTGCAGTCACATGGGACTGTACATATTTGCATCCTTTAAAAGCTATCAGCGGAGGGTCTCACTTCAAATCAGCCTGAATCTAGGAATGAGATTTCCCCTCTAAGACACTGACTGGTCTAGGAACACCCTCAATGACTGAGAATTATTACAACTAAAATAGGCTGCTTGGACAACAACAAAGGTTTGAGAGACAACCCAGACCTAAGGCAGGGTTGAATGACAAGGTCACCTTACACAAGGCCAACCAAACAAAAATAACATTCAGAGATACAAACCACTACGTATAAAATAGATAAGCAACAAGGATACACTGTATAGTACAGGGAAATATAGCCATTGTTTTGTAATAACTTTAAATGGATTATGATCTATAAAAATATTAAATCACTATGTTGTACATCTGGAACTAATACAATACTGTAAATCAACTATACTTCAATTTTAAATAGACAGAAAAAACATTAATGAAACAGTGATAAGTAATACCTGAGAAAGAGTTCAAAGTAATGGTCATAATAATATGCTCACCAAACTAAGGAGAATGGAACACAGTAAGAACTTGAACAAAGAGAAAGAAAATGTAAGAAAAATCCAAGAAAAATCCAAACAGAAGTCATAGAGCTAACATCTCTAATTATTAGAGAAAGGTAATCAAAACTACAATGAGGTACCACCTCACACTGGTCAGAATGGCCATCATTAAAAATATCTACAAATAACAAATTCTGGAGAGGGTGTGGAGAAAAGGGAACCCTCCTACACTGTTGGTGGGAATGTATACTGGTGCAGCCACTATGGAAAACAGTATGGAGGTTCCTCAAAAAACTAAGAATAGAGTTGCCATGTGATCCAGCAATAACACTCCTGGGTGTATATCTGGACAAAATTATAATTCAAAGAGATACATGCACCCCTATGTTCATAGCAGCACTATTCACAATAGCCAAGACATGGAAACAACCTAAATGTCCATCGACAGCTGAATGGATAGAGAAGATGTGGTACATATATACAATGGAATATTACTCAGCCATAAAAAAGAACGAAATAATGCCATTTGCAACAACATGGATGGACCTAGAGATTATCACACTAAGTGAAGTCAGAAAGAGAAAGACATACCATATGATATCACTTATATGTGGAATCTAAAATGTGACACAAATGAACTTACCTACAAAACAGAAACAGACTCACAGACACAGAAAACAAACTTATGGTTACCAGAGGGGAAAGAGGGTAGAGGAGGGATAAATTATACAGAATGGATAAACCACAAGGTCCTAATTTATAGCCCAGGGAACTATATTCAATATCCTGTGATAAAGTATAATGGAAAAGAATATGAAAAAGAATGTATGTGCGTGTGTGTGCATGTATATATATATATATATACATGCACACACACACACGTATAACTGAATCACTGTGCTGTACAGCAGAAATTAACAAAACATTGTAAATCAACTACAGTAAGTCCCTTACATATGAACCTTCAAATTGCGAACTTTCAAAGATATGAACATGCGTTTGCATGTCCAATCACGTAAGTTAGCTCACATGTCTGGTGTACACTGTCATGTGTGTGCATCCTCTACAAGTGGTTGTGCTTTTGTGTACTTTACTGTACAGTACTATATAGAGTACAGTAGTACAGTATCTTTATTTCAAGCCCAGGATGTCCGGAAGCAAGTGTAAAAGCAGTGGTGATGTAGCTGGTACTGCTAAGAAGCACCAAGCAATAATAATGGAAACAAAAGTGAAAATAATTGAGAGAGTGGAGCGACAAGAAGAAGTAACTGAAGAACTGAAGAGATTCACAATGCAGGAAATGGCAAGGGGATTTTCTTTATTTGAGGAAGCAATGTTAGTTTTTGAGGCACAGGACCTGAATGTAGAACAGTACACACGAAGGTTGCAGCAGCCATTCAGAATGCAATCCAGAGCTACCATGTCATCTATGATGAGAAAAAAAGAGCTACTAACCAGACATCACTGGAACCTTTTTTCAAGAGGGTAGGTAGACTTGAATCCAGCAAGGAATCAGAATCTGTGTCATCAACGTCAGGCGTGAGTGAAATTGCAGCTTGCCCTCCTTCTCCTATTTCTGATGATCCTTCAGCTCTACCATCTCCCACCTCCACTCCCTCCTCCAGTCTATAACTCTTCTTGCCTGTTCGTTTGATGCCAGCTGTTGTACTGTTCTACTGTACTTTTCAAGGCACTGTACTATAAGATTAAAAATGTTTATTTTTTGTGTTTGTTTTTTTATGTATTATCTGTGTGAAAAGTATTATAAACCTATTACAGTACAGTACTATATAGACAATTGTGTTAGTTGGGTACCTAGGCTAACTTTCCTGGACTTATACCAACAAATTGGACTCATGAACATGCTTTTGGAACAGAACTCGTTCGTATGTAAGGGACTTTCTGTATACTTCAATAAAATAAATTTTAAAAAATAAAAATTAAAAAAAAGAAGCCAGAGAGCTAAAGAATACAATAACTTAACTGAAAAATACACTAGGGGGGTTCAAGAGCAGACTAGATGAAGCAGCAGAAAGGATAAGAGAACTCAGACAGGGCACAGGAACCCACCTAATCAGAGCAGCAAAAATTAAAAAAAAATTTTTAAGTGAAGATAGCTTAAGGGACTAACAGGACAACATCAAGTGGACTAACAGTCACATTATAGGATTCCCAGAAGAAGGAGAGAGAAAAAGCAGAAAGCTTTTTTGAGGAAATAATGGGTACAAAACTTCCCTAAGCTGGGGAAAGAAACAGACATCCAGATCCAGGAAGGCCAGAGAATTCAAAATAAACTGGACTCAAAGAGATCCACACCAGGACACGTTATAGTTAAAATGGGAAAAGTTAAGGACAAAGAGATAATTTTAAAAACAGCAAGCAAAAAAAAAAAAAAACAAAAAACAGCAAGCAAGAAAAAAAAAGCAACGGGGCACCTCCATTAAACAGTCAGCATATGGACTTCCCTGGCAGTCCAGTGGTTAAGACTCCACTCCGTGCTTCCACTGCAGGGGGCACGGATTCGATCCCTGGTCAGGGAACTAAGATTCCACATGCTGCATGGTGTGGCCAAAAAATTAAAACAAAAGAAAAAGAAAAAAAAGGAGTCAGCGTATTTTTCAGCAGAAACATCACAGGCCAGAATAGAGTGTTGTGATATACTCCAAGTGCTGAAAGAAAAAGATTCCCATCCAATACTCTACCTGGCAACATCTTTGTTCAGAATTGAAATAGAGATAAAGAGTTTTCCAGACAAGCAAAAGCCAAAGGAGCTCATCACCACTAAACTACACTAACAAGAAACGTTAAGTGATTTCTTTAAGCTAAAGAGAAAGGGTGCTAAATAGTAACAAGAAAACATGTGAAAGTGTAAATCTTACTGGCAAAGGTAAATATATAGTAAACGTAGTGAATGAATCATTTATAAAGTTAGTGTGAAAGTCAGAAGTCAAAAGCAGTAAAAATAACTGCAACCACAATAATTAGCTAAGAAATACACAAGACAAAAAGATGTAAAATGTGACATCCAAAACATGAAACATGGCAAGGGGAGAGTAAAAATGTAGAGCTTTAGAATGTATTTAAACTGAAGTTGTTATCAACTTAAAATAGACTGTTATAAATATAACTTGTTACATGAAAGCCTCAAGGTAACCACCATTCAAGAACTTATAGTAGATACACAAAAGATGATAAGACATGAATCTAAGCATACCACTAAAGAAAGCAAACCACAAAGGAAGAGAGAAAGAGAAATAAGACACAGATGGTGAAGGAATGGGAAAAGGATATTCCATGCAAGTGGAAACCAAAAGAAAGCTAGAGTAGCTATACTTCTATCAGACAAAATTTGAAACAGAAACCGTAACAAGAGACAAAGAAGGGTATTACATAATGATAAAGGGGTCAATCCAACAAGAGGATGTAATATTATGCATGCAATATAGGAGCAACAAATATATAAACCAACTATTAATTGACCTAAAGGGAGAAATATATAGCAATACAATAATAGTAGGGGAGTTTAATACCCCACTTACATCAACGAATAGATCATCCAAACTGAAAATCAATAAGAAAGCATTGTCTTTAAATGACATATTAGATCAGATTAACTTAACAGATATATATAGAACATTCCATTCAAAAGAAACAGGATACAGATTCTTCTCAAGTGCACACAGAACATTCTCCAGGATACATTACATGTTAGGCCACAAAACAAGTTTTAACAAATTTAGGATTAGAGTAAAATCATATTAAGTATCTTTTCCAACCACAATATTACGAAAATAGAAATAAATTACAAGAAGAAAACTGGAAAATTTAGAAATATGTGAAGATTAAACAACATGCTACTGAACAACCAATGGGTCAAGAAAGAAATCAAAACCAAAATTAAAATAGTACCTTGAGACAAAAGAAAATGGATATACAACATACTGAAATACAGGGGATGCAATGAAAGCAGTTTTAAGAGGAAAGTTCATAGTAATAAATGCCTAACTCACAAATAAGAAAAATTTCAAATAAATAACATAAATTTACACTCTGAGGAAAAGAAGAACAAAGCCCAAGTTTCGTAGAAGAAAGGAAATAACAAAGATCACATTGGAAATAAATGAAATGGAGTCTAAAGAAATGACCGAAAAATAATCAATAAAACCAAGAGCTGGTTCTTTGAAAAGATAAACAAAAATGACAATTAGCTAGACTCACAAAGAAAAAAAGATAAAAGGCTCAAATAAATAAAATCAGAAATAAAAGAGGAAACATGACAACTGATATCACAGAGATACAAAGGATCCAAAGGGACTGCTATGACAATTATACACCAATAGTATGGACAATCAAGAATAACTTCATAAATTCCTACAATATACAACCTTCTAAGACTGAATCATGAAGAAAGAAAAATTGAACAGACTGATTACTACTATTAAGGATAATGAATCCATAATTTTATTTATTATCTCTGGAAATTGGCATTGTCAGAGATATTTATTCTTTTCTTGTTATTTTCTGAATATTTTAAATGTTCTACAGAGAGTACATGCTGTTACAATAAATACATACAAGTAACAGTATAGAAAAGAAAATAGTCTTGTGGGTTCTTGCTACTACTAAGTTTAACCTCACATTCAGTAAGTTTATAAAGCTAATGATCATTTTCCCTGGAACCTATCAGATTTTCCAGTGTTTGTTCACAGTGATTTCTTCAAATCCAGATACTTTTACTGAAAGCAGAGAAACTGTCTACAGTAAAGATGCAGGAATAAAGATGCAGACATAGAGGATGGACTTGAGGACACAGGGAGGGGGAAAGGTAAGCTGAGACGAAGTGAGAGAGTGGCATGGACATATATACACTACCAAATGTAAAACAGATAGCTAGTGGGAAGCAGCCGCATAGCATAGGGAGATCAGCTCGGTTCTTTGTGTCCACCTAGAGGGGTGGGATAGGGAGGGTGGGAGGGAGACGCAAGAGGGAGGAGATATTGGGACATATGTACACATATATAGTTGATTCACTTTGTTATACAGCAGAGACTAACACACCAGTGTAAAGCATCATACTCCAATAAAGATGTTTAAGAAAATAAATAAATAAAACTCCTTACAAACAAAAGTCCAGGACCAGGACACTTCCCTGATGAATTCCATCAAATATCCACAGAAGAATTAATACCAATCTTTCTCAAACTCGTCCAAACAATAGAAGAGGAGGGAATATTTCCAAACTCGTTTTACAAGACCAGCATTACTCTGATACCAAAACCAGACAAGGTCACCACAAGAGAAGAAAATTACAGACAAACATCCCTTAAAAACATAGATGCAAAAATCCTCAACAAAATGTTAGCAAACTGATACAACAATCTATTAAAGGGATCATACATCACGAGCAAGAGGGATTTCTACCATGGCTGCAGAAATGGTTCAATATCTACAAATCAATCAATGTGATATACCACATTAACAAAATGAAGAATAAATGTTGTATGATCATCTCAATAGCTGTAAAAGAAAAAAACATTTCACAAAATTCAACATTTATTTATGACAAAAGCTCTCAACAAAGTGGGTATAGAGGAAACGTACTCAACAAAAAATAGGCCATGTATAACAAACCCACAGATAATGTAATACTCAAAGATGAAAAGCTGAAAGCAATTCCTCTAAAATCAGGAAGAAGAAAAGGATGCCCACTCCTGCCACTTTTATCAAACATATTATTGGAAGTCCTAGCCACAGCAATTTGGCAAAATAATAATAATAATAAAAGGCATCTACATTGGAAAGGAGAAAATAAATCTGTCACTATTTGCAGACGACATGATAGAGAAAACCCTAAAGACTACCAAAAAACTATTAGAACTATAAATAAAGTTGCAGGATGCAAAACTGATTAACAAAAATCTACTGCATTCCTATACAATAAAAATGAACTATCCAAAAGAGAACTTAAGAAAACAATGCCACTTACAATTGCATCAAAAAGAATAAAATAGCTATGAATAAATTTAACAAAGGAGGTGAAAGACCTGTACACTGAAAACTATATGTCCTTGATGGCACAAGACACAAATAAGTGGAAAGATATTCCATGCTCGTGGATTGGAAGAATTAATATTGTTAAAATGTCCATAATACTGAAAACAATCATCAGGTTCGAGGCATTCCTTATCAAATTTCGAATGGCATATTCACAGAAATAGAACCAACGATCCTAAAATTTGTATGGAACCACAAAAGACCCTGAATAGTCAAAGCTATCTTGAGAAAGAAGAACAAAGCTGGAGGCATCATGTGCCCTGACTTCAAATGATATTACAAAGCTATGGAAATCAAAACAGTATGATATGGGGGGAAAAACAGACATCGATCAATGGAACAGAGTAGAGAGCCCAGAAATAAACTCATGCATATATGGTCAATCAATTTATGATGAAGGAGCCAATAATATACAATGGAGAAAGGACAGTCTCTTTGATAAATGGTGTTGGGAAACTGGAAAACCACATGCAAAGAATGAAACTGGACCACTTTCTTACACCATACACAAAAATTAACTCCAAACGAATTAAAGACTTGAATGTAAGACATGAAACTATAGAACTTCTAAAAAGAAACATAGACAATAAGTTCCTTGACATAGGTCTTATTGAATTTGGGGGGTTTGACACCAAAAGCAAGGCATCAAAAGCAAAAATAAACAAGTGGAACTACATCAAACTAAAAAGCTTCTGCAGAACAAAGGAAACCATCAACATAATGAAATGGCAACCTATTAAATGGGAGAAAATATTTGAAAATCATATATCTAATAAAGGGTTAATATCCAAAATACATAAAGAACTCATAAAACTCAATTGCAAAAAAAAAAATAGTATCAATCTGAGTAAAAAATGAGCAGATGATCTGAATAGACATTTTTCCAAAGAAGACATACATATGGCCAATAGGTACATGAAAAGATGCTCAAAATCACTAATCATCAGGGAAATGCAAATCCAAACCACAATGAGACATCATCTCACACCTGTCAGAATTGCTATTGGCATAAAGACAAGAAATAACAAAGTGTTGGTGAGAATAGGTAAAAGGAAACCCTTGTGCACTGTTGGTGGGAATGTAAATTGGTGCAGCCACTATGGAAAAGAGTATGGAGGTTCCTCAGAAAAACTAAAAATACAACTACCAGATGATCCAGGAAATATTCACTTCTGGATATTTTTCCAAAGTAAATGACAACACTAACTGGAGAAGATATATGCAGTCCCATGTTTACTGCAGCATTATTTACATTAGCCAAGGTATGGGAACAGCCTATGTGTCCACTGTTGGGTGAACGGATAAAGAAAATATTATATATATATATATATATATATATATATATATATATATATATATATATACATACATAAGCACGTGCAAGCACGTGCACACACACACACACACACACACAGTAAAATATTATTCAGCCATGAAAAACAATGAAACCTTGCCATTTGTGACAACATGGATGGACCTTGAGAGGATTATGCTAAGTCAAATAAGTCAGACAGGGAAAGACAAATACAATATGATCTCACTTACATGTGGAATCTAACACAAAATAAAACAAAAACTAAGCGCATAGATACAGAGAACAGATTGGTAGTTGCCAGAGGCAGGAACTGGGGGCGGGGGGGTGGGCAAAATGGGTGAAGGGAGTCAAAAGGTACAAACTTCCACTTATAAAATAAACAAGTCTAGGGGATGTAATGTACAGCATAGTGATGACGGTTAATACTGCACTGCATATTTGAAAGTTGCTAACAGAGTAAATGTTAAAAGTTCTCATTACAAGAAAAAAAGTTCTGTAATTATGTATAGTGATAGATGTTACCTAGACTTGTGGTGATCCAGTTACAATATATATAAATACTGAATCATCATATTGTATACCTGAAAATAATATAATGTATGTCAATTATACCGCAATAAAAAATGTTTAAAGATAAAACATTATTTTATATCTGACAAGTCTGTATTGGATCAACTGTCCTGAACAAAAAAGGAAATATCTGGATTACCAAAAACCCACAAAAATCAATACACAGTTAATTTATAGATTCAAATTCCAGATAATAATGAACTGACATAACCAAAAGGCAAAAGGCAAAATTCCAAGCAAAAGATAGTGCATAGAAAATTTTTAAAAATAATATACAAATGAAGTAAATAATAATATAAGAGGTTAAATTTCTTACAACACTTATTACTGTTTTGGTTATTTCCTTACCTGTGGATGTTTAATTTTATCATTTTTTTTTTGTCCACCTGAATCTGCCACTAGTGTTTTTCTTGTGTCTTTCTCCAATGGTATATATTTTGAATCTTCACCTTTAACTTCTATTTTATCAATACCCATTTCTGTTGTCTTGGTCTTTCCCTCACTTTTAAGTAACTCCATTTCTTGATTTTGGAAATAGCCAAGTTGCTCCTTAGCTCTTTCAGCTTCCTGTTTTTAAAAAAGTAACTTTGTCAAGCATTATTTCTATGACATTTTCCTGCCAACGTGACAACTTTCAGGAATCTTCATATATTCATGCCCACACTGGTTCTTAATTTTATTTTTACAGAGTTAGAGGAAACTAAGTTAAACCACTGGTATAATCCATAGTTTAACAGATCCAAATTAAAATTAAAAACTATGAAGAAACCTCTTCTACTTAAAGGGCTATTTTTATACGCCAAGAGGTTCTACTGGCCACTGTTTTTTAAGGCTCTAATTATAATACAGGCACAATAAAAGTTAATAACATGCATACATTATACATAGAATGTACCCAAGATAATTAAGATCTGTAATGTCAAATAATAAAAGAAAATGTGAAGAGTAATTTATTTCTTCTACAATAAATTTTTTAATGTCACTTGTAATATTAACAAAAGTTATTTGTGTGAAAGAAAGAAAAAAGTTCACAGTCTCACCACAAACAGAAAGCTCACTGTTAACATGTTGATATATACTCTTTTTAAGTATTTCTAATTATAGCTAGTGCATATGTGTATATGTATTTTTAAACTTTTATCTAGATTGGATCATACTATACATAGAGGCATAATATGCTCTTTTCATTAAATAATGTCATAAGGTATGTTTTCATGATGATAAATATACATCCAAATCAGAGTAGCTAACAGAAGTACATTTTAATAATATACCTTAATTAATTTAGCAAATTTCTTATCAATGGACATATTGGTAATTTAAAAAAATTTGCTATTAAAATTTTTCTATTCTACATACTTGTACAAAATATCTGTACATTTTTTTCTTTTTTACAATAAATTTTTAGAAGTGGAATGGTTCACTGTAAAGACTATGTCTTTCCAAGACTTTTGTTATGTATTTTCTTCCAGAAAAGTATCAATCCATACTGACAATAGAAGTATGTGAAAGACAGCTCATTGCAGCACAAATCCACAAATATTGGATATTTCTGTTCCTTAAATTTTTAACAAAATGGTAGGTAAAAAATATGTATCCCTCTGCTATTTTAAAATGCATTTATTTGATAACTAGTAAGGATGAATATATTTGTATGCATTTATTGGCCATGTGTGTTTCCCAATTATGACTTGCCTATTTGTGTCCTCTGTCTATTTAGGAGGAAGAATATCCATATTTCCTGTATATTTGTAAAAGATCTTGATATGAAACATTTTGTAAAGATTTTCCATTTATCTTTATATCTCATGAATTTTTTAACCATAAAAAGTTTTATTTTATATATAGCCAAATATATTAACATATTCCTTTATGGTATAATGCTTAGGAAGCCTTGTTCTAGCCAAGACATGTAATTGTTACTCAGTGTTTCTTCCAATATATTAATAGTTCAGTTAGCACTTTTGGATCTCAAACCAATCTGCAACTTATTTTAGTGTATTACATTAACTAGAAACCCAACAATGTTTTCACAGTAGTTTACTTTTGTGACTATTTTATCCTTCTATGAAAAAATTTTAATAACTAAAACTATAAACTATAAAATTACTACATTCATTTGAATCTGTTTCTGGACTTTTCATTCAGTACCAAATCCAGAACCACACTGCTTTAGTTATTGTGTTTTTATATTTTATATTGATTTTTGGATGAGCAAATCCTCCTTAATTGTTCCTCTGTGAAATCACCAGTTTCTTATTTCAATATATCCTATAATAATTATGCTAATTTCAAAAAAAAAACCCCATTTGTATCTAGAAATAAATTGCTTTAAGTTTGTATATCAATTTTCTTTCTAGCTTACTGTTTTGGAAAGAATACATACTAAATTTTATTAATATATTTCCATTGCATAAAATGAGAATACTTTAAACCTGGCAAAATAATACAATATATAGACCTATTAGTTTACAAAGTTAAAATTATTCATTTAAAAAGTTGTTTATAGATATTTTCTTCCCTTGTTAACAATTTCAAGGGAACATGATATCTTTTTACCTGTAAAGCTTGTTTCAGTTGTTCCCGAAGAACTCTGTTCTCAATTTTCAGAGCATGTGTTACTTTCTAGGATGTAATATGGGGGGAAAGTATTCATTTAGTATTTTTGTTTTTATTAATTTATTGTCATAATTATTACCTTTCTAAAGTGCATAGATAGCCAAGATGATGATTTGAGCATAAACATTTACTGCACACTTCTCAGGGAGAATGGTGGAACTTCTGTAGCTATAGCTTCCTATTGATTTTCCATAGGAAAAGTGACTTTGAATCTACGAAATTATAACTACAGTAAACATTTCATTACTCCTTTTCTCAAGGCCTGACGTATTTAAATACAAATATTTCAAATTTTAAGAAAAGAAGCAACTCTACTCTTAACACAAAAGAAATATAGTTCTGATTTTGTGAGAATGAGTAGATTCTACTATGCATGGAAAGTCTCAAGAATTCTCCATCAGATGGAAGACAGTTTGAGGAACCATATCTAAAGTCCCCAGTTTCTTTCTTTCCTTTTTTTTTTTTTTTGATGATAGCCATTCGGACTGGTGTGAGATGATAATCTCATTGTAGTTTTGATGCATTTCTCTAATAATTAGCGATGTTGAACATCTTTTCATGTGTCTCTCGGCCATCTGTATGTCTTCTTTGGAGAAATGCCTATTTAGGTTTTCTGTGCATTCTTTGATTGGGTTGTTTGTTTTGATGATATTAAGCCACATGAGCTGTTTGTAAATTATGGAGACTAATCACTTGTCACATCATTTGCAAAAAAAAAAAGTGATACAAATGAACTTATTTACAAAAAAGAAACAGGCTCACAGAGTTAGAGAACGAACTTATGGTTACTATGAGGGAAGGGTGGGTGGAAGGGATAGTTAGGAGTTTGGGATTGACATGTACACACTGCTATATTTAAAATGGATAACCAATAAGGAACTAGGACAGGGAACTCTGCTCAATATTCTGTAACAACCTAATTGGGAAACGAATTTGAAGAATAGATACATGTATATGTAGCTGTAGCTGAATCACTTTGTTGTACACCTGAAACTAACACAACGTTGTTAATCAACTATACTCCAATATAAAATAAAAAGTTAAAAAAAAATAAAGTCCCCGGTTTTGATTCTGGTATAGCAGAGCAAGTTCCTACTGGACAAACCCTGCCACACATAACAACCACAAACTCTAAACAAAATACAAATATCAACACTAGAGAGCAAACAAGAGTAGGTAGATTCTTGAGAGAAGCTGACACTTGGAAGAAGGGAAGAGTCCTACATAAGATCCTTGTTTCCTGGCTTCTAGTCTGAGGGCAAACCCTCAAAGCCAGGCAGAACCCTAATAGCTAATTCAAACAAACAAACAAACCTGAGTTTTTAGACCTTACAAACCAGGGTACAGAGTTCAGGGCAACCACAGCCACTGGAAAGGTTAGGGGAAATCACACAAAGAAGGGAGCCAGAGAGAGGGAGCCCCAAACCATCTGTACAAACAACACAAATCTACCCCTGACCCCTTAAGCATATATGCATAAGGAAGATTCTAAACAGCCTAGCAAAAGCTACAAGAAATGAAATGTGATTTAAGCTGCTGCCTAAATACAGAATTTTCATTTTGTACCCAATCATGTTAATAATAAATTAAGGCAAAATAAATAAACAAAAATAGTACCAATCATAAGAAGAATATAGCAGAATCCAGAGCTTCAACAACATGACATTCACAATATCCAAGATAAAATTAAGAATTATTTGAATCTGAAGAAACAGGAAAATGAGACTTACTCTTAAAAGAAAATTTACAGGGAAGGTGGTTAAAGATGGGGCACAGCAAGAGCCTGGACTTACCTCCTACCATGGAATCAGCAAATATATACCTACATACAGATCAGTTCCCTCTGAAAAGAACTTTAGAACTAGCCAAACAAGCGCTCCACAACAAAGAATAAAAAGGGACTATATCAAGACAGGTAGGAGAGGCAAAGAAACACTCTCACCAGAAACCCTACCCCCAGCATGACAGCACACTTTACAGAGGGATCTCACCAGACAGGCACTTTCCCCAGAGGAGCAAGGGATGCTTCCCATATCAGGCACCCTGGCTCCTGGGATCTACACCAGAGAGAGGAACCCCTGAAATGCCTTGCTTTGAAAACCAATGGGGCTGACATCCAATGGTCCCAAAGTGCTATAGAAAACTGAGAACCCCCTCCCCCCAAAGGGCTGACATATGGTCTCACTCACCTGGAGACCCAGGGAAATAATAGCGGTCTGAAAAGTGCCATGATTATATGTGAAGAGGAGTCATTTGCAAATCTAAAAGCATCAGCTGGAGGGGTGGTGGACAGTAGAAACACTCCCCAGAAACAGCAGCACCGGCAGACACCATTACTGCACTCCCCACCTAACCTGCTAGCACAGGCTGCAGAGCTTGGATGCAGGGGTGAGCCAATCATGGCAATACCCCACTGCACTACTGAAGCCAGAGAGCTCCAGAGGCTGCAATGTTCCCCCACTCCCTGGCTAGGATGGACAGGAACAAATGGTCACAGCATTTTCCTGCAATCTAGCTAAAGTCTGCAAGTGCAGGCAACTACTATACTCCCCCTCCCTCTGGCTGGGGCTGGTGAGTGCAAGCAGTCATGGTATTACTCCTCTCCTAGCCTAAAGCTGACTCAATACTCCCCTGCCCCCTAAGCTGAGGGTGGCAAGACTGAGAAGTCAGGGTCTAAACCCAATGCATGCACACAGACAAGGCACTCTCAATGCTGCATTGCTAAAGCCTGTGGGCATGCAGTCAGGTCATTTTCCCACGGCCTTCCTGAAGCAAGAGAGCAAGACCCGCCCCCTACACTCTCCAGCTACCCAGCTAAAGCCAGTGGGAGTACACAATCCACACAAGGGAAACCCCCTGATCACTTAGCCCCAGTGGCCCATGGGGCTGGTGTTCCGGAGTTCCATGGGATTGTAACATGGAGACAGTTATTGGCAGGCCACCACCCCCAGGAAAAATAGGCCTTTTTCAGTTTTCCTGTGAAAAAGGCCTATTTACTTAGCCTGGAGCTTCACCCTGAGGGACAGGCTTCAGGTTTACCACACTTTTGGAGGCTACGGACACACTCCCAGGAAATATAACTGGGGAGACATCATGCTTGTGTACCCCCTTGGCCTCACCACAGCTTGACAAGACTCCCGAGAAAGAAGCTTATATACTCATCAGGAGCTTTGCTTTTTGCAAATGTCGCCCAGGGGACACCTCCAGATCTCCTGGTCTGGAGACCAGCAGGGATTACAATTGTGGCTCCACAGCATAGTATATATCTGCACACTTTAAAAGCTACTACCTGAGGGCCTGGCATCCAATCAACCTGAAACTAGGTGTTAAATCAGATTCCTCCCCTTGGAACACTGACAGGGCGTGGCACACCATCGATAACAGAAACACTTCAAGAATTAATCAAGCAGCACCCCCCACAAAACCAGGATGGGCAAATGTTCTGAGCCTTGCTCTGCCCATGCAGTAAACAGGCCACAACTTGGCCAGGCAAGCGCCCCAAGCCCCACCTAGCCCACACAGAGACCTAGCTACAACCAGGACAGGCAAGTGACTCAAACCTGTGCACCAGCCTTGGTTGCATCACAGCTGGTGGATGCAGCCCACCGTGAGGGATGCCCATGAAGTGCCTGACTCTTGTGGTCAGGGATGATTGTGCTTTTAGGCCACACAGAACAGCTCCTACACAAGACCACTCCTTCAAGACTGCAGGAGGTAGTCACTTCCCCTAATACCTATAGACAAACACAGAGAGACAGGCAAAATGAAGAGACAGAGGAATATATGTTCAACACCATAGACCAAGGCGAATCCCCAGAAAAAGACCTTAATAAAACAGAGATGACCAACCTAAAAGAGTTCAACCTAAAAGATTTTAAAGTAATGATCATAAAAAAGCTCACCAATTTCAGGAAAGGAATGAATGAGCATAGTGAGACCTTCAACAAAGAGACAAAAAATATAAGAAAATACCAAACAGGAAGTTATAATGAACTGAAAAACAAACTAGATGGGTTCAACATCAGAATGGATGAAAAAGAAGCACAAATAAGCAAGTAGGAAGACAAAGCAATGGAAAACACCCAGAAAGAGCAGCAAAATGAAAAAAGAATTTTAAAAAGTGAGGATACCTTAAAGGACCTCTAGGACAACATTAAACAAAATAACATTTGCATTTATGGGGGTCCCCAAAGGAGAAAAGAGAGAGAAAAGGCCAGAAAAATTACTTGAAGAAATAATGGCTGAAAAATTCTCTAATCTGGGGAAGAAAACATACATCCAGGTCCAGGAAGCAAAGAGAAACACACCGCTATACTTTGTAATTAAAATGGTACAAGTTAAAGATAAAGAGGGAATCTTAAAAGCAGCAAAAGAAAAGCAACTTATTAGGTACAAGGAAAACCCCATAAGGCTATGAAAAGATTTTTCAGCAGAAACTTTGTAGGCCAAAAGGGAGTGGAATGGGGGCTTCCCTGGTGGCTCAGTGGTTGAGAATCTGCCTGCCAACGCAGGGGACACGGGTTCGAGCCCTGGTCTGGGAAGATCCCACATGCTGTGGAGCAATCAGGCCCGTGAGCCACAATTACTGAGCCTGCACGTCTGGAGCCTGTGCTCCGCAACAAGAGAGGCCGCGACAGTGAGGCCCGCACACCGTGATGAAGAGTGGCCCCCACTTGCCGCAACTAGAGAAAGCCCTCGCACAGAAACGAAGACCCAACACAGCCAAAATTAAATAAATAAATAAATAAATAAATAAAATTAAAAAAAAAAAAGGGAGTGGAATGACATATTCAAAGTACTGAAAGAAAAAAAAAAAAACAACCAAGAATTCTCTTCCTGGCTAGGTTATCATTAAGAAATGAAGGAGAGATTAAGAGTTTTACACACAATCAAAAGCTAAAGAAGTTTATCACCATTAAACCAGCCTTAGAAGAAATGTTAAAGGAACTTCTCTAAACTAAAAAGAAAAGGAACTAATTAATAGTAAGAAAAAATATGAAAGTAAAAATCTCACCAGAAAAGGTAAATAAATAATAAAGGTAGTGGATGGTTGGTCCACTTATAAAGCAAGTACAAAGGATAAAAGACAAAAGTAGTAAAAGTAATTAAAATACAATAATTAGTCAAGGGATACATAGAATTAAATTTGTAAAATGTGTCATCAAAAATATAAAAACCTTGGGGGGGTAGTAAAAAATATAAAGCTTTGGAATGTAACTCATAATTTACTATCAACTTACAAGAGACTCTTATATACATAGGATGTTATATGAAAACCTCACAGTAACCTCAAAGAAAAAACTTATAGTGGATAAACAAAAGAAAATGAGAAAAGAATCTAAAAATAAAACTAAAGAAAACAATCATATCACATGAGAACAGAGAAAGAGAGGAAGAAAAGAACAGAGAACTACAAAAACAGCCAGAAAACAATTAACGAAATGGCAATAAGTACATACATATCAAATTTACTTTGTGAAAGGACTAAACTCTCCATTCAAAAGATATAAGGTGGCTGAATGGATTAAAAAAAAATTATATATGTGTCTATAGGAGACTCACTCAAACCTACCAAATGGAAGTGAAAGAATGGAAAAAGATAAATGATGCAAATGGAAACAAAGAGACAGCTGGGTAGCAATACTTATATCAGACAAAGTAGACTTTTAGAAAGACTGTAACAAAAGAGATCAATCCAACAAGAGAATATAACACTTGTAAACTTTATGAATGCAACATAGGAGCACCTACATATATAAAGCAAATATTAACAGAAATAAAGAGAGATATAAACAGCAATACAATAATAGTAGGGGACTTTAATACCCCCACTTACATCAATGGATAGAAAATTCAGACAAAAATCAATAAGGAAACACAGGCCTTAAATGACACATTCAATCAGATGAACTTACTAGATATATACAGAACATTCCATTCAAAAGAAACAATATACATTCTTTCCAAGTGCACATGGAACATTCTCCAGGATAGATCACATATTAGGCCATAAAACAAGTCTGGATAAAATTAAGCAGACTGAAAGCATACCAAGCATTTTTTCTGACCACAGTGGTAGGTAACCAGAAGTTAATTACAAGAAGAAAACTAGATAAAAACACAAACACATGGAGACTAAACAACATGCTACTTCAACAACCAATGTGCCAATGGAGAAATCAAAAAGGAAATCTGAAAAATGAAAAACAACTTTCCAAAATCTATGGAACACAGCAGAAGCAGTTCTAAAAGAGAAATTCACAGCAATACAGGCCTACTTTAAGAAACAAGAAAAATCACAAATAAACAATATAACTTTATATTTAAAGGAACTAGGAAAAGAACAAACAAAGCAAAAGTTAGTAGAAGGAAGGAAATAATAATTATCAGTACAGAAATAAATGAAATAGAAGTTAAAAAAAAAATAAAAGACCAATGAAACTAAGAGGTGGTTCTTTGTAAAGAAAACAAAATAGACAAACCTTCTGTCAGAATCATCAAGAAAAAAAGAGAGTGTGTGCAAATAAATAAAATCAGAAATTAAAGAGGAGAAATTATAATTGACACCACAGAAATACAAATAACCATAAGAGAACAGTATGAACAATTATATGCCAACAAATTAGACAACCTAGAAAAAATTTCTAGAAACATACAATCTTCCAAGACTGAATCAGAAAGAAATAGAAAATATGAATAAACCAATTTATAATAATGAAATTGAAATAAAAATTCTAAAACTCCCAACAAAATTCCAAACGTGATGGCTTCGCAGGTGAATTCTACCAAATATTTTAAAAGAGTTAATACATATACTTCTCAAATTACTCCAACAAATTGAGAAGGAGGGAACACTTCCAAATGCACTTTACAAAGCCAGCATTACCCCAATACCAAAACCAGGCAAAATCACTCCAAAAAAGAAAATTATAGGTCAATATCACTGATGAACATAGATGCAAAATTCCTCTACAAAATACTAGCAAATGAAATTCAACAATACATTAAAAGGATCATACATCATGATTCAGTGGGATTCCAAACAGAGATGCTTGGATGGTGTAACATCCAGAAATCAATCAATGTAATATACCACATTAAAAAAAAAAACAAAGAATAAATATTACATAATCATCTAAATAGATGCAGAAAAGCACTTGACAAAACTCAACATTTATTTTTGATAAAAACTCTCAACAAAGTGGGTATAGAGAGAATGTACCTCAATGTAATAAAGGCTATATATGACAAACATATAGATAACATCATACTCAATGGTGAAAAGCTGAAAGCCTTTCCTCTAAGATCAGGAACAAGACAAGGATGCCCATACTCACCACATTATCCAACATAGTGTTGTAAGTCCTAGCTAGAGCAATTATGCAAGAAAAATAAAGTAATCCAAAGTGTAAAGGAAGAAGTAAAATTGTCATTATTTGCAAATGATGTAATACTATTATAAAAACCCCCAAAGACTTCACCAAAAAAACTATTAAAGTTGCAGGATACAAAATCAGTATACAGAATAACAAGCTATCAGAAAGAGAACTTAAGAAAACAATGTTAATTATAATTGCTTCAAAAAGAATATAATACCTAGGAATAAATCTAACCAAAAATATAAAAGACTCATACTCTGAAATTTATAAGAATGATGAAAGAATTTCCACAAATGGAAAAATGTTCTGTGTTCGTGGATTGGAAGAATTAATATTGTTAAAATGACAATACTACCCCAGGAATTCAATGGATTCAATGTCATCTCCATCAAAATATCAATGGCATTTTTCACAATAAGAACAAATAATTCTAAGATTTCTATGGTAACATAAAAGATCCTGAATAGCCAAAACAATCTTGAGAAAAGAAGAATAAGCTGGAGGTATCACATCCCCTGATTTCAAACTGTACTACAAAGCTATACTAATTAAAACAGG
The DNA here is from genome assembly GCF_028021215.1 of Eschrichtius robustus. Classification (NCBI taxonomy): domain Eukaryota; kingdom Metazoa; phylum Chordata; class Mammalia; order Artiodactyla; family Eschrichtiidae; genus Eschrichtius; species Eschrichtius robustus. The sequence goes on from NC_090824.1 coordinate 184,410,974, forward strand.
ATGGTACTGGAGCAAAAACAGACACATAGATCAATGGAACCGAACAGAGAGCCCCAAACTAAACCCACACTTATATGGGCAATTAATCTAGGACAAAGGAAGCAAGAATATACAATGAGGAAAAGACTGCCTCTTCAATAACTGGTGTTTGGAATACTGGACAGCTGCATGGAATAGAGTCAAACTGGACTATTTTTCACATCATATACAAAAAAATCCACCTGAAATGGATTAAAGGCATAAATGTAAGACCTGAAACCATAAAACTTCTAGAAGAAAACACAGACAGTAACCTCTTTGAAACTGATCTTAGCCGTATTTTTTGTATACGTCTCCTCAAGGAAGGGAAACAAAAGCAAAAATAAACGGAATTACATCAAACTAAAAAGCTTTTGCACAGTGAAGGTATCAACAAAACAATAAGGCTACCTACTGAATGGGAGAAGATATTTGCAAATGATATATCGGATAAGGGGTAAATATCCAAAATACACAAAGAACTCATACAAGTCAACATCAAAAAGACAAACCGATTAAAAAAAATGGGCAGAGTACCTAAAAAGACATTCTTCCAAAGAAGACAGATAGCCAATCAGTTCACGAAAAGATGCTCAACATCACTAATCATCTGGAAAATACACACAAAACCACAGTGAGATACTCCCTTATACCTGTCAGAATGATGATCATCAAAAAGACAAGAAATAACAAGGGTTGGGGACATCCCTGGCTGTGCAGTGGTTAAGACTCCACACTTCCACTGCAAGGGGCACAGGTTCAATGCCTGGCTGGGGAACTAAGAGCCCACATGCCGTACAGTGCAGCCAAAATAAATAAATAAATAAATATATAACAAGGGTTGGCAAGGATGTGAAGAAAAGGGAACCCTAATACACTGTTGGTGGGAATGTAAATTGGTACAGCCACTGTGGAAAACAGTAGGGAGATTCCTCAAAAAAATTAAAAATAGAACTGCCATATGATCCAGTAATTTCACTTCTAGGTATTTACCCTGCCAAAAAAACCCACTAATTCAAATAATATATGCACCCCTATGTTCATTACAGCATTATTTACAATAGCCAAGATATGGAAGCAAACTAAGTGTCCATCAACAAATGAATGGATAAAGAAAATGCGAGATGAACACACACACATATATACACATACACAATGGACTATTACTCAGCCATAAAAAATGGAATCTTGCCATTTGCAACAACATGGATGGACCTAGAGTGTATTATGCTAAGTGAAATAAGTCAGACAGAGAAAGACAAATACCATATGATCTCACTTATATTATAATCTAAAAAACAAAACAAACAGACAAAATGAAATGAAAACAGACTCGGATACAAAGAACAAATGGGTGATTACCAGGTTGGGGGGAGTGAAATAGGTGAAGGGTATCAAGAGATACAAAACTCCAGTTAGAAAATAAATTAGCCATGGGGAATGTTACATACACTGAAGGAATATGGTAAATAACATTGTAATAACTTTGTATGGGGACAGGTGGTTAATAGACTTATCATGGTGATCATTTCATAATGTATGTAAATGTGGAATCACCATGTAGCTCACCTGAAACTGTCATAATACTGTACATCAACTATAATTTAAAAAGAAAAACCCACATAAACAAATTGCTTCAGGAGAAATTAAAGGGAAAAAATAAAAGAACAGACCTAGGAATTATAATATTCAAATATCAGTTCCAGAGGGATAAAAAGAAGAAGAAAGATAAACAATAATAAAATAAATAGGTAAATAAAACTTCCTTGAGATAAATTTTAAAATTTAAGATGTAATAAAAATTTCTAGACTTCAATGAGAAATAAGAGCAAGAAGTAAAGAGACGGGGTCCCAGAAACATCAAACTATTATACCCACCTGAAACCACTTACCCAAACTTTCAATGAGAGGAAAATAATATTCTATCTTGTTTAAGCCATTGAATTATATGGGATCTCTTTATATAGCAGTCTAGCCTATTTTCTAACTAATAAAGGTACAGAGAATTAAAATAACCTAGATGTAATTGAATTTTGTAAAGAGAGAAAATAAAAGGAGGACAGAAAGAAAGGGAAAAAATATATACCCCACTGTGGCAGACTACAAATAGCCATAAATTCTCTGCAGTAGCTTCCAAAGGTGAAATCTATCTCTTCACCCCTTGAAAATAGGCTGGCCTGTTGACTTGCTTTGGCCAATAGGATGCAATGCAAATAGCACTATCTGAGGTCTGAGTTTAGGCCTCAAGAAAGTTTTCCAGCTTTGTTTTGTTCTCTTTCCACTGACAATCCTTCTGTAGACTACCCAGGGCTGGCCTCCTGGAAGATAAGACTAAAAGAGGTCCTATCTGTCCTAGATGCCCCAGCTGGGATTCCATACATACCATGCCTGCCCAGAGAGAACACCTATCCAGCCACTAAGAGAAATAATGAGTATCTGCTATTTTAAATCACTAAGTCTTGGAGTAATTTGTTATTAAGGAAAAGTTGACTGGTATATCTAGCAACAGAAAATGTGCACTATGTCATTAGAACATTTACAAAAATTGAATATTGTGTTGGATTACTTCCATAAATGGCTGCAGACAATTTCTCCTACTCTGTGCCACTCCTCCCCCTGAATACGGACTAGCCTAATGACTAGGACTTCCTTACAGAATATGCTGAAAAAACTTCAAGGGTTTATAATCCCAGCCTGTAACAAGCTTAACTGTTTTTGCTTTTGCCTGCTTGGTTCCCAGTCACCATATAAAGAAGATTGGGCTAGACTAGTGAATGATAGGGCACCAGACATGTGAGAAAAACTATCTTGGACATTTCTAGCTCTAGCTGAGCTCCCACATGAATGCAGCCACTTGATAGACCTTAAGCAACATGACATCAAACAGAGACACTGCCCAGCTGAGTGCAGCAAACCCATGAATTGTGAGAAATAATAAATCATTTCTGTTTTAATTCACTAAATTTGGGGGTAGCTTGATATGAAGTAATAGAAACACCTGCAAGCAAGGTGATGCAACAACAAAAACTAAAAACATTTAGCACTGGCTTTGGGTCCAGCAGGTAAGCAGAAGCTGAAGGGTGGTAAAGACACTATTGCTGGATACCAGAAAAGTAGGAAGAAGTCTATAGGTGAAGCCGGGAGGAATAGCAAACAATCTGTTAGTGGAGGCTATAAAAGGCAGTGAGGTTAGAAAACTGATACTGGGGACTGGAAAAGGGGGAAGGAACTCTTTTATGCAGTGACAGAACAACTAACAAAACTCGGGGCTGGAGTAACTTGCAAGGTTAAAAACACACCTACTAAACTTGTGGATGTGGCTAAGGAAATTTCCAGCCAGAATGATAAAAGAACTGTTTGGCTTATACTAGGGTTGGATATATAATAAGGTACTGCAAGAAGAAAGGAGAGCTAAGAAAGAACTGATTAATTCTAAAGCAAAAATTAGAAAATATATAGAGGGTCCAGGACACTATCTCTAGTTCTCAAAAAAAATTCTCAAAGAAAGAAATTACTTTAGGGCAAAGATCAAAACCATGGTATTGACAATAAAATGTAGCTTCAGAGTAAAAGTCAAATCAAGGGTGTGCTATAAAACCCTTTGTTAAAATCTCAGAAAGATTTAAATATTCTTCATAAATCCTCCTAATTAGACAAAAGAACTTAAAATCTTGAGGGTACTGTCCTGCAGAAGCCTGACACAACTTAAGTAAAATAAGATCTATCTTGGAAAGAATCATGGATGTTGACTTTTGGGTAAAAGAATACACATATGACACAAATGAACTTATCTACAAAACAGAAACAGACTATAAACACAGAGAACAGACTTGTGGTTGCCAAGGGGCGGGGGAGGGATGCAATGGGAGTCTGGGATTAGCAGATGCAAACTATTATATATAGAATGAATAAATAACAAGGTCCTACTGTACAGCACAGGGAACTATATTCAATATCCTGTAATAAACCATAATGGAAAAGAATATGAAAAATAATATATATACATATATGAGTGTGTGTGTATGTATATATGTATAACAGAATCACTTTGCTGTACAGCAGAAATTAACACAACACTGTAAATCAACTATACTTCAATAAAATAAATTTTAAAAAAAAGAATGCACCACAATAACATACAGGGAAAACAGTTTTTAAGAAAAACACCATCATACTAGACTAAAAGGGACAGGGACATTTCAAAATGAAAAGAAATCTCCAGATCCCTAATTTTTTATGAGCAGAAAGCAGGCTGAGAGAATTATTCCACTGCAAACATGGGTCATTTCTTACAGAAAAAGAATGATGAGTCAGACAGTGGATTCAATGTACCATACCATAAAATCAAGGGCTACTTACAACAATGAATTAGGAAATCATTCCCAGGAAGCAAAACTAGACCCTAATCTAGGTACATTCCCCACCCTGAGAGTCAAGAGAACTAGTGACAATTGTCTGGTTGGATTTCAGAATTGCCCTGAATCATGTGCTTTCTGTTTTCCCCTCTTTTGAATAATAGTGTCTCTTGCAGTCATCTTATTCTTTTCTCAGTAATATGTTAGGCATGTGTTGGAGGGTGGTAAAAATACAATAAATTGCCTTTTTATTTATTTTTTTCTGCTACGTTTCCTGTGCTGTACAATATATCCTTGTAGCTTATGTATTTCGTACATAGTAGTTTGTAACTCTCAATCTGCTACCCCTATGCTGCCCCCCACTGTTTCCCTCTCCCCACTGGTAAACACTAGTTTTTTCTCTATATCTGTGAGTCTTTTTCTGTTTTGTTATATTTATTTATTTTATTTTTTAGATTTCCAATATATATGGTAACATACAGTATTTGTCTTCCCTGTCTGACTTACTTCACTAAGCATAATACTCTTCAGGTCCATCTATGTTGTTGCAAATGGCAAAATTTCATTCCTTTTTTATGGTTGAGTAGTATTCCATTATATATAAATATATAAATATATATATACATACATACACACATATATATATACCACGTATATATATTATTGGTATATATATATATCAATAATATCTATTCATCTGTTGATGGACACTTAGGTTGTTTCCATATTTTGGCTATTGTAAATAATGCTACTATGAACACAGGGGTGCATGTATCTTTTAAATTAATATTCCTGTTTCCTTTGAATATATACCCAGGAGTGGAATTGCTGGATCATATGGCAGTTCTACTTCTAGTCTTATGAGGAACCTTCATACTGTTTTGCACAGTGATTGCACCACTTGCCTTTTTAGATAACACATCTCCAGATCAAAAGGAGCTGTGCCAAGAAGACTCATCCATATCTAGACCTGGTATAGATGATAAGACCTTAGACTTCAAGATAAAACTAGAATGTAATGAGATTTTAGAAGGAAGAGGTGAGTACATTTTGCATGTGGGAGAAATATTAACATGTAGCCAGAGGGAAGACTATCATAGACTATTTCCAAAAATGACCATCTATAATTTGTACCACCCCTACCTACATATGCCCTTTCTCCCATCAAAAAGTAGAATATATTTTCCCTCCCTTTGAGTCTGGGCTGGCCCCTAAGCAGTAAAATGTGGGGAAATTATGTTCTAAGGCTTCTGAGCACAGGTCTTAAAAGGTCTTGCGGCTTCTTTTGACCTATTGGAGTCCAGCTTCCATGTAATGATACGTGGGCTTGACTACTAAATGATGATCAACCACATGAGAGAAAGATTCAGCCCTTAGCCATTCCACTTACCACCAGACATTTGAGGAAGCCATCTTAAACATTCTAAAGCTGAATGAAGCTACATGAGTGACCCCAGTACAACATGAAGCAGAAGAATCATCCCAGTAAGCCCAGCCAACCCAAAAATCAATGAGAAATAATTAACTATTGGTGTAGTAAACCTCTAAATATTGGTGTACTTTGTTATAGAGTAATAGAAAACTGAAATAAACATATGCACTTGATCACAAAAAATACCTTTGAAAACTTTCAAAAAGTATGGACTTTCTATGTACTATTTTCTGATGTTAATTCTATAAAAAGGTAAACCAACAATGAAAAGATGAACTAAAAACATTTTTGTGGAACAAAGAAAAACTCAAACACCTATAAAATACAAATGAAGTTGTATTCAGTGAAAAATGTGTAGCCTCAATATTGTTTACTGTAATTAAACAAATGTAAAAATAAATTAACTACCTATATAACTAATACAGATTTGAAAAGAAACTAAAAATAAACCAAAGACAAAAAGTGGCAGAAGAAATTAATAACAATAAAGGTTAGAGTAATTAAGTAGAAAACAAACAGTAACAGCAACAAGAAATAAAACAGTAAAATAGCTAAGTGAAACTCCAAACCTATTTTTATATAAAAATTATAATCCCCTGACAAACCTGATTAAAAGGAAAGGAAAAAAAAAAACCCAAATACTTCTGTAAATGGAAAAAGAGATTAGAAAGAGAGATACAGAAAAAAAAACATATAACGTAAAATTCAAGCAGTACACTTGAAAAACCATTAGAAATGGATAAATTTATATGAAAATATAAACTACAAAAATAGATGCACCAATAATCTCAAAAGGAATCTGGAAACTGGTCAAAGAGCTACCATTTTTTAAAAGGCTCCCAGGTAATTTTACCGGTAAATTCTACATAATCTTCAAATGATTTCTCCCTTTTAAAAAAGTCCTTTTTGAATTCTGACTAGAAATGCAGTACATTTATTAATTTTAAGGGATTAATATTTTTATAAAATTAAATCTTTCCATTTGGCAACAGTAAAATTTGCATTATAAGAAATACTATTTACATTTCTATCTTAATACATTTAACTTATAATTAACTAGTTTATCACTGAGTTATATTATTGCAAAAACTCTCTAATTGTTCTCCCTGACTGCAAAATCCAATCCATACTCTAACTAATGAACAACTAATAAAAAAACTATGTCATGTAAAAAAACTAAAATATAGTTTTACATGACTTATTAAAAATTTTTACAAACATTATACTTACTTGGACAGATAGATAATAACACCAACTGATTCTAATATCCATGCCTGCCTGAGGAAGCAAAACTGAATACATTTTCCCTAAAACTGACCCTTGAAAAACATGGGGGTTACAGGAACCCACCCAATGGAAAATCCACATATAAATTTACAGTTGGCCTTTTGTATACATGGTTCCACACCTGCAGATTCAACCAACCACAGATTGTGTAGTACTACAGTACATATTTATTGGAAAAAATCCATGTATAAGTGGGTCCTCACAGTACAAACCCATGTTGTGCAAGGATCGACTGTAATTGCAAATGCTAAGCAGTATTCAGAGAGCCATGTTTGCAATTCAGATTTCAGTACCAATTTGTTCTCTAAACTAAGCAAGTCACATTTTAGCTTCTATTGGTCTCTGTAAAACGGTCTAGATCAGTGATAGTTCAAAATGGAGTTTTGGAGGAAGGAGATAAATTCCCAAATTCCTTTAAAATTCTCATTAAATCCACAGACCTTCTCCAGAAAAAGTTATACCCACACAAAAAATTTTTACTTTAAATTCAGAAAAAAAAAATTTTAATGACACTATCTGCTACAAATGGAATGCTTGTGCCCCCCAAAATTCATATATTGCAATCTAATCCCCAATGTAATGGTTATTTGGAGGTGGAGCCACTGGGAGATGAATAAGTCATGAGGGTGGTACTCTCATGAATGGAATTAGCACCCTTATAAAAGAGATTCTGGAGAGCTCCTTTGCCATTTCTGCCATGTAAAGACACAGCAAGAATATGGCCATCTATGAACCAGGAATCAGGTTCTCACTGGACACCAAATCTGCTGGTGACTTGATCTTTGGACTTCCCTACCTCCAGAACTGTGAGAAATAAATGTTTGTTATTTAAGCTACCCAGTCTAAAGTATTTTGTTATAGAAGCCTGCTATGGTCCAAATGTTTGTGTCCTGCTCCCAAATTTATTATGTTGAAATCCTAATGCCCACCGTGATCATATTAGGAGGCAGAGCCTTTGGGAGGTGATTAGGTCATGAGGGCAGAGCCTTCATGAATGAGATTAACGCCCTTATAAAAGGGGCCTGAGAAAGCTCTCCTTCTGCCATATGAGAATACAAGAATTCTGAAACCCAGAAGAGGACCCTCACCCCATCATGCTGGTACTCTGATTTTGAACATCTAGCCCCCAGAACTGTTAGAAATAAATTTCTGTTGTTTATAAGCTACCCAATCCCTGATATTTTGTTAAAGCAGTCTGAAGGGACTAAGACATGGCCCAAATGAACTAAAACACTAGTTTCAAGACTTATAATATTAATAATAAAATGGAATTATAATACATGTTTTTAAAACACACACAAAATGCTGTTCTATATAACATCACCTGGTATGGTAGGCAGAATTCTAAAATGGCCTCCATGATCTCCATCCCTAAAGTTATGCTCTGTATAATCCACTCCTTTTAGTGTGAATATAACCTGTGACTTGCTTTTAGCCAACAGAATATTGCACAGTGATGAGATGCCAATCCCCTTATTAGACTGCATTATATATTTGACCTGTGAACAACATGGGTTTGAACTGCATGGGTCCACTTATACAAGGATAGTTTTCAATGAATATTGTACCTATATTTTCATTTTACAGATCTTTATATCAACTAAGTATAGGGAAAAGTGTGTTCGATTAGAGATCACAATATGTGGAATCAAAAGAACTAGGGTTTGAGTCCTGACTCTATCCAAGCTGCTTTGCCTTCCTGCTCTTTGGTGAGTCATTTATCAATTCCTTTGTTTTTGAGGCAGAGATAGCAGTATGCAAATTTTCAACTGTGAGGGAGGGGATGGCATCCCTAACCTCCATGTCGTTCAAGGATCAACTATATAGCTGAGGTGATAAGGTGTCACTCTCATGATCATATTATATTGCATGAGACTCTGTCTTAGCAAGAAAGAGAGACTCTTTGCTGGCCTTAAAAAAGAAGTGAGATACTATAATGTAAACTGCTTATGGAGAAGGCCACATGGCTAAATGCCCCAGTCCCACAACTGCACAGAACTGAAATTTGCCACATCTACTTAAGCTTGGAAGAGGACCCCAAGTGACCAAAAAAAGCAGAGCCTAGCCAACGCCTTGACTGCTGTATGGTGAGGCCTTGAGCATAGGACACAGATAAGCCATGCTCAGACTCCTAAGCCATTCAAAACTATGAGACAATTTAAATTGTTTTAAGCTGCAAAATGTGAGGTAACTTGTTATGCAGAAATAGAAAATTAATACCATAAAGTTGTTCATTTTACATTCAGTATTTCAAGCAGTACTCTCATTTTCTTTGCAAATTTATGTTATTTGATTCTTGAATCATGCAGGTACATACTTGTAGGACACTTAAGTCCAGCCACTCACGGGATGAGAGTGACCAAATGGGTGACATGGTGCTGTGATGGTGAAGAAGTTAACTTGTAGCAAAAGAAAGTTTACCAAAGACAAGATGAAACAAAGGGTTACTTGTATTCTTTTCATTGGATCACATAAAAAAGAGTGGGCTATATTTACAATCTCTGAAAATTTTTCCTATTTGCTTCTTGCATCTCTTATACCTTCTTGAAATAGATAGGGCAGCTATTGTTTTACTCATTTTAGTGATGAAAAATATGAAGTTCAAGTAGGTTAAAGGGACTTGTCCAATGTCGCTTAACTAGTAAGTCTGCTCTGACTCAAAATATGATGTTCTTTCCTCCATGATATTGCCTATAATTGAGTGAACTATGGTAATTTTCATAACCTTGACAGTAAATGTGTCTAAATTTGCCATTTGGTTTTTGAAACTTGCTGAGAAAAGTCAACTGACAAGAAAGAAGTATCTTAGGAAGAAATTTAGTACACATATACACACACAAACATACATACCTATATTCATATACATACTAATATTGTCTATACATACAATTATCAGAGCCTTATTAATCAAATTTAGATGCACAGAGAGAGATTCTGTGTTACCTGGACTTGAGGCATATCTTCTTTTACTTTAAGCTCTTTCACTATAGACTTCTTCCTGAAAAAAACAATATGTTTTTAAATATATCATGATATTTTATGATATTTGCATGACTACTTTGCTTTCTTGATGAGTACTTAAACCATTTTAAAGAAGTGAAATTTTGAGAGGTGCACCCAAAATGATGGAGTAGGAAGAGCCCGAACTTACCTCCTCCTACAGGCACACCAAAATTACAACTATTTACAGAGCAACTATTGATGAGAATGACATGAAGACTACAAGAAAAGACTGTCCATAAGTAAAGATATTAAGAAGTAACCACAATGAGATGGATAGGAGGGGCAAAGACTCAGTATAGTGAAGACCCACATTCCTGGGTAGGTGACCCACAAATGGGAGGATAATCACAATTGCAGTTGTTCTCCCCCAAGGAGTGAGGGATCTGAGCTCCACATCAGACTCCCTACCCCAGGGGTCCAACACTGAGAAGATGAGCTCCAAGAACATCTGGCTGTGAAGGCCAATAGGGCTTGCACATTGGAGAGCAGGAGGGCTATAGGAAACGTAGATCCCACTCTTCTGGGACATGCGAAATCTCACATGTTCTGAGTCCCAGCGTAGGGGCGGTAATTTAAAAGGAGCCAGGATCAGACCCATTTGCTGATTTTGGAGAGCCTCATGGAGAGGTAGGAGGCAACTGGGACTCCCCTTGGGGACACAAAGGCTGGCAGCACCCATTTTGGGGAGCTCATTCTACCATGAGGACAAGGTGCTCTCAAGCACCATTTTGGAATCCTCCCTCTAGACTATTAGTACCAGGGGCTTACCCACTCACCAGCAGGCTGACACTAGCCCAAGGAGCCCCTGACCACCAGCGTGGGTACCCAGCCCTGCCCACCAGCAGGCCAGAAACCACCACATGAGGCAGGATCTGGCATCCTACCTCAGGAAACAAACACACAAAATCTCAAATAAACAATCTCACCTTACACCTAAAGGAAGTAGAAAAAGAAGAAGAAATAAAGCCCAAAATTAGTAAAAGGAAAGAAATAATACAGGTCAGAACAAAAATAAATCAAATAAAGACTAAGAGAAATAATAAAAGAGGTCAAGGAAACTATGAGCTGGTTTTGAAAAGTTAAACAAAACTGATAAAACTTTATCCAGATTAAACAAGAAAAAAAGAAAGAGCGGTCCCAAATAAATAAAATAAAAAATGAAAGAGAAATTACAACTGACACCACAGAAATACATAAGAGATTAGTACAAACAATTATATACAATAAATGGACAACCTAGAAAAAATGGATAAATTCCTAGAAATGTACAATTTCCCAAGACTGAATCAGGAAGAAATAGAAAATATGAACAGAGTAATTACCAGAAATGAAATTGAATCAGTAATCAAAAAACTCCCAATGAACCAAAGTCCATGACCAGATCACTTCACAGGTGAGTTCTAACAACCATTAAGAAAGAGTTAACACTTACCCTTCTCTAACTATTCAAAAAATGTAAAGAGGAGGGAACACTCTGAACTCATTCTATGGGGCCAGCATCACCCTGATATGAAAACCAGACAGAGACACCACAAAAAAGGAAAGTTACAGATCAATATCACTGATAAATATAGATGCAAAAATCCTCAACAAAATATTAGCAAACCAAATTCAACAATACATTAAAAGGATCATACACCATGATCAAGTGGGATTCTAACTATGGTTGCAAGGATAATTTGACATCCGAAAATCAACTAACATGATAAACCATATTAACAAAACAGAGAATAAATATCATATGATCATCTTCATAGATGCAGAAAAAGCCTTTGACAAAGTTCAAAATCCATTTATGAGAAAAACTCTCAGCAAAGTAGATACAGAGGGAACATACCTCAACATAATAAAGGTACTATATGAAAAACCCAAAGCCAACATCATATTCTACAAGAAAAAGCTGAAAACATTTCCTCTAACATCAAGTATAAGACAAGGATGCCCATCACCTTTATTCAACATAATGTTGAAACTGAAGTCCTAGCCACAGCAATCAGACAAGACAGAGATATAAAAGGAATCCAAATTAGAAAAGAAAAAAATAAAACTGTCACTGTTTGCACATGACATGATACTATATTTAGAAAATCCTAAAGATGCTACCAAAAGAAGACTATTAGAAATAACAAGTGAACTCAGTAAAGTTGCAGGATACAAAATTAATATACAGAAATCTCTTGGGTTTCACACACTAACAACAAACTATCAGAAAGAGAAATTAAGAAAACAATCCCACTCATAATTGTATCAAAAAGAATAAAGTACTTAGGGATAAATTTAACTGAGGAGGTAAAAGACTTGAACCTGGAAACCTGTAAGAAAGTGATAAAAGAAATTAAAAATAACATTAACAAATGGAAAAATATTCCATGCTTATGGAGTGGAAGAATTAACATTGTTAAAATGACATACTACCAAAAGAAATCTACAGACCCAGTACAATCTCTATAAAAATACCAATGGCATTTTTCACAGAACTAGAACAAATAATTGTAAAATTTCTATGGTAACACAAAAGACCCCAAATAGCCAAAAAAATCTTGAGAAAGAACGGAGCTGGAGATATCATGTGCCCTGATTTCAACCTATACTACAAAGATATAGTAATCAAAACAGTATGGCACTGGACAAAAACAGACACACAGTTCAATGAAACAGAGAGCCCAGAAATAAATTCATACATATATGGTCAATGAATCTAAGACAATGGAGGCAAGAATATACAATGGGAAAAAGGCAGCCTCTTCAATTAATGATGTTGGGAAAACTGAACAGCTACATGTATTGTAGAAGAATCAAACTGGACTACATTCTCACACCATATACAAAAGTAAACTCAAAGTGGATTAAAGACTTAACTATAAGGCCTGAAACCGTAAAACTCCTAGAAGGTAACATAAGTGGTACACTCTTTGACATTGATGTTAGCTGTATTTTTGGTATATGTCTCCTCAGGCAAGAGAAACAAAAGGAAAAATAAACAAAAGGAACTACATCAACTAAAAAAAGCTTTTGCACAGCAAAGGAAACTATCAACAGAATGAAAAGTCAGCCTACTATACGGGAGAAGATATTTCCAAATGATACATCTGATAAGGAGTTAATATCCAAATACAAAGAAATCCTACAACTTAACATCAAAAAAACCAAAAAATCTGATTTTAAAATGGCAGAGAACCTGAATAGATATTTTTCCAAACAAGGTGTCTAGATGGCCAACAGGTGCATGAAAAGATGCTCAACATTACTAATCATCAGGGAAATTCAAATTAAAACCTCAATGAGATATCACCTTACACCTGTCAGAATGGCTATTATCAAAAAGACAACAAATAACAAGTGCTGCAAGGATGTGGAGAAAAAGGAACCCTTGGTGCTTTGTTGGTGGAAATGTAAATTGGTGCAGTCACTATAAAAAAAAGTATGGGAGTTCTTCAAACAATTAAAAATAATACTACCATATGCTCCATCAAGTCCACGTCTGGGTATTTTTCTAAAGAAAACAAAAACACTATCTCAAAAAAATACATGCACCCCTATGTTCACTGCATCATTATTTATAAATGCCAAGATATGGAAGTAACCTAAGTACCCATCAATAGATGAATGGATAAAGAAGATGTGGTATGTATGTGTGTATATACAGATATAGATATAGACACCATATATATGATGCAATATAACTCAACCATAAAAAAGAATGGGGCTTCCCTGGTGGCGCAGTGGTTGAGAATCCGCCTGCCAAAGCAGGGGACACGGGTTCGAGCCCTGGTCTGGGAAGATCCCACATGCCGTGGAGCGGCTGGGCCCGTGAGCCACAATTACTGAGCTTGCGCGTCTGGAGCCTGTGCTCCGCAACAAGAGAGGCCGTGATAGTGAGAGGCCCGTGCACCACGATGAAGAGTGGCCCCCGCTTGCTGCAACTAGAGAAAGCCCTCGCACAGAAACGAAGACCCAACACAGCCATAAATAAAATAAATAAATAAATAAAAATTAAAAAAAAAAAAGAATGAAATCTTGCCATCTGTGACAACATGGATTGTCAGACAAAGAAAGACAAATACTGTATGATTTCACTTATATATGGAATCTAAAAAACAAATGAACAAACATAGCAAAACAGAAGCAAACTCATAGGTACAAAGAACAAACTGGTGGTTTCCAGAGGGGAGGAGGGAAGGGGGATAATTAAAATAGGTAAGGGAGATAAAGAAATACAAAATGCCAGTTATAAAATCAATAAGTCATGGGGATGTAATGTATAGCATAGGGAATATAGTCATTAACATCATAATAACTTTGTGTGGTGACAGATAGACTTATCATGGTGATCATTTTGTAATGTATTACAATATTGAATTACTGTGTCATATACCTGTAACTAATATAATAAGCCAATTATACTTGAATAAAAAAGAAAGTAAAATTTCATAAGAAATTCATATTTTTAAAAGCCATAAAATTCATAAAGGTTAAATGATAAATAATTGAATAACATTTCTCAAACTGACATCTCATTGGTATGATTAAAATATGGTACGTTGAGATGGGAAAAGGATTTCCAAAGTACATTGGTCATTTTTTCTTCTCTGGTCATCTTTTCTTCTCTCAAGAAAAGGCCATTTGTCTGATGAATTTCTTTTCAGAATTTGTGGAACTCTATAAAGTACGAATTCATAGCTTTGTTAAGCTATATATTTACATTAGGGTTTGATCAAGCAAATTCCAACTGCACAAATTATTTTATATTAGTAAAGAAAATATTCTCTTGGTAAGGCCACTTTACAATAACCCATATACATTAAAAACAGATACTTTTTTTAATAAAATAAGACAACCAAGAAGTACAGTAAAAAGGAAGAGCCCAGACTGGGGAGAGGGATTAACATACAAATTACAAATCATTAGCTAAACCATAAAGAAAACATTGTAAGTCCTTTTTTCCCTAAAATTATTTGTATTTGATTGTTTACCTATTCCTGAATATCTTGTGATTTCTTCTACTCTAACCCATTTTTAGTTCTTTGCTCTTCCCTTCTCAGCTTTCTCCCATAATCATATCCTGGTCTGCTTATAAAACTATATATTTGTTAATGCTATGCTTTTTTAGAAACCTGTTAATAAGTTATGTTTATATGACCCTAAATTGTATAAAATGAAAATATAAGTTTATAAGTAAAAAATATTAACAGTATCTTTATATCTTACTCTTCTGAATCTTCAGATATTCCTTCGTCTTTTTTCTTCTCCATTTTCATAGTTTTCTTTCGTCGCTCACTTGCAGCCTTTGTTTTCTATGTAGTTTTATATCAGCCAGAAATAAATAGTTAAGGAGACCATAAATTATAGGTAAATACATGATAATACACATTACTAAGATTGCCATTTTACTTCGAGAATCACTATACTATGTTTCAAGGGAAATTATCTGAATAAAAGCAAAACAAAATTAATGATATAGGCTGAATGTTTGTTATAGTGCTTTACAGACTGTAAGTTGCAAATAAGCTAATACATATCAAACAATTAAATTCCTCTGACAAATTACAGTCAGTTCCGCTATAACATTGCATACAACATCCTGAAAATCACCTCACTGTGAAAAATCATATGATAAAAACTGCAGGATATACGGGGAAAATGGGGTAAGGTGCACAGAATGCAAAAAAACTGTTGATGATACATTAAAAAAAATAAAAACCTAATAAGAACATTAATCCAGTTTTATACAGTTAAATGATTAAGAAATACATACTACGAGAAACATAGCTCTTTACCTTGAATAAGACATGAAGCTTGTTTTTGGAAATGAGCATCAAACAGATTTCAACTTGTGAGTTATTATGCAGTATGGGAAGGAAGGCTATCTGAAATTGGATAAAAGTTGTAACACCATATGTGGACTGGTGTGGTACACAAAACACATGGTAAACCGAGGTAGCTTGTAGAAGCTGTTTTCCTACGTTCACCTAGTACTATTTTCAGATGAATTTGTGCATAAGCAAATGTAAAATTCACATTATGCTCAAACTGTTCTGTCATGTTGTAACAAATCTGCATTTCAAAACAAATATTAGAGCAGAATTGAGCACAGGTTTTAAAGTATTCTTGAACTCCTATGTAGTACTGGATTATTTTCTACAATAAAGTACAGAAAAAATTTGACAATTAGATTACTGAAAATTTTAGATGAGCTTAATAATAGACACTATTAGGTATTGGGAGATCATTTCCTATTTCAGACCACAACCTCCAACAGATACCAAATTCACTGTAGCAAAGTTCTCACAAGTTAAGCACCAAATGTAACAATTCCTATAAAATATAGAAAGTAAGTATAATAATACATTTTTAATGAGAATTGTTAAGGTCGCCAAATAATTTTCCAGTTTAAACACGAGTTTTGGTACATATTTCCTATTTAGAAAAATCTAATATACTGGCAATCAAAACATACTAAAATAACGACAGGGAAAAAAGACTAAAAAATAACAAACAGATCATCAGTGAGTTGTGGGACAACTTCAAGTGGATTAATATACTTACAGTTGGAATGCATGGAGAGAAGGGGTGGGAAAAGAGAATAACTACTCGAAGAAATAATGGCCAATTCTTTTCAACTTTGATGAAACCTGTATATCCACAAATCCACAACAGCACAAGGAAAACTACCCCCCCAAGACACATCATAATCAAATTATTTAAAAGCAGCAATAAAAAGAAAATCTTAAAAGCAGACAGAGGAGAAAAGCAGAATACATACAAGAATAAAGAAGAAAACAGATTTCTTGTAAGAAATAATGCAAGCCTGAAGACAAAGGAGCAGTATCTTTAAACCACTCAACCTAGAATTCTTTACCCAGGAAAAATATCTTTCAAAACTGACGGCAAAAGAAATTTTTTTTTGTCTGGAAATCAAAGAGGTGAAAGAATTCAGCAGCAGCAGCCCTGCACAACAAAAAAGATAAAGAATCCTTCAAGGAAAAGAAAAATGATACCAGATAGAAATAAGAAAATACACAAAGAAGAATACCACAAATGATAATTATGTGGGTAAATATACAGACTGTTTTCTTGTTATTTAAATCTCTATAAAAGGTAATATTTTACAGCAAAATTAATAATGTGTTGTGCAGTTTACTGTTATGCAGTAAAATGTACAAAAACAATTGCACAAAGGCCAGAAAGGGACAAATGAAAGTATGTTTTAAGATTCTTATACATGAAGTGATTCAATGTCATTTGAATAGAGACTGCAGTAAGTTAAAAACAAGACTGTAAACCCTAAAGCAGCCAATAAAGCAACCCACTGAGCAGCAAATTAAAAAGTAATATAGATTTTGCTACCTGAAAGTAGGGTGCTGTTGCAACACATAACTAAAACTACGGAAATGGCTTTGAAATAAGGCAATAGTGGGCAGAGGCTGGAAGAGTTTTATGGAGCATAAAAAAAAATATTCATGAAGAAATATTATGAGAAGAGGAAAAATCCTTTAACCTGATACATGGTTTTGAAAGAGAAAGAGAGACAGAAAGGCAGGCTGACTAATCACAAGAAACAAGAAAACATTCCCCTTAATATCAGGAACAAAAAAAAAATGCCTGCTTTCATAATGTCTAGTCAATATTATTCTAGAGGTCTTTCCCAGTGTAGCAAGGCAAGAAGAAGAAAGTATTACAAATTGGAAAGCAAGAAACTTTAGGCTATCATTTACAGATACTTCAATTATGCAAGTAGGAAATAAAAATCTAACCATTATGATAGTGTAGCTAGGTTTGTAGATGGAAAATTCAATATACAAAAATTTGTTACATTTCTCTAGCAATAGCTTTAAAATATTTTAAAAGATACAAATAACATAGCATAAAAATACAAAGTACCTAAGATTAACCTAACAAAAATGAATAATAGCTTTATGAAGAAAATCATAAACACTGATTGTAAGCATTACAAAACTTTCCAAAATTGAGACATTTAATGTTTGTAAACAAAAAGATGTATCTTGATATCCTATATGTAAATCTCTCAAATTTGATGTACAGCTTGAGTGCAATAGTAGAATTTGACAAATTAACTCTAAAATTTAAAAGAAAGTGCAAAGACCAAGAACAAATAAATTCTCATATATAACAAGGTGGGTTAACTTGCCCACAAAATACCAGGACTTACTATAAATATATAATCATTAAAGATCTCAGGCATTGGTGTAGGAATACACAAGGCCAATAGAACAGAAGAGAAAGAACAGAAACAAATCTTTTTATGCAGTAATATTTTCTAGTAATAGCATACCAAAATATATATATCTAGGAGTTCCTATTTAGGAAGCTATAGTAGAAAGCCAGGTGATGGCAGAAGTGGAATAAATAAGGAGTCAGGCTAATGTAACTGTGGTTGGCACTCTGCAGAGGCAAGGGGAGCTGCAGGTACAGTCGCAGCGCTCCTATTATTTTCCCAGCCTTTGCCCTGTGTAGTGATGAAGATGCCATAAAAAAATTGGCAGGAGTCGCTCCCATCAGGAAGCTTGCACAAGCTTCTTAGATAGCCTCATCCACCAGAGGGCAGACAGCAGAAGCAAGAAGAACTACAATCCTGCAGCCTGTGGAACAAAAACCACATCCACAGAAAGACAGACAAAATGAAAACACAGAGGACTATGTACCAGATGAAGGGACAAGATAAAACCCGAGAAAAACAACTAAATGAAGTGGAGATAGGCAACCTTCCAGAAAACAGAATTCAGAATAATGATAGTGAAGACAATCCAGGACCTCGGAAACAGAATGGAGGCAAAGATCGAGAAGAATGCAAGACATGTTTAACAAAGGTCTAGAAGAATTAAAGAACAAACACCTAGAAGAATTAAAGAACAAACAGAGATGAACAATATAATAACTGAAATGAAAAACACACTAGAAGGAATCAATAGCAAAATAACTTAGGCAGAAGAACGGATAAGTGACCTGGAAGACAGAATGGTGGAATTCACTGCCGTGGAACAGACAAAAGAAAAAAGAATGAAAAGAAATGAAGGCAGCCTAAGAGATCTCTGGGACAACATTAAACACACCAACATTCACATTATAGGGGTCCCAGAAGGAGAAGAGAAAAAGAAAGGACCTGAGAAAATATTTGAAGAGATTACATTTGAAAACTTCCCTAACATGGGAAAGGAAATAGCCACCCAAGTCCAGGAAGCGCAGAAAGTCCCAGGCAGGATAAACCCAAGGAGAAACACGCCAAGACACATAGTAATCAAATTGGCAAAAATTACGGACAAAGAAAAATTATTAAAAGCAACAAGGGAAAAATGACAAATAACATAGAAGGGAACTCCCGTGTGGTTAACAGCTGATTTCTCAGAATAAACTCTACAAGCCAGTACGCAGTGGCACAATATATTTAAAGTAATGAAAGGGAGGAACCAAGATTACTCTACCCAGCAAGGATCTTATTCAGATTCGATGGAGAAATCAAAAGCTTTGCAGACAAGCAAAAGCTAAGAGAATTCAGCACCACCAAACCTGCTCTACAACAAATGCTAAAGGAACTTCTCTAAGTGGGAAACACAAGAGAAGAAAAGGACCTACAAAAACAAACCCAAAACAATTAAGAAAATGGTCATAGGAACATACATATCGATAATTATCTTAAATGTGAATGGATTAAATGCTCCAACCAAAAGACACAGGCTTACTGAATGGAATACAAAAACAAGACCCATATATATGCTGTCTACAAGAGACCCACTTCAGACCTAGGGACAAAGACAGACTGAAAATGAGGGGATGGAAAAAGATATTCCATGACACTGGAAATCAAAAGAAAGCTGGAGTAGCAATACTCATATCAGAAAAACTAGACTTTAAAATAAAGAATGGGGCTTCCCTGGTGGCGCAGTGGTTGAGAATCTGCCTGCCAATGCAGGGGACGCGGGTTCGAGCCCTGGTCTGGGAAGATCCCACATGCCGCGGAGCAACTCGGCCCGTGAGCCACAATTACTGAGCCTGCGCGTCTGGAGCCTGTGCTCGGCAACGAGAGGCCGCGATAGTGAGAGGCCCGCGCACCGCAATGAAGAGTGGCCTCTGCACCGCGATGAAGAGTGGCCCCCGCTTGCCACAACTAGAGAAAGCCCTCGCACAGAAACGAAGACCCAACACAGCCATACATACATACATATATACATAAATAAAAAGAATGTAAGCAGACAAGAATATCATTAAAAAAAATTAAAAAAAAAAAAAAGAATGTTACAAGACACAAGGAAGGACACTACATAATGATCAAGGGATCAATGCAAGAAGGAGATATAACAATTATAAATATAATATATGCACCCAGCATAGGAGCACCTCAATACTTAAGGCAAATGCTAACAGCTATACAAGAGGAAAATGACAGTAACACAATAATAGCGGGGGAATTTAACCTCTCACTTACACCAACGGACAGATCACCCAGACAGAAAATGAATAAGGAAACACAAGCTTTAAATGACACAATAGACCAGATAGATTTAATTGATATTTATAGGACATTCCATCTGAAAACAGAAGATTACACTTTCTTCTCAAATGCACACGGAACACTCTCCAGGATAGATCACATCTTGGGTCACAAATCAAGCCTTGGTAAATTTAAGAAAATTGAAATTATATCAAGTATCTTTTCCGACCACAACGCTTTGAGATTAGAAATCAATTACAGGGAAAAAAATGTAAAAAACACAAACACATGGAGGCTAAAAAATACGTTACTAAATAACCAAGAGATCACTGAAGAAATCAAAGAGGAAGTCAAAAAATACCTAGAGACAAATGACAATGAAAACACGATGACCTAAAACCTAAGGGATACAGCAAAAGCAGTTCTTAAGAGGGAAGTTTATAGCTATACAATCCTACCTCAAGAGACAAGAAAAATCTCAAATAAACAATCTAACCTTACACCTAAAGCAACTAGAGAAAGAAGAACAAACAAAACCCAAAGTTAGTAGAAGGAAAGAAACCATAAAGATCAGAGCAGAAGTAAATGAAACAGAAACAAGGAAAACAATAGCAAAGATCAATAAACTAAAAGCTGGTTCTTTGAGAAGATAAACAAAATTGATAAACCTTTAGCCAGACTCATCAAGAAAAAGAGGGAGAGGACTCAAATCAATAAAATTAGAATCAAAAAGAAGTTCCAGTGGACACCGCAGAAATACAAAGCATCATACGACACTACTACGAACAACTCTATGCCAATAAAATGGATGACCTGGAAGAAATGGACAAATTCTTAGAAGGCATAACCTTCCAAGACTGAACCAGGAAGAAACAGAAAATATAAACAGACCAATCACAAGTAATGAAATTGAAACTGTGATTAAAAATCTTCCAACAAACAAAAGTCCAGGACCAGATGGCTTCACAGGTGAGTTCTATTTAGAGAAGAGCTAACACCCATCCTTCTCAAACTCTTCCAAAAAATTGAAGAGGAAGGAACATTCCCAAACTCATTCTACAAGGCCACCATCACCCTGATATCAAAACCAGACAAAGATACTACAAGAAAAGAAAATTACAGACCAATATCACTGATGAATACAGATGCAAAAATCCTCAACAAAATACTAGCAAACAGAATCCAACAACACATTAAAAGGATCATACACCATGATCAAGTGGGATTTACCCCAGGGATGCAAGTATTCCTCAATATATGCAAATCAATCAATGTGATACACCATATTAACAAATTGAAGAATAAAAACCATATGATCTCAATAGATGCAAAAAAGCTTTTGACAAAATTCAATGCCTTTTATGATAAAAGCTCTCCAGAAAGTGGGCATAGAGGGAACCTACCTCAAGATAATAAAGGCCATACATGACAAACCCACAGCAAACATCATTCTCAATGGTGAAAAGCTGAAAGCATTTCCTCTAAGAGAAGGAACAAGACAAGGATGTCCACTCTCGCCACTATTATTCAACATAGTTTTGGAAGCCCTAGCCACGGCAATCAGAGAAGATAAAGAAAAAAAAGGAATCTAAATTGGAAAAGAAGAAGTACAACTGTCATTGTTTGCAGATGACATGATACTATACATAGATAATCCTAAAGATGCCACCAGAAAACTACTAGAGCTAATCAATGAATTTGGTAAAGTTGCAGGATACAAAATTAATGCACAGAAATCTCTTGCATTCCTATACACTAACAACGAAAGATCAGAAAGAGAAATTAAGGAAACAATCCCATTCACCATTGCAACAAAAAGACTGAAATACTTAGGAATAAACTTACCTAAGGAGGTAAAAGACCTGTACTCAGAAAACTGTAAGACGCTGATGAAAGAAATCAAAGATGACATAAACAGATGGAGAGATATACCATGTTCTTAGATTGGAAGAATCAACATTGTGAAAATGACTATACTACCCAAAGCAGTCTACAGATTCAATGCAATTCCTATCAAATTACCAGTGGCATCTTTTGGAAAACTAGAACAAAAAATCTTAAAATTTGTATGGAGACACAAAAGACCCCAAATAGCCAAAGCAATCTTGAGGGAAAAAAACAGAGCTAGAGGAATCAGACTCCCTGACTTCAGACTATACTACAAAGCTACAGTAATCAAGACAATATGGCACTGGCACAAAAACAGAAATACAGATCAATGGCACAGGATAGAAAGCCCAGAGATAAACCCATGCACTTATGGTCAACTCATTTGTGACAAAGGAGGCAAGGATATACAATGGAGAAAAGACAGTCTCTTCAATAGGTGGTGCTGGGAAAACTGGAGAGTTACATGTAAAAGAATGAAATTAGACCCTCCCTAACACCATACACAAAAATAAACTCAAAATGGATTAAAGACCTAAATATAACACCGGACACTATAAAACTCTTAGAAGAAAACGTAGGAAGAACAATCTTTGACACAAATCACTGCAAGATCTCTTTTGACCCACCCACTAGAGTAATGGAAATAAAAACAAAAATAAACAAATGGGACCTAATGAAACTTAAAAGCTTCTGCACAGCAAAGGAAACTATAAACAAGACGAGAAGACAACCCTCAAAATGGGAGAAAATATTTGCAAATGAACCAACAGACAAAGGATTAATGTCCAAAATATACAAGCAGCTCATGCAGCTCAATATTAAAAAAACAAACGACCCAATCCAAAAATGGGCCGAAGACCTAAATAGACATTTCTCCAGAGAAGATGTGTCTTCTCCAGAGAAGACATGTCTAAGACAGATGGCCAAGAGGCACATGAAAAGCTGCTCAACATCACTAATTATTAGAGAAATGCAAATCAAAACTACAATGAGGTATCACCTCACACCAGTTAGAACGGGCATCATCAGAAAATCTACAAACAACAAACGCTGGAGAGGCTGTGGAGAAAAGGGAACCCTCTTGCACTGTTGGTGGCAATGTAAACTGATACAACCACTATGGAGAACAGGATGGAGGTTCCTTAAAAAACTAAAAGCAGAATTACCATATGACCCAGCAATCCCACTACTGGGCATATACCCTGAGAAAACCATAATTCAAAAACACACTTACACCCCAGTGTTCATTGCAGCACTATTTACAATAGCCAGGTCATGGAAGCAACCTAAATGCCCACTGACAGATGAATGGATAAAGAAGATGTGGTACATATATACAATGGAATATTACTCAGCCATAAAAGGAACGAAATTGGGTCATTTGTAGAGACGTGGATGGACCTAGAGACTGTCATACAGAGTGAAGTAAGTCAGAATGGGAAAAACAAATATCATATATTAACGCATGTATGTGGAATCTAGAAGAATGGTACAGATGAACCTATTTGCAAGGCAGAAATAGAGACACAGATGTAGAGAACAAACGTATGGACACCAAGGGCGGAAAGCGGGGGGTTGGGGTGGTGGTGGTGGTGGTGGGATGAACTGGGAGATTGGGATTGACATATATAGACTAATATGCATAAAATAGATAACTAATAAGAACCTGCTGTATTTTAAAAAAATAAAGTAAAATTCAAAACAAAAAAAAAAATAAGGAGTCAGCAAAGTGTAGGCCAAATCTGCCCTGCTGCCTGTTTTGTAAATAATATTTTATTGCAACACAGCCATGGTCATTCAGTTATGTATTTTCTGTGGCTATTTTCATATCACAGAAGCAGACTTGAGTAGTTGCAACATAGACCCTATGCTCTCCAAAACCTAAAATACTTATCTTGGCCTTTACATTAAACTTTTCTGACACCTGAAATAAGTAAATGGCTAAGATATTAATTAGGGTAACATTACCAAGTAAAGTGGACACCAGATATTTGTGCCCCGTATCCTTTTTCCATTCTGTTAAGAAACAGCACCAGATTTAGAAGTGTTCTTCAACTCCCTCATCTCAAACTGTCTTGGTGACATCTGACCCCAAGCAAGGCCAGTGAGATACAATCATCTAAAAATTGACATTGTGGAAGGGAAGTAGTGGAGCTTAGTAATTCCAGAACCAGTATCCAAAGGGACGGGAAGAAAACAGGCATAAACTCCCTCTCTAAAATTCCCCTGAAAGGACAGAAGTAGTGGCTATCCATGAATTTGTTATTTTAACTCTAAGAGTTGTCCTGGTTCTATCTCTCACCAAACATGTTGTTCAATTTTCCCTCAATTCTTTGAGTTACGCTACTAGCCATCCAATAAATTTCTTGCTTTAAATAGTGTCAGCTTCTCCTGCTTATAAAAAGTAAAATAAAACCCTTAACTGACACACATTAACATTTGGCAGACATGGCTCTTGATTACTAAAGTTGGTTGCCTATGAAAATAAAATTATTAAGAGATAATATCAGTTAGGAAAGCGAGCTTACTCTGGAAGAAAATTGATATAGCTGTTATTAGAAATCCTGACTTCAACATAATTCTGTAGCCATTATTCTCTTCCTACCATCCCCTTCTCTGAAAACAGGCTCTCTCTCAGATCCCTTGGTCACCACCTTTGTGTGGATATAATATTGCTACTATATATGCAGTAATGCTCCTTCCACATTTCTCATTCACACTTCCATACTTCTTTAGGTTTTCACATGCAAAATCTAAAGAAACAGTACAAGAAAGTAAAACCAGAAACTGCTGCAACATTTTCAAGTCATGTATGAAGCTCCAAAGATTTTGAATGTGGATCTAACAGTGCATGATTAAGTGTTGAATTCTTACACTTGGCCAGACTATTCAATTATTTACTATGACAATTTACTGCTTTATTTTTATTTTCTTTTTTTATTTTTATTCCTACTGGGAACTATACCTAGATGAAACTATTCCTAATTGAACTTATGTGACAGCCCTGGCCTTATATTTGACACTTATGTAGGATCACTGCTTCTCTAACTGATTAAGTAGCAAATCTGGTACTACTTCTGCTTCCTCCTCTACTAAGGAGGAAATACCAAGTAACCAACATTAGTAGACTGAAGAGTATTTTTCCTCATTCTATGTTAATTTTGTGTCAAAACATACATCTTATATTTTTACGTAGTTAATAAAAATTTGCTTCCAATCCACCATTTGACTTCATTGTGTATAGTTTGAATTTATAAGCTATATAAAAATGGCAGAGGAGGAGAAAAAAAAAAGGAAACAAATTCTATCCTTGGTATTTCTATTCACTCTATGTGGTAAGAGTGAACTGGGACACACACATTACACAGTTGCAAAGAATACAATAAAATGCATTTAAAATACGTTTGAAAACCTCATTTATTGATATTTTAATAAAGTTAAATATTTGGCTTAGAAATACCTTTCAGAATGTTTCAATTTTATGTCTGCTTTTCATAGCATCCTTTCAGTTTTGATAGCTAATATGGTAATTTAGGACTTCCTTGGTGGCGCAGTGGTTAAGAATCTGCCTGCCAATGCAGGGGACACGGGTTCGAGCCCTGGTCCGGGAAGATCCCACATGCCGCAGAGCAGCTAAGCCCGTGTGCCACAACTACTGAGCCTGCGCTCTAGAGCCTACAAGCCACAACTACTGAGCCCACATGCCACAACTACTGAAGCCCACACACCTAGAGCCCGTGCTCTGCAACAAGAGAAGCCACCGCAATGAGAAGCCCACGCACCGCAACTAAGAGTAGCCCCCGCTCGCCGGAACTAGAGAAAGCCTGCGTGCAGTAACAAAGACCCAATGCAGCCAAAAATAAATATAAAATAAATAAATAAATTTTTTTAAATATATGGTCATTTAGAATATAGCATTATCTTATTTTTTTTAAAGCACAGCTGCTACCAATTATTAATATTGGTATGTATGCCATTTTCAGACACTAAAATTAACTAACCTCTGTACTCTTCAACTTTTGTAGTTCATTTTCCAGCATCAGTTTCTCCTCTGACAACACTTGGAGGTCACTTTGAATCTGTGTGTTTTTCTAAAAGAAATATTATAACTTCATTAATAATGAAAAGCAAACATATCAATATAGAGAGGTTATTTGGGCACTTATTTATTAAAGTAAGAAAGTCTTCATTAACTCATAAAAATAATGAACCATTGGTATTAATCTGCATAGTGAAGTTATAAGTGGTGCTGAAAGAGGCAAAGGAACTATCAGTGATAATGGAATTTCAAAAGACTGTGGGAATGGAATATTACTCAGCCATAAAAAGAAATTAAATTGAGTTACTTGTAGGGAGGTGGATGGACCTAGAGTCTCATACAGAGTGAAGTAAGTCAGAAAGAGAAAAACAAATACCGTATGCTAACTCATATATATGGTATCTAAAAAAAAAAAAAAGAAAAAAAATGCTTCTGAAGAACCTAGGGGCAGGACAGGAATAAAGACGCAAACGTAGAGAATGGACTTGAGGACACGGGGAGGGGGAAGGGTAAGCAGGGACGAAGTGAGAGAGTGGCATGGACATATATACACTACCAAATGTAAAACAGACAGCTAATGGGAAGCAGCCACATAGCACAGGGAGATCAGCTCGGTGCTTTGTGACCACCTAGAGCGGTGGGACAGGGAGGAGGTATGGGGATATATGAATATGTATAGCTGATTCACTTTGTTATAAAGCAGAAACTAACACACCACTGTAAAGCAATAATACTCCAATAAAGATGTTAAAGAAAAAAAAGACTGTGGGATGTTATAGTTCAGTATTTTAGAAGTGAAGTGTTTCTGAGTGACAATGAAGTCTAATAAAATCAAAAGAATAGACAAAGTTTTCCAGCTCACATATGCATAACACTCTTGAATAAACTGACTCTCTTGACATATCCTGACAATTTCTAGACTCTATTAACAACATCAAGGACAAAGTACAATTTCAAACTGAAAGCACTATACTTACAGCCTCTAACAAAACTTGCTCATTCATAGCTCTGAAAAACAAACCAAAAATATCTATAATGTATTATAATTTTAAATTTATATTTTTATTTATGCAATATCCTTATACATTTTCTTTGTAAAAACCTTAATAAGGTTAGAGTAAACTTTGACTAGCATTCCAAAAATTCAATGCTCTTCCTAGAGATACTGTTAGCTTGCTGTGTCTCTTCCCAGAACTTGTTCCATGGATTTATATAACACTTCACGTACCCATTCAATTCTATACTTTTTGTTAGTGGGCTGGATGTCTGTTTTGTTTTCTTTTTCACATAAATGATATCATATATGTTGTTCTCAACTTTTTCACTTAACACAATTTCTGAAATCTATTCATATCGGTAAACATAGATTTCCCTCACTCCTCTTAAATACAACTTCTTATTCCATAGCAGGATTTGGCAAACTTTTTCTGTAAAGAGTCAGATGGTAACTATTTTAGACTTTACAGGCCAGGTGATCTCTGTCACTACTACCCAACTCTGCAAAAGCAGCTACAGATGATGGGTAAATGAATGGGTATGGCTATGTTCTAACAAAACTTTATTTACAAAAATAAGCTGCAGGCTAGATTTGACTCATGGACTGCAGTTTGCTGACAACTGTTCCATAGTATGGATAAACTATATTTTTGACTAATGAGTTTTTTTATTCATTATAATCAGAATTTTTTAAAGCTTTATTAAGATATGATTAACATACCATAAAATTCACTCATTTAAAATATACAATTCAATGGCTTTTAATATATTCACTAAGTTGAGTAACTATTACCACTATCTAATTTTAGCACATTTTAATTACCCTGGAAAGAAACGCTGTAGCCATTAGCACTCACTCTCCATTTCTCCCAGCACTGCCTCAGCCCTGGCAGGCATCAGTCTATTTTCTGTCTCCACAGATTTGCCTATTCTGAATATTTCACATAAACAGAATTGCACAGTATGTGGTCTTTTGAGACTGTTTTCTCACACCTAGCATAGTGTTTGTATCATGTATCAGTACTTTGTTCCTTTCTATTGCCAAATGATATTACATTGTATGGATATGCTCATTTTATTTATTCATTCATCAGTTTATGGACATTTGGGTTGTTTCCACTTTTGGGCTATTATGAATAATGCTACTATGAACATACATGTACAAGTTTTTGTGTGGACCTATGTTTTCATTTCTCTTAGGTATAAACATAGGAATAGAATTTCTGGGTCATATGTTAACTAAATATTTAACATTTTGAGCAACTGACAAACTGTGTTCCATAGCAGATGTACCACTTACATGATGTACCAGCAGTGTATGAGGGTACCAATTTCTCTACATCCTTGCCAACAATTGTTATTGTCTCATTTTTATTATAGCCATCCTAGTGGTTGTGAAGTGGTATATCATTGTAGCTTTGATTCCCTAATGACTAATGACGTTGAGTATCTTTTCATGTGCTTATTGACCATCTGTATATCTTGTGTGGCAAAACGTCTATTCGGATTATTTGCCCATTGTTAAACATGGTTATTTATTCTTTTTATTACTGAGGTGTAAGAGTTCTTATGTATATTCTGGGTGCAAGTCCCATATCAGATACATGATTTATGAATAGTTTTCACATTCTATGAGTTGTCTTCTCACATTCTTAATGGTATTAAGAACCTGCAGCACAAGTTTTTAATTTTTATGTTGAGTTTATCTATTTTTTTTTTTCTGTTGTTGGTTGTGCTTTTGATATCTTATTTAAAAAACCATTGACTGGGACTTTCCTGGTGGTCCAGTGGTTAAGAGTCCACGCTTCCAATGCAGGGGTCCTGGGTTCCATCCCTAGTCGGGGAACTAAGATCCCATGTGCAATGCAGTGTGGCCAAAAAAATTAAAAAAAAAAAAAAGAAAGAAACCATTGACTAAGTCAAAAATATTTACTCCTGTGTTTCTTTAAGAGGTTTATAGTTTTAGCTCTTAAATTTAGGTCTTCGGTAATTTTGAGTTAATTTTAGTGCATGGCACAAAGAAAGGATCCAACTTAATTCTTTTGCATATGGATATCCAGTTCTCCAAGCACAGTTATTAAAAAAACTATTCTTTCCTCACTGAATTATCCTGGCCTCCATGTTGATAATCAGTTAACCATAAATAAATGTAATGGTTTATTTCTGGATATCATTTCCATTCATTCTATTCCATTGATCTACATAGGTCTATCCTCATGCCAGTACGACATTGTCTTAATTACTACAGGTGTATTTAGTTTTAAAATCACTAAAGTGTGAGTCTTCCAAAGTTGTTCTTCTTAAGATTCCTTTGACTATTCTGGGTTCCTTGTATTTCCACATGAATTTTAAAATCAGCTTGCCAATTCATGCGAAAAGAAAGTTGGGATTTTGATAGAGATTGCATTAAATCTGTAGATCAATTTGGGAAATACTGCCGTTTTAAGATTAGTTAAGTCTAACAGTCCATGAAAATGGGATGTCTACCTGTTTGAGTATTCTTTAAAGTACTTTCAGTGTTTTGTAGTTTTCGGTGCACAAGTCTAGCACTTCTTTTGTTAAATTTATTCTCATTCTCTTTGGTGCTTTTACAAAATGGAATTGTTTTCTTTATTTCATTTTTGGAATGTTCCTTGCTAGTGTATTACTTTCCTAGGGCTGCTATGACAAGGTATCACAATCTGGGTGACTGGTGACTTAAAACAACAAGAATTTATTCGCTCACAGTTCTGGAGACTATAAATCTAAAATTAAGGTGTTGGTACAGCCATGCTCCCTCTGAAACCTCTAGGGGAGAATCCTTCTTTGCCTCTTCCAACTTCTAGTACTCCCTAGCATTCCTTGGACTGTGGCAGCGTACTCCAATCTCTGCCTCCATGACAGTCTTCTCTCTGTGTGTATTTGCCTTCTACAATATTATTATAAGGATACCAGTCATATTGGATTAAGGGCCCATCCCCCTCCACTATGACCTCATCTTAACTAATTACATCTACAATGACCCTATATACAATTAAGTTCATTCTGAGGTACTAGAGGTTAGAGCTTCAACATGTATTTGGTGGGGGGGGCACAATTCAACCCATAACAACTACTGTATTAAAATATAATTGATTTTTATTTATGAATTTTGTATATTGCAACCTTGTTAAGTTACTTCTAATAGTTCTAATAGATCCCTTAGGACTGTCAATAGATAAGGTCATGACATCTGCAAAAAGAGGTAGTTTTCATTTCCTTTTCTTCTCTAAATGCCCTAGATAGAACCTCTACTACAATGGTGGACAGAAGTGGTAAGAATGTCCTATTTTGTCCCTGATCTTAGAGAGAATATATTAAGTTTTTTCACCATTAAGTTTTTTCATTAATATATTAGAGAGAATATATTAATTATGATGTTAGTTATAGGTATTTGTAGATAGTCTATCAGATTAAGAAAGTTCCCTTCTATGCCTAGTTTGTGGAGTATTTTTATCATAAAAGGCTACTGGATTTTGTTAAATGCTTTTACTTTGTCTAGTAAGCTAATCACGTGATTTTTTCTCCTTTATTCAATCAATATCATGTATTACATTTATTGATATCTGCATTTTATTTATTTTATAAATTTATTTATTTAATTTATTTATTTTTGGCTGCCCTGGGTCTTCGTTGCTGCGTACGGACCTCCTCTAGTTGCAGCAAGTGGGGGCTACTCTTCATTGTGGTGCACGGGCTTCTCACTGCAGTGGCTTCTCTTGTTGCAGAGTGCAGGCTCTAGGCGTGCGGGCTTCAGTAGTTGTGGCTCATGGGCTCTAGAGCGCAGGCTCAGTAGTTGTGGTGCATGGGCTTAGCTGCTCCACGGCATGTGGGATCTTCCCGGACCAGGGCTCAAACCTGTGTCCCCTGTGTTGGCAGGCTGATTCTTAACCACTGTGCCTCCAGGGAAGCACGATATTTGCATTTTGAACCAACTTTGCATTCCTGGGATAAACCCCACCTGCTTGTGGTATATAATCTTTTTTATATGTTGTTGGATTCGATTTGCTAGCATTTTGTTGAGTATTTTTGTGTTCATATTTATAATATATTGGTCTGCAGTTTTCTTGTGACACTGTGGTCTGACTTTGGTATCAGAGTAATACTAGACTCATAGCATGAGTTGAGAAGTATTAACTCCTCTTCTACTTTTTGAAAGAGTTTGTAAAACAGTGATATTAATTCTTCTTTAAATATCTGATAGAATTCATCAGTGAAGCCATCTGAGCATTTCTTGTTGGGAAATATTTTAATTAGTAATTGAATCTTTTTACTTGTTTCAGTTACACTCAGATTTTCCAGTTCTTGAATCAGTATAGTCCGTGTTTCTAGAAATTTGTGCATGTCATGTAAATTGTCTAATTTGTGGTCATACAGTTGCTCATAGAATTCCCTTAGAATCCTTTTACCACAGATGATTGAGCCATACTCCTACTAACAAAAAATGAAATTCTTTCTAGATTTTTGCTATTATCGCAGTGATATGATAAATTTCTTTTTACATATGCCTCCTTGAGAATAGTCCTTTCTCTAGGGTAGATTAAAAGAGGTTTCATGTATAATAAGGCAAACGTTTTGTTGCTATTGTTAAATAAACTATGCTAAATTGTTCTTGAAAGTGGGCAATACCTATGGTACTAGCAATTTAAGAGTATTTATTACACTACGTCTCTGTCAAGACTTGATATTAGAAAACTTCTTTTTGTTAAACTGATGGGGAAAAAAATGTATTGTTGCTGCTTTGCTTTCTATTTCCCTGATTACATATCAGATTGAGCATCTCCTAAAATGTTTATTGGCCATTTTTTGTCTCTTCCTTAAATATCTACATATATATGTACTTCGCCTATTATTTGAAGGTTGTTTGCCTTTTTGTGGAATTATATATTCTTATTATCACTCCTTTCTTCTATATGCACACATTTTTTCTCCCATCCATTGCTTATCTTTTAACTTAGATTCATTTCTGAAGATACTTTTAATTTCAATAGTCAAATGCCTTCCCTATATTTATGATTGTTTTCTGACATTTATGTCTGTAATAAACATTAAATTTAATTTTTTGCATGGAGTGAAGACTCTGTCATTATCTTCTAACCAAATGGATGCCTTTTGCCTTGCCAGTGCCCTAACTGGTCACTGATATTCATTCAAGACTTTTAATTTGCCACCTTGGAATTATGATAATTCCACCTTTGACATAACATACCTACCTGTGATACATGTACCTGGGCTAAAGACAGTTTGAAAGGCAAGACAGCTTATTATCCTTCCTTCTGACTCTTCTGCCTCTTTAGAAAAAACATCATGATAGATTTCTTAATAGGCCTGCTGTCCCCTCAGGACTACACATACATGATTCTGGTGATGGGCAATATTGTCACCAATGTTGACAACTTCATTCCCAAGATCAGTCACCAGATCTAAACACCCTCTTCACCAAAGAGGTACTATGCCTTGGAAAAAATACCCTGCAATCCAATCTCTACTTGGAATCCCAATATGGCCCATAATTGAAGAAAGAACTTTTCAAGGTCCTCTGAGTCTATGCTTACTTGTCCATTTCCCACTATCCACAGACCAAACGGCTAGACAATGCATTGACCAAATCCTGAAAAAAAGGTATATTAGCTTTCCCCAAGGACTAGCATGATTGCCCTAACTTGTTACTGTATAATTCATCCATAATAACGAAATACAATCCTTTTTTCTAAATGTTATCCTATATTATGGTTTTCATCCCACCACATCTGCTTACCACTACTTACCACTAAGCACCTCATAGGTAGACCCCACTCCTTTTTCTGGGAACCCCCTGAGCCTACCCCTCTGAATTAGTATAATTCCTGAGAAAGCTTACGTGACCATAAGCCTTAGATCAGAGCTGACTGGTCCAGAAATAGGCACCTGCCTCTGGCTGCACTGACAATTTTCTCACCAAGGACTTTTAGACTTGGGAAATTCAAATATTATCCCTCAGAGTAACTAAAACTGAAAGATTAGATTTGGGAATTGTCAGCAGTCATGGCCTCCCACCTACAGGCAAAAAGTTAAAAAAGAAAATAGAAGGAAGAAAGAGATCTGCAATAGAAGAAAATGAAGCTCTTGTACAGAGGGGGAAAAAGTGTCTTGATAGTGTTCAAGTTCTGGTTTATACTTGTTTCTGAAATTGAGCCATATTGCTGTTGCCTTCTTAATAAAATTCATCTTTTGCTCAGACCAATTTGAGTTGGGATTTTGTCCCAAGCACTCAGCCACATGACAGAAGTTCAATAAATACAAGATGCTCTTAAAATGTTAGTTTTAAGCTTAAATGACTTCAGAAGTATAAATGCTACAAACTTACCCCCCAAAATAAACATTTGAAAGTTTAATTATTTCCATTCTTTAACACATTTAGTTTTGTGAATTTTAAACAATAAATTAATTTTGTTTCAGTCTCTCTGACTGAATATGGAAAATGCTGACCCAAACAGAATTTAACCAAAAAAATTTACTATTCAAAAATTTTTAAATAAGTACAAAAGAAATGTACATAATCAAATATCAAAATGGTGTCTTTTGAACAGCTGTATCATTATAGTCCCAAAATTATTAATTCTTAAAACTGCACTAAGACTTCTGCCACAGCCTGTTAAAGGATACAACTGTAACAGGTTGTTAAATGGAGGCATCAATTAAGACTCTACGCCCACTGCTTATATCATGAGGAAGATTATATTCCAATAAAGATGTGAAAAAAAATGCAAAAAACAAAAAAAACCAAGAAGAAAGAAAAAAAAGAGGGACTTCCCTGGTGGTGCAGTGGTTAAGAATCCGCCTGCCAATGCAGGGGACACGGGTTTGAGCCCTGGTCCGGGAAGATCCCACGTGCCGCGGAGCAACTAAGCCCGTGTGCCACAACTACTGAGCCTGCGCTCTAGAGCCCACGAGCCACAACTGCTGAGCCCACGTGCCTAGAGCCTGTGCTCCACAACAAGAGAAGCCACCGCAATGAGAAGCCTGCGCGCTGCAAAGAAGAGTAGCCCCTGCTCGCTGCAACTAGAGAAACCCCGCGCAGAGCAACAAAGACCCAATGCAGCCAAAAATAAATAAATAAATAAATAAATTTATTTAAAAAAAAAGAAAAGAGGAAGAAATGAGGCAGGTGACCATTACCACTGAAAAAAACAGTAGGCAGCCAAGGGAGAGTGCTAAAACCTTTCACCCACATGGATAATATAAAAGGGTCAGGAAAGAAGATTTAGAAAGAGTACTTCTAAATACTCTTTACAGAGAGCTGTCTGGTGCCTTGAGCCCTACTCAAACACTTAAGGGAGAGGTGGATATGATGGCCATTATTAGAGAGAGGCACTTTAAGGAGAATACTCAGAAAACTGGTTTATGTTATTTGAATTTATGGAGAAGGAAGGCAGTGACAGTCAAATAAGACCTTTCTTGTATACCTTACCTTTCTTCCCAGAAACATGGAGAACAGAAAATACAAATAGTTAGTGAGAAAGGAGGTAAGAAAAGAGAACAGCCAACCACATCCCCCAGTAGGCTCTAGGGAAAGGGGAGAGAATCCTAACTTGGAATGAAAATGAAAATATTGACTGTAATATCTGACAGGGGATTTTAATTTCCAATTCAGGACAGTGCTTATAATTATATTTAAATTAATTACCTAAGAGTGATCAGAAAAGTCATGGTACTACCCTAGTCTTTTTCTAGAAGCAGAGGGAAAACTAGCCCCAGTAAGCAAATATAAATGAATATAAGGAGTCTGAAAAAAGTTGCTTTGTGATTTTATTCTACACGCCATGCTTTTCAACATAACAATTGTGAAACTAATATAGCCACCTGTAAGAACTGTAGGTCATCCACAATGACTTTCAAGATGCTTCTCGACAAGCAAGCAATGTACTGAGCATATTCTGACCAGAAAATTATACAAAACTTATTCTCTGTATAAGACAATTCAAGTTGGAAATCCTCACCTTTATAGTAACCCATTCAGCTAATCCTTCCCACTGCTTTCTTTTATGCCCAGGAATTTTAAAACCAGTTATAACTAGTACCCATAGTCTAATATGAGGAGCTAGAATAAATAATAGTAATATATATGACTGCTTTAATACCCTGTTCCAATGGAAAGAATATTCATGGAAATCAGCCTCCTACTTTAAGAATGCCCCTAGAACATGCTAAAAGCTTTCATCCGACAAATTTGTGAAAGTTCTTACCCTACCCTTCTGATAGGGAGGACTCTAATGAGATAGAAGAGGGAAAAAGGAAAGTAAGGCCTAACTTGATTACATACCAAGTACCTGACCACCAATTAATGTAAGCCGTTAAGTTCTTTAGTTCCATTTTCAACAGCTGCCCAGGATATCCTTTTCTTTACATTTTATCTGTTATACTCTTCTATTAAATCTTGATCCTTGGACTTCATAATTAAAAAATCTGATCATGTAAACTTTCTCAATTTTTCAGTGCTAATCTAAAGAAAGTTCTTTGAAAATGCTGTGACGTGAGCTTGTCTGAATATGTTTTACTTTAATTTAAAACATTTATTTTAAAAAGAAGTTTATGAGTTTACAAAGAACTATAACTAAGTGAAACATCTATACACAAACTACATTTTGTATGATTATATTTTTTTACTTTTTTAAAACTGTAAAATACACATAAAATTTACCATATTAACTGTTTTTAAGTGTTCAGTTCAGTAGTGATAATTATATTCATATTGTTGTACAATCAATCTCCAGAACTCTTTTCATCTTGCAAAATGGAAACTCTATACGCATTAAAAATAACTCCACATTCCTCATTCTTCCCAGACCCTAGCAACTACCATTCTACTTTCTGTCTCTATGAATTTGACCACTCTAAATGCCTCATATAAGTGAAATCATACAATTTTGTCTTTTTATGACTGGCTTATAATTACTCAGCATTAATATCCTCAAGATGCATCCATGTTGTACCATATGTCAGAATTTCTTTCCTTTTTAAGACTGAATAATATTCCATTGTATGTATATAACACATTTTCTTTATCCATTCATCCATCATTGGACACTTGGGTTGCTTCTACCTCTTTGCTACTATGAATAATGCTACAGTGAACATGGCTGTACAAATATTTCTTCAAGACCCTGATTTCAATTTTGGGGGGTATATTCCCAGAAATGGAATTGCTGGATTTCCATTCCATGATCCAAAAAATCGATCATATTTTTTGAGGAACTGACATACTATTTTCCATTGTGGTTATACAATTTCACATTCTTTATGATTATAATTTTAACTTTTAAAATTATATATATCATAAAAATTAACAACACTAAATTTTTTAATAGTGGTTTTATTTTCTTTTCTATGTTTCCAATTTATCTGAAATAAATATGCACTTGTATTTATAATGATGAAAAGGAGTTATTTTAAAAGCTTACCTCTCTAATTTATTTGCCTGATTTTCAAATATTTTCAACATGGTATTCAATCGATTAGTCATTGTAGAAGTTTCTACTGTTAAAAAAAAGAAAAAGAAAACATTTAAAGGTATTATAAATGGCAGAAGTTATACCTTTACATTGCTATATATGAGAACCAGATAAAGAGGAGACAACAGAAATGTGCAACATATATCAAGGGGACCAAATAAATCAAGTATATCAAGAAACCAAGTAAACCAGAGGGCTTCCTTTGGGAGGGTCAGTACTCCCTAAATAGTCAAAGAGTATACTGGGAGAAGTCAGCTTTAGAAGAAAGAATCAAATTCAGAATTGCTTATAGGCAAGAGAGAGTAATTAAAAATGTTTGCATAGAAAGTAATATGGCACAATAAACAATATTTTAAAATTAATCTGATAATAGTGTAGGACATAATTTTAAATTATGCTTTGTATACAGTAAAGGGTTACAAAGAACGTTAACTATTATTCCTGTCACAATTTGAAATTACAGTTCGCAGGAGGGAGAAAAGGCTCTGCTATGGACTGAATATTTGTGTTCTCCCAAATTCATATGTTAAAACCCTAATCTCCAATATGATGATATTTAGAGATGGGGGTCTTTGAGAGGTAATTAAATCATGAGAATGGAGCCACATAAGACACAAGAGAGCTCGCTTGCTCTCTCCCTGCTCTCTCTCCATTATTTGAGGACACAGCAAGAAGACAGCCATCTGCAATACAGGAAGAAGGCTCTCACCAGAACGTGACTATGCTAGAACCCTGATTTGAACTTCTCAGCCTCCAGAACTGTGAGAAATAAATTTCTGTTGTTTAATGCACTCAGTCTATGGCAATTTGTTATGGAGGCCCCTAAAACAGGCCCATCTCTACGATTCTACTAGTTTAGGAATTACAACTCAGTAGCATAGAATGTATAGATGGGAACATTACACTTCCATTGCCAAATGCAACAGCTTGGGTCCAACTGCTTCTTCCTCAAGTTCTCATTATGAATAACTTTAAAACAGAAGAAAAGAGATCAGAGAACCCATGTCTTATTGAACTGTTCTAGTTAAGGCCCTTTCCTGAGCAGAGTGCCTCTGGTTAACAAAGTGGCTTATACAGTCATTCTGAAGAAGCCAAAATGGTAAAGGGAGATCCAGTTGTTTGCTGTGTATTGTGGAGGGAGGAGGACCTCTCTTCTCTATTATAATAAAGCTTCAGTATTTTATTGATAAGTAAAAAATATTAATAATGCATGCATATTATTTATCAATGGATAGGTTTTTCCTCTTGGGAAAAAATATGAGACAGTCAACATCTAGGATGCATGTTATATATAAAGATTATAAAAACGGGATAAAATGTACATATAGTGCTTTTATCTTGTTTTATCATTTTAAATATCAAGGAAAATGTTTCTAAGCATTTTATATAAAAGTATCTTATTCCTCCTAAAAGCTACACAGCACTCCATTGCTATGAATGTACTGTAATTCATTTAGCCAGTCCTAAAAATGCACGTTGTTACTATGTTTTTACTCTTACAAATATGCTAACAGTAGTACTGTTTATGGAAATAGAAATATAGAAATTATCTATATGAACGTCAATAGAAGAACAGTAAATAAATTATGGCGTAACCATAAAATGCAATACTATATGGCCATTAAGCCTCTTATACATTCATGCATTAATTTGCATTTCCCTGATACTAGTTAGGTCAAGCATCATTTCATATATTTTTGGACATTTTTATTTCTTCTTCTGTAACATGCCTGTTCATATGTTTGTCCATTTTCCTCCTGAGTTGTCTGCCTTTTTACTACTGATTTGTAGAGGCCAATTAATACTAGCATATAGTGTGTAATACAGTTAACAGTCTACTATTAATTATATACTTACTGATATTTTCTAATGTACAGAATTTTTATACTTAACCAAATCTATTGATTTTTTTGTTCTATAGTTTCTAGGCTTTGCTTCATTCTTTAAAAGTCCCAATATAAATAAATTCTCTTAATATTCATTTGTATTTTATAATCATGAGCTATATTATACTTATCAAAACATAAATAAAAATATATTTATAGTTTAATGAATAATTACAAAGCAAACATCCACACAACCACCACTCAAGGTCAACAATTAGGCACCTGGGATTGCCAATATCCTAGAAGCTCTCTATGTGGCCCGCCCCATTCATAACCCTTTCCTTCACCCTATAGGTGCCTACTATCCTTTTTTTTCTCATCTTTATATCTTTTCTACCCTTGTTAGTATCCTTAATGAACAGAGTTAAGTTTTCCTGGCTTTTAACTTATCATAAATGAAAATACTCTACATATTTAGGACTTCATTCAGTCAATAATATGTTTGTAAGATGAATGATGTTATCAGCAGCTAGATTTCAAACATATTCATTATGATATGCTTTTCCAATGTATGAATAGACCACAACTTATTTATCCATTCTACTCATCACAGATATTTGAGATCTCCAATTTGGGAACTATTACAAACAAAACTGGTATGAAAATAGTCCAAGAGTTTAAGGACATGACATCACCAAGACAGCAGAGTAGGAGACCCTAGCCTCTGTCCCCCAACAAAGATCAACAATTGACGGTTTAACAGATTAACAATCAACAGTTCCCAGTGACCTGCTCCACTGAGGAGCCCAGCAGCTTTTACGGCTGAAGAAACCAATGGCCAGCACAGCTACTGCAGACCCCCGCAGAACTCACCAGCTTTCACCCCACAGCTGATACCAGCTGCCTGAGTCCCTCCCTACTCCTCTGCCCCAACCACCACCATCACTGGAGCCCAGTGGCCAACCCAAGCCTCCGTGGCTGAGTGAGTATGAGACACCAGCCTAAACCTCTGTGGCTCATGTAGACCATCACGCGCTTACACAGGGCTAAGCCGCTCCACCTGTACACCTGCATGCTCCCAGCCCAGCTCATCACCAATCGCCACTGCCCTATGCATACCCATCGGGAGACTGTGCAGTCACAGGAGAGCACACCAACAGCCAGATCCCCATAGCTGCTTGTGGGCCCAGATCAGGCCCTGTCTTCTGTCACTGACCTGCACCACTGTACTCACTTGCAGCTAGCCCCTCCAACTGTGCACCTGCACACCCGTGGCCTATCACCAGCCTCCACTGCTGTATGCCTGTAGTGAGACCCAAAAGCCACAGTGGTGCACACTGACCACAAGGACTCCTGAGCTGTCCGTGTGCCCATAGGTGACTCCAGCCCTTGCTGCCTGTCCTGGCCCCCGCCACAATGTGTGTGTTTGTACCTGGCCACTGCCGCTACACAGGCACTTGCGGCTGGCCCTCACAACTGAGCGTGTGCATACCACCAGCTCTGGCCACTCCCACTGCCTGCCCTGGTCCCTTGCTGCTGTACCTGCAGACAATGCTGAGGACCCCAACAGCCTGTGCAGCCTCTGAAGACCCCCAAGACACATACCAAGGACCACACGGTTGTCAGTGCTATGGACTACAATGGCCTGAGCAAGTGCGTCACAATGCCCCCAGCCAATCCCACCACATGTCCCCACACCTGGCACCCACAGCACTACATGTGGAGTGATGGCGTACTTAGGCTCTCCCCCACCTGTGGTTGGAAATCCTTCCTTACTGAAGTCACTCCATAGAGTCAGGAAGAGATGACTGCTTCTTCAAATGTGCAGGTGCCTACGCAAGGACACAGGGATCACAACAAATCAGGGAGACATGACTCTACCAAAGGAATACATTAAGCCTCCACTAACTGGCCCCAAAGAAATGAAGATACAGGAAGCGCCCAAAAAAGAATTCAAAATAATTGTTCTGAATATGCTCAGAGAGCTAGAAGAGAACACAGAAAAACAATTTAATGATATTAGGAAAATAATACAAGAACAAATGAGAAGTTCAACAAAGAGACAGAAAACATAAAAAAGAACCAAACAACTTTTTGAGCTGAAGAATACAATGAAATATATATATTTTTTAAAAAGTGAAACTACCTCAGACTAAAAAGCTTCTGCACAGAAAAGGAAACCATCAACAAACTGACAAGGCAGCCTTCCGAATGGGAGAAAATATCTGTAAACCATATATCTCATAAGGGGTTAATATCCAAACTACATAAAGAACTCATAAAACTCCATAGCAAAAAAATAATAATCTGATTAAAAAATGGGCAGAGAACTTGAATAGACATTTTTCCAAAGAAAGCATACAAATGGCCAACAGGTACATGAAAAGGTACTCAACTACACAAATCATCAGAGAAATGCAAATCAAAATCACAATGAGATATCACCTCATACCTGTTAGAATGGCTATTATCTAACAGACAAGAGATAACAAATGGTGATGAGGATGTGGAGAAAGGGGAACCCTGATGCACTGTTGGTGGGGATGTAAACTGGTACTGCCACTATGGAAAACAGTATGGAGGTTCCTTGAAAAATTAAAAATAAAACTACTATATAATCCAGCAATCTCACTTCTGGGTGTATATCCAAAGAAGATGAAATCACTATCTCAATGCGATATCTGCTCTCCTGTGTCCACTGCAGCATTTTTTTGGCCGCACTGCATGGCTTGTGGGATCCTAGTTTCTTGACCAGGGATTGAACCCAGGCCATGAGTCCTAACCACTGGACCACCAGGGAACTCTGACTGCAGCATTATTTATAATAGCAAAGACATGGAGACAACCCAAATGTCTACAGACAAGTGAATGGATAAATATGCGCACACACACACACACACACACACGGTGGAATATTATTCAGCCATTAAAGAGGAAATCTTGCCATTTGCAACAAC
Organism: Eschrichtius robustus; assembly: GCF_028021215.1. Lineage (NCBI taxonomy): Eukaryota > Metazoa > Chordata > Mammalia > Artiodactyla > Eschrichtiidae > Eschrichtius > Eschrichtius robustus. The sequence continues at coordinate 184,452,733 of NC_090824.1, forward strand.
ATGGATGGACCTTGAGGGAATTATGCTTAGTTAAATAAGTCAGACAGAGAAAGACAAATACTGTATAATTTCACTTATATGTAGACTCTAAAAACACTGAAATGATAGAAACAGAGAGCATAATGGTGATTGCCAGGAGCTGTGGGGTGGAGAAAATTGGGAAATGTTGGTCAAACAGTACTTTCAGTTATAAGATGATTAAGTTCCAGGGACCTGAGGTCACAGCATGGTGACTACAGTTAATACTGTATTGTATACTTGAAAGCTGCTATGGGAGCAGAACTTTAAAATTCTCTCCATAACAATGCCAACAACAAAATGGTAATTATGTTAGATAAAGGATATGTAAAAAACCTTATTTGGTAAGCATTTCACAATATATATGCGTATCAAATTGTTATGATAAACACCTTAAACTTGTACAATGTTGTATGTCAATAATATCTCAATAAAGCTGTTAAAAAGAAAAAGAGTTTAAAGGTATGCACATCCACAACTTAATTAGATAAAGAAAAGCTATTTTTCAAAGTGATTGTGCCAATGTATACCTCACTCACAGTTACATATCCTTGCCAACACTTACTGTTGTCAGACTTTTTTTTTTCTGGCCACACCACACAGCCTGAGGGATCTTAGTTCCCTGACCAGGGATTGAACCTGTGGCCTCAGCAGTGAAAGCATGCAGTCCTACCCACTGGACTGTCAGGGAATTCCCTTTCTGGTACTGATTTTTAATTTAATTGTTTTGGGGTCTGAAGGCAGACATTATATGACTTCTATTTTTTAATTTATTAAGGTGTATTTTATAGCCTGGAATATGATCTATTTTGGTGTATGTACCATGTGAGCTTGAGAATAATGTATATTCTGTTCTTGTTGCATGAAGTAGTCTATAGAGGTCTATTTTATCCAGCTGAATGATGGTGTTGTTGAGTTCACTAAGTCCTTACCAATTTTCTGCCTGCTGCACCTGTCTACTTCTGATAGAATGGTGTTGAAGTCTCCTGTTATAATAGTGGGTTCATCTATATCTCCTTGCAGTTGATCAGTTTTGCCTCATTTATTTTGACTCTCTGTTGTTAGGCACATACACATTGAGGACTATTGTGTCTTGTTGCAGAACTGACTCATTCAGCATTAAATGCCCCTATTTATTCTTAATAAATTTTTTTTGCTCCAAAGTCTGCTCTGTTCAAATTAATATAGCTACTCCTGCTTTCTTTTGATAAATGTTACCATTATCTTTATTATTATTTATTATTAACTTTATATTTAAAGTTGTAGACAATATATAGTTAGGTCCCAGGAAAAAAAAATCAGTACCAGAAAGACAACATGAAAATCCCAACATATTTTGGCGATTAGGTAACATACTAAATAGCGCATATGACAAAGAAGTCTCAGAGAAACTAAAATACATTTTGAACTAAATTAAAATGAAAATGTAACATCAAATTTTGTGAAATGCAGTAAAAGGGAAATTTATAGCATTGAATGAATACATCACAACAGAAGGAAGATCTTAAATCAATAATCTAAGCTTCTGCCTTTGGAAACCGGGAAAAAAAGACCAAATTAAATCTGAAGTAAGAAGAAGAAAAGAAATAAAAATTAGAGCAGATATCAATGAAAATAGGAAATTACAGAAAATCAATTAAACCAAAAGCTGATTCTTTAAAAAAAATCAAGAAAATGCGTAAGCTAAGAAAAAAGAGATATGACACAAATTACTAACATCAGAAATAGGGGACATCACAACAGATCCCATGGACATCAAAAAATAATAAAAAGATTATGAAAAACTTATGCCAACAAATTTGATAATTTTGATGAAATGGACCAATTCCTTGAAAGACACAATTTACCAAAACTCACAGAAGGAGAAAAAGATATTCTGAATAGAATACATATTTTATATATTAAAGAAACTGGATCAATAATTTGATATCCTTACAAAACAGAAAGCACCAGGATCAGATGACTGCACTGGCAAATTCTACCAAACCTATAGGAAAAATTATACCAGTTATCTACAATCTATTTCAGATGACAGAAGCAGAAAAAACATTTCCTAACTCATTTTATGAGGCCAGTATTACTCTAATACTAAAACAAGACAAAGACATTACCAAGCAAGGATAATCACACACCAATATCTCTCATGAACACAGATGCAAAAACCCCAACAAAATATTAGCAAATTTAATCTGACAAGGTATGGGACAAATTATACACCACAACCAAGTGAAATTTATCCCAACTGTACACGGCTGGGTCAATATTTGAAAATCAGCTAATATACCTATCATATCAATAGTCCAAAGAACAAATATCATATGATCATTTCAAAAGATACAGAAAAAGCATATGACAAAATCTAATACCCATTCGTAACAGAAACTCTTTGCAAACTAGAAACAGAATAAAACATCCTCAACTTGATAAAGAAAATCAAACATAATACCTACAGCTAACACCATACTTTTTAACTTTTTTTTTTTTTTCGGGATTGATAGATCCCTTCTTCTTATTATTAATTATTTATTTATTTATTTATTTATTTATTTATTTATTTATTTATTTATTTATTTATTTTTGGCTGTGTTGGGTCTTCGTTTCTGTGCAAGGGCTTTCTCCAGTTGCGGCAAGCGGGGGCCACTCTTCATCGCGGTGCGCGGGCCTCTCACTATCGCGGCCTCTCTTGTTGCGGAGCACAGGCTCCAGATGCGCAGGCTCAGTAGTTGTGGCTCACGGGCCTAGCTGCTCCGCGGCACGTGGGATGCCCCCAGACCAGGGCTCGAACCTGTGTCCCCTGCACCGGCAGGCAGATTCTCAACCACTGCGCCACCAGGGAAGCCCAACATTTTTATTTTATATTGGCGTATAGTTGATTTACAATGTTGCATTAGTTTCAGGTATACAGCAAAGTGATTTAGTTATACATATACCTATTCTTTTTCAGATTTTTTTCCATAAAGGTTATTACAGAGTATTGAGTAGAGTTCACTGTGCTATACAGTAGGTCCTTGTTGATTATATTATATATAGTAGTGTACGTATATTAATCCCAACCTCCAAATTTATCCCTCTCCCCACCTTTTCCCTTTGGTAACCATAAGTTTGTTTTCTAAGTCTGTGACCTACAGCTAACACCATACTTAATGGTAAGATACTAAATGCTTTCCCCCTAGATCAGGAATAAGACAAGGATGTTCCTTCTCACCACTCCTATTCAACATCATGCTAGAAGTCCTAGCTAATGCAATAATACAAGAAAAGAAAAGAAAAAGTATAAAGTTTGAGAAGGAAGAAGTAAAGTTGTCTTTTTTCACAGATGGCATGACTGCCTGTATAAAAAAGGTGATTCCCAAAGAATCACCAAAAATCTCCTGCAATGAGTAAGTGATTACAGAAAGATTACAGCATACGAGAGTAATATACAGAAGTAAATTGCAATTCCTTTCTTATATGCCGGCAATAAACAAGTAGAATTTGAAATTATAAACACACCATTTACATTAGTACCAAAAAACTCAATACTTAGGTATTAATCTAAATAAATATGTACAGGATTTATATTAAGAAAAAAAACTATCTCATGAAAGAAATCAAAGAAGATACACATAAATGGAGAGATATTCCATGTCCATGGACAGGAAGACTCATTACTGTTAAGACATCAGTTCTCATCAATTTGATCTGTAGATTCAATGCAATCCCAATCAAAAACCCAGCAAGCAAAAAAAAAAAAAAAAAAAAAAGGGGGGCAGACTTGCCTGACGGACCAGTGGTTAAGACTCCAGGCTTCCACTGCAGGGGGTGCAGGTTCGATCCCTGGTTGGGGAACTAAGATCCCCTATGCCACACAGCATAGAAAAACAAAAAAACAAAACAACAACAACAACAAAAACCCAGCAAGTGATTTTGTGTGTATCAACGAATTGATTCTAAACTTTAAATGAAAAGGCAACAGATCCAAAGAATAGAATACAATACTAAAGAACAAAGTTGGATGAGTGACACTATCCAAATTCAAAAACTTACTATAAAGTTACAGTAATCAAGACAGTATGGTATTGGCAAAGAACAGAAAAACAGATCAATGGAACATAACAGAGATCCCAGAAATAGGCCCACACAAATACAGTCAACTGATTTTTGGCAAAGAAACAAAGGCAATTCAATGGAGAAAGGTTAGTCTTTTTAACAAATAGTGCTAGAAAAACTGTACATTCACACGCAAGAAAAATTAATTTAGACACAGACTCAATTCAAAATGGATCATAGATTTAAATGTAAGAGGCAAAACTATGAAATTTCTAGAAAATAACATAGGAAAAAGTCCAGGTTACATTGGGTTTGAAGATGACTTTTAGGCACAACAACAAAAGCACAATCCATGAAAGAAAAGTTCAACTTCATTAAAATTCAAAACTTCTGTCCTGCAAAAGACACTGTTAAGAGAATGAAAATATAAACCACAGACTGAGAAACACATAGCTGATGAAGAACTTGTGTCAAAGATATTCAAAAAAACCCTTAAAACTCAACAATAAGGAAGCAACTGATTCCCCCATTTAAAAATAGGTAAAAGATCTGAACAAATACCTCACCAAAGAAGATATACAGATGGCAAATAAACATGTGAGAGGATGCTCAACATCATATATCATTAGGGAATCACAAATTAAAACAATGAGATAAAATTTAATTTAATTAAAAAAATGATATAACACTATGCACCTTTTAGAATGGCTTAAATCCAAAATTCTGACATCAAATGCTGACAAAGATGTAGAGCACCAGAAATTCTCATGCTCGTTTCTAGTAAAAATACAAAATGATACAGTCCCTGTGCAAGACAGCTTGGCAATTTCTTACAAAACTAAACATACTTTTACTATATGATCTAGCAATTGTACTCCTTAGTATCTACCCAAATGAACTGAAAAACTTCTGTCTGTAGAAACACCTTTGTTTATAGTAGCTTTATTCATAATTGCAAAAACTTCGAAGCAACATAGATGTCTTTCAACAGATGAATAGATAAACTATGGTACATCCATACAATAGATTACTATTCAACAATAAAAATAAATGAGCTATAAAAGCATAAAAAGACGTGGAGAAACCTTAAATGCATATTGCTAAGTAAAAGAAAGACCGCATAATTTCAAATATATGATATTCTCAAAAAGGCAATATTCTAGAGACAACAAAAAGATTAGTGGTTGCCAGGGATTCAGTGGATGGAGGGAGAGATGAATAGGTAGAACATGGGATTTTCAGGGCAGTGAAACTATTCTGTATGATACTGTAATGGTGAATACATGACATTATGCATTTGTCACAATCCATAGAACTGTATGACACAAAGATTAAACCCAATGTAAACTATGGACTTTAGTTAATAATAATGTATAAATACTGGTTTATCAGTTTTAACCAATGTACCACACTAATGCAAAATTTAATAATGGAGGAAATTTTGTGTGAGGAGTGGAGTGGAAAATGGGTATATGGAAACTGTACGTTCTGCTCAATTTTTCTATAAACCTAAAACTTCTCCAAAAAAAGAGTTCATTAATTATGAAATGAAGCAACATCAAGATTAAATGATAGTCTAAAAACAAAAAACAGAATGAAATTCAAAGGTAGCTTTTGTCTTATTGATTAGGCTATGGAATCTAATAGAATTTAGGGAATGAGAAGGGAAGAACAGAATAAAATTTCACTGGAGAAGATGAAAAAGGGTACTTTTAAGAGAAAAAGAGTATACAAGTGAACAGGCAGTACTGAGAAAGAGTAGACATATACCAGTGGAGCCCAAGGACTGAGACAGCTGCCATGGGAAAAGAAACTGAGGAATTTGCAAAAGGGTTTTCTCCACACTGTACAATGTAACCCTGTCCTCTGCTTCCCTTAAAAATTACGAGTAAAATTTCTACTATTACACTTTATTATTTTAGAACTTGGTTTTGTGATTGGACAATGTGTTCCATTGGCCTATAAGTGGGCACAGAGGCTTCTGTTTTTGTCCATGATGGCGCATCAGGGACCAGAGTTACCTTTTCACTTTAAACCAATTAAAAACTGGACAAAATATATAAAACAGCAATATTCAGACACTGGAAAACAGAAGGTGCAATGCAGTAATTCCTCACAGAAGGAAAACAAAGGATGGCTCTATGATGACCCCAGCTTACTGTCTGGAGTTTCCAGGCCACAGCATAAGGAAGGGAAACCCAGACAAAGTTTACTGGTTTCCATGAGTTCAGAGACAAAGTTTAGAGTCTGGGGAGGCCAAAGCAGCTAGAATTCACAGCGCACAGTATCAGACGGAAGACAGCTGCACAGACTGAGGGAGAGAGAGCTGCACAGATGTGCAGAGGGTTCCCCTTGATGCAGAGAGAGGCTTTTACTATCTACTCCAAAGCTCTAGACACCTTTCTACCCCACCTAGTCAGGCAGGGCTGCCTCAGATCAGAAGCCTCTATAGGTCTTGGGAGTAATGTAGAATGTATAGCTACCCTTCATTTAAACATGGCAACGTTAGGGTTTAAAGCTGAAGTTGAAAGAGGGAAGGATTTCCATCAACTTTTTTCAACCAAATCTTATTTTCTATTTCTAAAAATATATTCCACAGCATACATTACATGATTGTTTCAAAATTCTCTCCAGTATTAAGACATAAGTAAAGCAGTTTCTCCTTTCTGTTGACAAGTAGTCAGAAGTTTGAATTCTAGAAGTTTGAGTTCTAGCAGCTCTTTATATTCACAAACTGATAGGTACTCAGCTGCAGTCAAAGCACCAGTATATATGAGATAATCTACAGTTCATAGAAACAAGATGTGCAAATGACCTCTTAAATTTATCACTGCTCCACCTCTAAGGCCTACCACCTCTGAAACATTTTTGTAGCATATTCTCATTACAATAAAAAATCCTCCATTCCTAGTAATAACATGGTACTCTTTAAAAATGAGTCTATTTTTGGAAGCAAGTAGCTAACTGGGAATTTCAGTATTTGCTTGATCGCCAGCTCAACTGTATGGCTCCAAACTCCAGGGAATTTATGTTGTAACTTCATAATTATTACTTTAAATTATAGAAATTAATACACTCAACAGAAGTTATTAATACAATGATGCTTAATGAGTGGAAACTTACGTGGCTCAGTCGCAGAAACACCTGTAATTTCTTCAGTTGAGTGTGTTTTTATGAATTCTGAAATAACAGTGAATTTGTCATGAGTTTCAATATGAATTATACTTATTAACTGAGTTTAAATTTTATAGTTTTTATTTTAATAACTCATTCAAGAGAACAAAAATTTTAAGAAAAACAACTGAGCTGTCTACACTGTAGACCCTTCCAATCAGGCAACAAAGTGTAACATCTAAAAAAATGTGTGTAACAACTGAGTGATATGAAATCATCATTTTCTCAACAAAACTTGTTTTTCCTCTTATATTCTCCTAGTTAATGTTACCATCATCTAATCTCCCTTCCTTTCATATCCAATCACCATGTTTTGCCAATTTTATCCAGTAAATATTTCTCAAATCTTCCCCTTTTCCTCTATTTGTGCTCTAATATAGGCACTTATCACACATTTAAGGTACAGCAGTAACTTCCATTTCCTACTCCCAATCCCCAAATCTAGCTTCTCAATGTGGCCAGTATAATCCCTCTAAAGTAAAATTCAACATGTCACTTCCCTAGAAAAAATCTTCAATGATTCCCTATTATATATGGGGGAAAAAATAAAAGTATTCCTAAAGCATTTAATCCCTCTGCCTAGGCTCTTTCTTATCTTACCCCTACCTATTACTTCACACTTTAATACCATTCCAGTGGTATTTCCCTATTTATGCTGTTTCTCATGCTATACCCTCTTCTTAAAGTACCAAATATCTCCCATCTTCATTTGACAAAGTCCTATTCATCCTTTAAGGTTGCATAAAACCTAAATAACTCCCTCAGGTTGAACAAGCTGGCTTTCTATGGACTCACTGCAAATTACACATACCTTTATCATGCATTATACTATATTAAAATGATACATAATGTGCTTGTATCCTTACTATGTTGTGGATTTTGAGGGTAACAACCAAGTGTTATTCATTTTATACACTCCCAGAATCTGGAACATAATAAGAACTTTTATTGAAAATATCAACTGCTATTGAATATCTTTGAATTTATCATTGTATAATTTTTATGGCTATAAATTTTTAAACTTTAAGTCTCAAAATGTTGGTGTATTTAGGAAACCCTATAAAGGCTGGACTTGTATAAAATATTATCACCTTCAATTTTCTGCTGTACAGCTTCATAAGTTTGCACTTCTTCTGGTGGAATTTCACTATCCCTGTTAAGATTTCAATAAATTAAACATACTTATTTATTATCAAAGATTAAGCATTTAAATTACACTTAAGAACTAGAATATATGCTCTAGACATATGCAGTTTATAAAATAAAATTTAACATGTTCTTTAACCTTTATTCACAGACATTAAGGTAAATTATCCAGTAGCAAGAAAACAAGTAAAAAAGTCAAACTATGTAATTCTATGAATTCTATGTATTCCATGAACATAATTAGGTATACCAACAACAACATGAACAAAAATAATAAAACTGTATTTGGTAGAAGCATGAGAATTCTTTTTACCAATGTATTATTAATGGTGTAATCAATTGTTAAGAGCACAAGTTCTAGAGTCAAACTGCTTGGCTCAACACCTGCTGTAAATTACCCACTTACTAATTATGTGGCCTTGGGTAAGTCACTTAACCTGAGCCTCAGTTTCTTCATCTATCAAAATTGGGGTATTAGAGTACTTATCTCCTAAAGTATTATAGTTGTAAGGACCAAAGAACAGACGTAAAGTTACTAGGAAAATACCTAGCACATATCAGACATTTAAATTTCAGGTATTAATATTAATATATAGCCTGAAATTAATTTCATGCCTCACAATAGATAGCTCAGGTTAATATATCTGAACCTCTGAACCAAGGCTCTATTATGCAGCTCCCACTGAAGCCAACTCAAGTATCACTGCCTTCATTCCTTTAAGTCTAGTCATTGACAGATGGAGAGATCAATAAAGTAACTTCATAATAAATAGTAGCCCATCCTAATTATGGGTACTTTCTATTTTAACACTGTGAAATAAAAGGGTTCTGTGTATGTTTAATGCTAAAAAAAGGTTGTTTAGAAATGTGAAGTTTTACTTGGGTAAGTTACTATACTAGATATGGTTAGGGATAGGGGAACAAATGACTTGGAGTTGATTTAATTCAGGTATTCATAAAAATTACTCATATTTATTTACTGTTTATTACATGTGATAGGAAATGTGTAGATGTGCGTGACTGGTTCTGATCTTGAGGAAGTGACAGTCTTGACAGGAAAACTTACACATGAATGATTAAATTAATAGCTTATTAAGTTAAATTGGTAGCTAATTATTGATTAATTCATAACAAAATTATTAGGTATATTATTTGATGCCAAACAACAGGGGACAAGAAAGAAGTAACAAAGGAAGAGATCACTGTAGGATGGGTTTCTCAACCCCGGCACTACCAACATTTTAGACTGGATAATTCTTTGTTGTGGGGGACTGTCCTGTACATTTTAGAACGCAGCATCTCTGGCCTCTACCTAGTAAGTGCCAGTAGCATTCTCCCACTCCTAGTTGTGACAACCAAAATGTCTACATACAAGTGTCCTCTGGGGCACAAAATATCCCCCATTTGAGAATCAATGCTATAAGGGAATAGCTCTACCATGGCACTCTATCAACATTACACAGATCCACAAAGGCTTGACAGCAGTCAGACCCAAATCTTAGTAGAATGCCCTGAAATTTCTGCTGGAGAAAGAGAAGATAAGCCTGGTGAAGAGTCTCCATGAGGCAGTTTTCCATTCCTGTCTTGTGGAAGACTAACACAAGCTCACTTCTCATCTATCTCCCTAATTTCAGTTGAGCACAGAGCTTTCTACCCCTCTCTTCTTTACAGCCCAGTTGAAGCCCTCTGTTAAGACTATAAAGCTGCATACAGCAGAAACTAACACAACATTGTAAATCAACTCTACTCCAATAAAAAATAATTTAAAAAAACCCTAAAAAGCTGCATGGATGTAGTTTACATTTTGCTCCTTCATGGCAGAGCAACAAATCGCTTGTGTGGCCTGTCATCTGGTCCCTCCTGCTCTGTGTCGTCCTGTGGAACTAGGAACACAGGGAGCTGACACCATGCTGATCTTGCTCTTGCTGTCTGTATAAGTAATTCAACACCATTTGTGCCCACTGTCTCCGTACCAGCCTAATATTTGGAAGTATGACAAGCCAATCTCATAGCTGCCACTGTGCTGCCACTTTGGGTCTGCCTGACTGCTTGCCAATCATGTAAACAAAAGCATGTTTAAAAAATAGTTTTTAAGATACAACAATGAAAGGGGATAGAAAGTACCGAAGAAGTTTAGCAGAATGAATTGGAAAGAATTGGGTAGATTACGAAGTTTATAAAGATTATAACTCAGATCTACTAAGTGAGACATCTCAAAATATGAATTCTGTTCAGGCTGACTTCTTGCTAAGGGAAAAAAGGTCTGATACTCATACAGATATTCATATACTGGTATGACAGTAACACTGAAATTCTCCTGATCCAATCGGTAAATAGCTCTGCCCCATGGTAAATGGGTAAATAGCCAATCAAGTGTCTGCCAACTGCCCTCACCCCTTGACCTTCCCAGGATCCAGCACCTAAAGGAGTAATCTTTAGCACAACAAATGGTATACAGAACCCTGCTTCACTGCTAATATTTATTCTAATAAGTTGGTGCCCATATTATCCTGGTTCTTCATATTTTTGGTATTCACCAAGAACAAGACAGTATATGCCTGAAGAATATAAATTACATACACGCACACATGCACACCATTTTTTTTTCTAGTACCAAAAAAACTTTAAAAAGGAAACTTTAAAAAGGACTGGAAATAAAAGCACAGTAGAACTGTCAAATAAAGAAGGGAATAGACTAAGAAGGGCTGGCAGCAAAGCAATGGATAAAAATTACAGCAAACCAAGGAAATAAAGCTATACTAAAGATTCCTGTTAAACTAAGTAAAATAGAATTATACATTTTCCTAAAATATCTGATACCACAGTAAAATAGTTTCTTGCACTCTATATGGCTGGCTAAGGGTGATTTTATGAATGATTCATTACAACAGATAGGATATTAGAAATAACTGGGTAACTAAATTGGTTGAATAGAGACAACGGTATTAAAGACACATCTTACTCCAAATGCATGATATCAAGTAGGCCTTCAATATCACCAGGTAGTCAAAAGATATGTCCCTGTCCATTCACTCTTCCATTTAGTGACTATTACAAATTCTCATCTCTCTTCTCAAAACTCCTATCTTATCCTCACTCTCAGCTGATAACCTTTCTTTCTACTTCCCTGAGAAGACTAAACCAACCAAAAGGTAACTTCCACAGGCTTCTACACCACATCTACCCTATATCATCATCTGCACCCTGATACTCTGCCTTCCTACCTGGTTTCATAGATAATTATCCAAGCCCCTATTCCATCTCCACTCACATATTCAAGGATACTGTCCCAGCAATTCCTCTTTGACTCTTTATATCATAAATCTTTTCCTGTCTAATGGGTCATTCCTATTAGCATACAAACATTCTGTTAATTTTCCTAATTTATAAGAGCCTTATTTTGTCCCCACTTCCCTTCAGCTACTATGCTATTTTTTCCCCCTTTTGCAGCAAAATCACTCCAAAGCATTGTCTATGGTTACTGTCCCCAACTGCCCTCCGTCCAGAGATTTCTCATAACAACTGCTCTTCTCAAGGTCAACAAATGACATCCTTTCTAAATCCATTGGTCAGTTCTTAGTCCTAATCTTCTTGACTGATCCACAGCATCTGACATCATTGACAGTCCCTTTGCATAGTCTCCCTTCTTCATTTATCTTACAGGACAGCACATATACTGGTTTTCTTTCTGCCTCACTAGGTCACTCCTCATTCCCCTTTGCTAAACCCTCCTTTTGTCCCAGACTTCTTAATGTTGGAAGGGTCCCAGGGATCAGTCCCTGGTCCTCTCTTCTCAATTTACACTCACTCCCTTCAAGATATATCTACCGTTAAGTTCCATCCATATGTAAACGGCATCCCAATTCCTATTTTCAACTTACATCTCTCTCCTGAACACCAAAACATATATGTAATGGCTCACTCAAATACACCTAACATTTCTGACAACTCAGAATATCCAATATCTTCAAACCAGAACCCCTGATCTGCCTCCTCAAAACTTGCTTCCCCTACAGCCTACACCAGTGAAGGTAGTATCAATTCCATCCTTCTGGCTGCTCAGGCCAAAAGCCTTGAACTCATTCTTGGCTATTTTTCCTCTCACATGCAACATCCAATCCATCAGGAGAGTTTACTGACTCCACCTTCAAAGTATGTCCAGAATCTCAAAGCTCACCAACTCCACCACAACCACTACCCTGACCTGAGCCACCATCATCTCTTCCATGGATTACTGCAAAAGCCTCCCAACTGGACTCCCCATTTCTACTCCTGACCCTGTATAGTCAATTTTCAACACAGCAGTCAGAATGGTCCTTTTGAAACATATGGCAGATCATGTTACACTCTGCTCAAAACCCTCCAGTATCTCCCCAATGATAATCAGAATAAAATCCATTTTTTTTAAGAAGACCTAAAGAGTCTTCCATTTATTTCCTGTCAGGACCTTTTCAAGTCTGGAATAGTTTGAGATCAGGAACAAGACAAGGATGCCCAATCTAGCCTCTTTTATTCAACATAATATTGGACATTCTAGCCACAGGAATCAGACACAAATCAGACAGCAATCAGAAATAAAAGGAATCCAAACTGCAAAGGAAGAATTAAAACTGTCACTGATTGCAGATGATATACTATACATAGAAAACTCTAAAGACTCCACCAAGAAACTATTAGGACTAATAATTAAATTCAGTAAAGTTGCAGAATACAAAATTAATATACAGATATCTGTTGCATTTCTATGCACTAATAAAGCTCTATCAGAAAGAGAACTTAAGAAAATAATCCCATTTGCAACTGCATCAAAAATAATGAAATATCTAGGAACAAATTTAACTAAGGAGGTGAAAGACCTGTACTATGAAAATTAAGAGAGCGATGAAAGAAATTTAAGATGACACAAATAAATGGAAAGATATACCATTCTCATGGATTGGAAGAATTAATTGCTAATGTGCCCATAATAATCTAAAGCAATGTATGGATTCATTGAAATTCCTATCAAGGTACCAATGACATTTTTCACAGAACAAATAATTCTAAAGTTTGTATGGAAACACGAAGAACCCAGAGCCAAAGCAATCTTGAGAAAGCTAGCAGTATCACGCTCAGCGATTTCAAACTATGCTACAAAGCTATAGTAATCAAAACAGTATGGTACTGGCACAAAAAGAGACACATAGATCAATGGAACAGAATAGAGAGCCCAGAAATGAACCCATGCTTATATGGTCAATTTTCTACAACAAAGGATGCAAGAATATACAATGGGGAAGAGATAGTCCCTTCAATAAACGGTGTTGGAAAAACTGGACAGCTACATGAAAAAGAATGAAACTAGACCTCTTTCTTACACCATATACAAAAATAAACTCAAAATGGATTAAAGACTTAAATATAAACCCTGAAACCATAAAAATGCTAGAAGAAACACAGGCAGTAAACTCTTTGACAGTGGTCTTACTAATATTTTTTTGGATCTCTGTCCTCAGACAAAGGCAACAAAAGCAAAAATAAACATATGGAATTATATCAAACTAAAAAAAAAAAAGCTTTGCAAAACAAAACAAAAAGGCAACCTAATGAACGGGATAAGACATTCACAAATGATATACCTAGTAAGAGGCTAAAATTCAAAATATACAAAGAACTCATACAATAGCAAAAAAACAATTCAATTAAAAATGGGCAGAGGACCTGAATAAAAACTCTTCCAAAGAAGACATGCAGATGTCCAACAGGCACATGAAAAGAGGCTCAACACTGCTAATCATCAGGGAAATGCAAATCAAAAACCACAGTGAGAAATCACCTCCCAACTGTCAGAATGGTTATCATCCAACAGACCAAAAAAATAACTGTGGGCAAGGATGTGCAGAAAAGGGAACCTTCATGCACTGTTGACAGAAATGCAAACTGATGTAGCCACTATGGAAAACAGTATGGAGGTTCCTCAAAAAATTAAAAATAGTACTGCCATATGATCTAGTAATTCCACTTCTGGGTATTTTTCCAGAGAAAACAAAAAAACTAATTCAAAAATATATATTCTCCCCAATGTTCATATGTTCATTGCAGCATTGTTTACAGTAACCAGGATATGAAAGTAACCATCAATAGATGAATGGATAAACAAAATGAGTTATATATATATACTTAGAACCAGAAAGCAGAATGGTGGTTGCCAGGGGCTAAGGGGGATTGGGGAAATGCGGTGATGTTGGTCAAAAAGTACAAACTTCCAATTATAAGTTGAATAAGTTCTAAAGATCTAATGTTTAGAACATTAGGATGGTGTTTACTGTTCATAATACCATTGTATTGTATACCTGAAATTTGCTGAAAGAGTAGATCTGAAGTGTTCTCACCACAAGAAAAAATAACTATGGAGGTGCAAAAAAATCACTGAAGATATTCTATGATGATGATTTATTCATCTATTTAATTTCAAGACAGATAAACCTCTAATATCAAACATGAGTGTCAACAGATAATGGAAGTATTATTGTAATCATTCATCTGAATCTTCCTCCCACTTACCAAAAAAAGGATTTTCTCAACTAAAAAGTACAAATTTATTCTTTGGAACATATCCCTGTCCCTAGGCAAGTTTTAATGATGGTGTTCTTGAACAATGAAATATTTCACTACACCTTAAATATATTATGGAAGCTACCTAATCAAACTGAGAGAAGAGTTTATAAGCCAGATATTTCAAAGCCAGCAGTGTCCAACAGAACTTTCAAACAATAGGCACATGTGGCTACTAGGCACTTGAAATGTGGCTAGTGTGACTAAAGAATTGGTTTTTTAATTAAATTTAATTGAATTTTAATTTTCATAGCCACATGTGCCTAGTCCCATTTCAAACTATTAACAATTTCAAATAGGAACAAGCTGACTAGATCTTCTGATTTGATTTAGAAGCTCTATGTATAGTACAAAATCTGAACCACTATCTTCCATTCATTACTAATTATATACCTACTCTTACTGTTTAATTCTTTTAACTCTTACATTTTACTTACTTGGGTTTAGATGACATGTCTTTGAAGGAGAATTTAGACCCTTCTTTAAGGCGATTTTTCAGTTCTTCAAGTTTGTGCACCTGCTTTACTATTTGTGCAATGCTTAAACTGACTGTTTTATCAGGTGCTGGAAACTCTGCTGAAAAAGTTTGATCTTTACTTATCTAAAATAATAAAATTAGCCAGTTACTTAGGAAATACTCATTTTTCTCCCATACCTCAAAGAAATTTCATCATTTATCATATATAAATAAATGTTGTATTATTCTTATCTATCTATAGCTATAATCACATACTAATATTTCACAATATTAGTGAAATTATATGAGCAATTGCCTAGCAACAGAATTATAGCTAAGTGTTGGCTTTTACATGTCAGAGCTCAAATTCAATCTTCTGTTTATTATTTTAATATATAAGAATTTTAAGCAAGTTAAATAACAATTATAACATCATCAGTTTAAGGCAATTCAAAATATTTAAAAGAGAACTCTAATCCTTATGATGGGAGGAAGAGCTGAAAAAAGAAAAGTAGTCAAGCCATAGTCTTAGGACACAGCAAAGAGAAATTCTAACATTAGGAATTTAAAACAGAGACTTCACTTTAGTAATGGTTACCTGAATGGGATTAAGATATAACAGCAGGAAGTAAGTACTGGGCAATGTACTGGAAGTCTGAGACTGTGGGATGCAGAACAAGTGGAAGGGAAGCAGAAGTTGTATGAATACTCTATGGACAAAGGCAAGATCCCTAATAAGAGGACATCAATCATAAACTGAACCTAAAAAGTGACACAGCAATCAGCTACAATTATCAATTTATTGCCTCTCATCTAAAATCCATTCTTCATTGTCCTGTTTATAGTAGTGGAACATTTCTATCTTGACAGGCAGCATGATGTTAACTTTTGTCAGCAGAGGGCCCTAGACACTAGAGGAGGAAGAAGCTTTTCTTCCAAGTTCTGCCATCTCTCTCTGTTTAATCCTAGGGCAGTACACAGTGTAGCTAGTAGTACTCACCTCCAGCAAGTTTCAACAGCACCACCCCTATGGATGGTTTCCTGGCAAGGTCCCTGGCATGGCACATTCCCCACAGGCAGCTTCTCCCAAAACTTTAAGGACTAAACCACAAACATAGCCAAGGTAGAACTAGAATAATTCTCTAACTCCCTAAGGCTATCCTGGAAATCATTCTGCTATATTAACAGCACACATAAAATCTTTTCCAAAATAAGGATAGAGACTAGTATTTCTCAAACTGGTGGCAAAGCATGTGAAAATAAAAGTATAAAAAACTCATTAAAATAACATTAAATTTAACGAAAACCAATATATAATTTTATGAATAAGCATATATCATATTATGCATGACTTTTTAAATACAGGAGAAATATTTAAGTTGATAAGTTTTCTCTTGCCACTTATTTACTATTTTATGTAAATTATGGAAAGAATAATAATTAAATTTCCATTTTTCAATTTTAGGAGAAAGAATGGGTCAAATTCAGAGTAGACCAGATACATGCACGAGTATTGTATATAAATCACTAAGAAACATTTTAGTCTACCCATTTATTCCTTCTTTACCTAAATAAAAAGATTATAACCAATGGTTATTAAAAAATTTTAACTTATACCTCAAATTGGTTTTCAAATGAGATAAAATATTAACTTAATTAACAAGAAATGCTACACTTACCTCTTCCATCTGATTGACCTGTCGCTGAAACCACTTTAAATAAAAGAAGGAACAGAAAGGAAATAACATTGACAAGTCAATTTCTGCAGTGAAATAAGTGAGTACGTGTGTGTGTGTGTGTGTGTGTGTGTGTGTATCAAATATTAGCCCTACACCAAACATCATTTTATCTTAGGGTTCAGAATGGGGCTAAGGCAACATGTAACTGAAACGTAAAATTTTTAAATATATATAGCAGCAAGTTTGGGAGTTATTTTTACTTCCTCAAAACTTAGAAAACTCTTTTTCACTTATATGTATTTCTGTATTAAATTTTAGTAGGTAATATATTGAACATACCTTAAAAAGAGATTCCAAAATCTGGAAAATAAAGTTTTAATGAAAACATTTAAAAATAAAATTCCTCACAACATATGATATAATAAAATATTTAATTCAAGTCTCTTGTGATTTTCAATCACCAAAATACACAAGTTTCTAAAATATAACTATAAATCTATAATCCAATCACAATATTTTTATATTTACAGTTTTTAGTACATCTTGCATAGACAACTTAGTTCTACAAAAGAAAAGAATTTTCCATTGTTACAGATCTACATTAAAAAAACCCAAAATAATTCACATATATGATTTCATCTATTTTCTTAAGATAGGTAAGAAATAAAATTTAAGTTCTTCTCAGAAGAGCATTATTTTTTTTCATAGAGCTGAGAGTACAATAATGAAAAGCATTATCTTACGAACATTATTTCTTCAATATAACTTTGCTATGCTAAAAGGTCTAAGAATCAAGATATAAAATATTACACTACTACTTGATTTTTTTAATGGAAAATGCAAAGAACTGGTTTGGAAGGTTATGAGAGAAAATGAATATACAAAACCTATCACACGGTCCAAACTACCAATATTTACCATTTACAAAATGTAACGCTAAACTGATTACATTTGCCACAAAAAACAACCAAACCCACTCTATTACAACCAAATAAAAGTTTTGAATTACATTATTAAAGAAAAATTTTATTACATGCATTCAGGCAGAAGAAAAGTTGCTTAACCGAAAAAAATCAGGCTAGTCTAAATTTCTCTTCTTTGACACTAACTCTAGATCAACAGTTCAAAAACTGTGACACCACAACCAAAAGCATCAGCATCACCTAAACAACCATATTTGTTAGTAATGCAGATTACCAGGCCCCGCCCCAGCCTACTGACTCCAAAGCTCTGGAAGTAGGACCCGTAATTCGTATTTAAACTATCTATCCCTCCAGTTGATTCCTTTGCATGCTAAAGTTTAAGAATCACTGCACTAAGTAATAAGAAAGCACAGGTCTAAGCAAAAAGGGCTGAGACCCTCAAGAAAACATACCACAGCAAATTAATGTCCACATCTGAAGGAAAATATTTTCAGCTGTATAAGGATTTAGAAAGTAATGTCCAATAAGGCATACTACCTTGCAATAAAGTCATTCTTTCCACTATCCGGAGAGATTCCAAGGTTCTCAAAATCTCCTTTCCTGTCTGGGAAGGTAATGGGAATCCCTTGTATATATCAATTTAATCCACTTATTGCAGTCAGGGTTCTACAATTACTTAAACCACTTAAAGCCTGGAGAACAGTGGCTTTCTTAACTACTGAACCATCAATAACACACCATCAGTTACTACTGGTACTGCTGAATGTAGGACATTATTGATAAAAATAAGTGGAATATGAAAATTGACCAGAAGTGAGGAAAACCAACATTAGACACATAACACTAACCAGAAAAAAAATTCTATGATACTATGGAGCAACGTCTATAACGTTCTTGGGGGAAATATTAAACCTCCATTCTAATTTTAAAGATATTATCATTTAAATGTGAAGCCAAAATGAAACTATCTTCAAGAATTCAGATTTAGAAACTATTTTACCACACATTCTAACCTAGCAAAACAAAAAGTTAATCTCAGAAAAGTGAACACAAGAAAAAACTATAAGCAAAGTAACAAGGAAATACCCCACTCCACAAAATTGTTGTTAATGGGGCTGGCATTTAATGTAGCTGTTATAAAAAGCTTCCTAAAGAGAAGATAGATAGCATAATGTTTAAAATTTAAAAAGGAAAATAGTATTAATATGAAACTGATATACCAGATAGACACAGGGTGTCATAGAAGCCAAGGGAAGGGCACTTCAAGAACCAAATGGTCAAAAACGTCAAATTTGCTGAGGTGTCAAGAAAGATGCACACTTGATTTAACACTATGGGAGTCACTACTATCTTCAGATGGCTAGTTCAATGGACACTGGGGGCAGAAGACAAACTGAAGTACAGATAAATGGGAGAAATATGAAGTAAGTATAAGAATATTTTTGAAGAGGACTGTGTGGGAAAAGGTAGAGCAATGTTGGGCAGTACCGGAAGGAAATATGCAGTCAATGGAAGAATTTTATAAAACCTTGTTTAAAAGTCAACATTTTGTTTTTTTATGATGTTAACATCCATAATCACATTCCCTGGATACTAAAAATTACTAAAAGGGTAGAATACGTCTTGATATTTTTATGGGCTATTTGTATTTCCTCCTTTGCAAACACCTTTTTTATTTCCTTTGAGCATCTTTTATTGATTTACCTTATACTTATCGACAGGTAAATGTTATCTATATACTCTGGATTTCCTCTGTCTAATATATGTAATCTAAGTATTTTCTCCTATTTGAAAATTCTCCTGCACTTCTCTTTATGAATTTTTTACACAATAGAGGTTTTAATTTTAATATACTCAAATTTAGCAATCTTTCCCTTTATGACTTATATATTCTTCTGTAATTGTTCCTTGCTCCAGTTCATAACGACAGCCTCCTATATCTGTTTCTAAATATGTTGTTGCTTTTGATTTTTGTATACACTATAAAGAATAAACTTTTTTTACCTTATAAATAACCACTGTTCCAGGGCCATTTATTATGCTACTACTTCTCTATCATTAATAAAATTTTCCATATATAAAAGGGTCTATTTCTGAGCCTTTATTCAATTCCATCGGTCTATCTAACCTTGCACCAAAAGCACACAACCATAATTAATATAGCTTTCTAACAAGTCTTGATATCTGCTAGGGCAAGTCCTCTCACCTGTTCTTTGTCTTCAGAACTCACTTGGTTATTCTTGGTCCATTTAACTTCTATATAAAATTCACAATCAGTTGCAAATTTCCACCAGAAAGAGAAACCTATTGGGGGAATTAGGGAGTGATGACAGCAAAACTGGCTGTAGAGAGTCCCAAGGGCCTATCCTTCACAGAAACACTGAAGAAAAATAGAGCAAAAACTGTTACAAACAACTTTGTGAAAACTCTGGGAAACAGTGAAGGCTTTACAGGAGCCAAATAGTGATGGATCAAGAAAAACGCAGGTTAAACAGTCTAGGAGACCTTTGCGGCATTTAAACCTAGCCTTGCCCCACCCACTTCCCCAGAGCACTGGCAGTCTTAAAGACAGCAGCCTCCATTCCTGGTGTGGGTATATATTATAGTTCTGGAGGAAAAAGAGGAATTGTGTTTTTCTGTTTTGTCCTGTCTACAGGTTCCTTGAAGGACTTGTAGCTTTTACCTTTGTTTCATCTCAGAACTCTCTCAGGGCAGAAAACCAGCAAAGTGAAGAGTATTCCACAAAAAAACTGAAAGGTAGTTAAACAAGCCACTGCTCCCTGGAGAAAATGATTATAGTTGAGGCAAACAATATACATGTCAAAGCCTAGAAGGAAAAACTGGAGAGAGTTACTTTGGAAAAATAAGGATTTTGAAATTCCCATATATTAGGGGCAATCTAGTAAGCTGCACACTTGCCCAGGGCAGGACTCATGCTCAGAAAATATTGTAGTAGACACTAAACTTTCACTTCTGCCTGGTCTTTAGCTCCACACAAGTAGAAAATGAAGGCTAAGGCAGAGCTGTAAACAGCCTGGCTAAGTTTTAAAGAAGTGCCTCAAAACAGAGCCAGTCTTCAAATGCCAGGAGAATATTTTTTTCCTCTTTTTCTTTATGTTTTTGTGGCTCCAGGCACTTAAGGAAATCTCTGTCAAACCCACTAATTGACCACATTTATAGGAACAGAAACCTGAGAGATGAACACAACAAAAACTACAAACTTGAAAAATAAATAGTTTAGATTTCTATTTTCCAATTTGGCATGTAAGGAGCCTAGATTCACCACACTGTCCTAACAACAAGTAAAAAGCTGAACAAATTAAAAATCAACAAATCTTCTTAAATCTATCACAGAACTAAAGTCACAGAGCAAAAAACATGGCCCCCAAAATTGGAGAGACAGGCAATACAGGAGAAGAGAGAGAGAAAGGACCAGAGAAAATATTTGAAGAGATTAGAGTCGAAAACTTCCCTAACATGGGAAGGGAAACAGCCACCCAAATCCAGAAAAAGCAGAGAGTACCATACAGGATAAACCCAAGGAGAAACACACCAAGACGTATAGTAATCAAACCGCAAAAAATTAAAGACAAAGAAAAATAATTGAAAGCAGCAAGGGAAAAACAACAAATAACATACAAGGGAACTCCCATAAGGGTAAGAGCTGATTTCTCAGCAGAAACTCTACAAGCCAGAAGGGAGTGGCATGACATATTTAAAGTGATGAAAGGGAAGAACCTACAACCAAGATTACTCTACCCAGCAAGGATCTCATTCAGATTCGATGGAGAAAGCAAAGGCTTTACAGACAAGTAAAACCTAAGAGAATTCAGCACCACCAAACCATCCCTACAACAAATGCTAAAGGAACTTCTCTAAGTGGGAAACACAACAGAAGAAAAGGACCTACAAAAACAAACCCAAAACAATTAAGAAGATGGTAATAGGAACATACATATCGATAACTACCTTAAACATGAATGGATTAAATACTCCAACCAAAAGACACAGGCTCGCTGAATGGATACAAAAACAAGACCCATCTATATGCTGTCTACAAGAGACCCACTTCAGACATAGGGACACACACAGACTGAAAGTGAGGGGATGGAAAAAGATATTCCACGCAAATGGAAATCAAAAGAAAGCTGGAGTAGCAATACTCATATCAGATAAAATAGACTTTAAAATAAAGACTATTACAAGAGACAAGGAAGGACACTACATACTGATCAAGGGATCAATCCAAGAAGAAGATATAACAATTATAAATATATATGCACCCAACATAGGAGCACTTCAATACATAAGGCAACTGCTAACAGCTATAAAAGAGGAAATCGACAGTAACGGAAAAATAGTGGGGGACTTTAACACCTCACTTACACCAACGGACAGTTCATCCAAACAGAAAATTAATAATGAAACACAAGCTTTAAATGACACAATAGACCAGATAGATTTAATTTATATTTGTAGGACATTCCTTCCAAAAACAGCAAACTACACTTTCTTCTCAAGTGCGCACGGAACATTCTCCAGGATAGATCACATCATGGGTCACAAATCAAGCCTCAGTAAATTTTTAAAAATTGAAATCAGGGCTTCCCTAGTGGCGCAGTGGTTGAGAACCTGCCTGCTACTGCAGGGGGCACGGGTTCGGGCCCTGGTCTAGGAAGATCCCACATGCCGTGGAGCGGCTGGGCCCGTGAGCCACAATTGCTGAGCCTGCGCATCTGGAGCCTGGGCTCCACGACAAGAGAGACCGCGATAGTGAGAGGCCCGCGCACCGCGATGAAGAGTGGCCCCCGCTTGCCACAACTAGAGAAAGCCCTCACACAGAAACGAAGACCCAATGCAGCCATAAATAAAACAAATAAAATGAAACTTTAAAAAAAAAATTGAAATCATATCAAGCACCTTTTCTGACCACAACACTATGAGATTAGAAATCAATTACAGGGGAAAAAACATAAAAAACACAAACACATGGAGGCTAAACAATACGCAACTAAATAACCAAGAGATCACTGAAGAAATCAAGGAGGAAATCAAAAAATACCTAGAGACAAATGACAGTGAAAACACGATGATCCAAAACCTATGGGATGCAGCAAAAGCAGTTCTAAAGAGGGGAGTTAACAGCAATACAAGCCTACCTCAAGAAACAAGAAAATCTCAAATAAACAATCTAACCTTACACTTAAAGGAACTAGAGAAAGAAGAACAAACAAAACCCAAAGTTAGCAAAAGGAAAAAAATCATACAGATCAGACCAGAAATAAATGAAATAGAAACAAAGAAAACAATAGCAAAGATCAATAAAACTAAAAGCTGGTTCTTTGAGAAGATAAACAAATTGAAAACCCATTAGCCAGACTCATCAGGAAAAAAAGGGAGAAGACTCAAATCAATAGACTCAGAAATGAAAAAGGAGAAGTAGCAACAGACACTGCAGAAATACAAAGGATCATAAGATATTACTATAAACAACTATATGCCAATAAATGGACAACCTGAAAGAAATGGACAAATTCTTAGAAAAGCACAACCTTCCGAGACTGAACCAGGAAGAAATAGAAAATATAAACAGACCAATCACAAGCACTGAAATTGAGACTGCAATTAAAAATCTTCCAACAAACAAAAGTCCAGGACCAGATGGCTTCACAGGTGAATTCTATCAAACATTTAGAGAAGAGCTAACACCTATCCTTCTCAAACTCTTCCAAAATATAGCAGAGGGAGGAACACTCCCAAACACATTCCACGAGGCCACCATCAACCTGATACCAAAACCAGAAAAAGATATCACAAAGAAAGAATACTACAGACCAATATCACTGATGAACATAGATGCAAAAATCCTCAACAAAATACTAGCAAACAGAATCCAACAACACATTAAAAGGATCATACACCATGATCAAGTCAGATTTATCCCAGGAATGCAAGGATTCTTCAATATACGCAAATCAATCAAAGTGATACACCAAATTAACAAACTGAAGAATAAAAACCATATGATCATCTCAATAGATGCAGAAAAAGCTTTTGACAAAATTCAACACCCATTTATGATAAAAACTCTCCAGAAAATTGGAATAGAGGGAACCAACCTCAACATAATAAAAGCCATATATGACAAACCCACAGCAAACATCATTCTCAGTGGTGAAAAACTGAAAGCATTTCCTCTAAGATCAGGAACAAGACAAGGATGTCCACTCTCACCACTTTTATTCAACATAGTTTTGGAACTCCTAGCCACGGCAAACAGAGAAGAAAAAGAAATAAAAGGAATACAAATTGGAAAAGAAGAAGTAAAACTGTCACTGTTTGCAGATGACATGATACTATAAAAAAGAATCTTAAAGGTGTCACCAGAAAAACACTAGAGCTAATCAATGAATTTGGTAAAGTCACAGGATACAAAATTAAGGCACAGAAATCTCTTGCATTCCTATACACTAATGATGAAAAATCTGAAAGAGAAATTAAGGAAACACTCCCATTCACCACTGCAACAAAAAGAATAAAATACCTAGGAATAAACCTACCTAAGGAGACAAAAGACCTGTATGCAGGAAAGTGTAAGACACTAATGAAAGAAATTAAAGATGATACAAACAGATGGAGAGATATACCATGTTCTTGGATTGGTAGAATCAATATTGTGAAAATGACTATACTACCCAAAGCAATCTACAGATTCAAGGCAATCCCTATCAAATTGCCATTGGCATTTTTTACAGAACTAGAACAAAAAATCTTAAAATTTGTATGGAGACACAAAAGACCCCGAATAGCCAAAGCAGTCTTGAGGGAAAACAACGGAGCTGGAGGAATCAGACTCCCTGACTTCAGACTATACTACAAAGTTACAGTAATCAAGACAATATGGTACTGGCACAGAAACAGAAATATAGATCAATGGAACAGGATAGAAAGCCCAGAGATAAACCCACACACCTATGATCAACTAATCTATGACAAAGGAGGCAAGGATGTACGATGGAGAAAAGACAGTCTCTTCAATAAGTGGTGCTGAGAAAACTGGACAGCCACATGTAAAAGAATGAAATTAGAACACTCCCTAACACCATACACAAAAATAAACTCAAAATGGATTAGAGACCTAAATGTAAGACCGGACACTATAAAACTCTTAGAGGAAAACATAGGAAAAACGCCTTTGACATAAATCACAGCAAGATCTTTTTTGAGCCACTTCCTAGAGTAATGGAAATAAAAACAAAAATAAACAAATGGGACCTAATGAAACTTAAAAGCTTTTTCAAAGCAAAAGAAACTACAAACAAGACGAAAAGACAACCCTCAGAATGGCAGAAAATATTTGCAAATGAATCAAGGGACAAAGGATTAATCTCCAAAATATATAAAGAGCTCATGCAGCTCAATATTAAAAAAACAAACAACCCAATCCAAAAATGGGCAGAAGACCTAAATAGACATTTCTCCAAAGACATACAGATGGCCAAGAAGCACATGAAAAGCTGGTCAACATCACTAATTATTAGAGAAATGCAAATCAAAACTACAATGAGGTATCACCTCACACCAGTTAGAATGGGCATCATCAGAAAATGTACAAACAACAAATGCTGGAGAGGGTGTGGAGAAAAGGGAACCCTCTTGCACTGTTGGTGGGAATGTAAATTGATACAGGCACTATGGAGAACAGGATGGAGGTTCCTTAAAAAACTAAAAATAGAATTACCATATGACCCAGCAATCCCTCTACTGGGCATATACCCAGAGAAAACCATAATTCAAAAAGACACATGCACCCCAATGTTCATTGCAGCACTATTTACAATAGCCAGGTCATGGAAGCAACCTAAATGCCCATCGACAGACAATGGATAAACAAGATGTGGTACATATACAGAATGGAATATTACTCAGCCATAAAAACCAAAGAAATTGGGTCATTTGTAGAGATGTGGATGAATCAAAAGACTGTCATACTTAGTGAAGTAAGTCAGAAAGAGAGAAACAAATATCATATATTAACGCATATGTGTGGAACCTAGAAAAACGGTACAGATGAACCTGTTTGCAGGGATGAAATTGAGACACAGATGTAGAGAACAAATGTATGGACACCAAGGGGGGAAAGCGGCAGGGGGGGTGGGGTGTTGGTGTGATGAATTGGGAGATTGGGATTGACATACATACACTAATATGTATAAAATGGATAACTAATAAGAACCTGCTGTATACAAAAATAAATAAAATAATATTCAACAAAATAAACAGAAAGTTTAATAAAACAATATATAAAATAGAAAAATTTTAAAAATAAAAAAAAGCTAAAGGAAATCAAACACAAGGAATTAAAGGAAACAAAGAGCAACGTTACAACAAATATCCATAAAGATACAGAAATTATTAAAAGGAACCCAAAAATTCTAGAAATGAAAATTTCAATAACTGAACAAAAGGAACAATAACTGAAATAAAAATTTCTCTAAAGGTTTTAACAGCATGTTTGAGCAAATAAAGAAAGAAACAATGAATTTAAAGGCAGGTCAGTTGTAATTATCCAGTGTGAGGAGAAGAAAAAAAAAAGAAATAAAGGAAAAAAGAAACAGTGCTGGGCTTCCCTGGTGGCGCAGTGGTTGAGAATCTGCCTGCCAGTGCAGGGGACACGGGTTCGAGCCCTGGTCTGGGAAGATCCCACATGCTGCGGAGCAACTCGGCCCGTGAGCCACAATTACTGAGCCTGTGCATC
Source organism: Eschrichtius robustus (assembly GCF_028021215.1). Lineage (NCBI taxonomy): Eukaryota > Metazoa > Chordata > Mammalia > Artiodactyla > Eschrichtiidae > Eschrichtius > Eschrichtius robustus. Next base: position 184,479,511 of record NC_090824.1, read on the forward strand.
TGGAGCCTGTGCTCGGCAACGAGAGGCCGCGATAGTGAGAGGCCCGCGCACCGTGATGAAGAATGGCCCCCGCACCGCGATGAAGAGTGGCCCCCGCTTGCCACAACTAGAGAAAGCCCTCGCACAGAAACAAAGACCCAACACAGCCATACATACATACATACATACATACATAAAAAGAATGTAAGCAGACAAGAACAGCATTAAAAACATGTTTTTAAATTAAAAAATAAATTTATAAAAAAAAAAAAAAAAAGAAACAGTGCTTAAGAGACCTAGGGAACATCAGCAAGTATACCAATATACACATAATAGGAGTTCCATAACAGGAGAGAGAAAAGAGGGCAGAACGGATATTTGAAGAAATAATGAGTAATAATTCCCAAATTTGAGAAAAGATATGGAGCTACATTTCAAAATCCTAGTAGAATAAATATGAGAAGATCCACACCAAAACACATTATAATCAAACTGTTGAAAGTCAAACACAAATAGAGAAGTTGAAAGCAGCCAGAGAAAAGTGAAATGATACGTACAAGGAATCTTCAACAAGATTAACAGCTCATTTCTCCTCAGAAACCATGGAGAGCAGTAGACAAAGGGTCAACATATTTTAAGTGCAATTAATGGGGAAAAAAAAGCTATATACAAGTTACATACCTGGAAAAATTATCATTCAAAATCAAGGAGAATTTAGGACATTTCCCAATTTTTTTTAAAAACTGAGAAAGTTTGTCACTAGATTTGCCATACAAGAAATGCTAAAATGAAAGCTGTATGAAGAAATAAAAACATTGTTACAGATAACTATGTACTTAAATATAAAATACAAAAAAAAGTGTTTTTGGTTTCTAAACCCTTTTTCCTGTACAAAAGACGAAAGCATAAATCAATAATTATATATCTTATGTTAATAAACACAACATATAAAGATCTAATTTATGACGATAACTAAAAGGGGGAAGATGAAGATATATAGGAAAAGAGATTTTCTATAATTTTGAAGTTAAATTAGTTTTTATTCAAACTATACTAACTTTACAATGTTAGTTGTAACACTAAGATAACCATTAAGTAAATAATTTTTAAATATACAAAAGAAGGAAGTGAGAAGGGAATCAAAACAGTATACTACCAAAAAAAAGTCAATTAAACGAAACAAAGGGAAATAATGGAGGAAAAGAGTTGAAAAAAAAAAGTATGACATAAAGAAAATAAGTAGCAAAACTGCATAAATTAATACTTCCTTGTAGGTAGTTACTTTAAATAGAGATTAAGCTCTGAAATCAAAAAGCAGAGATTGACCAAACTAATTTTTTTAATGATTTAACTATATGTTGTCTACAAGAGACTCACTCTAGATCCAAAGATACAAATAGGTTGAAAGTCAAAGGATGGATGAAGATATTCTATACAAACAGTAAGCAAAAACAAGCTAGCAGGATAATAAAAATATAAGACAAAATACTGTTTGTCAAAAACTCTTGCAGGAAGCAAAGAATGACATTACATATTGATAAAAAGGATTGAGTCATCATGAAAATATAACAGTTGTAAATATATATGCCCCAAACAAGTCACAAAATATGTGAAGCAAACATCAGCAGAACTGAAGGAAGAAATACAGTTTTACAATAATAATCAAAAGGATCAATACCTCACTTTCAATAATGGAAAGAACATCCAGATAGAAGAACAATAAGGAATTGGAGGACTTGAACAACACTAGACCAACTAAATCTAACAGATATATATATATACACACACACAGAACATTCCACCCAACAACAACAAAATACACATTCTTCTGAAGAGCACATGGAATATTCTCCAGAATAGACCACCTGTTTAGTCACACAAAAAAACTCTCAATACATTTAAAAGAGTGAAAGCATACAAAGTATCTTCTCTGACCACAGTGGTATAAAGCTAGCATCAATAACAAAAGAAAAACTGAAAAATTCACAAGTATGTGGAAATTAAACAGACTCTTAAACAACTAATGGAACAAAGAACACATGAGGGAAATTTTTAAACAAATTTAGTTTACTTTTTAAATTGGGCAGAAGATTGGACCAGACATTTTTCCAAAGAAGATATACAAATAGCCAAAAAATATATGAAAAGATGCTCAACATCACTAATTACCAGGGAAATGCAAATCAAAATCACAATAAGATAACACCTCACATCTGTTAAAATGGATATCATCAAAAAGACAACAAATGACAAGTGCTGGCAAGAATTTGGAGAAAAGGGATCCCTTGTACACTTTGGTCGGAATGTAAATTGTTGCAGCCACTACAGAAAATAGTATGGAGGTTCCTCAAAATTTTTAAAGATAGAAATACTGTATGATCCAACAATTTCACTTCTGGGTATTCATCACAAGGAAAGGAAAACACCATCCCCAAAATATATAAACACCCCCATGTTCACTGCAGCATTATTTACCTTAGCCAAGATATGGAAACAACTAAGTAAACAGATAAAGGAAACATGAGATATAATATTACTTGGCCATAAAAAAGAATGAAATCTTGCCATCTGTAACAACATAGATGGACCTTGAGGACATTATGATACATTAAAAATTCAGACACAGAGAAACAAATTATCATATAATCTCACTTATATGTGGAATCTGAAAAAAAAACAAGCTTATAGATACAAAGAACAGATTGGTGATTGTCTGAGGTGGGGGTTGGGAGGTAGGTAAAACAGGTAAAGATGATCAAAGGGTACTAACTTTCAGCTGTAAAATAAATAAGTCATGGAAATGTAATGTACACCACGGTGATGACAGTTAATTATCCCTTACTGCAATTTGAAAGTTGCTAAAAGAGCAAATCTTAAAAGTTCTCATGACAAGAAAAAAAATGTACCTATGGATGATACTGTATGTTAACTAGACTTGTCCTGGTGATCACTTAGCAATATTTACAAATATAGAATAATTATGTTGTACACCTGAAACTAATATAAGGCTATATGTCAGTTATATCTCACCAGAACAACAAACTGGCAAACCTTTAACTATACTAAGAAAACAGAGAAAAGACTCAAATTACTAAAATCAGAAATTAAAGTGGAGACATTACTACTGATCTCTTTTTTTTTTTTTTTTTTGGCTGCATTGGGTCTTTGTTGCTGCGCATGGGCTTTCTCTAGTTGTGATGAGCTGGGGCTACTCTTCATTGTGGTGCACGGGCTTCTCATTGTGGTGGCTTCTCTTAATGTGGAGCAAGGGCTCTAGGCGCATGGCCTTCAGTAGTTGCAGCACGTGGGCTCAGTAGTTGTGGCTCACAGGCTTAGTTGCTCTGCAGCATGTGGGATCTTCCCGGACCAGGGATGGAACCCGTGTCCCCTGCATTGGCAGGTGGATTCTTAACCACTGTGCCACCAGGGAAGTTCCCACTACTGATCTTAAAGGAATAAAAAATATTATAAGAGAACACTTTGAACAATTATATGCCAACAAATTGGATAACCTAGATGAACAAATTCCTGGAAATACACAAAATACCAAAATTGACTCAAGAAGAAATAGAAAATGTGAACAGACCTATTAAAAAGTAAAGATAATGAATAAGTAATCAAAAAACTATCAACAATGAAAAGCCCAAGATGAGATGGTTTCACTAGTGAATTCCATCAAACATTTAAAGAAGAATTGACACAAATCCTTTTCAAACTCTTCCAAAAAGAAAGAAGATGAAGGAACAATTCCTAACTCATTCTACGTGGCAAGCATTACTGTGAGGCCACAGCCATACACGTATGAAATGGACGAAGGCAAGAACAAGCCCTGAGGTGACAGACTGGAATTGAAGATGCCTGTGAGAACTCCAGATTTCTAAATATATCTATTCATGTATATATGTATGTATATGTACACTTTATATATGTGTAGGAATATGTGTGTATGAAATATGTATATGTATATGCATATGTGTGCATACTTGCATGCATTTCCTAGGTCTGTCTACTGAAAGGGAGTAGAAGCAAAGACACTCCAGGATCAAAGGGCACAATGAACCATCAGATCGTGGTTTCTATTACCATTACCCCTTAAAACGAAACAAGGCTCCATCAGCAAGACGGCAAATAGGAAGCCAAGATCTTTCTTCCCCCACAAAGACAGGGAGTTAAAATCAAACAAACCAAATGCCTCTGTCAGAAACAAGTTAAAAGGTGTTGCACCCCAGGCAAGGACAAAACCAAGCGCACCAAAGCCCAGTCGGAAAAGTTTTTGACACTCTCCACTTTAACGTGGGAGAGCCCCTCCCTACTCCAACTTCAGCACAATTGGGACGAAATCCCCAACTTCCATCTTCCCCTTGGGGATGAAAAGAAATAGAACACACGTCCAGCATTCTGACATTTAGGGGAGCTGCCTAAGGGACTGTTTTTTCCCTTTCACGTATCCAAGTACTGACGGGAAGAGGGTGCTAGGTTGAGGATCTCTGAGAACAAAGACCATCAACCATGCACCAGAGTCTGCAGTACCTAAGACAGACCAGTAGAGCACCAGTACTGTGATTTACAACAGCACCAGAGAGGCTGCAATATCAGAGAGACACCAGGGGGAGTGCCTGAAATGAAACCTACAAACCTCTTCTAATAGATTATATGCACAAGCCAAAAGGGAATAGCTACCCCAAAAAGGTTTGAGAGGGCTCCAGAATCCAAATAGGCTGAGCAAGAAAAGTCCTCCCTATAGGAAATGAAACCACAAAGTCTTGGAGAATTGGCTGATTCTACAGTTGCCAAAATCCCAACAAAAAATAACAAGACATACAAAGAAAAGGGGAGCCATAACACATTCAAAGAAACAAATCTCTAGAAACTAGCCTTAAAGAAACAGATATATGAATTGCCAAAAAAAAAAGTTCAAAATTTTCATCATAAGAATGTGTAATGAGTTAAAAGAGAATACAGACAGACCACTAAACAAAATCAGGAAAATGATGCATGAACAACATGAGAATATCAACCAAAAAACCCCAGAAACTATGAATAAAACAAAACAGAAATTCTGAAACTAAAGAATACAATAACTGAATTGAAAAATTTGTTCCAGGGACTCATCATAAGACTTGACCAGGTAGAAGAAAGAATCAGCAAACTCAAAGACAAGACCTCCAAAATTACTGAGGAAGAAAAAGAAAAAGAAAAGAAAAATGAAGAGAATCTAAGGTATTTATGGGATATCATGAAGCAGAACAATACAAACTCATGAAAATACAAGAAAAAGAAAGAAAGGGACAGAAAACTTACTTGAAGAAACAAGGACTGAAAATTTCCAATTCTGAGGTGAGAAATAGACATACAAATTCAAGTAAATTAAAGAACTCCAGATAGAAAAATATCTAAAGAGATCTACACCAAGATACATCACAAACTGTCAAAAGTCACAAAGAGACAGAGAATTTTGAAAACAGCAAGAGAAAACTGACTCATAACATACAAGTAAGTTCCTAACAGATCATCACAGACTTCTAACCAGAAAGCTTTCAGACTAGAAGGGAAAGAAACAATATATTCAAAGTACTGAAAGAAAAAATTGCCAAAAATACTAGATGTCGTAAAACTGTCCTTCAAAAATGAGGGAGAAATCAAGACTGTTCCAGAAAAATACTGTTGAGGGAGTTTATCACCACTAGACCTTCCCTACAAGAAATGCTGAAGAGAGTCCTACAAACTGAAGAGAAAGAACAATAAACATCAATACAAAAACCATATGAAAATAGAGCATTCCCTGGTAAAGGTAAATATATCAACAAATACAGAATCCTAGAGTATTGTAAGGCAAGTGAGTAAATCACTTATAAATCTGATACAGAATATTTATTAAGAAGTATAAAAACTAGTTATACATTTATATTCATGGAAATGCAATTTAAAAAGAGGTAACTTGGGCTTCCCTGGTGGCACAGTGGTTGAGAATCTGCCTGCCAATGCAGGGGACACGGGTTCAAGCCCTGGTCTGGGAGGATCCCACATGACACAGAGCAACTGGGCCCGTGAGCCGCAACTGCTGAGCCTGCGCATCTGGAGCTTGTGTTCTGCAACAGGAGAGGCCGCGACAGTGGGAGGCCCACACACCGCGATGAGGGGTGGCCCCCGCTCAGCGCAACTAGGGAAAGCCCTCACACAGAAACGAATACCCAACACAGCCAAAAATAAATTAAATACATAAATAAATAAATTTAAAAAAATAAAAAAATAAAAAGAGGTAACTATCATCAGTAACAAAGAAGGAGGCAAGGGTGTAAACTAGTAGAGTTTTTATATGCAACTGAAGTTAAATATAATCTGTTTAAAAGAGATCATTATAACTTTACAAAGTTTTATGTAATTGCAATGGTAACCACAAAAGAAGTATCTATAGAATATACATAAAGGTAAATGAGAAGGTAATCAAAAAATGTCATTACAAAAATCAACAAGGGCTTCCCTGGTGGCGCAGTGGTTGAGAATCTGCCTGCCAATGCAGGGGACACGGGTTCGAGCCCTGGTCTGGGAAGATCCCACATGCCGCGGAGCAACTAGGCCCGTGAGCCACAATTACTGAGCCTGCGCGTCTGGAGCCTGTGTTCTGCAATGGGAGAGGCCGCGATAGTGAGAGGCCCGTGCACCGCGATGAGGAGTGGCCCCCGCTTGCCACAACTAGAGAAAGCCCTCACACAAAAACGAAGACCCAACACAGCCATAAAGAAGGAAATAAATGAAATTTTTAAAAAAATCAACAAAACACAAAGGAAGAGAGCAAGAGAGGAAAAGAGGAACAAAACAGCTACCAGATGAGCAGAAAACAATTAGCAAAATGGCAATAGTAAGACTTTCCCTGTCAGTTATTATAGTAAATGTAAATGAATTAAATGCACCAATTAGAGAACAAAGATTAGCTGAATTTTTTTTTTTTTTAAAGATCCAACAATATGCTGCCTGGAAGAGACTCACTTTAGATCTCAGGACTCACACATGCTAAAAGTGAAAGGCTGTAAGAAGATATTCCATGCAAACAGGAACCTAAAGAGAGCAAGAATAGCCATTCTTAGGTCAAACAAAATAGAGTTTAAGACAAAAAACTGTTAAAAGGACAAAGAATGACATTATATAATGATAAAAGGGCCAATTCAACAGTAAGAAATAACAATTTTAGGGACTTCCCTGGTGGTTCAGTGGTTAAGGCTCCACGCTTCCACTGCAGAGGGAGGGGGTTCAATCCCTGGTTGGGGAACTAAGATCCTGCATGCCGCACAGCATGGTCAAAGTGAAATAATAATAATAACAATTATAAATATATGTACCTAACATTAGAATACTCAAATAAATGAAGCAAACAATAAGAAAACTGAAGGGAGAAACAGATAACAACACATAATGAGAGGAGATTTCAATACTCCACTTTCAGTTATGGATAGATCAATCAGACAGAATAGCAATAAGAAAACAGAGGACATAACAATATTATAAGCTAAATACACATTACAAACATATACAGAACACTCCACCCAACAACAAAAAATACATGTTCTTCTCAAGCACACATGGAACATTCTCCAAGATAGATCACATGTTAGAACACGGAACAAGTTTTAACAAATTTAAGACACTGGGGATTTCCCTGGTGGTCCAGCGGGTAAGACTCCACACTCCAAAGGAAAGCCCGGGTTCGATCCCTGGTCAGGGAACTAGATCCCAAATGTGTGCCGCAACTAAGAGTTCTCATGCCACAGCTAAGAGACTGCTTGCCACAACTAAAAGATGCCGCATGCCGCAACGAAGATCCCTGGTGTCATAACTAAGACTCAGTGCAGCCCAAATAAATAAATAAATAAATATTTTTAAAAAATACAATGAAAATCATATAAAATACCTTCTTGAACACATGAAATAAAACTAGAAATCAATGGCAGAAAGAAAACAGGAAAATCCACAAATATGTGTGAACTAAACAACATGCTCATAAACAAACCAGGTTTCGAAGAAAAAACTCACAAAAGAATTCAGAAAGTATACAGAGTCAAATGAAAACACAAAGTACCAAAACTTATAGGATTCATCAAAAGCTGCACTAAGAGAAAGTTTATAGTGGTGACTGTTTACATTAAAAAAGAATTTCTCAAAACAACAACCGAACGTTACACCCAAAGGAACAATAAAAAGAGGAACAAACTGAACATAAAATGGGCAGAAAGAAGGAAATAATAAATGTTAGAGCAAAGTTAAAAGAAATAGAGGAAAGAAAAAAAAATCAATGAAAACAAGAGCTGATTTTTTGAAGAGTGACAAAAGTGACAAGCCCTTAGCTAGATTAAGCAGAAAAGGGAGAAGACAAATAACTAAAATTAGAAATGAAAGAGAAGATATTACAATGATGTCCACTGAAAGACAAAAGTTCATAACAGACTACTATGAACAATTGTCTGCCAAATTATTGAATAACCCAGAAGAAATGGATAAATTCTTAGATAAATAGAACCTACCAAGATCAAACCATAAAAAAATAAAAAATCTGAAAAGACCTATATCACTAATGAGGAGATTGAAACAAGAGGCAAAACCTCCCAACAATAACAACAGTAAAAACCCAGAACCAGGGAGGAGTCAAAATGGCAGTGTGGGAAGATGCCAAGTTAGCATCTCCCCACAACTAGTGTGCCCGCCAGCCGCTGGTGAGGGACCCTGATGTCCAACTAGACGGGAGGAACCCCCAAGTGAACTGGTAGGACATGGGGGGACTGAAGGGGGGAGAAGTGGAGGCCAGACAGGATTGGCGCCCCTGAGGCCGGGGAGATCAAGCGAGGCAGGTGGGAGGGGCCTTCCGGGAGGAGCAGGAGAGGAGCGGAGGGCAACTGCCTCACCCACAGGAACGGGGAGCCTGCTGAGCTACCAGGCCAGTCCCCTGCCCTCCAAGGCCCTCCCCTCCCCCCCAGTGGCATTGGTCCTGGGGGCATAGGAAGGAGGCCGAAGCGAGAACAGGAGAGGCAGGTGGGAGGGGCCCTCCAATAGGAGCAGGAGAGGAGCAGAGGGCGATTGCCCTGCCCACTCAGGCCTGGGGAGCATACTGGGCTCCCAGGTGAGGTCCCCCGCCCTCTGAGACCATGGATGGGGGACACGCCTGGGCCCCTTCTGTTCCTGGAGCCTAAGCCCCACTGCCCACAGTCCCCAGGGCCTTTTCCAGCCACATGGATCCTAACCATATGCCCCGCCCACCACCCAAACCTCGCCCTTGCTTAGGCCCTGCCCTCCACAGCCAAGGCCTTTCCCCCCCTTTTCTTTTCCCTCTTCCTCTTTTTTACTGTTGTGGTACTGATGAAGCTGCTGGTTGTTGATTTATCTATATTTTTATTTTTATATTCTTTCTAACATATCTATTAGTTTCCTAGCCTAATTTTATTTTTTACTTTGTAATTGTTCTTTTTTGTTTTTGGCACCCCACACGGCTTGCGGGACCTTAGTTCACGAGCCAGGGGTCGGGCCAAAGCTCCTGCGGTGGGAGGTCCAAGCCCGAACCACTGGGCTAACAGACAACCTCAGACCCCAGGGAATATTCATCAGAGTGAGGTCTCACAGAGGTCCTCATCTCAGCACCTAGACCCAGCTTTACCCAATAGCCTACAAACTCCAGTGCTGGAAGTCTCAGGACAAACAACCAGTAAGACAGGAACACAATCCCCTACATTAAAAAAAAAAAAAAAAAAAATGAGACCATAAAAAAATATGTCACGGTGAAGGAGCAAGGTAAAAACCTACAAGACCAAATAAATGAAGAGGAAATAGGCAATCTACCTGAAAAAGAACTCAGAGTAATGACAGTAAAGATGATCCAGAATCTCGGAAATAGAATGGAGGCACAGATTGAGAAAATACAAGAAATGTTTAACAAAGATCTACAAGAACTAAAGAACAAACAAACAGAGATGAACAACAAAATAATTGAAATGAAAAATACACTAGAAAGAATCAATAACAGAACTGAGGCAGAAGAACGAATAAGTGAGCTAGAAGACAAAATGGTGGAAATAACTGCTGAGGAGCAGAATAAAGAAAAAAGAATGAGAAGAATTGAAGACAATCTCAGAGACCTCTGGGACAACACTAAAGGCACCAACATTCAAATTATAGGGGTCCCATAAGAAGAAGAAAAACAGAAAGGGTCTGAGACAATATTTGAAGAGATTATGGTCGAAAAATTCCCTAACATGGGAAAGGAAACAGTCACCCAAATCCAGAAAGCACAGAGAGTCCCATACAGGATAAACCCTAGGAAAAACACACCAAGACACATATTAATCAAACTAAAAAAAAAAAAAAATTAAATTCAGAGAAAAAAATTAAAAGCAGCAAAGGAACAACAAAAAATAATATACAAAGGAATCCCCATAAGATTATCAGCTCATTTTTCAGCAGAAACACTGTAAGTCAGAAGGGCATGGCAGAATATACTTAAGTGATGAAACAGAAAAATCTAAAACCAAGATTACTCTGCCCAGCAAGGATCTCATTCAGATTCGATGGAGAAATCAAAAGCTTTTCAAACAGGCAAAAGCTAAGACAATTCAGCACCACCAAACCAGCTTTACAACAAATGCTAAAGAAACTTCTCTAGGCGGGAAACACGAGAAGAAAAAGACCCACAAAAACAAACCCAAAACAACTGAGAAAATGGTAATAGGAACATACATATCGATAATAACCCTGAATGTAAATGGATTAAATGCCCCAACCAAAAGACACAGCTGGCTGAATGGATACAAAAACAAGACCCATATATATGCTGTCTATAAGAGACCCACATCAAACCTAGGGACACATACAGAGTGAAAGTGAAGGGATGGAAAAAGATAGTCCATGCAAATGGAAATCAAAAGAAGCTGGAAAAAAAAAAAAAAAAGAAAGAAAGCTGGAGTAGCAATACTCGTATCAGATAAAAATAGACTTTAAAATAAACACTGGTATAAGAGATAAGGAAGGACACTACATAATGATCAAAGGATCAATCCAAGAAGAAGATATAACAATTATAAGTGTTTATACACCCAACATAGAAGCACATCAATAAATACGGCAAATGCTAACAACCATGAAAGGAGAAATCGACATTAACACAATAATAGTAGGGGACTTTTAACACCCCACGTACACCAATGGACAGATCATCCAAACAGAAAATAGTAAGGAGGGCTTCCCTGGTGGCGCAGTGGTTGAGAATCTGCCTGCCAATGCAGGGGACACGGGTTCGAGCCCTGGTCTGGGAAGATCCCACATGCTGCGGAGCGACTAGGCCCGTGAGCCACAATTGCTGAGCCTGCGCGTCTGGAGCCTGTGCTCCACAACAAGAGAGGCCGCAATAGTGAGAGGCCCGCGCACCGCGATGAAGAGTGGCCCCCACTTGCCGCAACTAGAGAAAGCCCTCGCACAGAAACAAAGACCCAAAACAGCCATAAATAAATAAATAAATAAATAAATAAATAAAATTAAAAAAAAAAAAAATAGCAAGGAAACACAAGCTTTAAATGACACAATAGACCAGATAGATTTAATGGATATTTCTAGAACATTCCACCCAAAAGTGGCAGAATACACTTTCTCTCAACTGCACAGGGAACACTCTCTAAGGATAGATAACATCTTGGGTCACAAATCAAGACTTGGAAAATTTAAGAAAACTGACATTGTATCAGCATATTTTCTGACCACAATGTTATGAGACAGGAAATCAATTACAGGAAAAAACTGTAAAAAACACAAATACATGGAGGCTAAACAATGAGCTACTAAATAACCAAGAGATCACTGAAAAAGTCAAAGAAATTTAAAAATACATAGAAACAAATGACAACAAAAACAAGATGACCCAAAACCTATGGGACACAGCAAAAGCAGTTCTAAGAGGGAAGTTTAAAGCAATTCAACCTCACCTCAAGGAACAAGAAATATCTCAAATAAACAATCTAACCCTAAACTTAAAACAACTAGAGAAAGAACAAAGAAAACCCAAAGTCAGTAAATAATAAAGATCAGAGCAGAAATAAATGAAATAGAAACGAAGAAAACAATAGCAAAGATCAATAAAACTAAAAGCGGGTTCTTTGAGAAGATAAACAAAATTGATAAACCCTTAGTCAGACTCAACAAAAAAAAAGGGAGAGGATGCAAATCAATAAAATTAGAAATGAAAAAGGAGAAATCAAAACTGACACCGCAGAAATACAAAGGATTATGAGAAACTGCAACAAACAACTAAATGCCAATAAAATGGACAACCTGAAAGGAATGGACAAATTCTTGCAAATATACAATTTTCCAAGACTGAACCAGGAATAATTAGAAAATATAAACAGCACTATCACAAGTAATGAACCTGAAACCATAATTAAAAATCTTCCACCAAACAAAAGTCCAGGACCAGATGGCTTCACAGGAGAATTCTATCAAACATTTAGAGAAGAGCTAACACCCATCCTTCTCAAACTCTTCCTCAAAATTGCAGAGGAAGGAACACTCCCAAACTCATTTAACAAGGCCACCATCACTCTAATACCAAAACCAGAAAAAGATATCACAAAAAAAGAAAAATATAGACCAATATCACTGATGAATATAGATGCAAAAATCCTGAACAAATTAGTAGCAAACAGAATCCAACAGCACATTAAAAGGATCATACACCATGATCAAGTGGGATTTACCCCACGGATGCAAGGATTCCTCAATATATGCAAATAAATCAATATGATACACCACATTAACAAATTGAAGAATAAAAACCATATGATCATCTCAATAGATGCAAAAAAGCTTTTGACAAAATTCAACACCCATTTATGATAAAAACTCTCCATTAAATGGGCATAGAGGGAACGTACCTTAACATAACAAAGGCCATATATGACAAACCCACAGTAAGCATCATACTCAATGGTGAAAAACTGAAAGCATTTCCACTAAGATCAGGAAAAAGACAAGGATGTGCTCTCTCACCACTGTTATTCAACATAGTTTTGGAAGTCCTAGCCATGGCAATCAGAGAAGAAAAAGAAATCAAAGGAATACACACTGGAAAAGAAGTAAAACTGTCACTGTTTGCAGATGACATGATACTATACATAGAAAATCCTAAGGATGCAACGAGAAAACTACTAGAACTAATCAATGAATTTGGTAAGGTTGCAGGATACAAAATTAATGCACAGAAATCTCTGCCATTGCTATACACCAACAACGAAAAATCAGAAAGAGAAATTAAGGAAACACTCCCATTTACCACTGCAACAAAAAGAATAAAATACCTAGGAATAAACCTGCCTAAAGAGACAAAAGACTTGTCCTCAGAAAACTATAAAACACTGATGAAAGAAATCAAAGATGACATAAACAGATGGAGAAATATACCACGTGCTTGGATTGGAAGAATCAATATTCTGAAAATGACTATACGACCCAAAGCAATCTACAGATTCAATGCGATCCCTATCAAACTACCAATGGCATTCTTCACAGAATTAGAACAAATAATTTTACAATTCGTACGGAAACACAAAAGATCCCAAATAGTCAAAGCAATCTTGAGAAAGAAAAACAGGGTTGGAGGAATCAGGCTCCCTGACTTCAAAGTATACCACAAAGAGACAGTAATCAACACAGTATGGTACTAGCACAAAAAAAGAGAAATATAGATAAATGGTACAGGATAGAATGCCCAGAGATAAACCCATGCACATATGGGCACCTAATTTACGACAAAGGAGGCAAGAACATACAATGGAGAAAAGACAGCCTCTTCAATAAGTGGTGCTGGGAAAACTGGACAGCCACATGTAAAAGAATGAAATTAGAACACTACCTAACACCATCAACAAAAATAAACTCAAAATGGATTAAAGACTTAAATGTAAGACCAGACACTATAAAACTCTTACAGGAAAACACATGAAAAACACTCTTTGACATAAACCACAGCAAGATCTTTTTTGCCCACCTCCTAGAGTAACAGAAATAAAAATAAACAAATGGGACTTAATTAAACTTAAAAGATTTTGCACAGCAAAGGAAACCATAAACAAGACAAAAAGACAACCCTCAGAACAGGAGAAAATATTTGCAAATGAAACAACAGACAAAGGATTAATCTCCAAAATATACAAACAGCACATGGAGTTCAATATCAAAAAGAAAAACAAACAATCCAGTTAAAAAATGGGCAGAAGACCTAAATAGACATTTCATCAAGGAAGACGTACAGATGGCCAAGAGGCACATGAAAAGATGCTCAACATCACCATTAGAGAAATGCATATCAAAACCACAATGAGGTATCACCTCACGTCGGTGAGAATGGCCATCATCAAAAAATCTAGAAACAATAAATGCTGGAAAGGGTGTGGTGAAAAGGGAACCTTCCTGCACTGTTGGTGGGAATGTAAATTGATACAGCCACTATGGAAAAACAGTATGGAGGTTCCTTAAAAAACTAAAAATAGAATTACCATATGACCCAGCAATCTCATTACTGGGTATATACCCTGAGAAAACCATAATTCAAAAAGAGTCATGTACCACAATGTTCACTGCAGCACTATTTACAACAGCCAGGACATGGAACCAACTTAAATGTCCATCGACAGATGAATGGATGAAGAAGATGTGGCACATAGATACAATGGATTATTACTCAGCCATAAAAAGAAACGATATTGAGTTATTTGCAGTGAGGTGGATGGACTCAGAGTCTGTCATACAGAGTGAAGTAAGTCAGAAAGAGAAAAACAAATACCGTATGCTAATGCATATACATGGAATCTTAAAAAAAAAAACAATGGTACTGATGTACCTAGTTGCAGGGCAGGAATAAAGATGTAGACATAGAGAATGGACTTGAGGACACAGTGTGGGAGGGGGAAGCTGGGGCAAAGTGAGAGTAGCATCGACATATATACACTACCAAATGTAAAATAGATAGCTAGTGGGAAGCAGCCGCATTGCACAGGGAGATCAGCTTGGTGCTTTGTGACCACCTAGAGCGGTGGGATAGAGAGGGTGGGAGGGAGATGCAAGAGGGAGGGGATATGGGGATATATGTATACATATAGCTGATTCACTTTGTTATACAGCAGAAACTAACACAACATTGTAAAGCAATTATACTCCAATAAAGATGTTGGAAAAAAAAAGTCAGTTGCATTCGTATATGTTAACAACGACCAATCCAAAAAGAAAATTAAGAAAATAATCCAATTTACTATAGCATCAAAAAAGATAAAAATATTTAGGAATAAAATAAACCAAGGAGATGAAAGATTTTAACACAGGGAACTATAAAACATTGCTAAAAGAAATTAAACAAGATACAAATAGATGGAAAGACACCCCATGGTCATGGATTGGAATACTTACTACTGTTAAAATGTACATAATAGCCAGTGCAATCCCTATCAAAATCCCAATGGCATTTTCTGCAGAAATAGAAAAAATACTAACATTCATATGTAATATCAAGGGCCCCCCAATAGCCAAAACAATCTTCAAAAATCAAAACAAAGTCATAGGCCTCAACCTTCCTGATTTCAAGATACACTACAGCAACTGTAATTAAGACAGTGCTGTACTGCCATAAAGATAGATACATATGTACACCTAAAACTAATACAGTGTTATATGTGAATGATATCTAAATTTTTTAAAATAAAAATAAAAAAATAATTTAAAAGATACATAAACCAATGGAACAGAATTGAAAACCCAGAAATAAACCCTATCATATATGGCAAAATGATTTTATACAAGAGTACCAATGGGGACAGAACAATCTCTTCAACAAATAATGCTGAAAAAATTAGATATCCACATGCAAAGAACAAAGTTCATCCTTCCCTTACACTATGTATAAAAATTAACTCAGAATGGATCCATAACCTGAATACAAGATCTAAACCTATTAAACTGCTGGAAGAAAACAGAGGGGAAAAGTGTCAGGAAATTGGATTTGGCAATGATTTCTTGGACATGACACCTAAAGCCCAAGCTTAACAAAAGCAAAAATAAACTAATGGGGGACTTCCCTGGTGGTCCAGTGGGTAAGACTCTGCGCTTCCAATACAGGGGGCCTGGGCTCAATCCCTGGTTGGAGAACTAGATCCCACATGCATGCCACAACTAAGAGTCCACATGCCGCAACTAAGAAGTCCACATGCCACAACTAAGATGTCCGCATGCCACAACCACGAAGCTTGCATGCCGCAACTAAGACCCAGTGCAGCCAAAATAAATACATAAATAAATACATAGAAAAAAATAAAACTTTTTAAAAGAATGAAAAAAATAAACAAATGGGTCTACATCAAATTAAAAAGTCACCACACATGAAAGGAAACCATCAACAAAATGAAAAGGCAATCCATGGAATGGGAGCAAATATTTGCAAACCATATATATTACTGTAAAAAGGCTTAATATCCAGAATATATAAGGAACTCATGCAACTCAATAGCAAAATAACAAATAACCTGATTTTAAAATGGGCAAAGAAATAGAAAAATAGACATTTTTCCAAACAAGACATACAAATGAACAATGGGTGCAAGAAAAGGTGTTCAGCATCACTCATCATCAGGGAAATGCAAATCAAAATCATATGAGATATCACCTCACACCTGTGAAAATGTGTATTACCAAAAAGACAAGAGAAAATAAACACTGATAAGGATGTGGAGAGAGGGAACCCTCATGCACTGTTGGTGGGTATGTAAATGGATATAGCAACTATGGAAAACAGTATGTAGGTTTCTAAAAAAAAATTAAAAATATAAGTACCATATGATCCAGCAATAACACTTTCAGGTATATATCCAAAGGAAACAAAATCAGTATCTCAAAAAGATATCTGCACTCCCATGGTCTTTGCAGCATTATTCACAATAGCCAAGATACTGAAACAGTCTAAGTGTCCATCAATGGATGAATGGATAAAGAAATTGTGATATACATACAAAATGGAATATTATTCAGGCATTAAAAAAAGAAGGAAAACCTGCCATTTGTGACAACATTGATGAATCTGTAAGACACTATGGTAAGTGAAACAAGCCAGACACAGAAAGAAAAATATTGCATGACCCCACTTACACATGAAATCAAAACAAACAAAAACAACCCCTCATAGTAACTGAGAGTAGAATGGTGATTACTAGGTGCCAAACAGAGGGGGTCATAGGAAGTTATTGTTTAATGCATACAGTTTCAGTTTTGCAAGATGGAAAGAGCTCTGTACTGGAAGGCAGTGATGGTTACACAATATAAATGTACTTAACACCACTGAACTGTACACTTAAAAATGCTTAAGATAGTATACTTTATGTTCATTTTCCAATTAAAAAATTAGAAAAATGTGTATATAAATATATATGTGTGTGTGTGTGTGCATATATATATATATATAGCAAAACACGAGAAAGTATATTTTATAATGTTACTAATGCTTATGCATCAGAGTAACATTGCACATAATTTATTTTCCTATGTACTTTTCATACTTCTTCAAATGTTCCACAATAATACTTTCAAAATCAGCTAAAACACAATGAATGTTACTTTTCAAAACTCACAAAATAAGAAAATGTATTACCAAATAATACATATGGTATTATTTAATTTCTAAAGAATAATATGTATAACTATGGAAAAATAGGAAGGTAAACAAAAATATGTTGACAAGAGTTATCTCAGAGAAACAGGATTATGATGACTTTTCTTTTTGTATGCCTTCATTTTTAAATTTTCATTATTTATGCCATTACTTTTGTAATATAAATGTACTTATTTAAAAAACACAGTAAAATATAAATACTACATATGAAAATATTAATGACCCAGTCAATGCTGTACATAAAGGACAATTCACAGACATAAACGCCTACGATAAATATAATGCTTTCCAATGCTCTTTATAACTACTTAAGGCACTATATCTAGACTAATATTGCTGACTGGATTATCATATTCAAGATCAAACAACCAATATAACTTTAAATATTTTATTATTAAAATGATTGTTAATAATAATGAATAGTAATTTAATTAGTAATTATTATCAGTTTATCTTGTTTTATTATTAATGAATATTATTAGTAGCTTATAATTAAAATATTAAGTAATATTTTATGCTTAGAGTTTACACAGAATACGTACATTACGTTCTTCCTTAGCTGCTGCTTCTAACTGAGCTGCAAATTGTGAACAACATACCAAGAATGAATTCAGATCATCCCCAACCTTATGAAAAAAGGAGAAAGTTACTTTTATTTCAGAATTCATACACATATCCATCTATCTTTTAGTATATTTAACTACTTTTGAAAATAGTTTTGTGTATGTAATTTCTGTCCCTTGAAATGCATAAAATGAGAAACCATGTTCCAAATGCTATACTAGCAAATTTTCCCAGAAAGAAAGTACATTCTGGGGAGTGGCTCAGTAATGACATATACCCAGCTATGTCTCTCCTCGCATTCTCCTCTACACAGGTGTAGAAAATCAAGAATTCCAGCCTTAGCCTTCTGAAATTTAGGGGTAGCAAAAAAAAGTACACACTTAAATATATGTTAAATAACGCTTTGTGTTAAAAAATGACTGCTAATTATGACTTCTGATTATAACTATACTTGCCAAGAGATATAGTCTTTCACCCTTACTTAATGAGCAACAGAAAATTTTGAGGAAAAAAGTTACATATTAAAAAGTCACAATGACTGAACCTCTTTTAGTAGAGCAGTGATCTGTAAACCAGACAACTGACCAAAGATAAATAAATCTCAGATGCTTATATACAGTTAGAATTCTGACAGAATGTTCTCCAGGACAAATATGATCCCTCAACATTACATTTTAAACATACTCAGAGGTTCATATATTTTTATCATGGTAAAACCTATAATCATATAGGAGACAGAGGGGGAAACTAAAATAGTCATTCAGGAGAGTGGGAAAATGAATTAACTAGAGTTACTAATCACAAATATAAAGTGAGACCATTAGCAGACTTGGGGATTTTCTTCCACCCACATTCAGGTGCCACAAATAGACGATGAACATCAATTTGATCACGATACATATTCTTTTCAAGTGCACACAGAACATTATCCAGGATAGATCACATGCTGGGCCACAAAGCAAGCCTCGCTAAATACAAGAAAACTGAAATATCAAGCATCCTTTCTGACCACAACACTATGAGGCTAAAAATCAACTACAAGAAAAAACTGCAAAAAACACAAACACATGGATGCTAAACAATATGCTGCTAAACAACCAATGGCTCAATGAAGAAATCAAAGAGGAAATCAAAAAATACCTAGAGACAAATGAAAATGAAAGCATGATAATCCAAAACCTACGGGATGCAGCAAAAGCAGTTCTACAGAGGGAAGTTTACAGCAATACAAGCTTACCTCTGGAAACAAGAAAAATCTCAAACAACCTAACCCTACACCTAAAGCAACTAGAATAAAGAACAAACAAAACCCAAAGCTAGTAGAAGAAAAGAAATCATAAAGATCAGAGCTGAAATAAATGAAATAGAGATTAAAAAAACAATAGAAAAGACCAATGAAATCTAAAGCTAGTTCTTTGAAAAAACAAACAAAATTGATAAAACTTTAGCCAGACTCATCAAGAAAAGAAGGGAGAGGGCCCAAATCAATAAAATCAGAAATGAAAAAGGAAAAGTTACAACCAACACCACAGAAATACAAAGGATCATGAGACTACTACAAGCAACTATAAGCCAATAAAATGGACAATCCAGAAGAAATGGACAAATTCTTGAACCAAGAACAAATAGAAAATATGAACAGACCAATTATCAGAACTGAAATTGAAAGAATAATTTAAAAACTCCCAAAAAACAAAAGTCCAGGACCAGATGACTTCACAGGTGACTTCTACCAAACATTTAGAGAAGAGTTAACACCTATCCTTCCGAAAATATTCCAAAAAACTGGAGAGTAAGGAAGCCTTCTGAAGTCACTCTATGAGGCTACCATCACCCTGATACCAAAACCAGACAAAGATACCACAAAAAAAGAAAATTACAGCCCCATATCACTGATGAACATAGATGCAAAAATCCTCAAAATACAAGCAAACCTACTCCAACAATACATTAAAAGGTTCATACAATATGACCAAGTGGGATTTATCCCAGGGATGCAAGGATTTTTCAATATCCACAAATCAATCAATGTGACACACGACATTAACAAATTGAAGAATATAAACCATATGATCATCTCAATAGATGCAGAAAAAACTTTTGATAAAATTCAACATCCATTTATGATTAAAAAAAAACTCTTTAGAAAGTGGGAATAGAGGGAACATACCCTCAACATAATAAAGGTCATATATGACAAACCCACAGCTAACATTATACTCAACTGTGAGAATGCCCACCCTCGTCACTTTTACTCAACATAGTTTTGGAAGTCCTAGCCACAGCACTCAGAGAAGAAAAAGAAAAGGAATCCAAATTGGAAAAGAAGAAGTAAAACTGTCACTGTTTTCAGATGACATGATACTATACATAGAAAATCCTAAAGACACTACTAGAAAACTACTGAAGCTCATCAATGAATTCAGTAAAGTTGCAGGATACAAAATTAATATACAGAAACCTGTCGCATTTGTATACACTAACAACAAAAGATCAGAAAGAGAAATTAAGGAAACAATCCCATCACATCAAAAAATAAAATAAAGTACCTAGGAATAAACCTACCTAAGGAAACAAAAGACCTGTACTCCAAAGACTATAAGATGCTAATGAAAGAAACTGAAGGTGACACAAACAGATGGAAAGATATACTGTGTTCTTGGATTGGAAGCCTCAATAGTGTTAAAATGACCATACTACCCAAGGCAATCTATGCTTTCAATGCAATTCCTATCAAATTACCAATGCCATTCTTCACAGAACTAGAGCAAAAAAATTCAAAAATTTGTATAGAAACACAAAAGACCCCGAATAGCCAAAACAATCCTGAGAAAGAAGAATGGAGCTTGAGAAATCACTCTCCCTGACTTCAGACTATACTACAAAGCTACAGTAATCAAAACAGTATGGTACTGGCACAAAAAGAGACATATAGATTAATGGAACAGGACAGAAAGCTCAGAAATAAACCCAAGCACATATGGTCAAATAATCTACAACAAAGGAGGCAAGAAGATACAATGGAGAAAAGACAGCCTCTTCAATAAGTGGTGCTGGGAAAACTGGACAGCTACATGTGAAAGAATGAAATCAGAACACTCCCTAACACCATAACACAAAAATAAACTCAAAATGGATTAAAGACCTAAATGTAAGGCCAGACACTATAAACCTCTAGAGGAGAACATAGGCAAAACACTCTTTGACATAAAACGTAGCAATATTTTTTTGGATCCCTCTCCTAGAGTAAAGGAAACAAAAACAAAACTAAACAAATGGGACGTAATTAAACTTAAAAGCTTTTGCACAGCAAAGGAAACCATAAACAACAAAAAGACAACTTATAGACTGGGAGAAAATATTTGCAAATGATGCTACCAACAAGGGATTAATTTCCAAAATTCACAAACAGCTCATGCGGCTTAATATTAGAAAAACAAACAACCCAATCAAAAAATGGGCTGAAGACCTAAATAGACATTTCTCCAAAGAAGACATACAGATAGGCATATGAAAAAGAAAACATACAGGCACATGAAAAGATTCTCAATATCGCTAATTATTAGAGAAACACAAATCAAAACTATAATGAGATATCACCTCACACTAGTCAGAATGGCCATCATTAAAAAGTCTACAGATAATATATGCTGGCGAGGGTGTGGAGCAAAAGGAACCCCCCTACCTTGTTGGTGGAAATGTAAATTGGTGCAGCCACCATGGAGAACAGTATGGACGTTCCTCAAAAAACTAAAAATAGAGTTACCATATGATCCGGCAATCCCACTCCTGGGCATATATCCAGAGAAAACTCTAATTCAAAAAGATATGTGGGGACTTCCCTGGCAATCCAGTGGTTAAGAATCTGTGCTTCCATTGCAGAGGGCACAGGTTCGACCCCTGGTCAGGGAATTAAGATCCCACATGCCGCATGGCACAGCCAAGAAAAAAAAAGAGAAAGAGAGAGACAAGGAAATTAAAACATTCAGATTGGACAAGAAGAAGTAAAACTGTCCTTATTTGAAGATGACATAATTGTCTATGTATAAAACCCCAAAGTATCTACAGAAAGATTCCTAGAATAAAGAAGTACATTGAGCAAGGTTTCAAGATGTAAGATCAACACACGAAAATCAATCATATTTCTATATACTAATAACAAACAGGTGGAAACTGAAATTAAAAATATAATGCCATTAAAAATCATTCCAAAAAACATGAAATATTAATGTATAAATCTGAAGAACAATATACAGGATCTTTATGATGAAAATTACAGAATGCTGAAGAAAGAAATCAAACAGGACAATGAAATCAATCAAATAAATGGAGAAACATACTATGTTCATGGTTTGAAAGACCCAACATAGGTATTTTATTACATGAAGCCAAACTCAATCCCTAATTAACAAAACTAATTATAAAATAAAAGAATAATGAACAACGAGTACAGTGTATTAAAGTATAGTCAACTATTAAGAAATATGTAAAAATAATTTGTCTCATCAATAGACTGAAGGTGAACCACATAATCACCTTAATAGTTATATTATTTCAATATATACAACAAAGACATTTATTAAAACTCAGTAATCTCTTCAATGTTGGGGGATTTTTATTTAGCAAACCATAAATAGAAGAATACTTTCTTAACACAATAAAGAATATACATTGCAAACCAACAGCCAACCACAAGCTTACATATTAAACAAGAGATGCATTAGCATCAAAAGTAGGCTCAAGATAAAGATATGTGGTGGTGTGAAGATTTGGGAGGTTGGGATTGACATGTATACACTGATGTATATAAAATGGATGACTAATAAGAATAAAAAATAATAATAAAAATAAATAAATAAAATGTTTAAGAACATATACAAATGAATGGAAACAAATTTAAAATTGAAATCCAATAAATACTTTTGTAATAAAAATATATATAGATTTGCCTTAATTAAACTTTAAGATAAGTGTTGGCAGAGAATGGAAAAATCAGTACACTACTTTCAAGTTTCCTAGGAGGATCATTTTCATGGATGGGGGATTCATTCTGAGAACATACACAGACTCTAAAAGAAAATCTTAGCCCTTTTCAGCATTAATGTCTCTACGTTAGCGTTACATATACTTACAGGAAAGGTTAATCCTTCATGTACAGGCTTCACAACTGGTTCTTCTCCATTTGGAATGCTAAATCCATAGGTTTCTTCCAAAGTAGAAACAACCTATGAGAAAATCAAAGCAAATTATGTACTTATATAGGGTAAAAATATTACATTAAATCTAAAAAGATATTTAATCAACTATGTCAGAACCATTTTAGCAGTAAGACTTATTTCTACCAGTACCATAAACTTAAATTTTCCATCTCATGCCCCACCTCATATCATCCTGAAGAAGGAGTATGAGCAATAGGCCTTGATCCCTCCCTAGCAATGAAGAAAGGCCCTATGACTCTTCCATTTCTGTGTTGAAGGGAGTCTATGAACAGCTGAAGCATCAAATCTACTTACCACCAAAGTTTTCCGCAAAATCTAACTGACTTGGCTTTCCTCTTTGAAGAGAGTGGGGAAAATAGAGAGATGGAGACCAGAAAGCAATACATTTTTAAAGGAAATTCTCTGAGCTAACCCCCTGAACTTTGAGCAAACTTGTATTTTGGAAGTTTGATGAACTATATATTTTTTGTATATTTGTGCTATTCTTCATTGTTCTCCCTTGGTATTTGGTACATTTACAACTCGATTCTGGATCACTGTGCAAGGAAGAAACTCAGAAAAAAGGAAGATTTTTTTTCCCCGACACTAAGAGCTAGAGTTTCTAAAGTGCAGAGAAGAGCTAACAGAGCAGGCACGAGACTTAGAAAAGACTACCCTTAGAAAGATCTGCTTGTGTCTCAGAACTTGGATTTCAGGAGGGTTCCCACTATTCATTGACTGATGACAGTGGCTCACTGTCCCTAAACTCATTGTACCAACTATATGATTTATGCTGAACACCTGCTTTCCTTCAGGGAGTCTGGAATTTTGGGACATGCTAGGCAGAGAGTACCTAGGTGACCAACCTCCAATAAAACCCTGGGCACTGAGTCTCTAGTGAGCTCCTCTGGCAGACTTTTCACATGTGCTGTAACAATTTGTTGTTGAAGGAATTAAGCATGTCCTGTGTGACTCTAAAGGGAAAGAAATCTTGGAAACTTGCACCTGGTTTCCTCGAGACTTCACCCCATGTGCCTTTTCCTTTTGCTGATTTTGCTTTTAATCCTTTCACTATAATGTATCTTGGCCATCAATATGACTATATACTGAGTCCAGTGAGTCCTCGAAGGAAATCACTAAACCTGACGATGGTCATGGGAACCCCCAACCCAGGCACCAACAAGTATCTTACCATCTTCAGATGTTTGGTAATTTTCCTGATCAATTCATCTTCTGCTATTAACTCCTTTGTCTTACTTGATGGAATGGGCAAAGCATACCTTATGATGGATTCCCCTGTTGGTGGAGATCTTAAGACCACTGGTTCAAGTTTATCACGTACTAATTTTGTACTATGTTTTTCTTTTGGTTTAGGCGACAATGGTGAATTAAATACTCCTCTTTTATATGTTAATTCTGGAACATTTGCCAATTTACTACTAGATGCCAACAGATGCTTTACTGGCTTCATTTTGTTATTTACTTAGCTTCTGAATTATAGATGAAAAAATTTTATTCCTCCCTGTAAATAAAACATTAAGATTTCAGATTAAAAATGATGGCAGATTAAAAAGAATGAAATAATGCCATTGCAGCAACGTGGATGGACCTGGAGATTATCATACTAAGTGAAGCAAGTCAGACAGAGAAGGACAAATATCATATGATATCGCTTATATGGGGAATCTATTATTTAAAAAATGATACAAATGAACTTATTTACAAGACGGAAACAGACTCCTAGACTTAGAAAACAAACTTATGGTTACCAAAGGGGAAAGGTGGGCGGGGGGGGGGTGTGTAGATAAATTGGGAGCTTGGGATTGACATATACACACTACTATATTTAAAATAGATAACCAGGGACTTCCCTGGTGGTCCAGTGGGTAAGACTCCGTGCTCCTAATGCAGGGGGCCTGGGTTCGATCCCTGGTGGGGGAACTAGATCCCACATGCATGCCACAACTAAGAGTTTGCATACCACAAAGAAGTCCGCATGCCACAACTATAGATCCCGCATGCGGCAACTAAGCCCCAGCACAGCCAAAATAAATGAATAAGTAAAACAGACAGCCAACAAGAACCTACTGTATAGCAAAGGGAACTCTACTCAATATTCTGTAATAACCTAAATGGGAAAAGAATTTGAAAAAGAATAGATATATATACATAAAACTGAATCACTCTGGTGTACACCTGAAACTAACACAACATTGTAAATCAACTATACTTCAATATAAAATAAAAATTTTAAAAAAGAAAGAAAAATGATAGCCAGACTATCAATTGCCATGAAGATGGTGAATCCCAAAATCAACTCTGGAGGAATTACAAAATGGAGAGGGAAACATTCCTAACAACAAAGAAAAAAAAAAAAAAACCTGTGAGAAACCCCTAGAAGTGTGATTTATGTGTGGGCATTCAGGACAGGAGCTGCAGGGAGGGAAGAAGACAGTGGCAGCAGTGAAAGAACGTATTTAGAAAACTTTAAAATTTTATTTTTACCTTTCCCCCCCATTCTTGAGCTAATATAGGCCCTTTATATATACCACTATTTCCATAGACAGTAATAGCCTATTATTTGCTGATCCCAGGGTATCAGAAGAGTAATACCGGGGCAGCGCCAATGTCATGCTAGAATAAGGAAGTATAGACTGGGTAGGACTTATTAAGCTTTCATTCTCCTACTTCTCTCTTTCCAAAGCTGATTAAGACTCAGAACAATGCCTCCTCCCATGGGAATTGTCTGATAGACTGGCAAAATTAAGATAGAATAGCATTGGCTCTCTGTTGTCTGCAGTGCTCCACACATAGACTAGTCCCATTGTTGTGGGTTGAACTGTGTCCCCCAAATAGATATGTTCAAGTCCTAACCCCTGGTACCTGGGAATATGACTGTATTTGAAAATACAGTCTTTGCAGATGTGATCAAGTTAAAATGAGGTCATATTGGAATAGGGTGGGCCCTAAATCCAATGACTGGCATCATTATAAGAAAGCCATGTGATGACACTTGTACACATACAGGGAAGAAGGCCACGAAATGGTAAGGGCAGAGATTGGAGGGGTGCAGCTGCAAGCCAAGGAATGTTAAGGATTGCCAGCACCCACCAGAAGCCAGGAAAAACCTTCAGGGGGAGCACAGCCCTGCCAACACCTTGATTTCAGATTCCTAGACTCCAGAATTGTTAGAGAATAAATTTCTCTCACAATAAATCGTTTTAGGCCACCCTTTTTGTGGCACGTTATTACAGCAGCCCTAGGAAACTAATTTGCTGATGGAAATGATTCAGTAGAAAGCAAAAAGTATGACTGGGAGAGAGGGAGTTGCTGTGATGATACCCTTGAGTAAACAAGAAGAAATGGGTTTTAAGGCACGAATGGGTCCAACGCACTTTAGACAGGAACAGGGAAACTTTACCTAAGGTAGCAGACAGGAAGGCAGAGATGTGGGCTACCTCAAGAAACCAGCAGAAAAGGATGGGGCACTCACCAGGTGCTAGAAAACGGCCTAATAAATGGATCCATGAAAGTTCACAGAAACTTTAAGAAAAAAAAAAAGTTACCTGCAGTGAACACTTATAAAAAAATACTTAAGGATTTTACACTTTTGCTCCATTTAACTCTCCTAACAATGCCAGGAGGTGGATACTCTATCACCATAAAATTACCCAAGTTTATCAGTCACTTTCCACCACGAAGACAAACGTTTTCTGGTTTCCCTTCAAGGATTAGCTTGATATCCATTTCAAGCCCTTTAACGACACATTATACAAAACTATGGGGGTGGGAGGCATAGGGTTTACGGTCCTTAAATTCTCCATCAAGACAAGCAGCTCAGCCACAGCTGAGGCAGTCACGCGGGGGGGAAATGAAGAGAGAAGCAAGGATGCTTCGCCCAGGGAATCTAGTGAACACGCCCACAGCTGACAAGGGAAGTCCCCCACCACTCGGTATACCTGCCGAGGCTGCTGGCAGTCAGGCTACTGGGTGGTTTGGCCCTGGCGAGGCTGGCTCTAAGGTGAAAACGCTGGAAATTCTGCGCCTCCCAGGCTTCCTTAATCCTGCAGACTCCAGCCCTGCTGTTTTACAAACGGACATTTGCGCTGCCAAGAAACGCCGGGCTTTAGCGTCCCCGGACGGCCGCAGCGAGGCTAAGACGCCAGCCACCGGGCGGCCGCAGCGAGGCTAAGACGCCAGCCGCCGGGCGGCCGTTGACGTCACGTCACGACGCCGACGTCCTACGTCAGACGCCGCGGGCGCGAGCCGCCCATCCCACGCGGGCGGGGAGAGGGGCGAGGGCTTCCGGCAACGGCGGCGTGTTCGAGAGCCTGCGTGTGTCCACCGCGCCGTCGGTCTCCTGTGCGATTCCTTCCAGACGCTTCACACGCGGAGATGCTTACAGGCTTTTGGCCTCGAGAAATAACGTCCCGTTTAGTGCTGTAAGAGCTTGGGCTACACCGACAAAACCTGAGCCCCAGGCCCTCCTCTGCCACCGTCTAAATGTTTCACTGCGAGGTGTTGTGGAGTCAAATTTTGTTTTTTAGACTATTAAATATTTTGTTGTTGTCGAACTATAGTTGATTTACAATGTGTTAATTTCTGGTGTACAACAAAGTGATTCAGGTACATATGTTAAATACCATGTACCATGAACATGTACCACTTACATTATTCTTCAAGGGATAATAGGAAGATTTCTGCTTCCAGCAAACTGGTGTAACAGGGACTGGGTTCATCCTCCTAGCTGACCAACTGAAAAATCAGACAAAATGTAAGAAACAATGAATTTCAAGATATTGGCTATCAGGCAATTAATGACAGTGATCCCTGGGTAACAGGAAACAAACAAGATGAGCCCTGTGATTTCCTAAACTTACTTCCTGAAGAGAGGAGTTTCCAAATCATAATGCAAAGAGCGGGGAACCCAGGGAGACCCCAGAAGTCTCCCTGAGTTGAAGAAAAGATGTCCAGTAAGGCCAAGGAAATTTGAGTTAAGAGGAGGGAATACTAAAGAAGAGATTGAAAAAGAGTGAGAGAGCTCCATTAATTCTCAGAGGGACCCCCTTCAAGTCCACAACGGATTAATGTCACCGTATGCATGTATGGGCACATACATGCTAGGCTAGGGAAAGAGCCACCTAAAAGCATCAAAGGGTACAATACTCACAGGTCACAAAGAGCTGGAAATATTTTATATTCTCACCAGCTAGAGTGAAAAGCTTTATAATTTATGGGTACTCCCTAAGTACTCACAAGGATTTTGCCACAGGAGGTGGTCAAAACTAGTCTTACACTAAACACTTCTCTGGACCTGACAAATGAATCTTCAAAGTAATACCTGAAAGAATCAAACATTTCCAATAACTTTACTGAGACCCAGAACAGAGCTCAAGAATATTTATACGCATGTCAAAACATCCAGCACCCAACAAGGTAAAAATCACACTGTCAAGTATCCAATCAAAAGTTGCAGGGGAATTCCCTGGCAGTCCAGTGGTTAGGACTCTGCACTTCCACTGCAGGGGGCACAGGTTCGATCCCTGGTCTGGGAAGTAAGATCCCACATGCTGTGCAGCACAACCAAAAAACAAAAAGTTGTAAATCATGCAAAGAAAGAGGAAAATACGATATACTGATGTAACGGGCTAAAAATCAATCAGTCAAAATGACCCCAGTCATGACAGATGATAGCATTGGTAGACAGGACAAAATAATTATTACAACTGTATTCCATATATTCAAGAATCTAGGGGAAAGATTGAACATGTTAAGTGGGGAGATAGAAGATATGAAAGCACTCAAATCAACTTTCCAGAAATGAAGATTACAATGTCTGAGAAGAAAAAATGCACTGGCTAAGAGAAACAGTAAGTTAGCAATCATAGAAGAAAAGATTCATGAACCTAATAGCAAGATAAACCACCCAGAAAGAAAGATACAGAAAAGATTCTGTGCGGGGAAAAAAAAAATTCAGGATTTCTGTGAGCCACAGAACAACTTCAAATGACATAATATACGTGCATATGGGTTCCTAACTATTTTTCTAAGTATGATGAAATGTATAACTCCACAGATCTGAGAAGCTCAATGAACACCAAGCACAGGAAACATGAAGGAAACAAGACACATCATAATCAAATTGCTTAAAAGCATTGAAAAAAGGAAAATCTTTAAATAAACCATAAGGATAAAAAGGCACATTACAAAGATAAAGTAACAAAGACAAAGATGACAACAGAGTTTTTGTCCAAAACAGTACAAGACAACATTATGCTAAGTGAGATAAGCCAGATAGACAAAGACAAGTATTGTATGGTATCATTTACATATAGAATCTAAACAAGTCAAACTTTTAAAAAAACAGTAAAATCATGGTTACCAGAGGATAGGGGAATAGTTTGATGTTGTTTAAGGGTACAAACTTAGTAGTAGATAAGCCATAGAGATCTAATGCAAAGTATAATGAATACAGACAATAATATTGTATTATGATTATGTAACGTGATAGAGGTGCTAAATATTGCCACAGTGGCAATTATGTTACAATATATAAATGTATCAAAACTTTATTTATTTATTTACTTTTTTGGCCTTGCCCCATGTCTTATGGGATCTTAGTTCCCAGACCAGGGATCGAACCCAAGCCCCAGCAGTGAGAGCGCGGAGTACTAACCACTGGACTGCAAGGAAATTCCCTCAAAATTTATAAAATGCAATACTGGAGATGACAGAGCAACATTATTAAAGTACTGAAAGAAAAAAATGGTTAATCTAGAATTCTTTAGCCAGAATAATTATCTTTCAAAAAACAAGGTGAAACAGAGAATTTGTCAGACACACAAAAGCTGAAAGAATTAATCAACAGCATACCTGCACTAAATAAATATTGAAGGAAGTCTTTCAACCAGAAGGAGAATGATACCAGTTGCAAATCTAGATCTGTCAAAGAATTGAAGAGCACTAAAAATGGAAACTACGTGAGTAAACATAAAGATATTTTTCTTATTTAAATCCTCAAAGGTAATTGTTTAAAGAAAAATCAGTAACGATGTAATGAAGAATTTAGAACATAGGTGAAAGTAAAATGTATAATAATAATAGCACAAAAGCCAATTGGGAGAAATGGAAATATAACATTGTAAAGTTCTTATTCTATATGTGAACTGTTATAATACCACTTGAAAGCAGTCTGTGATGTAGGCTGGATAATGGCCCCCAAAGATAAAAGGTCTTAAACTCTAGAGCCTGTGAACATTCATTACCTTTTACGGCAAAGACTCAGCAGACGTGATTAAGGATTTTGATATGAGATTATCTGAGATAATCTGGGCGCCACAAGTGTCCTTATAAGAAAGAGGCAGAGGGGGACTTCCCTGGCTGTCCAGTGGTTAAGACTCCACGCTTCCACTGTAGGGGGCACGGGTTTGATCCCTGTTCAGGGAACTAAGATCCTGCATGGCACAGCCAGAAAAAAAAAAAGAGGCAGAGGGAGATGTGACATAGAAAAAGAGAATGCAGTATTACCAGGGAGGCAAAAGACGCGAGTGACGTGGTCATAAGTCAAGGAATGTCAGCAGCCACCAGGAACTGGAAGAGGAAAGAAGCAAATTCCCTTCTAGAGCTTCTGGAGGGAGTGTAACCCTGCCAACACTTTGACTTTAGCCCAATGAAATATTTCACATTTCATGAGAGAATATATTTATTTTGTTTTAAGCCACCAAGTAATAATTTGTAACAGAAGTCATAAGAAACTAATACATGTAATAAGTTAAAGATGTATACTCTAAAACCTAAAGTGAACCATAAAATAAAACAGAAAAGAGTTGTAGCCAGTGACTCAAAAATAAAAAGGAGCTAAAATGGAATTTTAAAGATACCCATGGGAGGTGAAGAAGCTGGGGCCATTTGCTGCTATTTCCAATACAGAGAAGTACTATTAAGAGAATAGCAATCAAACTGCAATCAAATCTGTGTATCAGATAGCAACCCAGGAGTCAGTTAAATTCAAGGATCTTGCAATAGTTTGGGAGAGCTGCACTAAGGCATTATCCTCTGTGAGGAAGAGTCTTGGAGCTGTTCTAAAAGACAAAAGAATATGAATGTCCCTTCATTTCCCTGTACTTCCCGGTGTTTAAGGTGCTCCCTCCCCAGGTGCTTGTTTTTTCTATCCTTCCATTGCCACAAAATAAATGTGTCCCATTCCAGGAACAAAAACTATTGATATTTCTTTCCAATAATCCTTTACTTTCACCCAAACTTTTCATCTGGAAGAATCAGTCAGGAGCAAGAGGGACAAGAGGATTTTCATAAAACTTATAAAGACCCATTATATCCCCATCTTTCAGCCTGTGGGGGCCAGTACAGGGGAGAGTATAGATGCAACACAGGGCAATAAGTGCCCAAATGCTATACAGTGCTTCATCTGTGATTTCCCATGTGATTTTCTCTATCTCAGGAACTTTCACTAAGAGGGCCAGAGAGTGCCTTTATGGTCAAAACCCACTTCAAGAAAACTCTGACTTTTTACTGTCATCTCTGAAAGGATATAAGATTGGCTTGATAGAATTCAGGAGAAGTTGAGCTTAAGAGGGCCAAGCTATTCCCATCCCTCCTTAACAAATATGTGTGCCTTCCCCTTATCTCCCAAGCTAACCAGCCAAAGCTCTATAGATTTGCAAGATTTCTGCCCATAGCAGACATAAATTTCCCTCTTTTTGCATTTGGCATTGGTGAGTGTCTCTGTAATTGTTGTATGAAAGGATCAGAACTTTCCTCTAACCCAGGGTGGATCTTAGCATTGGTTGTTATCATAGGATGGGTGTGAGGCTGACCATCAGATCGACCCTCTAGCCCTCACCCCAAGGAGAGATAACAAGAATCAAGTCATGAACCTGCCTCCCAGTACTCAGCCTGCAGCCATCTCCCTAATTCCTCCTCAGTGACAGAGAATGGAGTGGAGGATTACTTATTGCTGGATTGAATAATATGGCTGTTATTAAATCCAAGGACTTCCCTCAAATCATGTTAAGTGAACTAAATGGACTGTGGAGAGGCTCTCTTGTATTTCCTGTTCCAGGAAGCCATGATGTGTCAGTATTCCATCTTCGTCACTGAAACTGTCAAGAACTGTGAAGGGTCTACAGTTTTCCTTATTTGTTAGAAAACAAGTCAGCCTACCACAGTATCATAGACACTGGGGCAGAAGATATGAGACTCCTGGGCCAGAGACAAAGAACAGTTTATTAATCACAGCAATAGCAGCAGCCAGAGTAACAACATTTGTGCTGGTTCCCGAAGCCCTGACTCCTGTAGAGCAAAGCAACAGTGGCCAGCTGATGCCTGTACACTCAGTGAGTTAGGTGCCTTGAGAGGAATCCTGTTTAGGAAACTCCGATCTTCCCCCCCCCCCTCTGGGAACTCACCTCCCTGAAGCTCAAGGAGGGCCCTGTTGGGGCCGATTTTGGCCCTAGTCTCACACCTTTCCATGAGCCATGGGGTAGAGTGACTAAACCCACTCAGCTCACGGCCCCACCCATGAGCTTCCCTCCACCCTATCCCTAATCTTTTCTGAAAACGCTGCTAGCAAACCTTCTCATCCTTTTTCAGGTGGGAGACATTGTCTTTGTTATCATGATCAGCCAATAAATCCGTCCTCTGCCCCAGAGAGAGAGGCTAAATTTCTCAAAACTATTTGCTATACAGATATCCTTGAAAAGATAGTCCAGAACAAAAAGGTATCAGAAGATATGCAGAAACATGAAAAGACTCATGGAGAATTCTAAAGTCACAGTGAACATTCTATGCATGCACGCAATGTTTCTTAGTTAATTGAGTAATAAATTGAATTCAATTCCAGCTGTAGCCAGTTCTTCGAAGTTTTATCTATAGTTTGTAATAGTTCATTCTGAGGGATATTAGATATACGTACTTTTCAAAATTTTTTCATTCCCTAGTTGTTTGACTTTTTTTTTCTTGGAACTAGGACTAGAAATGTCCCTTTAAGCCTCTATTTACACAAACACAAAATCATTTAATTTATATATATAATATATATAATTGGCCCATAAATATAATGGGCCAATTCATGGTCATGAATGTTAAATTAATTTTCATAGGCTTAGTACATACTTGCCTTTAGTATCAGAATGTTTAATATCAGAATGTTGAAGCACACTGCCTTACGTATAAGTCTTAAAGGGTTTTTGAACCATAACACCGGGAAGACATCATAAGTCATACACTTTTACTTGTACAGGTAACGAGACTATTGGTGTGTTAAAAGCCCACGCTGCCAGGGTTCAAATCTACCACTTGACTTACGTCCATAGTCTTTTCAATTAATTTCTCTCCTTAAACTGGTTTCAGGGGAATTTGTTAGGTTTCATCCTAGTCTGTGAAGCTTTTAAATTTGTTAGACCCTAACCACGGAAAAGAAAATGGAAATGAAACTATTATGCAGCAGTGTCTTATATATAAGCAGGCTTCTTAGTTAACTGAGTAATAAATTGAATTCAATTCCAGGTGCAGCCAGTTATTCCAAGAATTTTCTGAAATTAGTTTACAATAGTTCTTACTAAATATTATATATATGCATTTTTAAATTCCCAAATTGTTCAAATTTTTTCGTTGAAATTTCAGTTTCTGTTTTGCACTTTGTAGCTTTTTCCTCTATTTTGTTGAACTGGAAAGAGCGATTCCTAGAATACCATTTTAATTAAAGGAAGTTATTTCCAACCAACACTTCACAAAATACGTTTTCTTATTTTGTGGACTGAGGAATCCAAGAAAATACCGAATAACAGCAAAATTGGGGGACCTGAAGTTAATCACATAGCTGAACTCTGTGGCTACTGGCATTCCATGGATCGTCTCGCAATCAATTCTATCCAGAACTAAGAATCACGGCAGAACCCTAAGCCTGCTCGCCAGCCTGAACTGGGTGATAGTTGAGAAAAAACACCCCCCACTTCTGTGTAGCAAAAATGCAGCAAACGGCGGCTGCTCAGAATAACTGCAGTCTGTCTCCAGGTTTAGGGGCCAGGGATGCACCAGCTAGACAGCAGAAACTCAAGAAAGGGAACCAGCAACCGCTTCTAAACAGGACAAGGGAAGAAACGCTCACCCAGGGAAACTCCGCGACTCCCACGCACACCCCCGGCCTCCACCCCTCTGGCACCTCGGAGCCCGCCCACCGGAAGTAAAACTGAGGAAACGCCACTTCGAAGGAGTGGGCTGACGTAAGCGCGCCGACTTCCGGCGCCGTCCTTCCGGAGATGGGTGGTCCTGGGATCGGGAGGGGAGGCGGAGCGGAGGCGGGGTTTGGGGCTGGTTGAGGCTCTGGTGGGTAGGTGGGTTCAGACCGAAGGGACTACGGGTCGGCGTTGGGCTCAGTGGATTCGAACAAAGGACTCTCGGGCAGGGACTCGGCACGGCGTTTTCTGACGGGTAGCTGAGCGGCCGATCGCGGCTTCTCCGCCAACCAGTGCTGTCGCCGCGTGGTCCCAGTCGGTTTCTTCTTGGTTCCCCACGGCCAGCGCCGCGGTGGGGGGCCCGGCGCAGCGGCACCTGCTGCTGAGGGAACCCCGTGGCCCGCCCAGGTGCTCATGATGGGGCTGATCTTCGCTAAACTGTGGAGCCTCTTCTGTAACCAAGGTGAGAAGGATGGAGCTGCGCAACGGCTCGAATCCGAGGCAGAGGGTCTAGCCCCCGAAGGGGACAGCCGAGGGGAGACAGGTTTCTAGGTGGACACAAACGTTCTGAGACTCAGAGAAGTGACTTAGTCGAGGAGGTGGGTAGAAACTCACTATTTTAGGCTGGAAGAAGGTGCAACGTGATGGTTGGGAGAAATGGAATGTCAGAAGAGGGGGCATTTGGTGTCCCTGGATCCAAACCAAGAATTTGGGGATTTTAGCGAAGGAAAGCGGAAAGCACCTAATGATACCCGGAGGCACTTGGAGGGCCTTTTCCATCTCTATTAAGCATCCTAAGTCTTGCCCCAGGATAAGTGTCCACCCAGAAAGCAATCAACTTTTTTTTTTTTTAATTACTAATGCTTTTTTGTTTTGCGCCCTGCTCTTTAAGCCAGTGCGCCTTCACGTTCTCTCTGATTTCGCCTGCTTTCCAGGACTCGGGAATGAGTTGTCCTATTGAGATACACCGGTTTCTGGAAATCTTCGTCCTAAACCCTTTATTCCTTTCTTCGATGTTGGAAAACGAAATTCTTTTGTTTCTATGTAGGATATTGCGTATCCGTAATTAGTCTAGAACTGGTTCAGAGACGTCTAAAAGTTGCAAGTCCAAAGGGCCAAGAAGTTGTAAAACCTGTTCTGAGTCAGAGTGAATGAGATGTGATGGCTTCTGAAGAGAGAAAATACCCAGACAGAAAGGGCCGGGAATAGGTAAAGTTTTAGTCATTCTTTTAACGGAGTGTTTTCTCAGAAACTGAAACCAGTTTTAAAACTCAAATAGTTTCATTTTGCATTTAATACCCGGGCGTAATAAAAGCCAGTGTTTTATGATGATACCAATTTTTTACTGCTAATGCGGTTTTTTTTCTCTGGATTTAAGAAGTTATGAACAGAATGAAATGGTTTTAGTCACTTGTTCCGTAGGTCGATAAGAATACTAAAATAGCCTTTTTCAAGGTTACAAGTTAATAAAAGATAGATATATGCATATGCATATACACGTATACGCATATACATGTATACGCATATACATGTGTGTGTATAAACGAAATTACTGCAGATAGCACTTATCAAGTGATTTCAAAGTGGCCAGAGTTTAACTCCATATAGATATTATCCATAAATTTAATACAGTTTTTTCAGTAGTTTATATTTTCTAATCCTTGTTACATGAATTTACTATGTAAAGCAGCTTTCTAAGACATGTTTAAAAGTATAAAGATTAATAATCACCTGCTTATCTTTTCCCATAGTTTAAGAAATAAAACATTACCAAAGTCGTTGGTTCTCCCTGTGTAACTTGTCCCATTCCCTTTTCTCTCCTCTCTGTTTTATTACTGTTGTTTATCTTTTTGTTTTTTTTTTTTTAGTCTTTCTTAATCAGACTAGAAGGGAATGAAGGATGTAGAGGGAAAATTCGGCAGATGATGAAAGACATTCATGGGCTACTTTTGTAGTCACATAATTGTTTAGTCCTCGTAAATCCCCATTACTGTTTAGAATTTTTCTTTCCCTTTAACTTCCTTGTTGAAAATTCAGAACTACATAGTGGTTATTCTGTCATTTTATTCCCATTTATTCATGCAACTAACATTTAGTCATAGGCCATAACCCAGTCATCAGAGTTAGGCCTAGCAGACGGCAAAGGTTAAATAAAATACAGAAAAGTTACATAGTTACTTGCTCTCAAAGTACTCAAGAATCAGTAAATGAGACAGATTGGGGAAAAAAAGATGCAGCATGGTAAATTATTTCACAGGTATGTATAAAAGCATGGTGATGGTCAACAAGAAGGAAGTGATTGATTTTTTCTCAGGTGGTTCCTGGAAGACTTTACAAAAAAAGGTATACTTGAACTTTAGCGGTAAGTAGGTGTTTACAAGGCATGCTATGTTATTCTAGGCAGAAGGACTAATACGCAAATGGGAGAGGAATGAAATAGTTTGGTGCATTGAGGGAAGCTGAAAATAGTTTAGTTTGGCTGTATTTTAGTTGGCCTGTGGGGGAGTCAGAGGAGATGAGGTTGGAGAGGTAGCTAGGAGAACCAGATCACAGAGGGCCTTGTGTGTAGACTAAGACGTTGAACTGCAAGCCATGGGAGCCGAGCCATTAGAGTTTGGTCATGTATGTTGTTTTTAAAGCAGGGGAATAATGTGATCAGATTGATACTTTAGTCCTGTATTTTTACTTTCGATATGTATCACCTGACAATCTCAGCATTTTCCATTTTTACCACTGTGACACATCTAATCCAGTGATACTCAAATCACTCAGTCTTGGTCACATAGTATGCCCAGTGCCCCACCTCAGATCAGTTAAATCAGAATGGGGTGGAGCGCCCTGGGCATCAATGCCAAGATGACTCAAATGTACAGGCAGAGTTGACGACGGCTTTTATTACCTTAAATACTCCTTTCCCTTATCTTTCTTCCAACATTTTTTCCCTGTAGTATTTTAGAGCACCAAGCATCTTCTCATAAATTTGATACCTTTCTGGGAATAAGTATACTAAAGCATGTATCGTCTAAATAAAGCTGTTACAAACTACGTTCTTAGTCTCTGTGATTTTGTATTGCTTGATTTTAAGCTAGAAGACTGATTACTTCAATGCACTTATCAATTGAAGGAAATAATTTCAAATCTGATTATCTTTGCAGACATTATTGTATATATCTTTGTGTTTGTTTATGTGTGTTGTACAGGCATACCTCAGAGATACTGTGGGTTCGGTTCCAGACTACCAAAATAAAGCGAATATTGCAATAAAGCAAGTCACACAATTTCTTTTGGTTTCCCAGTGCATATAAACGTTATGTTTAGGCTATACTGAAGTCTATTAAATGTGCAATAGCGTTATGTCTAAAAAACAATGTACATATCTTAATTTAAAAATACTTTATTGCTAAAAATTGCTGTCATCTGATAGCACAGGGTTGCCACAAACCTTCAATTTGTAAAAAAACGAAATATCTGCAAAGTGCAATAAAATGAGGTTATGCCTATATAAAAAACATACGTGTATATCTATCTTTAGATGCACCTCAGAAGTTGAGCGTTCCTTTTTTTTAAACTTCTTTTTAAACTTTCACAGACCTTGGTCTTTTTCTGTCAGTTATTTCTTGCTTTATCCAGAATTAAGAATGAATGGAATATGATTTTAATTGTAGTTCATTTTCAGAACCAAAAACAATGACATTTTAACTTAATTTCATTATCTCATTATTTCTTTCTCATTGGTGAATTTCATGGTATCATTTTGAGCACTGATACCCAATTTGTATGTCATCGTTATTGTTCTTCACTTCTGATGGCTTACATCTGATGTCTCCTGTTAGTATTCTGCTCTTAATTCTGTTCTTTTTGCTAGTTTCAAACACACCAAACTTAAACTTACCACTGTCTGCTCCCTGTTTTCCAGAACCCGCTTTATTCATACCTTCAAATGGTTCAGACTTCTGATCAAATGTCACTCCTCAGAGAGCCCTTTCCTTCCTTGACCACTCTTACCTCCCCAACATTCAGTCTCTATGTCTTAACCCTTTGTTTTTCTGAGTAACGTTTATCACTACCTGTAATCATATAAGTTTATTTGTTTACTTGTTGTCTGCTTCAATAGAAATAAACTCTTTGAGGCATGAACTTTGTCTTATTCGCTGTTATATCCCCAATACAAAAGCTTTTGTTCAATTTTTTGTTTTGTTTTTCAAACATAAAAATTTTATATCGAAGTAACACATACATATTCTTTTTAAAAAGTTATATAATGCTAAAGTCTGAAAATGATGTGTGTTTGTCAGATCTCTTTAATCTCTTAACTTTTTTCCCAACATATACTTCCACATTTCTGGATAATATATGTATGTGGAAATTTTAAACATTGTAATTTTTTTTTTAAGAATTGAGATATAATCAACATATAACATATTTTTTATCCCAGTATAGTATTTTGGCTTAATCCACACTCTATCTTTTCATTTTTGTGACTATAAAGTTTTGTTACTACTGAGCCACAATGTGCTGTAATTATGTTTCCCTTTTTTCTACAGCTTTTTTCCCCCTAGAGTACATAATCATATCTCATTGCCTTAGTTTTCTTTGTACATTTGGCTAAGTCATTTCGTGCCATCCAAAAGCTCTCTGTACAGTTTCCACACATCACACCTATCAGATGATTTATCTTTCCTACCCGCCCCCTCAGTATTCCATCCTGCTCCAAATTGGACCTGTTTTTCCTCTGTGCCTGCCACACAGCTGTTCTGGACTTGTCTTTGCTATCATTCTAGGAATTTCCTTTGCTTTTCTGTTTTATTAGAACTTACGTTTTTCTTGCTTTACCCTTACTTTGATGAAGTACATCCTTCAGAAATTTCCTGCAAAGTTGCCCAAAGTGGTCATTTTTTTTGTGATTCCAAATATCTGAAGATATATTGGTCTGTCCTCACTTCTGATTTATAATTGGGCTGGATATAGTTAAGTTGAAAACGTTTCTTTCAGAATTTTGAAGGTACTCTCATTGTCCTCCAGCTTCCAGTGTTGTTAAGACCAGTATCATTCTTTTCTGATTTTTTCCCTCTCTTTGTAGTAGATATTAGAATTTTCCATTTATCCCTGGTATTTTTAAATTTGAAAGAGGTGTGCCTTATTGTGTCTTCATTCATTGGACGTTTTCAACACAAAGTTGCACCTTTTTCCATTGTAGGAATTCTTTCCTTCCTTCATCCCTCCCTCCCTCCCTCCCTTCCTTCCTTCCTTTCTTAAATTTAGGATTTCTTCCTCTGCTTTTCTGGAAATCTTATTGGTCATATGGCACTAAATTGATTATCAATTATCCTTTTCCATTTTTCTGGTTCTTTTTTTTTGAGTTCTGGGATATTTCCTTTGTCTTCCAATCCTATTGACTATTTTCAGCTATCATAATTCTAATTTATAAAAACTTTATTTGCTAAGTTTTTTTATTCTTGTGGCGTTGCTTCATAATGCTGTCTTCTAAGTGTCTTAGTTTTTTTTTTTTTTCTGTTTCTATTTATTTTTATATTAGCCCTTCACACTGGAAGCTTTCCCCATAGATCTGTTATAAGTAATTCCATGCATGAATATACCACAGTTGTCTATTCATTTGCATCATGATGAGTTATAATATTGTGAAACTGTTAGATTGTTTTCTAAAGTGGTTATACCATTTTTATACTTTCACCAGCAACATTTGAGGCTTCGTTGCCAGTATTTTAATTTTAGCTATTCTGTTGGATGTGTACTGTTATTATCTCATTTTGGTTTTAATTTGCATTTCTGTGATGATTTGGGGGTGTTAAACACTTCTTCATGTGCTAATTGGCCATTTGTATATCTTCCTTTGCAAAATGTTCAAATCCTTTGCCAGTTTTTTTTTTTTTTTTGGGTCAAAAAAGTTATTCTTTATAATTGTTTCTATATCCCAGAATTGAGTCTTTTGTCAGATATGTTTTGTGAATATACCCCCATCCCCACCCCCAGCCTGCAGCTTCCCTATTCATTTTATTAATGGTGATTTTTGCTGAGTGGAAGTTTTTGGTTTTGGTGAAGTCTGATTTCTCTATATATTATTATTTTTTTTAATGGCTGTTACTTTCTGTGTCCTGTTCCTTTCACCTAGAAGCTTTAGCTTTTATGCTTAGGTCTGTGAGCCATCTCAGATTATTTTGAGGTTATGATGTGAATAGGGGTTGGGCTTCATTATCTTTTTACACGGATATCTGCTTGTCCCAGTATAATTTACTGAAGACTTTTCTTTACCAGTGAATTACTTTGGAGTTTTTGTTGAAACTCAGATGATTCTTATCTCTAGACTTTCTCTTCTCTTGCAGTGACTTCACGGTAAATTTTAAAGGTGGTGTCAGTCCCATCTTTGTTTTGTTAAATCTTTTCAAAGAAAAGATTTTAATTTTCTCTATTGTTTCTCTGTTTTCTAATTTACTAATTCTTGTTGTTTATTTCCTTCCATCTGCTTACTTTGAGTTTGCTTTACTCCCCTCCCCCCACCTTCTTAAGGGTTAGCTGGGCGTCATTGTTTTTCTTTCTTTTTCCTTTCATATATAAACATCATTGTTTGTGTTTCTTTTTCCTTTCATATATAAACAGCTGTAAATATTCCTCTTAAGTACTGCCTTAGCTTTATTCCATAGATTTTAATATATTGTATTTCATTCAGTTGGAAACATTTCAAAAATTTTTTCTTTTTGATTTCTTCTTTGAACTATGGCTTATTTATGAGTGTTGTTATAGTTTCCACATATTTGTTTTTCTTGATAGATTATTTTTGGTTCCAAATTTAATTCCATTGTGGTCAGAAACACGCTCTGTAAGCTTTCCTTTCTTTTTCCCCCCCAAACTTATTGAGACTTTCTATAGTTCATCTAAATGGTCTGTTTTGGTGCATATACCATTTGCACTTGAAAAGAATGTGCATTCTGCATTTGTCTGCAATGTTCTATAAATGTTTATTAGGTTAAGGTGGTTGTTAATTTTGTTTAGACATTTTATATCTTTATGTGTATCTCTTATAGAGAGCATATGTTGGGATCTTGTTTATTTTGTCTGGTGTGAAATTCTCTCCCTTTTAATTGGAATGTTTATCCAATTTATTAGTGTGCTTAGATTTATGGCATGGTGAAATGTTAAGGTATACTGTTTTATCATTTGTTTTCTGTTTGTCCCATCTGTGTTTGTTTTGTTATTACTCTATTCTTCCTTTCCCACTTTCTTTTGGGTTGACTGTTAATTTTTTTAAGAATTCTATTTTAATTTATTTATTGACTTTTTAAGCAATTCCTTTTCACATTATTTTTATGGTTCTTCTAGGGATCGCAACATGCGTTCTTACCTTTTTGCAGTCTACTTAGAGTTAATAATGTAACACTTGTAAAGTGTAAGAACCTTGAGACTGTATATGTAGTTGGATACCCTCTTCCCTTGTCATTTATAACCATACAGCTTACATGTTATTTGTATTGTATCTACATATGTTATAAACTGCACAATACAGTGTTGTAATTTTTGCCATAGACAATCACATGTTCTTTAAAGTTTTAAGAGAGGGTAAAATTTTCTCTTATATTTACCCACATTACTATTTTTCATGTTTTGAATTTCCATCTTGTGAATTTCCTTTCAAGCTGAAGAACTCTACCATTTTTGTAGTGTGGTTTTGCAGGTAAATGAATTCTCTTAGTTTTCTTTTATCTGAAAATGTCT
Source organism: Eschrichtius robustus (assembly GCF_028021215.1). Taxonomy (NCBI): domain Eukaryota; kingdom Metazoa; phylum Chordata; class Mammalia; order Artiodactyla; family Eschrichtiidae; genus Eschrichtius; species Eschrichtius robustus. The sequence continues at coordinate 184,521,849 of NC_090824.1, forward strand.
TTTTTTTCCTTCATTCCTGAAGTGTATTTTTGCTGAAAATAGCATCTTGGGTTGATTTTTTTTTTTTTTTTAACTTCATAGGCCTGTAATTTCTTTATCTGTAAAATATGCAAGGTGGCCCAGGTCAGTAGTTTTGTGCATTTTTGGAGACCTGGGTTCCTCAAAGTTGCCATATAGGTAACACATTTGTTGATGAAGAAGTGGGAGAGAAGGAGTAGATCTCACGTTCTGCAGTCTCTTCTAAGCTATGATATTTTATGATTCTATAATTAGTATAATATAAGACAGAGTTTTTTATAGCTCTCCTTTTTCTTTCTTTTTGTTCTTTCCAAGAGGCAGACTGCTCCTCGTTGCTGTCCAGGCCTTCAGATCTCAGGTTGTGACATCATATCCTCTGACATTTTACTACCTACCTATTGCAATAATGCAAACTTATTTTCTGTAAATGCAATATTTCAAATTTTAATTCACCAGATTTGGCATAGGGCATTTTTATATGTTTAGTTATATAGCTGTTTACATACTCTGTTCACATAGGGCTTGTTCTCATTATATAACAATTTTAGTGCAGGTATTATGTATCTAGAAGGTAGCAATCCCTATTTCATGATATTTGGGTGGCTATCTTATATCTCAAAATTAAAAGTTAGTCATTTTGTCATACATTTTAACAATATCCAATTTTAACATGATAAAATAAATGTTAACATATTATTTCACAGTTTATTAACACTGCCAATATTTAGTGCTTCTCTAATGCTTTTCTCATGTTAGTCTGTTTTCATTGTAAAACTACAAATTCTATTTGTTTGGTATCTGTACTAAAACTACAAACTGAGTTTATAAAAGAATTTTTTTAATTGGGTAAAGGGAGAAACTTTTTTTTCTTCTACTTATTTTTTTTGAAGTTCCTTTTTCATCATTTTTCTTGTTAGCCATTTAACCTGTATTTGTCTACAAGCAAGTGAGCTTACTAATTTTCTTTGAAGCTTCATCCTGTATAGTATTTATGTCTTTATGCCTTCCCTAAAAAAAAAAAAAGAAAAGAAAAGTAAAGCCAGCTTTTAAGGAAATCCAAGAGACTAAACACCAAAGCCAAGCCAATAGAGAAACTTATGTGTAAACACTTGGTCAAAATTAAACAAAAGCTCTGTGATGGGACCTTTTCCTTCATTTGATGTAAATAAACTTGCTTTGTGTTGGGCTCTGGAGATGCATCGTTAGTAACACTGGAAATACTCTTCTCACACCTTGGTTGTGAGGAGAGGTGCAGCTTGGTCTCCTGGAAGAGATTTCTCGTGAAATAAGATGCCCAAAGTGACCATCTCGTGGTTTGCAGACATACTTTTAAAACATTTGGATTCCTTATAACTGATTCTTACGGTAATGCTTAACCCAAAATTATTCAGCTATCCACAAATCGTCTTAAATTGTACACACCCCGTCCCCAACACACACATTCCTACCCCTAAGCATGGTCAGCCTATTACTCTAACATCATATTTTTTTTTCATAATGTTATTGGAAAACATTGGGAAAAAGTAAATTTTCTATAATTACATTTGTGAAGTCCGTTCTAAATAAAGAATGTAGTATTACCCATGTTATAGTTTGCCCTCTTTAAGGTTAACTGAGAAATAACTGTTTCAATCCATCAACTAAATATTTTGTTTTCATGGAGAGTAATTTGAAGAGTTGGAAGTTAAGAATATATGGCTTACATATACATATTGAGGAGCAGTTGAAGTTGTAAAAGTATACAATTGTATAATTTTCTCCTCATAACTTTAGAAATTTCAATTTTAGTGAAATGGAAATCTCTGCTTCCTGCTCTGTAAATAAAAATGATGTTAAAACGTTTCATGTTCTTCTCAGTGGCAGCAATTCACAATTTGACCTTTGGCATAAAGGCTTTCTCACCTTAATTTGAGACTGACTTGAACCATAACTGATATATTTTGAAAGTTTTTTTTTTAACCTATTAGATAAATACATAATAAACCATCTTTCCACATCTGCTTTAGTTTATTATGACAGGCAAAGGAAATTGTTTTTATCAAAGCTACTCTATAGGAAATCACTCTGACAGTTACATAGCTTAGTTGATCTTTTGTGTTTCAGTACATAAAATAAGATTTGTATATGGCCTGTTGATTATGCCCAACCAGAAAGACAGCAGTACAGAACAAGCACCCCTGTGTCATGTTTTTCAAGCGTGAGGGCCCCCTTTTAACATCAAGTAATATGCACTACTGTGTGATCGTAGCTATGCTTTTGGTATGTATTGATGTGAAAATTTGATAGAGCACTGTGATTCAATGATACCTTCAAGAAACTTTATACTTGATTAATCTAGACACCACTTGGGGACATTTAAAGCAACATATTAATTTTATTTTCAATAAAAGGAGAATATGTGTCACTTTCCATATTTTTCTCATTGTTCCTTGAATAGGTAAAAACTTTACTAACATTTGTGAACTGAATGAAGTCTTTGGTCACTGACATACTCAAGTAGCCGCTAAGTACAACAGAGGCATTTGAAAAAAGAAGGAAGAATTACAGTTGTGCATAGAGTACAAACAGCTTTTATTTTGTACTTGGTTTTTTAGTAAATGCTCTTTGAACTTGATTTTACTCTTATTGTATAGATAATGTTAAAGACATTTTTCAAAGAAAAGATTTAAAATAAACTTCTGGTTATTTCATGCTTTTAAGCACTTAGCTGTTCCTTTATTGTTAATGGTGCTTTTTTATATAAACTCAATTTTAACATCAGAAGATAGGTCTCAGTTTACCTGAAGGATAGATATACATACCTTCATCATAAGACAGAGTTGAAATTTTGTGTTTTGTCTTAACCCCTAACTTTCCTATCAATGAGGAGGAAAAGTCACCTTAAAAAACCTTAAGTTAATCAAACATTTGAAACTTTAATAAAATTCATACTCTATCTACATTCAGGGTTTGTCATTCCTGACTTAGTTTAAACTGGGGACCAATCTTTCAAAATGATGCATTATTTATGAGTTTTACCATTACAGGCCTTCAGTACTGTGATCATCATTATAATACAAATGTGAAGCCAGGGGCAGGCATGTTTGAAAATGGCCCTGGTGTTCACTTGAGTTCAACAATGATGGTACTATCTGGTACTATCTTGCCATTCCCTCCTCCCAGCAGGAGTATCTGCACCCAGGTTGAGATTACCTTTATACTAGTGGCTTCCTTCTCAAGCCGCTGGGACCACGTGGTCTCCAGATCCTGGATAGGTGGAGTTTCCAGCTGTCACCAAAATTTCACCAAAATTTAGAATGTTTGTTCCTCCACTGATGAGAGTGCTCTCATTCTTACACTGTAAGGGACAGAAACAGGGCAACACTTCGATTGGCTCCATTAGAAATTAGGGGATACAAATCAAAAGAGTCAGAGAGAATGATAGTGAGTTATAATAAGTAAACAAGTTTTATTTCTTTTTTTACAAAGTAGCGCCTGCCATAGTGAAAATAGCCCTTCCAGAGGACCATGTCATTTGTCGTGCATTAGTATAGACAGTGCCTACAGCATGCAGGTCATGAGAAGATAGAAAGATGGTTTGTCATATAAGAACTTGTCTGTGAACTATGGCTCCTCTTTTTGACTGATGCAATATTGATACTTTAGGAATATCAGCTGATATTTGATCAGATGTATAATCAGAATTTTGATATTCATTAGAGGTTAACAAGAGCAGCAGGGATCTGGTATGAAATGTGTCAAATTCACTACAAATCAGTTGATTATGTGCAGAGGTTCTTATGGTGACTTCCTTGCATACCCTGCTGAGTTTCACTAGTAACTTTTTAAGCATTCTGTCCTGGGGAAGAGGAAACTTCAATGTATTCTGTATAGTTTAAAATCTAGAAAAGATGACCTCTGAGTTCCAAGGACGTTTCAAAATATCTACCAAGTAACAGAATAATTAGATGGGCCTTAAAAATCCTTATGAAAGAAATGATACTTTTAGCCCATGGCACCAGAGGGAACTGAAGAGGTTTTGTTGTATACAAAGAGTGGAAAGAGTATCTGCTCAAAAGAGTTATAAAACCCAGATTGAAAAAGCCTTGAAGACTAAGTAATTGCTTATTTATCTGTAAATTAATGGAAGGAATGAAAACTGGTTGAAATTATGTGTCTTATTATTGACAGGGAAAACTCTTTAGTTTTATGTTTTCAGTTGTATTTTAAAGTGAAAAGAAAAAATCTTGGTACATGTAGGTTGGAAAACATCTGGCTGTAAAAACAACTTGATAAAAAGCTAATCTGATTGGTAGAGAGGGCAAGCAGGTGTGTAAAACACTTTTTTTTTTACTTACATTTTAAGTCATAATGTCTCGTCAAGTTTAGTATTTGGGTTTTTCCCCCCAAACTCAGCAAAAGTGACAGAGTTCTCTTGTGCCTCCCTCTTAGCCATCTCCCTCATTCTTTTATAAGAGAGAACATCATAATAGATTGCCTCACTTAAGGCAAGTAGCCTTGACATCATGAAGTTCTCTTTATTTCTGGTATCTTATTCCAGGAATAAACATCCAGTGAATGATTCTCATTAGAGAGCTAACTAATAATCATTGTTGAAAGCATGTAATTGAAGTATGCCGCAGTGTTAAATGCTTATGGTTTGCTTTCTTTTTGTAGAACACAAAGTAATTATAGTGGGACTGGATAACGCAGGGAAAACCACCATTCTTTATCAATTGTAAGTATGGGTGTTTATTTAAACAGTTTTTATTATTTTTGTTATTGGAGCTAATTTTGTATCATTAATAAGAATGAGATACCATTATAATATAATGGGAAAACTTAAACACATGGTTTTGTGTTTTACCAAACACAAAATTTATTAAAAAGTGAGTAAGGTAAACTGCTGTATGTTTGCTACAGTCAAAAACATTCATCTTTTTCCAGCCTTGAAAGAAAGAATTAATATTAAACTAAAAATAAATGAAGCACACATTCTAGGGCTGGAAGGAAGGAATAAAGTACATTTCGCTTAGTTCTTCCCCCTCTGAAGTCCATGTAAATAGATTGATATCGATCTAGGAAGCTATTGCTACTCTCCTGACTAATAGTTCTGGAATTCTTTAACATACCCAGACTTGTCAAATCAAAAGAAATGAAGATCGCCCCTGAAAATATTGCTTTGGTAGCTTGCAACAGAGAGAGGCTTAAGACTTTCAGAGAAATACATTAATACTTTAAGGAAATTTTTTAACAGCCACTTGTCAGACAACCTCCCATTATCCTTTCAGTGCCAATGAAATGATCCTTGTTAAACAGTGGAAGTGGATCTGTGTCCCAGGCATTTAACAAATCGTTATAAAATACAGTGCTCCACTGCGTGCTTCTTATCTCTTCCCACCTCATCTTAAGTACATCAGCTGACAGCTCTCCAGAAATACTTCAATTAAGCAGTACTTAATGTTTTTTTCAGCTACTCTGCTAAAAAGCCACGAACTTATGGCTTGTTGTTTCAGAGTTGAATAACTACTTGTTTTTCTTTAAAACATTCATTCATTGGCCATTATGTAATTTAATATTGACACAGCCTTTGGACATTAGAAATAAACATTTCAGAAACCTGTCATTGTTGAAATAATTTTGCACACAGCTTCAAAAATACATATATTAAACCCAAATGAGAGTTGCAAGCTTCTTCCAACATAGTACTGACATGTTATAGGCAAATATGTATTTGTTGAATGAATTAATGCTTAACCAATGATTATGATAATACATGTGATATGAGCATCAGTGTTCTAAATAAATTTTCATTTGCCCATAGACTGTAGTTTTGGTTAATAGGCATGCACTGATTTTTATGGTTGAGCCAAGTGTCTTTTCTCACATAGAGAGTCTTTAAAATGATAGCCTACTATTCAGTGGTTACTACTCTGCAAGTGTTGATGACACAGTCACCTGGAAACTTGCTCTTTCAGGATGGGGGATTGGTTCTGCTCTAACTGATAACAGGGCACGGGGTTATTGGCATTTTGGCCACGAAAATGCAAACTCACACCACACAGTTCCCTTCTATCCAGATCAAGCCTGTAGTTTATTCCATTAAAAGAACAAAAAAACTGCCTTTCTTCAGGAGTTGTTCTTTGTCTAGGTATTTGTTTGCACAAATGTTCTCCAAGGTTCTAGTCTTGTTGCTAGTGATTACCATCATTCGTGCAGGTAAGAAAGATTGATTCGTATAAAAATAGAGATAAAACATGCTTCAGTTTCTCAAGATTTACAAAAGAGTTTTTATGGTGTCTTTTAACAGCTTAATGAATGAAGTGGTTCATACATCTCCAACCATAGGAAGCAATGTTGAAGAAATAGTTGTGAAGAACACTCATTTTCTTATGTGGGATATTGGTGGTCAAGAGTCACTGCGATCATCCTGGAACACGTATTACTCAAACACAGAGGTATACTAAAGTTACTTCCGAATTTGAATGAAAAGAACCAAGGGGTAAACCCAGAAGATAGATAGGCTGTACATAAGGCATAGTGACAGCTCCCTTTTAATAAGATCGTTTTTTGTAAGGAATTTGAGGTTTTCAAATAAAAGAAAAAAGGCAAGTCAGAAGAGTAACGGGAGCTATTATTAGTGGAGTGCTTACTGTTGTCAGGCTCTCTCAATTCATCCTCAGGGCAACACTATAATCTCTCCATTGTTGGAGAAAGCGGACACTAAGATAAATTATATAACTTTTCCCAACTTTATAAGAGGCCCTAGTTAGTTAGAGGAGGAATAAAATATTTTAAGAATAATTTAATATAGGATTTTCAAATAACATGAATTGCACATTCAAATTTTTGGTGAGATTATAATTAAAAAGCAAATGATTTGCAAGCCATCCCCCTAGCATTCTCTGTCACTTATTTTCATCATTGGAGTCAACCTGGGGAACAAATCTGGAATATCTTCTATATCTGTTTTTATTTCTTCTCAGATTTTTTTTTAAAACCATGCAGTGCTATTGAGAGAGGTTTATCTTCAGGAATACTAATGCACAATTGCATCTATAATTTTTCTTTTCAAAGAGGTACACCAAACCAATTACTTTTTCTATAATGAAACCTCTTAAAACTTGGTTTTTTTTTTTTGAGGGGGATTGCAGAGGAGGTGGAAGTGTTGATGCAAGGAATTTTTGGTGAATAAGTTGCCTTTTAAAATAAAAAACATGTATTCCTCTAGATTTATATTGTAATAGCCTACGTGTATGTGTGTATATATTCCAGTGCAGTGTATGACTGGTCAAACCAGATGGCATATCGTAGATAATCAGCAGCTGTGGCAGCACTTAATTTTTTTTCTATTTGCGGGGGAGGATAGGTTGGTAAGCTAATATTTATGGTTATAGGTTAGTTTAATATATATTTCTACAGTAAAATAACGTTCTGAAACTAAAATGTGTTAGAGAGTGAGGGAAGAACAACATTTTAGCATAACTGTTGTTATTTTTCAGAGCTCAGGATTAACCCCAAGTGTGAAAAGAGCAGTTATCTTCGGTGAATAGGTCAAAGTTGGTTCTAACTGATCCATGTATATTGATAGCATTACTAAATGGTAGTTTTTTGAAATTATCAACACTCTAGAAGATTTCACATGGGTCCAGAAAGACATACATTGTTAGTGACGCCATTTATATGAAATGTTCTTATAAACTATTTCTACAAGAATATCAAAATTACTACAAAGATCCTTTGACCTTTCATGTAGCACACCAGCATGGCACACAGCATTTGCAGTCTTAGATTCCAGGTAGGGATCTTATCTATGTGGTGTTTCTCCGACCACTTTGTTCACCCTTCTTATCTTGCTTCTTAAATTCTTTGCATGGAGGCATCATCCAAAAGCTGAAATGTCTCCCTTTTAATACAGCAAGTTACAGTTGTTGTGTAATTTCTGACACCTTCCTCTCATTAACTTAGAGTTACTTCCCCATATTCTGTCTATTCTGACTTTGCCATGTTTCTTATATTTATCCCCTCTATTTTCTTTCCTTTTATCTCTTTCTAAGCCCTTGTTAGTTTATATTCAGGTTACTCTAGTTGTCTCTTTCCCTAATTGTAAAGTCATTTGAACAATCTGATTCTACCCTTCCTGTCTGTTTATTTTACTCACTCCTCTTCTATAACCCTCAAAACCACTTAATCTCATTTCTTAACTTTTTCTTCTGCATAAAATTTTCAATTTAGGGGCCCTTTCTCACTGTATCTTCTTATTTTTCTTATCAAAGATGCTTTATTTTGAATGTGTAACACACATTTTTTCATTTACACCATTACCAATAGCTTTCTCCTGTTCTCTTTGCACTCTTCTTTAATTTCACCTGCATCTTCTTTAGAGTATTATTAACAACCAAGTATATATATATTTCTATTTAGCACATTTTTCTTGCCTTTTTATTGTTGATATTTTATGTAAAAATGTCTTATTCATTAGTTGTTTTAAAAATGTGTTTCTCTTTTTCTTTGAAACTAACTTCTTTCTAATAGGCAGGAGACTGTCTTAAATAATTATTGTTTGCTTGAATGACTACAGAGTACTTTTAAGTTTTAGTGAAAGAATAAATTACTGTGACTTTCTTTTTAAAAATTACTTTTTTTACCTGCATTTTAAAATAAATCTTAGTACATATTAGGGCATATTGTATATTCAAACATCACCTTTTCCAGCATGGTTTTTATTTGTTGAAGTTTTGAGTTATTTTTCTTATTAACATTTGGATTTTACTGCTTGATGTGATTCAGTATAATATAAACTCTTTATGATGAAAAAGCAGTGGACCATTTTATAGTGATGATGTTGTCATAATAGAAAGTACTTCTAGCACTTAGTTTTGCAGAAAACTTCAACATCCTATTTAATTTTCTTTCTTTTTACTTGTCTTCTAGTTCATCATTCTTGTGGTTGACAGCATTGACAGGGAACGACTAGCTATTACGAAAGAAGAATTATACAGAATGTTGGCTCACGAGGTAAATTTTGAAAAGCAAACGTAAAACAAATGGAGTAAGATATCTGTACACTGGTTTAGCTTTTTCACAAAGATTAATGTCCTCTGCTGTTGATTATTTCATCATTAACAAAGCTTTATATATCAAATTGATTAAAGTCATGAAGTCAAAAATTTGTAATACTTTTTCAAACTTAAGAAAACCCAACACATTAATTTGGAGACTAATACCATTACTGAAAATATTTTTCTAAGTTAGAACTACTTAGTCATGCCTTTAAAAGTCTGATAAATTGAGGCAAGAGAAAGGAAAATTTAAGGTTTTTTTCCTCCCTACAGTTTATAATAACTGAAAATTCTTTAGTGAATAATTTGGGATCATTTAATTCTAAATAGTTCATATATATGAAAGACTTAGATAATAAAACACATTCATGCACCCACTAGTCAACATAGGTATTAATTATCTTATGAGACCTCTTCAGTCTGATTTCCTTCCCTTGTCTCTCAGAGAATGCTAAAAGAATTCCACCATCCTAAAAGTAGTGATTATTATTCCTGTGCGTATTTTTATATTTTTACTACATTTTTATGTACTTGTCAGTTCTACAGAATATTATATTTCATGTTCATAAAACTTTGTATGATGGTATTGTGTGTGTGTGTTTGTGTGTGTAGTCTTTTTGTAACTTGGTTTTGGAGGGTTTTTGCACAACACAGTGATTTATCCATGGTAGTACGTACAACTTTAGTTCATTCCTTTTAACAACTACATAGTATTTCACTGTAAGAAGATACCACACTTGACCTGTTCTTCTATTAATGAACATTTAAGTTACTTCTAATGTTTTGATAGTATAAACAATTCTGCAGTGAACATTAATCACTGAGCTTAGGTTGTACAAAGACTTTAAGTAGTAAGTATTGCCCAGCCCTTACCTTCAGTACTCTCCTTTAAATTTTGGAGAAATTCTGTAGTATTTGGCAGTGTATACTGTATTTGCCTATTAGAATATTGCTCGTATAGTTTTAAGTCATTATTTCAGATTCAGGTTTATTTTACTTTTAGTTTGACCCATTTGGCCCAACAGTAGAAAAATAATTTTTAATATCTAGTTTATATTAATCTGTCTTTGTTAGAGTAAATCATTAAATCATGGTTATTTGAGGTCATTTATTTTTATTTCAACAAAATTTTTATATTACATAGTAGTGCCGGATTATTTTAAAGTAGAGAGATTTCATTATAATTGTTCAGTAGGGCATATTTTATCCTCCTGCTTCATTACTTTAATTTGAATTGTGATATTTCACATATTAGAAATATTTCATGTTGATTGCAGGATTTACGGAAAGCTGCAGTCCTTATCTTCGCCAATAAACAGGATATGAAAGGGTGTATGACAGCAGCTGAAATCTCTAAATACCTCACCCTCAGTTCAATTAAGGATCATCCATGGCACATTCAGTCCTGCTGTGCTTTAACAGGAGAAGGGTAAGTACTCATCAGTGTGAGCGGAGGTATGACTTCTTTCAAATTTCTTGCAACTTTTTTCGGCCAACTTGCTTTCTTCTTTGAATCCTGTTCCATTTTTGTTCTTAAAGATAGATTTTATATTGTGTCTCAGGCTTACAAGGTTGGAATAATTTTAGTCAATTACTATTGTTAAATTACAATTCAACAAAGTTACTGACAAATTTTTTGTAACGTTTAGTGTAAATGGAATGTTTCACCAAAAAAGGGCAAGAACAAACTTTTGAATTAAGTTTTCACAATCTAGATTTTCAGTTGTTGTTCATTTCTTGCTTTTATCATTCACTAACTGGGAAAAAACTGTAATGTCACCTGAATGAAAGAGGAAGCTTCAAAAAAATTTCACGTTTTCTGCAAGGGCTTAATTAAGCCTAAACTCCCAGCTTTCCACAAGAGTGCATCTTCTTTATTATCAGGAGTCATTTTGGGAGGCATGCTTCTAAACAACAAACATTTAAGATAAACGCCATTCTAATGTATTCCTCCTTTCCTAAGAATTTGAGTTTGGACATAGTAGGCCAAGGAGAACCCAGTGTGTTATATATGGTTTACCCAGTTTATTTCTAGGAACTTATTTATCTCCAAATCAAACTGACCTTCTCATTATTTCTCATACTAGAAATAGCTTGTAATGTAATAGCTGTATGTTGACTTTTTTGACCTGTACTTTTAAGACTAGGCCATAAGCACTCCATTCTTTAGCATTTAGGAGAGTAGGGTGAAATTCCTGCCATCTTTCTATTAGTGGTTTCAGTTTAGTTAATTTTTTTAAATTTTTCATAAATAAGCATTTATTTATTAATAAATCTTAATATTAAACATAAATAGTGCTAGCGCTGGGTTCTGGGATCATCAAAATGAATAAGATCTCATCTGTATTCACAGTCTGATGAATTCACAGTCTGATGGTTCAAAAAAGGGAAACATTACAATAGCCAAGACATGGAAACAACCTAAATGTCCATCGACAGATGCATGGACAAAGAAGATGTGGTACATAGTACTCAGCCATTAAAAAGAATGGAATAGTACTCAGCCATTAAAAAGAATGAAATAATGCCCTTTGTAGCAACATGGATGGACCTAGAGATTATCATACTAAGAGAAGTAAGTCAGACAGAGAAAGACAAATATCATATGATATCACTAATATGTGGAATCTAAAATACAATACAAATCAACATATCTACAAAACAAAAATAGACTCAGATATAGAGAACAGACTTATGGCTGCCAAGGTTGGGGGGAGGGGAGGGAACGAGAGTTTGGGATTAGCAGAGGCAAACATATATATAGGATGGATATATATAGGATGGATAAATGATAAGGTCCTACTGTATAGCACAGGGAACTATTATATATTCAATATTCTGTGACAGACCATGGTGGAAAAGAATATGAAAAAATTTATATATATGTATATATCTGGGTCACTTTGCTGTACGGAAGAAAGTAACACAACATTGTAAATCAACTATACTTCAGTAAAATTAAAATTTAAAAAAAAGGGGAATCAGTCCAGACAGAGAAGTGTCAGTGTAAAAATGTATACTGCATCCAAATATTGGTGCCTCCATCTTCTGGCCATGGAATGGCTGTAGCTCTTCGCACAAGTTTCCAAGGAGGAGGACCAGGGAGGCGGCATCACATCAGGATCAGCAGAGGCCTGATGTGGGCAAGGTGGCTGCAGCGTGGGAGACCCCCGGCTGGTCACTCAGCCACGTGGCCACCATTTTCTCCCGCATCCATTCACCAAGCCACCAAGCACGCAGTGCGACATCTGCCATTCCAGGTGCACCTCGCCGCTGGGAGCAGAGACCCCCGAACCCTGAGCCCCCAGTTTAGTTAATCTTAAGGCGGGGGTGGGATAGTTATAGTCTTAATGGCAAAACCCCCAAAGCTGTATCTTCAAGATGAGACTAAAGCAGTTTCCCACAAATCTCAACTGATTTAGTACCATTTTGTTTATATAATCTTACACTTAAAAAGTCTACTTATTATAGTGTTACCTGAATGTTGGCAGTTAAATGTATGAATAATTACTGTAGTACCAACTTTTGTGTAAGACTTGAAAATAATAAGTATGCTTTCAATTTTTAAGTATAAAGTTTTTCATTTTGAAAATACCTTTGTCTTTTGTTTCAGGTTATGCCAAGGTCTAGAGTGGATGACCTCCCGGATTGGTGTGAGATAACTTTTTGCTCGAAAGAGACTCTCTATTTATTCTGTGACATGAACATTTTTCCTAGTACCTTTGGCTGCTAAGGCAGCAGCATGTTTAATTTATAACAACACAAACCTCTATGAGCAACACTTGAATCAAGTGCAGCTGAACTGGAACATAAAAGATTTTTTCTTAACTTTTTTTTTAATGCACTAATCTTCAGTTGGATGAACATAATGTATAACTATTTTCAGCAACAGAATTCTTCTGACTGCTTATTCTAATTATTCAACGACTGCCTTGTGAGAAATGTTTATCATATGTTTAATGTTTTCTGAAGTATTGTAATAACTTTAATGACCAGTTTCTTTCATTTCTTGACTGCCCCCTCCCCCACCAGATAATTACTGGCTTGACAGACTAGTAGTGGAAATTATCAGGTACTGTTTGCAAACTTACCCAGCACTAAATATTTGCTCCCTCTGTAAACTACTTATCATTTGGACAGAACTTATTGTATATGAGAAAGAAATATGCCTAGAAGATATATATATAAGGGGGAGGATGAAACATCATGAGAACTGCCTTTAAATGAGTTAATGTCCCCCACATTATTGCAAGTCATGGAATAATTTTAAGTTTCTATTAGCATGGAAATTAAGTAGGCTATTTATCTAAAAGAATTAAGTTCACTTTTCTGCCTGCAGCACAGGATTAGTTTTGATTAAAAACTAATCAAAATAAAATACTTATTTCAAAGCCCAACTTTGATAGTAAATATTTTGAATAAATCTGGTATTTTTAAGAATGTCACATTATTCAATGCATATATAACAATCGGAAGTTACTAAAGCATACCAGCACTAAAATTAAAACAAGACACTTGGAATATATTTTACTATCAATTACAAACAACTTTATTATCAGCAAAAATTTCAACTATTCCATTTGCAGGGGGCACCACATCTGCTTTGGGCAATAGCTAAAGCAGGAATACAAGCAGTTCATTTTATTTCTTAGAATTTGAAATTGTATCTATTACAGCATTTCTACCACCAGCAGTATATTACTTAAAAAACCATATGGCTTTCCTTGAATTTGTTTGAGGTTGTAGTGTAATACGCTTGAAACAACTGACATTTGTATAATTATGCCTCATGTTCTAAAATCTTTTGCTGGATAATAGGAAACTGCTGAATTTAATCATGGCTTTTAGAATCTTACTGTGAGACTCAAGTGTAATACACTAACAACTTAAAAATTTTTTAAACAGTTAAAAACTCATAATCTAGCAAAAGTATACTTATTGGATAGCATTAAAACATTTTCAAGGCAGTCGTCTAATATGAACAATAATCTAAATAGTGCATACCTTAAGAGGGAGGACAGGTATTGTAATTTTGATCCTCTTTATTTCAAATGTGTGACTTTGCTATTATGAAAGGGATAAAACACATACATAGAGAATACTACTTTATTTTTACAGTATTTTTCTTTCATCTGGGTCAAAAATAGGATTCAGTGTTCATAAGAACATCAGTACCTGTTCAAAAGTAATACTTTAATTTTAATATTTTTTATCATAAGTTGGTTTAAATGTTGCTGTTTTCAGTTATACTTGATTTATTATATTTAGTCTAATTAATTTAGTTGAATGTGGTAGCATTTTTCTGATTTCTGTTTAGTGGTAGCACACCCTGGAACTGGAAATGACCAGAGGAAAGCTTTCTGGGCTTTGGGAAGCAGTTGTTCATTAACCTTGTTCTGAACCTTTTTCTTAGTGATTCTATACCAGGTAGAGGATAAATTTTGTTTTTAATATAATGCATAATCAAGAACATGAGAGAAAAGCAGACATGAATCAATATGGATGCTTTGTGGTGTGTATGTGGTGGTGGGGCAGGAGAAATTATGATAGCACACTTTGCCAGAATTTCTATCTTGGTTGTATAGTTTAGCCATGAATACTGAGGATAATTCTCTGAATTCTGTCCTGAGAAAAATCGTATTTAATATTCCTGTATTTGTTGTTATGAAATCTTTCTTGTATCTAATAAGATTGGCTGGCTCCATTTTCTTCTGTCAAATTATATGGTTATTTTTTTATATTACCGCATCAGCATTATATTGAAAGTGTTAATAGTTGATTGTATTTTGTCAAACTACTAGTATAAACTCAAGTTTTCAATTTGATTTTTAAAATACAATTTATTTTATTTTCTAAATCCTTTTTGAAAAACAGTTTGTTGTTTTTGGATTAGAAATAATTTATGTTAGCTGTGTGTTGAAGATGAAATCAACATCCAACTAGGTTTTATGCCAACGATTGGGAAAAGTTCGTTAGAAAATTCATGTAAGACTTTTTAAAAGTATTTTATAGGTTCTCATTAGATATTTCCTCTTACAGTAATATGAAAACTGATTACCCTTTACTCCAAGAGAATATTTTGACTCAAGCACGTATCTAGCACTAAAGCATTGATTCTGACATTTATTGAAAATCAACCAACTATAAGATATTGTCTGATGAAAAATGTAAATTTGTGATTAGTGCCTTTATTCATATTTTGAGATAAGTTCTCAATTTTGTATTATACCTGTTCTTTAGAAGTCATATTAGCAGGTAATTAATTTAACAATGAAATAGTTTGGCTTTCACCCTCCCCAATCAATCCCTCAATTGCCTAGCGAAGTTTCTAATAAGTGGTGGAAAGCAGGGGATCCACCCATGTTACTTTCGGGAGATTATTCTACATTTTGTTTTTAATTTGAAGATAAGGAAACTAAATTTTAACAAACCTTTTGTTATAACTAAAATGTAACTGCTACCCTTGTAAGTTCAAGGCATTTTTCTTAATTTTGAACATGTTGCATTCTTCATATTTAAACCCATCTTTCTTATTGAAGCCCATCTGAGAACTCTTTTAGAATTAATAAGCCCTTTTATATGGGAACATACTGCATATTTTGTATTGTTAGTGTAATTTAATTCCTTAAAATTTGAAATAATATATCTATAATCTATTGAATAACACGATTAAATACAAAGTTTTGCTTTTAGGTTCTTTGGTAGTATGCTTAAAGGTATAATTTTATTCTATATTCATTAGAGGAATGATAATAAATTGAAATTTCATTGTTAAAAATCATTTTTAAAATGGATGCTACTTCTGTAGCTGTAGTCATTTTGATTAAGCATAAATTAACTTTCATTATCTATAGCATAAAGAGAAAATAATTATTTTCCTATGGAAACAGTGAGTGATATAGGCAGTGCTGTAAACATTATTCTCTGAAGAGTTATGGGGAGTCACAAGGCAAAGAAAATTTTAAAACAATAAAAGCTTTATTTTTAAAAAAATATTTTTGATGTAGTATCCTAGGACAAATTATAAGTGGAATTGTCTCTGACTAGCACTCATTTAATTCTTAACTATGTAAAACAATACCAGTAGAAAAATGTACTGGTATCATACCTAGAATAGATGAATTCCATTGACATTTATCTTTGAAGACCAACTTAATGAACCTAACTTTTCATCTATGGCTTTGGATCCAAAACATTTCATATCTAGTTCCCTTCTAAAGGATCTTTTATATTTTGTCAGGGTAAAGTCACTTCAAGATACAGCATGATGACTTGTATCTAGTGGAATATTGTGCTGGCTATCTAAAGAAGTAGGTTTGAATCTTAATTTGGCCGTGACCTGTTTTACCTTAGACAATTACTATCGTTCATGGCCTTCCTACTAATTTTCCCATACTGAGGAACTTAAACTAGAGCACCAACACATCTTTTGGCTTTAAAATCCTGAACCTTTATACACTACTACTAAAAACTAAAAAACAAACACAAAAAACAAAAAACAAAAAAAACAAACCAAATGAGGGAAAGACATGTAATATGAAATTACGTTTATTTTTATCTATTATTTGATTCCCACCTCATTATCATTTCATTTAGTATATGAATACAATCAAATAAGAAAACAAAGCATCAACTAGTAACTGCTACTCCACTTAAATTGAGCTAATAGTTACTGACAATGCAAATAAGAAAATAAGCCATATTGCTAAGAAGATGATATTTAATCTACTTATAAAACACCAGTGTATATTGGAAATACTCTTTTCTAGAAAATATCTTGCTTATTTTCCTGGCTTTTACTAACTGGATGCAAGTGGTTAGTTTGTTCAGAGTTTATTGGCTTTAGAGGCTGCCCCAAGCTCCAGTTCTGTTTGACTTTCCAGTACTGAAAAGGATAGTGCAGTGAGGATGTCAATATTTTACAAATGTCTGTATAAATCTGAAAGTAGTTTATATTCAAGGTTAGTGTTTTCAGTAATGTCTCATCCTTATTCATTTAGCATTATTGTGACGACTGAAATCTAAAAGCCAGTTTCCCAAAAAGTATTTTTTAAGAGTTTCAGGTAACCAGAGCTAAATAGAGAAGGCCAATAAAAAAAACTTTTTTCAGCTACTTTGTTTTAAATTTAAAGTAGAAAAAATATTGTGTTCCACAGACCTAAAATCAGCTTTAAATGTATAAGGTCTAGTGAAATGTTTGGGAAATGTTAATTGGAGGTTTAGAGGCATACCTAGAAACAAAAGTCAGAGAACTTGAGAGTAAAGATTAATATGAGATAAAAAATCTTCAATAGAAAATTTGAATGAAAACACTGAATTGCCCCCATTCAAGGACTTAAAATTACTAGAAAATTCAGTATTTTACTATAGAACTGGATGGCCTATATTATTTTTAATGTGACCAAAGGACTGAAGACTGATCAGGTTTCTAGAATTTGGGAGTGTAGTCAGAGAGTGGCACCTTTTGCATTTTTATAAACCAGTAATCTACCTTCTTCCCTAGAAATGGAGAAATAATAAAATGCGCTGTGCATATCTTTTGGAATAGAAAACAAAATTCTAGAAGAATGGAAATGTTCTCTTGCACAAACTTGTAAATTTTTAATTAAAAAATTACCTCATTTTTCAGTCCATAAGGTGCTTTGCTCCAGTCTGTGGGATGTTGCACAATCCCATAAAAATCCCCTTCACCCAAACTGTATTTGAAATATGCAAAATTCACAACTAAGGGATAGCATTCCTTGGAGATTTTGTTTTCTTTTACTCTTGTTTACCACTAGCAGGGCTAACATGGTGTAGCAGATCCACATACTGTCTTCATTAAAGCACATGGGCAAGTGCATAGTCAATATTTAATCAGTTTAATTAAAATCAAGTAAGGGAAAGGAAAAACTCTAAAATTTGATTGATTTTATTATACTGTGAATATATTTCCATCAGTGTTGGTAAGATATCAAATGACTATCAGTTGGTGTTGGTTATGTTTATAATTTATTTGCATATTTTAGCCCTTTTCATAAGAGACTATAATCATTTTAATCTTCTTACATTTTCCTTCAGGAAATGCAGGGATTCTACAGCCCCTATTTTGTTCTCTTGGAGTAAACTGTTCAGTGTAGTTATGAAGACTTTTCATTTTGACTTTTTTAAAAAGTTGAGCTGCTATTTCATTAAAAGTGTGAAATAAAATGATGGTTATGATATTTCCAATTATGTAATAGTTATAAATTTTACCCTATTCATCTATTGTACAGAGCATGGTTAAAAAAACAAAAACTAAAACTAAAAGCAGTTACAGCCTTGCTCTTGCGATTGTTCTATCAGAAAATAATGATTATAATTACACATTGCCATCTTAATATAAATTGGTGCTTTAGAGCATTAAAGAGGAAACAGCAGGCCCTATATACTTCTTGCCTCAGAATGTAAAACTACATTAAAGTGTCTATTTATATTTATGTTCATTTCTTAAGGTTTAAATACAAATTATTGTTATCCATCAAGCTTCAGGCTTTCTGCAAACACTGTAACAATATCTTAGCTAATCAGCTTGGTCAAATGAAGATGGTGTTAATAAGGCCAAAATTATGAATTGGATCTCTCTGGGGGCCCCCTGGTATCGTACAGAGGAAAAAAATGTCTTTCAGAGCCACAAACTGTGCTTCTTAAACCCAACCAAACAACTGAGATGTGTGCTGTTGGTTCAATATATAAGCATTAATAAAATTAAAAGAACAAACAAATTAATGCATTCACATCATCACTTCTTGAAAGTGGTTCAAAGCACGTTCTTCTAATGGTGGGTTGTTGAAAAGACATGTTTTAAATTTTTAATAACTTTATTACTGTCATAAAATGCTTCTATATGTTAAGTTTAGGTTACTGGTACTCATAATTTTTTACTTCTGCAATTATGCTGTAATGAGTTGCTTGCATGCCTACTTACCCAAGTGAAAGGATGCTGTTTGCTCTGGAATGTTCATCTTTTAGACAGGTTTTGGCTCATTTGCAGTCATGGTGCAATACAGTGTAACATTCATTTGTTTTCAGTCAACAGTTTTATTTTTGTCATAATAAATAATTACTTTTCCAATATGACGTGAACCGTGTTTTTTTTTTAAGATAAAATTTGTTTTAACAATCTCGCTGCAAGTGATAGAAACTCACCTAGGCAAACAAAGAGAGGAATTTTTATGATTAAGAATGAGGTGGGACTTCCATGGTGGCGCAATGGTTAACAATCCGCCTGCCAGTGCAGGGGACATGGG
Source organism: Eschrichtius robustus (assembly GCF_028021215.1). Lineage (NCBI taxonomy): Eukaryota > Metazoa > Chordata > Mammalia > Artiodactyla > Eschrichtiidae > Eschrichtius > Eschrichtius robustus. The sequence goes on from NC_090824.1 coordinate 184,541,176, forward strand.
TTCGAGGCCTGATCTGGGAAGAGCCACATGCCGCGGAGCAACTAAGCCCATGCGCCACCACTACTGAGCCTGTGCTCTAGAGCCCACAAGCCACAACTACTGAGCCCACGTGCTGCAACTACTGAAGCCCGTGTGCCTAGAGCCCGTGCTCCTCAACAAGAGAAGCCACCACAACGAGAAGCCCGTGTGCTGCAATGAAGAGTAGCCCCTATGTTTGGTTGGAAGCACAGGTAGCAATCTGAACTCTGGATCGGCATGTGAGGGGGAGTGGGTGTTGAAGGTTTTTGGTACAGCCTGTAAGCTGTGGGATCTGATGCTATATCCAAGTAAATAGTGTCAGAATTGAGTTAAATTATAGGACATCAAATCAGTGTCTGCTGAGAAGTGGAGAATTGCTTGGTGGTGTTGGAAAAAAACACAATGGAGTATGTACTCCATTGACAGATAATTGGGATAATCTACACATTGTACTTAAGTTGTGTTCTTATTTAAAAAGTAGAGATGTAATCTAATTTGTGTGGGATAAGCAATTTTCATTATATTCTTCATATAGATTCCGCTAAAGTAGTGATTTTTAACTCCTTTTTTCAAAAACCTCTGAGAATATGATGAACGATACCTACGTTGAAGAATTACACATATGTACAAAGTTCACATTTTGTATGGAAGTTTAGGAATTTAAGGTACTTCAACTTAAGAGTTCTGCTATGCTCTAGGACTTCAATGGCTGAACATTCCGATTTCTTCTGAGAAACATACCCAAATAAGGTTTCATCCTGCCTGTTTTTTAACAGCTTTATGTCGATATAGCTAACACATATTAAACTGTACATGTTTGAAGTGTACAATTTTTTTTTTTTTGGCTGAGCCACACGGCATGTGGGATCTTAGTTCCCCGACCAAGGATTGAACCCGTGCCCTCTGCAGTGGAAGCTTGTAGTCCTAACCATTGCACCGCCAGGGAATTCCTAAAGTGAACAAACTGAAAAGCTTTGGTGTGTATACACCTGTGAAACAATCACCACAATCAAGATAGTAAACATATCCATCATTCCAATTTTCCTAGTGCCCTTTGTAATTCCTCCCTTCAATTCCACTATCTACCTCCAGATAACCACTGAGTTGCTTTCTGTTGCTTTACTTTCATAGAATTGTATATAATCTCAGCACAATTATTTTGAGATTTATTCATTTCATTGTATCAATGGTTCATTCCTTTTTATTTCTGAGTAGTATTCCATTGTATAGATGTATCACAATTTGTTTATGTACTCCCTGTTAGTGCACATTTGGGTGGTTTCCAGTTTCTAGCTATTACAAATGAAGCTGCTAGATTGCTAGAATGTTTACATGTAAGTCTTTGTATAAACATTTACTTTTACTTTTCTTGGGGAAACTAAGAAAATTAGTAGTGGAATGGCTGGGACATATGGTAAGTGTACACTGAACTTTTTAGGAAACTGGCAAACTTTTTCAAAGTGTACTATTTCACATTTCCCACTATTGGTGTATAAGGGTCCTAGTTGCTCTACATTTTTACCAACATTTGATCTGGTCACTCTTTGATTTTAGACATTCTAATCGGTGTCTCGTTGTGGGTTTACTTTGCATTTCTGTAATGACTAATGATGATGAACATCTTTTCAAGTGCTTTTTTGCCATCTTTAGATCTTGGCAAAGTTTTCAAATATTTTGCTCATTTTTTAATTGGATTTTCTTATGATTGAGTTTCAAGAGTTGTTTATTCTGCACAGAAGCCATTATCAGATATATTATTTGCAATCTTCTCCCAGTCTGTGGCTTGCCTTTTCATTCTCTTAATATCTTTTTTTAACATTCTGCCTATTTTTAACACTACTTCTTAATTTACAGATGACCAAATATAAGAGCATCAAAATGTGGATTATGGCTAATCACATGGTTAAATTTACCTAACAGATACCTATATAGCCTCCACATGTAATTTTTATATAGTTCTGTTAATATCCATGCGGTTTTCTAATAGTGAACCCAAGCTTGCTTGGAACATACTTCATAGGAGCAAAATTTTTTGTTTTTCCTTAGCAGGGAAGCCTGATGTCAAAGTATAATTTTAAAAAGTTAAAAACAACTTATGTAATTATATTGTGATCACTTAAAGATTTATTTAAGTCAGGATTAAGGAACCAGCAGGCTCCAAAGCTGATTCAAAGGAGTATAAATCTGAAAAACTTGTAAACTAATTTTCTACACATTACCATCGAACTTTATGGAGTCTGGGGCCTAAGTGATAGTAAGCAGAAGTCAGTTACATCTTCCTCTAGAAAAATTAGATGATCTTTCAGTGGACTTGGTGGACAGTGCCCTAGTATGACTTTGAAAGAGTATGGTAACATTTTTGCCTTATTTCTAAGTTTTGGATTAATTAAAAACAAATTTTTTTTCATTTTATTAAAACTCTGGTCCATCAAAATATGGAATACAAAGTGGGCTGCAAAGAAGGGAATCAACCAACCAGAGACAGATCTTTTTTGGTTCCTGAAATCCAATGTAAATACTAACTAGTGCAGAACAGGTTCTCTGACTTACCATTTCAAAGCGCAGGATGGTTCAAACTAGGCTGATTATGCAGAGAATCTCCTGCAACCAACAGCTGCTGGGAAATCAAACTAGAGAACTCTGGTCAGTGGTTTGGTTACTAACCTACACTCTCCCAAATTACAATTGAGTCAGAAAGTGGCCAAGTACCAGCACGATAGATAGTTTTGATTCTGGACGTTCCTTTACCTCACATGAAGGACTGACTCATTCCCCAGAACCTGTGACTATGCTACCTTACATGGTAAAAGGATCTTGAGACGGGGAGATTATCCTGGACGGTTTAGGTAAACCTAAATGTAATTGCCAGGGCCCTTAGAAAAAGGGCCCGGGAGGATCAGGATCAAGAGTAGGAGAGGTGAAGAAAGAAGCAAGATTTTGGAGTGAGGTGAGGAAGGGGCTAGGAGCCCAGGAATGCAGGAGGCCTCTGAGAAAGGCAAGGAAGGCTTGTCCCCTGAAGTCTCCAGAAGGAATGCAGCCCTGCTGGCACCTTGATTTTAGAATACAGTTCTGGAACAAATTTTTGTTGTTTTTAATCACTAAATCTGTGGTAATCAGTTACATCAGTAGGAGGAAACTAAAAGAGGACCACATTTGCTTTCCCAAACTATTTGAGATCCGTGAACGAGAAGGTCTAGCAGAGGTTTTACTTGGGTGAAGCAGTCAATTTGTGGTTTCCATAGCTCTTACTCACAGAAAAAGCTGTGTAGGTATTACATTGAGGTTTATAAATTTTAAAACCTAATTGTTCCTTACATCTTTAAGTTCAACTATTTTTTTCTTTCAGTTTTATTGAGATATAATTCACATACAGCACTGTATGTTTAAGGTGTACAGCATAACGACTTACATGTATTGTGGTAATTATTTAATTACCACAGAAAGTTTAGTTAACATTATCTCATACAGATACAAAAAAAAAAAAAGAAACACCAGTACACATTTATCTTATAACCGAAAGTTTGTACCTTTTGTCCACCTTTATAAGTTCCACTTATAAATCTTAAGTTCATCTTCAAAATAACTGTTAAAATGGACTAAATTATTTACCTATTAACAGTTATTTTCAAGATTATTATTTATCCCATTATTAAACATAGTTGAATTGTCTTAAATAATTTTAAAATGTACTTTTAAATTATTTGAATATTGTAAATACTTCAAATCTTACTAAACCTTCTCACATATTTAGATAATTCTAGTAAATCTAACATGTAGTTAATGTAATAGATCCTCCTTTTCTTAAATATCCACTCTCAGCAAATTTTCTAATAACTTTTACCTTAAAATCAACAAATCTAACATCAATCATCCATTTATGCATTTTAAGTTAGAATCATAAATTAGTATGTTAGTCTCTAATATAACAAATCTTAAATATTACATCTATTTTACATACTAAATAGGCATGGAATATTCTTAAACCTAACACGAAAGCATTATACTATGGGTTTGATTTACTTAATCCTTCATATATTGAGTCTTGGTTTAAAAGACCCTTCTTTATTCAAACAGACCCTTCTCACTGAGAAAACAATTATATAATCCTAAGCAAAGCTGATTTACCATTTCAGTGGGCTGAGATCTCTGACCTGAGATTTTTGTGGGGATTTGGAGACGTGGTGCTGTAGTCATCTAGGAGGATTCTTCTGCAGCAGTAACAAAGGCAACATGAGTTCTATGACAGAGGATCAATGCCCTCCAAATGGGGCTGGTTATTTCATCATTTCTTTCAAATTAATCACTTTATTTTGGTAGATGAGGTATAACTCAAAGTCAGGGTACATCTTAACTCGATAGGAATCATCTAATCTATCTATTGCTTGATTCTATGCTGAATTATTTTCACATTCCATTTAAATTAGAGCCTATTGAATTCTGCCTAACTAGAAAATGAGATTATTTCTGGCACTGGATCCAGCTGCTAAGCCAACAGGAGATGGGAAGTCAAATATAGCCAGTTACTGTGGAACTGGTGGAGAGATGAGATGCAAGCCACAGTATTTAAGAATGTGTTGAGAGGATCAGATAACTAACTGTCATAAGTTAACAATGACATCTACTATTTTGAGCATTCCACCTACCAGGCCTTATGCTAACCACTCTATTACATTAACTCATTTTTCCACAATAACCTTATGAAGGTAAATGTATTTATTCCTAGTCTGTAATAAGGAAACTGACTCAGAGAGGGAAAGTGACCTGCCCAAAGTCACAAGTTTAGTAAGTGGCAGAGCCAGGATTCAAAAGAGGTATATGTCATTTTAAAGCTGTTAACTATCAATGGAGAAGGTTCTAGAAACTTTAGCTCTGGATTCATTTTCTCCTATCAACAGAATGAAGGGGAAATGAAAGAATTCCCTGCGGATATGCTTTGCCCAGAAAGAAGGTTCAGGAGATGCATAGGCATAATGGAAATCCCTTGTCTAGCCAAGAGAGTTTGGATTCAAAAAAGAGACCCTGTGGTCAGAAAAGGCTTGGAGAAGGATTTCATATTCTGGGGATAAATCAGTTGTATGCCTCACTGAGCTAAATAGGGACTCTGGATTCTTCTGCTTCATAACAAAACAAAAAGCAAACGTAAACCAGGTCTTTTTTGTTCCTTCCTCATTAGTGTTATAATTTCCTTTTTTGTGAATTCTTAACTTTAATAAAGTTCATAAAACAATGTGCACAACTTAATAGAATGAACATATGTACCCACATCTTGTCATTGTCCTCTTGGTCCATGCAGAATTCCCCCCTGGAAACAAACACCTTCATATGGTCATGGCTACCACTCTCATGCAATGTGTTTAAGACCATCTTCTACCTCCAAAGTTTTCCCAGGGTGGGCTTAGGGTTGTGACTGATCCTCCCCCCAAAGAACCCACAGAGTTCCCCAGTGATGGGTATAAGATATAGGGATAAGGAGAAATCTAACAGGGGAAAGATTTTGATCTCCTATTAGCCCCTTTTATTTCCTGGAGCTTGAGACATGGAGATAACTCAGATCTGAGCTAACAGAGAAAAACAAAGAGAATCAAAACAACTGACACTGATAAATGTTACTTAATGGGGAAATCCTCAGTAGCAGTGGATGCCAATGAGTTATAACTTCCAAAGACCCCCCCACTGGATTCCATCTGCACGTAGACCCCTGCATTTCTAGTGAGAGTCCCTTGGTGATATCTTCTGCTAAGAGACAACTTTCGATGCACATCCTTTTGGGAGAAACCAGACACCCCTGCTTTTGAAAGGGGAGGAACAATCTGTGTATATGCCCATGAAGGTGAGAATAAAAAGTTTTTATGCTCCAGATTCAAGAAAAGAAGTCTGTCCTTTTGCTACAGTGCCACAGTGCAGGGAGTGTGCTGCCCGATCCAGGAGACCCTGCTAACGTAGAGCACAATCCCATGGTGCCTCTCTAGCGCCAGGCACTGCTGTAGTGCAAGCTATTGTCATATTTGTCCCCTAATTGGGCATGTGCACAGTCTATTCTTGCTTTCTTTCTCTCTGCACTCACTGGATCAAGTGCAATCTTTCAAAAGCACAAATCTGATTATCTAAATCCTCTTCCTGAAACTCTCCAAAGCTTGCTCATTGTCTGTCATGTGGCCTCCTCGTCTCCAGATGACTAGACCCCATGCAGCCTAAGCAGACTTATCTCACACCTGTTTCTCACTGATATTTTAGTTCCACCAGAGCATCAAGCTGCCCTCCTACCTCAAGGCCTTTGCAAGTGATGTTTACTCTCCCAGGAATGCACTTTTCTTTCTGCTTTGCTTAGATAACAACTATTTATCTTTTGGATCTCTATTTGAAAGTAACTTCTATAGAAAAATCATACCTGCTCTTCTGGACCAGACCAAGTTCTGTTCCCACTAAATTCTTTCTTTGTCCCCTGTACTTTCATAATTTCATATGGCTCTGATTAATGTTTCATCTCCAGCAGACTGTTAGATTCTAGAGAGCAGGGGCTGTGTTTTTTTTTTCACGCGGCATTTCCTGCTCAGTGTCTATCACAATGCTTAACTTAGTAGGTAAGCGCTAAGTATTTGTTGGATGAATGGATACACGAAATGAAAAACATCGGATTTAAGAGTAGGCAATGTGGGCTTCCCTGGTGGCGCAGTGGTTGAGAATCTGCCTGCTAATGCAGGGGACACGGGTTCGAGCCCTGGTCTGGGAAGATCCCACATGCCGTGGAGCAACTAGGCCCGTGAGCCACAACTACTGAGCCTGCACGTCTGGAGACTGTGCGCCGCAACAAGAGAGGCCACGATAATGAGAGGCCCTCGCACCGCGATGAAGAGTGGCCCCCGCTTGCCGCAACTAGAGAAAGCCCTCGCACAGAAACGAAGACCCAATACAGCCAAAAAAAAAAGTAGGCAATGTGTGTTATCATGAAAACTCCACTAATAACTAGCATGTGATCTTAGAGTTATAGAATCTCTTGATCTCAGTTTCTTCTACTGAAAAATGAAGTAATTAAAGTAGATCATGTTTACTGTTGTTTCAGTTATAAAGTTCTCTGAGTACAGGCACACCTTGTTTTCTTGCACTTAGCAATATGAGAAATTGCTGCGGAATTCTGGAATGAATCATTTGGAGAGAGTCAAGTTAGAATATTATCAGAAATATTTGAGATTGCTGATTGAGTCTGATGAGGTCAAACCTGGATGCCCCAGATAACTCTGGTAACCCCCTGGCAGGCACAATGAAGGCTGTGCTCTTTACCTTATGGTGGCCAGGAATGTGTTCTTAGGGGATGTAGCTGTGGCCTGGGTGCTGCATTTGCAAGTGGCCAATGCCTTGGAGGCCAGATGGGGCCAAGCAAATTTGGTAAAGTGTAAAACCTCAATTTGGTGCATATCTAATCCACAGGGTTTTTTTTAATTGCTTTTAAAAATGTTATTTTCTTCTCTATGGTGAAATCTGATATAATGTCGTAGAGCAAAATACTCCCCTCCACCCTTTTTTAAAACAATATCTTTTTTTATTTTAAGCTTTAGGGGCCATTAAAGACAAAATATTTTCTATGCCATTAGTGTGTGTCCTCTAGATGGCAGAACAGGATTTCATTTTGCACAGTTGAATCCTCTTGGCTATTTAATTGAAGTTTCCTATTGCGGAAAGTTCTTAGTTATTTGGTAACTGAAAGACTCAATATGTGTTTAAAAATTTCTTTTCTTACAGATAACATCTCACCTATCCAAAGTCACAGGAATGAGAGGCAAGGTACATTAATGGAAAATCTGAACAATACATTTTTATTTTTATTACTTTTTTAAAAAATTTGTTTATTTATTTATTTAATTAATTAATTTTTGGCTGCATTGTGTCTTCATTGCTGCACACGGGCTTTCTCTAGTTGTGGCTAGTGGGGGCTACTGTTCCTTGCGGTGCGTGGGCTTCTCATTGCGGTGGCTTCTCTTGTTGTAGAGCACAGCCTCTAGGCGCACAGGCTTCAGTAGTTGTGGCTCATGGACTTAGTTGCTCCAAAGCATGTGGGATCTTCCTGGACCAGGCCTTGAACCTGTGTGCCCTGCATTGGCAGGCGGATTCTTAACCACTGCGCCACCAGGGAAGCCCTGAACAATACATTTTTTAAAAGTCCAAAATATTTGATGTTCTCAAGTTGCATGTTATCTTGAATAAATTGCTAATTATCTTGCCAAAATGTAGATCCTACTCTACCAGCTTTAAAGGATAGATAAGACCTTTTGTTAATTGACATTTATTGTTTCGACTTAATGAATGTCACTGGAGTCCTTGAAAATTATTCTCTTACTCTCTAGGTTAAAATGTTGTTACATTTCCCTTTATGTTGCAAATTTGCTCACTGACACATTTTTTCCCCCAAAGAACGTTCAAAACTAAACTTTAGAATAGACCTGGCTTTGTTATTAGGAATTTTGGATGTCACATCCAAAAGATGGAATTTACATAAGGCTCCTTAAGCAATCATCATTTATAAGAGTTTATGATATTATGAAATGTCATCTCTGAATACAGTTGCCATCAGGGACTATTAGCTTTCCCATCTCTTAATAACCTATTCCTACCAGGGAATATATTTTCCACAGCAGACACAATAAATACTTATACATATGAGCAGACTTAAATACAAGTCACATTCACAGCTTTGATCTGAAATATCCAAGGTGATGTACTTGAGAGTTCAAGTTTAATCTTTCTTTTACAGAGGATCATCTTTCTGCCACAGAAAGCTTGGATCTCATGTTTCCCAAATGAAGAGCATTCTTTCTCCACTAACAGGGAGGTAAAGTAATCAAGGCTAATTTCTGGATTTTAGTTTTACATATATTGAGGTCTGCGTTCTATATTTTTTGTTTTAGGTAGTGAAACAGTGCTTTCTCAGTCTCTGATAATTTTGCCCAAGACTGACTAAAATAAGCAAAAATGACAAATACATGTTGTCTAGAGTAATGACAGCTGTGGCGTTTAAGAGAGCATTGCTGAGGATTCTGGGGCCAAGTCTCGCTTCAGAAGGAAAGGACACTATGATTGATGAGCATTTTCTGTCATGTGAAAGAGCAGGGAGGAGGGACAGGAACACAAATTTGCCTTCTCATCTGGGTTCTGGCTGCATTATCAGAGGGATTTCAAGTTCATTTCTTCAAAGGAATTCAACAATGTGACTGCATGATTAGACTAGCTCCACTAAGAGGTCTTTTTGAGTCCACTCTGCTTATAGTTTAGGCTAGAGATGAACAATTCCAAATTTCTAATCTCTTTATGCCTTTCTGAAGGCTTTGCCAGGCTTCTCACCAATTGCTCGTTTTTGTTTTTTTGTTCTTCCCTGGTTAGCATGCAGGTAGAAGGTATTAGCTGGAAAATATATCTCATTACACATTTTAAGGACCAGTAGCACTGATTCTTTTCAACTGAGGAATTTGGTCATTCATCTCAGCCACAGATACTTGTTTAAAAACTATTATGCAGCATGGCACTTTGTTAGGTGAGGGATTCACAGTGCTGGGAAAAAACACCCTTGCCCTTCTGGAGTTTCCTTTTAGATTTGAGTTCCTCTAAAATTACTTCATTGAATGGCTCTTCTGTGTCCACTTACTCCACCTATGTGCCAGCAGTTATTCTAGGTGCTGTGAACACAGCAGTGACTAAAACAGACAAAGTTTCTGCTTTCATAAGTCTTTCATTTTAGGGGAAGGAATAAATGAATATACATATGGTATAATATCAGTGATACACGCTATAAAGAAAAACAGGAGAAGGTAATAGGAGTGGAAAACTGGTCAGGGAAGGTCTCTCTGTAGATTTTTAAAATTTAAGCAGAGATATGAATGAAGTGAAGGAGACACCTATGTGAAGACCTATGGGAAGAGTGCAGAGGGGCAGTAGGTTACAAGCTGAGGCTCATGCTGGGTGAGTGCAATGATCATGGAGGGAGCCACATGATCCAATTCTGTTGAGCCCCTAAGGGGAAGTGGTAAGATAACAAATTAGACATGTAGCCAGATGTGAAACCATGGTAAGGACTTTGGCTTTTATTCCAAGCCTTTTGGGGCATATTGGAGGGTTGTGAACAGGGGAAAGGTACAATCTGAATTTGTGTTAAAATATTCACATCGATAGAGTAAAGGCCAGGGAGGAAATGAGAGTAAGCATGGAGACCAGATAATAAAACTCTACTGTAAAGAGTGATAAAAATTATCATAAAATTCTATTTTAAAATATTTTAGTACTTTATATACAATTATATATATATATATTATTGTCAAAATACTTAGAGGTTAAATCCACACACTTTTTAAGAAATTCTAAGCTTGCTAGCCCTTGTCTTATGTTGTCTAACTCAAACATCTATATATATCACATGATATTTTAGAATTTAAAGAACATATAAAAGACAGTGATTTCTTTTTTTTTTTTTTTTTTTGGCCACACCACGTGGCATGCGGGATCTTAGTTCACTGACCAGGGATCGAACCCGCGCCCACCTGCAGTGGAAGCATGGAGTCTTAACCGCTGGACTGCCAGGGAAGTCCCCAGTAATTTCTTAATTTAGGTACAAAAGAAACACCCAGGCCCCTCACCAGACTGCATAGACACCAATGATGCTCAGTTTGAGATTACGGGGGACAAATGAAAATATGTCCAGGCCTCAACAAAACCTACATCTGGGCACCTGAATGTCTAAGCAGTTTGGCTGGCAGTTCCAAGAAAATATAGGGTGTTAAGAAAGAATATTAATTGTTATTATTACAAACCCCCAATTTGAACATATTAGTAGGATTATTTGACCTTCAAGTTGGAAAACAAAGATAAAAGTTTCCTCACAGTGATATTTGCTGAGGTTTTGGGGGTAGGGGGGCAATGTTTTCATTAGTGTTATTTGCAAACATTTCTAGTTCATTCCCATTCTGGGCACATGAAAAAAATGGGACTTTCTGACTCCTTGTGATTGGGAAGCCACATTAGTAATTCTGAGCAATGAACTGAGAGTAGAAATGATGCCCATCACTTCTGGGCCAAACCTTTAATGCTCATACAAGATATTCCAGAGCTGTTTTCCCTGGCATGGAGACCAATACTTGGGGTAGTGTTTCCCAATCAGCTTGAGTCTCATAGTAGCAACAATGAGCAAATTCTACCCCCCTGCCCAACCTCATTCCCTCCATCTCAGCTCTGGAGGACATACAGTAGGAACAGGAAATGAATCTTGGTAGTTTTATGCCACTTAAAATTTAAGATTACTTGTTAGTCCATATAACCTACATCCTGATAGGGGCAACAAAGTTCTCTATGAGTGGAAATATCATTTAAACGTCATCGCTAATAAACTGTCACACTTTCATTCAATTTGGCTAATAGGCCATTTCACTTATCCAAAGATACTGTTATTGACAGAGTAGTTATCAGGTGGGATTTTAAAAACCATCAAGTCCTGTAAGAGAGTTATTAGGAAAGTATATATAACATAACAGCACTAGATAGCTGAAGAAAAGCTCTACTTCTTACTTTTTAGATGACTTACAACTTGGATCTACTGCAGTTTTCAAAGATTGAGTTTTCACTATTTTCATCATCTTTGGGCCACGTTCAACATCATGACCAGGAAAGAAAGTCACACCCAAGGTTGCAAAACTTATCTGATTCATAGCACTAAAGTGACCCTACTGGCCTAAACTTGAAAAGAAAATATGAAACAAAATAAAAGAGTTGAAAAAGGATAACCCCAAATAAGATGGCCTGGAAGAACATCTGTGGTAAGCAACCTCCAAGATGGCCCCCCAGTGACCACTGCCTCCTCGTGTTCATGCCCTTGTGTAATGCTCACCCCTTGATCGTGGGTTGGACTTAGGGATTCACTTCTAATGAATAGAAAGTGACATATATGACTGCCACTTCTGAGGTTAGGTTACAAAAGACTGTGGCTTCCATCTTTGGTTGCTCTCACTTGCTCTGAGGGAAAAGCCAGCGCCCGTGTTGTGAGCTGTCCTATGGTGACACACTTAGCAAGGAACTGAGGGAGGCTTCCAGCCCACAGCCAGTGAGGAACTTGGATCCTCAGCCCAACAACCTGAGAGGAACTGAATCCTGCCAATAACCATATAAGTGACCTGAGAAGCAGACCCTCCTCTAATCAGACCTTCCCAATGTGTCCTCACCCCACGCGCCAGTGTGCCTGCAAGCTCAAGAAAGGTCTTAAGCCAGAGGCACACAGCTAAGCCACATCCAAATTCCTGATCCACAGAAACTGTGAGATAATGAATGTTTGCTGTTTCAAGCTGCTAGGTTTTAAGGTCATTTGTTACGTAGAAATAAACAATATGATACTTTAAGTATATCCTAGCATACAATGCCAAAGAATATAAATGCAAAGCTATGGGTTTCTGAGAGTATATTTTAAAAGTGTCTGGACTAAATCCAATTATCATAAAGGAAATAGTCCTTTCAGCTAAACCATCAAGACCATGTGTCAAAAAGCAGAATTGCTTGATAAGACCAAACTGTACTGTGGTAGAAACAGTTAACACTCATATTCACATGTTCCCTCTTCATTTCTCATCTTTTCTTACAGTTGGATTCACCATGTTATGAGTTCTGTCCCATGGAATGTAAGTAGAAGTAAACTGTTTTACTTCTGGGTTTATTCCTTCCCCCAATATTTCAACTAATCTTTAAGCCAGGAGATGGCAAGACTCCAGGATAGAAGAGGCATGTGGCAAGAGGGAGAAATAAACTTGAATTAAGCCACTAAGATTTCAGGTTTTATTTGTTACCATAGTGTAGCCTATTGCAGATCCTGGTTACTATACCCAGGAATAGTCACAATGCAGTTTCTAAGTATTCTGACTGATCTATATGTGGAGACAGTATCACTAGTCCAATTTGTAGGACAGATTGTGTATTTTCGTTTTTCTCCAATTGGGAAGGCTCTTCTCGTCCTCTACAATGATCTGGTTACATAGTCCAGAGTGGACTGAGATGCAATCTGTGCCATGGAAATTGATGTCACTTGCATTTCTGCTCATTTCCATCTAAACTTGACAACTGGTTTACTTGTATATGAAACTTCTGTATTTTTAATATTATTCTGTGTGCTTGTTTGCTTTCCCTTTAGGATATAGTTAAATTCTTGGATCGCTTCAGCTCTTTAGAAGCTGACAAATGGTCAAAGTATCTGCTTTAATAAAGAATTATGTGCTTTAGGGAATTCCCTGGTGGTCCAATGGTTAGGACTCTGCACTTTCACTGCCAAAGGCACGGGAACTATGTGCTTTAACAAAGAACATTCCTTCCTAGCCTAGATTGGTGTGGAAACAACCCCATATAAAAGGTGGGGCTTTTGGTTTCACTTTTATCTTTTAGGCCACATTTATACGCCTGGGTGTCTAGACGTGGAATGTTCTATGGAGAAAGCCCTATGATATCATGTTTCTAAAAGCAACTGTCTCCTGGTGCCAATTCACAACCACCTGTAAAAGTGCATCAACATGCTTGAATTCATCCATTCATGTTTCATCAACTAATTCAACAAATATTTATCAAGTGCCTAAAATGTGACGGGCCCTATGTTAAGGGTTAGGGATGAAAAGATAAAGAAGACTGGGTCTCAGTCATCATGGACCATATAGGTCATGGGAAAGAGCCACGCTGAAAAACCATTACAAGTATGAAGAGCATTACAGAGGAGGTCTGGGGGCAATAGTGAAAGTGTAAGGGTGTGAGGGAAGGAAACCTGGGTAAGAGGGCGCTGTCTGAGATAATCACTGTGAGGGAGTGATGTTTAAATTGAAATTAAAGGAGAAGTGGAGTTAGCTTTTGGGGGGAGAGCATGGAGAATGTTTCAGGTTGAGAGGAGGACCAGTGTGATGGCTCTGAGGTGAGGAAAAACTGAATGAGTTAGAGGAACTGAAATAAGACCAGGATGGAGGCAGGTGGATCTTCCAGGGCCTAATATTGCCAACAGCATCTTATCACGGTCAGAGAAGCTTTGCAGAAGAAATAGACTCCTGACTAGAAGTTTCCAAATTCAACAGAGAAAATGAAAGAATTTTTTCCTTTCTGATTCTGACTGCTCTCTTCAATATTGTCCGTGTTCTCGAAAAGGAAGTTGATCAAATGCACTCTTTTCTTTTTTTTCTTTTTCAACTTTCACTGATGGTTGAGCTTATTGTATCAATACTTGGCTCAAGCTCCCCATTCCTGGACATTTTATTTATTTAGAAGCATCAGTGACATATTAACACGTTGGGGAAGTTGAGAGGTTAAATGCTCAAGCTTTAAACAGTTGTAGAATAAATTCCGTGGTAAAGATGATGCTTAATTTTCACTGTGAAGGTTAATCAGAGGATTCAAAGTCCTTGTAAAATTCTCACTCTAAAGCCATGTTTGTGTCTCTCATCTGACCCTGGAAACTCTCATCCTCAAACTTTAGTCAAAACACAGTCTTTTACTTTCTCCTGATTTCATTCTGGAAAACATGAGAGCTACCAAAATGTTCTATTATTCTGTCTGCACTATGTGATTATGTTTGCTAGTGCCCTGGAAATGAAACAATTGGACTGTTTTAGAAATGATCTCTTTGTAAAAGCAAACCATAGAATAATATGAGAGTATTTTGTTTGATGACAATCAGTGACTGGCAAAGCCATGTAGCCTGAAACATGGAGACTGCCAGGTGCCATCCACCAAATCCTGGGTGCCAAGAGTGATTTGCAGAATGACACTGCTTCTCCCTGGGCTCATCTACATGTTGTGGCGGACACCCTGTGCCGGCAGCTCATTTATCAGGAAGCAGTGCCATTCGCATCGATAATGTCTGCTATTAGAGCATATTAGTCCTGATTGAAAGTGAGGCGTCAAAGGTATTATGTAATCTGAGGAAGAGAAATAACATCTGGAGTCCTGTCATCTCAGTGGAACAGAGTAATGAAAAGCTGGGGAAGAGTAAATGTGAGCTTTTGTAAACAAGAAGTTGTGGGGCATTTTCTTTAGAGATCAAATTCCGTATAACTTTGTAGATCTTTAACAATACTAGTTAGCATTTATGGAGTGCCACAGGGATGGTGCTCAATGTTTACATGTGTGAATCCCAAATCTCACCACAGCCCTGTGAGAGTCATTACTATTCTCATTTTACATTTGGAGCTTTAGAAACAGGGGATGAATAAATGAATCAACCACCCATACAGGGCCTAAGGATGGGGAGGCTGAGGCTGGAATGGCTGACACTGGACCCAGGTCTTTTGGTTCTCCACCCATATGTCTTTACCCTGCACCATATTTCCAGTTCGCCAACAGAAACCAAGGGGACAGGGACTTTCCTGGCGGTCCAGGGGTTAAGACTCTGCGCTTCCACTGCAGGGGGCATGGGTTTGATCCCTGGTCAGGGAACTAAGATCCAGCATGCTGCACGGTGCAGCCAAAAAGAAAATAAATAAATAAATAAATAAAGTCTCTAAAAAAATTGTTCTCAGTATAAAAGAAAGAAAAGAAAGGAAGGAAGGAAGGAAGGAAGAAACCAAGGGGAGGAGGACCCTGAACTTTCATGAAAAATAGGAAGCAAGGCTGGCTAAATATAAGAGGACTAGGTGCTCATCTATAGGATTTTTTACCAAGGATATGTTGGGGAGGAAGGAATTTTCCTCTTATGCTTTTAGCTTCCTCTGGCTGGTCTAAGAATTAAACTGAACTGAGACAGATTAACAGGAGAAAATCAAAGTTTAATAGCTTGTATACATGGGAGAGACCCAGGAAAACTGATTAACTCACCAAAATGGCTGAAACCTTCACCCTTAAATACCATCTTCAGCTAAAGACAAAGAGGACATTGAGGGTAGGGATTTGGGACTTTAATGGGGAGAAAGGCAATTGACATGGAAAAGCAAATGTTTGGTAAACAAATGTTTGCTGGGCCTTGCAGAGACAGTGGGACACACAGAGGAATTTTAACACAGACTTTGCTAGGTTCTTTTCTGTCTACCACACCTAGTTTATGCTATAGTTATCTATGGTGATAGCTCTAGTCCTGTAATAGGCCCTTAATCTAAATTCTGTAGGCAGCTAAGGGGGAAGGTCAAAGTTTCTTTCTGAGTCTTTTGGGCCTTGTTTGTCTTCAGCTCAAAATAATCCACATGCCAGAGACATTTTGGGGTGGCAAGTTTTGCTTCCCTACAGATGAGATGCTTGGACATCCCCAGGTATTTTCTTCTACCTGCTAACTGATACTTGAAATTCCAAAGCCTTCAGCCTCAGGCTCTAATCTTGTCAAAGTATTTTTTTTCCTCCTGTTATAATGCAGGAAGGGTAGATCTTTAAGCTCTAAATCAGTCATGGTATTTGTATAATATGAATGAAAGGCAAGAGATCTAGTTTTCCCAGGAAAAGGGGGCACTGGGAAGGAGTGGAAGAGGCTATAAACAAGAAAGAAAAGGAGGAACACAAAGTAGGAGCATTTATTTAGACTACACTGTGAGTGGTGTGTCCAGAAGTGCCCAACATGGTGGTGGGCAGGGAGTCAGGGCAAAGTGTGTGTGTGTGTGTGTGTGTGTGTGTCTGTGTGTTTGTGTTCAATTGAAGATGAACTGAGGACATATTTTGCTTCCTTGTCAAATACTTCTTATTGCAGTTTTCGAGGCATTTCCATGCTCAACTTTAAAATTTGCCCTACTATTACACTGGGCTGAGTTTAAGAAGGTTTCTGAAACCTGAGCTGACCTACATATTCCCTACCGTCAAATAGTCTTAACAACTTCTCCATATTGTGACCACAGAGAACGTATGTGACATCAATACTCAGCATTATTCCATTTGGTTAAAAAAGGAAAAATATAAACTATCAGCCTCAATAGTTCATGAATATTTTATTGAGATTTGATTAGAATGGGAAAATTTTTAAAATTTGCTTAGCATCAAAGCTACAAAAAAATTAGTCTTTTAAAAATTGTTCCTACAGGCAACGTGCTTTGAATTATTACAAAGCACAAAAAAACAAGGGCTATGCTAGGGCCAGATGATAGAAAATGAAAGCTACATGTGGTTTTTCTAGCAAGCATTCCCGAAGGGGCCTTGATGGCTGGGTACATACTTTTGATTAAATTCACTGAGTTTCCTCTATTGTGGCTACAATCCTGAGCTGGTTACTAAATGTGTCGCTTTCATGGAGATTTGTGTATTAAAAATCACAGAAAGGTGTTCTCTGAATATGTCATATTATATGAATATTTTATAACATTATGTGAATGTTGACCATTTTGGATACGGATTTTAACTTCAAGATAATTACACCCATTGTACCTAGTGTGGGCATCCAAAGGTTAGCAAGATGGAAACTACATTTCATTCGCCAGTTCCTGAAGGTTCCTTCTCCTTGTGGCATGTGTGAAAAGCCCCTTTACTGAACTGTATTTTACTGACAAGTATAGACATTAGAGTCAAACTGCCTGGATTTGAATTCTGGCTCCATCATTCATTAACTGCTCAACTTTGGGCAAATTATTTAACCTCTTTGTGTCATGGTTTGCTCCTCTGTTAGAATGAGAACGATAACAATACCTACCTTGTTGAACTGTGACAATTAAATGAGATAATATACACTAATTGCATGGTACATAGTAAGTTTTTAATAAATATTTATTCTTACTATTGCCCTTTCTAGTTTTCTTTTCCTAACCCTTTTCCTCAATCTGCCCTCCATCACTCTTGCATCAAACATTTCTTAAAATACCTTACAACATTTACTGTTTGATCTTTAAGTTTCCCTCCAACTATGAGCTTAAGGTTCTAGGATTCTTTTACATGTCAGGCATTGCAATAGGTATGCTGGAAAGTACAAGATGAGTAGTAAGATGTGTTCTCTACTCTCAGATTACAGCCCTGCAAAGGAGGTAGGACAGTCTTAGCTAATTGCTGCATTAGGCAGAATGTGATGTGTTCTTACAAAAGTATAAAATGCATTGGTAATACTGGAAAAGGGAGGAAAGATAAATTTCAATAGGAGAATGAAATATGATCCAGGAAAGCTTTTCAGCCAGAATGGACTTTGCATTAGATCTTGAATGAGGACATTTTAAGATGACGGAACACATGAGCAAAGGCACTGAGGCCGGTAAGCAAAGAATGAGTCTGGAGAATTTGAGTAATTCTTTGAAATTGGAACCTATGTAATGATGGTTGGCAATGCAGCCCAGGAATTAGTGATTCCTAGGGAATTAGCATGACATGTTAAGGACTTTGAAATTTATTTTACTCTTAATGAGAAGCCATCAAAAGTTAAGAACAAGAAGGGGAAAAATAGCTCATTGTTTTTTCTTTCTTTCTGTTCTATTCCCTCTCCTGTTCCTTCTTCATCTTCACCACTGATTAAAGGGTTGCTTTTCGTTAAAGCACTAGGTCAGTCCCACCTAGTCCTTCCCTTTGCCTCACTAGACTTGCCATAACTCTCTGCACAGGGAGCACTGTATCCTCTGTTAAGGTTGTTTACTCTCGGAGATATTAACTTACATCTACATATTCTCAGTGACAGATGCAAAAAGAACATCCTCGATAATATATATTCTAATGACTTGAGCTTCTTCAATGATTCGTTTTTGAATAAAAACATTGTAGATCAAATTGGCCTTGGGTCAAATGTTGACAATGTAAGCTAATTAGTGGATTTTGGTTTATATTAGCATAAATAGGCATTCTTTTGAACTAGTGCTCCCTTTTTGAGTACTCGCATTACAACTCTATAATAAGCACAAGTTTAAGGTAACTACATATGGAAAGAAAATTGCGTTCTGAATCTACAAAAAACAATGAGATTTTCTGTTTTACAGTTGACCCCTGAACAACACAGGGGTTAGGGGTGCTGACCCCTGCACAGTCAAAAATCCACATATAACTTTTGACTCCCCCTAAACTTAACTACTAACAGCTTACTGTTGACCAGAAGCCTTACCGATAACATTAACAGTCAATTAACACATGTTTTGTATGTTATATGTATAATATACTGTATTCTTACAATAAAATAAGCTAGGAAAAAGAAAATGTTATTAAGAAAATCATATGGAAGAGAAATACATTTACAGGACTGTACTGTGTTTATTGATACCATAAGTTTACCAAGCCTGTTTATAAGATGAATTCTGTCTGTACCTACATCAATATTGTCTTATATGATATAAAACACTGTAGATGTTGTACATATTACAACACTAGACAACAAAAATGAAAAGATAATGTGAAAAAGAAATTCATATTTATTTACAGGTATAATGATTCATGCATTGATAACAAAAAAAGCAGCAGTATGCTTGCTTTATGGTCGCCTGGTGTCATTGGTATGATTGCTTCACTGTAGCTTATACATTAATGAATGAATTGTTATAAAACTTTTATGACAGACAGCATTATAGTCATATTCGTAATACAGTATTGGAAATATTGTTACATTTAAAAAAAAATCACTTACCTGTCATGATCGGTTGATAAGCAGTTTCTCTAATTATGAGACAGAGGCATATTGGCTGGTAATGTAATTCTTTGGAGGCATAGTTACAAAACAGTAAAAAACAGATGCATTATTAATTTTATATTAAATATCACTCACTTTATGCCTGTATAAGGATAGACTAGTATGTACCTATATTTTATGCATTCATGACAAACCTTTTTCTTAATGTTTTTGATATTTCTAGGCCACATGGTTAGTCTGCAAACTTTTTCAAGTTGTCGCAAATCTCCAAAAAGTTTTCTAATACATTTATTGAAAAAAATCCACGTATATGTGGACTCGCAATTCAAACCCTTATTTTTCAAGGGTCAACTTTATTTCCATGTAAATTGATTTTTTGGTCAGTATTACAGTTTAGTATAAAAATATTAAATTTCCAAACTCTTGCTTGAGTAGGACTCTATTTAATGCCCCCAAATTTAGCTGTATTATATTAATCAAATAAGGAGACCATTAGACTGAGGTGGCTCTAATACCTTGGGAGCCTATGTAAGCAAACAGAAACCTAAGCCAGAGAAAATGCACTCGAATCTAAGGAAAGGAAACTTAGGAACAACCGATCACAAACAGCCAATTAGGTTTTCCCAAATAAAGCAACCAAGTACGCTATGGCCAATCAGATAATTTCCTTGCTCTACTTCTGCTCTGTCCTAGAAAAGCCTTTTTCCTAGATTCTATCCATGGAGTGCTCCTAACCGCTTTCTATTTGGCACTGCCTGATTCAAATGGTTGTTTGCTCAAATAATCTCTTGTAAATTTAATGTACCTCAGTTTCTGTCTTCTTGTTTCCTTAGAAAGTATGAACCAGACTTCACCTGTTTCCATATCTTTCTGCCTCTTCAGCAACTCTCTTAACCTCCCTGGTCTGTTTCCTTGCCTGTACCGGAGTAATTATAAAAGTAGCTACCTCATCGAAATGTGATGATTAAATAAATTCGATTATTAAGTAAGTTATGTACACTAAGCTTTTTGAATATGCCTGATATAGCAAACTCTGCGTGCCAGTAAATCTACTACTTTATCAATAAAGATGAAGTTGTTTTCTTTACTTGGTAAATTTTCTTCATTCATTACCCCACTTCAATCTTTTTTTAAAAAATATACTTTTTTTTTAGAGCAGTTTTAGATTTATAGGAATGTTGACCAGAAGTGTAGGGAGTTCTCCCAAAACCACCTTCCCACACATGCACAGCCTTCCTGACTATCAGAATACACCACCAATATGATATATATGTTATAATCGATGAACCTACATTGACAGGATTTTTTAGGACAGTGAAACTAGTCTGTATGATACTGTAATAGTGAATACATGTCATTATACACTTGTCTGAACCCTTAGAATATACAACACCAAGAGCTAACTGTAATGCAAGCTATGGACTTTGGGTGATGATGTGTTAATGTAGCTTTATTTTTTTATTTTATTTTTTTGAATTTTATTTTTTTATAGAGCAGGTTCTTATTAGTTATCTATTTTATACATATTAGTGTATATATGTCAATCCCAATCTCCCAATTCATCCACCAACCCGCTGAGCCCCACTTTCCCCCCGTGGTGTCCATACGTTTGTTCTCTACATCTGTGTCTTTATTTCTGCCTTGCAAACTGGTTCATCTGTACCATTTTTCTAGATTCCACATATATGCGTTAATATACAATATTTGTTTTTCTGATTATGACTTACTTCACTCTGTATGACAGCCTCTAGGTCCATACACGTCTCTACAAATGACCCAATTTTGTTCCTTTTTATGGCTGAGTAATATTCCATTGTATATATGTACCAAATCTTCTTTATCCATTCATCTGTCAATGGGCATTTAGGTTGCTTCCATGACCTGGCTATTGTAAATAGTGCTGCAATGAACATTGGGGTGCATGTGTCTTTTTGAATTATGGTTTTCTCTGGGTATATGTCCAGTAGTGGGATTGCTGGGTCATATGATAATTTTTTTTTCTTTTTAACATCTTTATTGGAGTATAATTGCTTTACAATGGTGTGTTAGCTTCTGCTTTATAACAAAGTGAATCAGCTATACATATACATATATCCCCATATATCCTCCCTCTTGCATCTCCCTCCCACCCTCCCTATCCCACCCCTCTAGATAGTCACAAACCACTGAGCTGATCTCGCTGTGCTATGCGGCTGCTTCCCACTAGCTATCTATTTTACATTTAGCAGTGTATATATGTCCATGCCACTCTCACTTAATCCCAGCTTACCCTTCCCACTCCCCGTGTCCTGAAGTCCATTCTCTACATCTGCGTCTTTATTCCCGTCCTGCCCCTAGGTTCTTCTGAACAATTTTTTTTTTTAGGTTCCATATATATGTGTTAGCATATGGTATTTGTTTTTCTCTTTCTGACTTACTTCACTCTTACGTCACTCTTATGACACTCTCTAGGTCCATCCACCTCACTACAAATAACTCAATTTCATTTCTTTTTATGGCTGAGTAATATTCCATTGTCTATATGTGTCGCATCTTCTTTATCCATTCATCTGTCAATGGACACTTAGGTTGCTTCCATGTCCTGGCTATTGTAAATAGTAATGCAGTGAACATTGTGTTACATGACTCTTTTTGAATTATGGTTTTCTCAGGGTATATGCCCAGTAGTGGGATTGCTGGGTCGTATGGTAGTTCTATTTTTAGGTTTTTAAGGAACCTCCATCCTGTTCTCCATAGTGGCTGTATCAATTTACATTCCCACCAACAGTGCAAGAGGGTTCTCTTTTCTCCACACCCCCTCCAGCATTTGTTGTTTGTAGATTTTCTGATGATGCCCATTCTAACTGGTGTGAGGTGATACCTCATTGTAGTTTTGATTTGCATTTCTCTAATGATTAGTGATGTTCAAATTGTCTATATTGCAAATACACTATTTTTTTTTTCTTTTAACATCTTTATTGGAGTAAAGATGCCAGTGACCTTGTCCCCACAGTGAGCCACATCCACCCACTGCCTCTGCAGGAGACCCTCCAACAGTAGCAGGTAGGTCTGGTTCAGTCTCCTATGGGGTCACTGCTCCTTCCCCTGGGTCCCAATGCGCACACTACTTTGTGTGTGCCCTCCAAGAGTGGAGCCTCTGTTTCACCCAGTCCTGTCGAAGTCCTGCAATCAAAGCCCGCTAGCCTTCAAAGTCTGATTCTCTGGGAATTCCTCCTCCTGTTGCCGGACCCCCAGGTTGGGAAGCCTGACGTGGGGCTCGGAACCTTCACTCCAGTGGGTGGACTTCTGTGGTATAAGTGTTCTCCAGTCTGTGAGTCACCCACCCAGCGGTTACTGGATTTGATTTTATTGTGATTGTGCCCCTTGTTCCATCTCATTGCGGCTTCTCCTTTTTCTTTGGATGTAGGGTATCTTTTTGGGTGAGTTCCAGTGTCTTCCTGTCGATGACTGTTCAGCAGTTAGTTGTGATTCCATCGCTCTCGCAAGAAGAAGTGAGTGCACGTCCTACTACACCGCCATCTTGAACCAATCTCCTATGTAGGTTTATTGATTGAAACAGATGTGGGGGATGTTGGCAGTGGGGGAAGCTGTGTGTGAGTGGGGCAGGGCATATATGGGAAATCTCTGTACCTTCCTCTTGGTTTTGCTAGGAACCTCAAACTGCTCTAAAAAATAAAGTCCATTTTTAAAAAATCCTCTATGCTGGACCTTTTAATCCTTTCCCTCCCCCTAATCTCTGGCAAGCACTGATCTTTTTACTGTCTTCATAGTTTTGCCTTTTCCTGAATGTCATATAGTTGGAATCATACAGTCTTTTTAGATTGCCTTCTTTCACTTAGTACGTCATATACATTTAAGTTTCCTCCATATCTTTTCATGGCTTGACAGCTCCTTTCTTTTTAGCACTGAATAATATAGTCAATTGTATGGATGCCCACAGTTTACTAAATCCTTAACCACTTACTGAAGAACATCTTGGTTGCTTCCAAGTTTTGGCAATTATGAATAAAGCTGCTATAAACATCTGTGGACTTCCCTGGTGGCACAGTGGTTAAGAATCCACCTGCCAATGCAGGGGACACGGGTTTGAACCCTGGTCCAGGAAGATCCAACATGCCACGGAGCAACTAAGCCTGTGCACCACAACTACTGAGCCTGAGCTCTAGAGCCCATGAGCCACAACTACTGAGCCCATGTGCCACAACTACTGAAGCCCACGCGCCTAGAGCCTGTGCTCTGCAACAAGAGGAACCACCGCAACGAGAAGCCCGTGCATCACAGTGAAGACCCAATGCAGCCAAAAAATAAAAATAAATAAATAGATAAAAATGAAAACTGCTATAAACATCTGTGTGCAGACTTTTGTGTGGACATAAGTTTTAAACTCATTTGGATAAATACTAAGGGGCACAATTGCTAGACTGTATTGTAAGAGTATGTTCAGTTTTATAAAAACTGCTAAACTGTCTTCCAAAGTGTCTGTGCCATTTTACATCCCCACCAGCAGAGAATAAGAGTTCTTGTTGTCCCACGTCCTTGTTAGCATTTAGTGTTGTCAGTGTTTTGGATTTTGGCCATTCTAATAGATCTGTAGTGGTATCTCATTGCTGTTTAATTTGCAATTCCCTAATGATGCAAGGTGTTGAGCACCTTTTCATATGATTACTTGTCATCTGCATATCTTCTTTGGTCAGGTGTCTATTCTTTTGCTCATTGTTTAATTAGTTTATTTGCCTTATTGTTGAATTTTAAGGGTTTGTTGTATATTTTGGATAACAGTCCTTTATCAAGTATATCTTATGCAAATATTTCTCTCAGTCTGTGGCTTGTTTTCTCATTCTCCTGACCTAAGTCAATCTTTTAAATTAAAAAAGTTTTTTTAATTAGAAAAACATTAAATTAGAAACTTAAAACAGAGTGACAAGAAACAACATTTGAAAAACCAAAGAAGGGTGTAGTGTTTTGGTTTATATTTTTAAATTTTCGCTGAAAAAATACTAAGTGACTTGATTGCTTTTCTAGTCCTTTTTTTTTTTTTTTTTCCTAATTAAAAAAAAATTTTTCGCTGCGCTAGCATGTGGTATCTTAGGTGCCCCACCAGGTCCAGGATCGAAACTGCACCCCCTGCATTGGATGTGTGGAGTTTTAACCGCTGGACCCCCAGGGAAGTCCCCGCTTTTCTAGTCTTTTAAAGAACATTTGTATTTTGAAATAATTTTAGATGTGCAGAATTGCAAAGTTAGTACAGAGTCCTGGTTTACCCTTCCCGCCAGCCTCCCTTAATGTTAACATCTTACATAACATTGATACATAATCACAACTAAGAAATTAACATCAGAACAACACTTAGCTAAACTGCAGACTGTTAGGATTTGATCAGCTTTTCCACTAATGTCCTTCTTCCATTCCAGGATCCCACAGAGGATATCACATTGCATTTAGTTGTTACATCTCCTTAGTGTCCAAACTTTTATGGTTTCTCTGTCCCTCCTTGTACTTCATGATTTTAACACTTTTACCTGAGTACCAGTCAGGTATTTTGTAGAATATGTCTCAATTTCTCATGATTAATTGGACTGGGGTTATGGAGTTTTGGGAAGAATACCACAGAGGTAAGGTGCCCTTCTGATCTTGACATATTAATGGGGACATGACATCAACATGACTCATACTGTCGATACTAACCTTGATCATTTGGTTAAGGTGGTGTGTGCCAGGTTTCTCTCCTGTAAAGTTACAAAATTTCCCATTCCATGTTCTGTTCATTAGAGGCTAGTCACTAAATCTGGACCCCATTCCACCTCCTGGAACCATACTAATTAACAGGCACCACAATAATTAATAAATACTGTGGGGTGATACTTTGAGGCTATGCTAATATCCTGTTTAATATCCTGTTTCTCCTTAAAGTTTTGCCCACTAATTTTAGTATCCATCAGTGGAATATTCCTGCAGCAATAACCACTGTGGCATTCTAATGATGGTTTTCTATTTCTGTCATTTCTGCTACATTTATTTTTGGAATCCTTTTGTAAAAAAAGTTTTGTTCCCATTTATTTATGTATTCAATCATTTACTCATGTCATGGATATTTATTTTATTGTGTTATCATCCACTACTACTATTTATTGCTTTGCTCAAATTTTCCCAGCTCTGGGCACTGGGAGATCTTTAAGGTTGTCTCCTGTATCCTGTTCACATGTCCCCATCCCGCTGCTTTTTTTTTTTTTAAACTCATCTCGAGTACTTTCTTACACTCTAGCCTCAAAAGGTGCCCATCTTATATTTTCCCTGCCCCACATCTGGAGAACTGGCTAGAAAAAATGTGTATACATATACGTATATATGTGTATACATACATATGCACACTCATACACACAAATACAGCAGTGTCTATTTCTACATCTCTTCTCACGTATATGTACATATTAAAAGTCATGAGTTGACACCAATAACCCTTATTCCAACCCAACACCTGGGTTCTTTATGGCTTTCCAACTTTCTGTATCTGTAAATTCCTTGTCCGATAGTGAGAAACCTGGCTTCCATTAACCCCGATAGGTTGACTTGTTTGCTCAACCCCCTTCTATGATCCCAATCTCCTGACCACACTGCTGTCACCCCAGTCCACCACTTCTGCACCTCTTCCCTCAAAGGCCTCAGTGCTGCTAATTCCCCACAGGAAACGGGAAGGAGGAGAGGAGCAGCCTGTTATTTTGAAGAACCGTGTTTCAACAGACAAGACTCCAGAGAGACCCACACAGCCATCTTGGGATTTAGTCCTGGGGACTGAAAATCACCCAGGCAAGGTGTTTTTCCCATGAAGGCTCTGAGGAAAATGTTCGTTATATTTTTTATCTGGAGCCTCAGGTTTTCGCCTGTCAACCTGCCCTAAGACACTTTCACTTATCAAGGCAGGTGCTTCTTCAGAGATACTGGGAAGAATTTCCTTCAGATCACAATATAATTCTCACTTGACCCATGGTTCCTGAAGTCACCTCAACGTGGGTAGAAGAAAACCTTTCGTCCCCAAGCAGCATCTGAAATGGACACAACCTGCCTCACATTGACCCCTTTATTTGTTTCACCAACTAGCCCAGACCTGCACTTCGACATCCTGATTAGGACCAACTCTGGCATCTGCCTGTTATGCCTTCTCAGCTGCTCCCATCTGCTTGTTATGCCTTCTCAGCTGTAGGTGACATTCCCCCCGACCCCCATGTAGGAGCCCTGTTGGGGTTGACCATGAGAACAGCCCCTATTGAGCCAGGCCTGGCTTTCCTGCCCGGATGCTCTTCTCTGTCATCAACCCCATGCCAATCCTGGCTCTGAAGTGTGGAGCCTGTGACAGTCTATAGTCACGAATGTAATTTAAAAGTCAAAGGTTAGCTTAGATGAAACAGCCACGGAAGTCTGTTCTCAAGAATATCAGATCCTGGTAGGGTCAGTAAATTAGCATTTTTCTCTGAGTCAGTTTCCCTTGAACTAATTTAGTGTTCCTTTGCTCACCACCCTTTGCTGGATTTTCTCAAGCTTCTTGTGACTCATTGAAAACACACACTTGTGCCTCTCTTCATACATTACTTAAAGATCAGCATGTCAGCAAATAACTTATTAGCAGAGACCTAGTGAAATGTAGGGATGACTGACAATTGCTCAATGTCTAGGAAAAACACATTACCAAATAGAGCACGTTGGGAAATGAGTATAGAGGCTTGAAAGCCTTAATCTGCAATTCTAGGTCTGAATGCAGAGTGGATTAATATAAAAATGGAGAGTGTGCCTATTGATTGATGGGAAAAAAATCCGGATATTCCTTTCGTGCAGTATTCATTAAGCACTGACAAAGCCACCGTTTCACCATATTTTGGCTTTTCTTATATGTCATCAGAGACAGAAATTAAATTTTTTTATTTTGGCCTGTCGGATCTGAATTATGAAAATACTAGCAAATTAGCTAGAAAATTTACAGTGCTGTTTGGCATCGTGAGAGCTGAGAGTTTAGAAAGGGGATGTGTGGAAAAGGACTGAGTAAGAGGAAGAAGTCATTAAAGTTACAAAGATAGCACTTTGGGGGAAGACTGAACTGTAAGGAAGAAAAATATGGCAGTGCTTGTTGCATGGTGATTCTCCTCTAGCTGATCCACATTCAAATACTGAGCCTCTTCTATGTGTGGAAATGATAGTGATGGCCGTGGCAATTGATAGAGGTAACTTTCCATGCAGGACATGAGTAGGGCTTTAGAGGTAGGATCTGTGCAGAGCATGGGGGGCCTCCTTCCATCACTATGCTTCTGGAATATTCAGTGATGTCTGCAGTTTCTGTCATTAAAATGACACATATCTTTGCATCATAATTTGTGTTGCTGAATGCTCTTGTTATCAGGACAGAGGAATATCTTAAACATTAATAACCATCAGAGTTCTAGATTACCGGTTTTCCTCCCAGCAGTGAGAAAAACTCACTAAAATAGGATGAGGATGCACTGGGCAGTAGGCAATGATGAAAAAGGTGGGACTACTTCTGCTGGAAGTGGAAGGATGGACAAAAATAAATATACTAAACCTTCTAGAGCAAGAGCTCAACTGTGGATCTGGAAGATTCTGATATTCAGGGGTGTTGAATGAAAAATAGGTCTTTTATCGTATCAACACATTCTTGCATTTTCTTTTCTTTTTTTTCACTACTAGCTGTGCCTGCAGTTTCTT
This sequence comes from Eschrichtius robustus, assembly GCF_028021215.1. NCBI lineage: Eukaryota > Metazoa > Chordata > Mammalia > Artiodactyla > Eschrichtiidae > Eschrichtius > Eschrichtius robustus. The sequence goes on from NC_090824.1 coordinate 184,569,395, forward strand.
CTATTCAAAATGCAATTAATATGACTGAAACAGTAATAGCAGTAGAAACCATTTTACCCAGACTTAGATCCCTGTTCTGCATACAATTTGGAAACTCCTAAATGTTTGTATCCAATTATGTAATATTATAAGCAATCTACTGTTATTAAAAGCTTAAAATCTATAGTCAAAACACAACTAAAATATCATATTATATATGCTTTATTTCAAATGAATCAACTGATAAAAACCTGCAAAGCAGCTATTAACATTAGGTAATTGTCTGCATCTGAAAGTTAAATGCTCCAAGGTCCCACAAGGAACACTTGGCTGACAAGGTCATGCAAAAAGGGTCCTCCCTTTTGATTTGATATTCAAAAATATTTCATTAGACAGTAGTGACAATTTGAGTTTTTATCATTATAATGTTTTGATTTGGTGGTGACTTTTGTTGTATGGATTTGTATTGTTAGGAGGCCAAGCAAATTCACTTTTCAAAAATTGGGTGAGGAATAATAGTTTCTCCTTAGTACAGAGTAGTTGTGTTTCGTTTTCTCTAATTTCTTGTTTCTACTCTTACCCCAGTATAGTCTATTTGCATATAACAACTAGAGTAATCTTCTCAGTGTAAATAGGATTATGTCACCCTCTGCTTTAACTTTCCATTGGTTTGTATTTAAAATTTGAACTCCCTTACTCTTGTTCTGAAGCTGAAAAGAATGAACCCTTTCTCTCCAAGCTCATCTCATGACACTTTCCCACTGGCTCTTTCTAATCTCTGTTCTAATCATACAGACCATCTTTCAACTGCCTGCTTCAGTTCTATCTTAGATCTTTGTCACTGCTGTTCACACTGCCTTGAAAGCCCTGCTCCCTGGTTTTTGCATGACTGGCTGTTTAATCAGTCTCCACTCAAATGTTATCTCCCCAGTAAGGTCTTCCTTGCTTTCCAAACCTAAGGGTAACTTTGATCCCAGTTAACATCACGTCACCTGGCCTTTATTTTTAAATACTATTTTTCATTATCTGAAATTATCCTGTTCAATCCTCTGTTTAATTTTTGTTCTCCCTCCACAAGAATGTAATCTCCACAGAGAAGGGCCATTGTCTATCTCCCCACCCTACTCCCATACTTCCAGTCTGATAACAGTCTGGAGCTACATAAATATTTCTTGGATGAGTAAATGAATAAATTCTTTCTTCTTTTCTTGGTTGGTTAATTGATAACCCACAGATACTGCACAGTAGTAAAGACGAGAGTTTGACAATTAGCGTCATCAACTCCTAGGAGATCAGGTTTCTCTGGCCTTTGACCTAAGAGTAGACCTTTGTGTCTAGAAAAAACAAATGCTGCTGGTTTATTCAGAGTACAGTCTCTTCAGATTAGTCAATCAGACAATACAAATCACTAATTAAATACAACATAATACAGTACAAATTAAAAAGAAGGCAATGAGGGGACTTCAAGAGAGGTTGCAGGGTAGACCTGATATATAGATTAACCAAGAGAATCCTTATTCTCAATGTCAAGGCCTCAAGATAGAATGGGGAAAGGACATTGACAGAGGGCTTGGCAGTGACTCTTTGATGCTTTCTAGATGTACCAGGAAAACTGAGTTATGTGGGACACATAGCAAGAAAGCCAATCTCTGTGTTAAACCAGCAGTTAATCTACAGTAAGGGAAATTTTTCCACAAAAGAAAGTTGGGGAAGCAGTGGTGGAGCAATTCATAGAGGGTTAGAGAATGAGTCTCTGTGTGTGTAGCCTAGGGGGTAAAACACAGCTAAAATAGATACTAAGGGCCTCCTGGAAGGGTGAAAAAGTTTCTAAAAATAAAGGTTGTGTGTAGAGGGAGAAAGAGGCTATCTCAAACTTGGTCCTTAATGATTAATTATGGGTGAGAAATGGAATGCAGTGTTGGGGACTGGTTGCAGGGAAATGAAACTCCAGCCACTTTGAACAGTAGTTCATAGTCAAATGTTTTCTGTCCACTGGTCACCTTCTTAAGCCACTAAGCAGACATGGGGAGCATAAAACAGATGCACAATAACCTCCCTGGGCAACTGAACCCATTTCAAAAGCTGTGGGCAAGAGTTTTAACCAGGCGTCCATGGGTGAACTTCAGGAATATGTGAACTCCTGAAACCACGTACACGTTTGCAATTATCCCCTTTGTGTTTTTATTTCTAGGGAATTATTCGTAAGTTTTTCTTGCATTCTCAAAGGGATCTGAGATTTTTTAAAAAGCAAGATCCTCTGCTGGATGGCTTTGCCAATGCTACACTTTTTATGAGAAAACTCACTCAGGTAGTAACAAGCAAGGGGATCCAAGGGGGCAAAATTGGAACTAAAAGCCTTTCTACAGTTTGGTAAAGGTAAAAGCCTTTCTACAGTCTAGGAGGGAGTGATCCTGCTACGCAGAAAATAACTATGGCTATCAGCAACTCTGAAAAGCAAGTTCCTGTTGCAGTGTGAATAAGACTGCATATAGACTTTGGCTGATAGACAAATGACCCATTGTCTTCGAAAATACTGTGGAAAAAGCTATGCTTTGCATCTTCTTGGGGTGTAAAATTTGCTTTTGATTGACACTGTGATGGCAAACAATTTAAAGTAGAGAAGCAAAGACAAAAATGTCATCTTCGTGGGCAGATGCTACTATTAGAAGATGAAAGTGTGACGGAAGTTCTTTTGAAAATGTGTTATTTCTCTGTGTTCTTTTATGCTACTGTAAGCCCAGGAAAAACAATTTTCAAAATTCTTACTCTTGTTTAAAAAAAGGCAATGGATGCTGACACTCACTGTAAGCACAAAAACATTGTGAATATGCATTTTGTGGTGGATACACAATGGTTTGCTAACAAAAGATTTGGGGGGCCTGTAACTACAATGACAGAACAACTACTTTTTGTGAAATACTACTGTGTGAAAACTCACAAGTGTTTATTGGAAATTCTTTCTAAAACATCCGATGCTTTCTGTCCTGGAGCTTTGGGCTCAAAATCTTTGAGTTATTGGGTAGAATGCATTGCTCTAGCCCAACATTACAAGTACTAAGACACTTTTGTGGCTCCTTAAATTCAGTTAGTGATTTTGGTATTTGCAGATGATGTGTTAATTTTAAAAAAATCATTAGGGAGGCTTTTAAATAAGCACTGCCACCTAGGCCTGAACAAGTTCATGTCTCTTAACCCAGGGAGTTGCCTATATCCTGGGAAAATCAGATTTCACAAATATAATGATGTTATCCTTTACTTACCCTGGAAAGAGAAGATGGGAAACTAGCACACCCTATTCAATAACAGATAAGAAACACGTACTCTTTTCTTTTCTGAGAGCTATGTAACCTTTGGGTCAATTTGTGTGTTTAGAGAATTTTTCTTTTTGCACTTTGTGGGAATTTAAAAGATATATATATATATATGTGTGTGTGTGTATATATATATATATATATATATACACACACACCAATGAGTTTATATCAAACAAGATGACCTATTTAAAATAGAAAAAAGAGAACTGGTTCCATTCATCTGACCCAGCAGAAGCTGAAAATCCTTGACACTGTTCTTTCCTACCAACTGTCTTCACTTCAGTTGAGTTTCTTTCAATTTCCCTGACACTCCTCCTCGAAGAGGGGCTGAAACTTATCAGCCCCAACACACCTTCAAATGTGCACCCCAGATTCTTTCTGGGAGACCTCTTGGGCTATTCACTCCAAGTTACTATATCTGATAAGACAGGACTAACATCCAGAAGCCAACTGTCACTCAAACTCTGTCCACTCCGGCCAGCCTGGAGAGTATCCTAACAAAGGCAGATCTGTCCCCCCCTTCCCTGGGGCACGCCACTCCCTGGCTCAGTGCATCTACAGCAAGCCTTTCCTGTGCTCTGACACTCAATGGCCATTTGGCTTTTGCTGATCTTTAGGTGTCAAGATCTTGTCACCTTCTAGTCCCAAGTGTCTGCATCGCCACGTCGTTCTCGGCTTCACTTTAGCTACTGATGCCTCCCCGAACCCAGGGAGCATTCAGAATGTGAAAAGTTTAGAAAGGTCGTCATAGAGCTGAATAATCTGATTTCCAAGGACTTTACTTTCTTACTTTCCAGTATTAATTTCTTTGAGGATTTTTGCTATTTTTTTCAAGATCATGTACGGCCAGTGGTGAGACTAACCTCCATTACTCACTTTCCAACAAACTGTAAATGTGAGCAGACATCAAACCTATTGCTTATCAGAGCCAAGGAGAGAAAGAGAGAGAGCTGTATGTATGCATTCACCCGCATACATACACCATCCATGAGAAATTGGTATCCAGAATTCTAGAATTTTCTAAAAATTGAGATATAATTGACAAATAACATTATATTAGCTACATGCGTGCAACATAATGATTTGATATTTGTATATATTGTGAAATGATCACCACAATAAGTCTAGGTAACATCCACCAGCACACATAGTTACAATTTTTTTTTATGATGAGAACTTTTAAGATCTACTCTCTTAACAGCTCTCCAATATACAAAACAATATTAATGACTACAGTCACCATGCTGAACATTACATCCCCATGACTTATCTATTTATAACTGGAAGTTTGTACCTTTTGACCACCTTCACCCATTTCACTCACCCCTCATGCCAGAATTCTAGAATTTAAAGGCCCATTTTGCTTATGCCAAATAATTACTGTATCAGAAAGGTCTATTTCCTTACTTATTATTATTTTTTAATTAAAAAAATTTTTGGCCATGTCACGTGGCTTGCAGCATCTTATCTCCCAGACCAGGGATCGAACCTGGGTCACGGCAATGAAAGTGCTGAGTCCTAACCACTGGACCGCCAGGGAATTCCCCCTTTATGTATTTTTAAAATGAAAATTTCAGTTTAAACCATAATATCTTTAGTCATAACCTTACCTTCTTAGAACATTTTACTCTTAGAAAGCCATTCATTTATACATTACAAATCCAAAAATCCCATGAAATTATGTTGTTAGTTATGACGTTTTGGATAGATTTAGGGGAACTTTGTCAAACCAGAGATTGCTTTTCTAATACCATTCTCAAGGTGACTAAATTTATATACAGTTTTATATAGGAACTGTTTACCTCATATAGGGACAACGTGGGACAGAAGCCAGCTATCTAGTGACTTGGGTATCTATTTGAATCTGTCTAAATTTAATGTAGCAAATTCAAGACAAGAAATATTAAGTGATTCAGAATCCATTCAGATATTAAAATTCTAAAATAAAAATAAAAACCTTTACTTAAAAGATCTCAAGACATGAAATCCTATCAGTTATAATTTTCCCAGTGTTGATAGTGGGAGTAATTTAATCATATTTGGAAGCTGAAGTGACTCTTTCAGGCCACTAGGGAGTGAATTTTTTTGTAAACTAGAGCTTTGCTGTGTATCCGAGTCAAGATTTGCTTACTCTGTGAGGGAACCCTCTGAAAAATATCTGAACAAGCTTCATGGACTTATTCTCTGTTTGGCTCCCCAAATCTGAAATTTTAATGATGATATTTGGAATCAGTCAGACAAAATATTCTCAAAAATAAGTGGACTCTCCTTCCATGGTGAGAATGTTGACCTGGAGTTTTGAGTAAACCACGTGGGACAGCGGTCTGGTTGGAGTGCTTACCTCTCTCTAAGAATTTGCAGGGTATGAAGTGTCCTGAGGAACCAGAGAATAGTAATCAGGCTAATATTTATCAATTGTTGTCATTCTGAAGGTTTTTAAGTGAAAAACTCACTAATCTTACAAAGTGCTTTATTATTAAGCCATTATAATTTTGTATTTCATAAATGTATAAGCATGCATACTGAAATTCTTTCTAATAGAAAATTAGTGTCTTTTGTCAACCAAGAAATGCAGAAGGCTGTAAACAAGAAAAGAGTTTATATGGGGTCTAATAATCACAGTTTGGGAGACACAGATTTGGGTAAAACCAGAAGACTGTTCTGCGGAAGAGAAAGTCAGGGGCTTATAGGAGCAAAAGCCGCAAGGTTGTTAGAGTTGTCTGGCAAGAATTATGACTGACTTTGATTCAAGAAAGGAAATATCTGTCCTTAGGGCATAGGCTATCACGAGTTATTTTAGGGTAAGCGTTCAAAAAATTTCTGGAACATTGGGCAGATGTTCTGGATGCCTGCATTAAGACAATAAGTGGTCAAAGTTCAGATTCCATCCAGGCTGAGACATGTGTAAGCTACACTCTCTCAATGCCTCCTGGCTCCACTTTAGACAGCTCTCTTAGCAATACCGACTCCATTTTTATTTTCCTTTCACACTTTTTAATCAGAAAATTGATGTCATTTATTATACCCAAGTGTCATTCTATTATTCCTTTCTGAGAAGCCCAGAAGTAACCTAATCAAAGAAAAGAGCATTACATGATAAAATGATAAATTTTATGTCTGTTTGATATGAAAGAAATTATGCCGTAAGCAGTAGGAAAAAATAATGCCTTTGTCTTTGAAGCAAAAATTTTAGAAATGATTCCCTTACCCCTAGTAAATTGAAAGATAACATCTCTTGATCAGAAAGAATCACTTCTGGGGGCCACTTTCCCTTTCTTTATCTCAGAGGATTTTTGTGAGGATAAAGTGTGCAAATGTAAAACTGTGTTTTCATTTTTTCAAAAAATGTTTACTGAACACTCATTTTATGAAAGCGTCAAATGGCTAGTCTAATTTATATAATGTCTAATCTGTAAAAGTGGTTTACATAACAATGTATTGTGTCTATTTTCTCCCACCTGACATGGTGTCTTTTTAAGTAGTACATACAACCATAGAGAGAAAAAAAGGAGCTAAGGAAGTGCTGACTATCTTTCTGTCTGTTAACTATGACCCCAGTGTTTTCCATTCCCTTTGCTACCTGTTCCATGCAGTCTTGTCATTAGCCAAGCCCATTAAAAATTCCTGGGAGGGACTTCCCTGGTGGTCCAGTGGTTAAGAATCCACCTTCCAATGCAGGGGACGCAGGTTCCATCCTGGTCAGTGAACTAAGATCCCACAGGCTGAGGGGCAACTAAGCCCGTGCGCCTCAACTACAGAGCCCATGCACTCTGGAGCCCGTGAGCCACAGCTGGAGAGAAGCCCTCGAGCCACAACTAGAGAGAAGCCCGCACACCGCAATGAAAGATCCCGTGTGCCGCAACTAAGACCCGATGCAGCCAAAAAAAAAAAAAACCAACAATTCCTGGGAAATAAAAATAGAATCTGGGTAATACAACAAAGTCTAACCTTTTTTTCTCTTCCTTTGTGCTTAGTTTAGTTTCACTTGCTCATAGGGTGCTGTGTGCAGATGCTTTGCACCTAGCACTTCAGACCAGAGTTTATAACATGAAATGGCTGCGCCCAACACTTCAACTTGGTGGGCTGTGTGCAGAAGTGCTTCGCACGACACTCATTTCAAGATGGTGATGATGTGTGTGCAGAGATACTGCACCTGGCACTTCGATCTGGGGAGCCTCTCCCTAATGGACCAAGTTGGTCAGGAACCAACATGTCTAAGCTTCCCTGGGCCAGAGGCAGTCCTCTCTAACCTCCTGTAGGTTATTCTGACTGAGGAGGGACTACCTATCTTAAGCACAGGCTGTTTACAAACTCAAGGGGGACCCCCAGTTATATCAGAGTTCATGCCATTTGGATGCCTCCTATTTTGGACTTTTGAGGAATCCATTAACAGTTTGGTGCTAGTCCCAAATTTCCCAAACCAGAAATCCTATGTAATACAGCCTAGCCCAATACCTGCTGGGAGATGGAGAAAGCTGGCCCATCAGTAGGTGTCTAAATTACAACACCATTTTATAATTGGGCCTACTATGCCAGAGACAAAATAAATGGATGAAATTCCCCATGTTCAGATTTTTGTGGCCTTACAGCAGAACAAAGGCTTTCAGAAGGGGTGTGGGTTCTCCTCCACTGAGGTAACAGTAACACCAGTCCTTGACTGTCCCCTGAGGACTTTCTTGATCTCCTGCCTAACCCTCCTCCTACTGCTCCCTCCCTCCCTCCTTCCTCTATATAACCCGATTTGGGCCACAGGTCCGAGGCCCCCCCCTCCATACCAGCCCCCTTCCCCAGAGCCCAGACCAGCAAGTATATGAAGTAGGATTAATTACCAGCCAGGGTCCAACAACCTGCCAGGAAAGGTATTCTCCTTGAGGCAGGTCCCCAGTGGAGAAGGATGGCTCATCCAGGTACACATCCCATTTACCACTTCTGATCTATATAACTGGAAAAGTCATAGTAAGGGGTTGAGGGAAGATCCAGAGGGGTTCCTGAATCTGATTAGGGGCACCTCTCAGACCCATGACCCCACCTGGGTTGACATCCAGAGCCTCCTCAATGTACCCCTAATGGGGGAAGAAAAGCCACCAAGAGGAAGCCGACAAAGAGAACAGAAACAATGCAGGTCATCCTGTTTTCAGACCAGGAGATCAAGCGGTTTCAGATTAACGAAACCAAACTGGGACCACCAAGACAATGGAGAAGGGGTGGAGACAGAGGCTGATAAAAATATGATCCCAAAGGGAATCCAGGCAGCTGGAAAGAAACCAGTTGGAATAAGATAAGGGAAGTCAATCGGGAGCCAATAGAAAACCCTCCGGCATTCCTGGAGCGCCTCAGGGGATGCCTCTGAATCTATTCTACCGCTGACCCCGAGTCATTGGAAGGGAATGCAATCCTGAGGTCGTATTTCATTTCCTAAAGCACTTCTGACATTAGGCATAAACTTCAGAAACTAGAAATGGAACCAGATACCACTACCTTTCGCCTGTTGGGTGTTTAATAACTGAGATCTAGAGGAGGAAAGGTCAGAGGATCAAAAGACCTGGAGGCAAACCCACCTCCAGGCTGTTGTCCTCCAGTTTCAACGGGTCAGCATGGGAATGTGGATTAACTGCCCACGGAGACTCTCAACTCTGCTGAGTGACCCCCAGCCCCCAATGAGGGACAGCAAGCCAAGGAAACTAGGACCCAATCGGTACATCATATGTAAGCAAGAGGGACACTGGAAGGGAGACTGTCCTTGCCACCCCCGAAGGGGGACAGAAACAGCAGATCCCGGCCACTACCCTCAAAGGCAGGTGGTCCAAATAGATGAAGAATGGCGGGGCCAGGGGCTCCTAAGCAGGCACTCTGATTGACCCTGGAGGAGCCCTGGCTGACACTGGACATAGCAGGAGAGCCTGTCAAATTCTTAGTCTACACTGGTGCCATTACTCCATCCTGAACACCAGATCCTGGCAAACTCGGTCACAAGAGTTGTAAAATTATGCAGCTATCAAGGAAGGCCCAAGAACGGGCGTTCATAGAGTCATTAGAATGCAAATTGGACGAATACACACTACTCACCCATTCCTTCCTGTATGTCCCTGAATGCCTTCTACCCCTGATAAGAAGAGATATCACATAAATTGGGGGCTACTATCCACCTAATGGGAGACAAGTTGGAGATTGGCATCCCTTTAGATAAAGGGCACAAGTGATAATGACTGAGGACAAACCTTCCCAGACAGAATAAGTCGATCTCCCCAGAGTAAATCCTGGGGTCTGGGCCCAGGGATGGGTGTGACAAGCTGGAAGAGCCAGTCCCTTGATAGTCCATGTAAAATCCAGACATACATGGCCCAATAGAAAACAGTACCCTATCCGGAGGCCTTGCTGGACATCGCCCCTGTAATACAGGACCTAATTGAGCAGGGCCTTATTAGACCAGGCCAATCAGCCTGTAATACCCCCATTCTCCCCATAAAGATACCCACTGGGGAATACTGGATGGTACAGGACCTCAGGACAGTAATGAAGCCACCAGGGATATACATCCAGTGGTCCCTAATCCCTACACCCTGCTGGCCACTCTACCATCCACCAGGACCTGATATTCTGTATTAGATTTAAAAGATGCCTTCCTCTGTATTCCATTAGCTTCAGAAATTTTACTTTTGAGTGGCAGGACTCAAAAGTGCAACAAAAACAACAATGTTGCTGGACAGTCCTGCCCCAAGGGTGGGACAACTCATGGGAACCTTTCTCTGACCTGAAGCTTCTCTTCTGAAAAGCAACAAAAGTGTGACCAGGGAGATTCAGGTCCCGGCAGAGCACACTTGCCTACAGGCAGAACTGAGATACATGCTCTGTTAGGAAAAATTTGACACGTGACCATTATGCTCTTGCTAATATTTGGGCCACGGATCTTAAACTGCTTGGTGTCCTTTGTCTCTAAATGGTTAGACATCTCTCTTTCCACTGTTCTCTTTAATTCCATTATAGCCTCCCTGGCCTTCTAGCTGTCTCCAACCTTACTAAGCTCATTCCTGGGTCAGGGATTTTGCTTTTTCACTTGCTATTTCTTGTAAGATGAAATGAGATGGCTTGTTCCTTCACTTCATATAAATCTCTGTTTCAGTGTCATCAGTTTAGAATGACCCAGCTTGACACCTTTTCCAAAATAGCATCTTCTTTCTCCAACCACTTTCTATCCCTCTAGTCTGCTTGAATTTTCTTCAGAGCACATACCAAAAACTAAAATTATTGTAACACACTACCTGTTTACATGTTTGTTGTTTGTCATGTCCACAATTGTATAAGGTCTGGGAGAGCTGTCTGAATCCCCAGCATCTAACACAGTGCCTGGCATGTAATACTGCCAGGAAATATTTGTTGGATAAGTAAGTGATAATTGTTTCCCTTATAGTATTCATCAAATATTACTTTCCTTTTATGTTTTTTCTTTGGCCTGGCCTTGTGACCTCTTCTCATCTGGAACCTGAAGGCATTAGATCAGTCAGTTGGTGTGGTCCATTATAACTTTAATATTAAGATTTCTAGGAGAATTCCCTGGTGGTCCAGTGGGTAGGACTCTGGGCTTTCATTGCCGAGGCCTGTGTTCAATCCCTGGTTGGGGAACTAGGGTCCCACAAGCCCCGCGGCACAGCCAAAATTAAAAAAAAAGAGATTTTGGGCTTCCCTGGTGGCGCAGCGGTTGAGAATCTGCCTGCTAATGCAGGGGACACGGGTTCGAGCCTTGGTCTGGGAAGATCCCACATGCCACGGAGCAACTAGGCCCGTGAGCCACAACTACTGAGCCTGCGCGTCTGGAGCCTGTGCTCCGCAACAAGAGAGGCCGCGATAGTGAGAGGCCCGCGCACCGCGATGAAGAGTGGCCCCCACTTGCCGCAACTAAAGAAAGCCCTCGCACAGAAACGAAGACCCAACACAGCCATAAATAATAAATAAATAAATAAATAAATAAATAAATAAATAAATAAATAAATAAATAAAAGGGAAAAGATGGTTCAATTAAAAAAAAAAAAAGCTCTGCCTATAGACTTTAAAAAAGAAAAAAAAAAAAAAGAGATTTCTAGAGAAGGTACCTGTGATAATTTGGCGTTAATAAGCTGCCAGTTAAGTTCTGCATGCATGAAAATCAGTGCTTCCAATGGCCCGGAGTATAGTAGCTGTTGAAAAGAAATATGGACTTTTTGCAAATTGATAAGAAAATACTAAAATTCTAATAAAGAACAGTCAAAAAAGAGAGACCAATAGACAATCTGAATAGGCCTATATCTATTAGAGAAATTAAATCAATAATTAATAACCCTCCAAAACAGAAAGTACCAGGCCAACATGGGCCCGCTGGTGAATTCTACCAAACATTTAAGGAAGCAATTATATCAATTATCTGCAAACTCTTTCAGAGGATAGAAGTAGAGGCACGACTTTGTAACTTATCCGATAAGGTCAGCATTATCCCAATACTACAATTAGAATAATTTCTGGAACCCTAATGTATAGCATGGTGACTATAATTAATAATGAGGTATTATATCCTTGAAATTCACTAGGAGAGTAGACCTCAAGTGTTTTTACCAAACACACAAAAAGGTAACTATATGAGGTGATAGATGTGTTAATTGTCTTGATTGCGGTAATCATTTCACAAAGTATATGTGTACCAAATTATCATATTGTACACCTTAAATATATACAATTTTTATTTGTTAATCTTACCTCAATAAAGCTGGGGAAAAATAATTGCCTTTAAGAAATATATTTTCCTGTAAATTTTGTTTTATCTTGTAATTTTCCCTCTCTTTCAACATTTTCTGCATATCATTTATAATATTAAAATTGGATTTAAATATAAAATGTAAAATTACTTTAGAAAGTAACAGCTTTTAGATATTAGTTTTGATACTATATTCTTTTTCCATGGGTATTTCAAGTGTTTTTCAATGATAAGTTATTCATAACACAACCTTTTAAATATAAATACGACAGTTCATAAAATTCAGAGGTTTTGTTGAGGAGGGAGGGATATGTAATTGATACATGAAATGGACAAAGAGGAAAATTTTAAAATATTGATATTATTTTTAAAGTAGGGTGGTGGTGGGATAGATAAATTAGGAGTTTGGGATTAACAGATACACACTGCTATATATAAAATAGGTAACCAACAAGGAACACTGTATAGCACGGGGAGCTCTACTCAATATGCTGTAATAACCTGCAATGGAAAAGAATCTAAAAAAGAATATATATATATATGTATATAAACAGAATCACTTTTCTGTACACCTGAAACTAACACAACATTGTAAGTCAACTATATTTCAATAAAAACTAAAAAAAAAAAAGGTAGGGTGGTGGCTATATTGTGCCTATTTTAGTATTATTCTTTACACTGTATATATAGTACATTTGTATGTATTAAATATTTTATTATAAAAATTAAAAATATTCTGCCTTTATGTATGCTATTACACCTGCCTTATACAAGTTCCAAAGATGACAACATGCTCAGGCAGAGACTCATAAAAATACTTAAATATCAGGAATTTGTCAGTTCCTGAACACAATGAAGTCTAAGGTCTATAGTAATATAGTACCTTAAAGTAATATACAGCAATATAGTAGTATCTATATATATAATATAGATATATATAACATATAGTAATATAGTCCCTTGAAGTCCCATTTAAGAATAACATCCCATCCTTAACAACTGTAATAAAAGTGAGAGTAGTGAATGCTATCACATGGGGGTATTAAAAACGAAGATTTAAGGGACATTGTAAGTGTATTAAAATTTTCTATATGACTGTGAAATATTTTTAAAAAGTTTAAATAAAGTGACCCTCGAGTTTAGCATTGATGTCTGAAGGAGAAATATATTTAAAGAACATGTCAGAACAACAGAAGTCTGAGACAATTTTTTTGTATGGGAAAAATCCTCATCGCTGTGCAGAAATCTCTAGAAATGTTATATTCTAGGGTTTCGGAAGCAGAGATGAAGCAATAAAAAATAAACTTTCTTTTGGGAGAAACGTGAGGTGAAAACTGATGAAGCAGGACTAGTGAGTGCCAAGGTTCAGCTGCATTTTTACCTCACATGCCCACCTGCATTCATATTTGACCAGGTCAGGAGGTAAACTGTGTTTGTCTGTTCATGCCTGGTAGACATTTATCTCCATGACAAACCCACTCAATGATGAAAGGACAAGAATAGTGCAAACAAGCCATTTCCAAATGTAAATCAGCTTTTCTATTTTACATAAGGCCCTGTCTGACAATTGACTAGATAATTCTGCTAATTATGTTAATAATTATATGTATTGTCAAAACTCCAGAAGTAGCAAAATTAAAACTACCAGATCAATAAAATAGTATTTAGTAAAAGTTTATTGTGCATGTAAGAACAGTTTTTGAACTGGGAGCTTTGAAATTCAAAACTGATATGAAGTTCAGGGGCATGGAGTTACAGGATGGCTTATAAAGTGAAAATGAGGAAGTCCATTAAACTGTACAATGATTGGTTATCACAGTAGGGGTCTCCATATGGCAGGAGACTGGTTAAAAGTGATTATCTTATACCGTTTTTAGGATGATGATTTAAGTTTCTTTCATGATTATCAGAGGTATTTGCAAGAAATAATCTAAGTTAAGTTTCACTTATGTTGAAATAAACTAGATTTAGTTTTGCTTATATGGCTTAAATGATTTTGTCTGGTGATTGTCAGAGGCAAGGGTTTGGGGGGGGAGTGAAATGGGTGAAGGGGCTCAAAAGGTAGAAACTTCCAGTTATAAAATAAATGTCATTTGTTTGTAACATACAGCATGGTGACTATAGTTAATAATATTGTCTTGCATATTTGAAAGTTGCTAAGAAAGTAGATTGTAAAAGTTGTCATCACAAAGCAAAAAAAATTTTGTAACTACCTATGGTGATGGATGTTAATTAGACTTATTGTGGTGATAATTTCACAATATATACAAATTTTGAATCATTATGTTGCAAACCTGAAACTAATATAATGTTATATGTCAATTATATCTCAGTAAAAATTTTAAAAATGTAACTTATCTCTCAAAAAATCAATAAACCTATTGTGATATCTTAAAAAATCAACCAGGTTTACATATATCACAAATTAATTTCAAGTTAATGAATTATAGAAGGACTGATAAAAAATTTTTGAAAATCACCACTTGGTAACCACCACATTAATAATATTTCAGGTGGGACTTCCCTGGTGGTCCAGTGGTTAGGACTCTGTGCTTTCACTGCCATAGCCCTGGAATCAATCCCTGGTGAGGGAACCAAGATCCCGCAAGCCATGCGGCGCGGCAAAAAAAAAAAAAGAAAAAAGAATTTCAGGTAATACTCATCAATGGGTGTTAAAACTAGTGGGTAAAAGTTTAATCAGAAGTAGGATTTTACACTGTCTCAAGGTATTCCCTACTCCCCCTCCACTCTCCCATCCCTCCCAAATATTTGTCTGCTCAGAGAATTTCCAAGTCTGATCTCCATTTTATATTTAAACAGTATTTAATTACTTACTAATTTATACAACACCATGTTCCACAAGTAATAGGAAGCAACTCAATAATGATATTTACATAGTTCTTTATATTTAATGTGTTTTAACCGGTTTCATTCAGTTCTAACAATGAGTCTCTGAGACCAGCATTAACAGCCCATTTTTATAGCTAGAGGAACTGCAGATCACAAAGATTAATTGACTTGCTCAGTTGAGAGGTAGGTATTAACACTGTCTTCTTGTTGGTGGGAAAGTGAAGCTTAGAGCAAAGAAGGAAATTGCTAAAGAAGACATACTTAATTTGAGGTGTTATTAGGAGGTGGGCTTTCAACTCAGATTTACTGACCTTAAAGACTGTCATTAACTGTTGTGGTATATTACCTCCTCAAAATGTTGCTTTTCTGATGGTTTTATCCAAAGAAAAAAGAGTCATTCAGTTGACTCCTATTTCCAAATACCATTTTATTTTAGAACATGGATGCAATTTAGAATTAATTTCAAATTCTTCTGACAATATGAGACAATCCATTTTTATTTCTAAAAGATTGGTCCATCCAGGGTATTCTCCTTCTGTTTTCTCCTATAATTTTTACCCAGTAAATACTAATAGAAAGTTAACCTTGGTAGGAAAACATTTATTGTTTAATCTGCGGAGAAACCTAAGTCAGTGTAGTTGATTTTTGAGAAAGATCAAAATAGTGTGTTAACCTTTCCTGTTCATCTTGTGCCCTCAGCAAATATGTTTTCAACCTAACAAAATAGAATCGATTGCCTGTGACTCAATTTCTTTCACCATTAAAGTGCAATTAGTTTCCAATTACATTATAGAGGTTGAAATAAGAATATAAGAAGTGACAAGGGAAAATTAACACTGGATACTATCTCTTTTTAAATCTGGACTTCATTTACTTGTGAGGATAAGCCCAAGGTTGCTTTGGGAGACATGTTCTGAGAGCTCTTTACCATGCATATAGATAAAGTAAATACTTCAATGAACTGTCTGCTCTTTGCTGAATACTAAAAAGCAATAAAATATTACTCTTCTGACGGCTGTCTGTCCTGGTTGCAGGATTTTGAGACTCTAGGGATCAGGTATGAACCTGGTACCATGCAGGTCAGTTTGTCTCCTCCAGGGGTCGCTGGAACCTAGCCTCTCTCTACAGTTCTTTCTATGTCTGGGGGTGGGATTGGTGGTCCTTGAGACATTACACAAACTGCTATGTATCTTCTGTGTTCCAATTGATGTCAGGGATGTCACACTTCTGAAGTGCTTACCTAAGGAGCCCCCTAAGAATCTGAAGCCTGGAGCTTGTGCCAGTCAAGCATTTCTCCACAGCTCAGTTGCCGATGTTATCTATGCAAGATGCCTCCATGTGGTTACCTGAGACCAGCCGCTGAGATGGCTTGACTTCTGTCTCCTGCAGTAGGTGATGACGGCTTTGTGTTTTCACATTCTCACTGTGCTGTGGGAACTCCTTTTAGGATGTAAAACTGATCCCCCACCACCAGTGTGTGTCTTTGAATGATTCTGATGATCCCCAGATGTGGTTGAGAACCTTCTATCTTGCATCAGCCCCTCTTCCCTGAAATCTGGTCCCTTTTTTCCTTATATTTCTGGCCAACCACCTCCCTAGGATTCTGTCACCAGATGAGACACAGGTCTTGTCAAAGCTTTTACAACACATAGGTGACAAGCTTTGCACTTACTAATGTATAACATAGACTTCTGTAAGTAGGTTGTGGAGAATTAAATTGGGAATTTCTATAATAATTAGAGAAAATTAAAAATTAATTATAAAAAATGAAGCATTAATTAAAAATTGGAAATGGACAAAAAATATAGCACTTAAACTTAAGGGTGGCATACAAACTTCCAGTTATAAGATAAATAAGTCCTGGGGAGGTAGTGTACAGCATGGTGACTGTAGCTAAAAATACTGTATTACATATTTGAAAGCTGCTAAGAGAGTAGATCTTAAAATTTCTCATTACAGGTAAAAAAAATTTGTAACTATATATGGTGATGCATGTTAACCAGACTTATTGCAGTGATCATTTTATAATATATACAAATATTGAATCATTATGTTATACACCTGAAATTAATATGTTATATGTCAAATATAACTCAAAAAAAAAAATAAAATAAACTTAAGGGTGACAAAGATAGCATTCAACAAGCATTTCTTTAAAACCAAGTAGTTTAGGTTTATGCCTAGGTACGTCAAAACTCTGAATGGCTCACATATAATGTTGTCTTGAACTAAGAATGTATTAATAGCGTGCAACTTTGGCCTAATGATTGGGAAATGGATACACACTATGAGAGCCCAGTTGTCAATAAGACCTTCATGAGCTTTTGAAGAAGTGTTGTGCTCAGTATTGACTTTGCTTTTGGAATCTAGGGCACAGCTGAATTGCTTAGTGCCAGTGGCTGACTGTCTCATCTGGAGTAATCTGTCTCACAATCTTTCTTAGCCCAACAGATATTTCAATATCACACATTCACACCAGATATCTACTCTCTTCTCTTCTTTCTACTGTTTCCTTGAAGAGAAGTGATAGTTCAACAAAATGAGAAATTGAAAACAAAAGAGCAAACTTTACTTTCTAAAACAGTCTTGTAGAACTAAGGTTACAGTTTCATATGAGATAACTTGTCCATATACCAAACTTTGGAACCCTTGTTATATACCCATAAATGGCCTAATTTAGCATTGAAAAATAATAGTTTTTATCTATTCCTCTTCCTCAGTAGAAGGACATTTGAGTTGTTTCCAGTTTTTGGTGATTATGAATAAAGCTGCTATAAACATTTTTATACTGCTTTTAATGTGAATCTAAGTTTTTGTTTCACTTGGATAAATATCGCTGGGTTGTACAGTAAATGTGTATTTAACTTTAATGGAACTGCCACATTGTTTTCTAAATTGGGTGGGTGTACATTTTGTATTCCCACTAGGAATTGAGGAGAGTTACATTTGCTCTGCATATTTCTGATCACTTGTTATTGTTAATTTAAAAAATCATAGCCATTCTATAGGTGTTTAGTGGTATTGCATTATGGTTTTAATTTTCATTTCCCTGACAACTAATGATGTTGAGAATCTTTTCATGTGCTTATTGCCAACCATATATCTTATGTGGTGCAGTAGCTGTTCAAGTCTTTTGCCCATTAAATAATTTTAAATATTATTGTGTTTTAGGAGCCCTTTATATATTCTGCATACAAGTCCTTTGTCAGATATGTTATTTGCAAATATTTCTTCTTAGTCCATGCCTTGTCTTTTTAATATCTTAAACGTGTCTTTCAAGGAGTGGAAGTTCTTTTTTATGTGGTTATAAGTTTTTAAATTGAGGTGCAATTTACATGCAGTATTATATTAGTTTCATGTGTACAACATGGTGATTCGACATTTATATACATTGTGAAATGATCACTACAATAAGTCTAGATACCATCTGTCACCATAGAAAGTTAAAACAATATTATTGACTGTGTTCTCCATGCTGTACATTACATCCTGGCTTATCTATCTTAAAACTGGAAGTTTGTACCTCTTGATCCCCTTAGATAGCAGAAGTTCTTAATTTTGAAGTCTAACTCATCACATTTTTTCCTTTATGAATTGGAATTTTGGTTTCACATATAATGGAGTATAATTCAACAATAAAGGAAACAAACTAACCGATATACATAAAAATGTGCCTGAATCTCCTATACATTAAGTGAAAGAAGTCAAATTTGAAAGGCTACATACTGTTTGATTCCATTTACTTGATGTTTTGAGAAAGACAAAACTCAAAAGACAAAAAATAGATCAGTAGTTACCAGGGGCTGGGGGTGCAGGGAGAATTCACTACAAAGAGGGAAGGGGAATTTGGGGGTGGTGGTAATGGAACTGTTCTATATCTGATTGTGCAAATTGCGTAACTATATGTGCTTGTCAAAACTCACAGAGCTGTTCACTAAAAAGGGTGGTTTTACTGTGTGTAGATTATGCCTTAATTATTTAAAAAGCAATAGTTTTACTTAGTTGTCCCCTTACTGCAACTCACTTCCTTTAGAAGCCTTCATTAACAATGGTCAAAAAGTGGAAACAACATAAGTGTCTATCAATGAATAAAAAATATATGGTATACCTATGCAACTGAATATTACTCAGACATAAAAAAGAATGAACCACTGATTCACATTACAACATGGATCAACCTCAAAATCATTATGCTAAGTTAAAGCATCCAGATATGAAAATACATGTTGTATGATTCCATTCATGTAAAAAAGAATAGAAAATGCTATATTAGAAAAAATATATATCAGTAGTTATCAGGTGCTACTGGTGGAGGGTGGGATATACTGCAAAAGGGCTTGAGGAAACTTCTGGGGTGATAGAAATGTTCTGTAGTTTGGTTGTGGCAGTTGTTTTACAGTTGTGCTAATCTATAAAAACCCACTGAGTTGGGTTTTTATTAAATGTATACAGTTCATTTTAAATACATTCTACATCAATAAATGTGATTAATAAATGTGATTTAAATTGGGTTTCAAATTCTAACAGCTAATTTTTCTTAGCAGACAGATCTTCCTCGACTTATGATGGGGTTACAACCTGAGAAGCCCATGATAAGTTGAAAATATCCTAAATTGAAGTGCATTTAATATGCTTAACTTACCAAACATCATAGTTTAACCTAGCATCCCTTAATAATGCTCAAACACTTATATTAGCCAACAGTTGGGCAAAATCATCTAACACAAAACTTACTGAATATCTCATGTAATTTATTGAAAACTCTACTGAAAGTGAAAAAAAGAATGATTGCACAGGTACAGAATGGTTGTCAGTGTATTGGTTGTTCACCCTTGTGACCTCATGACTGGGAGGTGCTGCTCACTGCCACTGCCCAGCATCACAAGGGAGTATCGTATCACATATCGCTAGCCCAGGAAAAGATTAAAATTCAAAATTCAAAGTATGGTTTCTACTGAATGTGGATTGCTTTCACACCATTGTAAAGTCAAAGAATCATAAATCAAATCATCATCAACTGGGAACTCTCTATACATGTAATTCTACTGTCTTTTGGGTTCCATTGTTATAGATGATAATCAGCTGTCAATGTAATTATTAGTAATTATGATTCTCTTTAGGGTAATCTGTCTTTTTTTCCCCCTCTGATTGTATTAAAGGCTCCTTTTTTTTTTCTTTGATTTTTGGTAGTTTCATTGTGATGTGGATTTCTCTTTATTTTGCTTGATATTTGAGGCTTTTTGATTCTGTGGTGAGGGGTCTCCCATAAATTTTAGAAAGCTGAAGTCATTATTTCTTCAAATATTTTCTTTACTTCATTCTCTTTCTCCTCTCCTTCTATTAAACTCTTTTATTTGGGCATTATTTTTTATTCCTGCACCTTTAAAACCATGGAAACCAAAGCTTAAAATTCCTAAGCTCAGAAATTGGCTTCCTTCAAGGAATAATCTGTTTTAAGTTCTTAGTACCTAGCTGGGTTTCTGCCCTCACTTAATTTTTGGCATCTGAATACTCCTTACTTTCTTGCTGGACTTAGGCATTTGAAAAGATTTTAAAATATATTTTACTTATCATTTTAACTTGTTTTGAATTAGAAGATCAGTTATGGAACCCAGTCTCTACTGTCAGAAGATGGAACTGCATGGTACAGATGATGTCATTGGAAAAATTTATCATGATATATCCATTAATATTTAAATTCTTGTTTAACAATTATCCCTTAATCACTACATAGCTCAGGGTCTAAAGATGTTTTCATAAGCTGAAAGAGACTTTATAAACACAAAACACATCAGAAAATCCTGAAGAAATTTTGCTTTAGTGGTATTGAATAATCTGAGGTCTGTTTCCAATGAGATTGCAATGAAACCAAAGACGTAAATTGAACAAGAGCTTATATTGCAAAGGGTGCACTGTTTCTTAACAGTTCACATTAGAAATTGTATCTGTATTTCAAAATGATCTCAAAATTACACGAAGCAAAATTTGGTAGCTGTGAAGAAGATCTTCTCAGACAGGGCAATATTAAAAGAAAAAGGAACAATTCATTTCTCTAGGTTGGTGAAATAATATTTCAGAAATGACAGAACTTATTGATAGAAAGTTTTAACTCTATTATTATTAAACTATGACAATTTAAACCTGTATTCAATAGAGAAGTTATTCTCAATATTTAGGAATTTGATACCTAGTCATTTCATAGTCATTTTACTTTATTTTATAGAACCTTTGAATTTCAGATATTGTGGTGGTGTTAAACAAGTTTGAGCTTCAGTATTCCTAATGTGCATTGGCCACCATGCTATCTTCTGCTTATGTAAGACAATTTTAGCTGTTTCCCAAATCTCCCAGGGGAATAACTGTACTTATAGGTTGTCAAATTGATCATGCACACACATACATACATAAGCATATATATCAATGAAATATGCATTGTTGATTTTTAGCTCTGAAAGATTTATTTAAGCATTTTAATGAACTAATTTAGATGTCTGTGTTATTTTGTTACTGTTATCAATGTCCTAAATATATTTGTTTGATATATTTTAATGAAGAAGGAGATTTTTAAATTATACCTTATTATGTATCATTCTGGAGGACATTCTTACTTTTTTTGAATAAAACTTTTCTAAGTTGTCACTTCTTGCAATGCACATTAAAGTTTGTTAGTTGTGCATTTGTATTTCAGATGCATGATAACTTTATATAAGGCTCTATTTCTGAAAAAAGTATTATTTTAATAAGCATTCCTTTATATCTCTAAACAGAAAATAGTATGGAAGACTGAGAGCGGTATTTGATATCATAGAAGGAGGGTAAATTTTGAGATTTGAGTCAAGCTCTGCTGTTCACCAGATATGTAGCCCCAGAAAAACATTGCATCTCTACAAATTTCAAATAGCTTAAATGTAAAATAAGTTGAATATTACCCAGGGTTGTTATTTATATTGATTAAGTAAAATATATGTGATGACTGCAACACAGGTACTCAAAAAATCAGCTTTTCTATTTTTGGGTCAATTCTGCTCATTAGCTCAAGTTTATTTAATTTGTGGGGAAAGAACTAATGGAGTCTACAACTTATGCTTAAAGCTGTAAAAAAGACTTTATGGTTACAGCCTTAGTGGCACTTTTCTAGAGGTTCATGGTAGGAATGGTAACTTGAGTATCTCTCTCCATTCCATTTACTCTCATTGTGTGACAATCAAGGACCAGTTGTGAACAATGAGGAAAGCAACCACCTTAGCTGAGAGGAGGCACTCTATCACTTTTTTGTCAAAGAAAGTTTTTAGATGAAGGAATGCATCTATTTTTGTATTTTGAAAACCTCTGCCCCTGCAAGATGTCATGTTAGGCACTTACGTAATTATGTTAAAATGACAGTTCTTATCTCCAAGAAATTTGAAGACACACAATTGGGACAGATGTTAAACTGAAGGCAGCACACAACAAATTCTCAAGAACTTATTATTTTTAGTATTTCTTAAGCCCCACTGAGATAAATGATTTCTATGGAGGATTGTCTGAAGCAACTCATTCTTCTCTGTGAACTAAGCCAGAGCATCAAAGAGCTATGGAGTGGTCCATATTATTTTGGTTTCCTTACAAAATTCCTTTTAAATTTCTCTTGCATATGCCCTCCCATAAATTACATTATAGGATGCATATATTTTTTCATTTATTGTAAGCAGTTGGGAAAGCAGCTGAAGATATCATCTACTACGTCACTGAGTGGCCCTTGTAAGGAAGATCCAAGGCATATATAGGGAATTATAGACTTAAAAATTATTCCTTTGTTGGCCATCAGGAAGTTCTAGAATTAATATGTGGCCCAATTTTTATAACTTTAGAACCTATTAACATCCATAACTATATACTAATGTTTAGTCTTATAGTTCAGGTTTATCTTATAGTTTTCTGACCTTGTTTTATATTCACTTGTTTATATTGGGTTGGCCAAAAAGTTCATTTGGTTAATGAATACGTTTTTCAATAAAGTTCTTGGTGAAAATGAAAAATGTGTCTTTTATTTTTATTTAAAACCGAATGAAATTTTTGGCCAACCCAATATTTTATTTTATTAAATTAAGCTGTCAGTTTGTCAGTACTTGTCAGTGCTTCATATCCTTTGTGTCTTGGTATATATGTAAGTAGATAATTCCTCTAAATAATATTTCTCTTATTATCAACTTTCTGGAAATGCTAGTTCACTTTTGTATTAATTCCCTAGGAATATCTTAGTTTAAAATTCAGTGTTGTATTTTCAACATATTGAGGAGAATTAAGAAGAAAGAAAATGGGAAGTGTGCAAAGATTGGAAAGCTTAATAATGGTAGTTATCACAGAAGACAGAGCTATGCATGAAATAATTACTCACTCATGTAAAATTCAAACTATTCTTTATATAATAGTTTCAAATAGTCAGGCTTTTAAGAAAAAACAGCCTTTTTTCCAAAATAAAAATATACATCACAAAAAAGACTATTTATGAGGTTATACATCATAATGCTTAAAACTGAGTACTTTGTGCATTCTCAAGCTTCTCTCCCCACCAGAAAGTAACCCCTCCTACCATTTAGATAATAAAAATATGTCTTGCTGCTGGGGATTGGTGAAAGTACCATTTAATTTAAAAATAGCTTTTTAGGTGAATTTCATTTTATCACTTCCCTTAAGCATAATTCTGGACTCCTGTGTCCCTCATGCCATTCTTTCATCTTTCCCATTGCTTGAAGCAAATTTATAGCTATTATTTAGAATCATCCAAAATTTATTAATATTTATTCATTTTTATTGTGTATCAGGTACTGTGCTAAACAGTAAAAAGATGACAAAAATATTCTTAAGTGATCTATCATTGGCTCTTGCTGCAGTTAATTACTCTGCCATCTTTGAAACGCTTTGTTTTTCATTCTGTCTTGGATCCCTCCTACCTCACTCTCTTTCTTTTCCAATTTACTCCCTGGTATTTCTTATTTCCCTGAGGTTTGAAATTGGAATGTCCCAGAGCTCTGTCCTTGGCCCTCTTCTCCATCTACACAAACAAACTTGGAGATATATATGGTCTTGTGGTTTAAATATCATATAATAATAATAAATATTGTTATCTTGTGGTTTAAATATGTGCTATATATTATGTGGTTTAAACATCTCAGCCCAGACCTTGCCCCTAAACTTCAATCTTATGTGTCTAACAGTCTAGACAACATTTGTACTTGGATCTCAAACTTTACATGTCCTCAACTGAGCTCTTGATTTTCCCCAAAGCCTGGTCCTTTCTCTCTTCTCCAGCTCAGAGAGATGTAATTCCACCCTCCTAGTTGCTCAGGCCAAAAATCTTGGAGTCACCTTTGACTAGTGTCTTAAGCTCCCATCCCCAATACAATCTCTCAGTATTGTATGAACCAATGGGGCTCATTTTCAAGATATGTTAAGGTTCTGACTGCTTCTATCACTGTTACCACTCTGATCCAAGCCATCATCATATTTTACTTGGATTATTGCAATAGCCTCCTGTGTTAGTCATGGCATTAACTGCTGTAACAACTCCAAAATCTCAGTGGCTTAATGCAACAAATGTTGATTACTTGCTCACATGACAGTGAGTGGGTGAAGGGGCGCTGACCTACATGGTCATTCAGGGACCCAGGATTCCTCCATCTTTCTCTAGGACATGAAATTCTCCACTGGATTCTCTGCATGTGGCAGAGAATGTGGACAATGTGTGAGTTTTCTTGCCAGGCCTGGATGCTGCATCCATCACTTCTGACTGCTTTGCATGGCTGGAAGTCAGTCACATGGTCTTATCTAATTGCAAGAGAAGCTAAGAAATTGCATTGAATGTGAATACAGGGAGGAAATAAAATTATTTGGTGAACACACAGCAGTCACAGTGAGCTCGTTAAAATGTAAGAATCAAATTGCTTTATTGCTGTAAATTTTCCAATGGCTTAACTTCTCATTCGGAAAAACAGCTGACTCTGTACAAGGGGTTAAGGGGTCCTACATGATCTGGCTACCATTACCTCTTTCACTTTATTTCTATTACTTTTTATTTTCACTCCTCTCCAGTCACTCTGACTTCTTTGATGGTCCTCAAATGTGCATGATCTACCTCAGGGCTTTTGTACTTGCTATTTCTTCTGCCTCCAGTAAGTTTCCTCTAAATATCTGCATGGCATTCTGCCTTATCATCTTTGTATCTTGGTTCAAATATTGCTTTCTCAGTGAGTCCATTCCTGCTCACCCAAATTAAAATTGCAACCATCAACACCAGTACTCCTTACCTTGCTTCTTTGCTTAATTTTCTTTTCATAGCTCTTATCACTTTCTATTGTACTATTTTTGTTTCTTATCTCTCTTCAGACTAGAATATAAGCTCCATTAGGATAGGGATCTCGTTTGTTGTGTTCACTGCTATATCCTCATCTCCAGGAGTAGTGCCTGGCATTTAGTAGGTACTGAATAATAATTATAATAAATATAATTATGTTAAAAATAATTATGATAATAATAATAATGATTTCTTGAATGAATGAATTCTCCATTTCCAAGGACTTTAAAATCAAGCTAGGAAGACAGACAGATAACTATATTATCTCACTACAAGACACAGATACCAAGAGTTATGGAAACAAAGAAAACTCTGATTTATTCTGCCTGGAAGTCTGGAGGCTTCACAATGAGGACAATGTTAGACCTGGGCATTGAAGAATGAATAGGTGTTTTCAGGTCTTCAGGGGCATTCTAGGAAAAAAAATAGCACAAAGAAAGGCTTGGAAGCAGGAGTATTGTGATACTTGGGAAACAACTGAGGAATCGGAGAGGTCTGGAGTTGGGATATGCATGTGTGTATTTAAAACGGGGATATTAGACTAAAATGTTAGGTTTGTCTAAAAGTGTTTAGTACTGTAACACATTCGGATTTTACTCTGTTGGCAGGGGAGAAACTTGGCAGTCTTTAGTAGAAGTATGATGAATCCTGGTGTGCATGTATGAAAGATAAACTTGGTGAACTGTGTAGAAGACTGAGGGTAAGTGGCAGGGAACTTAGTGAGAGACTATTCATGACAGAGCAAATGAATAGCTGATCTAAAACATTCATCAAGGGCTCATATGGACAAATCTACTCAGTCACAAGGATAGCATCTAAATTGTTTGCCTATCTCTAAATGGCAAGGGAGAGAGGTCTGCATAAATGTGGTTAACCCTTTAGACCAGAGCGATTGTTAGGAATATTGGCTTTGTTAAACCTAAGCATTCTATACCTTCATCTATGTGAAAACTGCTTCTAATGTTTTTCATGGCCATTACAGCAAGGGTCTCAAAGCCTGAATCTCAAGCATCTTCTTGTGAAGATATTTTGTGAGCAAGAGCAGACATGGGTATTTACATTACTAAATGTTGACAAATTGTTTGGTTTTGAATTTGATCCTTGATTCATCAGGCCTACTTGGCCTCTCTCAAATGAACACCATGATCTGTGAATGATTTATGCTACACTGATTTTATTCCATGCAATAATTTAAAAATTATTACTGAATGCCCACAACATTCACTTTATAAAGTACTACAAGGCATAAAAATACGACTAATACTTAGAGAAAAGCATTCGAGTCACAGTGCCTGTTTATCATTGCCTCAGCCCATTACAAGCATCCCCATAATAAAGTGATAGCAAAAACCTGTGGGCCTTGCAAATAATACTTGTAATAGGATTGCTTCCCTGGCAGTAAAACATCTGTGCTGATTTTAACTTTTTTTTTTTTTTTTTTTTGGCCACGCTGTGTGGCATGTGGGATCTTAGTTTCCCAAACAGGGAATGAACCCGCAGCCCCTGCAGTGGAAACGTGGAGTCTTAACCACTGGACCTCCAGGGAAATCCTATATTAACTTCCTAAATCTGAGCTGAATCATTTCCAAAAGACACTCTTTTTGTTTTTGTTGTCTCTGAATGCTCTAAAATTTAGCAAGTGAAGTTGGATATAATAAGTTGTGTGTGTGTACTTATGTCCTGGCTAAGGCCCAGGACTGATAAGAAGCTAGACTGCAACTAAGTGAGTACTAAGACCAAGATCATCCATGAGTTTTTAACTGACATAATACATTTATCCCTTTAGAGAGCACAAAATCTGGAAACAACCTTGTTTTGTTTTATAATGATAGATGCTATTTCTTATTAATGATTTTTCTCTATTCAACATATGTGTACATTAATAGTGAAGAAATGTAAAAACCCAGGCTTACTAGGAAACTGCATATATGAAAAATCCTCTAAAGTAAACATGATGATGAATGTTTCAAGTCCTAGCACTTGGAAAACTGGTGATCTAAAGCATCTGAGCCTGGATTGTAATCCCTCTGTGAGTTCATTTCACACTGAGTGGTAGAACTCGATAAAATATACTTGACTTAATTCTGGACGCTGATGGTATTTCATTTTTGTGGGTGTTTTTAGGTTCATGGACTTAGCCTTGTTCTAGGAGTGTAAATAACAGTCTTCTCATATCCTTTTCATCTTTTATATTTCAGCTGCAGCATCCCTTCTCAGCTTCAGTGTCAGCTTCTCATTCTTCCTCCATCTTTCCCAGCACACGCTAGGTACTCTGAACAAAGACATTTCTTTTGGAATCCTGAACTTAGCTCTTTTCATCATTGCATAATACATGGCTGCAGATACTTCTCTTTTAGATTCATTTTCCTATAATCATTAAATTGAAAAGGCTCTGTATCCTATTGGGTACTTACTTTTGGTTTTATTTGGAAGAAAGCAATATGGTTCTAAAAAGTTAAGCAAAACATGTTTTCAGTTGTTATAAGTGTTCTGAAGAAATAGGAGGGTAGAGGAGACATATTTGCATTATTTTAGTCTAAACAGATAAAAAATGCTCTCCATAGAAAAGTGAACTTGCTTATTCATTTTCTTGTTCATTTGAGGAAAATGCTACAGTTTTATATTTTGCTTTGGGAGGACTTTTGATATTTCCAACAAAATAAGTGGTCATTGGTGTGAAAGGGTGAGCAGATGATCATTGAGGAGGCTGCTAAATCCCAGTGGGGATGATCCAAGAATCAGCCTGGTTTTCTTTAAATTTCAGATTTATTGAGGTATAACTGACACATAAAATTTTAAGATATTTAAAGTGGTGATTTGATACATGTATACATTGTGAAAGGATTCCCCTATTGAGTTAATGAACACATCCATCACCTTATATATTTCTCTCTCTCTCTCGGTGAGAACGTTTAAGTTCTATTTTCTCAGAAGATTTTGATTATACAATACAGTATTATCAACTATTGTCATCATGTTTTATATTAGATCCTCAGATCTTATCCATCTTATAGCTGAAAGTTCATACCCTTTTACCAATCTGTCCCTATTTCCCAACCCCTCTCCCCACCCAGTCCCTGGCAAATACTTTTCTATTCTGTTTCTATGAGTATGACAATTTTTAAGGCTGTTATGTCGAATGAAGAAGGTTGAAGCAAATGAACTGAAAGAGCTCTTTAAAAAAGCAAGTGATTCTGTAGACTAAGTCTTCCCCAGTAGTATTTCAATATCTAACTCTGGCCAAAAAATGTTTTGGTAGAATTTATCAGTATCAGATTTCCATTATCCATAGCTCATCCCAAGTGTTCTAGTCATGAACTGCTATATTAGAACAGTGCCTGGTGTGTTGTAAGTGCTCAATAAAATATTCATTGAATGAATACTTTTGGAAGTGACATTTATTGAGTACTTACTGTAAGCTAGGCATCATTCTAAGCATGGGAAATATGGTGGTATATAGCAGTACATGAATAAAACAGTTGGAATACAGTGGGAATTCTTGTACTTTCCCCAGTGGAATTTATAAGCCATTAAACCATAGTCATCTCCCCAAAAGTGGATGTACTGGACTCTGATACTCCTCACAAATGTGACATTTTAGAGTGCCTACACTGAGATTATTTTCAATCAATGTGGTTTGTAAACTTTTATGGAAACAATCCAAGTTAGTCCCTGGCATACTAAGGTACTTAAAGCAAATGAGATCTTTATTTTGTGTCTTAGGTGCTTGTCAGAGAGTCTGGTCTGGATTATACTATTCTTCTCTCTCAAAAGACAGATGAAGACACTTCATGTTTGAGAGTCATCATCTAAGGTTCTTCTCAACTGGTATTTCCACAGGTGGGTTGAGGGTATGCAGAGATACCAAGTCCTTGGTCTCCTGCAGTTGTAGATAGGCTTGTTCAAGGCCATTTGGAGGGACACGTGTGGGTCTGAAAAAGTCTCCAAAGATCTGGTCCAAGAGGTAAGTGTATCATGAATTTTCTGGATTTTCTAATGTAATACCACCAGAAAGTTGGATTGATGCTTTAGATGACATTAATTTTCTGTAGAAATTCCCACAAAAAATTACAAAGTATGTCCTAAGGTTTTGTTTTCAGAAGATTGTTATAAAAAAAAAAAAGCCACATGGACTAAATATTTAGCAATATTCATTATGTTGTTAAATATTCTGAATGAGGTTACTGGCAGGAGACTTTCTCTCTCCTGAAAATAAGAAACAAATTGGTAGCAATCATTTTCTTTCTTTTCCATTTCATGAATAGTTTTATTATTTTTTGTGGGAAGCCAAATGTTAAATTTTGTGCTTAACTGATGTATATCAAGAACTTAAAACGATATTTTCTTCAAATGGCTCGCATTTTTGTAACGGGAGTGTACCCTGAAGATTCCTTAAAAAATATGCTTTAAAGATTGCCATGGAAATGATAGGATTGAGAAAAATACCTATTTGGCTCTTTTCCCCCTTTGACTTTATAATGAAGCTCCAAAACTCTGATATTTGCCAAGGGATAATATAAGCATGGATCTTTTCACATCTTTGAAAACAAAAAAGCTGCTTGAAATATTTTCTATCCAAAAACCTTCTCGACTCCGCATTTCCCACCAGGTCTTGTCCAATTTCTCTACGTCCTTCACTAGCAAACTTCTTTAAAATGGTAATGAGCACTTTGCTTTCTCATTCTCCACAGAACCCCCTCCAGCAGGGCCTTGTCTCTACATCCTCCTACCGCTGTTTCTCGTCCATGTCCTCCATGCTCCTAAATCTAGCGGTCAACTCCCCGTCCTCATCTTACTGATGGAGCAGCAGCATTTGACATCATCCGTTGCCCCTTCCTCTTTGAAACTGTGTCTGCCTTTGGTCACCAGAATATCATTCCCTCTTTATTTGTACCTACCTTACTGGACCACTGCTTCTTTGTTGTCTCTGTTGGCTCCTACTCAGCTTTAAGACCTCAAATATAGGAGTCTCTCAGCGTATCGTTGTTGGATCTTTCCTCTTCTCTGTCTAGATTCACTCAACTGACGTATCTTGACCCAGAGATTTGACTCGCAAATGTTATCTGTTTTCCCCTTAAGCCCCGTATTTCAAATTATCATAAAATCTTGTCAGCTCTACTTTCAAAATATATTCTAATCTTGAGCTATCAATTAAATATTTTTAGTCCAGGCCTCTATCGTCTCTCACCTGGACTGTTGCATCAGGTTCGTAATGTGTCTCCCAGCTTCTCCTCTTGCTCTGTGCTCATCCACCCCAGTAAGAGCTTACAAATGAAATACCAAGTGCCTACCTTGGCAAGTAACGTTCTCTATGAAATGGTCTTCACCTGCTTCTCTATCTGCATCTCTGGCCAATCTTGGCCTCACTCACTCGCCTTCAGCCACTCTTGCGGCCCTGTGGCATCTCAATCATGCTAAGTGCCCTCGGCCTTGGCACACAGGGATGCTTCCGCCAGAAGCATTAATGCGCTCGCCTCATAGCTCACTCTCATTTCAGGTTTTCTATATAATGATACCTGATCCAAGAGTCCTTCCCTGAACCTTTATCAAACATATGAGCCCTGCCAGCATTTTAACTATCTGTCCTCTTACCTGCCTTTATTTTCCTTAGAGTACCTATCAACATTAATTACCTATTGATTCAGTTGACTGATCATTGCCTTTCTCCAGTAGAATGTAGGCTCCCTAAAAGCAGGGTTTACCACTCCCCCCCCCCCTTATTTTGCATTTATAGTCTCAGTGTTAGAAGAGTACCTGACCTGCAGCAGGTGCTCAATAAATTTTTTTTTCAATGAACGAACAGAAGAAATAGTAGACGGTTTTCAGTGTATCGGTATGGAAGTATTTGATTTTCTTATTTAAAATCTATAAAATGCTGGTTGTGGCTCTACGATTAATCAACTCTATGACTCTTTACCTCTTTGTTCCTTTGCTGAGCTCATACAGGGTAATGGAAGATTCATTCTAAATGGGCTTTGCTAGAAGACTCTCTTCCTGCTTGGAGTTCTACTGGAAAACTGATCCACCGCTATCAAGAAACATGATTTTAGAGAAATTTCCTCTGCAACACCACTGAAGATCTCTCCTACTCCAACAGTGATAGATCAGGGATTGAACAAGATCAGCACCCTTTGGTCACTTCTTCACAAGGGCAGGATTTATTTTCAACTCCATCTAATTATTTTCTGGAACCTTCTTTTGTAGACTCATTACTGTGTTATTTTATGGGAGGATGCTGGGGGTAAACTGCTCTAAAGCAAGGATATACTGAAAATGTTTCCTCTGCGGCCAGATTGTCCAAATTTGACTTTGGAGTCAATATTTTTATTGGCTATTTAGTGCTTATCAAAATCACTTGCAGCCAAAATAAAATGTCAATCAGAGGCATACATTATACTGCTAGAAATTCAAGATTTCATAGGATTTTTGTGATGTATGGTATGGTATGACAGAAATTATATTGAATATGCCACTTCAAATAAATCCTGAGGATGGAAAAATATAGATAATTTTTAATATTTGCTAAAAATATATTATTCTCTAGCAGTGAATGCCACCGTCAAAATACATAACTAAGTTTAAGCTAGATCCCAAACGAGTAAATACATATAAAATTTCAAATGTTGGTATGCACAGTAAAAAACAAAACAAATAAAAACTAAAAGAACACTGTAGGCAGACCTGTTTTATATAAGGTGGTCATAGACAATCTTCCAAGTCTGAGATATTAGAATCAAGACCTGAAGGGGAGGAGGGAACAGCCTGCAGGTCTGTGGAAGAAGAACTTCCAGGTGAAATAATAGCAAGTGCCAAGGTGTAGAGGTGGAGACATTCTGGGTATTGTCCAGGGAAGCAATGAAGCAGATGTGTTAGGGCAGAGTGAATGGGGTCAGGAGTGGTGTTAGATGAGTTAAGGAGGGTGGTGGGGGTGTAGGTGGTGTAGGACTTTTAGACCACTGTCATGACTTTGGCATTTACTTAGTGTGAGATTAGAATCCAAGACAGGGTTTCCACTGGTGGAGAAATGTGGTCAGGTTTCCTTTAAGGGAGTGACTCTGCAGCGAGGAAAATTGACTGTATAAAGAGACAATATAAAATGAGAACGAAAAAAGGAAAACCAGTTAGCAATCTCTGTACAAAAGAGAGGTAACTTTAGCTTGGAAACAGTAGAGGTGGTCAGATTCAGGATCTATTTAGAAGCTGATAGGTCTTCTGATGGACTGAATGATGTTAAGTGAGAAGACAACCATGACTGAGACTTCTTGCTTGAGCAACTGGTCAGAGGGGATTGCCATTTATTGAGATACAAAACAGTGTGGGAGGAGCCACCTTCTGGTTCATTTTCAGTTAATTTTTGAATATGGTATAAGGTAAGGGACCAATCTTATTGTTTTGTGGATATCCAGTTTTCTCAGCACAATTTGCGGGAAAGACTGTCCTTTCTCCATTGAATGGTCTTGGAAGTCTTGTCGACGCCATTTGACCACATTTATTTCTTGGCTCTCTATTCTGTGCCATTGGAGTATATGTCTGTCTTTATGCCAGTACCACACTGTTTTGATTACTGTCGCTTTTTAGTAAGTTTTGAAATCAGGAAGTGTGAGAACTCCAATCTTGTTCTTCTTTTTCAAAATCGTTGTTTATATGTGCACAACATTGTGTAAATTTTATATATATATCTGTATATATAACATTATATCTAACACTGTGTAGGTTTAAGGTGTACACCATGATGATCTGATACATGTATATACTGTGAAATGATTACTTCAGTATGGTTAGTTCATATAATTTGATGCTATTTTATTTATTTTTGGTATTATTTACTTATTTATTTTGATCCTTTCAGGATCTTAGTTCGCTGACCAGGGATCAAACCCAGGCCCCGGCAGTGGAAGCTTAGAGTCCTAACCACTGGACCACCAGGGAATTCCCAATGTTATTTTAAATATGAATTGTTTTCTTAATTTCCTTTTGAGGTTGTTCATTGTTATTAAATAGAAATAAACTAATTTTTGGTGAATCCTTCCCCGCCCCTCATATAATTATCTCTTAATATCCTGTGAAAGTAGTGTTCTGAAGAGCACAGTTTGAAAAATACTGCCCAAAGGGATATCCTAATTTTTATTGTTGTTGCAGAGACTTTCTTTGAACCTATTTGCTTTTTCACATTATTTGGAGAACTTTCCTTATGTAATTTTTAACATTTATGATGAATCATGTTCTTATTTATTTTGAAGGAAAAAACCCTACAGAATTTTAATAATGCCCATAGTCCAATGAAAGTTAATTTATCCATCTACCAGAACCCCCTATTTATTTACATTTCACTAATTCAAGGGATGAAGTTCAAATTTAAATTCTATTGCATGTGAACTATATGACTTTGGGCATCCTGCTTCATGATTCTGACCTTAAGCTTTCTAAACCTGTAAGACAGAGTAACAGCATCAGGCTTATTTTTGTTATAATCAAAAAATATACATATGTGTATGTCACTTTAGATGTTTCCGGTTGGGGAATGAAGAATGTGGATTGTATTTAGACTTTGATCTTGGTTCTTTATGTTCTAAGTTATGGTATTAAACTTTTAAAAACTTGCTTTATACCCTAAAAAATAAAGACGTATATGCAGATCATATGGTCTAATAATACCATTCATTCATTTCTATTATTTAGGCTTGAGAGTGTTACTAGACTTATTAATTTCTCTGATACGGTCTGACAAACTGATGTTTGAAAGCACAAAAGTGAGTGGTACTTTCTGAGGTGGGGGAGTCAGATGAGACATTTCTAAACATGATTTCTAGGAAACACTGTTTGAACAAACTAGTAAGTGAAAAAGAGTCAGGTCCTTGCTTTGTGGTAGCAATATTCCCTTCTCTTCATTATAAAACGCAATCATTTAATTTTATTTATTTATTTTGGCTGCACCACGAGGCTTGCAGGATCTTAGTACAGTACCCTGACCAGGGACTGAGCCCGGGACCCCTGCAGCTCAAGTGCAGAGTCCTAACCACTGGACCACCAGGGAATTCCCCACAATCATTTTAATATAGCCCAACATACTGTGTAAGAATAAACTCATTAATAAGGATAAAACACCACTGAAATCACTGACTGAAGAGGCTTTACCTGAGATCTTTTATTTCCCTTATTCAAAATTGTAGATTTGCCCCCAAAGATTGTAATTATTCTTGTCTTTAATCTCAGTTCTCTGGAGAAGTTTAAACTAACTTATCACTAGCCTCAGAAGTGGCATTGCTGTTATCTCCATGGTGATAACATGCTTTCTGCTAGACAGAATACAGTTGCTGTTATTTCTCAAAGGGCTTACTTCCCAAGCAGGAAAGTCCATTCTAGTGTAAAAGATTCTAAAGGAGAAATGTCAGCAGTATGCGGTTTCTTATTTCTTAACTCTGGTTGGAGGTAGGAAGAAGAGGAAAGAGATTCTGGTTCCCTGAGAAGTCACTGTTATCAGAAGTGATGCATGTGTCCAGGTGCCGTCCCTGTGTTTCCGAGGTGCCTGGTGTCCTGCAGGCAGCTCTGTCCCTTGCTCAGGCTCAGTGAGATGGCAGGATTCCATATCATCGCTTCATCCCACCCGCCAAAACCCTCAGTCCCAGAAGGGTCCCCACAGTCGGTTGTCTCTCTGTCAAAACCACAAATGCTCAAGGATCCATTCATCCTTTCCTTCTTTTATTTGTTGACTTACTCACTTGCTCATCAACATGTATGTACTGAGCACAACGTGTAGGGCATTTCTGGGGATACAGAGATGAAAAAAAATTATGTCTTCAAGGGACTCTCAGTCTATTGATCTGATAAACAAATAGGTAATTCAACTCCAATATGATTATTGTCAGAGCACAGAGGAAGGACACCTTATCCATGAGGTGGAGGGAGAAGGTTACACTTGAGATTAAAAGATAAATGCACTTTTTCCAATTTAAGGAGTAAAGTTTGAAATTCCAGGCACAGGGGACATCTCACGCGAAAGCACAGGGCCATGGCACCAGGCAGTTCGCTACGGTTGCTGGAGGATGGACGATGCTCTGGCTGTTTACACTGAGTCTCTGCTGCAGGTGGCCAGGCTGCTGCCTGGTCCTAGTCTATGAAGGAACAGGTGCTTCCTCTTCCCCAACTCCAGGGCACTAGCGCCCAGTGGCAGTTGGGAATTGAGCCTGATGTCTTGGCAGATGGCAGGGTTGGGTGGTTCCTGTCCAGCTCCACTTTCAGAAAGTGGCCATTATCTTGCCCTTGATCACCTTATATGCATCTCCTGGAGTGATCAGACTTCTTACTATGACTTTCTTGGCCTCTGCCTCACTTGATGATCTGCATGTCTCTTTCAACAACTCACTGAGATAAAATCTTTACCGCTGGTGGGGCTAGCTAAGCCTTCTCCCCACATCTGCAGCTCTGCAATTACTCCCTGCAGGCCTCCTGTGAGGCTGCATATCCTCCTTATCTTCCCATAATGGCCAGTTGGTGGACAGTCCCCTCTTTCAACTTCCATCTGGGTCTTCACAGGGATAGAAAAAGAGATTGTTCCAGAAATAAGTTAGAGTTCAACACTTTTAAGAGAGTAGAGGACATAAAGGGAGTATAAATGGCCAGTTGGAAAATAAAACAGTAAACAGTAGCAAAGAAGAGAAAATAAACACTAAAAATAGTAGAGTGGTATAGTCTTTATATATATTATTGAAATACATATAATTAAAGTGGTGGCTCCAAAGCCTTCTAGGAAGGGATGTGGCTACATTGGTTGTCTGGACAGATGGATAGCAATTATGGCTTAGAACATGTATTTTACGATAATGGTTTTAAAAACATTCCATATCTATTAATTCTTTACACAAACCCTCCACCATAAGAGTCCTCAAGTATAAAAATAATTTTGGCTTTATCTGTCATTTACCTTTATGGTGCAATCTGATACTCTAGCAAATTAGGGATGTCCTGAAAAGAGCTGCTGAGGGTATGATGTGGGAAGACACTGGGAGGGGCTTGCTGGGAGGAGGAAGTGTTGTGTCTCCATCCCTGAGGCTTCAGATTAGAGAGAATGCAGACATTCTTTAGGTGGCTTGCTGGGACTTGTTGAGGTGGAACTTTTCCCCAGTGTTCTGCAGGGGCTGGGGACAAGGCACTGACGGAACCCCAAGGTGCTGGCTTCACAATACACAAACTTCTAATCCATTTGCTCAAATACAATCCAAGTAATGGAAAGAAAAATAAAATCAGACAATCTAGTCATTGGACAGCAATAAGTTAAAGTAGTCACAATGTCGCCACTGGAGTCACAGCCTCACACCTTTGACAGGGATTAGTGTTAAGATTTCTAGGTGAAATCCCGGCCACTGGGAATTCCCTACGGGACACCAAGACAGCTGCTAGGGCTCACAGTCGCCATGTTTGCTCTAATATATTCCTCTTGCTCCAAAGACAAAACTTGGGTAATCAACTAGTGAATTTTGTGCAATTTTTCATGAGTTTCCCAGCAGTTTCCCCCTCTTTTTTTTTTTTTTTGTCAGTTACCAGATGCTAATATGCTAATATGATGATGTTGGCTTAGATGGGGATCATAAATATTCAAATCAGTTCCATGAGTACTTGTTATGTGCTTGGCTGTGGCTCCGATAAAAGATGAGTAAAACACAGTCCTGATCCTCAGAAAAGCAGGCTAATTGTTTGAGAGGAATGCTAAAAATGAGGTATGATGTTGTCTCACATTTATATCAGAATTATATCCTGAAATACTGAAATTCAGGGCAGTGTATGACAAAGGACCCAAATGAGCATCCCAGATAAGGAATTTTAGTATTTATGTATGGGTAGCAGGTCACATTAGCGTGGATTCACAGTAATACAGGAAGTTTTGGTGAGCTAGTTGTGTCAACAAGAACAGAAATGATCAGGGAAAAAAAAAGCTAACAGGTAGCACTTGTTTGGGTTTTTTTCTTTTTTTTTCTTTTTGTTTTTTTCAACTCTGGTCCTGCGCCTCATCCCGTGTCCCCATCTCAATGACACTGCCTGCGGTCACCCAAGCTAAGAAATGAAATCAGCCCCATCTCTCCTTTCCCCACATCCACTTTAACTCCTATTAATTCTAGCTCAATAATATGCCATATCCCTCCCTCCCCTCTAATCCCTCAAGGCTTCTTTGTGGCCTTGGAACCTTTACGCTGGCTTCCAGGGTCCTCAGTGGTCTGTCTCCTGCCAACGTCCTTGCTTGTTGTCCCTACCTTCCACCCCAGAGGACATCTGCAAGCTCTAACAAGTCTGGCATGCAGGTTCAGGGGTTCTCTCCATAGGTCCCCAACCCCAACTCTCTTGACCTTAAGACCAGCTTAAATGCCACCTCTGAGAAGAGCCTCTCTAAACTCCAAGATTGCACTGAAGACCTCTCCTATCCAACAACTCCCCCATTAGAGTTCCAATGACAAGGGACTGCACTTGCCTGTGTACTTGTCCCCACTGTGCCATTCACTGGCTGTCAGTACCTATTTATTCACCTGCAGAAATGGAGGTAAAAGAGTTACCTAACTTTGGGATGCTTTGAGGATGAAAATGAGCTAATAATAATGTAGCACTCAAGTTCTTTAACCTAGTGCTAAAGTTTCCACTATTGCTCCTCTTTACTAGACTGAGTTCCATGAGGTTCATGCCGGCTCACTCAAAGCTCTGCAGAATGCACTGCCTGTTGATCACGAGCGCGCTAAATTTACGGACCCTTCTAGGTCTGAGGTCATGAAGACATAACCAAGGGCCAAGCGTGGAATGACTCCACACACACACACACAAAATCAGTTCCTGGAACACTTTTGGGCTTATAGCCCCACTTGACTCCATGACAATTCACCTAAATCACCTAAGCCTGGGGAGACTCCCAAGTTTCCTCCTAATTCACACCCCACCCACCTCATTCACAGGCACGGGTGGGGTGAGGATATAATACTTTATTCACTCTAACACGGGACGAGGGGATGTAATGAGGGGGAGGTGGGCGCGTTTCCAGGGACCCCGGTAGGGTATCCTCCCTGTCTCCCAGTTCCAGGGCAGCCAGGGCTGCCGTCCCACCCTGAGACGCAGGTGGCGGAGCGGGGAGTTGTCCAGGTTAACGCAGCCCCAGGTCGGGATACCAGCGCG
The DNA here is from genome assembly GCF_028021215.1 of Eschrichtius robustus. Taxonomy (NCBI): domain Eukaryota; kingdom Metazoa; phylum Chordata; class Mammalia; order Artiodactyla; family Eschrichtiidae; genus Eschrichtius; species Eschrichtius robustus. Next base: position 184,607,742 of record NC_090824.1, read on the forward strand.
CCCCTCCCCAGTTCGCACCCTGCGGAGACAAGAATGGCGGTTCAACTGCACTCACAATCTGGACAGCGCTCGGTGGCAGTGGCTCCGGCGGGTAGCTTGAAGTCTCGACCGCCGCCCGCGCAGATATAGATACGGTGCATGTGCGCGCAACGGTGGCAGACGAACTGCGAGCTGAGGCGGAAGCGCCGGCGGCACTCGGCACATGGGTAGGGCCGCTCGCCTGTGTGCGTGCACGCATCCTCCGCCAGGTTGGAGCGGTGGCCGAAGCCGCGGCCGCCCACAGCGCAGCAGCGCGGCTTCTCGCCCGTGTGCACGCGCCGGTGCTTGGCCAGCGCTGAGCTCTGGGTGAAGCGCGTGCCGCAGTCGGCGCATGCGTACGGCCGCTCGCCCGTGTGCACGCGCAGGTGCTGTGCATAGTTGGAGCTCTGCGCGAAGCGGCGGCTGCGTTGTGCGCATGCGTACGGCTTTTCGCCCGTGTGGCGACGGCGGTGCTGCTGCAGGTTAGAGGCGGCTGAGAAGTGTTTGTCTCATTCCGGGCGTTCGTAAGGCCGCTCGCCCGTATGCGCGCGGCTGTGTTTGGTCAGCGCCGACTTCTGCGAGAAGCGCCGGCCGCACTCGGTGCACGCAAAGGGCCGCTCGCCCGTGTGTATGCGGGCGTGCTTGGCCAATGTGGAGCAGCGCGCAAAGGCAAGGCCGCAGTCCCAGCATGCATGTGGGCGCGCCGGGTACGCTGACGGCGCTGGCGCCTCGCTCGGGACCTCCTTGTTGTCCATGGGGATCTTGAGTTTCACCACTTAATACTTCTCTTCACCCTCATCCTCCTCACCCTTCACCAGCAGCACCATCTCTTCTTGCATCTTTTCCTCCTCCTCCTCCTCTGTCTGCTGTTCACCGGGCATCTTGGTGTCCAGCCGCAGGTTCGGGCGCTCGCGCTGCCCCAGGCCAGGGCGCCGGGCCCATGTAGCACTTGTGATGTGGCAGACACTTTTCTAAGTTCTTTACTTTGGGGACTTAACGTGGTGGTTCAGTGTAAGACTCCACGCTCCCAATGCAGGGGGCACAGGTTCGATCTCTGGTCGGGGAAGTAAGATCCTGCATGCCACATGAGGCAGCCAAAAGATAAATAAGTAAAACAAGTTCTTTATTACATTACTCATTTATTCCTTGCAAAAACTATGGGGTATGTACCATTATAATCATCCATGACGGTAGTCTCTGCTCTTAACTGCTAAATCCCATTGCCTCTCTCTCCAATGGGTACAAGGCGTGTTTATGAAGAAATTTAGATAGCATTTGGAAATTCTATATTGTATGTGAAGAGAGACAGTGCCATCTCTATCCCGTGGGTAGCATTTAATTGTTTCTTCAACATAGCATATTGTTTGAGTTAAGGATAGATAATATACTTTCAAAATAGAATGATGACAGATAAATTTTAAAATTTTCTTCCTTGATTTGCTTTTAAAAGAGCAGAGATAACGTCCATCTATTTATTCAAATGCCTCTAAAATGATAGTTTATATTTTCCAGATATAAATTTTGTATTTTGAGATGTCGATTTATCAGACCTACTATTTGCAATTGTAAACGTAAGTGATTGATTCATACTATATACAGACTCCAAAGGCGGACTTTTCTACATATTAGATTAATTGATTGTAGGTTTTGTAGCAAAACCCACACATTTTCCTTTATACGGTGGGCAATTTGCCGAACAGCTTTTGGGTAACTTACTAATGTGCCAATAAACTGTTTTCAGCTTCACTGTGATGAGTCCTCAGTCCTTATGTCTGAAGACAGAAAAAGACCCATAGAGAAGAGTATATCACTTCTCCAGTTCTTAGTATTTAAGTGGTGAATTATACTTCTAAAGAGAAAACAATCTCATATTTGGCATCTGTTATTAAATATGTGGTTTCCATCTTCTTTGGGGGTAAATTTTTAAGTTGTTTCATAAAAATTCTAACATTTGTATTAGTAACTAATCAACACTGATAGAAGTGTAGAGCATTTGAATTAATATCATATCTGACTGGACTTGTTCTGAGTTTAATGATGGGAGAGAGAAAATATTAATGACCTCAAAATGAATGTATGAAAACATTTTATTGGTCTTGTCCCAATTATAATTTCTTTTAACTTGGTTTTTAGTTTGAAGCATTTTTTTTTTTCAAACAAGGAAGATACAGCAAGGATATATTTATTTATTTCAACACGGATTGGTTGATTTTAATTAATTTTTAAAGAAGTACAGAAAATGGTCTTATTAATGTGTAATGGAATATGATAGCTCTATTTTAAATTTTTATTTGAATTTTTCATTTGTTGCATTGAGATGTTTTGGACACGTTGAATATTCCAGTGCAAAGTTTCAAGTTCTTTCTTTATGGTTATTTGCAAAGAAGGACAAGAATATTAAAGACTCTTTTTTATTTTTTAAAATTAATTAATTAATTAATTTATGGCTGTGTTGGGTCCCCGTTTCTGCACGAGGGCTTTCTCTAGTTGCAGCGAGCGGGGGCCACTCCTCATCGCGATGCGCGGGCCTCTCACTATCGTGGCCTCTCTTGTTGCGGAGCACAGGCTCCAGACGCGCAGGCTCAGTAGTTGTGGCTCACGGGCCTAGTTTCTCCGCGGCTTGTGGGATCTTCCCAGACCAGGGCTCAAACCCGTGTAACCTGCATTGGCAGGCAGATTCTCAACCACTGCGCCACCAGGGAAGCCCTAAAGACTCTTGATGAAAGAGGCTGATCTTTCAGGAAAAAGCCTCTTCATTCAAGGGCTTTCCAAAATTTGCTTTGGGAGTACTGTTTGTCATTTAACTCTTGCTTGTGTTACCTTACTTATGCAATCAAATTACTTCATTTCCTTGCAGGGATATGTGTCTTAATACACCATTTGTAAAAAGATTTAGAATTTATGGGTGAAAGATTTTAGTGAATCTATGACATGTAGACAGAACAGACAAAGTGAACTTCAGAATTGCTGGGACATAAAACACCAGACTGATTATTTGTAGAGTCTAAAGTCACTAGAATTATCTGGCGAAAGGAAAAGAAAAAAAAAAAAAAAAAAAAGGATGTTTATCTCCAAATGGTATTCATTGTATATTTACTCAGTGATTTCTATGATTTTAATAGCAATATTTTCCAGAATAGATAATTTTGTGACATGCAAATAAAAACGATCCCCGATTTATAATAGCAAAAATATAGTTTGATAAGTTGCTATGCAGATTGCTGACTTTCTAGTGATCATAGACCTTAGGATAAGGAACTTAGTTAGTTCTCCATGTGCGTAACATTTAAATATTAACATAATAGAAAGTGCAAAACTTTAGTTATGTCTTTTTTGCCAAGACTGTGTAGGGTTGCATGAATTGTTGAGAAGAATGTGCATGAGAAGGAAGAGCAATAAATGAACATTCAAATATGTACTATTTCTGATTATAGAAATATTGTATTTGCAAAACTATATTGTTGGAGGGAGCTTCAAGATGGCGGAAGAGTAAGACGCAGAGATCACCTTCCTCCCCACCAATACATCAGAAATACATCTACATGTGGAACAACTCCTACAAAAGACCTACTGAACACTGGCAGAAGACCTCAGACCTCCCAAAAGGCAAGAAACTCCCCACGTACCTGGGTAGGGAAAAGAAAAAAGAAAAAACAGACACAAAAGAATAGGGACGGGACCTGCATCTCGGGGAGGGAGCTGTGAAGGAGGAAAGGTTTCCACACACTAGGAAGCCCCTTCGCGGGCGGAGACTGCGGGTTGCAGAGGGGGGAAGCTTCGGAGCCACGGAGGAGAGCGCAGCCACAGGGGTGCGGAGGGCAAAGTGGAGAGATTCCCGCACAGAGGATCGGTGCCAAATAGCACTCACCAGCCCGAGAGGCTTGTCTGCTCACCCGCTGGGGCGGGCAGGGGCTGGGAGCTGAGGCTCGGGCTTCGGTCAGATCCCAGGGAGAGGACCGGGGTTGGCTGTGTGAACACAGCCTGAAGGGGGCTAGTGCGCCATGGCTAGCCGGGAGGGAGTCTGGGGAAAAGTCTGGAGCTGCCAAAGAGGCAAGAGACTTTTTCTTGCCTCTTTGTTTCCTGGTGCGCAAGGAGAGGGGATTAAGAGCGCCGCTTAAAGGAGCGCCAGAGACGGGCATGAGACACGGCTATCAGCGCGGGCCCCAGAGATGGGCATGAGACGCTAAGGCTGCTATTGCCGCCACCAAGAGGCCTGTGTGCAAGCACAGGTCACTATTCACACGTCCCCTCCCGGGAGCCTGTGCAGCCCGCCACTGCCAGGGTCCTGTGATCCAGGGACAACTTCCCCAGGAGAACGCACGGCGCGCCTCAGGCTGGTGCAATGTCATGCTGGCCTCTGCAGCCGCAGGCTCGCTCCGCACTCCGTACCCCTCCCTTCCCCCAGCCTGAGTGAGCCAGAGCCCCTGAATCAAGTGCTCCTTTAACCCCGTCCTGTCTGGGCGGGAACAGACGCCCTCAGGCGACCTACACGCAGAGGTGGGGCCAAATCCAAAGCTGAACCCCAGGAGCTGTGGGAACAAAGAAGAGAAAGGGAAATTTCTCCCAGCAGCCTCAGGAGCAGCGGATTAAATCCCCACAATCCACTTGATGTACCTACATCTGTGGAATACCTGAATAGACAACGAATCATCCCAAATTGAGGCAGTGGACTTTGGGAGCAACGATGTATATATATTTCCCCCTTTTTCTCCTTTTGTGAGTGTGTATGTGTATGCTTCTGTGTGTGATTTTGTCTGTATAGTTTTGCTTTTACCATTTGTCCTAGGGTTCTGTCTCTCTGTTGTTTTTTTTTCTGTACAGTTTTTAGCACTTGTTATCATTGGTGGATTTGTTTTTTGGTTTGGTTGCTCTCTTCTTTCTTTCTTTCTTTTTTTTTGTTTTTTTATTACTTAAAAAAATGTTTTTAATACTTATTTTTTCTTTTAAGAAGGGAGTGGCAGGATATACTTAAAGTGATGAAGGAGAAAAACCTACAACCAAGATTACTCTACCCAGCAAGGATCTCATTCAGATTTGACAGAGAAATTAAAATCTTTAAAGACAAGCAAAAGCTAAGAGAATTCAGCACCATCAAACCATCTTTACAACAAATGCTAAAGGAACTTCTCTAGGCAGGAAACACAAGAGGAGGAAAAGACCTACGATAACAAACCCAAAACAGTTAAGAAAATGGTAATAGGAACATACGTATCGATAGTTACCTTAAATGTAAACGGATTAAATGCTTCAACCAAAACACATACACTGGCTGAATGAATACAAAAACAAGACCCATATATATACTGTCTACAAAAGACCCACTTCAGACCTAGGGACACATACAGACTGAAAGTGAGGGAATGGAAAAAGATATTCCATGCAAATGGAAATCAAAAGAAATTTGGAATAGCAATTCTCATATCAGACAAAATAAATAGACTTTAAAACAAAGACTATTACAAGAGACAAAGAAGGACACTACATAATGATCAAGGGATCAATCCAAGAAGAAGATATAACCATTGTAAATATTTATGCACCCAACATAGGAGCACCTCAATACATAAGGCAAATACTGACAGCCATAAAAGGGGAAATCGACAGTAACACAATCATAGTAGGGGACTTTAACACCCCACTTTCACCAATGGACAGATCATCCAAAATGAAAATAAATAAGGAAACACAAGCTTTAAATGATACATTAAACAAGATGGACTTAATTGATATTGATAGGACATTCCATCCAAAAACAACAGAATACACATTCTTCTCAAGTGCTCATGGAACATTCTCCAGGATAGATCATATCTTGGGTCACAAATGAAGCCTTGGTAAATTTAAGAAAATTGAAATCGTATGAAGTATCTTTTCCGACCACAACGCTATGAGACTAGATATCAATGACAGGAAAAACACTGTAAAAAATACAAACACATGGAGGCTACACAATACACTACTTAATAACCAAGAGATCACTGAAGAAATCAAAGAGGAAATCAAAAAATACCTAGAAACAAATGACAATGAAAACACGATGACCCAAAACCTATGGGATGCAGCAAAAGCAGTTCTAAGAGGGAAGTTTATAGCTATACAAGCCTACCTTAAAAAACAAGAAACATCTCAAACAACCTAACCTTACACCTAAAGCAATTAGAGAAAGAAGAACAAAAAAACCCCAAAGTTACCAGAAGGAAAGAAATCATACAGATCAGATCAGAAATAAATGAAAAAGAAATGAAGGAAATGATAACAAAGATCAATAAGACTAAAAGCTGGTTCTTTGAGAAGATAAACACAATTGATAAACCTTTAGCCAGACTCATCAAGAAAAAACGGGAGAAGACTCAAATCAATTGAATTAGAAATGAAAAAGGAGAAGTAACAACTGACACTGCAGAAATACAAAGGATCATGAGAGATAACTACAAGCAACTATATGCCAATAAAATGGACAACCTGGAAGAAATGGACAAATTCTTAGAAATGCACAACCTTCCGAGACTGAACCAGGAAGAACTAGAAAATATGAACAGACCAATCACAAGCACTGGAATTGAAACTGTGATTAAAAATCTTCCAGCAAACAAAAGCCCAGGACCAGGTGGCTTCACAGGCGAATTCTATCAAATATTTAGAGAAGAGCTAACACCTATCCTTCTCAAACTCTTCCAAAATATAGCAGAGGGAGGAACACTCCCAAACCCTTTCTACGAGGCCACCATCACCCTGATACCAAAACCAGACAAAGATGTCACAAAGAAAGAAAACTACAGGCCAATATCACTGATGAACATAGATGCAAAACTCCTCTACAAAATACTAGCAAACAGAATCCAACAGCACATTAAAAGGACCATACACCATGATCAAGTGGGGTTTATCCCAGGAATGCAAGGATTCTTCAATATACGCAAATCAAACAATGTGATAAATCATATTAACAAATTGAAGGAGAAAAACCATATGATCATCTCAATAGATGCAGAGAAAGCTTTTGACAAAATTCAACACCCATTTTTGATAAAAACCTTCCAGAAAGTAGGCATAGAGGGAACTTTCCTCAACATAATAAAGGCCATATATGACAAACCCACAGCCAACATCGTCCTCAATGGTGAAAAACTGAAACCATTTCCACTAAGATCAGGAGCAAGACAAGGTTGCCCACTCTCACCACTATTATTCAACATAGTTTTGGAAGTTTTAGCCACAGCAATCAGAGAAGAAAAAGAAATAAAAGGAATCCAAATCGGAAAAGAAGAAGTAAAGCTGTCACTGTTTGCAGATGACATGATACTATACATAGAGAATCCTAAAGATGCTACCAGAAAACTACTAGAGCTAATCAATGAATTTGGTAAAGTAGCAGGATACAAAATTAATGCACAGAAATCTCTTGCGTTCCTATACACTAATGATGAAAAATATGAAAGTGAAATGAAGAAAACACACCCATTTACCATTGCAACAAAAAGAATAAAATATCTAGGAATAAACCTACCTAAGGAGACAAAAGACCTGTATGCAGAAAATTATAAGACATTGATGAAAGAAATGAAAGATGATACAAATAGATGGAGAGATATACCATGTTCTTGGATTGGAAGAATCAACATTGTGAAAATGACTCTACTACCCAAAGCAATCTACAGATTCAGTGCAATCCCTATCAAGCTACCAGTGGCATTTTTCACAGAACTAGAACAAAAAAATTTCACAATTTGTATGGAAGCACAAAAGATCCTGAATAGCCAAAGCAATCTTTAGAATGAGAAACGGAGCAGGAGGAATGAGGCTCACTGACTTCAGACTATACTACAAAGTGACAGTAATCAAGACAGTATGGTACTGGCACAAAAACAGAAATATAGATCAATGGAACAAGATAGAAAGCCCAGAGATAAACCCACACACATATGGTCACCTTATCTTTGATAAAGGAGGCAAGAATATACAGTGGAGAAGACAGCCTCTTCCATAAGTGGTGCTGGGAAAGCTGGACAGCTACATGTAAAAAAATGAAATTAGAACCCTCCCTAACACCATACACAAAAATAAACTCAAAATGGAATGAAGAACTAAATGTAAGGCCAGAGACTATCGAACTCTTAGAGGAAAACACAGGCAGAACACTCTATGACATAAATCACAGCAAGATCCTTTTTGACCCACCTCCTAGAGAAATGGAAATAAAAACAAAAATAAACAAATGGGACCTAATGAAACTTAAAAGCTTTTGCACAGCAAAGGAAACCATAAACAAGACGAAAAGATAACCCTCGGAATGGGAGAAAATATTTGCAAATGAATCAACGGACAAAGGATTAATCTCCAAAATTTACAAGCAGCTCATGCATCTCCATATCAAAAAAACAAACAACCCAATCCAAAAATGGGCAGAAGACCTAAATAGACATTTCTCCAAAGAAGACATACAGATGGCCAAGAAGCACATGAAAAGCTGCTCAACATCACTAATTATTAGAGAAATGCAAATCAAAACTACAATGAGGTATCACCTCACATCGGTCAGAATGGCCATCATCAGAAAATCTACAAACAGCAAATGCTGGAGAGGGTGTGGAGAAAATTGAACCCTGTTTCACTGTTGGTGGAAATGTAAATTGATACAGCCACTATGGAGAACAGTATGGAAGTTCCTTAAAAAACTAAAAATAGAACTACCGTATGACCCAGCAATCCCACTACTGGGCATATACTCTGAGAAAACCATAATTCAAAAAGACACATGCACCCCAATGTTCATTGCAGCACTATTTACAATAGCCAGGTCATGGAAGCAACCTAAATGCCCATCGACAGACGAATGAATAAAGAAGATGTGGTACATATATACAATGGAATATTACTCAGCCATAAAAAGGAACGAAATTGGGTCATTTTAGAGGCATGGATGGATCTAGAGACTGTCATACACAGTGAACTAAGTCAGAAAGAGAAAAACAACTATCATATATTAACGCATATATGTGGAACCTAGAAAAATGTTACAGATGAACTGGTTTGCAGGGCAGAAATAGAGGCACAGAGGTAGAGAACAAACATATGGACACCAAGTGGGGAAAGTGGTGGCGGTGGTGGTGGTGGTGTGATGAACTGAGAGATTGGGATTGACATGTATACACTAATATGTATAAAATGGATAACTAACAAGAACCTGCTATATAAAAAAATAAAATTCAAAAATTCAAAAAAAGTAAAAAGATAGTGTGTTATAATTTACTTGATTCTGTTATTTGTACATTTAGTTTATTTCTACTTGATCCTGTAACAATTTATGTATAATTAACATCTTGGTGTATAAATCTTTGTCATCTCCTTCTCATTATTTCCTTAGAGTGATTCCTAGAATTGAAACTACTGGGTTGTTTATTTATTTAATGATTCCTTGAGCAAACATTCTTTGAAAGCCAGCTTTCTGCTATGAAACATTTTTAAGGCTTTTGATACATATTATAAAATTGCTATCCAGTGTGGTCATACCAATTTATTGGTGATTATGCCAAATAAACCTACCTCCTGTTATTTATGCCCTTGTCTAATTCCTTCCATAATGAATAGGCTTGACCTGTGTAAATCAATATTTTATTATAGAAATGTTTTATGGCTGGTCATAAAAGACATTGTGGCATTTCCTTTGCTGTCTCTTAAATCCCATGCTCTAGAGGAAGCCAGGTGCCATATCATGAGAACACTTACGCAGCCCCAAAGAGTGGTACACGTGGCAAGGAACTAAGGCTTCCTGCCAAGAGCCAGCAAGGACCTGAGGCCTCCATCAACAGCCATAGGTGTGAGCCATCTTGCAAGCAGACCTTCCAGCCCTGTTTCAGCCTTTAGATGACTGCAGTCCTGGCCAACACTTCGATGGCCACTCATTAGAGCTCCTGCACCAGGACCACCCAGCTAAGCCACTGCTGGATTCTTGACCCTCTGAAACCAAGTAAGATAATAAATATTTGTTGTTTTAACTTGCTACATTTTGGAATAATTTGTTACACATCAATAGATAAATAATACGCACCCCTACCAGCAGTTGGGATAGAGTCCTTGCTGACATTGTCATTTGTAGGCTAATTTGGCAGATAAAAATCATCTTATTGTTTTATTTGCACATTTTAGTTAATAATTTTCTCATGTTTATTAACCATTTTTTTTCACTTCTAATTTATAGTTATGTCCATCCATTTTGTTTTAATCAGTGTTTCATTTCTTTCCTGGAATTTGAATTTCCATTAAGAACCAATACAACAGCATAAAGATAACAATAAAAACCATAAAGAAGCCTCAGAAATGCATAAGTCAAAGATTTTGTTAGATTAACTAAGGGTCTAGATTTGTACAAAAATTAACTCTTAAAGGTGCAGTTTGGTATTTCTCCTGGTACCTTCTTTGGTCATCAAAGCAACTGTGTACATTCCAAAAATGCTACAATATTTCCAATCTACATGCTCTTCCTACAATGTGAATTTCACACTCCTTCCGTTAATTGGTAGGGTCTGTGAACTCCATCACCTTGAACCTGGGCGGACTTGGGTGTGTAAGTGAGGGTATGTAACTTTTGAGTTAGATCATAGAAAATGATTCTTTCTGGTTCTCTTTTGATGCTCACCCTTGGAACTTAGCTTCTCTGATGCAAGGAAGTCCAAACCAGTCCACTTGAGAGGACACCAGGAAACACCACTCATAGGCTTTTCTGGCCAACAGCCCGGCTGAGATTCTAGTCAACAGCCACCATCAATTACCAAATATGTAAGTGGAGATGCCTCCAGATAATTCCAGCTCCCAGCCAAAGCGTCATCTCCAATCTTTGAGTCTTCCCAGGTGTGCTGCAAACATCTTGGAGCAGAAACAATAAAGTCCACTCTGCCCTGTTCAAGTTCCTGACCGACAGAAACTGTGAGCATCATACAATTATTTTATACCTCTAAGTTTTAAGTGCTTTTGTTATGCAGCAATAGTAACTGGCACAGCAACCATATAAAGAAAGGTAGGTGATTCAGATGGTTTTAATCCTCATTTTGGTGCTGAGGAAGTACAAGCAAAGACAGAGAAGGAAGTGATATTTTCAGGGTCTCCTAGTAAGTTAGCGTCAGTACAATAGTGGATTATTTCCACCATTGGATGCTATTTCGATGTTATAACTAGTGGTAAAAATATAATGGAAACATTTTACACCCAATCATTGACTCAGAAATACTTACTGAGTAGTACTTCTAGGTTCCAGGCACTAAATGAGGTTTTAGGGTTCAATGGTGAGCAAAAAGCAGGCATGGGCTCCACCTACATGATTACAGTCCAGCACAGGAGATATACATTCATCAAATAATCACACAAAACTTAACGACTTGGCACATCAAATGAAGGAAATTATAACAGTGCTCTGAGAGGAAGAACAATAATAGAGATCAGGAAATTTTAAAGAACTGGCATTTAACTGAAGATGGGTGATTGTATTTAGCTGTACTTAGGTTTTCTTTTTCTCACATTATTGAGTTTTTTATTTGTTTATTCACTTTCCATTAAATTATATACTGCTTTAGGCCAGAAAGTGTTTCATTTGAATAACTCCACAGAGCATACTTATGCTCCTACTTATGCTCAGGCTTCTGCAAATGACTTAATGGAACACAATGGATTTAAAAGTAATTTAACCTAAGTTTCCATTTCTGTAATTGTTTCACAATGCTGCTTTTATGTCACTCACCTCCAGGGTTTAGCTGAGGTCTCTGTATCACTTGCACAAAGCTGTTCTGATGAGTATGAGAGTTTGGACCCTGATCTGCAGTGGAGGAGTCAAGTGGCTGATGAGCCATGCATTTATTTGGCAAAATGATGGGTTTTGTTCACTAGTAACATCAGGGCCTCCTGTGCTATTAAGTACGCAGGGACATTTAGTGTTCATGAATTGGTAAACCAGGAATAGTTTATGAAGATTTTCAGAACTGAATTTGTTCTTACTAATAATGTAAGAATGGAAAGAAAGAGATGAGTAAGATCCAAAATCCCAACATTCTCTAAAACTCATTTTATAACTTAAAACCTTATTAGGATTCTCAGTACTATATAACGAAATTTCTATGAATGAGTTGTAACTTTAAAGGAAGACTCCCAGACTTAGAGGGTCTGGTGGGACACAGGATGGATAGGCAAGGAGGTGGCAGTGGGAATGGAAGGGAACATGAGGCAAAACCCCTGGGCTCTCCGGTTTAGTCAAACACTGATACTCCATCAGGGCTGTAAAGAGCAGATATTCCGAGATGAATATCACTCCAGAATTGCCCTCTGATTTATAGTCTCCTTTCTTTTGGGAGACCTATCAATTGTGGTACTGTGCCTCTCCTAGACTTGCTGAAATACAGTCCCTTTATCTTCTTGTCAAACGCCTTAGCTCTTGAAGGACTGAGCAGTAGTCGAGGTGGACAGAATAGTAGCAGGAGCTGTGATATAGCAGGGTTGGGGACCAAGAGATGCCCTGAAAGGATATATCCTCTGGCATAGTTTCTGATTTGCACCAGGGACAAATGGATGGTGCAATAGTCTTTCTAAAAGTTTGAGTTAAATTAAAGCTGTTTCTTGCATTTGAAGTTAACTTATCTGCTCTGATCAGCTGTATGGCAGGAAGGAAGTACAGTCGTATCTGAGACTCAGAAAAGGTTACCTCAGACGTGAGACAAGATTATGAGCCTTTAGCCCATGGAGATGTCATCTGGGAAGTCATGGAGCCAAAAGTCTCATAAAAAGAGGATTTCACATTAGATACACTTACTGAAAGGGCTGATTGTTCTATATTCAAGGAAACTAGTAAACCAACAAAATTTGTTTTCAACCTGTTTAATCAGTCAATGACAATTCTATAGGCATGGTAACAACCAACAGACCTGGTTTACGTCTCTTTAGTCGACTAATAACAAACCACTTCAGTTAAACACACATCTAAAAGCCAGCCATGAATGACAGCTTCACATTTTGAAAATTGGACAATTGATGGTGGAGTCATTCTGATGATCATGCTTCTAAGAGGCTGATGGTAACCCAGTCCCATCTCTGTAACCAAAATAAAACATGTCCACATCAACTCATTCCTGCTAACATAACCAACAAAGCTCTGAAATGAATGCTTCCTTAAAACCCTGTATAAAATCAGCAATTTATTTTGTCCAGTAAGACTGTGCTTGGTCAGCATAGCTCTCCCTTACTTAGCTAAACAATAAATTCAGTTTTTAGTTTCAGATACCAAGATGCTCTTCCTTTGATGGTTTCAAAAGCCGACATGGGATAGAGCATACCATAGAAATCCAGAAAGGAGATGAATGGGGCTTTCTTGTGCTCCGTCTTGGACAAGGGACCAGACTTCTGACGCATGGTTATTGAGAGGATCTAGGCTCTTCTGGACTATTTTCCAGGATGTTTGTAAACATAGTGAACATAGAATAAACATAGTAGACATAGTGTCTTCTGGAATAAAAGGCAGGGTCGTTTGGTATGCTAGGAGGAAGGAGGCAGATCTTTAGAAGAGAGCAGATCAGGTGAGAGAAAACAAGGTGTTGAATTAATGGAGTGACAAGGGAGATAAAGGGGATGCCAACTGGGCTGATACCTTCCATTTGTCTTTCCAGAGCCTGTTCTACAGAGTGTTAGAATCCAGAAGCTGAACAGTTTGGACTATATCAATGAGTATTTTTACTTTCTGACTTCTAATTAAGTTCAGACAATGATGTGCCCTGGCTGGACATCAGAGGAATGAAAGAGGATGAGCTCAGGGTATTTATACCTCCTTCCCCCCCACTCCCCAACACCACCACCAGCTCCTTCTGTCAGGGATTGTCATGGTCTTACTGTGACCCAAGGCCATAGCTCTCGTTAGGTAGCCTTCTCCAAGTAGCTTCCTCTCTCCATTAACAATTTTCTACTCTTGTTCACCTTTTAAACCTAGGGGTAGTAACAGATTCTGCCCCCTCCCTCCACATTATTGCATCTGTATCTTTATTAACCTCTCTTCAAATTGCCCAATTTGAGTGTGTCGTCCTAGTTCCTGACAAGACCTAATCAGTACACTATCGATGCGATGATGCAAAGGCAGAAATGATAAGATTCGGCAACTGACTATGTTGGAGCAGAGGAGGGGAAGAGGCAAAGTCTGTGTTGTTTAACTAGTAAATAGAGGCTATTACAGAGACCAGAAAACCAGGAGAAAGTTGAGAAGAAACTCTGGCAAATTAACTTTAAGGAAATTGTGTTTGAGGTGTGGGCAGTTAAAATATAAGATTGGTGCTCAGGGCAGAAAGCAGAACTAGAGTTATAAATATATTAATCTATATAAGGAGAATATAGAAGTTATGGGAATGATTGAAAACAACCAAGGAAGACTCTACAGTAATGCTACTAAGCTAGAACTCAGATAGCCCAGACATAAAGCAGGGTGATAACCCAGCAGCATAAGGTATCACCAAGTCTAAGTCAAAGTAATTAAAATATTTACTTGTGTTACTCAAATGTTATTAAGGAGACAATAAGTAAATAGTAAATGCTTTAAAATTTTTTTCATGGATTATTTCTCCACTGACAATTTTTTTCCCCTTGGTAGTACCTTCTTTTCACCAAGTACATGCACATCATAAAGCTTCCTTTCCTCCCATCCCATTTTCCTGATCTCTTTATCACAAAATTCTGAAAAGGGGGTTATAAATGAAAGTAGTGATAAGAGGTCAGATTTTAGAGATATTCAGAAGGTAGAGCCAATAGAGCATACTAACAAGTGTGACTGAAGGTGTGAGAGAAAGAGATGACTTGGCAGCTTTGGACTGAGAAAACATTCATAAAAGAGAAAAATGTTAAAGAATCAGTGGAGGGGGCTTCCCTGGTGGCGCAGTGGTTGAGAATCTGCCTGCCAGTGCAGGGGACACGGGTTCGAGCCCTGGTCTGGGAAGATCCCACATGCTGCGGAGTGACTAGGCCCGTGAGCCACAATTGCTGAGCCTGCGCGTCTGGAGCCTGTGCTCCGCATCAAGAGAGGCCGCGTTAGTGAGAGGCCCACGCACCGTGATGAAGAGTGGCCCCCACTTGCTGCAACTAGAGAAAGCCCTCGCACAGAAACGAAGACCCAACACAGCCATAAATAAATAAATAAATAAATAAATAACTAAATAACTAAATAACTAAATAACTAAATTAAAAAAATTAAAAATAAAAAAAAGAATCAGTGGAGAACAAAAGAAAAAACACATGTCACTTCCATTACAATTTTGACCAGCCCTGATAACTTCCTATTAACTGTAAACATATGTGCATGCATGTGTATATGTGTATGTGTGTGTGTGTGTGTGTAACTGGTGTTAAAGTAGGGGATGGATTGACATCTGTAACTGATACACTATCTATTGACAGGATGAAACTTAAAATAGCCCTGGAAGAGCCTCCTTGGAAGTCAGTATTTTTATCAATCTGTATTCTATGAGAATTACTTCTCTAAGACCTTGAAAAGCCCTTACAAAATTGCATTTTTATATTTCTGTTCTGTTTTAGCATTAGGTGTTTACAGTTCAATTTTTAAAGCTCTCAATGCATATTTATGTATTTTTATTTTATTTTTAGGTGAGTGTTCAATTGACATTCACCTGAACTGCTCCACAGAGGAAATCTCTAGGTGATGCTAAGCAAGAGTAATGATTCAGGACCCATTCAAGCCAGACTGCAGCAGGATGCTGGTAGAAGTCAGAATACAAAATGATAAAAATGTGGAACCGAGATAGACTACAGGCATGAAAGGATAGAAGCACTTAGTTTTGTGAATGCATAAATATTAGCTTTAGGACATAATAGCTGTCATTTGCTGTTCCAAAAACATCCCCATATTTATAGTTTTAAATTAAATTCACCATCACGAGTAAAAGTAAGACAGCCTCAAATTTACCTATGTTCACAGATGTGAACTACGTTTGTAGTCATATTTTTTGTGAAACTAAACAGTTTATCTTATATTATAATCAGATATATAAATACTTCTTACATGTTTCTCATCTTTTTTTATCTTCACTTCCTTTGACCCCCAACACTTATGGGGTAAAGTTAAAAAAAAGTTATATAGAATACTGAGCATATAAAGCCTTTATAATCTGGCATTTGCCTGCTCTTCTACTCTAATCTCCTACCATTTTTTACTGAGGCAAACTTGGGTCCACTTGCCCAAGCGCAGTACAGACAATCTACTGACACTGGGTTGTGGCGAAGGAAAGCACAGCATTTATTGCAGGCGCCAAACGAGGAGCATGGATGGCTAATGCTCAAAAGACCTGAACTTCCAGATGGGTTTCAGGGAAGGGTTTTTAAAGACAGGGTAAGGGAGAGGCTTGTGGGGTATGTGATCAGCTCACGGACATTCTTTTGATTGGTTCGTGGTGAGGTAATTGGGAGTTAACATCATCAACCTTCTGGTTCCAACTGGTCTGGGGTCTATGTGCTTATGGTCAGCAGGCAGTTAACTTCTTCCACCTGGTGGGGGTTTCAGTATCTGCAAAATAAAGGGTATGGCTCAGAACATTATCTATAGCCCTTTAGGAGGAACTAAAGGTGTTTGTCTTTGTTTAATGGCTAAATTATTATTATTTTGTCTTGCTAGATGGTTTTTCTTTGTTTCTGCCTTTTCTCACTTCTCTGATTAAATTTGTTCTTTGAAACTCGGGGAAGGCCTAGGTGGCTAAAATTTTTCTACAAACAAGCATCAGGCAGAGGACATGGTGTGTGTGTGTGGTGTGGGTCTGTCCCGGGAAGTCCCTGTAGGGTCCTGCTTGGTTACACATTCTTACCATCTCCTTCCTCAACATAGACACACACAACAAAATATTAATCATCTTCTGTACATGCTAAGTCTGTTCGTGACTCTGCCCTTGCACATGTAGTCCTGATTTTTCTCTGCTGGGAAAGCCTTCTAGGATGTGCACATATCCTGATCAACTCCTTATACTATAAATGTCAGTTTGAAGAGGGCTTTGAAATAAATCTCTGTTTTCATCCCAGGAAAAGAGTTGATTGTTTCAAGGACTTACTTAGCATCTAAACATCTTCTAGCACTTACCACAAGGAATTGTAATTATTGTCTTACGTGTCAACAGACTCTTGACAGGAAGAGCTCAGCTCTTATTCTTCTTTGTGTTTCTAGTCCCAGAAGCAAAGAAGACTTACAGGAAATGGTTGTTGAATTACTGTAAAAAATTCTTTCCAATTGGTTTATGGTAACCAGTGCATGGCAGCTAGGAAATAATCAATGAATGATATATTGGGTGAAAACCTTCTATTTTTGACTATATTTCCTGAAATGTACGTGGATTTTTAAAACTTTAATCATAATGGACCAAAATTTAAAAAAATAAATTCCGCCTATCTTACTTGACACTTTTTTCAAGACTACAGAAATCACACCCAATTTCAACATTTTTTGGCAGTATTTGTTAATTATGATTGTTCCATTTGATAGGTTTTCTTAAATTCCATAAATCTAAACAAAGAATGTCTGCTCACAACATCTTTTTCTTGTGTTTTAGTAAAAATGTCCTTTCCTTGAATAGAATCTCAAGTGAAACAGCATTTCCAGTAGAAGAACTTTTCATCCTCTGTTAAGTGTAGGGACTTGTTTGCTCAGCCTGTTTTTCTGAAATGTGTGTTAATGCCTCTCTTCCTCATAGCTGCCATTAACAGGCTTTTAGGACCACTCCAATCAAACTCTAACAAGGCCTTGCTCAGAAAAAGGTAAAATGAAAAAGAAAAAGTGTATACAGATACACACAAACTCTAAAGTGTCTCTGGAAAATAATTAGTGTTTACTTCTAGTTTTTCCCTTTGAAGACATTTCTTAAAAGCAGATTTGTAGTTCATTAGGAAGACTAATGGGTAACACGTTTGCAAAGAAAAACTCCAGAGAAAAAGCACATTTCTTCCTGAGTTCTTTATGAATATAAACTCAGAATGTGTAATATAAGGGTTAGATTTATAGTTGAGTTTTTGGGGACTAAAACTCATTTACAGCCAGGATTAATTTATGTCAAGAAAGTGGGAAGTATCTTTAGAAAATGTCAGGAGGGAACTGTTTTTATGAAGGGGTAAGTTTCTAATTGACCCAGAGCCATTCTGACTTTAAAACGTCATAGCACAAAGGTCAAAGCTATACTGAAGATCAATGAGCAGACTGTTGGGGTCAGTTTGTTCAAAAGCCCAGGTTTAACCTGTACTCACAGTGGGACGTTTATAAACCTGGGTTCTGGGTAAAGAGAGTAGTTAGATCAACCAAAATATTATCTCTCGAACACAAAAAACAGAACACAAAAAACAGCAAGACAAAACCAAGACCAAAAGAAGATGTTTAGCATCTAAACATCTTCTAGCACTTAGCACAAGGAATTGTAAGTATTTTCTTACATGTCAGCAGACTCTTGACATGCGTTCCCTAAAAGAGAATCAACATTTATGGAGGATAATTTATGAAAAATAGCATATTAAAAGAATTGTCTTCTTGCTTTCATTGCCTCTAAATTAAGCCTTTCTTTAAAATGGTTTGCATTGGCAAGTGTGTAATAGAATTGGGTTATGGTAGTACCAGGGGCCCAGAGTTTTGAGCTAAATGTGCCAAAATTAGCCATGTCACCTTGGACGTGACCTCTAGTCTTCAGCTTTTTCCATTTGCAAATTGAGAGAATTTAATTAGATAAACTGGAAAGTCTCTTCTGGCTTGAGTGTTATTTAAGAAGGATTTCAGAGGAAGGATGATTATATTTGGAAGCATAGGTCTGCAATGCCCACTGATGCCATATTAGGACATTTCCTACAGCTAAAAGTTTCTGGAAACTTGAAATTAATTACTTGCCACAGATGGTACAACATTCAGTTGATTTCTGGTTTGAGCATGGGAACAGATCTGAAATTTCTCTCTAGGAAATCTCGGCACAACTTGTAAGAATTCTTCCAGCAGGCTTCCCCTGTGGTCATATTTCAAGTCAGGAACTTTACTTCTCATACTAAAGTATCTTTTAATCCTTTCTGCCCCATTTATATGTCCAATGTAACAAAGATTTATACAAAGGCTATAACAAAGTTTTTCAAATTTTATTGTGCAAAGAATCACCTGCAGTATTAGTTAGAATGCAGATTCCTGAATTCTACCACTAACAGAGGGATTCTCCAGCTCTGGGATGAGTTTTAAAAATATGTATTTTTAGAAGCTACCAAGAGGAATGGGCAAACTTATCTTGGAGACCATGGTTCCTCCTACTTTCAACCAGTGTACCTGCCAAACTTTCACTGGGGTCTTCTACCTTGAATCAGAACAATTCCAGCAATGGCAACTGATTTTTGAAAGTGGCAATTCTAGGAGGTGGTTTTCCACAATCACTTGAGAATCATTTGTTCTATGTGTAGATTTCTGATCCCAACTCCAAAATCTAGGGACCAGTATAGGAATTTACATTTTTTAACTGCTCTTGTGTAATTCTTACATATGATTAACTAGGGGAAACACAGGCTTAATGGACTTGTTAATTTCTCAAGATTTTCTGAGGATAATGTGATACTCATCATTCTTCTGTTAGAAGAAGTTACCAGAAGTCTGCATATCTTTACAAGATCATTACTACTATGTCCTTTGCTTTCACTGATGCTTTGATTGAAAAATAGCCATATGTTGAATAACAACATTCTTTATTCTTTACTGCTTTAGCATTCACAGCCCATTACATTCTCAATGTTCCTTATATAAAGACCCTTGGGACCAATTTTTCATAACACTCAGATTTGAGAAAAAGTTTGTTTCTTCTGATGAACTGATGTGCTTTCTCCTACCAGACAAGGAGAGGTATATAACAGATCAAAATTTCCTTGTTACTTATGATGCTAGGAAGCTCAGGGCAAAGCTTTGAGTTCAGTTTTTATAGCTTTCATCCATCAGAGTTTTATGGATGTTAATTGTTATCTTCCATCTTTATAAACTGGCATTTAAATTTTATAATAATTATTAAATGTCCATGTATTTGTATTTTATTGTTAGCCAGCCCAAGTCGTTTCTTGAATTGGAAAGAATGGGTGGACTCAATGAGAATAAGTTACTTTTAAAAGTTGCATTTATTGACTATTCATTATGCTCTGGTGAAATATTTTCTTCCTTTTTCTTTACATCTAAGGCATGGTTTTAATGACTTACAATCTACATTAGGTAATGTGATCATCAGCTGCCTTTCCTTATCTATTGGATTAAGCACTGATTGTTTCCTACATGTCTTGACTGATTTTAATTTTTCCCCTTATTCAGTGTTTCCAAATCTTGCCTAATCACAGAATTACTTGCAAGTGCTTGTTAAAAAGAAAAACCCAGTCCCAGGATATTCTCCCCTGTCCCAAGATTCTGATTTAGTAAGTGGATAATATAAGGATGCATACTATTTAAGTACTTGGTTGTCTTATTGATGCTGGACTTGAGGAATGATCAAGCCACACCTTTTGTTCCAAGATAGCTACTAATGTCAAGATTCTGCTATGCTTTCATTGAAGAATGAAGTACACCTTTCAGACAGGATTGAGACATGATATTATCTACCACCAGTTGGAGTCCTGGCTTCATGAAGAAAATATCTAAGTCAGATTGGTCTTGTTTTCATCCAGTCTTCCTATGAATTAAGAGACCAGTATTTGTGAAGGAACATCCTGTACCTGAATTGAGAAAGAGGTATAAAAATACTATTATAGGGACTTCCCTGGTGGCGCAGTGGTTAAGAATCTGCCTGCCAATGCAGGTTCGATCCCTGTTCTGGGAAACTCCCACATGCAGTGGAGCAACTAAGCCCGTGTGCCACAACTACTGAACCTGCGGTCTAGAGCCCACAAACCACAACTACTGAGCCTGTGTGCCGCAACTACTGAAGCCCGTGCGCCTAGAGCCCATGCTCCGCAAGAAGAGAAGCCACCACAATGGGAAGCTCGCGCACCGCAACGAAGAGCAGCCCCCGCTCATCGTAACTAAAGAAAGCCCACGCGCAACAACGAAGACCCAACACAGCCAAAAAAAAAAAAAAAATACTATTATAAATCAAAAGCAAGATGAGTTATAAGATGAAAAGTCAAAGAAATTTATAGCCAATCATTCTTTGATCTATTCAACAACTATTCATTGAAATTTTATATGTTATGCTGGGGGCTCTCGACTTTGGGTGCTTCAGTATTACCTTTGGTGCTTTAAAAAAATACAAATGTTTCAACCCAAACTCTTTGCCTGCTGAATGAGTATCTCTTGGGTTGAGTCTGAATGTGTATACAGTCGTCCCTCAGTATCCACAAGGGATTGGTTCCAGGATGTGCCCCCACCAAGCCCCAACAGTACCAAAATCCATAGGTGCTTAAGTCCCTTGTATAATATGGCATAGTATTTGCATATAACCTACGCAGATTCCCCTGTATACTTTAAATCATTTCTAGATTACTTCTAAAACCTAAGACAGTGTAAATGCTATGTAAGTAGCTGTAAATACAATGTAAATGCTATGTAAGTAGTTGCCAGGGTGAGGCAAAATTAAGTTTTGCTTTTTGGAACTTTCTGGATTTTTTTTCAAATATTTTTGATCTGCCATTGGTTGAATCCACACATGCAGAACCTGCAGTTATAGAGGGCCCACAGTATTTTGAACAGGTCTATTTGAGAACCCCTGAAATGGGCACACTCTTGCTGAAAAAGAGTTTATTATCTCATAATATAGACCGGTAATTCTCAATCCTGACTGTGAAACACCTGGGAAACATTTAATGATATAAATCCTTGAATTTCATTGCAATTTTATCAAATCAGAATCTTTTGGAGGTGGGACAAGAAACCTGTATTTAAAAGATAAATCTGAATCGAATCTGATGATTTGGCTACCTTTGAGAACCAGTCATCTAAATTTCAAGGGACTTTGGAAGAAAGAATTTATGAGACAATTTAATAAAATGATCTTTTGAATAGGCAGTAGATCTCAAGCTAACATATGGGAAGTGGTAGAATTCTAGAGAAATATTTTCTCTAATTGTTGGTCTGAAGACAGCCGAAACAATCTTCTCTAGTACCTTCTAGTCTTCTCTTTTCATTTTCCTTCCTAACTCCCTGCCTTCCCTTTTTTCATTCATGCTTGGAATCTCTATTACAGAATTCAGTTTACTGAGTTGTATAATTTATCTCAGTAAACCCTAATATACAATTGTGATTAGGTTTAGGGCAGAATTTCTCAGATCCAACCTTACATTAGATTTACTTGGGGAGCTTAAAAAAAAAGCCTGGACTCCACCTCAGAGTAATTAAATCTGGGGCTAGAGTCCTGCTATGTATATTCTTCTGAAAGCTTTCCAGTTGATTCTAATGGTGTTCAGGTTTAAGAATAACTAGTTAGTTCATTTTGTTTGTCACTGAGGCCTTCATGTTTTAAAGTTAGGACTGAGATCTTTTGCATTCATTCTGCCTTTTTTTGTTGTTGCTTCTCATATCTTTTTAATGCAAAAATTTATATTTTATAGGATAGACTTTAATGAGATGGTAAACTGTTTCATGGAGGTAAAAAAGAAAACAATGTGATAAGACATTACTTTGTACCTTGTAACCTGAGCACTTACCACCAAGCTCTGACATCATCAATGGGAAATAAGGATATAGTCCCCAAAAAACCAAGATTTGGGATTCTGTCTTGCTATCCATTTTCTTTGTATAATTTTTAGATTCCACATATAAGTGATATAATATGATATTTTTCTTAGTCTGCCTGACTTACTTCACTCAGTATGATAATCTCTAGGTCCATTCATGTTGCTGCAGGTAGCATTATTTCATTCTTTTTTATGGCTAATATTCCATGGTGTGTGTGTATGTGTATATTTGTAGTGAATTATGCACCTTCCTTAGAGACTGAAGTATTTAGGCCTTAGGCCTTATAACTTCCAGGACATGACACAGCATATTTCTTTCTTTATTTAAATAAATAAATAAATAATTTATTTATTAATTATCAAAGTAAGGAAAACCTTAGATTGTAATTATTTTCACAAAATCTTTTAAAAGTCCATAAATAAGTGTATTTTGAAATACCTGTATAATTGAAGGAAGTAAAATAATGAGATATTACATTTCCTTCAGAACATTTGTATTTCTGTTTATCACACATTTAGGGAATCTCTACACGATGCAATACTGGCCATTGGGAATGAATACACAAATAGCTTTCTGCCCTCAGGGAGTTCACACTGAATGAATGGAAAAGACATGTTCAGTGATAAGATAACATATGTGCAGTCTAGTTGGGAAAATAAAACCAATACACGTGACACAAATATTAGGAAGTTGTTATTTGACCATGGTTGGAGAATTATTACAGAATAATTAAGGGGAAAGTAGAGTGCTGCTGTTTAAAGGGTAATAGGAATTGAGAAGCAATTGGAATAAGCTTTATGCAGAAGGTGGGTCCTGAAAAAGAATGGGACTTGGATAGAGGAGTGTGGAATAAAAGGCCATTCACGTGTGAGCCCCAGCAGAGCAAAGAGGCCAATGTGGAACGTGGATTAATGTATGTGTAGAGGGACGGGGTATAGCAGACACAGAAGAAGTTAGTACAATTTGGAGGGGTGTCCTGAGTCCTTTTGATAAGCTAGTGAAAGCTATGCAGTCTTTTCTCCAGAACAATGTATATGTATACAAATGCAAAACTTTGTATTTAATTTTAGGGATTTACAACTTCTTTCAAGACTAATGGAGGAAATGAAGCAGAAGTAGTTGGTTTCAAAATGACTACTTATTTATGAGCAGGGGACTGAAATGGTTACACTGTGTTTAAGGATATTTTCCTGCTTTCGGGAAATTTTTCTGGTAGCAGTATGACAAATAATTGGAGCCAGGAAAGAGCTGGAAATAGAGAAATGTAAATATAAAATGAAGACGCCCTGGACTAAAAGGGCAGCTGTAGGAATGGAGATTAAAGCTATTAATGGAAGGTATTGCTCATTAATTAACTGAAGACACGTTTTTAAATGGATGAAATGCAATGAGTCATTTTCTGTGTGTGTTTAAATTTTGATGTTTAACGTTCCAAATATTTTAGGAAGCCTTCTATGGTATCAGCGGTTACGTCGTTAGTTATTTTAGAAGCGAGAAGACTTCAGTTGAAGTTTTTAGAAGTGGCTATTGTAAATGAAGGAAAAATAGTATTTTTCACAGATTAGTTTGTGGGAGATGTAAGAAAGGAGGGTCACAATAGGATGGTGTTAGTAAATTCTTCAAAGTTGTTGGAATTTGGCAAGAAGGAATGTTTTGCTTATAATGAGTTCACTAAAAACCTATGGTTTTCATTTAAAAGTTTTCATTTACTAGTTTGTTCATAGCCTCCTTAGGTAACTTGGTTCTTTATAAGAAAACATGAAATAGAAAATCTAATATGGAAAGGAAACGCACATGAGAGGAAAAGATGATGAATTTATGCTTTGAGAAAGACAGCTATTACCAGCAGAGGGAGCATGTTAACTGGATTTTCGATAGTGTTAACATTTCTCACAGTTAGCAGCGGCTGAGTAATATGAAAAGGGTAAAAAAGCAAAGTCATAAAAGTGCCTTGTACCCTGGTAAGTAGGATTAATTACATTCCTTCAGGAGAATCTCTGCATTGTGCTTTTATGAAATTGGACATGAGGCTGAAACTGGCAAACTGAAGAAAATGTGATAATAAATGTTGTTTTAGTCATGTTTGCTGCTGTGAAGTTCATAACTTTCTTTTCCTGCCTTCTGTTGGGATGCAGGAAGAGACGTCTGATTTTTGAGAACTAAGATGTGGTTGTGCAGATGTTCACGTTTTTGACAAAAATATTATTCTTGTACAACTTTTTTTTTCCTAAGAAGCTTAATCGTGTTAACTTATCTTCCATTTAAATTGTATATACTAGACTTTTATGTGAAAGTTTTGCTTAACTTTACACAATCCTTTTGTAACAAAAGCAAACTGATTTTAGAGCAGGCTGTGCTCATTTTGTATTACCTGCCAAAACTGAATATGTCATAGAAGGAGTAAAAATAGCTGTAGTTTAAGCAATCGATTCTTCAAGTTAATAGTTGCTTCAAGGTAAAAGTTTTTGGTAGTTCTTTTGGTTATTCTGTTTCAAATGTACAGAATTCCTTGAGATGGCACAGACATAACCAGTGTTCTTAAAATAGTAGCCACAAAGGGAAAATATTACCCTATAATTAAATGAAGATGAGATTTTCAAATATGTGAAACTCAGTAAATTACATTTTTGTAGGAATTTTAATTTTGTCTCCTCTAAAAAACTGTAAATCTGGTATACATTGTTACTATAGACTAGGTATGCCCAAACCTGTTGGTTAAAAGAACGAAGTTTAATTAAGTTAATAATAACAGCTTAATTAATGGTGAATAGTGTGATCATTCCAGAGAGAAAATAAGACAGTGTACAAGTTTACCTGGAGAATAAATCGATGCAAAATAAATAAGTGAGTAAATCAAGTCTAGAGGGTTGGGGACAGGAGAGATGAAAAGACAAGGGCAAGAAAATGGCAGATAAAGCTGGGATGAAATTAGTATCCAAAAACATAATCTGTAAAGTTTATACATTTACTGGAGTTGTACACAAGTTTGACTGACTTCTTCATAGTAGGAGATAAAAATGTTATATCATTTTCTTCTTTTTTAATTAAAAAAATTTAACAGCTTTATTGAGATAGAACAATACACTTCACACTTGGAAAATATTCAATTTGGTGGTTTTTAGTATATTCACAGATGTGTGCACCCATCACCTCAGTTAATTGTAGAACATTTTCATCACCTCAAATATGTATACCTTGGCTTTTACCTCTCGGTTCTTCAGCCTACCCCCTATCTTCAGCAATAAGAAACCACTAATCTACTTTCTGTCTCTATAGATCTCCTTATTCTGGATTTTATATGAATGAAATCACATAGTATGTGGTGTTTTGTGACTGGCTTGCCTCACTTAGCATAATGTTTTCAAGGTTTACCTATGCTGTAGAATATTATCAATACTTCATTTTTTTAATGGCCAAATACTATTTCATTATATGGATATGCTGCTTTTTTAAAAAGCCTTTCCTCCATTGATGAATGGGATTATTTCCACCTTTTAGCTATCTTGAAAAATGCTGCCCTAAACACTGTGTACAAGTTTCTGTGTGGCATTTGTTTTCACTTCTCTTGAGTATATACCCAAGTGGAGTTGCTGGATCACATGGTAACTCTGTGTTTGATCATTTGAGGAACTGCCAGACTGTTTTCCAAAGTAGCTGCCCCATTTTCCATTCCCATTACCAGTGTATTAAGGTTCCAGTTTTTTCACATACTTGCAAATACTTATTATCCTTTTTTTTTTTTTTTTGGCTGTGTTGGGTCTTCGTTGCTGCGCGGGCTTTCTCTAGTTGCGGCCAGTGGGGGCCACTCTTTGTTGCGGTGCGCGGGCTTCTCATTGTGGTGGCTTCTCTTGTTGCGGAGCACGGGCTCTAAGTGTGCGGGCTTCAGTAGTTGTGGCGCACAGGCTTAGTTGTTCTGCGGCATGTGGGATCTTCCTGGACCAGGGCTCGAACATATTCCCCTGAATTGGCAGGCAGATTCTTAACCACTGCGCCACCAGGGAAGCCCCTATTATCTGATTTTTTTTGATTCTAACGATCACAGTGGGTGTGAAGTGGTATCTCACTGTGATTTTGATTTGCATTTCCCTGATGATTAACGATGGTTACTTGCTCTTTAATGATCATAGAATAAAAAGAAATAACTTGCTAAATGTCATACATCCATATTTCTGCTATGTACATGGGCCCGAGAGAATTTTATTTTATGCATCTTCTTGAAGAGGACTCTCTAGGGAATAATCTCCTCTAGAACATCCCTGCAGTCAACATAATAATATGCCTCACAGGGTAAAGAGCAGTTAATAAATGGCTCCATGTCAGAGTTGGGGGATGTGAAACGTACAAGAAAGATCAGAATTTAGAACTGTGTTTTATTATCAGAGCCACCTAATGTTTCCTTTAATGATGTTGATTAAGGAGACAGCTATTGCACAAATATACATTTTCTCTGAAGCACATCTAGTGAACAACTGAGGTTCATTTATTTGTCATTATAGGTGTGATAAGCTTGCCAAATATAAGTCCACAATTCTATTTACTCTGTTTGCTCTGCTTGAAATTAAAAGGAAACTATTTACGGCTGCTTTGAAGAGCTCATTCTAAAGAATACAATTCCTATTTTTCTTCCCAGGAATCTTTTGTTAGCAGGTTGGCTCTGCAAAGATTATGAATCCTGTCTCCTGCTGAATGTCTGCCCCATTAGAAACTCAGTTTCACTATGCTTTTATCCACTGTAGATTCTATGTTGATCTTCCCAGATTTCTCCAGTTGGGTTGAAAATAATAATAGGCAAAAGCCCTGGGAAGGATTCATCCTCTCAGGTGATTTTGCTGCTGGGACTCAAACAGGGCTATTTTCCTGTGTCCTTTTCTTAAAATAGAGCAGCAGAGCAGGCTGAAACTATGATATTAAGAACCAAAAAGGTACTCTCTTTTTCCCTCAAATTAAATCCTGTGGTGTTGAATTAGCCCCTGGAGATGATTGAATAGGGATACTGCATCTGTTCAAGAATTAGATACCTTACAGTTACTAAGACTGCATTTGATTCTATATTATTCCCTTGTCAGAACCTTATAAATCATTTCATAATTTTGAAAGAACTGTAGGAAGTTGTGATAAAACTTGACTATCTCGTTGGCAGCCCTTTGTTACTGACATTTTCCTCTAGCTTTGGGGATTTAATCTTTTTGATGATTTGGTTAATGTGTTCTAGATTCTCTGAGTTTGGCAAAGAGAAGTTAGAATTTTAAAAAAATCACTAACTGCCCTCTTTGTGAAATTTATGAGTTTCAATCCCTCTACTGTGAATTTTCACCAAGCAGATGAAAAAAATTCAGCAATATACAAAGATGTTTCTAGGCTGCCCCAGCAGATATACAAAATAACCAGGCAAAATTGTTCTGATCCTGGGCTTCCCTGGTGGCGCAGTGGTTGAGAATCTGCCTGCCGATGCAGGGCACACGGGTTCGAGCCCTGGTCTGGGAGGATCCCACATGCCACGGAGCAACTGGGCCCGTGAACCACAACTACTGAGCCTGCGCATCTGGAGCCTGTGCTCCCCAACAAGAGAGGCCGCGACAGTGAGAGGCCCGCGCACCGCGATGAAGAGTGGCCCGTGCTCTCTGCAACTAGAGAAAGCCCTCGCACAGAAATGAAGACCCAACACAGCCAAATAAATAAATAAATAAAATAAATTAAAAAAAAAAATTGAAGAAAAACTACAATCCTGCAGCCTGTGGACCAAAAACCACAGTTACAGAAAGATAGAGAAGATGAAAAGGCAGAGGGCTATGTACAAGATGAAGGAACAAGAAAAAACCCCAGAAAAACAACTAAATGAAGTGGAGATAGGCAACCTTCCAGAAAAAGAATTCAGAATAAAGATAGTGAAGATGATCCAGGACCTCGGAATAAGAATGGAGGCAAAGATTGAGAAGATGCAAGAAATGATTAACAAAGACCTAGAAGAATTAAAGAACAAACAAACAGAGATGACCAATACAATAACTGAAATGAAAACTACACTAGAAGGAATCAATAGCAGAATAACTGAGGCAGAAGAACGGATAAGTGACCTGGAAGACAGAATGGTGGAATTCACTGCTGCGGAACAGACTAAAGAAAAAAGAATGAAAAGAAATGAAGACAGCCTAAGAGACCTCTGGGACAACATTAAACGCAACAACATTCACATTATAGGGGTCCCAGAAGGAGAAGAGAGAGAGAAAGGACCAGAGAAAATATTTGAAGAGATTATAGTCGAAAACTTCCTTAACATGGGAAAGGAAATAGCCACCCAAGTCCAGGAAGCGCAGAGAGTCCCATACAGAATAAACCCAAGGAGAAACACACCGAGACACATAGTAATCAAAGTGGGAAAAATTAAAGACAAAGAAAAATTATTGAAAGCAGCAAGGGAAAAACGACAAATAACATACAAGGGAACTCCCATAACGTTAACAGCTGATTTCTCAGCAGAAACTCTGCAAGCCAGAAGGGAGTGGCATGATATACTTAAAGTGATGAAAGGGAAGAACCTACAACCAAGATTACTCTACCCGGCAAGGATCTCATTTAGATTTGATGGAGAAATCAAAAGCTTTACAGACAAGCAAAAGCTACGAGAATTCAGCACCACCAAACCAGCTCTACAACAAATGCTAAAGGAACTTCTCTAAGTGGGAAACACAAGAGAAGAAAAGGACCTACAAAAACAAACCCAAAACAATTAAGAAAATGGTCATAGGAACATACATATCGATAATTACCTTAAACGTGAATGGATTAAATGCCCCAACCAAAAGACATAGACTGGCTGAATGGATACAAAAACAAGACCCATATATATGCTGTCTACAAGAGACCCACTTTAGACCTAGGGACACATACAGACTGAAAGTGAGGGGATGGAAAAAGATATTCCATGCAAATGGAAATCAAAAGAAAGCTGGAGTAGCTATACTCATATCAGATAAAATAGACTTTAAAATAAAGAATGTTACAAGAGACAAGGAAGGACACTACATAATGATCCAGGGATCAATCCAAGAAGAAGATATAACAGTTATAAATATATATGCACCCAACATAGGAGCACCTCAATACATAAGGCAACTGCTAACAGCTATAAAAGAGGAAATCGACAGTAACACAATAATAGTGGGGGACTTTAACACTTCACTTACACCAATGGACAGATCATCCAAAATGAAAATAAATAAGGAAACAGAAGCTTTAAATGACACAATAGACCAGATAGATTTAATTGATATATATAGGACATTCCATCCAAAAACAGCAGATTACACGTTCTTCTCAAGTGCGCACGGAACATTCTCCAGGATAGATCACATCTTGGGTCACAAATCAAGCCTCAGTAAATTTAAGAAAATTGAAATCATATCAAGCATCTTTTCTGACCACAACGCGATGAGATTAGAAATGAATTACAGGGAAAAAAACGTAAAAAAGACAAACACATGGAGGCTAAACAATACGTTACTAAATAACCAAGAGATCACTGAAGAAATCAAAGAGGAAATAAAAAAATACCTAGAGACAAATGACAATGAAAACACGACGACCCAAAACCTATGGGATGCAGCAAAAGCGGTTCTAAGAGGGAAGTTTATAGCTATACAAGCCTACCTAAAGAAACAAGAAAAATCTCAAGTAAACAATCTAACCTTACACCTAAAGAAACTAGAGAAAGAAGAACAAAGAAAACCCAAAGTTAGCAGAAGGAAAGAAATCATAAAGATCAGAGCAGAAATAAATGAAATAGAAACAAAGAAAACAATAGCAAAGATCAATAAAACTAAAAGTTGGTTCTTTGAGAAGATAAACAAAATTGATAAGCCATTAGCCAGACTCATCAAGAAAAAGAGGGAGAGGACTCAAATCAATAAAATCAGAAATGAAAAAGGAGAAGTTACAACAGACACCGCAGAAATACAAAGCATCCTAAGAGACTACTACAAGCAACTTTATGCCAATAAAATGGACAACCTGGAAGAAATGGACAAATTTTTAGAAAGGTATAACCTTCCAAGACTGAATCAGGAAGAAATAGAAAATATGAACAGACCAATCACAAGTAATGAAATTGAAACTGTGATTAAAAATCTTCCAACAAACAAAAGTCCAGGACCAGATGGCTTCACAGGTGAATTCTATCAAACATTTAGAGAAGAGCTAACACCCATCCTTCTCAAACTCTTCCAAAAAATTGCAGAGGAAGGAACACTCCCAAACTCATTCTATGAGGCCACAATCACCCTGATACCAAAACCAGACAGAGACACTACAAAAAAAGAAAATTACAGACCAATATCACTGATGAATATAGATGCAAAAATCCTCAACAAAATACTAGCAAACAGAATCCAACAGCCCATTAAAAGGATCATACACCACGATCAAGTGGGATTTATCCCAGGGATGCAAGGATTCTTCAATATACGCAAATCAATCAATGTGATACACCATATTAACAAATTGAAGAATAAAAACCATATGATCATCTCAATAGATGCAGAAAAAGCTTTTGACAAAATTCAACACCCATTTCTGATAAAAACTCTCCAGAAAGTGGGCATAGAGGGAACCTACCTCAACATAATAAAGGCCATATATGACAAACCCACAGCGAACATCATTCTCAATGGTGAAAAACTGAAAGCATTTCCTCTAAGATCAGGAACGAGACAAGGTTGCCCACTCTCACCACTATTATTCAACATAGTTCTGGAAGTCCTAGCCACGGCAATCAGAGAAGAAAAAGAAATAAAAGGAATACAAATTGGAAAAGAAGAAGTAAAACTGTCACTGTTTGCGGATGACATGATACTATACATAGAGAATCCTAAAACTGCCACCAGAAAACTGCTAGAGCTAATTAATGAATATGGTAAAGTTGCAGGATACAAAATTAATGCACAGAAATCTCTTGCATTCCTATACACTAATGATGAAAAATCTGAAAGAGAAATTGTGGAAACACTCCCATTTACCATTGCAACAAAAAGAATAAAATACCTAGGAATAAACCTACCTAGGGAGACAAAAGACCTGTATGCAGAAAACTATAAGACACTGACGAAAGAAATTAAAGATGATACCAACAGATGGAGAGATATACCATGTTCTTGGATTGGAAGAATCAACATTGTGAAAATGAGTATACTACCCAAAGCAATCTACAGATTCAATGCAATCCCTATCAAATTACCAATGGCATTTTCTACGGAGCTAGAACAAATCATCTTAAAATTTGTATGGAGACACAAATGACCCCGAATAGCCAAAGCAGTCTTGAGGCAAAAAAATGGAGCTGGAGGAATCAGACTCCCTGACTTCAGACTATACTACAAAGCTACAGTAATCAAGACAATATGGTACTGGCACAAAAACAGAAACATAGATCAATGGAACAAGATAGAAAGCCCAGAGATTAACCCACGCACCTATGGTCAACTAATCTATGACAAAGGAGGCAAAGATATACAATGGAGAAAAGACAGTCTCTTCAATAAGTGGTGCTGGGAAAACTGGACAGCTACATGTAAAAGAATAAAATTAGAATACTCCCTAACACCATACACAAAAATAAACTCAAAATGGATTAGAGACCTAAATATAAGACTGGACACTATAAAACTCTTAGAGGAAAACATAGGAAGAACACTCTTTGACATAAATCACAGCAAGATCTTTTTTGATCCACGTCCTAGAGTAATGGAAATAAAAACAAAAATAAACAAGTGGGACCTAATGAAACTTCAAAGCTTTTGCACAGCAAAGGAAACCATAAACAAGACGAAAAGACAACCCTCAGAATGGGAGAAAATATTTGCAAATGAATCAACGGACAAAGGATTAATCTCCAAAATATATAAACAGCTCATTCAGCTCAATATCAAAGAAACAAACACCCCAATCCAAAAATGGGCAGAAGACCTAAATAGACATTTCTCCAAAGAAGACATACAGACGGCCACGAAGCACATGAAAAGATGCTCAACATCACTAATTATTAGAGAAATGCAAATCAAAACTACAATGAGGTATCACCTCACTCCTGTTAGAATGGGCATCATCAGAAAATCTACAAACAACAAATGCTGGAGAGGGTGTGGAGAAAAGGGAACCCTCTTGCACTGTTGGTGGGAATGTAAATTGATACAGCCACTATGGAGAACAATATGGAGGTTCCTTAAAAAACTAAAAATAGAATTACCATATGACCCAGCAATCCCACTACTGGGCATATACCCAGAGAAAACCGTAATTCAGAAAGACACATGCACCCGAATGTTCATTGCAGCACTATTTACAATAGCCAGGTCATGGAAGCAACCTAAATGCCCATCAGCAGACGAATGGATAAAGAAGATGTGGTACATATATACAATGGAATATTACTCAGCCATAAAAAGAAACGAAATTGAGTCGTTTGTTGAGACGTGGATGGATCTAGAGACTGTCATACAGAGTGAAGTAAGTCAGAAAGAGAAAAACAAATATCGTATATTAATGCATGTATGTGGAACCTAGAAAAATGGTACAGATGAGCCAGTTTGCAGGGCAGAAGTTGAGACACAGATGTAGAGAATGGACATATGGACACCAAGGGGGGAAAACTGCGGTGAGGTGGGGATGGTGGTGTGCTGAATTGGGCGATTGGGATTGACATGTATACAGTGATGTGTATAAAATTGACGCCTAATAAGAACCTGCAGTATAAAAAAACAAACAAAACAACTAATACTAAACTTTCATTGGGTTATTTGTATGGAAATATGTTAATATAAATGTTTCAGACATTACATGAAATTTCTAAAAATCTTATATTTGTATTTGTATGGTAATATGTATGGAAATATGTTAATATAAATGTTTCAGACATTACATGAAATTTCTAAGAATCTTATATTTGTATTTGTATGGAAATATGTATGGAAATATGTTAATATAAATGTTTCAGACATTACATGAAATTTCTAAAAATCTTATATGTTCTGGTATAATGTTATAAGTAATAATCCTAGTTATTACGTTAAAATGTATATCTCAGAAATAATTAATTTTCTTGTCAACTGCATTATTATGAACTTTCATCAAATCTTTAACCGTGGTCATTTTTAAGTCTTTTGTCATTTACAGACAGTTCTGGGTGTACTCTGATGATTTTGCAAATATGTTCCTATAAAAGGGTTCCATCTTCAAGAAATTCATGGAAAAGACTCTGACAAGTACAGGTTTCTGGTAACTGACTGTACCGCTGAACTGAATGAATAAGCATTTTCAGAACTCTAATGAAAAACTGATGAACTCATAAAAGTGCTAACAAAAGATCAAGATGAAAAAAAAAAATTAATTACATGGGACTGAGTGAACTGATGAGGATGAGTATAATTTTTGTGACTTTCTGTCTGAATTAAAAAAAAAAAAAATCCCTCAAGGACTCAGAGGCAAAGAATATACAAATCAATTTTCACTGCAAAGTAAAGGAGCTGTTACAGTGGAGGATTACTGGACTGAATGTCAATATTATGACATAGTATGAGTGTGTTTCATGTTTGGTAATTGCAATCATCGTTGCTTTTGTTGTGGTCATCCATGTACAATGCTTGGTGTCAGTCTATTTATCTCTTGTAAAAATAAAATACAGTGTGTGTGTGTGGAAAAAAATAAATAAATTTAAAAAAAAAGAAAAAAAATTGTTCTGATTCATTATCATATATCAAGCACATAGTTCTATATTCTTTTATCAGTTAACTTTCAACTAGTGGGAGAATTAAATTCAATCAAAACTTGTTTCAAATTTGTGAAGTTCCTTGGCACTACAGTGAACAGAAAAATATGTGGCTTGAGTAAAGAGGCAGAAAGAGGTTAAAAAAAAAAAAAGATTTACTTCCTTAACATTTTATAGTTATCCGGTAACAGGAACTCTGTTAATAATAGTATCGCCAATAATAGTAAAAAAAAATGAGCCAACGCGAAGCGTTTCCCAGAAAGTCTCACCGTCCTCGCAGATTTGGTTAAATCTCCTTTGTTGTTCCCTGGCAGCTCACCAGAGCAGAGAAAGGTAAGGAAAGGAGGATTTTCCTGGGCCAAAGTAGCCACTTCCACTGGCTCTGTCCGCTCTAATTTGTCATCATTTAATTACTCCCTATGCCCTCGGTTTGGACCATTGTGAGTTATCAGGACCTGTGTGTGACCAGTGCAGGCAACTTGCGGTTTAATGCTCTGCAATTGCCACCTTGAAATTCTTAATCTTTGAATTTGTGCTAAATAAGTGAATTCTGATGGAGCAATGGAATATGCGGGGGATGGGGAGGGGCTTGGAGCCTTGTTTCAGGCGGGGGCCGCCTCCTGCCACCTCAGTGCCTCCCAGAACAGACGCTCAGGCACCTGCTCTCCTGTCCCTCCCAGCATGCGCCCTGTGGCCTCCACCGGCAGCGGGGTGGGGGCGTGGGCGGGATGGTTGGAGTTGGGAAGCACCCTATGCCTCCACCGGCAGGGGGGTGGGGGCGTGGGCGGGATGGTTGGAGTTGGGAAGCACCCTATGCGCGCAGTTGCGGGGCGGGGCTGTGAGGTCTCGGCTCTCCCAGGAGAGTGCAACATTGAACAGCAAGTAAAAAACACCGTGGCTGGTTGAGAGACGGACGGGGAAATGTAGGGGAAAGCTTTCTGCCAGTTTTGTGAACAAGAGGTCCCGCATTTTCATTTCGCACTGGGCCTTGCAAATTATGCAGCTGGCTCTGTCTGTTACACAGCGATTCTCCCTTCTCACCCTTGCTATCACGTTGTTTTCTTTTGAAACGCGTGGATAGCATAAAAATAACATCATGTTTTCCTTGTTTTTTTTTTTTCCCCACGCGTTTGAGTGCTTTTACGGGTTTTTCCACTGGTCAGATCCACTCCTAAAGCTCAAGGATTTCAATGACACTTTCCTACAAAGGCCATTGTCCTAAGTATGCCAGGGATTAATATCTGTCTGAATGGATTTTTTTTTTAACCTCGAGGTAATCCAAGGAACCATGACATAAAAGATTTTTGTAATGTTTGTAATGTCCCCATACTTATTTTTGTTATAGTCTGTATCCATTAGCAACATAATTTTACAGTCACAGAGACTTATCCACTTACCTCTAAGGCATGACATAAAGGCTCGTCATTGGTTTTCCTATAGTTTTTTTTTAAATTAATTAATTAATTTTTGGCTGTGTTGGGTCTTCGTTACTGTGCGTGGGCTTTCTCTAGTTGTGGTGGCTTCTCGTTGTGGCACACAGGCTCTAGGTGCACAGGCTTCAGTAGTTCAGCTCTAGGTGCGCAGGCTCTAGGTGCACAGGCATGCGGGCTCAGTAGTTGTGGCTCACGGGCTCTAGAGCACAAGCTTAGTAGTTGCGGTGCACGGGCTTAGTTGCTCCACAGCATGTGGGATCTTCCTGGACCAGGGCTTGAACCTGTGTCCCCTGCACTGGCAGGCAGATTCTTAACCACTGTGCCACCAGGGAAGTCCTCTTGTAGTTTTTTGATTGGAGTGCTTCCCTCAGTAGGGTGGGCAAGTCCCGGGGTAAATTTTGTTTTCAGATACGGAAGGCCACTGAATACTCCTCTCTGGCCCCTGTAAAGTAAAAAATGGTCATGGACCCTTATAGATCACTCAGAAAATACTTTCAGATATTATCTAGCCCTACATATTGATATGCCATAGGGCAAATTTTTGTAATTGGTAGAATTTGATAAGAAGCAAAAGACAAAAAAGTATCATATCTTTTAGCAGGAATTTGTAAGGTATAAAACAAAATATGGACATATTCAAATATGTGGTGATTAAATGAGCATGCTGGAACGTCATTTGGCTCAGAAAAAAAATATCTGTCTCTACAGTCATGACCACATGATGATATTTAACTTTTATTTACTTCTAAATTCCCATTCACACC
The DNA here is from genome assembly GCF_028021215.1 of Eschrichtius robustus. Classification (NCBI taxonomy): domain Eukaryota; kingdom Metazoa; phylum Chordata; class Mammalia; order Artiodactyla; family Eschrichtiidae; genus Eschrichtius; species Eschrichtius robustus. The sequence goes on from NC_090824.1 coordinate 184,644,384, forward strand.
CCAAAGCTTCTGCCTCTGATTTACTCCGTCTAGTCAGAGTAAAACCTTCATTTCAAAATTTGAAAGTCTTATGGAGGCTGAAGTAAATGGATGTGTGCATAAAATTGTATTTATTTTGGGAGGTGATACTTCACTAATGCTAAAGACTGTCCATTGACGGAATTACCGTCAAGGAGGAATCAGTCCACGTGCATTGATGCCGAGGATGGTCTGTTCTTCTCACGTCCAGAGCAAAGCATCATGGCCTGCGAAGCTGATTTGATCACCTCTGAAGTCCAAGAGCCAGGTATCAATCCTGGGTTCTGCTGCACATACAGGACTGGATTCACTGGCCAGTGGTCGGTTTAAATGGAAATGAAAAACCTTCCACACTTCATTGGCTCAAAACTGTCTTTTCTGAGCTGTTCTGGCATGCTGGCTGCTCCTGTTATTACCCCATCCCTCTACCCTCCCTGTCCTTCCTACAGCTACAGTCTTGTCTTTTACTCTGTGATTTAGAGGCATTCTGTGTATTCTGATTTCTATCTGGGCTGAATCTCCTGGACCAATTCTTCACCTATCTTTAGCAGGCCCTAATCTGTCCCCATGGCTAGGTTATAATTCTTGATGAGGCTCCCCACTGTTATTATTTTTTTCATTTTATTGTGGCACTCAGCTTCAAATCCTGATAATTGGGAACTCAGCATATTGGGGACTAGAAAGGATCATAATTTTTCTGTCTTTCTCATTAAATATTAAGCTCAATTATCTTTCCCCCATCATCAGCAATTATATAGCCTTGCATAAATTTACACTGCCACGGTAGTCATATTGCCCAACTGAATTTCTGGCAAGTATGAATGTCATTGTCAGAGGTAATTTATAGCACAAATCAAAGAGAGAGCCTCCTCAACTAAACTCTCTTTCCCCTTGACTCTCTGGAAGCGTACTTAGAAAACTGTAGAAAGCTTCATGTGAGGACACATGGAAATGTAGTTGCTATATTAAAGGAAAAGAGAATTAACAAAGTAAAATGATTATTGCTGACTTCTTTAAAGTGTGTCTGTGTGTGTGTTTGTGTGTGTGTGTGTGTGAAAGAGGTAAAAATCAAGGAGAGATGGCAAGTCCTTATTTTCCTATATAGTTGGGTCAGCTCACTTAAAATTTCTTTCAATAAACAACAGACATCACACATTTGTCAACGATACAACTCAACTCTCTGCAAGGCATTGTGGATACATTGAAAAATAAGACAAAACCTTGTTTTGTTTTCGGTGAACTTTCTTGGATGAAGACCACTCTGCAGCTTTGAAAATGAGTTAAAAGAGAAGGAACGATACCTTACTTGGGCCATTTGCTATCATCCTTTATGTCTATGTTGTATGGGAGGTTAAACAATTTTTCTCCTTTTCAGTGTCCAAGCTTGGCAAGGTAATTTACGTAATGTCACTGAAGCCTGAAATAGGCAATCTACTTATTTTCTGCAATCCAAAATAATTAAAGAAAGGGTGGCCTGATGCTTTTTTATGTCCTATGCTTGAAATATTTGTAGAGAAAAATGGACAGTGGTTTTTCCCTAAGATTTTGTCTATTTATCCTAGGAGATTCTGTGCCTTTTGGTATTCAGTGAGTCTGTAGTGTATAAAGAATATTTGGTGTACAGTAAGATAACACAAAAGGTGATTTTCAACTTACTAAACTTGTTAAAGTTAGATGGCATTTAATGAGACCCTGATTCTGAGAAAAAAAAAAAACTTGCCCTATGTGTATTATTTTTCATTATAGTTTGTTCAATCTCTGTGCTTGTTTTCCTGCTTGAAGTTCTTCCTTTGCTCACACATTTAGTGGTGTAAGGGGAAGGAATAATAGTCAAAGTAGAAATAATAATCCGTTCCTGTTTCACACCATTCTTTGCATTTTTTAAAGGGAATAATCATGAGCTGTATTTAAAAGCAAAGTGTTCTTTTGAAGAAAGATTGGGTTTAAAAACCATCAGAATAAAACTACATTTTTCTCAAAGAAAATGACTTACTGTTTTCTACCTTAAAGTTTCCTGAAAAACATTGTCATAGTTTAAAGTAAATAGTAAGTGCAGTCATTCTAATATCTCCTGCAGGTATCTGACATTTACTCTCCAAGCTGTACCCAAATAAGTTTTCATTTTTGGATTTAGAATTTTATAATGTTTTTGAAATTTTATCTTTTTATGAGGATTATTCAGAAAGTAAAAATGACAACACAGATAATTAAATCCATTTCCAGGTGAAATATTAAGTATTTCATTCAGGAGGGATTTTAGTTGAATTAAATTGACACATAGTAAAGACTCAGTGCAAATATTGTATTCCCATAGGGAGTACATTCTGCTGTTAGGAATCACCCTAATATAGACACTTCACAATTCAGAAAAATTTACCTTTCAGTTTTATGAGGTACATGTCTTATACTAAAAGCAGAAATAGTGTGGTTTCCCCCCATCTACGTATTTTACATCTGCATCATCAAACAATAATTATTTGGTGACTTTATTTTCCATCACTAATTGAAGCAAAAATTTACATTTCATTAGGAAGTGAGCTATTAGGATACAACGAATAATTAAAGGATATTTTTATTTTTTTATTATGCATTAGGAATTTTTTTAAAAGAGTGGATTTTAGAAGATTCATGTATGAAATGTTGGATTGCATAGAAGCTGAAAGTTCCTGTTACCATTTTAAACACACACAAAATATGATGGCAGAACTATGTCCACATACATTACTAATAATTATGAATAGAGATGGGTTTAAATCCATTAACACAATCTCTGAGATTCATTAAAGAAAATGAAACCAAATACTATGTTTCATTCATTCTAAGATGCATATTATTTTCACACTTGTCAACTCTGAAATTCAAAATACCTTGTAACATGTCTAGGCAACACTTATGATGTAGTTGCCACTAAGCAGTGCAACTTGCTTAGTATTCTTTGTGGCATGATTTGGCTATAGCAACCCTTTGATGTTTCAGTCAACAAATCTTTAAGGATCATTTGAAAGAAATCTGAGTCTGTGCTGTTTGAAAACCTTCTGTTGACATCTTTAGATAAGATTAAGAAAGCACTGACATGAAACGTTGCAGGGTGAATGTCAGCAGCTTGGAAGGAAATTCTGGAGACAAGTTTGATAATCTTTTAATAAATGATGTCTCGCCAATCCTCTTGATGGCATAGAGGACAATATCATATGTGAAGAAATTTTGTTCTGAGGATATCTTTACCATTTTATTTCTCTTTTCCTTTTCTCAGGGCACGCACACAATTGTTATAAATTAACAACCAATTTCTAAGTATTGTATTTATGAGTTTCAATTAGTGCAAAATTGTAGTTCTAAGTAATAAATGCATTATTTGTTTTTATATATTTGTTTATGTTCATTTGTAATATACATTGTATTTATTATTGTATAGTTATTTATACATTAATTGACAGAAGTTTTTCTTTCACAGAGGTGAATAACAAAATGGTATACATATAGCCAACTTACAATTCCCTGGTGACATATGGCATTGAGAATCTTTTCATATGCTTCTTTGACATTTGTCTATTTTCTTCAGGGTGGTATCCGTTCATGTATTTTGCCCATTTTAAAAAATTGGATTCTTTGTTTTCCTATCATTGAGTTTTAAGAGTTCTCTTTGTATTTTTGATACCAGTCCTTTACCAGATATGTATTTTGCAAATAATTTCTCACAGTCTGTGGTTTATCTTTTTATTCTCTTAGTGCTTTCATAGAGCTGAAGTTTTTAATTTTAATAAAGTCTAATTTTTCCATTTTTTTCCCTGGCTAGTGTTTTTGATGTTCTGTCTAAAAAAGTCATTGCCAACTCAAAGTCACCTAGATTTTCTTCTATGTTATCTTCTACATAGAAGATAGTATAGTTTTATAGTTTTACATTTTATATTTAGATCTATGATCCATTTTGAGTTCACTGTTATGAAAGATGGAAGATGTGTGTTTAGATTCATTATTTTACATGTCAATGTCTAGTGTTCCAGGACCATTTGTTGAAAAGACTATCGTTCCTCCAGTGACTTGTCTTTACTTCTTTGTCAAAGATCAGTGGACTCTATGTGTGAGGGTCAGTTTATGGGCTCTTTATTCTGTTCCATTCATCTGTTCTTTTATTATTTTGCTGATACTGCACTGTCTCAATCACTGTAGTTTCATAGTAAGTCTTGAAGTCAGGTAATGTCAGTCCTCTGACTTTGTTCTTCGATGTTGATATGTTGGCTACTTTGAGTCTTTTGCCTTCCACATAAACTTTAGAATAAGTTTGTCAATAGCTACAAAATAGCTTGCCGGAGTTTTGACTGGGATTGCATTGAATCTGCAGATAAAGTTGGGAAGAACTGTTTGCTTAACAATATCAAGCCTTCCTATCCAAGTACATGAACTATCCCTCCATTTATTTAGGTCTTTCTTCTTTGATTTCTTTCATCTGACTTTGGTAGTTTTCCTTATATAGATCTTGTACATATTTTGTTAGGTTTATACCTAAGTATTTCATTTTTTGATGGTAATGTAAATGGTACTGTGTTTTTAATTTCAAATAACAGTTGCTCATTGTGTATATAGGGAAGCAATTGATTTTTATATGTCAACTTGTGTCTTTTAACCTTGCTGTAATCACTCATTAGTTCCAGGAGTTTTTTGTTGCTTCTTTGGGATTTCCTGCATGTAATCTGTGAACAAAGATAGTTTTATTTCTTCCTTCCCAATTTGTATGCCTTTATTTCCTCGTCTTGTTTTATTGCATTAGCTATGACTTTCAGTACAATGTTGAATAGGGGAAGTTAGAGTGGATATATTTGCCTTGTACCTGATCTTAGTGGGAAAATATGCAATTTCTCATAATTAAGTGTGATGTTAGTTGTAGGTTTTTTTGTTGATTGTCTTTACCAAGTTGAGGAAGTTAATCTTTATTCCTAGTGTACTAGTTATGGTTTTCCAGAGAAATAGAACCAACAGGATATATATTTACTGTAAGAAATTGACTCGTGATTGTGAAGGTTGGGAAGACTGAAAATCTGTAGTGTAGGCTGGAGACTCAGGGAAGAGTTGATGTTTCAGTCTTGAGTCTAAAAGCAGTCTGGAAGCAGAATAACTTCCTTTCCAGGGGATCTCAGCGCATCTAGACTGAAGTCTGGACAACCAAATGGGTGCCATAGCCTAGCCAACTTGACACATAAAACTGACCATCACATCTAGTTTGCTGACAGTTTTAAAAATCATGACTGGATTTTGGACTTTGCCAAATGATTTTTGAGCATTTATTGATATGATCATATGATTTTTCTTCTTTAACCTTTTGACATGGTGGACCACAATAATTGATTTGCAAATGTTGAAGCAGCCGTTTGTATCTATAATAAATTTCACTTGGTTGTGGTATATAATTCTTTTTATAAATTGTTGGATTTGATTTGTTATTTGTTAATATTTTGTCAAGGATTTTGCATCTGTGTTCATGGGAGATATTGGCCTGTAGTTTTCCTGTCTTGTAATGTCTTTGTCTGATTTGATATTAGGATAATGCTGGCCTCAGTTAGGCCATGAGTTAGGAACTATTTCATCTGCTTTAGTTTTCTGGAAGAGGTTGTAGAGAATTGGTTTAATTTCTTCCTTCAGTGTTTGGTAGACTTCATGAGTGAACCTATCTGGGAGGGGTGCTTTCTCTTTTAGAAGATTATTAATCACTTATTCAATTTCTTTAATAGATATAGATATATTAAGATTATCTATTTCTTCTTGTGCAAGTTTTGATAAACTATCTTTCAAGGAATTTGTCAATGTCATCTATCAAATTTGTAGAGATGGATAATATTTCTTTATTATTCTTTGAATGTACATGGGATAAGTAGTAATAGTTCTTCTTTCATTTCTAATATCAGTAATTTTTGTCATCTCTCTTTTTTCTGGCTAGAAGTTTATCAATTTTATTGATCTTTTCAAAGAACCAACTTTTATTTTTCTTTTTGGCCATGCGGCATGCAGGATCTTAGTTCCCTGACCAGGGATCGAACCCGTGCCCCCTGGAGTGGAAGCAAGGAGTCTTAACCACTGGACTGCCAGGGAGGTGATGTCAAAGAACCAACTTCTGATTTCATTGATCTTCTCTGTTTTCAGTGTCATTGATATCTAATTTTTATTATTTCTTTTCTTCTGCCTACTCTGCATTTAATTTATCCTTCTTTTTCTAGTTTCCTAAGGTGGAAGTTTATATTATTGATTTTAGATCTTTCTTTTTTTCTGATATATGCATTCAATGACATAAATTTCACTGCATCCTACATAATTTGTGTTTATTTAATTTTGATTTTTAATTTTTTTCATTGAAGTATAATTGATGTACAATAATATATAAGTTAGAGTTGTATAATACAGTGATTAACAATTTTTAAAGGTTATACTCCATTTATAGTTGCTATAAAATGTTGGCTCTATTACCTGTATGGTACAATTATATCTTTGTAGCTTATTTTATACCTAATAGTTTGTAATTCTTAATCCCCTACCCCTATGTTCCCTCCCTCCACCCTCTTCCCACTGGTAACCACTAATTTGCTCTCTATATCTGTGATTCTGCTTCTTTTTTGTTATATTCACTAGTTTGTTGTATTATTTAGATTTCACATGCGATATCATACAGTATTTATCTTTTCCTGTCTGACTTATTTCACTTAGCATGATACCATCAAAATCCATCCATGTTGTTGCAAAAATGGCACAATTTTATTCTGTTTTATGGCTGAGTAGTGTTCCATTATATATATTTATGTATGTATACTGCTTCTTCCTTATCCATTTGTCTGTTGATGGACTTTGGTTGTTTCCATGTCTTGGCAATTGCAAATAATGCTGCTATGAACATTGATGAATCCTACATAATTTGATCGTTTGGATTTTTATCAACCTCAACATCCCCTTTTTCCTTCCACAAAAAGCACATGTAACTTAGATTTTATTTGTGGATACAAATCATAAAAAGACAATAAGGCTGATCAATTGAGAAAAATTTCATTTTAATAAGTTCAATAAGGCTTATAAGTCATGGATCACATCCATAGATCGAGGTTAAAATCATGTTTATGCTTTACAATTTTTAAACAGCTACTACTTAACTAAGTAGGAATACTCAGGCAATGATTTGGATTCTCAGTCTCCGTTTGGTTTTGTGGAAATTATATTTTTAATGTCTTCACAGTTGGTAGATTATTGTCATTCATGTACAAAGCTTTAAAAATCAGCATATAATTATTTGCAGGAAGCTTGTCAAACAATATAATGCATCATGAAATATCCTGTTTCTCATTAGTGTAAATGTTTTATAGCGTCTTTGTTTTTTAAAGATGTAAGAACCAATCATCTTTCATACAATATAAAAGAAGAACATATTATTAGGTCAGTTCCTCTAATAATTCTACATAAAATATCATTTCTAAGTTTGAGACTTACTTTGGAAAGAGAAATTTCTGTTTTGAATATTTGAGACCAGCACTAGTTAGTGATGTTTTGCTTTAGGTTTGAGGTAGTCTAAATTAGTAAATGTCTCTCATTCCCACCTTTATTTCAGGAAGCCGTACTCCCAGCAACAGTCACCTCTGAAGCTGCCTTGATTAGTTATGGTTCTAGACAACCAACTATATAAAATATACATACAGAAAAGACCAATTTTTTGCTTTTAAGATGACCTTTTCCCTCATGAGTTTCTATAACCTTGTTGGAAAGGAAAACGTTTTCCATGACTCTCTTAGCGTCCCTGGCTGGGTCTGAAAACTTAACTGGTAAGGACAAATTAATAGGAAAAAACATGCAAATGTATTTAATATAAAATTTACCTGACATGGGAGCCTTCATAAGGAAATGAAGACCCAAAGAAACAGTCAGACCTATGTATTTTTATGTGAGGTTTGAAGAGTAGGTAGTCAGGTAGAAATTTAGTAGGTTAAGGAGTATAAGTGTAATAAACTGGAGAAAACTTAGCAAGGCCTGATGTGTTAAGATTATGCTTGGAGTCCCTCTGTCTTTGGAGATAAGGATGCCCTTTTCCTTTGGGTACAGGGAGGCACCTCTCTTGTGAGGGTTTTATGACCTGTTTCGGGCGAGAAGAGTGAGAGGAAGGTCAGAGAGCCCTTTCTGCTTCTGCCATTTTCTCAAACTCCTTCGGCTGAAAATATTCAATATGCCCAATATGCCCAATATTTTGGGGTAGTGAGCCCCCATATTTTGGTATCTTGAACCCCATCAACCCCTACATTATTTGGGCTTAAGATTTCCCACAGGCTGGTAAAGGCACTTGGAAATGTCATCCTCATGCTTCATTAGGTAGAGAAGTATTTGGAAAGCGATTACAATTAAGTTACTCATTGTTAGAAAATCCATGAGATATGGATTTCTACCAAAACACCATGTTCAAAAATGAGAACAGAATGTAGAATGTAGCTGCAGATGGAGGGCTGGTTAGAAAAGAACAGGTTACCTGTACCTTCAGTGTCCTGGCTATTCACAACGTCTTCCATGAAGGTAGAAAACAGCAAAACTAAATACAGTTGTGAAATCACGGAAGCCCACCACATAGGTGAAAACATTCTGAATTTCTGGAGCTCTTTCCTACTCCATATTATGCCCAGTTTACCCTCCAGCCATCATTTTGTCCTCAATTTTGCTAGATTGCTTTTTTATCTAGTCTGTTATCTTCCTTTCTATGTCTTTCTAATAATTTCAAGTGTCTGTTTATTTTGAACTTTTTCCTTAAAACAAGAAACATACCACTTGTACTTTCCTGGGTAAGTGAGAAAATCTTTTTTTTTTTTTAATCTATATATGTTGGACTTATATTGTGTGATTTCAATGCTTTAAATAGAATAGCATTGAATGACCCAGAATGACACCTTTCTGTTACTCTTCTTATCATCTAAATTGACCCCCTGGAGTCATAGGAAGTACACACCTCCTGAAAACTACAGTGAAAAAAGAAATGGAAGTTTATCTAATTTTCATGTCCTAACTTTGTTCATTTAACGAATGCTTCCTTAGCTCCATGGATCCTACCTGACTTGAATAAGAAATGAGTGTAGGCATTCACAGCATGGTGATTTGCCAATCAAGCCTGTTGTCCATAGTTAACTTGTCTTCCTGTAACTAGAAATTCCTGATTGAATATCTAATTTAAAAAAAAGTGAATGGCCCATGAAGATTGCTGAAAGCAGATAGCTTAAAATCATCAGACATGATTGGCTTCTAGTGGTCCCTCTTAATGTAATAATCAAATTGGGTTATCTTTGAATAATCCAGATTTAATGTGCATCGGAATCAACTGGAGGGCTTGTTAAAACAGATTGCTGGGTCCCAGTCCTAGAGGTTCTTGTTTTTGTTTTTTTTTCCAACTTTTTTTTTTTTTGGTTGCACCACTTGGCATGTGGGTTGTTAGTTCCCTGGCCAGGGATTGAACCTGTGACTCCTGCAGTGGAAGGGAGGAGTCCTAAGCACTGGACTGCCAGGGAATTCCCTCCTAGAGGTTCTGATTCACTGAGTAGGGTGTGGGGCCAGATAACTTGTATATCTAACACATCCCCAGTTGATGCTGATGCTGTTGTAAGGGACCACACTTTAAGACCCCTGTTTTTAGGTGAATTCATTCCATTCTCTGACCTCCCCCCAATAGGTAATCTATAAAATAATTCGTGCTGTTCTTTTCATGCTTAAGAATGTTGATTGTGTCTTCTCTGAAAAGGTTACCTGAAAATTTATTTTTCCTTTCCTGAGAGTTAGAAGGTAGGCAGGGGTCCGTTTTCTCACGAAGCTAATCATTGAGAATGTCAAATAAAATCATGCCAAACACAGAAGGCATCACTCATGCACAGGAAACTTTCACTTTTATTTCAGATGCCTCTCTATTTTGTATATCTTTCTGCTTCTCTGTTGCTGACAGATTGATGATCTACTTTAATATAAATAAAATATTTTAAAAAATAAATGTGTCTTAGGACGAGTTTCAACCATGGCTGCTGTAATAGTCCATCTATTATTTAAAAAGCCATATCAAATAACTAAACATTCTCACTTTTATGTCTATATTTTTGACAAAATGTTCAGGGGAAATTCCACTTTTGGCTTTCTATGGGTGCTTCTTCATTTTCTTAGACCACTGTCTCAGATACTTTCCTGCTATAAAATAACACCAGTCAATTTTGGAAGTGATCACTGCCTCTATCATTGCAAGCCTCTGTTGCCTAGAGGATAGATATCAAACTGGAGTGAAAATGGTGGAGTGAAGTGTGTATGTTTATTCTCAAGTGATAAATGTACTCTTCACTTACTGCTGTAGGCTATAGACATCTCTTTTCATATAAAGATAGGAAAAAAAATCCAACTTAAAAAGATTTTATTAATCTACTCTTTTACGGTCTAATCTCCACCACCATATAAATTACAATTTATATTGTCAGAGGAACTCTGTAGTTCCTCAGGTGATAATATTTCTTTCCATGTGGAGAAGCTTGAAATAATCACAAGATTAAACTTATTTTTAGGAGAAATAAAATATTTTTAATGTTATCTCAAAATGTTATCTTTCTAATTGACTTGGGGTTAGTTAAATCTAAATGATTAGAAATTTGGATTCATTGCGGTTATATTTTACATAGTTCCCTGTGGCATATTATACAAATGGGAACAGATCTCTTCCATCTTTATGTACTTTATATTTTTGACTTTGCCCATTGGTCCCATCAAGAGGTGGAGTCTATTTCACCATTTCTTGACTCAGAGCTTGGCCACATGACTTGCTTTGGCCAATGGGGAAAAAATATCATAAGCAGAAGCTTGAAAAATGTTTTGCAATCTGACTTGCTATCTTGTTGCATCTGGAACTCCAAGTACAGCATGTGAACGAACATAGGCTAGCCTCATGGAGAATGTGAGGTTAATGTAGAAAAGAACCGAAGCATCCCAGCTGATATTAAGCTAACCAGCCAGATGTGTGTTAGACCACGTAGACCAGGGATGGGCAAACTATGATCTGTGGGTCGAATCCAACTCACCATCTGCTTTTGTATAGCAGGTGTACTACCTTTCAATAAGGTAGTATTGAAACACAGCCATGCTCATTCACTTATATATTGTCTATGGCTGCTTTTGTGCTACAAAAGCAGAGTCGAGTAACTACAACAGAGATCACATGGTCTACCAAGTCTTTTACAGAAAAGGTTTTTTGACTCTTGCCCTAAACCGTCCAATCCCAGGCAAGCTGGCCAAGACCAGAAGAACCATCCAGCCAAAGCACAAAATCATAAGGAATAATAAATATTTGTTGTTTCAAACCTTATAGTTTTGGGTGGTTTGTTATGCAGTATAAACTGATACTAAATGAAATTAACTGATAACTAATTTTATCCCCATCACCTCATTCCCCGTTTTACTTTTATGTTTGTTAGTGATGCCCTTTCTCTGGAGCTTTTAAGCTTGGAGGCTTGGCCCATAAGCTCAATGAATAAAGAGTTGGATCATGTTAGAGATCATTTAGTCCAATCACTTCATTTTACAGACAAGAAAATAAACTCCAGGGAGAGTATTCAAGGCTACACAGATAGCAACTAACTGGCAATGGGCCTTTCACTTGTGAAACTCAAATCTTTCTTCCTTTCCAATGATACTGTGAAAATGCCTTGATTTGATTGCCCCAGGAGGCAATTTAACATTTGTTCAGTCATCCTTAATGCAATTTGCACTTCGTCCATATTATTTTTCCTAACGGGGGACTTTGGAACACGGAATATGGATGTAACAACTTGAGATCACTAGGAATTCTGTCACAAAAATGTTTGAGAGTGGTGTTTAAGAGAAATGATAGTTCATCTCTGATCACATCTGAATGGGTAGTTTGGTCTCATGAAGCAAAAATGTATAATTTTTTGACTTGTTCCTCAGTTTCCCTGAATAATTCTGATAAGCTTCAGTTGAACAAGTTAATTAAATTGTTTGTTTTTACCTTCTCATAGACTTCTTTTTGTATTGTATGGCAGACACTTGCAATGCAAATTTTTGAAATGCCTTGAAATATTGGTTAAAATAAATAACTCTGCAAAACTACAGTTATTATTTAAGTTTATCTTGTGGGTCTCTACAGACATAAGAGCAAAATAACGATTTTTAGGATACATATAGGCTGGCTCTTGCAAACCTTTGGCAAGATTAATTTTAGACCTGATATTATAGAATTGATAAGGATGATGATAATTTTAAGCTTTGTTTTATTTCGATTCCATATCTAGCTATTTATTCATGTAAAAACAACTGTCACATGTATTTCTAAAAGACTGGGAATCTAAATGCAAACTCAAAGAAAGTAGTTTTATTGATTGTATTTTTGTGGATGTATGTTAGTATTGCTTTTCTTCTGTGTTAATAAAAAGTCAATATACAGAATCAGTTACACGTGTATTATGTATTGACAGTGTAATATTTGTTAGGTACATATTACAGCGTTATAAAGTAGATTGGCTATAAGTTCTTGCCACTTAAAATAGGTTATATTAGTCATTTACCTCTCGCTAAGATGAATCACTGTTCATATTTGGTGTTATATTTCCATATAGCTTTCTACTAATTTGCATATATATGTATATGTCTGTATTTTTTAAACATAAACTGTATTTTAATGTACACATTATGTATCACCTCAATTATTTTACTGACATTTTGGGAGCATTTTCTGTGTTAGAACACATAGGTCTCCCTTTTCTTAACATGTAATTTTGTAAAATGGATTATCATGATATATAAAAATTCTTTAATTGATAGACGTTTAAGTTGTTTTAATTTTTTGTTATAATCAATGCTTTAAGTAATGCTTTTGTACATATTCCCTTGTACACTTATTCAAGTATTTCTGAGGGATAAATTTGAAGAATTGAAGTACCTGGATCTATATCTGTGCCCATTTTTACATTTTGACTGATTTTGTCAAATGTCCTTCAAAATGGTTGTAACATTGTATAGTCTTCTTACCAATAGTATAAGAGCATGCAAACATTGGATTTTATTAGTTTTTTTCACTTTATACCAAGTTGATGGTAAACTTGAATTCCTAAGGTTCTTACTAATTTGATCATAAATGGTGATTTGAGATTTGTATTTATTCTTCTGTGATTTGCTTATTCATATGTCCTAAAGACATTTCTATTTCTTTAAAAAAAATAAATGCGTAGACATCCTTTGTACACTATAATCCTTATTCTCTCATTCATTTTTACTTTGTTTAAGGGATTTTTCTTACTAAAATTTTTTTTTCTTAAATTATACAAATTTTTTATGGCTTCTGGGTTTTAGTTTTGTTTAGGAAGACTTTTTCTATAAAAACATAGTAAAATTTCCTATATTTTCTTCTAAAATTTGTAGTTTTTGACAATTACATTTAGGCCTTTAGTATGACAGAAATTTATTTTTGTGAATTTGTGATATAGTGATCTATCTTTAGTTTTTCAAATGGGTAGTCACATTTTTAAATGCTGTTTTTCTCAATTATCTGAAATGTCAACACTATCATATATTACTTATTCTTGTGTGGATAGGTCTGCTTTGCAGTATTTGGTTCCATTTATCTACTTTACCATTTCTAAGACAATCAGACTCTCTTAGGTACTGAAACTTTTTGTTATTGTTTTGGTATTGGAGTTGGAAGATGAATCACTCTTTCACTATTCTTTTTTATTTCTTTAAGATTTTTATAACTTATTTTGCACATTTAGTTTTTCAGTTAAATTCTAGAATCACTGTAAAGTTCCATAAAATTTCTGTTTTAAATTTGATTAAGATTGCTTTGATTTTATGTATTTATTTAAGGGAAGTTAATAGGCTTACAATATTTTTACCTTCACTCCTGAACATGGTATAATTCTCTATGTTTTCAGGTCTTGTCTGTGTCCATGAATAAAGTTTAAATTTAATAGCTTTCTTGATATATCTCTTGTACATCAATTCTCCTGTTAATTCATAGGTATTTTACAGTTTTTGTTGCTATTATAAACTGGATTTTTCTTAAAGTGAAAAATAGTGCTTCAGTCAAAAACTGTTATTTACTTGAACTATCCAACTTCTATATCATATGATATCATATTGTGGTCTGCAAGTCTCAGAATATATTTTAATATGTAAGTGGCTTTTTGAAACTGTTTAAAAATCAAGAATCCAATATTTTATTTCCTATCATAAAAAATGTTTTGCTTGATAAAACAAACACCACTTAAAACTGCCAATGTTTGTAACTGTCATTTCCTTTTTATTATATCTCCTTGTTCTTAATTTCAGATCTTGTCTGTTTATTGGTGCTCATCAGAGGTCTTGGACCTTCTTTGCTTCTCTCCATTTTTCTGAATTTATTTTTGCCAGCCTTGGGGAAAGAGAAACTCATCATATGGAGTACAAAAGTTTTATTGTACTTAAGGACACCTTACTTCTTGGAATATGTTATTGTAGCAAAAGAATAAGAACACCAAGAAAGCTTTGACTCAGGTAATCACAATTCTTCCAATATAGTGTCCTCTTTCAAGTGTGTCACTACCAATGTAGGGTTTGGGGTATCATGTTTGCTGACAGTTGTTTATTTTGTGAAATAAATGATTGTTTATTTCATGTAACAAATTTTTTTGGACAAGTGATATCATTTTAGTTGTTAGTACCACTGGGATGGGCAGGGCAAAGGGGAATGGGGCAGGTTGTGGGTTTATGTCCTAGGCGTACAGGTCCTGAAGGTGCAGACCCAGAAACAGCCGTGAGGTGGCGCCAGGCTGCACAGGTCGCTCCAGGATGCACGTTCCGGGATGCGCGATCTGGGGCTGGGAGCTGGAATCTGTCAGCAATTCCAGAAGACTCCAGGGCCGGGCCTCTACAGGGCTGGTGGGCCCGGGAACCCCCCTCCCTCAGGCCTTAGCCTCAGTGGGGTTTCTCTCCAGTCCAGGGAGCCCAGCTTCGAGGCCAGGGCCAGGCCTTGGTGGTGCCCATCTGTTTGAGGTGCAGTTCAGCTGTCACAGTGGGGATGGCGTCCAGCCCTGCCAACTGGGCAGAAGGTCGGTGACCATCTTCTTCCCACGCTGCCAGGTCCTTTGCAGCAGGGAGGGCCCAAGGCCATCGGGTTACCGCGCAAAAACTCCACGTAATCCTGCGCCAGAGGTTGCAACTGCGGGTGAAGGCCACCTTGACCACTTCCTGGAAGATGGCATAGATGTTCTGTGCAGGCAAGCTGAGCACTGGACGAAGGCCCTGTGTCCACGGTCCTCGCCATCTCCTAGCCCCTCTGGTAGGTCATCAGCTCCAAACCCATTCTACCTCAGCTTGTTCACCAGCAACGTGTCCTTGCACAGGTCAGTCTTTCAGCCCACGATTATGGGCACCTCCTTACAGAAGTGATTCACCTCCAGGTACCACTGGCTAAAGATGTTGTTAGAGCTGTCTGGGCTAGTGACCTGGAAGCGGAGGTGCAGGATGCTGGCGCCAGGGTAGAACAGGGCCGCAGGCCATCCTGGTTGACTTGTCCTGCAGTGTCCCTTGTCCTGCTGTGTTCCTTGCCCTGCTGGGTCCTGTTGGGGCAGCAATGTGGAAGAAGTGGGGTGGTAGGGGGAAGTAGAAAAATTTTTTTAATCTTAATTTTTTTCTTTTTTAATTTTGTCAGATCAATACACTTCCCACGCTGTGGTATGGTATATCTAAAATCTTGGGCACAGTTATTCAAAATAATGCTTGGATATTTGAAATCTAGTTTAAAGTCACCTTAAAAACCTGATGACTAGGGGTACCTTCAAGATGGTGGAGGAGTAAGACGTGGAGATCAACTTCCTCCCCACAAATACATCAGAAATACATCTACATGTGGAACAGCTCCTACAGAACACCTACCGAATGCTGGCAGAAAACCTCAGACCTCCCAAAAGGCAGGAAACTCCCCGTGTACCTGGGTAGGGCAAAAGAAAAAAGGAAAAACAGAGACAAAAGAATAGGGATGGGACCTGCACCAGTGGGAGGGAGCTGTGAAGGAGGAAAAGTTTCCACACACTAGGAAGCCCCTTTGCGGGCGGAGACTGCGGGTGGCGGAGGGGGGGAGCTTCGGAGCCACGGAGGAGAGCACAGCCACAGGGGTGCGGAGGGCAAAGCGGAGAGATTCCCGCACGGAGGATCAGTGCCGACCAGCACTCACCAGCCCGAGAGACTTGTCTGCTCACCCGCCGGGGCGGGCGGGGGCTGGGAGCTGAGGCTCGGGCTTCAGAGGTCAGACCCCAAGGAGAGGACTGGGGTTGGCTGCGTGAACACAGCCTGAAGGGGGCTAGTGCGCCACAGATAGCCGGGAGGGAGTCCGGAAAAAACTCTGGACCTGCATAAGAGGCAAGAGACCATTGTTTTGGGGTGTGCAAGGAAAGGGGATTTCTTCCCTGTCTGCTCACAGAAGGCAGAGCCCCGCCTAAACGAGCTCCAGAGACAGGCGCGAGATGTCGCTATCAGCTCAGACACCAGAGATGAGCATGAGACGCTAACACTGCTGCTGCCGCCACCACAAATCCTGTGTGCGAGCACAGGGCACTGTCCACACACCCCCACACCCTCTCTGGGAGCCTGTGCAGCCCGCCGCTGTCAAGGTCCTGTGATCCAGGGACAACTTCCCAGGGAGAACACATGGTGCTTCTCAGGCTGTTGCAATGTCTCGCTGGCCTCTGCCGCCGCAGGCTCGCCCCATATTCTGTACCCCTCCCTTCCCCCCAGCATGAGTGAGCCAGAGCCCCCGAATCAGCTGCTGCTTTAACCCCGCCCTGTCTGGGCAGGAACAGACGCCCTCAGGCGACCTACACGTGGAGGCGGGGCCAGATCCAAAGCTGAACCCCAGGAGCTGTGCGAACAAAGAAGAGAAAGGGAAATTTCTCCGTGCAACCTCAGG
Source organism: Eschrichtius robustus (assembly GCF_028021215.1). NCBI lineage: Eukaryota > Metazoa > Chordata > Mammalia > Artiodactyla > Eschrichtiidae > Eschrichtius > Eschrichtius robustus. The sequence continues at coordinate 184,661,332 of NC_090824.1, forward strand.
AGCAGCGGAATAAATCCCACAATCAACTTGATGTACCTGCATCTGTGGAATACCTGAATAGACAATGAATCAACCCAAAACTGAGGAGCAACTGTAGACTTGGGATTTGCTGTCTGTGACTGACTTGTTTTTTTTTCTTTTTAATTTAATTTTATTTACTTTTTTATACAGCAGGTCCTTTTTATTCAACAGTTTTATACACATCATTGTATACATGTCAATCCCAATCGCCCAATTCATCACACTACCACCCTCCTCCCCCCGCCGCTTTCCCCCCTTGGTGTCCATACGTTTGTTCTCTACATCTGTGTCTCTATTTCTGCCCTGCAAACCGGTTCATCTGTAGCATTTTTCTAGGTTCCACATATATGCGTTAATATACGATATTTGTTTTTCTCTTTCTGGCTTACTTCACTCTGTATGACAGTCTCTAGGCTGATTTTTTGTTTATCTTCATATAGTTTTTACCTTTTGTTATCATTGGTGGATTTGTTTATTGCTTTGGTTGCTCTCTTCTTTTTTTTTTTGATGATTACCTTTTTAAATTTTTTAATTTTAATAATTTTTTTATTTTTTTACTTTAATAATTTTATCTTTTTAAAAATTTGTTATTATTATTTTTTTCCTTTTTTCTCCCTTTTCTTCTGACCTGTGTGGCTGACAGGGTCTTGGTGCTTTGGCCTGGTGTCAGGCCTGAGCCTCTGAGGTGGGAGAGCCGAGTTCAGGACATTGGACCACCAGAGACCTCCCGGCCCCACATAATATCAATTGGTGAGAGCTCTCCCAGAGATCTCCATCGCAAGCTAAGACCCAGCTCCACCCAACGCCCAGCAAGCTCCAGTGCTGGATGTCCCATGCCAAACAACTAGCAAGACAGGAACACAACCCCACCCATTAGCAGAGAGGCTGCCTCAAATCATACTAAGTTCACAAACACACCAAAACACAGCACTAGATACAGCCCTGCCCACCAGATACAAAAAATCCAGTCCCACCCACCAGAACACAGGCACCAGTCCCCTCCACCAGGAAGCCTACACAAGATACGAACCAACCTTACCCACTGGGGACAGACACCAAAAACAATGGGAACTATGAACCTGCAGCCTGTGAAAAGAAAACCCCAAACAAAGTAAGTTAAGCAAAATGAGAAGACAGAGAAATATGCAGCAGATGAAGGAGCAAGGTAAAAACCCACCAGACCAAACAAATGAAGAGGAAATAGGCAGTCTACCTGAAAAAGAATTCAGAATAATGATAATAAAGATGATCCAAAATCTTGGAAATAGAATGGAGAAAATACAAGAAATGTTTAACAAAGACCTAAAGAAGAACTAAAGAGCAAACAAACAGTGATGAACAATGCAATAAATGAAATTAAAAATTCTCTAGAAGGGATCAATAGCAGAATAACTGAGGCAGAAGAATGGATAAGTGACCTGGAAGATAAAATTATTGAAATAACTACTGCAGAGCAGAATAAAGAAAAAAGAATGAAAAGAATTGAGGACAGTCTCAGAGACCTCTGGGACAACATTAAACACACCAACATTCGAATTATAGGGGTCCCAGAAGAAGAAGAGTAAAAGAAAGGGACTGAGAAAATATTTGAAGAGATTATAGTTGAAAACTTCCCTAATATGGGAATGGAAATACTTAATCAAGTCCAGGAAGCACAGAGAGTCCCATATAGGATAAATCCAAGGAGAAACATGCCAAGACACATATTAATCAAACTATCAAAAATTAAATCCAAAGAAAAAATATTAAAAGCAGCAAGGGAAAAACAACAAATAACACACAGGGAATCCCCATAAGGTTAACAGCTGATCTTTCAGCAGAAACTCTGCAAGCAAGAAGGGAGTGGCAGGACATATTTAAAGTGATGAAGGAGAAAAACTTACGACCAAGATTACTCTACCCAGCAAGGATCTCATTCAGATTCGAAGGAGAAATTAAAACCTTTACATACAAGCAAAAGTTAAGAGATTTCAGCAGCACCAAACAAGCTTTATAATAAATGCTAAAGGAACTTTTCTAGGTAGGAAACACAAGAGAAGGAAAAGGCCTACAAAAACAAACACAAAACAATTAAGAAAATGGTAATAGGAACATACATATCGATAATTACCTTAAATGTAAATGGATTAAATGCTCCAACCAAAACACGTAGACTGGCTAAATGGATACAAAAACAAGACCCATATATATGTTGCCTACAAGAGACCCACTTCAGACCTAGGGACACATACAGACTGAAAGTGAGGGGATGGAAAAAGACATTCCATGCAAATGGAAATCAAAAGAAGGCTGGAGTAGCAATTCTCATATCAGACAAAATAGACTTTAAAATAAAGACTATTACAAGAGTCAAGGAAGGATACTACATAATGATCAAGGGATCAATCCAAGAAGAAAACATAACAATTGTAAATATTTATGCACATAGGAGCACCTCATATATAAGGCAAATGCTAATAGCCATAAAAGGGGAAATCGACAGTAACATAGTCATAGTAGGGGACTTTAACACCCCACTTTCACCAATGGACAGATCATCCAAAATGAAAATAAAAAAGGAAACACAAGCTTTAAAAACACATTAAGCAAGATGGACTTAATTGATATTTATAGGACATTCCATCCAAAAACAACAGAATACAATTTCTGCTCAAGTGCTCATGGAATATTCTCCAGGATAGATCATATCTTGGGTCACAAATCAAGCCTTGGTAAATGAAAAAGAAATGAAGGAAACAATAGCAAAGATCAATAAAACTAAAAGCTGGTTCTTTGAGAAGATAAACACAATTGATAAACCATTAGCCAGACTCATCAAGAAAAAAAGGGAGAAGACTCAAATCAACATAATTCGAAGTGAAAAAGGAGAAGTAACAACTGACACTGCAGAAATACAAAGGATCATGAGAGATTACTACAAGCAACTACATGCCAATAAAATGGACAACCTGGAAGAAATGGACAAATTCTTAGAAATGCACAACCTTCCGAGACTGAACCAGGAAGAAATAGAATATATGAACAGACCAATCACAAGGACTGAAATTGAAACTGTGATTAAAATTCTTCCAACAAACAAAAGCCCAGGACCAGATGGCTTCACAGGCGAATTCTGTCAAACATTTAGAGAAGAGCTAACACCTCTCCTTCTCAAACTCTTCCAAAATATAGCAGAGGGAGGAACACTCCCAAACCCATTCTACGAGGCCACTATCACCCTGATACCAAAACCAGACAAAGATGTCACAAAGAAAGAAAACTACAGGCCAATATCACTGATGAACATAGATGCAAAAATCCTCAACAAAATACTAGCAAACAGAATCCAACAGCACATTAAAAGGATCATACACCATGATCAAGTGGGGTTTATCCCAGGAATGCAAGGATTCTTCAATATATGCAAATCAAACAATGTGATACACCATATTAACAAATTGAAGAATAAAAACCATATGATCATCTCAATAGATGCAGAGAAAGCTTTTGACAAAATTCAACACCCATTTATGATAAAAACTCTCCAGAAAGTAGGCATGGAGGTAACTTACCTCAACATAATAAAGGCCATATATGACAAACCCACAGCCAACATCGTTCTCAGTGGTGAAAAACTGAAACCATTTCCTCTAAAACAGGAACAAGACAAGGTTGTCCACTCTCACCAGTATTATTCAACATAGTTTTGGAAGTTTTAGCCACAGTAATCAGAGAAGAAAAAGAAATAAAAGGAATTCAAATTGGAAAAGAAGAAGTAAAACTGTCATTGTTTGCAGATGACATGATACTATACATAGAGAATCCTAAAGATGCTACCAGAAAACTACTAGAGCTAATCAATGAATTTGGTAAAGTAGTAGGATAAAAATTAATGCACAGAAATCTCTTGCATTCCTATACACTAATGATGAAAAATCTGAAAGAGAAATTAAGGAAACTCTCCCATTTACCATTGCAACAAAAAGAATAAAATACCTAGGAATAAACCTACCTAAGGAAACAAAAGGCATGTATGCAGAAAACTATAAGACACTGATGAAAGAAATTAAGGATGATACAAACAGATGGAGAGATATACCATGTTCTTGGATTGGAAGAATCAACATTGTGAAAATGAATATACTATCCAAAGCAATCTACAGATTCAGTGCAATCCTTATCAAACTATCAATGGCATTTTTCACAGAATAAGAACAAAAAAATCTCACAATTTGTATGGAAACACAAAAGACCCCGAATAGCCAAGGCAATATTTAGAAAGAAAAATGGAGCTGGAGGAATCAGGCTCCATGGCTTCAGACTATACTACAAAGCTACAGTAATCAAGACAGTATGGTACTGGCACAAAAACAGAAATATAGATCAACAGAACAGGATAGAAAGCCCAGAGATAAACCCACGCACTTACAGTCACCTTAACTTTGATAAAGGAGGCAAGAATACCCAATGGAGAAAAGAGAGCCCCTTCAGTAAGTGGTGCTGGGATAACTGGACAGCTACATGTAAAAGAATGAAATTAAAACACTTCCTAACACCAGATATAAAAATAAACTCCAAATGGATTAAAGACCTAAGTGTAAGGCAAGACCCTATAAAACTCTTAGAGGAAAACATAGGAAGAACACTCTATGACATAAATCACAGGAAGATCCTTTTTGACCCACCTCCTAGAGAAATGGAAATACAAAGTAAAATAAACAAATGGGACCTAATGAAGCTTCAAAGCTTTTGCACAGCAAAGGAAACCATAAACAAAACGAAAAGACAACCCTCATTATGGAAGAAAATATTTGCCAGTGAAGGAGCTGACAAAGGATTAATCTTCAAAATATACAAGCAGCTCATGCAGTCAATATCAAAAAAACAAGCAACCCAATCCAAAAATGGGCAGAACACCTAAATAGACATTTCTCCAAAGAAGATATACAGATTGCCAATAAACACATGAAAGAATGCTCAACATCACTAATCATTAGAGAAATGCAAATCAAAACTACAGTGAGGTATCACCTCACACCAGTCTGAATGGCCATCATCAAAAAATCTACAAACAATAAATGCTGGAGAGGGTGTGGAGAAAAGGGAACCCTCTTGCACTGTTGGTGGGAATGTAAATTGATACAGCCACTATGGAGAACAGTATGGAGGTTCCTGAAAAAACTACAAATAGAACTACCATATGACCCAGCAATCCCACTAGTGGGCATATACCTTGATAAAACCATGAATCCTAAAGAGTCATGTACCACAATGTTCATTGCAGCACTATTTACAATAGCCAGGACATGGGACAACCTAAATGTCCATTGACAGATGAATGGATAAAGAAGATGTGGCACATATATACAATGGAATATTACTCCGCCATAAAAAGAAATGAAATTGAGTTATTTGTAGTGAGGTGGATGAACCTAGAGTCTGTCATACAAAGTGAAGTAAGTCAGAAAGAGAAAAACAAATATCGTATGCTAACACATATATATATGGAATCTAAAAAAAAAAAAAAGGTTCTGATGAACTTAGGGGCAGGACAGGAATAAAGATGCAGAGGTAGAGAATGGACTTGATAACATGGGGAGTGGGAAGGGTAAGCTGGGCCAAGGTGAGAGAGTAGGATTGACCTATATACACTACCAAATGTAAAATAGATAGCTAGTGTGAAGCAGTCGCATAGCACATGGAGATCAGCTGGGTGCTTTGTGACCACCTCATGGGTGGGATAGGGAAGCTGGGAGGGAGATGTAAGAGGGAGGGGATATGGGCATATATGTATATGTATATCTGATTCACTTTGTTATAAAGCAGAAACTAACACACCATTGTAAAGCAATTCTACTCCAATAAAAATGTTAAAAAAAACAAATGTTTGATTTGGCAAAAGAAAAAAAGAACCTCATGACTAAATGGCACAAGGAAAATTAAAACCACTATTTCTGCTCAATTTAGCCATAATTTTACCCCAATTTAGTATCACTGGGGCTATTATTGGCATTTAGATTTCCTAGGCCTCATATTTATATGTGTTTACGTATAAAAACCCAATCCTTACTTAAGGGTATAAAAATAAGAACACATATGTTTGTAAAACACTTTATAACTTTGAAGTGCCTTTAATTCCTAATATCAACAGTACATTCTGATGTTCCAAGTGCGGTACAAATTAGAGGCATTGAAAGCATGGATAATGCATTTCCATTTTCAGCCATTAAAGAACACCCATAGTAAAAGGTAATTATTTTCCCTTGATTATGAAACATTAGGTTGTGATGCTGTATGCAGAAATTTTGTTTAATTATAAACAGAACAGCCTGGGATGACATGGTGACAATGACTAGAAAAGCCAGGTTTAAGTGCTTTCCAAGCTGTGCTTGTTTCATTAATGTGGAACTGTCATTTTTGCTGACTTCTGGTTACTTGCTGTGGAACTGACAAGGGAAAAGTGTCCATCTCTAGTTTCTAATACTAATGTTAATCTAATCTTAAATCCAGCACATCATTTTCTCTTATATAACAAAGTTATCAGTCAACACCCCAGTGTCTCTGGCAGAAAGAATAAAAGCATATTTTTAAAAAAAAACATGACACACTTTATATTTTCTCAGTGCCCACTATTAGAGCTATCATTTGTTGACCATTTGTGTGCCAGAACATTTACAGACCTCTTCTACATGCCTCATAACTACAGCATAGGGTAAATTTTGTTAGCCCATTTTATAGAAATGACTATTTCTTGTAGTTGTGTGTGAAAAATTGTAGCATGATTTTGAGGCTCTGCGTGCTATCCTCCTGCCGAGAGAATTTACCTTTGCTTCTGGCATGCAGGAAGTTAGAGGAGGAGTACTTCAGACTCATCTGGGAATGAGTTGATTTGCAGCTGTATTTAAATTTTTTTGAAAACTATTCTATTTCAAGTTGCTCTTATTCCTATAGCACAGCCCCTGATGAGTCCTAAGTGAAAGCTAGGAGTGTTTACTAGGATCCTCCCCTTGGTGGGATCTCATCTTTATTTTCTTAGTCCAATGAGACCACTGAACTCTGTTGAACTCTACTCAGCTTTTTGGCCTCTGAGTTGCTGCCTCTTTGACTTTTCAGCCTCTTGGCCACCACCTGTAAAAAGCCAATGACTGAAGGGAAAATATAATGATGAATTTGGGCCTTACCTCTTTGTACTTTCCTTTTCTCGGGGATATTGGCTCCTCCTCCTCAAGTCCTTGCTGCCTTGGTAGCACATTGCCTTCAGGTTTTTTGTTTTTTTTTAAAAATCTACCCAGCTTTTCTAGTTGTTTTCAGTAGAGAATGGTCTGACAGCAGCTAGTCCCCCATAGCTGTAAGTAGAAGTCTTTCATGGAGGCTTTGTCTGGAAGCTCACTGATTTTTTCCCTCAAAACAAACTCCAGCATTTTTGTGGAATCACATTGATTTTGTTGTTGCCCCTGCTCTACCAAAAACAATTCATGATCCACTAAAGCTGAAATAATACATTGCTTTCTACAATATTTCTCTTAAGTGGAAAGCTCTGTCCATCTCACAGTTGGTTGACAGGTACCCCATTCCTAATGCTGCTGTAATTACTGTTGTAATAACTACAAGAGAGATAAACAATAAAATTAGGGGATGAGAATTCAGGAGACTTCTTTGACTCATATTCTGATTATAATATAGAATATACTGGATGTTTAGTAAAGCATTATAAAATGCAATATTTCAAGCCTACTGTGTGTATAGTGTAAAGGCCAATTAAAACTTTGGGGAAATTATCTCATCAAAATTTGAATTTCATTTACTTTGCTTGATATTTTCTTAACAAGTCAAGCCATGAGGCACTAAATAGTACAGTGATGATCAACCATGGCTGTATTAGAATCACCTGGAGAGTTTGAAAAATTAAACTATACTCCAGGTGCCATCCACAGAAATTCTGATTGAATTGATCTGGGGTGGGACACAGGTGTCTTCCTACTTTATATCCCTGATCTGAATCCTACTTAACTAAAGTGTTTTCTTCTCTGTAAAATTTTCGTCCATATCTCTGGTCTGTTTTTTTGTCTTAATCTGAATTTCCAAGTTTACTGTATCCTTATAGTATTAGAACACATTTATATATTAATTCCTTATCAAATTATCTTACACAGGTCTTGCCTCACCACTAAATTGTCAACTCTTTGATTAGGGATTGTATCTCAAACTTATTTTGTATAACCATGAACCCAGCCTAGTCCCTGGCAAAGAGAAGGTACATAAAGGTGAAAAAAAAAAAAAAAAAAAGAGGCAAGAGAAGATACCACTCAGAGAAAGCACTATCTTTGCATAAGAAAATAATTGATAAATCATTTATGATGGAATGTGAGAACCTGAAGTTGGTATTAGTAGAAGGATACACCTGAGGCAACCAATAAGCTTGTTAAATATCCTTGCTTTAGAGATGAAGAGAAATCCAGGGGTGAGGACAAAGTAAAGGCTGGATGAGATAGAACCTGGGAGTGGAGAGGTGAGAAAAAAACAGAAGAAAGTAGAGTATGGCTGAACATAGTAGGTGGCTGGGGAAATTTCAAAGAAAGAACATTATTATTCAATTTTAAGTTGTTTCTCTTCCTGCAATTAAAAAAAACTAACAAACTCTGTCTCACCCAAGAAATCAGTAGTTTGCTACATACTGCCTTATTAAACATATTATGACTTATTTAGCTTAGTTTTTTCTTTTTTAAAATAGTGGGAATTGGCCGATTACCATGTATGGTTGTCTCATGGGCCAAAAAAGAATAAAACATAAGGAAGGGCAAGACCAAGCTCAGGATGGACTAATTCAGTGAAGGTCAGGGCTTGGAGTTAGAACTCACCACTTTAAGACCCTGTGTAGAAATTTGGGGAAGGTAATAAGACTTTCACAGATAATACAATGGACGTTCAAGCCAATCTCATTTAAATTTTAAGGTCTTTAAGCTTTAAGATTATAAGATTTAAGATCTTAAGCCGTGACAAGGGCTATAGAAAAAAATTGCTCTTTCTTATTTGATGTAAGGAACACATATATATGTATCAATATCTATCTATCTATTTCTCTATCGAAGACTGCCTGGGTTTAAATCCCAGCTCCACCATGCATTTCCTCTGTGACCTTGCGAAAGTTATTCCACTTATCTCTGCCTCAGATTTCTTAACTGAAAAATAGAGATAATAATTTTCCCAGTATTGGAAGGTTATTATGGAGATCAAGTGTGCTGAGACATGTAAATCCCTCAGCCAAACACCTGGCACATGGCAAGCATGCAAAAATTGTTAACTACTATCAACCTTTTTTCTGCAGTGGTATAGTTCTCCACCTTGCTATGCACCAGTCACCCATGGAGTTTGGAAAAGAAAGTACTTTCTCGGGTTCTACCCCAAACCCATTAATCAAAATTTCTGGAATTGGAGCCTGGGCATGTGTGGAAGAAAACCACAGGGATTCTGAAGTGTAGTTAGCTCTGAGAAGCACTTCTAGGATATGTTCTTTGGTAGAAAAATGTGAGGATACATGAGAATGGCGATCACCTACAGAAATTTTACCACTAGAGACACATAACTCAAGCTACCAAGCCCTAAACCCATTAGCACCAAAGTGAGTAATGTCCATGTGTCTTTGGCTGTCAAATGCAGATGTGGAAAAGCAGCTGTTGAACACATTTGAGGGTCTGCCTGGAACACATCCTTGAGGGAAAAATGTTTGCCTGTGTATTACCAGGAGGCTCTTATTGAAAGACAATAGCATTTTTCTGTTTTGTCTTGAGAATGAATTCAAGGACTCAGAGAAACCAGTGGTTCCGTGGTTATGAGTGTTTGCATTAAAATGCAGAACTGTCTTTTCCCTTCAAAGTGAACCCAACTGTTATTGCTTATTAGGATTTTTGCATTGCAGAAGGCTAAAATGGGAATAATGATGTCCTGACCCTTGTGACACATGAGGTGGACCTTTCCAAATAGTTGTGGTTTCCTGGAATCCCTCTTGCCTACCACTGACTACTACAGGTTTGTTATATTTTTGTTGCTCAAACTGATACCTGACCACATGCACATGTTCTTAACTTCTTTGTCAGATTCTTTAAAGGTTCTTTATTATTGTGATTGCTGGATAATAAAGCCTAAACTAGTTGGCTTGCATTCAAGATTCTCCAGTGTGATTCCTCCAGTGCAATTACTTTATTCTTGTTTTAGCCAATTTAGCCTATTTCTGGTGTACCAAACACTCTAAAGATAGAGGTGATTTTTGATATAATTGTTATAATTAGCCTGGATATGAACATTTGCCAGAAGACTCAGTTCTTTTCTCCTGATCTTCCTTTTACAACCTGAGGATAGGCCAATGATAATTATAAGGAGGCAAAAACTTGTAATAGGGATTCAGGGTGTGATCATATACTCCCAACATTGATCAAATTTTTAATTTGGAGGGAGGCAGAAGACTGCAATGATTAAAGGAAATACTTTGGAGGTAGATTTTTCTTAGAAAAGTTACTTAGCTTCTACCTGATTCTAGCTAGTCCCCATATTTCATGGGCAAGGTAAAAGCCACTGGGCAGTGTGGACTGAAAGGAGTGTTCAGAGCCGAGGAAGAGATGTGAATAAAAAAACATTTAGGAGAGTGGGGGTGGGCTACTTGAGGGAATAAAACAATGCTGGTTTAAATCGTGCTTTCGTCAGTTGTGTATAAAGAAACATTACTTCATGTAATTCTCATTAGATAGTGAAGTAAATTTTGTTGGGAGGGGGCTTCAAAGAAGTTGAACAATTTGCCTTAAATGAAACAATGGTAGGTAACAGAGCTGGGATTGGCAGATAGATTTAACTCTGAAGTTAACTTCTTTCTACTGGTTTTGGATAAAAGACTAAGAGAAATGATGTGGATCAAAGACTAGCCGACAGGCAGCATTCTGTTTCTCACGTAACTGTTGGAGAGACATTATGTCAGTGTTCATCATGGTCAATCACATCAAGGTCAATACTTACTTGTGGAGTAAGTATCTATTTAGGGGTGACCATTATTAGCAATGAAAACACACTGGAATTCTGAGATGATTTTGCTTAATGGTGAAGCTAGATAATTTAAAATATATTTTCAGAACCATTTGAGCAAGTGAAATGAAAAGCTGAAAAAAATAGAGCTTTATAAATAATGGAAGTCTTGACATTCTTTAATATTACAGAGCAAATAGCTCTACATTCTAATTACTGGTGTATAATGCTGAATATCTTTGGTGAAGTTAATTAAAGAGTGGCTCTTGAATATTTTGCCTAAAATGTCCATGCCTCACTTTTATGCTGCTAAGTCCTTTAAAAAGCACATACTAATAACTGAGGAGAAGCACAGTCTAGACTACATTTCTTTTCAGACTCTGTATCCCAGTTCTTCGCATTAAGGGGCTGCAGCAGTGGCTATTATTTATGCTGGGAGAGAAGACAGAGGGGTATCCTAAGAGTCAGTATTAGTGCTTTTTGTTCTTTTACATTCTTGCATTAATTTCTTGGGTGAAGTCAATGAGCTATTCTATTTGGGGGACTTTTCATTCTTTTGCTTGTGGGTTTTTTCTTTTGTCTAATGCTGTAGTCTTGCACAATTATGGAAAAGATGTCAGACTACTTTTAATGTTCAAATCATGATAGACGTGGTAGAAAGAAAATTTTACTGCTCAAGGACGTGTATTGATTTTCGACTTTTTCACTATGCGGAGTTCTTTTTTAAAATTATTTATTTTTTTCTTATTTTTATTGAGGAGTTCTTTTTAAAGTAAGAAATTAATAGAAACATTCATGTTATATTACTTATAATTTTTATGGTGGTTGACATGACAAAAATGCTGTGAATTTTAAAATACATTCAAAAAATTTGTAATGTATTAATCACTAAAATCTATTTGAAATGCAATAAGTACATGTGTTAAATACATTATTTGTTCCACCAAAATTCAATGCTTAGTGCTATGTGGATCCACCAACTTATGATAATACTGCCTTCTATCATTCAGCAGAAATGATCTAGAAAATGCCTTCACAGAGGAGTGAGGGGGAAAGTAAGCAAAATAGCAAAGGGCAGTAGATCTCTCAGGAGAGGATGCTAAGTGTCGGATGGTTTTCAGAAATTTCTAAAACCCCAAATAAGAGACATCTAGCCTCACAATCTAAATTTTTACATTCAGTATGGTAAAGTAAGTGAGGGATGTTCATGACAGACTCAGGTTACTCTGAAGATATATTTGCCATTTGAATTTTCTAGTCAGTACTATATTAATTTAGAGAGATTATGAGGGGTTACTCTGAAATGTTTAGCCTATTCTTTTGCCTCTAATATAGAAACCTCTAAAAGTCTAAAACCAAGTGAAGCCATTTTTAACGAGAGACCACGTTGTATAGAGGTCGGGATTCAGGTACTGACGCATGTTCTAGCTCAGAGGCTTATTAGCTACCTGCCCTTGGTCATTGCATTTGATCTCATTGGTTCTCAATTTCTTTAACTGCAAAAAGGAAATATTAATAGGATTGCTGTGGGGATTAAATAGATTATATTTAATGCACTTAGTACAAGTTTGGCACATTTTAGTGCTTATTAAATGATAGCTATTATTATCATTGTCATTGTTATTATTAAATTCCATCCTTTCTAGATGTAACAATAATTTCTTTTTTTAAAAAAAATTTTATTATTATTTATTTATTTTTGGCTGTGCTGGGTCTTCGTTTCTGTGCGAGGGCTTTCTCTAGTTGCGGCAAGCGGGGGCCACTCTTCATCGCGGTGCGCGGGCCTCTCACTATCATGGCCTCTCTTGTTGCGGAGCACAGGCTCCAGACGCGTAGGCTTAGTAGTTGTGGCTCATGGGCCTAGTTGCTCCGCGGCATGTGGGATCCTCCCAGACCAGGGCTCGAACCCGTGTCCCCTGCATCGGCAGGCAGATTCTCAACCACTGCGCCACCAGGGAAGCCCTGTAACAATTTGTAGAACAGAAGCTATGATGCCAGAGTTGTACAAGTAAATACTACTAGAAAAAAAGTCCTTATATTTTCCCGTATGGATGTGTTTTGCTAGTATTTCCAGTAAAACTCTTTAAACAAATCTTTTGGAATATGAATTTGTATTAGGGAGTGGCTCGACATTTAAAAAAATCAGTTTGAGGGCAGTAGTCAATGTCAAAAGGGGTTTATGTGGAGGCCTTGATGTTTCTGTTGTGGTCAGTACTTAAGAGTGAGGGACTGGCAAGCCACATTGATATTTCAGTGGTTTACATGATGCTTTCTTTGTCATGGATACCACATCCTTACATGTAAAGTTGTTGGAGAGAAAGCAGCCTATCCTACTTATTTTCTCTCTATTATTCTAAAGCTGTTCTCATTAGAGGGCCTCGTCAAGAAAATAAAAAATATAAAAGGAAAACTAATGATCTCTATCCACTGATTTTTTAAATAACAAATCTAGAAATATGAGAAGGCAATGGATTTTTATAGGTAGTTCTGATGGTACTTAAACTGAAAAAGATAAATATTTACTTAAAATGAGAGTTCAGAAGAGAAACAGGAATGGAAAGTAAACTAATTGCCAAATAAACAGAATGCATTTTTTAGGTAAAACCATGGAGCAATTAATTTATTAAATGAAGACAGCAGCTGGAGTGGTGACATTTGTCTTATTATTGCATATTATTCCATATAATGTATGTAAGTGTTGCTGTGTAAAAATATAAAAGTAACCAAAAACGTCTCATTGAACTGCATCCTATTACCTTGAAATAAGTAAATACCACAAGCTAGAAAACTAGCTCTGCCTTTTTATTTTTGAAGCTTCAGGGTGAATTTTTGACTTTTCTAAGAAGTAACAAATAATTCAGTGACTAGACATAACCTCGTTTAAAATATTTAAAGTACAATATTACAAGAGCAACAGCATAAACTCCCCTGAAAACTCACAAAGGTGTTTAATGTCTCTAATTACATTTAAAGAATACAGTGGCTGGGCCTGGGGAATAGCCACTGAGGAAATCGGCTTACTCACTGATCGACCCATTTGGATAAATAGAAAAATCTGAACTCTTTCTGTGTAGTTGCTTCAGCTGGGGACCCTTGAGGCAATCTCATTTTGCAAGTATCCTCTGAGACTCCAGAAGTGATTTGAGGAGGGAGTAGGTTGAGTGAAGCAGAAATAAAGCTCACTTAAAAACATGGGGTCTGTAAAGATGATTTCCTATCTAAGGGTATTTTTATCATAGCGGCTAATTACTACTGCTGTGGACTGAATATTTGTGTCTCCTCTAAATTCATGGATTGAAACCTAATCCCCAGTGGAATGGCGTTTGGAGGTGGGGCCTTGGGCGGTAATTAGGTCATGAGGCTGGGCCCTCACGTGGACTAACGCCCTTATAAAAAGAGGAAGAGACGCGGGCTCGTTGCTTCTATCCAGCATGTACCCGGGGTGCGGGGTAGCGTGAGGACCTACGAGGAAGACAGTCCTGCCCGGGACCCTGACCTCGCTGGCGCCGTGAACTCAGACCTCCAGCCTCCAGAAATGTGAGTCGTGAGTGTTTGTTGTTTAAGCCCTCCCGTGTGTGGTATTCTGTTATATCAGCCCATACTGACTAAGACAACTACCAATTTCAACCTGTCCGTACAGAAATATATGAAAACATTTTCTCTGTTACACTTTTAAGAGGAACACCTGTTAACACTGACTTCTTGTTTTTTAAGGAAGTTTATTTATAGTTAACTATTTTCTTTTGAACTTCTTTAGATATTTTTTGATACTCTAAGTTATTGTACCTTGAGTTGCCTAATGATTTGGGAGTAATTGATAATATTTTAAGGCAGCTCTACCTCATGCAAGCAATTCCAAAGTAAATGGCGTTAAGAAATCTGCTGTGTCATGGTAAGTTGTTTGGTATCTCAAAGAAGTATTTGTAAACAAATGAGAACACCTGTGTTATTGGCAAAAGGTGAAATTAGAAAAGCAGAATGTGAGAAGTTGATATTGAGGGACTAATTCCCTTCTTATAAAAAGACTCTAAGAAAACCTCTCAAGAAAATAGTATTAGAAATAGCTGATACTTTTTTTTTTTTTTTTAATAAATTTATTTTTTGGCTGCGTTGGGTCTTCATTGCTGTGTACGGGGCTTTCTCTACTTGCGGTGAGCAGGGGCTACTCTTTGTTGCAGTGTGTGGGCTTCTCATTGTGGTGGCTTCTCTTTGTTGCGGAGCACAGGCTCTAGGCACACGGGCTGCAGTAGTTGTGGCACGCAGGCTTAGTAGTTGTGGCTCGTGGGCTCTAGAGCGCAGGCTCAGTAGTTGTGGCACACGGGCTTAGTTGCTCCGTGGCATGTGGGATCTTCCTGGACCAGGGCTCGAACCCGTGTCCCCTGCATTGGCAGGCAGATTCTAAACCACTGCGCCACCAGGGAAGTCCCAGCTGATACTTTTTAATGACGTTTACTAAATCAGGGTAATGCAAAGAAAACGGTTTACTGAGATTCATTTGTTTGGAGAGGCACATGGCAGGTGGGATTGGAGTCCAGGTTTTCACTGAGTCTTTTGCATTATGATGATTCTAAGAACCTTGAAATATTTGGGCTTTTGAGGGAAGGGGTGGCATATAAAGAAACATGTAGAGGACTGTAATGAAGAGTTTAATGGTCAAGTATTCGCCACCTCCACTGTGGGTGCAGGCATTACACAAGCAAACAAAACAGATAGGATGGGCTAAGTGGAAGGAAAGCCACTGTTGAACATAAAATTGGCTCATGGGTTGTTTCATTTCCTTTAATACAGATTTCAAAGCAGCCAAGTATTAATCTTTGTTTAGGTAGAGCTCTTTGTTTAGATACAGGTCTGACGAGTTAATCATCTGATGTAGGAGTTAGCAAACTTTTCCTATAAAGTGTCAGTAGTAAATATGTTTAGTGTAGGGGACCATGTGACCTCCGTTGCAGCTACTCAACTTTGATGCGGTAGGATGACACAGCCTTAAACAATATGTAAATGATGAGCATGGTTGTGTCCAATAAATCTTTATTTAAAAACAGGAGGCAAGTGGGATTTGACCCCTGGGTCATAGTTTGCCAAACCTGTGGGCTGGTAACACTTTCCTGTGTAAGACTTGAAAATTTGCTTGGTTGAGTTTAAGAGGAGTGATAACAAGTAAACTCTATCTCTGTGACTTTTAAAAACTTGATTATTTTATACTTTAAAAATTCTGTAATAGCTCATCTTGGATATGACCTTTTATGGAAACAGAACAAATTTTTATAATTTTGCACTTATTTGCCTATATAACCCTGAGACCCATTCCAGACCACAAGCATCTTAAAGGCAGAATGGATTTATTTCACTTCTATATTCTCAGTGCACTGTATAGTGCCCATCACTAAATAGATACTTAATAGACATCTTAACTGAAGCATCAAGTGTTTAAACATTTTTAGGCTGCTTCAAGTGAAATAAAAATTCTAAAAATCTTGAAACAAGGAAAGGACTCAAGGGTTCCTTTTTATACAATAATGAGCCCACCAGTCAATGTTTCGCTTGCCTTTGGAAGCATTTTTCTTGCTGCAGTACAAAAAAGTTCTTGACTGAAAGCTTTTACTTAGTGTTTCCATGGAGTCAAAGACATAGACCAGGGTAGGTTTATGTCAGAGGAATATCAAACACAGTGTGTGGAGCAGTAGAATCCAATTTGGTGATATTGTAAAGATTCTTCTATCTGTGACCCTGCCAAAACAACTTGCAGGGTGAAGCCTGATTCCATTGTCAAATCCTTTTGTGTGAGCAGTAAATATGACCAGGGTGTAACAGGTTTCCTTTAAGTTCCAGTGGCAGCTGATGGGCAGGAAATGTTGACTGGTAAACTTTACAAGGACAAAGTAAATGCCTCATTCTATGAGAAAGTTTCACAATTATCATTGAATAGAGGGAGGTTGCAGTTATACTTAATAGCAGTAAAGGATTGCATGAATGAGTGAATCCCATACATAGAGTCATCAAAGTTTTTCTAGTAGTTGAATAACTAGTACAATGAACAGAAACAATTTGTGGGATATAATGAAAAGGTAATTCTCTCTCTTTTTTTTCTCTAATGGTCCCTCCACGTTTATTTGGTGGGTCTGACTTGTCCTCTGCCCTGACTGAAAACCCTGGGAGCCCTTATCTGATGACTCTTAAGAAATAGAAAGTCCTACCATCACTTAAGTCATAAATTTCTAATATTAAATATGTCTTGTGTCTATTGGATTTGCTTTAACTCCTGAAACAAACAAAACTAGACAAAATATATGAAACAGTTTTGAAGGCATTGAGCATCAGGCATGGAGAGACAGTGATGACGGACAGAAAGCAAATTAGTTGAGCCCTATGATTGTTGCAATAGCCTTGAGAAAATTCCTAGGCTGTAGTGCAGAGTGGGGGAACTCAGGTAGAATCCAGTTGACTCCCTGAATTGAAGAAATATAACTGAGAATTCAAGGTGACCAAATCAGCTTGAGTCCATGGGGCGGAGTCCTGGAAAAGAGTTGCAAAAGCCTTGTACAAAGAAAGAATCCTTGATCTGCAAGAAGATTATTGTAAGTGTTTAGCAGAGTATTGACTAGCTCATCATGTGAGAAACCAACAAACCTGAGTTGAGGGAATAAACCATTTGAAGGGATTAGCTGGGGCAGTTATGTGGCAATCAAGGTCAAAATAGTGCCTGTCCCATCAGCTAGACTGGAAAACTTTACAATTATGGAGCCCTGAGTAGAGTACTCAGAGGGTCTTGCCTCAGTAGTGTGGAATAATTATCCCAGTAAAAGCAAGAGTTGTAAGATTGGATAAAACTAACTATACAGATAGTATACAGATACATGAAAAGATACTTATCATAATTAGTGCTTAGGGCAATGCAAATTGTCTCAATGGGATACCACTGGGTATCTAATAGAATGGATAAAATTAGAAAGACTGACTAGCAAATGTTCGCAGAGTGTGAAGGAACTGGAACTCTCATAAACTGCTGATAGGAATGTAAAATATTACAACTACTTTGGAAAACTGGCAGCTTCTTACAGAATTAAAATATACCTGCCATATAACCTGTGCATTCTGCTTCTGGCTATTTACCCAAGAGAAAAGAACGCATACAGCCATACAAAGACTTGTAAGTGTATGTTCATAGCATAGCAGCTTTTTCTGTAATAACCAAAAACTGGAAACAACCCAAATGTCTATAGCTCATGAACGGATAAACAAATCATGGTATATTCATACAATGGAATACTAGTCAGTAGGAAAATAGAATGAACTCTTATTACACACGACAACACTGATTTGTCTCAAAATAATTATGTTGAGTGGATGAAGCCAGATAAAAAATATTATGCACTATATGATTTAATTTATATAAAATTCTCAAAAAATGTAAACTAATCTATAGTGACAGAAGGTAGATCAGCAGTGGCCTGAGGGCACAGTGGGGGATTTGGAGGAATGAGAGGGAACAGGAAGTGATGTGTTGGTCCATTGCTTTTCCTTTGAAAGCCCAGTTCTCTGGTATCCCATCCCTGTGGTCTCTGCTCCAGTTCAGAGATGTTGAGGCTGGATTTCGTAGACCAAGTCTGAAGCATTATTGCGCCTCAAATATCAGTGGTATCTCCACTGAGAAACGCTGTTTTTGAGTGTCAGCTGAAACATCTATTTTAATGTCACATTGCAGTCATCTATACAATTAGAAATAAATGCAGACCACACACTGTTAAAAAGAAAAAAAATTACAAATCAAGAGAATCTCTTCACAAAGAATTAGTGTTCAGTGCGACTCAAATGTGAATAAGTGTGTTTGCAAGCTTTATTCACACCTAGCCCCTTCTCTACTTCCATATGTTGTTTTAGGGGAGTTAGCTTGAACATCTAAAAATAACAGAATTAAAGACATTTAACTGTAATTAAAATTATTACTTAGTCAAAGCCTTTTATTACAATACTTGGTGATAGTTACACAATGGTACTGCCTTGTGGTTAGGACCTGCTAGCCCCATAGTACATGTGTGTTATCTAGTTAGGGTGTCTACCTTTTTATTCCTTAAATATCAGATGACTAGAATTCAAGACAATATTTCTATGGTATTTGGACAGGAAGGTGTAGACCAGAATCATAAGTACCTCTCTACTTTCATCTAGTCACTTTTCTACCATAAGCCATCCTTTCTATGACACACCTGCCCACCACCCCTAAAACATTCTTGGAAACTAGGAGTAAGTAGCAAAGCTTACCTGGTTTGAGATCTAACTTGTTTCCAACCTGTTCTCTGGTAACGAGTAGCCAAACAATGGAAAGGGTGGAAAAGTATGACTTCCACTTTTGAAATGCTGTTTTTCTCTAAGTTTTATGTTTAAAAATTTAGGAAATATTAAAAAATTTTTTGAACGATTGATACTGTATCAGTAGCGCTTTTAACACCTGACATCTGAAGAGAAACCACTTTAGTTATTTTTTCATTTCTATAATCTCTGCAGTTTCCTCCCCCAATACACTTTCTGGTGCTCAAAACAATCTCACAAAGTATCGTTTGCATTTTAAGGCTTTCCTTTCTGTTCAGGCAAGGGCCTTATGATATCTGGGAAATATCACTCTTTCTTTAATTTGGACATTCTGGCCCATCTCCTTGAAGTATGAGGCTTACAGGCATTATATCAGTTTTGTGACTCTCCTCCAGGTTGCAATTTGAGATGTTGGGTTTAAATGAAAAAAATGTTGTGATTGGACTTTAGTTACCTTAGAAAAATGCCTTTTCCCATGTAGTCTCAAAAATAGGAAAGACCAATCTGTGTGCTCTCAGTGCTGTTTCTGTGATTAAACTTCAAGGGAAGTGGTGATAAGATATGGTTCTCATATCTTTGGATTTCGAATCTGTTCTTGGTCTGTCAGTTACATTGAAATAAAAAATTTTTAAAGCACTGCAAAACCTGTATTTTGAAGAGTTTATCTGTACAGGTGGAACTTGGCCTGGCATATTTTATCATCCAGGTCTGGCAATTTTAAAGGATAATTCTACTTTAAAGGATATGCTTATAAGGTAACTGAACAGTTCCTTTTCTTTAGAAGCATTTCTGTAGACATTTAAAACTGATCATTTTGTCTGCAGGTCATAGGCTTAAATTTTTTATATCATTACTAAGAAATCATATTTATACTGCTGGTTTTGGTAAGTGCTATGCTGAGTAATTTAGACAGTAGTGCTGAATCTCACTCTAATAACGCTAATTTAGGGAATTTTGAAAAATATGAAATCTTAACATAACTGAATTATAGAACTGTATTCATAAGAGAGCTAAATGTACTTTAGAGGTGATCAGGACACATTGTGGTTTTTAAAAATTGTTTTGAAATATTACTGTTCACTATATACAACAAAACATTTATTTCTAAAATATTCTTTTTTAAAATAAAAGTGTTAATTGCAGTACTTGACCAGAAATCATACAATTATGAGTGGTTGGAATATCTTTACAATCTGCCAGAATGTCTTAGCCAACTTTGTCATAGAGTTTCTACTACATGATTCGTTCATTTGCCAACTCAGATATTTTTGGTTAAAGAAGAAACGTAATGTAAACATAATTGTTTCTATTGCCTTATGAGAGGCACTAAATTGCATCTCCCATGCCGTAGCTATTTACTACCAATGCAAATTCTTGCATTTTTTTTTAACCTTAGATAAGGTGTCATGATTTTACAATGCCATGTATAAGGTATTTTTTAAAAGTTTTTTCCCCCACATAAATGTATTTATTTATTTATTTATTTTCGGCTGCATTGGGTCTTTGTTGCTTCACGCAGGCTTTCTCTAGTTGCAGTGCTCGGGCTTCTCATTGTGTTGGCTTCTCTTGTTGCAGAGCATGGGCTCTAGGCGCATGGGCTCAGTAGTTGTGGCTCTCGGGCTCAGTAGTTGTGGCTCGTGGGCTCTAGAGTGCAGGCTCAGTAGTTGTGGCTCATGGGCTTTGTTGCTCCATGACATGTGGGATCTTCCCTGACCAGGGCTCGAACCTGTGTCCCCTACATTCGCAGGTGGATTCTTAACCACTGTGCCACCAGGGAAGTCCCCATAAGGTATTTCTGCAGAATAAAACATATTGAGGATTATGTTGCTTATCCACATTTACCTTTTAAGCTATTACTACAGGAATATAATTTTTTCAATTTCTATTTTTAGATATTTCTCCCAGACTTTTTACATGTGCAGAATTTTACTAATGTGTATATTATAGCTGTTTTCTTGTAATGTTCATTTTGATTTTATTTATTTTTTATGACTCCAATGAACATTGATATTATCCTCAGTAGGTATACTTATTTTTTATTCTAAGAAAAATATTGCTATAGGTAATTTAGAAATAACTTTGGTCCTGCCCTTAGAAGTAAATGTAAAAATTATGTATATTATAATAATCTGGTATTAATATTATTGGACATTTCCATACATGGTAACATATCCTGGGGTGCTGTGGTAAAAACGAATGAATTTGATTTGGTGATGCCTTTCTCCCCTATCATGGTTAACAATGACTTTAACATATTTCTTCTCCTCCCTCAAAACTTGGCCTCTCAAGCTCTCAATTTTAAGCATTTCATTGATGATCTCCAACCTGTTCCATTCATTTTCTTTGACTCCATGGAGACCTCTAATCCACTGATTTCACCTCTAATCCATTGATTTCACCATTATTTCTATCAATCCTTATTCCCTTTTATATTCTCTACTACTCAACATAGATTTTATGATCCAGCATTATAGTTACTCTCTTTAAATTCTCCAATCCCTTGCCCTTTTCTTCTTGCATGATACTCATCTTGCAAAGCCTAACCTCCCGTTAAACTCAACTGTTTGACCTCTGTACCTGCTCTGAGCTGTTTATTGTTTCTAGAGCAAATCACATACTCTGTTGACTGATTTCACTTTAATTACCAAAAACTTCAAATAGGAACTCAACTATCCATCAATGCTCCTAGGAGGCTTTTTCTCTCACGCACGCACATACACATGTGTACAAGTACAGATGCATGTATATGAAATGAAGAAATCAATGAAAAGGAGATGTCAGGGAAACTTTCTTTTTTGTCATGTAGAACTAGGTCTTGTAGGGAACACAGGAGGCAAGTTGGGTTGAGGGCAGGATGATGAATACAGTTTTTTATATATTACAAAATAACTGTGACATCTTAGAGATGTCAAATAGGTGCTTATGTAGTTGTGAAATTCAGAAAAGAGTTCTGGGTGAGAAATGTCAACTTAGGGAATACTGGTGAATCTAGGAAGAGAGCATATAATGGTGAAAGAAAGGGGTAGAACTGAGCCTGGCCAGATAATAACCTCTAAAGGCAATGAGTGGTGGATGAGCCTGCAAAGGTGAGGCCAGAACATGAAGAAGTAACCAGAATAGTGTGATGTCAGGGAAAAAAGATGGCTTTAGAAAGGAAAGAGGGGACATCAGTGTAGAATGATGTGGAGATGTGAAATAGAATAGTAAAACTCTAAGACTAAAATGTTGTATTACTAACATTTAATAGGCAGTGAGGTCATGAGTGACCTGAGGTGGAGAGTAGCATTTATGAGTGTGGCAGCCAACTTAGAATGAGTGTAAGATCGAAAAGACACATGCAGCCCAGTGTTCATAGCAGCACTATTTACAATAGCCAAGGCATGGAAGCAGCCTAAGTGTCCATCAACAGCTGAATGGATAAAGATGTGTTATATATACACAATGGAATACTACTCAGCCATAAAAAGAATGAAATAATGCCATTTGCAGCAACATGGAAGGACCTAGAGATTATCATACCAAGTGAAATAAGTCAGAGAAAGACAAGTATCATATGATACTGCTTATATGTGGAATCTTTTAAAAAAAACAAAAACAAAAACAAAAACAAAACCAAATGAACTTATTTCCAAAACAGAAAGAGACTCATAGACATAGAATACAAACTTATGGTTACCAAAGGGGAAAGGGGGGTGGAGGGAGGGATAAATTAGGAATTTGGGTTTAACATATATACACCACTATATATAAAATAGATAACAAACAAGGACAATGTATCATTTTCCAGGTGAAAGAAACGAGGGTCAGATAAAATTTTTTGTTTAGATTTTACTACAGTAGTATTCAAAGATACACAAGAATAAGGAAAATAGTGTAAAGGAACCCCATGAAATCCAGATTTAAGAATTACTGATACTGGCCAATCTTGTTTCATTTGTGCTTTCTCTCCTGCATCTCTACCATGTTTTCCTGTCCTACAGCTCAGAATTTAAATGTCTTGCCCAAGGCTACACAATTAGCATGCTTTTCAAGTCTCTCTTATGGGTTAAACGCTGGGTGAGTCTTTGGGAATATAGGCACAAAGCTTTGGTCCTTTTCAACATCACCACCACCATCAAGTATTTGATAGATCTGTAATGAATAACTGAATCAGTTCTTATAGAACAAGAATCCCATGAGGTTAGTAAGTATTATGCCCATGTCACAGATGTGGAAACTGAGTTACAGAGAGGACAAGTGACTTGACCAAGAGTGGTGAAGCTGGTTTCCAACCCAGATGGTCTGGCTCCAGAACTGGTACAGTCTGTTAGGGAGAGCAACTCGTAAGTAACTAGAATGACTGGTGATATGACGAAAGGATATAGAAATTACAGCCTGCTAGTCTCACCGGCCAGCCCACCCCTCTCTATCTTTTGATCTCCATCTCCACAAGGAGAGCAAATATTTGTGTGACGGCACCAACATCATTTAGAGCAGTGGCCTATCTGGGTCTATCTCTCTTGTAGTCTGAGCTGCTAAGTCAGAAAGAAAGCAGAGAAAATTCAGAAATAAGTGGCAGACTTTAGCCTGCTTGTGTTTAAGAGGCTGGTAACCTAATGATGTGTACGATTGAGAATGGTAGTATACATTGGCAGGGTCAGCCTCTGAAAAGCCTTTCGGGGGAAATGAAACTAGAGGCTTTGTAACTGCCAGGTGGACCTTGTTTCGGCCATGCTGAATTCAGATGTGCCGGGCTCTGCCTGGAGCATGTCCACCAGATCATCATGTTACTTTAAACTACATAATATCTCAGTCGTTAATAAGCATCGTTATTTGATCTGGACTAGAGCAGAGTAAAAAAAATTGCATAAGGAAGAAGATGTTCCTCTTGATCTTTTTTTTTAGTTCCCTATGTATATTCAGGATATTATGCGACTTACACTCAGATTAATTGCTTATATGGTTAGTAGTGGTTTTCGTGCCTGCTCTAGGGACTGAAATGGTACCTTTGTTACCCCATAATTCAAAGGCAAATGGATAGGGATGCAAACTTACATACAGCTGTGGTGCTGGTAGGAAGAGGGAAAGGAGAAAAGGAGGGAAAACTGAGTATGTGGTAGAATAAAATTTGTCTCCTTTGTTAAGAAGTGTGATACTCTGAGTCAGACATTGGGTACATGGAAATCATCACTTATAAGTGAAATTCTTCTCAAGGGGGGGTCAGTTGATGTCAGAATTCGTATCTTTTGGTTTGAGGTCCAGAATTGTGTAATTGCATCATTTTTATTTTGCCTTGGAATTCCTGTCTTAGAAATTCAAGCAAAACCTTCTCATGCCTGAGAACTGAAGGGCAGTTCCCTGGGTTGATGTTGAGAGTGTGCCAGTGGGAAGTTAGGTTGCTTGTGACTGATGAACTGTTTTGGAGAATCGTTGTACTCTAAACTTGCTTCCAAGTGTATTTTGTAAAACACAGTGGAAGGTTCTATTTTCTAGATGCTTGGCAAACGGCTGGATATCTAGTGTTCAGCCAGTGAACCCTTTTAGCTATTCATCAAAACAAAGGCTTGCAAATCCTCATTGAGCTTTTGATGGAAGTAAACTGTGACTCTCACCCAGCTCACTTTCCTATTAAAAAAAAAAAGGGGGTGGGGAGGAAAGAAGCCTCTGTCACAGTGATTCATTAGAGGCAACCGCCCATATCCCAGTTCATCTAAAGTTCATTAAGTTCCAGTTCCCCCCAAATGCCAAGTTCCAATAACATTGTAATCCAAGAAGTCAAGGAAATAATTTATCCCAACGGTTTATATACTTGTAAATGCCTTGCTAGGCTTGTGATGTACACTGTTGTGTCTGGCTCATTACTATATTTGACAAGTTTATCCATTAACTTTGGGCAATAGGATTTCACACAGTGCAGAGCATACCCATTGGCCATGTGTTAGTTTAGCCATACATTGGAATTCTATGTTTGTGTAATTTCAAGGTGTGGAATCATTGCTTTGAAGAATATTTTACTCTTTTCAAAAACTTTTAGAATTTAGTTTGAAGAACGTCATTGTAAATTCTACTCCCTAACTTATATGCCTATTAAAATTATTTTTGAGGGGTATTATACATTCTTGTGGGGGTAATGAAAATTAGAAGGAACTGTAAAATATTAGCACGGTTGTTTTAGTTTATGCATAGTTATTAAGAGCATGAAAGTTAAAAAAGGTAAATTTGACTCTGAGAAAAATGTATTGGTGAGGGTTAATGAACACTAGGCATATTAGTAATTACTGTGAATATATACCTATGTTTGAGTAAAACATCAAATTTGAAAGAAAGCTACTTGCTAAATTTGCATTCATTTTAGATATTGAAATTGTTTTTTGTGACATTGTCTATAGGATCAATTTTTTTGAAGATGAATTTTTCCATATTTATCACTGAATGGGATTATGAATGAGTGAATTATTACAAATATTGGTTGTTTTGAGTGAGAAAAAGAGTGATATTATAGACTATAGGAAGGGAAACATATAAATTACCATTTTGACCTAACTATTGCTAAAATGTGTGATATTCATAAAACAAAATTACTTAAACAAATGTATATTAAAAATCGTGAGTCAGAGTAAATAGGACATACATTCTCTCTTTTGCCATCCCTCTTCTGAGGACTATAGGCTGTATTCCTTCCTTTATTTTTATTTTTTAAGCACAGCACATTTCATCTTACTCGGCCCATGTGGGACATCTGTCCAGACCTCCTAGTTACTCTTACAAAGATAACCACTAGATAGTACATGGAACTGATCTTCACCTACTTAACAACAAATATTTGTTCAACAGGTATCATGTTCCAGGCACTGTTCTAGGCATTGAGGATATAATAATGAACAAAACAGGCAAAGTCCCTGACCTCAAGGGGCTTACAATCTAGTAGGAGAAACCAGATAAAAAACCAATAAAAATATAACAATAAACCAGTAAGTCAATATATCTCTAGATATAGACATATAAAGACATATTAAGAAAAATAAAGCAGGGTAAGGGAATGTAGGGAAGAGAGATTTACCATTTTTGAGTGATTAAGGGAGGCAACTTTGATAAAGGATCTTTTGACCAGAGATCTATAGAATGTGAGGGAATAAACCACAAAGTTACCTGTTTGGAGGAAGTGTGTTCTGGGCAGAGGAACACACCAGGAGGCTTGGCATGTTTGAAGGTCATCGAAGAAGCCAGTGTAGGGGAAGAACAGTAGGAGGGAACTTCGAAGAGTAGCAGATGGCTGATTATGTGGGACCCTGTGGTTCTTGTAAGGACTTAGGTTTTTTTGCTAAGAAAGATGGGAGGCCATTGAAGGATTTTGAGCAGAGAGACACGATCCGGTTTATATTTAATAGGATTGCTCTTTTTGCAATGAAGAGATAGAGTATAAGGACGCGAGAGATCAGTTAAAAAGCTGCTGCAAGAATGCAGTTGGGAGATAGTTGTGGAAGTGGGAGAGGTGATTGTGGTGGCATTGGTGAGGGGTGGAGGGTTCTGAATGTATTTGGATGGAAGGAGGATTTGATGATGGATTGGATGTGAGGAGTGAGAGAGATTAACCTAAGACCTATTTTTCTGATTTGCAGAACAACACACTTTGTCCTATACCCCTTCTGTCTTGTTGGGGAGGTGGTAGGATGGAGTGGGTGGGCATGGTAGGTGGGGGACTGTTGAAGTTCAGTTTGGCCTTTATGCGGCTTTGTATATGCTGTGCTCATGGCTGTTGTCCCCAAGATATAGGTTGTTTCCTCCACTGTGGTCATCACGTCAGTTCCCTAGATTGCCATAGCAAAGTACCACAATCTGAACATGTAAAAAAAAAAAAAAAAGAAAATTATTCTCTCAAAGTTCTGGAGAACAGAAGTCTAAAATGAAGGGTCAGCAGGGTCATGCTTCCTCTGAGACTTTAGGTAGAATCCTTCCTGGACTCTTCCTAGCTTCTGGTGGTGGCTAATAATCCTTGTGTTCCTAGGCTTGTAGATTCATCTCTCCAATCCCTGCGGCTATTGTCACATGGCTGTCTTCCTGTCTGTTTATCTTCTCGTAAGGACATCAGTCATATTGGATTAGGAGCCCACTCTGCTCCAGTATGACGTCATTTTAACTAATTACCTCTGAAGCTACCCAATTTCCAAATAAAGTCACATCCTGAAGTACAGGGGGCTAATCCTTTAACACATCTTTAACACAACCTATACCAGTCATAGAAATGATGAATCCGGCTAGTGTTCACTGCAAACATGAATATCCTATAGCGATTGTAGTAGTTTTTTCTTGACATTTTGGGGGGTTTTCCATCTTCCTCCCATGACAGGTTTCTTTTAAGATTGAGAATAATAGAGTTTTTAGTATTCTCTTTTTTCACCAATACCCTCTCTAAAGGTTGCTAGTGAGATTAGCAGTCACACAGAGACAGAATTTTCTATTCTCCATTCGACATACCACTCTGAGATCTTTTGAGTTTGGGGTATACCTATTGCTGCTACTTTTTATTAATTTCATTAGTTTTATGAGGAGGAAATCTGTGGTCCAGCTTAACTCTGCTATCATTACCTAGAAGTTCAATATCAAAATTTGAGCATTATATTAAACATGTATTGTAAGTTGTTGTCAAGAGCTGTGAATAGTCTGAGATTTTACCGTACTTGCAGACTGACAAGTCAGCCTAATAGAGTTTCATGGATGCTGGTAGAACAAACCAGCATCCTGGGTCAGAGATAATGCTATTATTCATAGTAGTAACAGAGTATTAGCATTTTTACACCAGTTTCCCAGCCTCCTTTCCTACCAGGTGCTGTGAAGAGAGTCCGAAGATCCCTGCAAACATAATGGACTGCACTGCAGGAGAGGAACCCTGCAGGGAATCTGAATCTTCTATTTTGGACAGTTGCTCTGGAGAAAGATACTATTTCTGTCTGCCAAGGGAGCAAACTTACTCTCTTTTGCTCCTGAGGGGGAAATTACCTGTCTTCCAAGGCTATTTTTTAATCAAATATCCTTGGAAGTCCAGAACAAAGGACAGTTGGTACCTTGCTTGCAAGGCATTCAGAGATGTAAAGGCCTTGTGGAGAATTGTCTTCCAACAATTGTTATGAGGGGATGTTTTCTCATGAGAAGCTCTTACAGCAATGTTGCTGTATTTTTCCAGAAAATGTGATCATATGCATGAAGTTTTGCAATGACAATATATTTAAATGCTGGTTTAAAAAAATCCCTGCATAGAATAATAGCTCTGTGCCATGTACCGCAGTATGCATTTCATACATGTTTTTAGAAATGGTATTGTGCAGTAGATACAGTGGGGCTTTGGAGACAGACAAGAGTAAGCTTTATTGCTAATTGGGCTGTTTCTTCACCCATGGGCAAATTTTAAAAATCCTCAAAATTTTTTTCGTACTTAATCCAATTTACTCCTTGTAAAAGCAGGTCAGATTGGAGAGGTTTAGTATCTCGCCCAGTGTCATAGTGCTAATAGAAGATAGAGTTGGGATTCAAACCAAGGTCTCTCCAACTCCCAATCTTGAATTGTTAACCACTGTATTATTACAAATCCATGGAGTATCTGGTATAATCTATAATGGGCATTTTACATCTAGTAGTTAAAATTTATGGGAGAAGCTTCATCAACATATCCTTAAAGCATATTCTGAACTACTCTTAGAAGACACAGTTGTGCTAAGGCCAGAGAAATCAAAGCTGAGAACATCCCCAGAAAAGACATCTGTCATTGCAGTTATAGAAGTTGTTTTTAGAGGGAAATATATAAAAAAGAAATTGTCTTCCATCCAGGCCTGGACATTGTCTATTGGCTGCTGAGATTGTTTGGCTAGGAAAGCCAGAAACACGAACAATGATTTAGATTTATATATTCATCTGATTCATCTGGGCCAAAACATTGGGACAGGAGAAGGAAATATTTATTTTATTTTGCTAGGCAGAAGGACAAAAGGTTTTCTGTTTCATTGGCTTGGTGTGGAAGGGAGTCCTGAGCAGTGCTTCCAGTATTTTCGTTGAGTATATAAACAAGATTGATAGTCTGCTTACATTTTCTCCTTTGTGTGCTTGGCTTTCCCAGGTTTGTCTAACCTCTTCCACGTGGTATTTTATTCTTTGATTTTGTTGTTATATATTTACTGAGTGTTAATGATATGCAAGCACTGTAGGAAATACCAGTTACATAGGGTCCCTTCTCAGTAAATTAAAAGTGGAAACATCACATGATATTTTCTGGAATGGTAGGTGGGTATACGTTTTTAAGTTTATTTTTACAGATGGATCAGTGGACTCTCGAGTTGCATACAGTCAGAGCCTATCATCTGACATTTTTGCTAACCTTTAACAATTAATTTGGCTGGCTATTTTGTTGTTGTTGTTATTGCTGGAGTTGACGCTATTCTGTTCTCCTTGCTTAATGGTATAATTGACTGTACTGCCCAGATGTTTGGATAGAGTGCTGTTGCCAATTATTCATAAATACTACTCTTAAGGCTTAGAAACGGAACTTTGATATTAAAATGTTTATGTTTGGGACATGCATTTGACTTCTGCATGATGTTAATTTCCTTTGCCCTGATTAGTGCTGGAATTATCTTTTGAAGAATGCCAATTAAGTGCAGACCTGCCTTAGAAAATAAATACCTTTCAAACATTTGCAGAGGGGCACAACTTATCGGCAAAACATCAAAGTATAAGGCTGGAGGATTGTATTTTAATCTTGATGACTTTCCTCATTACATTCTTAATTTGGGGCAAATCTCTTAACCTTTTGGTGACCGTCTTATTTATAACGAGAACACATGAACATCTCTTAAACTGATATATGTAAATATATCTGACATATGGCCATAAAATGTATATGTATTTGTTAATTTTAATTCTTTAAAATTTTGTGCAGCGTTTAAGAGTTTATTAAGGGGTTACCCAATCACCCCCAAATTTGGTGGCTTGAAACAACAATGTTGCCGCCCCCTTTTTTCTTAATGGGTCTGCAATTTGGGCAGAACTTGCAAGGGGGCAGCTCATCTTTACTGGATATCAGCTGGGGCTGCTTGTATGGAGGTTAGCAGGTCCATTTTTATCCATTTTGCTAGCTCTTGTCTCATGGCTAGCAAGTTGGTACAGGCCACTGTCTGGGAACTCAGTCAGTCCTGTGGACTGGGGTTCTGGTTCCTGTTTACCTGGACCTTTCCATGGGCAGTTTATAGTTCGTCACAGCATGGTGGCTGGGTTCCAAGAGCAAGTATGCCAAGAGACAGGAAGTGAAAGCTGCCAGTTTCATAAAACCTGGGCTCAGAAACAGATGCGGTGTTGCTTTTGCTATGTTTTTCAAGTTTTCACAGATCTCCAGTTCAAGGGGAGGGAACACAGACGCTACCTTTTAATGAGAGGAGTATAAAACAACAAAACAACCACCACATCCTATAGATGGTTCCTGAATTACTGACAATATATCATGGACCATCGTACATAGCCTTCCCAGTGATTAACTCTTTTTCCCTATAAAAATATGAATTATCACTTGATATCCTACATCTGCCTTCACCATTAGAGTTGCTACTGAACTCAGGTTTGACTCATGTCCCCAAAAACCAACTCCAAAGATGCTCAACCATGACAACTTTTAAGGGGAAAAAGGGGGAAACAATCTGTTAGTCTTTGAGGCAGAAGATCAGATACTTCATTTTTCCATTGTGTGCAGACCTGCTGACTTGTGATTTTCCTCTGGATGCTATCTTGCCTGTGTGGTCTGCCTGCAGATTTTCTAAGGGGGAAGCTGGGTGTAGAGAGTCAGTCATTCTTTTAACTACTTAATTCTTTGTTCTTACCCCTTTTAATCCAGGAAAGGAATCAACAGGTTAGGCAAGGCATTGTGTACATTCAGTAGAGCAGAAGTCAGGAGTTAGGTTAAATGTTACCTGGTGATCTCATTTTTATAATTAAGGTTTAAGTGGAACAGAAATAGACAGGAAAAAAAGAGCTGCTTACAAATCCTCACTTGTCAGACATCATTCTGTTTCCATGAGATTAGGGGTGAAGAGCAGTCTTTAACTTCTTCATGCTCACATGGGCATCATATTCTTAGAGTGGAAGATGTCGGCATGGGTCTGTAGCATCTCTTTGCTGACAGTTTCCCGCTTACATATATGGGCAGAGCAAGCTACAATTATTTTGATGCCCACAAAGATACAGATTATGAGCAATAGTGTTAATCCCATTCTCTTGAGGCCAGTTCTTGGAATTGTGTTAGCTATAGACTCAGTAGTGCTCAAGATGGAGCAACTTATGTCATGGCTACAGTCTGGTCATCAGTTAGCTTTTTCCCCTGGTGGCAATTATAGTATCTGTAAGAAGACTCAGGAATGTGCATCCGACAGTGAGTCTGTGACCCTATTGTCCTAATCTTTAACTGCTTGAACCTGCTCTTTGTGACTCAGGGGGGCCTGGGAGATTTCAACTTTTCTACAAACAAGAGGCAGGGGATGTGGAGGGGCCTTTGTACTTGGGGGTCCCTGTAGGTTTTTGCTCGGTTTCAGAGTCGTTTATTTCATACATTCACGTGAGAAATTCAAATGGAGGAAATGGGGAAAAAAAAGACTATAAAACAGAAGAAAAATGCCACCTATTTGTTGCCACTTATCTCTAAAAGTATTCAAGGCTCTCATAAAAATAGGCAATATGATTTGAATTAGGAAAAATATAACATGTTACTGAGAAATTCTCATTCAATGTGATATCAATGCATCGGCACAAGGAAAGCACAAAGCAGAACTAGTGGTCAGTTTTTGATAAATTGTGCTCATACACGTGTATTTGTATGACATTCTCACCTTCCTAATCAACGTCACTGATAAGCATCCTCAGCAAGAAAGGGCAGGAGTCACAATCAAGGTAGAGAAAACGCTCCACACATTGGGGTAGAGTGGCCTTTGTGAACTTTAGCTCGGCGTAGAGTAGCAGGATTTTTAAGCAGCTCTGGATATTGAGAGAGAGTTGGAGTAACTGAGCGAAAAGAATGGCCTCAAGTCTTTAAAAATGTTCACCGAAGCACAATTTCAAAAGCTTTAGCGCAAATATAGCTTTAGAACAGTTGAGGTTGGACGATACATAAACCTGATATGAAATAATCTAAAATGGGAAGAGTTTTTTGGGGGGAGAAACTATGAGTCAAATAAGGGGGAATTGAAGTTAATATGGGGCACTGAAAATACTAGCCAAAGCTAAATCCTGAAGATTCCTATAAGAGCAAGGGCATCTCTTGTGGCCCATCACCTTCCAGGAGTTCTGAGGAGGAAGGAGATGGTCATGTGAGAGTAGCTTGTATTCTGGTCACCATCCATGAAGGGTTTTCTAATTCCTCAAGCATACCTAATTCCTTGGCACTTCTCTCTGTGCTCCTGGCAATTAGCACTCACCTGTGATGGCATTTTCCTGTCAGTTATGGTTTATTTCGCTATGTGTGCATTTCCTTCACTCGATATGCCATAATACCGTAATTCATTGAATGGATATGGATCTTTCTATTCCATAAAGCAGTCCATTCCATTTTGTATAGTTCTACTTGCTTTTCATTATTGGCATAAACTACCTCCTTGCTGTCCATGGTAAGTTTAAGCCTGCCTTTTGTACTAACAGAAATATTGTAGAGAAATAATCATCTGTTGAAAGAGTCTTGTGAATCACAAACAAACACAGCCACATCCAATAAGGATTTGGGATTATACTTTAAACTAATTGCTTTTGCCATAATATCATGCACAATTATGTTAAGAGTAAATGCATTGATACTTACACTACTAAAATGAAAGACCAAATGAAACTGGTGGTGCTGGACTCTAGTAAGATTATCATAATGTTTTTAAGATATACTTATATTTGCTTTTTTTAGTGCATAGTGAGAGAAATAATTTATTTTTTAAAATAGTTCACCTGAAGCTACAGCATATATTTGAAAATATAATTAAAATGATGTTTAAAAGGCATAGGAAATCAGCAGTGTTGCTCACCTCTTGTGTCTGACCCCACTCCCCCCTTGTTTATATCCTCATGACCTACCTTTTTACTCCAGTTGTTGCTGTGGCAATGGTCGTATGGACGTATAACCTGATACAACTTTGTCTCAGCTGATCTAATGTTTCTGCCTCAGGACTATTCTGCTATGGTTGTGTTGGATTCCATGGGGGTATACTCAGCCCCTTGGACCTATGCATACATCTGCAAGGGTGAGAGAATGAACACTTCATGGGGGTAGCCCTTCACGAATGAGCAGAAACCTATAGATGAATACTTCTCTTTTCTGTTCTTCATGTAAACAATTCTGAAGTGAATTCAGCAAGGATAGCAGGACCACCCACAGTTGTGGTCAGCTCAGTAATGCACATTGAGATGGGCTTTTCCTCCTCCTATGTGTTTTTATTCCATCACTCTCACACCAAATGTGAGGTTTATTTCCCCACATCAACCGATTCTCCCACACCAATTGAGTGTCCTATAATTCACTTCAGTTCTGACACTAACTACCTCAAGTTTGCACAGACCCCACAGGTGAGGGGCTCCGTTCTACAAAAGTGCACCCACTTTAGATGCCAGTTGTAAGACTGGGCCACCTGTACTTCTGACCATTTTGTTATAAAGTGAGGCAGTTCCCACAATCCTGCTCCTCAGGTTTGATGATTTGCTAGAATGGCTCAGGGAAATACTTATGTTTACTGGTATATTATTGTCAACTTAAAAAAAAAAAAAAAAAAAAGCACAACGTGAGAGTTGTGGGTTAAGTTTTATTGGGGGCAAAATGAGGACTATAGCCTGTGAGACAGCAACTCAGATAGCTCTAAGAAACTGCTCCAAAGGGTAGGGGGGAAGGTCAGTATATATGTGATTTTGGTGAAGGGGGAGTACATGTACTCAAGCAGAAGGTTTCTGCTAGTCTCGTGAAGGTTACTGCTAGTCATGAGGAGCAGACATCACCGTGAAGGATTTTAGTGCTTTTCTAGATATGAGGAGATACAAGAGTTGGGCTCATAAAGTCGGCTCCTGAAAATATCTACCTGAAGACCTGTTCTGCCAGTTTTTCCTAGAGCACAGAATGCCTCATTTCTGCTTTCCACCCAGAACTCCTTTCAGGGGGTGTTGAAAGTCAGCAGCTGCAGCAACACATGATTTAATCCTTGTAGAGGTAGATGGCAATTGCCAATTTGTAGTTGACAGTATAAAGATATAACTCAGGGTCAGCCAGATGGAAAAGATGCATAGGGCAAGGGGAGAGGAGTGCACAGAACTTCATACCCCCTCTGCGTGCACCACCCTCCCAGCACCGCAGTGTGTTCACCAACTGGGGAGCCCTCTGAAGCTTATTGTTTAAAGGTTTTTATGGAAGTTTCTTTATATAGGCATGATTGATTAAATCATTGGCCATTTGTGATTGAGGTCTATCTCCATTCTCTCTCCGCTCCCTGGAGGTTCTAAGACATGGTTGGTTCCTCTGGCAACCAGCCCCCATCCTGACACTATATAGGGGCCCACCAGGAGTCACCTCATTAGCATAAGCTCAGGTATGATTGAAAGGGGCTTGTTATGAATAACAAAAGATGCTCCTATCACCCCTATCACCTAGGAACTTCCAAGTGTTTTAGAAGTTCTGTCAGGAACTGGGGACAAAGACCAAATATTTATTTCTTATGATCATACCTTCTGTTTTTATTTTTGCCAGTCTCCCATTTCTGTTTCTTTTGATTACCTTCCAGACTAAAGTAGCTGCATGTAAATTCTTGTCTCAGATTCTGTCTTTTGGGGGAAACTGAGCCAAGATAGGAAAAAGGGCAAAGGCAGGAAGGATCATGTTCTCAAGTATTCCTAAACACAAGAGAACCTTAGTTGTTCACTGGGCTCTCCATCACTGCCTTTGAGACGCTGCTCTTCTTATTTTGTTATGCAAAATGTGTGCTGCACAACACTCTATCCAATCTCCATGGCAATGACATCATGGAGATATTTACAAGTAAGCATGATGGTATATGAAATAAAAAAAACTCGTCAATGATTTGTGCCCTATGAGTGTTTTTCATTTGCTCAATTCTAAATTCAAGTACACAAGTCAACCCATAAAAATGGTGCTACTGAATATGTAAAATTCATGTGGAATTCACTCTCCATGCTTATAGAATTGAAAAACTAAAACCACAGAATAGATTAGAAGCACCACTGTTATGAAAGAGGAAGAAAATATGGGAAGCAAAGAATTCACTACCCCAGCAATGTTTTTAAAAGGGAGAACACATAATGGTTGGAATCTTTGTTTTAGCAGCTTAATTGAATTTATGTATAACACAATTATGTTCTTGCATTTTCTTCCTAATTTCTTATTTTTGCCTTTGTCTTTTCCTAGTAAGATTTGGCTTCATCTTTAAACATTGCTATGTGATCTTTGTCCTGCTCTGGCCTGGTAATAACCACTTTGATAAGATGAATGTATACCAAACAGTAGCACATTTCACATTAAACACATGCATATGACAAATTTCTTCCTGAAATCCTGGAAGATTTGGCTGATTTACTAATCTTTTTGGTGTCCTTGAATAACCTAGGTGTCTGAGTATATATTTTTTAGTGAAGAATAACTTAAGTGTATGAAAGTAACTTGCAGAACCTAATAATGAAAGTGTCACTGGGCCATGCAAAAGCTTAGATAAGCAAAATGGAATATTGTCAGGAGCCAAAGTAGCGATTCTTACTATCCCACATAAATATTCTCTTGTCTCTCTCTGGGGCCACAAGGTCTCTCATCTGTCTTTCCTCTATATGTTTGCTTCATTCTTTATCTTCATAACAGCTCCAGACCTATGTGGTCTCCCACCCAAGTGTACAGGAGACACATACTATATCCCAAATACTTTAAGAGGCACCATTACTTTGTGTATTACTAAGAAAATATATTGTCTATCAAATATGATGCACAAGCTTCTGTAAGATGCCTTCTGATTTTATAAATTATAAAATGTGCAAAAATGTGCATCTTAGCATCAATGAAATGTGATACTAGAGTGTCTGGTGTCTGGACTCTAAATCACTGGATAGAGTGTCAACTAAAAAAGCACAACCTGGGAATTCCCGGGCGGTCCAGTGGTTAGGACTCCAAGCTTCCACTGCAGGGAGCACGGGTTCGATCCCTGGTCAGGGAAGATCCCGCATGCCTCATGGTGTGGCCCCCCCCCCAAAAAAACCCCACAACCTAAAAGTTGAGAATTATGTTTAATTCCCTGTACCTTCTGAGGACTTCAAGCCCGGGAGGCAGCCTCTGGGATAGCTCTGAGGGACTGCTCTGAAGAGGTAAAGGAAGAGCCAGGATATATAGGGGTTTTTACAATAAAAACCAGGTAGTGGGAACATCAAAAGATTACTGTTAGTTAAAGAAAACCAGATATCTCAAGTTAATGAATTTAACGCTTTTCTATGTATGAGAAGATGCAAGAGTCTGGGCTTATTGAAATCATTCCTTTGATATGTATTTTAATTATGTATGGCCAGTCTCCTATTCTTTCTCGTCTTGAGTCCCATTAGGGCTCACTACTGGGGACGACTGTAGTGGCTTCAGGGCTGCAACATCTTTTGTTTACTGATTTGGCAG
Source organism: Eschrichtius robustus (assembly GCF_028021215.1). Classification (NCBI taxonomy): domain Eukaryota; kingdom Metazoa; phylum Chordata; class Mammalia; order Artiodactyla; family Eschrichtiidae; genus Eschrichtius; species Eschrichtius robustus. The sequence goes on from NC_090824.1 coordinate 184,698,281, forward strand.
GCAACATTTGTCATTCACATGAGAGAATCTGAGTGAATCAGGCCAGTCAGAGGAGCCTCTTTGAGGCTCAGGTGTCTACCCCAGCCTTCATCAGCCATGGCAAGAAGGTGCTAAAGGAAGGTTCTCAGGCAAGGGGCGGGGGCGGGGTGGGGGACAAGAATTACAAACGCTGCCTATTGAATACTGTTCTTTAACATTTTCTCGAATTTTACTTTCAATATTTTGGCAACACAAAACATTTCCATACTTACTCTTAGATTTTCTGTTGGTTTTGAGTTGCTGTGAAATGAGTGGAAAAGCCGTGAAAACAAAAATCTGATGTATATATTAAATTACTAATAATTTAAAAATGAAAAAGTGCATTTGAGTGTTAAATTCCATTATGGGCACAGCTATAAATTTAAAATTTTCCATTTTGTTGAGGTTTTAGGTATGACTTAACTTTTAATGAACTTTTAATTTTGTGATAACTTAGACTTACAGAAGAGTTGCGGAAAAATAGAACAGAGTATTTGGATCCCCTTCATTCAGCCTTTTCTTATGTCAGTGTTGGGGAAGAAGAAACTTTCTTCTACCCTTCTGGTTTCTTCTGGATGCTCTAAGAATTAATTTGACATGAGACAGATTCAGAGGAGAAAATCAAAAGTTTAATAACATGTGTACACAGGAGAGACCCAGGAGAACTGAGTAACTTGCCAAAATGGCTGAAATTCTCACCTTGAATGCCATCTTCAGTTCAGGACAAAAGAGGATGTTGGGGGTAATGGTTTGGGACCTCAACAGGGAGGAAGGCAATTTACATAGAGATGGAAAGAAAATATTTGGTAAACAAATGTTTGCTGGGCCATGCTGAGACGATGAGCAGAGAGGAATTTTAGCAGACTTTGCTAGGTCCTTCCCTGTCTACCACACCTAGTTCATATTATAGTTGTCTACGGTGAGAGTGCCCTTCCTGGAACAGGTCCTCTACCTACACTCTTTAGGCAGTCAGGGGCAAGGTCAAAGATTCTTCCCGAGTCTTTTAGGCCTTGATTGTTTTCAGCTGGAAATAAAATTCATGCCAAAAAGATACTTTGGGGTGGCAAGTTTTGCTCCCCTACGTCAGAATCTACTGTAACCACAGAGCAATGATCAAGACTAAGAAATTGACCAAGTATAATACTATTAACTAGCATACAGAACATATTTGGATTTCACCAGTTTTCTAGTAAAGCCCTATTTCTATTGCCAGGATCCAATCCTGGATTCTGCATCACATTTAATTCTGTGTATTTTAAGTTCTTCCAATCTGTGCCGGTTCCTCCGTCTTTTCTTGTGTTACTTCAACCAGTGCTCTTCAAAAGTGTGGGTCATGTAGAATGTCCCTCAATCTGGGTTGAGAAGATGATTCTGCATGACTAGAATGTGGTTATGCATAATTGAGAAGGATACCACTGATGTATCAGAACATAGTATCAGGGGTCTTTAATGTCTGTATATTAATAGTGATATTAATCTTGATCACTCGATTAAGGTGTTTTGTCAGGATTTTCTAATAGACAAGTAACTATTTTGCCTTTGAAATTACTGAGTATTTTGGGGGAGATGCTTTGAGTCTAATACCCTGTTTTTAACATCCAGATTTATTCCTATGCTCTTTGATATGCTATCGTCCTTTTTCTTCTTTAGTTTCTGACACCAGAAAATGCTCTAGACTCAATCTTATAATCCCTACCCTTGAAATCAAACAGTCTTCTAAGGACTTGCTCCTTGTGTTGGAGGATGGTATCAATATTTGGAAACCAGGATTTGAGTACTCAGATGTGTTATTTTTTACTGGTTTCATTGCTTCTAATACCCCTCAGTAAATAGAACTAGGAAATACATGTATATGTAGTAACCCATGTATACACACATCTGCATTTCCCTCTGTCTCTGTCTCTCTATCTTAAAAACATTATGATAATCTGACTACAGTCCAGCACCACCAGTTTCATTCTAAAGGAGTTAATGCCAAAAAAATTTTTTGTAATAATAATTATGTTTGGAAAAGAGTGTGCACAACATTTTTGCTTTGGAATTTATTGAGGCTCCCTTATATTGGGGCCTAATAGTTTATTTTAGTAAATATCCTTCATGTACTGGAAAAGAACGTGTGTTCACTGTTAGATATAGATTCTGTATGTATGTAATAACATATTAGTTTATTTAGCTATTCCATGTCTCTGAATTTTTTTTTTTTTTTTCTGTTTGATAGTTTCTGAGTGAAATATATTACAGTGGTTCTCAAAGTGTGGTCCCTGGACCAACAGCATTAATATCGCCTGGGAACTTGTTAGAAATGCATATTCTTGGGCCTCACTCAGTGATTTTTATTCTTTTGTAGATGATCAGCTCTTTCTCTCTGAAAGGCTTTTAGAACTTTCTATTTGATGTTCTTAAAACGTACTGTTGTTTGTTTTATTTGGGTTTTTTTCTCTCCCATAGTTGGTACTCTGAGCCCTTTTTGAACTGAGTTCTTTCACCCCTCTTCAATTCTGAAACATTTATCTCTATTTCTCATACTTTGCCCCTTCAATATTTTACTTTTCTTCTCTCATGACTCTTACATCTGTATCTTGCCTTATGTGTTTCCAAATTCTTTAACTTTGAAAAAAATTTTCCACCTCTTTATCCTTTCCAGCTATTTTCTCAGTTTCTCAGTTTGTTTCCAGCTCTCTAATTTGTTTTTTTTTAATGATGACCACAACAAAAGCAACAATGATTGCAATTACCAAACACGAAACACACTCATACTATGTCATAATATTGACATTCAGTCCAGTAATCCACTGTAACAGCTCCTTTACTTTTCAGTGAAAATTGATTTGTATATTTTTTGCCTGAGTCCGTGTGGGATTTTTTTTTTTATTTAAACAAAGTCACAAAAATTATAATCATCCTCATCAGTTCACTCAGTCCCATGTAATTAATTTTTTTTTTCATCTTGATCTTTTGTTAGCACTTTCATGAATTCATCAGTTTTCCATTAGAGTTCTGAAAATGCTTATTCATTCAGTTCAGCAGTATAGTCAGTTACCAGAAACCTGTACTTGTCAGAGTCTTTTCCATGAATTCCTTGAAGATGAAACCCCTTTATAGGAACATTTTTGCGAAAGCATCAGAGTACACCCAGAACTGTCTGTAAATGACAAAAGACTTAAAAATGACCACAGTTAAAGATTTGATGAAAGTTCATAATGATGCAATTGACAAGGAAATTTAGTTATTTCTGAGATACACATTTTAAAGTAATAACTGGAATTATGACTTACAACATTATACCAGAACATATAAGATTTTTAGAAACTTCATGTAATGTCTGTAACATTTATATTAACATATTTCCATACAAATAACCCAAAGAAAGTTTAGTATTGGTTTTTTTTTTTGTTTTCTTATACTGCAGGTTCTTATTAGGCATCAATTTTATACACATCAGTGTATACGTGTCAATCCCAATCGCCCAATTCAGCACACCACCATCCCCACCCCTCTGCGGCTTTCCCCCCTTGGTGTCCATACATTTGTTCTCTACATCTGTGTCTCAACTTCTGCCCTGCGAACCAGATCGTCTGTACCATTTTTCTAGGTTCCACATACATGCGTTAATATACGATATTTGTTTTTCTCTTTCTGACTTACTTCACTCTGTATGACAGTCTCTAGATCCATCCACGTCTCAACAAATGACTCAATTTCGTTCCTTTTTATGGCTGAGTAATATTCCATTGTATATATGTACCACAACTTCTTTATCCATTCGTCTGTCGATGGGCATTTAGGTTGCTTCCATGACCTGGCTATTGTAAATAGTGCTGCAATGAACATTGGGGTGCATGTGTCTTTTTGAATTATGGTTTTCTCTGGGTATATTCCCAGTAGTGGGATTGCTGGATCATATGGTAATTCTAATTTTAGATTTTTAAGGAACCTCCATACTGTTCTCCATAGAGGCTGTATCAATTTACATTCCCACCAACAGTGCAAGAGGGCTCCTTTTTCTCCACACCCTCTCCAGCATTTATTGTTTGTAGATTTTCTGATGATGCCCATTCTAACTGGTGTGAAGTGATACCTCATTGTAGTTTTGATTTGCATTTCTCTAATAATTAGTGATGTTGAGCAGCTTTTCATGTGCTTCTTGGCCACCTGTATGTCTTCTTTGGAGAAATGTCTATTTAGGTGGTCTTGCCATTTTTGGATTAGGTTGTTTCTTTAATATTGAGCTGCATGAGCTGTTTATATATTTTGGAGATTAATCCTTTGTCCGTTTATTCATTTGCGAATATTTTCTCCCATTCTGAGGGTTGTCTTTTCGTCTTGTTTATGGTTTCCTTTGCTGTGCAAAAGCTTTGAAGTTTCATTAGGTCCCATTTGTTTATTTTTGTTTTTATTTCCATTACTCTAGGAGGTGGATCAAAAAAGATCTTGCTGTGATTTATGTCAAAGAGTGTTCTTCCTATGTTTTCCTCTAAGAGTTTTATAGTGTCCAGTCTTACATTTAGGTCTTGAATCCATTTTGAGTTTATTTTTGTGCATAGTGTTAGGGAGTGTTCTAATTTCATTCTTTTACATGTAGCTGTCCAGTTTTCCCAGCACCACTTATTGAAGAGACTGTCTTTTCTCCATTGTATATCTTTGCCTCCTTTGTCATAGATTAGTTGACCATAGGTGCGTGGGTTTATGTCTGGGCTTTCTATCTTGTTCCATTGATCTATGTTTCTGTTTTTGTGCCAGTACCATATTGTCTTGATGACTGTAGCTTTGTAATATAGTCTGAAGTCAGGGAGTCTGATTCCTCCAGCTCTGTTTTTTTCCCTCAAGACTGCTTTGGCCATTTGGGGTCTTTTGTGTTCCATACAAATTTTAAGATGATTTGTTCTAGTTCTGTAAAAAAAAAAAAAAATGCCATTGGTAATTTGATAGGGATTGCATTGAACCTGTAGATTGCTTTGGGTAGTATAGTCATTTTCACAATATTGATTCTTCCAATCCAAAAACATGATATATATGTCTTTCCATCTGTTGGTATCATCTTTAATTTCTTTCATCAGTGTCTTATAGTTTTCTGTATACCGGTCTTTTGTTTCCCTAGGTAGGTTTATTCCTAGGTATTTTATTCTTTTTGTTGCTGTGGTGAATGGAAGTGTTTCCATAATTTCTCTTTCAGATTTTTCATCATTCGTGTATAGGAATGCAAGAGATTTCTGTGCATTAATTTTGTATCCTGCAACTTTACCAAATTCATTGATTAGCTCTAGTAGTTTTCTGGTGGCATTTTTAGGATCCTCTATGTATAGTATCATGTTATCTGCAAACAGTGACACTTTTACTTCTTCTTTTCCAATTTGTATTCCTTTTATTTCTTTTTCTTCTCTGATTGCCGTGGCTAGGACTTCCAAAGCTATGTTTAATAATAGTGGTGAGATATGAGTATAGCTACTCCAGCTTTCTTTTGATTTCCATTTGCATGGAATATCTTTTACTATCCCCTCACTTTCAGTCTGTATATGTCCCTAGGTCTGAAGTGGGTCTCTTGTAGACAGCATATAGATGGGTCTTGTTTTTGTATCCATTCAGCAAGCCTGTGTCTTTTGGTTGGAGCGTTTTGTCCATTCACATTTAAGGTAATTATTGATACGTATGTTCCTATGACCATTTTCTTAATTGTTTTGGGTTTGTTTTTGTAGATGCTTTTCTTCCCTTTTGTTTCCCGCTTAGAGAAGTTCCTTTAGCATTTGTTATAGAGCTGGTTTGGTGGTGCTGAATTCTCTTAGCTTTTGCTTGTCTGTAAAGCTTTTGATTTCTCCATCAAATCTGAATGAGATCCTTGCCGGGTAGAGTAATCTTGGTTGTAGGTTCTTCCCTTTCATCACTTGAAGTATATCATGCCACTCCCTTCTGGCTTGTAGAGTTTCTGCTGAGAAATCAGCTGTTAACCTTATGGGAGTTCCCTTGTATGTTATTTTTCATTTTTCCCTTGCTGCTTTCAATAATTTTTCTGTTTCTTTAATTTTTGCCAATTTGATTACTATGTGTCTTGGCGTGTTTCTCCTTGGGTTTATCCTGTATGGGACTCTCTGCGCTTCCTGGGCTTGGGTGGCTATTTCCTTTCCCATGTTAGGGAAGTTTTTGACTCTAATCTCTTCAAATATTTTCTCTGGTCCTTTCTCTCTCTCTCTCCTCCTTCTGGGACCCTTATAATGTGAATGTTGTTGCGTTTAATGTTGTCCCAGAGGTCTCCTAGGTTTCCTAAAACTATATAGATTTACATAAAAACTTAAATATATAAGATAATATAAATTTTAATAGTAATAATAAAAAACAGATGTAAAATAATAGTCTTAGTTCTTGTTTGCAGGCAGAATAGAGCCCGAGGCAAAAGCTTTCTGTGCTAAGCTTTATGGGGACCGAACAAAGGCGTGTGAGACAGGGAAGAAGGGTGAGCAAACACGAAGCTGTAGGTCACCGATGCTCACAGCTTTCTCAGGGAGCCTAATGGTCATTTGTGCCCTGATGTCCTCGGAGGGGCTTCATGAAGCTATTGTCCAACAGATAGTCTACTGGGGGCAAGAAAAAAGAATTTGACAAATGAGAGGAAGAACTCAATCGATAAAGTTTATCTTGTCAGAGTGCCACCTTCCTTGCATTTTCTGTCCTGCATCATTGATCGTGTGCCTCAGCAAAAACAGGGGACGTCCAGGGTGGAAGTCGAGGTGCACAGGGAGGGGTGTGGAGAGGTAGGGGCGACTTGTGCCAAGACACATGAAGGACTAGGAGTTGTCACCTCAGAGGGTTGCTCTGTCTAGACAGCAAGGCAAGGGTGTCCCATGTACTGAACTCCAGCAACAGTATATAACGGATACAAAGAATATGAGGTGGAATATCCAGGTACTCACCATCCAGATTAAGGAGGAGAATAAAAATAACCAGTAACACTGTGGCTTCCTAGATATCTCTTCTCCTTTCAAATCCTCTTCTTCCCCTTCCCAATGAAATCTATTCTGATTTTTGTATTATAATTCCATTGTCGGTTGCATTTTTGAAATACATAGTACATATTCTTAACAATATATTTATTAATTCTGGATCTTGAACCATCTATAAATTGCATCCTGCTCCGTATTTTTCTGTGATTTGCTTTTGCAATTGTTGAGGAAATGTAGCTAAAGACAAAATCTCCTGCCAACCCAGGCAACCTGTCCACGAAGGCAGAAGAGAAAGAAAACAATTTTATATCCTGTAAGCATTAAAGCAGAGTGTGATGTAGATCACAGGCAAGTGGTGTTATAATTTGGCAAAATAAGTTTACCAAGATTGTTGACTGAGGTTACCGCACATTAATGGTGTATTGTTTGTTCATTTTATTTATCATTACGTGTAAAAGTCAGGTTTTTAAGTTTTCACCAATCTGATGTATGTAAAATATTCTCTCAGTTTTAATTTTCATATCCCTGGTTAAAAATGAGATTGGGCATATTTTCATTTATTTATAAGGCATTCATATTTCTTGCTCATCTTTCAATTGGTTGTTTATCTTTTTCTTTTTGGTTTACAAGACTTGATTATATATTTTGATTTATGCTCTATGAATTGCAAAAATACCTTCTAGGTTTGGAACTTGATTTTACATTTTCTTGTAAAATACTTTCTGGTGAAAGATCCTAGTTGTAATGAGTCAAGTTTATTTTTCAATCATGATTTATGCTTTTGTGTCTTGTTTAAGAAAGTCATGCTCACAGGGTCCTGAAGATATTCATCTGTATATTTTTTTTCTTATTTTTCTTCTTTTTAATTTTTTTCTTTTTTCATCTATATTTACTTTTTAAATTAAAAAAAGTTTTCATATTTAAGTATCTGATCTTCTAAAAATGATTTTTCTGTATGGTGTGAATTCCCATTTCTGTTTTTTTATGTGTTTAATCAGTATTCCAACATCACTGTTTTATTAATCCATTTTCCATCATTATTTAAGCTCCTAGTTCATCTCTACTGATCAGCATTGCCTTCCCTGTCATATATCATGTTTCCTTGTATATAAGGGTCAACTTTAGGGCTTTTTATTCCTGAGGGCCCCACTGGGGAGCCACGTGTTCATTGGTGTGACAGGGATAAATTGAAAATTTTTGCATTTCTATTTTTAGTTTCTGTTTCATTCTGCTATTGATTCTCTCCTTTATCTTTCTTTGGTTTATTCTTTTGTTTTTTTTCCAAATGACTTTTTAAAGAATCTTTTCTGCATCTTTGGTTTTCTGCATTTTTAATAGGATGTGTCTGGAGTGTCATTTTCTATATTTTTAAATCCTGTTTGTGTGTTTTATGTTTTATGTCTAGAAAATTCTTAGACGACATTCTCTTTTTTTTTAACATCTTTATTGGAGTATAATTGCTTTACAATGGTGTGTTAGTTTCTGCTTTATAACAAAGTGAATCAGCTATACATATACATGTATCCCCATATCTCCTCCCTCTTGTATTTCCCTCCCACCCTCCCTATCCTACCCCCTAGGTGGTCACAAAGCACCGAGCTGATCTCCCTGTGCTGTGCAGCTGCTTCCCACTAGCTATCTCTTTTACATTTGGTAATGTATATATGTCCATGCCACTCTCTCACTTTGTCCCAGCTTACCCTTCCCACTCCCTGTGTCCTCAAGTCCATTTTCTACGTGTGCATTAGACGACATTCTTGAGATGGTTTTTAGTCCAATCTCTGCATTCTTTCTGTCTGGAAGAGTGACTCAATATATTTCAAAGTTTCTCATTCTATTTTCTGTACCTCTTAAATTCTATTTAACTGCACTGCATCTGGGTCATTTCTTCAGATTTATTCTGCTTTATTAATTCTCTCTTTGGTTTTGTTTCATGTGCTGTTTAACTCTTCCCTTGAGTCTTGAACTTCAATGATTATCTTTTTTAGACCTTTTTCTTGGTTCTTTGTCAAATTGGCTTGGTCATTTTTAATAGTGTCTTGATCCTTGTCTATGGTTTGATTCTTTGTTCTTTAAACATTTTATTGCTTGTTTTTATCTTCTATGTATTCTGGTATTAGATTCCTCGGGGATCTAAATCTGCTGTCTTTGTTTCTACTGGCTCTCACCCAAGATGACTGGTTTTCATATGTATTTGTTAATTATTTTGGACTAATATTTGACTGTGGGAAAATCCTATGGGAGCTAAGTGGAGGATACTTTCCTCCAGAGAGGACTTGTGTGATCATCCTGGGTCCACTTGAATAAATATTTTGGCTTTTACTTCACAGATCATATGTGTGATATGAAGTCAAGCCCAAGATGCATGTGGTGGCAGGTCCATGGCTAAACTATTTTTATGAGAGACCATTTGTCTTCTTTATTTCTCCCCTAGAACCAAGACTAGGACAGACAGGTTTAGCTCCCTTTGCTGCAGGGCTGAGTTGTCAAGTCATTCTTTCCCTCTGGTGGTTTCTTTGTTGGGGCTGGGGGGGACCTCTGTCCAGTTTCCATCTGCAAATGTCCTGTCCTCAGATATCAGCATGGTGGGGCTCTAGACTCCTGTTGTTGGTATTTGTCACCAGAACATTTCCAGCTTCATATTCTCTTTATCACTCTATTTTTAGCTTATCATCATTATTTCTTGCCTCTTGGGGATTTTCCCAGACTTCCTTTTTAGAAGAGCAATGCATTTTAAAAATATGATTTTGTATTTTATCAAATACCAATTTTTTAATGCAGTAGGTTGGCCTAGCGAGTTCAGAGTATTAATTCCCAAATGGCCAGAAACAAATGTCTCAGTGTCTTTCCAGAAATATATATGAAACAACATTTCAGTTACTCTGAGCTTCTGGAGAAGAAGGAAATAAAGGAAATAAATAATTGCCTGGCAATGTGGGAAGGTACTTTGCAAATATCTCAACATTTTGGGAGGTGGTATGGCTAAATATCATTAAGAGAAGACATTTTACTGTAACCACAGCTTCTGCAATGCCTGCAGTATAGAAGAGGTTGATTCATAAATTCTGTTCTCTGTGTTAACTGTGAACTGTTGCCCTAAATTACTTTCTAAGGGCTATAGATTATAGTCAAATCCTCATGGAGAGGACTAGATGTATAGAAAATCTCAATTATAGAATCTGTAATAAAATTTTCTTAGCCAAGTCTCTGTTCTAAGATCCTTCTTTTTGACACTATCTACGACATGAATGTTATCTTAGAACTGATAAAATTCAGTATCTGCTGAATAGCCTCACATTTTGAGTGTCCTGACTTAATTTTAATAATGAACCAAGTGATACCACTCCACTAATGAAATTAAAGTGTTTTTTAAAATAAATCTTATTAAAGATGTAAAACTCAGGGAAAACTGAAAATATGTTGAGTTAAATTTCTTGACACTGGAATAACACTGGAAAATTTAAATGACCTCCTGCCATTTCAATTCATCCTGCAGACAACTATCATAGTATTTTCTTTTTTAAAAAAAATTAATTAATTAATTAATTAATTTTATGGCTGTGTAGGGTCTTCGTTTCTGTGCGAGGGCTTTCTCTAGTTGCAGCAAGTAGGGGCCGCTCTTCATCGCGGTGCGCGGGCCTCTCACTATCGTGGCCTCTCTTGTTGCGGAGCACAAGCTCCAGACGCGCAGGCTCAGTAGTTGTGGCTCACGGGCCTAGTTGCTCCGCGGCATGTGGGATCTTCCCAGACCAGGGCTCGAACCCGTGTGCCCTGCATTGGCAGGCAGATTCTCAACCACTGCGCCACCAGGGAAGCCCGTATTTTCTTAAAGTACAGATCTCAGTACATGACCCTTCCTTTACTCAAGGAACTTTAATTTCTATTTCTAACTTCTTGCCAGAAATTTCTATGCGGATGCTCAGTTTACAGTCAAATGATACCTATCTGAACTGAGCTTAGTTACACTTACCCCCATTAAATCAAGATTTATTGAAGTCTTCCTTTATGTTTTATTCTGTGCAAGGCAAAGTGAGTCAAAGATGGATTAGCCATGGTACTTACCTTCCAGGTGACTTTCAACCCAATGGGGGTGGGTAGGAGGGACAGAAAGCGTGTTTAAAAAAAAAAAATCACATGGTATGGTAAGGGCTAAAGTGGAAATTTATACAAGTGATCCTTTCTCTTTCTCAGTTTTCACGGTATTTTATCTTTATCTCTCATGACATTATTTCACCTTTTAGTAGTTCTCTCTGACTTCTATGACTTCAAACTTTTTGAGGTGCAAAGTATAGATATTATGTTGTGTGCTTTTTAAGACAATTATTTGGGCAGTTTTAGGTTACAGAAAAATTGAGGGGGAGGGACAGAGATACCCCATTTACCCCTTCCCCACCAACCCCGCCCCCCCACAGCTTCCCTCACCAGAGTGGTACGTTTGTTACCACTGATGTACCTACATCGAAACATCAAAATTACACCAAGTCCATAGTTTACGTTCGGGTTCTTTCTTGATGTTGTACTTTGAGTTTGGGCAAATATATAATTACATGTATCTACCATTAGAGTATCAAACAGCATATTATCACTGCCCCGAAAATCCTCTGTGTTCTGCTTATTCAGCCCTCTCTCCCCCCATCACCTCTTTTTAAATTCTCTAACATCTTTAGCTGAGTGCCTTGCATGGAAAAGTAACAATAACAGAACAACAGCAGTAACACCAATAACAATATAAATCACTTCAATAGTGTTAACTGTGTGTTAGTCTCTGTTCTAGGGTTTTGTATGTATTAACTCATTTAATCCACACAGCAACTCTCTACTGGGCTTTATCACTATCCCCATTCAACTAATGAGGAGACTAAGGCACAAGTTAAATGAAATAACTTGCTCAGACTCGCTTAGCTAGTAATGCAGAGCCCAGAGCTGGACTGTAGATAGTCAGTAAATATATTTTGAAAACATAATATCAGGTAGCTGTTTAAAGAAAAATTTAAACACAAAGTCAGAAATTCTACATCTAATACTAATGCATTTTCCTTTGGTGTTCAGGTTACATAATTTGTGGAGACTGTAAAACTATATCTGTATTAAAGATTTTATTTATATCTGGTGGGAAACTCCTTAGTAGTGTTTTTGCCCTAAGACATAAAAGATTGACACATTTTACCCCTAGCAATTCAAGTTGGATTGTCCTCAAAGGACAGAAACTTCATCAGCATGCTGGACATTTCTTGTATTCTACATGGAAGCTTTCCTAATTCTCTGAATATAAATAAGCTTTACCTGCAATATGTAACAGCTGACTTTATAACTTACTTATTAATGGAATACACTAAACTGAAAGTCATCTAGAAACCTGAACTTTCTGCCCTCTTCGTCTTTTACCTTCAGGCCCGAAGATAATCAGAGCTTGTTAGAGTTAGAAGGGGCTTTGGATCATGTGGTCCAACCAACTCCTTTTATGCACAAGCAAGCTACAGTTCAGAGCAGCTCTGATTCACCTGAGGCCACGCCGTAAGTTAAGAGAGAACAGAAATGAGGACAGTCCTGTTTAGAGATGAGATGGACATGCACAAAACAATCGAGGCATGTTTGGAGGATAGCATGAGCTTTTACTTTGGAAAAAAAAAATATACACCATTCTCTGTATTCAAGTAATTTACAGTAAGGAGAAGATAATGCAGGGGCACAAGGTACTACATTACAGAGCAGACTGATAGGGTCCACACAGGTGATCGAGGCTGGTTTATATGGGATTACAGAGAAATAAGGGGTGCATTGTGGCTGTCATATTCAGGAAAACACATTCATTTATTCATTTGATCATTCATTTTTATTTAGCATATGCTCTAAGCCCCACTCTACATGCTGGAGAATCAGTGATAAGGAAGATAGACATGCTTTGTCCTCATGGAGTTTATAAACTTATTGAGATAGATAGGTCTTCATTTATTTCTGCATTGTTAACAATGAAAATTCAGAATAAGCAAAGGCTATTTATTCAGAGCTTGTTATAGCGAGGGAGTCAGCCACTGCCATCACTTGAATTTGACAGAGACCCAGAGACAGGCAGAAGAGTCGGAAAACTATAATAGAGAAAAAGGGAAGGCTTCATATGTGCCCTGATTGAAGGCTGTTGGCAGGGGAAGCTGTAGGCAGGCTAATAAAAGTGGACACCTTATGGGGTTAGCTAGGGATACATGTTTGATTTTGTCCAGTTGACCCTAAGTTGGAAGTGGGTCAAAAATTAGGGAAGCAGTTACTAACACTGGTCATTTAGGGGCCAATTTGTTACAGAGGTTATTGTTTGGCTTCCTGGAATGGCTGTTAGAGGTTGTAGTCTGACTTCCGACAAGTCTGATTTGTAGAAAATAGGTTGGCTTCCTGGGCTTGTTGCTATAGAGTGTGGGTCAGAGTTCTTTTTTTACATATGACCTAGACACTATTTATTTACTTAGTCTCCACCAAGAAAACAAATGCTCTGAATCATATAAATAAATGCTACAAAAATAAAAAATCAGGGAAAGGAATAACGTGTGGTCAAAAGGTGAGAAGGATGTTATTTCAGACAGGATAGTTGGAGAAGGCTTCTCTGAAAGTAACATTTGAGTAGAAATTTGAATGATGTGAATGAGAAAGCCATGAGATTTTGGGAGGTCAGTGGAGAAGAATGTTTCTGGTGGAGGACAGAGCAGGTGTAAAGGCTCAGTGGTGGGAAGAGCCTGGAGAGTGTTGAAGACAGTGAGGATTGTTCAGAGAGAGCTGGGGCTGGGGGATTGGTGTCCTCTAGATCTTACTCTAAGGTCATCAAAGAAATAATTCTACCGCATGGGATAAATACCACTTCATATATTACAATGCACTGTTGTAGCAAAAACACAGCTCTTAACATCAGCCATTTGAGCTGGGCCAGGCGTAATTGCAAATAATAGGGAACAATCATAAAGCAATAAGATTCTGAAAAATGTAAGACACTCTTTCAGGCAACATTTGGCCTGGAGGATACAATGCCCATGCCTAAAGCTAGGAAGGTCTAAAAAACACATCACCTTGTGCAAAAGAAAGTCTGTGGTGGGGAGGGATCGTGTAGAAGTTAGAGGTCTGTTTCAAAGCACATTTGTCTCCAGGCGGTCTTTTTCTCTGTGCATTTTAAAATAGCTGAATTTGGACTGCAGATAAAATTCCAAGTCATTTTTCACAGACAATATTAGAACTTTCCTCTGGCTAAAACTCTGGTAAGCATAATTTTTAAGTATATTCCTGTCTGTATGTAAACCTTTGCTAATATTTCAGATTATTCCCTGAGGAAATATTACTAGAAGAGAAATGAATGGGTCATTTCTAGTTAGTTTTGTTCCTAACAGCTCTTGCATTATTCTTGAGAATGTAGGAAATTCAAGAGGTGGAGAGTCTTTTATTATTCCTTTCAAATGCAAATGTGAGAAGTTCAGACATGAATTATAGAAGCACATCAATGGCTGACACAGAATGAAATAATAGTGATCACTGGAGTGACTACTGATTCGTACAAGGGTTTTTTATATATTATCTTCTTTAATCCTCAAAGCCTGTCCTATGAGGCAGGTATTTTTATTCTCACTTCGCAAGGGTGGAAACTGAGGGTTAGCCCAAGGTCTTCAAACCTCTACACTTGACTCCAGAGTCTGTGGTCTTAATCTGCCGACAAAGAAAACTAGACAATAACTTGAGTGGGTAGGTACACCCTAGCCATTCGTGGCTAAGGGCTTCACCCTTAACCTCTGAAGGAATTATTCTCACCTTAAACACTCCTGCCATCTTCCTCCCAGCCTTAAATATTCTGCTGAAACTATTTCTGTCACATTTTGTTTCCTAACTGTTCTGTTAGCTTCCACCTTGTTCTGTGTTAACCCTAAAACTATAACCACAAGTTTACGTTCACTTAGTTTATAGCTCATTCTCTAGTGTAAGTGCAGTAGTTGTGAAGTAATTATTTTGTTGTCATCATAAAATATGTTCAAAAGACCCTGAACAACTAAACATTTTTGGTACGACCTTTACGCAACCTTGGCCCCTAGATGTTTCTCCCCACCCTCTTGCTAAAACCCAAATTGTCCACTAACAGCTGCTGAGCTGCCGTCTTACTTCTGGTGCCCAGCCCCATGGTTAACCCAACCTATTTCCCTGAACCTTCTGAGAATTTGAACAACAAACAGTTCTCAGAATAGGGGTTGGGTTTTCTCCTTCCCAAAGGAATAAAAGATTTTCTTTAGGTATTTTAAGGACATACTTTTCAACTCAACTGACACGATTGACTTGTTTTAGCCCTAGTTTGGCTAAAACAGTGTGGTCGGTGGTCTTATGCCTCAGTAATAATATTAAAACAGCAGTAAAATCACTTACTGAGCAATTACTCAGTACCAGGCTCTGAGCAGTCTCTCTACACTATTTCTTAGAAGAAACGCATGCGATACACTGAGGATCTTGTTTTGAAAACAGTGAAACTGAAGCTTAGTTTAAATAACTCCCGGAGTCACACACGTGGTGAGTGTCAGAGCTCAGTTTCTAAGCCACGTGTACTTGACTCCAAAGCCTGGATTCCTAACTTCTGCAGGCCTGTATTTGTCCAGTCAAGACACCCCTTAAAACAACTACAATTTCAAACCGAAGGCATAATTCAGTTATGCTTAATTGTTTGTTATGTAACCAGATGCTTAAATGTATAGTGAAATTTCCTGTTTGGTCAGCAAATTATATTTCAAATGGGTCTTCTGTCGGCTCTTCTTACTCTCAGAATACTTTCATCTGTGTAAAAACAATTGTGACTATAATATCTTTTCACAGCTGAAAGGGAAAGAAAGCACTTTACTGGGCCTAAAAGTCCATTAATTTGCACTTCAAGTATATTCATACCTTTGGAGACCACAGGGCACAGAACACATCTCTTTTATAGCTTGAAAGCACAAATTTGTTACTTATTTAAATTTTAAGAAAATCTTCAAGATTACTTGACAATAAATTTGTCTAAATGACTTTTGGACATTTTTTGTTAAAAGATCATTTCACTGATACTTTCCATAAATGCCTTTATTAAATAATACATGAGCCACTTTTTTAGCCATTTGTTCGTGCTTTTACTGAGATTGACCCAAATGACCAGCAGAACCTTAGCTAGTAAAAACAAAACAAAACCCCTCACACCTGTGGGTCCTTGCTGTCAACCAAGTCCTTAATATCTAAAGGGCAGCTTTAAATAATCTGTTGCTACTTTCCAAAGATGATTTGACAGTTTTGTGCCATCTGCCAAGGATGTTGTTTGCTAAGCTTTAGGTTACAAATCCTCCAACTAAGTCTCATTTTGTTCAGTCTTTCTGCGTGTTATGTTGTTAACACTGAAGTCCAACAGAATGGCCACAACCCTAATCATCCGCTGTGCTGTCATTGTGCGGATGGGTTTGCACCAAAGCCATTAAAGTATCAGTAAGCATTTTAAGAGGGCAGGATTTTTTTTCAAAACTCTTTTTCTTTCCTTTTCTTTTTCTTTCTTAAGCTTTTTGTTACTGGAGATACTGAATTATACTCGGGTCATAGATAATTCACAAAATATAAATGTTGACAGCATTTTCATACTTTTTAATAAATCAGTGCACGGTGAAACCACTTTTTCTGCACTTTTATAGGAGAATCAGAATGCTTTGTAATAGTTTACAATTGCTTGAAAAGTTGGAATCAGAATGTGTAAGTGGATTTTTTTTTTCAAGGAAGAGTATACTCTTATGTTCCTTAATTTTCTTAATTCTAATGGGGAGGAAGGAGAAAGGAAAAGGAGACTGTTAGTTACTTTATTAATGTGGCTTCTCCTATGGAAAATGCTTTTATATGCGCTCATAACAAGCCTAGAGAAAAGGTAAAGTTAGAAAACAGACATTTAGAATTTTAGGTCAATAACATATTTATCATATGAGGCTGCACACATTAAAAAATGTACTAAGCTCTTTTAAGGATTTTCCTAAGTCCATTCACTGTTTTATTAAATGGTAAGTTTTCCAAGAATTAATAATACAGCAACATTTCCTGTCAGTGAGAAGACTGAAGAGAGTGGAAGCATTTAAAGCCATGACTGCCTCCTAAAATATTTAATTTTAATCTTAAATTTGAATTAATGGCATCTGAGGAATTGACTTTTTTTTGTTTTAACCTCTGTCCATGTTTGCTGGGCTGGCCATGGCCTGTTTGCTCTCTGATTCCTTCCCAGCCTTTCTCTTGCTTGGCAGTGTAGGGGTCAACATCGTCGGGGTGATTTTTCCCCCCCTCCCCCCAGGTGATGTTGGCTTCCAGCTGGGCCTGGCAAATGGGAGGCTGGAGGGGCAGTGGGCGGGGATTAGATGGCAGTGGGAAGAAAAAGCCAGGGTATCCCCATACTGCTCTCTCCCCTGTGCCCACCCCTGATCTATCTCTGCCAGCTGCTCTATCCCCTCACGCGTCCCCTTTGTGCCTGGCAGGCTCACTGTTGCTTTAGCTACTACATGGTGATTGGCATCCCTGGACTCTGATAACATCACTTCCCCTGTCTCTCCAGTGGAGGAGTGGGAGGGGCTTCTTCTGTGCTACTGTCTGGGTCACCTCATCATCCTGTTTGATTTTGTCAACCTTCCAAATGCCACTGTAGCCGATTACTTTTATTAAATTAATTCTGTTTTAAATATTAGGAGTGGTTTCTGTCTTCCTGAATGGTCCCTAAACAATGTGCTTGCCAATACTGTCATGATGATTTTAAGAATTTTCTGTATTCTAGTACAGAAGCATAATCCCTTTCTTTGGGGCATACCAATGGTATTGGAGTGAAGGGTTTTTCCCCCAAATTTGTGTCTACCTGGAATCCAAGAATGTGACCCTACTTAGAAGTAGCATCTTTGTGGGTGTTACTAGTTAATATGAGGTCATACTGAAGTAGAGAGAGGTCCCCAATCCGATGGCTGGTGTCCTTATAAAAAGGCCATGTTACTACAGAGGCAAAGATCAGAGTGATGTATTTACAGGCCAAGCAACACCAAGGATTGCTAGCAAGCACCAGAAGCTAGGAGAGGGGCATGGAACAGATTGTCCCTCAGGAACTCTAGAAGGAACCAGTGTTGCCAATACAGTTTATTTTAAGCTTATGGCTTCCTGAAGTGTAAGAGAATAAATTTATGTTGTTTAAAGTCACCGAGTTTGTGGTACTTTGTTACAGCAGCCCTAGGAATCTAATATACCTACTATTTTCAGTATCTGTTATTGTCATTCTTACTCTCTTCTTAACTTATGTTAGGCCGAGGCTGCTGATTTTCCCCATGATTGGGACCAGGTAATTAGCGTAGCTGGTCTGATGAAAAGCAAGCCATGGCCTTAGAAGGGCTGGTACAATGACATTTCCCCTAAGCCACATTAATCTAAAGACATGTCAATTCAGTAATCTAATCTAAAAATGCATTTCTCTAGGAACATTACATTAAAAATATATATAACGATATATACAAAAATATGTAATGTATCTGTAAGTTGTGAAGCACAGTAAGCCAAGAAACCATCACTAAATTTATGAACTGGAACAGAGGTTGCTCATACTGTATTTCCTACAGTATCACAGATTGTACACAGTACAATCACAGTTTCCTACAGTATCAGATTGTTTTTGCCTGAGTATAATTAGATGATCATAGCTCTATTTTAACATAGTACACATAGTACACTTTATAACGTTATGTTGTAATGTATTTCATTTTTGTTTCCCTACTGTAGCATGCTGTCAGGAATATTAAATGCTATTACTGTTATTTTGGTGAGTGATATTTGAATTGGAGGTCTAGAGACCTGGACTTCTGGAGTCCTGATTTATGTAATCAGCACTTCCACTAAGGAAAGGTCCAACTGAATAACGATGAAGTTTCTCTCTCTCCTCTCTCTCTTTAGCATTCATTAAGCCTAATTCCAACACAACTATTCAAATAATCCAATAAAAAATTATATATTGGCGTTCTCAAAATCATATTACTTTCTAAATATGATTTCAGATAATTTTCAGCCCTAAATTTCGTGATTGTATACTTGATAGTGACTGTTTATGTCACCAGGCTTAGTCAAATGAATTTCTGTGGATGAGAAAGACAATTCGGTAAAATGTTTTTCTTAAGTGTTTCTTAAACCTCAATTTATTTTCATGTTTTTATATTGTGATTTGATGTAGTGAAAATTTCTTCTAGGTCTTTTATAGTTTCAAGTCTTTAATCAATTTTAGTTTGTGTATGGTGTAAGAGAGTGGTAAATTTCATTCTTTTGCATGTGGCTGTCCAGTTTTTCCAATACCATTTATTGAAGAGTCTATTTTGTTGTAGTAAATTAATTGATCATATATGCATGGGTTTATTTCTATGATCTCTATTTTGTTTCATTAATCTATATGTTTGTATACAAATACCCTACTGTTTTAACTATTATAGATTTGTAAAGTAGTTTTAAATCAGGAGCATGATGCCTCCTGCTTGGTTCTTTTTCAAGATTGCCTTGGCTATTTTTTTTGTGTGTGTGTGTGTGTTTCCATACAAATTTTAGGATTATTTCTTCTGTTTCTTTGAAAAATGCTATTGGAAATTTGATGGGGATTGCATTGAATCTGTGGATTGCTTTGGGTAGTATGGACATTTTAACAACATTCATTTAATCCATGAGGCTTACACATAACAACTTAAATCTATAACAGTCTATTTTAAGTGGATAGCAACTTAAGTTTGGCCCCATTCTAAAGTTCAGTGTTTTTACTTTCTTCCACATTTTTATGTTTCTGATGCCATATTTTACATCTTTTAATCTTGTGTATCCCTTAAATAATTACTGTAACTGTAGCTTTTTTATACTACTTTTGTCTTTTATAATAACTGTATAAATGACTAATCCACTACCTTTACTATATATTTATCTTTCCCATGAGATTTATTTTTTCATGTTTTCTTGCTTCTAATTAGCACCCTCACACTAATTAGTTCTTTCCCATAAAAATGTTATCTTTTAAAAACAAATCTATTTTTATGACTTGACATTTCTCTATTGACATACCCATCCCCCAAACACCCAACAAATTATACATGCTCACTTTAAGGAATTACCACCAAGTGTATAGCCACCATCTAAGTAAAAAAACTGATTCTTGCCAACATCACATAAGACCCTTTAATGTCCTCTCTCAATCTCCCTATTTTCTTTCTAAAAATAACCACAATCTTGACTGTTAACACTATGGTTTAGTTTCACCTTTATCAGCTTTAGTATATTTATATAATTGGAATCATATGTTTATTATGTGGCTGTGGTTGTTGTTGACTAATATGCTAATGTGATTCATCCAAATTTTTGTGACTAGCTATAGTTAATATATGTATTAATATGTATAATTAATATGTATAATTTCTTAAAATAGTTAAGATTTCTTTTGATTGGTGTTTGCATGGTATACATTTTTCCATCCTTTTATTTTTTGGCCTTTATGGATCCTTATATTTAAAGTCAATCTCTTGTAAGCAACATACAATTTTTGTTGATTTTAATTCCAGATTGACAATATTAGTCTTATCCTTGATAAGTTTAGTCGATTTAAATTTATTTTAATTGGTAGTTAGGTTTGGAGTTGTTTATTTTCTATTTGATTCACATTTTTAATGTTCCTTTTATCTTCCTTCTCTTTTTGTATTAAATATTTTTGTTATTTTCCCTGTACTACAAATTATTATACATTCTTTTAATATTCTTTTACTGATTACTATAGAAATGCTACTATACATCATTGCCTTATTACTAACTAAAAAAAGTATTAATTTTACCATTTCCCTAATATGGATAGAATCTTAGAATCTCTAACATTTTTTACCAACTTTCTACCTTTTATTCTTTTGTATTTTTTCTACATATAATTAAAATTTCACAAAATATCACAATTATAGTCAATTATCTGGGTTCATCCTTATTCATTCATATATATTATTTGCATAGTATTAACATTTATTTATATGTTCATATATATCCAGTATTCATTTATAGTTATTTTTACTGGTGATCTTCATTTTCTCTTGGTTTACACATTTTCTTCTGGAATAATTTTTCTTCTGCCAGAGAAGCCTCATTACTATTACTTTTTTTCATAACTGCAAGGAAGAAAAACTCAGTCATTGGTTGCACATTTCTTTGTTAACCTTTATTTTTAAAAATTATTTTCAATGGACATGGAATTCTACGTTGAGGGTTATTTTGTCTTAGGCCTCTGGAATTGTCTTTCCACGTCCTTCTTATTTTTATCATCACTGTTAAACATTCTGTCATTGTTGTTCCTTTGAAGGTATATTTTCCCACATTGTTTACTTTTAAGTTTTATTTGTCTTTGGTTTATTGTGCTTAGGATCTACAGAGCTTCTTGAATCTGTGGATTGAAGTCTTATATTAATAAGTTTTGGAGTTAGCTCATGCATTAACTGTTCAAGTATTTTTTTTCCTGCTCCATTCTTTCCTCTCATTTTGGTACACCAATTATACATATGATAGATTTTTTGAGCATTTACCATTTGCCTGTTCTACTCTGTTCTTTTATTTTTTTCCCCCATTTCTTTCTCTTCATCTAGTTATTTTTATTGACTTGCTTTACAATTTACTATTCTCATGTTCTGTGTTCAGTCTGTTATTTAACCTATCAACTGAGTTCTTTATTTTATATATTCTGTTTTGCAATTTTCAGTTCTAGATTGTCCATTTGATTCTGTTTTGTAGATTCCAATTTTCCATTAAATTTCTCCATTCTTTTATCTATTTGATCCATATTTTGTTTCTTTAACATATTAAAGTCTTTACTAACTCTATAGTTTATCTGTATTTCCATTTCTATTTACCATTTCTTTTTCAATTTCAGTAACATTTTCTTCTTTGCTGTTCTAGTAATTTTTAAGTTATATGTTCACCATTTACATATGTTGGGCATATAAATAATGTTAGAGATTCCTGATGTTACAAACTTCCACTAGAGAGGATTCTTTCTTATGTTGTGCAGATAAGAGTGAGAATCTTGTTATCTCAATACAGTTAAAAATTGAACTGGGTTGAAGCTGACTTTGAGTTTAAGTTACACAGTCTACCTCTGGCTCATCTTTGTTCAAGGATATGGCTCTCCCAGACCTCTGGTTTAGAGCCTGGATGGTCTTATTTTTCTTAGGTGTGAAATATTGTTGTAGTTCCAGTTCTGTGCTTCAGAGCCAAATCTCCAGGCTCACACCCTGCATATTTTCAAAATGTGACAAATATTGAAAGAAGAACTTGACAGTGTGCTTGAAGCAAGTTTTTGTTTGCCTAAGCACTGAGAAACTAAGAATTTCAGTCTGCTTCTAGATTTTGACCTATGTCTTCTCATACCTTTATAGCCTCAAAATTCAGAAAATCTCCTGTTGAATATATGAACTATTGTTCTAGTTCTCTCAAGTTTTCAATTTGCCACACTATTTCTTTAATTACTCAAAGCTTTTCACTTTACATTTTCCCCATTAGAGGCTCTGTTCTTAGGCAAACTTGAAACTTGGACAAATCAGACCTTGAGTCTACAACAGAAATTATTTCATGTTCCATGGGAAAAGTAATTGGATGTTATTAGCTCCCCTAAGAGAATTTCTCCTCTTAGATACTTCTTAGAATTCTCCTTAGAATTTTATTTCATCTAACTCTTCGCTTCCACAGATTCTGAGTACCTTTTAAAAACATGCTTTGAATAATTAATTTTTTACTAGTTGTTGCTGCAGGAGCATTGGCCTGCTGTGAAATACCTATAAACTAAAGTTTGTCTGGATTGGTTATTTTTATTATCCTTCTTCCCCTCTTTGTTGGATTTGTAGTTATATAGTTATTTCTCTATTTTAGTTTTTACCCTAGGTATTATATTACAGCATACACTTTTACCTTATTCTTAATGTCTAGACAACGAAAGGTGTTTCAGCTATCTAATTTTGCACAAAAAACCATCACAAAACTTAATGCCCTAATCCAATAATTGATTATTAGTCTCATGTTTCTGTGGAGACTGGACTTACCTGGAGAATTCTCACTTGGATTCTCTTACGGTTCTAGTCAGATGATGACTAGAGCTAGCATCATTGGAATGCTCAACTGGGCTGGGTGTTTTCGATGGTTCACTCACATGGTCAGCAGTTGATGCTGGTTGGGAGCTCAGCTGGGGTTGTCGATCAATTAAGTTCTTTCCTATGACGTAAAGTTCTTCTATAGTAAGCAGTCTCCAAAGATGTCCTCCTCGGTGAATCATGTCCCCCAGTATTCACAGCATTGTATATTCCCCTACCTTTGAGTCTAGACTGACACTTTGACTCAATTTTTCCAGTAGACTATGGCAAAAATAATGCCATATTGTTACTGAGGCTAAGTCGCACGAAGCCTTGCAGCTTCCATCTGAGTCTCTTGGCATGTTATCCATGAAGATGCTTATTCTTGGAATTCACTTAGCATGATACGACAAGCTCAAGTCAGGTGGAAGGACCATGGAAAAGCACTCAGGTTGATATTCCCTTCTTAGTTGATCTTGAACTCCAATTTTTGGTCCACTAGCCTCATGAATCTTTGTAAAGCCCTGCTCAGCTACTCTTCCTCCTTTCTGCCTCTTTGGGAATTAGAAAATATCCCCAGGGGGGAAATAGCCTCAAATGTTAGCTTCGTCTCTTTGGATATTCCTCTTTATCCAGGTCTTGGCCATGCAGGGTTTTTTTTAATGCCTCATTAGCCACTTGTTGCTGATTATAGATCTTTAAAACATTTTATGCAGCTTTCTGGTTTTTCTCTGCAGGAAAGTTTGCATTGTCACTACAGGAACTAAATAAATATAAATTTCACTTATAAGTGAAATGAACCACAGCAACTGCTAAGTGAACTTATTATTCCATGTATGCTTAGTGTTATTAAATCTGAGTTTTCTGTGATTTTAAACTGTAATCAATTTATTTTTAAAGAAAGCAATTTAAATTGAACAGTGCGTACTTCGACCTTAGTTTAATTTTTATAACAAAGGTGAAACACTTTTCTCCATACCTCATTTTTCTTTTTGCAAAACCATGAACCATTTAGAAGCTTGGTGTGCTATATTCCTCTTCATCTGCATTTATCCTGTCTCTTCTAATTCTACATCTAAATACAACTTGTAATGTAGAATTAAAAAAAAAAAATAGGACTTCCCTGGTGGTGCAGTGGTTAAGAATCCACCTGCCAATGCAGGGGACACAGGTTCAAGCCCTGGTCCAAGAAGATCCCACATGCTGCAGAGCAACTAAGCCCGTGTGCCACAACTACTGTGCCTGTGCTCTAGAGGCCACGAGCCACAACTACTGAGCCCGCGTGCCACAACTACTGAGCATGTGTGCCTAGAGCCCGTACTCCACAACAAGCCACCGCAATGAGAAGCCCGTGCACCGCAATGAAGAGTAGCACCCGCTCGCCACAACTAGAGAAAGCCCACACGCAGCTTTCCTATATCTTTTTTAAAACTTATAACATTGAACTTCTAACATCTCATTAGGACAATCAGAAGGCTTTTCCTCTGCCTCATTCCAATATCATTAGCCATTCAACAGAATGTACGGACCTTTTATATTGAGTAGAGATAGGACTCTGAGGATGATGATAAAAGAAAAATTGGTTTGATTTTTTTCCCCTTGATTTTGTTCTCAAATTCTCTTTTCTTGTAGTTCATACATTTTGATTTTGGGGCTTATGTTGGCAGGGTGACAGATTTTTAATAGCAAAGTCATGTGGAAATATTTCTGATAAAACCTGGAGAACAAATCTTTCCAACACAGCCACTTGCCTACTATGTAGGTTTTAAGTCCTTGAAGTTGTACCGTCTTGATAACTCATTGTACTTTAATACATTGCATTGGAATCCTCTACTTATGTTTCTAAGTCCACAGTGCAAATAAAATTTCCTCAAGGACAGTGACCATTCCTATTCATCTTCTATCCCCAGTACCTAAACACAACTGTCATATAGTCAGTGCTCAATAGATGTACATTGATCTGACCTGATAGGAAGCACAAGCTGCAGTTTTGAGATCAGTTATTGAAATATATATATTATATTTATATAATATATATATAATATATATATATTAACTGATGTAATATATCAGTTAATTGAAATATAGTTGATGTACAATTTTGTTAGTTTCAGGTGAGCTACACAGTGATTTGACATTTACATACATTTTGAAATGATCACCACCATAAGTCTAATAACCATCTGTCCCCATACCAAGTTCTTAATATATTACTGACCATATTCCTTACACTGTATACTACATTCTGTGGCTTATTTTATAGCTGGAGGTTTATACCTCTTAATCCCTTCTACATATTTTACCTCTACTACCACCTGCCCTCCCCTCTGGCAACCCACCAGTTTGTTCTCCTTATCTATGAGTTTGTTTTCATTTTGTTTTGTTTTTCTGTTTTGTTTTTTAGATTCCACGTAAAAGTGAGATCATGAGAGTTTAAATATTTTGCTCAACAATAAGGACAAATCATCTAGTATTTTCTGGTATAAAACAGGGCTTAATTCAATATCAAATGATTGCAATGGTCATTAAGTAAAAGGAAAAAAATGAACATTAAGTTGGCAGGAAAAAAAGCACTCACTGCATTTCTCCACCAATCCTATTGTTTTCTTTTGCTAGATCTCTCCCTACTTTCTCTCATTTTTCTCTTCTAATCATAGTCATCAACTGACATTATTTGATCCCCACCTAGCACTAAGTATTAGAAATACAAAATCAGATTATATTTTCAAAGGCAAATGTTGATCACTTATTTGCCAGATATTACCTTAGGAACTTATGATACAGTAGAGACCAGAAACAGATATTGTCACTCCTTTCTTGGAAGAGTTGATAAGGTAATCACTGTATTTGATTGCACAAGTGATCTGTAAATAGAAAACGCAGCCAAATAAGCTTCATAGATTTGAAATAAGTCATTATTGCTGAAGACTGATGGGATTAGGTCTCAATGCAGAAGTAGAACTTGAATAGTATCATGATTTTTAAAAGTAGAAAGATACACTGGTTAGTTAAAATTCTTGGAACTGTGACCAACTTGAAGACTAGTTTGAAGCATGATCCCATAAAATGACAAATTGATACATTAGACACCAAAACTTAAAATGTTTACTTTTCAAAAGATATTAAGAGAATGAAAAGACTTACTGAGAGAAAATATTTTAAAATAACATGTCTGATAAAGGACCTGTCTTCAGAATATATTAAAGAAGTATCAAAACTCAATAATAGAGCAAACAACCTAATTTTAAAAATGGGCTAGCGATTTAAACAAAAGACATACAGATAGAAAATACGCACTTGAAAAGATGTTCAACATCATTTATCTTTAAGGAAATGCAAACGAAAACTACAATGGATACAACTTAAACACACCTTTTAAAAAGGTTGAGCATATCAAATGCTGGTGAGGAGGGAGAAGAACTGGAATTCTCATACACTGCTGGTAGGAATATGAAATAGTGAGACCTACCGTATGATCCTATCCATTCCCCTCCTGGGTATTCACCCAAGAAGAATTGAAATGTATACCCACACAGAGACTTGCACATAAACATTCATGGCACCTTTATTTGTAATTACCCAAAAGTAGAAAGAACCCAGATATCTACTGTGGTGTGTCTGTGCGATAGAATACTATTCAGTAGTAAAATGGGGTGACCTATTGATACATCAAACAGCATGGATACATTTCAAATACATTGAGTAAAAGAAGCTAGACAAAAAGAGTTCGTACTCTGTGTTTCCTTTTATATAAAATTCAAATTAATCCATGGTGATGGAAAGCAGGTCAGTTGTTGCCTGGTATATCATTATCTCTTACTATATAACAATATCATCAAAATTTAGCAGCTTAAGACAACATCCATTTATTATCTCATGCTTTCTGTGGGTTAAAAGTCTGGGCACAGCTTAACTGGGTCCTCTACAAGGCTGCAATCAACGTGTTGGCCAGGAATGGGCTCTCATTTGAGGCCGGACTGGGGAAGGATCGGGTTCCAAGTTCATGTAGTTGTTGGTTCATTCAGTTCCTTGCAGGCTGCTGAGCTGAAGACATCACTTTCTCTCTGGTTTCGGACTGGAAACTGCCCTCAGTTCCTTGCCTCATGGCCCTCTCCATATGGCAGCTCACAAATTGGCAGGTTGCTTCCTCAAGGCTAGCAAGGGAGAGATTAGGTGGACATTACAATCTATGTGCACAGTCATGTACATCCTATCACCTTGGCCGTATCCTGTTCGTTAGAAACAAGTCACAGGTCTAGCCCACACTCAAGGGGAGGAGATTATGCAAGGGCATGAACAACAGGAGGCCACCTCAGAGTCTGTCCACCACATTTGGGGATAGGAGGACTGCTGAAATGGGGGATATACTTACAGAGTGGCAGAGGGAAGCTTTTGGAGGTGATGGATATATCACTTTATTGTGGTGATTGTTTCATGGGTGTACACATATGTCCAAACATATCAAATTATATAGTAAAACATATAGTTTATTGAATGGCAATATATATAAATCTGTTAAAAAATTATATTTGCTTATATATCCAGATTCAAACTGAAGCCAAGTAAGAATAAAAAGGTGAGAAAAAACATAAGCATTTCCTTGGCTGCAGACAAGTGAGCCTATGTAATGACCTTGACTGTTCTCTAGATGAAACTGTACTAATGACATTAATGCAGCCAGCTTTCTGTAAAGAAATGCAAAGTATACAAAACATTAGTGCCACTGATACCAATTCACATGTGACAAAAATTATGAGCACTTGTGGTTTCTGTCTTGTAAGCAATAATAAACAATGCAATTTATATATAGTTTGACTAGCAAGTAAATTCCCCACATAAAGTATGAACAGAATAAAAAAATCACCTGTCACATTTATGAAGCTGGAATTAGAGCTCTTAGAGAAGGTATATTATTTTAATGTCAGAAAGCAGTTCTTTTTCTTTTTATGATAATGAAATTATGAAAATTTGTTTTACAACATGGAAAGCATAGTATAACTTGATAGAAATGTGGGTATTAAAATTGGGTCACTTTTATGTTTACTGCTAATTTTCAAAGTGTATGGGGAAATACATCATCAAAGAAGGAAAGAATGAAAGCACATAGTAGTGTACTGCTTTCTGATGAGAAGAAATACTCACAGGTCAATATAGTCTATGTTAATGAAAATAGAATCAAAATGATTTCATTCATGATAGGAAAAGTAATTAACTACTGAATACTGACCCTCTGTTAGTAAAATATGGTAGGCATTGATATTGTGAATTGAATATTCAATTTTTATGAAATCCTATGAGTTATTTTTTTAAAGGCAGGAATATGGGCCTGACATCACATTGAATCATCCACGGTGATACTGGGTTTCCAATGATGGTCTGCTTCATCCCAAGTATTTTGTTTCTTAATATAAAAGGCAGGGTACCATCGTGGTTAGAGGCACAAATTCTGGAGCCATTGTGCATAGATTCAAGTTCTGGTTGTATGAGCTCTTCCAAGTTATTCTACCTCTCTATGCCTTTGTTTACTGTAAATATCAATAGTATCTGCTTCATAGGATTGTAAGTGATGAGGAAATTTTTATAAAGGGCCTAGGACAGTGCTTGCTGTATAGTAAACATTCTGTAATTATTTCTTCTCATTGTTATTTCTGCTCTTGAGCATGTGTATTACTTAGGGTTTTCCACAGAAGCAGAACCAATAGGATTTTTTTTTTTTTTTAAGGAATTGACTCAAACAATTATGGAGGCTGATAAGTCCCAAGGTGTACAGGGTGAATCAGCAAGGCAGAGATCCAGGAGACCTGATGTTTCAGTTTGAGTCCAAAGGTAGGAAGATGCTGATGTCCCATTCTGAAAGCAGTCAGGTAGGTGGAATTGTCTATTATTCAGCATAAGATACAGGCAGGCCTATTACTCTGTTTTTGTTCAGGCCTTCAGTTGATTGGATGAGGCCTACCCACATTAGGGAGGGCAGTCTGCTGCACTTAGTTTACCAATTTAAATGTTAATCTTATCCCCAAACATGTGCATAGAAACACCCAGAGTAATATTTTACCAAATATTTGGCTGCCCCATGGTCCATTCAGGTTGACACAAAATTAATCCGCACAGCATGGAAACCATCAAACATAACATCAACACTATGCATAACTAGTTTCTATATTCTGTCATATTTTTGACTGAGATTTATTGATGTTTAAATGTTTTATTAAAATATTTCATAGTTAGGTTCACCCCTCTTTATTACTGAATGCTTGATGGTTCCTTGCCTTGTCACAATCATTATGATTTCTCTCCCTTTTGGAGTGAACAATTTACAAGTTGTATTGACTATAACATGACAGGCTGGCTGGTTACTGTGAAAACAAGTCAGAATATTTGAGTGATGAAGTGCCAAATCTTGTGTTTTTTCATTGATGAAAGACTCATTTATTTTTTAAAATTTTGAAATAATTCAGAAATGTGGGGCCTTGTTGGATCTTAACTACCATTTCAGCAGCAAATGAGACATGAAACAAAAATTTTAAAATAATTACAGTGATATTAATAATACCGGTAATAACATTTACTGCTTATTGAGTACCTACTATGTATGAAGCAATGTAACAGGAACTTCACAGCTGTTACTTCTTTAATTCTCACACACACCATGAGTTTGCAAGCATTATCTTATTCATATTTTACAGTCAAGGAAACTGATGGTCAGATATGTTAGGGCAGCAACGGAGCCAGCCTGGGATTGTAAGACTTGAGGGGTTAGACTCTTGATACCCTACTCTGTCCTTCTGAAGGAAGAGGTGATGCTTCAAAGCGTGGGGCCGCTTGGGAGATGGGTTGCTTGCTGCTGGTCTTCTCTTCCAAATGACAGTTACTGGGGAGTGACGTCTTAGCTTTAGTGTCTGGTTTATACATTCCCCATCTAATCACTGATCACTCCTCCATTGCTACCTCATAGTGAGAGTTAGCGGCTGTTCTTTTTTGTGATTTTTTTTCATCTTTATTGGAGTATAATTGGTTTACAATGTTGTGTTAGTTTCTGCTGTACAACAAAGTGAATCAGCTATATGTATACATATATCCCCATATCCCCTCCCTCTTGCGTCTCCCTCCCACCCTCCCTATCCCACCCCTCTAGGTGGTCACATAGCACGGAGCTGATCTCCCTGTGCTATGTGGCTGCTTCCCGCTAGCCATCCATTTTACATTTGGTAGTGTATATATGTCAGTGCTCCTCTCTCACTTGGTCCCAGCTTCCCCTCCCCCGCCATGTCCTCAAGTCCATTCTCTATGTCTGCGTCTTTATTCCTGCCCTGCCACCAGGTTCATCAGTACCATTTTGTGGGATTCCATATATATGCGTTAGCATGTGGTATTTTTCTCTTTCTGGCTTATTTCACTCTGTATGACAGACTCTAGGTCCATCCACCTCATTACAAATAACTCAATTTCATTCCTTTTTATGAGCAGCTGTTCTAAAATGCTCTGGATTAATAGAAAACCTGAGGTATAGTAAGGCTAACGTATCGGCACACAATGTTCATTAAAAAGATAGTTTATTACTCACAGTTCCTAAGGGGAGAGGGCATGCCATGCCCTGAGGGACCACCTGGGGAAGCATCGGGGTTGGTCATGAGGCTGAGGGCTGGTGGGGGTGGGGGAACTGTGCCCACGAACCTTTACTGTGGCTTCCATGGGAGGGAATGGGTGAGGCAGAGCAAGCAGGTTTAGGATTGGCAAGTGGGCACAGGGGCTGTCCCTATTTGTTGGATACCTGGCTCCGGGGTGATTAGGCAGGTGTATGGTGGCCTGGAATGTGAGAGCCCAAAAAGGAAGTTGGTTGGGAGTGTGGACCCTGGATGGGTTGGTTTGTATTTGAAAAGTGCACCCTCTGAGAGTAGGACTCCTTGCAAGGAGAGTGGATGCTGAAGGAGGCAGGGGGCCAAGTGGAAGTGAATCGAGCACATTGTCCTGTTGTCCAGAACAAGGCATGTCCAGCATATGCATGTAGCGCAGATGGTGAAACATCAAGTTTGCAGAAGCTGGAAACATGGTTAATAGTAATAGCTCAACTTATTTCCATCAGAGAAAGGGGATTTCGTGAGGTTTTAAGTCTTAAATTAGCCCTCTAATTTACCTGTTTGGGCAGAATTGTGCAGAAGTGTTCTTACAGTGCCTCTTCATTCCCTGGTGGTCCACAGACTCCCACCTGCAGTGACAAAGCCCTTTGTCTGCATCAACAGGAGCCGAGAGAAACAGCTCCTGAATGTTTGCTACTCAGCAGTGAGAGTTAACCTGGGCAGACAGGTCTGTCTGGGCAGACAGGTATGAGTGGTTGTCACAAAGGGGAAGAGGGTTAAAGACGGGAATAAAGATGCAGACCTGCTAGAGAATGGACTTGAGGATACGGGGAGGGGGAAGGGTAAGCTGGGACAAAGTGAGAGAGTGGCATGGACATGTATACACTACCAAATGTAAAATAGATAGTGGGAAGCAGCTGCATAGCACAGGGAGATCAGCTCAGTGCTTTGTGACCACCTAGAGGGGTGGGATAGGGAGGGTGGGAGGGAGGGAGACGCAAGAGGGAGGAGATATGGGGACATATGTATATGTATAACTGATTTACTTTGTTATAAAGCAGAAACTAACACACCATTGTAAAGCAATTATACTCCAATAAGCATGTTAAAAAAAAAAAAAAAAAAAAAAAAAAAGCCTCAGGAAGCCTTGAGGTTTGTGTGAAGGGCCTGTGTTGTGCGGAATGCCTCCCCCCCGCCCCCATCCACAACTGCCCGGGAACACCACATGTCGGGGCCTGCACTGTAGATCTTTGTCTCATTCTCCATTTTCTCCCGGATTAAAACTTTTTTTTATATTATATATTGAAACTAATCTCTCTTCTGAGTTCCTCCAATCTTCTTCCTCCCTCTTTCACTCATTTTCTGTATTCTTTTGGATATGGTTGCAACTTTCTAAAGAAAAAAATAAAAAAAAGTTTGCTGGAGGCAAAATGTCTTCACTGACGAGGAAAAGAAACTGAGTGAACAAGTGCTTATAGGACATAGAAACATCCTTTTAAAAGAGAATGGAGGAAAGAAAATTTGGGAATATTTACAGTTGAAAGTGAAGGCCTGTTAGGTTTGTACGAAGCAGATGGATTGAACTGAATAGGGTAATTTATGGATTTTAACGTGGCATGAACCTGTAGTGAAAGATTGCTCTACACATCTGTGCAGACCCAAATGTTGTAATGTTAGCTGTCGGAAGACCTTTAGGAGAATTTATGGGTGGTATCCTATTTCCATTCTAATGTTAAGTGCATGGCAAAGGTGCTGTGTTTCTGGGTGACCCTGAGGAACAGGATGGAAGTCTTCCTTGGATTGTCAAGGTTCTAGTGGGACAAGTTGAAGAGCATAGAGAACCCATTCCAGATGGACTCTATGTGGATAACAATGTATGACTTAGCTGAAGGAAAGAATTGTTCTGTGTATCCTTCTAGAATTCATGAGGGATTAATTAATCCATAAGAAATATTAGTTAAAAGAAGACCTCCTTCTTTGAGTCAGCCTTACTTTCCTGCCCCTTTGATGGTCAAGGCATAGAAATGTATTACAAATGGAGCAGTAACAGAAAAGGTATGAATTTGGTGATGGTCCAAGGATATTTCTCAAAGCTCAGGCCCATCAGACCTTGAAGAAATCTTTTTCAAATAGATTATGCAGTTGACTTTGGGTCTTAAATGAAATGGAAGCTAGAGAGATACTAGAAAGTGAAAATTCCATGTATAATCTAGTGCAGAACTCACAGACCAGTGCACTGTAGAGTTGCCGGACCGGACCTGGAAAGGCCTTCCATTTACTCCAGTATTCCTTGTACACATGACCGTGTTACAGGTATATCATGATGGAAAAATGGTTGGAAAGTGCTGATCTGACTTGACTATGAAGTAACTGTGGTCTAGAAGGATAATACTATTTGTTATCGTCACACCGTACCATTGCCTGTTTAGCACAATGATAAGATTTATCCCTTATTATAAGGGTACTTTCAAGGGCAAAGCATATGTGTTATTCAAAAGGAAAAACCTGAAGATATGGGGTGAGTACATGTGTTTACATGAGTGCACGTGAATGAAGCACTAAAAATGATCTTGGCTTTAGCATCAGATTCATCATTGTTTATTTTGTTAATGGGGGGGCTCTAAATTAGTACATCAAGTTGGATTTATGGAAATCTATTCTGTAGGTGAGCAGTTGAATAGAAAACTACCATCTTTCCTTCTAATATAAAATATTCTGTTTAGGTGAGTGCATTTTATAGCACTACTCTCTATAGGTAACTCTAAGCTGAAAATTAAGCATTCTTTCTGGGTCAAGATATCACACAAGATACATAAATCAAGACTGCTTTGTGTTTTTCCTTTACAAATGGTGCTGAATTGCTATTATTTTCTTTTGTACATTTAATACAACTTTTGGAAGCATTCTTTTATCCATATTTTCTATTTCAATGACTGAAGTCACTAAATTCTTAGTCCTGTGAGCCAGAAATGTGTGGGTTATCTTTGACATATGCCTCTCTCTTACCTGCCATATTGAATTAGTCCTCAAGTACTTTCAATTTTCTCTCTA
Source organism: Eschrichtius robustus (assembly GCF_028021215.1). NCBI lineage: Eukaryota > Metazoa > Chordata > Mammalia > Artiodactyla > Eschrichtiidae > Eschrichtius > Eschrichtius robustus. The sequence continues at coordinate 184,731,956 of NC_090824.1, forward strand.
TTATTTCTGCCTTAGTTTATGACCCTGTGGATTATTGCAACAACTTCTTTATTGATTTCTCAAAATCCAAGCCTCCCCTTCCTCTTCTGTCCCTACTCCACATTGCTACCAGAATGTCCTTCCTAAAATGCAAGCTTGCTTTTGTTATTTGTTGTTGTTGTTGCCTGTAAGATGAAGACCAGGTTCCTTAGCGTGGTTGTGAGTAAAGTGTTAACAAAACTCTTTTCTCTTCTACGTGAGAAATTTATCATGAATTAAGTGCTTCCTTCCCCCTGAAAACTTGGTAAAGGTAGAATATCAGCTGTATTACGAGGCAATATTTCTAATGGTAAAGTCGCCTGTCACTGGGATACTGCATCTCGTCCAGGAGAGTTTTGAGTGGAAAACCATAGCTTTGGGCTCCTCAAGTGTGGTGGTGCTTGTAACTGGACATGTCTCTGGCTCCCTGGAAGCTTTGTCTATAGAACTGTTACAAGAGATACTGGCTTCTGTGTGGGTCATGGGGCTGCTAAACTGTTGTGACTCCTACACTCACCAATAAGACCTCACTCTTTGGCACCAGAGTATTGGTTGGGATGGGGCCAAAGAACACTAAACTCTGTAAGGCCATGAAGGCTTCTTCTGAGGAAATATGCCTGATACTGCCCTGCTGGCATGTCCATGTCCTTCTAAGTTAATCTTATGCCAAGCATAGATGATTACAGTCCTGTGGGCTTGATGGTTTAGCTGAACTCAAAGATCAACAAGAAGGGGACATGGCAATGACTTACCAGTTCCTGTTCCTGCTTTCCGCATTTATCTCCATCCACTCAAATTCATATCTTATACAGCAGTTCTATTTGTAGTTCTCTGAATGTGTTATACTTCATCCTCATATCTTGTTATGTGTTTCTTCTTCCTCCTTCTCTTCCTCTTTTTTCCCTTCTCCTTTCCCTCTGTCCTTGCTTCCCTTTTCTTCCTCCAGAATATTATTATCCTGATGAGTTCTACTTCTTTAGGTTTCAACGAAATAAAACCCCTCTTGGATGCATTCTTGAACATCTAGAGTAGGAATTGGATGGTCTGCAGAACAAGTGAGGCATACTCTTTGTTTTTTGTATGGTCTGATGCTAGGAATGTTTTTTACATTTTGGAATGGTTGGGAAAAAAAATCCAAAGGAGAATAATATTGTGGAGAATAGAATTAATATTATTATTAATAATTAATATTATTAATATATTAATAATATAATAATGTAAATTATATGCAAATCAAATTTCATTGTGCATAAACAAAGTTGTATTGTACAAATAGTGTAACCACACTAATTTGTTTATGTATCGTCTATGGCTTTTGAACTCTAGTGGCAGAGTTGAATAGTTGTGATGGAGACCATATGACTCACAAAGCCTTAAATATTTATTATCTGGGCTTTTTACAGATGAAATTTTCTAATCCCTAGTCTACAGCACTACTGTTCAATAGAAATTTCTGTAGAGATGGACATGTTTAAATTTGTACTCTTCCTTATGGTAGCTTCCAGCCTCATGGCTATTTAAAATTAATAAAAATAGAATAAAAAATCAGCCCTTTAGTCTCACCAAGCCACCTGTGTGGCTACCATAGTAGATAGCACTGGTGTAGAGATCTGGCTTTGTTGTGTTGGCTAATTTCATAGCACCCTGGGCACACATACAGTTAGGTATGCTCTTGCATTTAATATATTGTTTAATGACATTATTTCTTTTTAAACTTTTTTTGGACCCAGAGAGTGAATTTCGGGGAGAAAGTTACTTTTATTTTATTTGACTTTGGATTTGTAGGGCCTATTATAGTACTTGGGGGATGGCAGCACCTCAATACAAGTTTATCTAACAGCTCTATCTGGTGGTCGTGTTTTAAGTATATATATTATACCTCTGTTAAGCTACTTTTTTCAGACTCATTATAAAGGCTTTAGGAATCTACTATAATATGACTACACTTGTCAGAAAGACCAACAGGATGTTTATTGCTCTCTGTCAGCCAGGCTTTGTAATAGGCATTACATATTGAGCATCCTAATTTGATTTCTACAGATTGGCAAAGTAAGTTGTTTACTGTAGTCATCATTATATAGCTAGTACTGATTCACTATTCTCACGTTATGGTTTCACTTCCCCACCCCTTGGGGACTTTAGATTTTTAAAGGAACATTCTTTAATCCAATTGAATGATTCTATAATGCAAAATTTCAATAATCCAGAATAACTGAAAAGGGATGGTATTGAGGGACAGAAACATAATCTCTGCTTTTCTTGAAACCTTATCACATGGGTGATGGTCTGCTTGTGTGCCTCATTGGTGGATTCCAATGGTGTTTAAATGATATAATTCCATTTATTTATACAGTGAGGAAAGGTATCCGAATGGGGGTCAGGACATGTTACTGCAAGATATGGCACCTTGGCATATTGAATATTTTAAGCTGAAGGAATTTGAGAAAATGGCAGAATCAGACCTTCTCTCTGACCCTTCCCTTTATGACCCTGAAACAGGTCATAAAACACTCATGTGAAAGGTGCCCTTTTTACACCCAGAGGAAAAGGAGCATCCTTATCTCTGAAAACAAAGGGGCACCGAGAATAATCAGAACAAACTGTCCTTGATAAGTTTCTCTCAGTTTACCCATTTTACCTCATACTCGCCTACCTATTGTATTTCTCCATAACTGTCCACTCTTCATCAAACATGGCATAAAAATACACAGCTCTGTTTCTTTGGGTCTTAATTTTCTTAGGAAGGCTCCCATGTTATGTAGGTCTTACATTAAATGAATTTGTATACTTTTCTCCTGTTAATCTCTCTTTGCCAATTTAATTCTCAGACCCAGCCAGGGACTCTAAGAGGGCTGAGGAACACTTTTTCCTCCCCTACATATTGTATTTAATCTCCACAGTTATCTTGCGAGAGCATAACATTTCACGCTTTTGCACCGATAAAAATAGAAGTTCAGAAAAAGACTGAGAAAATGAGCAAATTGGGATGAAAAAACTGGATTCCTTAACTGAAAAGCTGTGACATTTGTCTTTGTCCTTTCACACTGCTCTAACAAAATGCCACAGACTGGATAGCTTCTAGACATCAGATATGTATTTTTCATACTTCTGGTGTCTGGAAGTCTGAGATCAGGGTGCCAGCATGGTTGGGTGAGGGCCCATGCAGGTTGCATGCAGACTTCTTGTATCTGCAAGTAGTGGACCCCATGAACTAGCTCTTTGGAGTGTGTTGTATATGAGCATGAATTCCTTCATGAGGGCTCCACCCTTACGATCTAAGCACCTCCCAGTGGCCCCACCTCCTAATATCATCACATTGGGCATTAAGATTTCAACATATAAATTTTGGAGGGACACAAACTTTCAGACTGTAACAACTTTCTTAATGGAAACTTCTTTAATAGAGATGTTTAAGAATTAGGTGCCCTAGAATGACACATCTCCAAACATTGGAGACAATTCTGGGCTCAAGGAAATGGTGTTTATATCCAGTATGGTGACAAGGTAGGATTTCCCAGGTAGTTCAATAGGATTCTGAGTGTTGCTCTGTCTTGTTTCTCATCTACCACAATTAAGGCCACCATTAAATAGTATCAACAACTCTGTCAACCAGGGATCTACCCTTAGGTCTGTTGTCCACCCATTTAACTATGCCTTTCTTGAAGAGGCTCTTTCAAGTTCCTAGATTTTCGAAGTGTTCTGCAAGTCAGATGAAACTCACTAAAATATTTATCAGCTGTAGCCTAATGTTCTTTTAAAAAATGGGCTAAGAAGAGAAAATACCTCCTTGTGCAAGTTTGCTATAGCTATGTTTTATTTTAAAGATGCTCTTAAAATTCTGTCAGTAATATGTGAAAATATACTCACTGAGAAGAAAATTTAAGTAAAGATTGTATTGTAGTGTAAGCCCTGACGGTTTTTGGGGGGTGTTTTGTTTTTGTTTTTTTTGCTTTGATAAAGCAGGTGCCTGGCTTAAGCTATGATTGCTGAGGCATCCGGTTCATGACTCGGCAGAGAGCCAGGTGGCCTCCCCCAACTGAGGTTCCTTTGTTTTAGAGATCTTGGTTGATTTTAATAGCCGACCAGTTGGGCTATTTTTTGTCTTCCTGCATGTTAAATTCCTGCTCTTATATTTTAAATTCCCATAAAGAAAGCCTGTCCACTATATATATATATATATATACTATACCATCTTTATCCGTTCATCCATTGCTAAGCACTTGAGGGTATTATGCTCAGTGAAATAAGTCAGATAGAAAGACATGGCCTTTTTCTCCATGTGTCTCGCACACCTCAAGAGGCTAGCTCATGCATGTTATAATTGTGGAGGCAGGAATCAGAGTTGAAGAAGCGTACAAGAGTTTGTCAGGCTTCTGTTTGCATCACATTTGCTCTTGTCCCAAAGCGTATCACAAGGCTAAGCGCAGAATTAGTGTGGGAACATACAAATAAAGATGTAAGTACTGGGAGACGTGAAAAATTGACATAATTAATACAGTCTACCACAATACAAATGCAGCATGATTTTATTTTCTTCATCTTTATTGGAGTATAATTGTTTTACAATGTTGTGTTAGTTTCTGCGGTACATCAAAGTGAATCAGCTATAAGTAAACATATATTGCCATATCCCCTCCCTCTTGAGCCTCCCTCCCACCCCTCTAGATCATCACAAAGCAGTGAGCTGATCTCCTTGTGCTATGCAGCAGCTTTCCAGTAGTCATCCACTTTACATTTGGTAGTGTATATATGTCAATGCTCCTCTCTCACTTGGTCCCAGCTTCCCCTTCCCCCCTGAGTCCTCAAGTCCGTTCTTTACATCTGTGTCTTTATTCCTGCCCTGCCACTATGTTCATCAGTACTGTTTGTTTAGATTCCATATATATGCATTAGCATGCGGTATTTGTTTTGCTCCTTGTGGCTTACTTCACTCTGTATGACAGACTCTAGGTCCATCCACCTCATTACAAGTGACTCAATTTCATTCCTTTTATGGCTGAGTAATATTCCATTGTGTATATGTGCCACATCTTCTTTATCCATTCATCTGTCGACGGACATTTAGGTTGCTTCCATGTCCTGGCTATTGTAAATAGTGCTGCAATGAACATTGTGGTACATGTATCTTTTTGAATTATGGTTTTCTCAGGGTATCTGCCCAGTAGTGGGATTGCTGGGTCATATGGTAGTTCTATTGTTAGTTTTTTAAGGAGCCTCCATACTGTTCTCCATAGTGGTTGTATCAATTTACATTCCCACCAACTGTGTAACAGGGTTCCCTTTTCTCCACACCCTCTCCAGCATTTATTGTTCCTAGATTTTTTGATGATGACCATTCTGACCGGTGTGAGCTGATACCTCATTGTAGTTTTGATTTGCATTTCTCTAATGATCAGTGATGTTGAGCATCATCTTTTCATGTGTTTGTTGGCAATCTGTATGCCTTCTTTGGAGAAATGTCTGTTTAGTTGTTCCACCCAGTTTTGGATTGGTTTGTTTGTTTGTTTTTGATATTGAGCTGCATGAGCTGCTTGTATATTTTGGAGATTAATCCTTTGTCAGTCAGTTGCTTCATTTGCAAATATTGTCTCCCATTCTGAGGGTTGTCTTTTCATCTTGTTTATGGTTTCCTTTGCTGTGCAAAAGCATTTAAGTTTCATCAGGTCCCATTTGTTTATTTTTGTTTTTATTTCCATTACTCTAGGAGGTGGGTCAAAAAGGATCTTGCTGTGATGTGTGTCAAAGAGTGTTCTTCCTATGTTTTCCTCCAAGAGTTTTATAGTGTCTGACCTGACATTTAGGTCTTTAATCCATTTTGAGTTTATTTTTGGGTATAGTGTTAGGAAGTGTTCTAATTTCATTCTTTTACATGTAGCTGTCCACTTTTCCCAGCACCACTTATTGAAGATGCTGTCTTTTCTCCATTGTATATTCCTGCCTCCTTTGTCAAAGATAAGTTGACCATATGTGCATGGGTTTACCTCTGGGCTTTCTATCCTGTTCCATTGATCTATATTTCTGTTTTTGTGCCAGTACCATTACAGTCTTGATTACTGTAGCTTTGTAGTATAGCCTGAAGTTAGGGAACCCGATTCCTCCAGTTCTGTTTTTCTCAGATTGCTTTGGCTGTTCGGGGTCTGTTGTGTTTCCATACAAATTGTAAAATTTTTTGTTCTAGTTCTGTGAAAAATTCCCTTGGTAATTTGATAGGGATTGCATTGAATTTGTAGATAGCTTTGGGTAGTATAGTCATTTTCTCGATGTTGATTCTTCCAATCCAAGAACATGGTATATCTCTCCATCTGTTTGTATCGTCTTTGATTTCTTTCATCAGTGTCTTATAGTTTTCTGCATACAGGCCTTTTGCCTCCTTAGGTAGGTTTATTCCTAGGTATTTTATTCTTTTTGTTGCAGTGGTAAGTGGGAGTGTTTCCTTAATTTCTCTTTCGGATTTTTCATTGTTAGTGTATAGGAATGCAAGAGATTTCTGTGCATTAATTTTGTATCCTGCTACTTTATCAAGTTCATTGATTAGCTCTCATAGTTTTCTGGTGGCATCTTTATGATTTTCTATATATAGTATCACTCTCAGTGACAGTTTTCCTTCCTCTTTTCCAGTTTGGATTCCTTTTATTTCTTTTTCTTCTCTGATTGCCGTGGCTAAGACTTCCAAAACTATGTTGAATAATAGTGGCGAGAGTGGGCACCCTTGTCTTGTTCCTGATCTTAGAGGAAACGCTTTCAGTTTTTCACCATTGAGAATGATGTTGTCTGTGGGTTTGTCATATATGGCTTTTATTATGTTGAGGTAGGTTCTCTCTATGCCCACTTTCTGGAGAGTTTTTATCATAAATTGGTGTTGAATTTTGTCAAAAGCGTTTTCTGCATCTATTGAGATGATCATATGGTTTTTCATCTTCAATTTGTTAATATGGTGTATCACATTTATAGATTTGCATATACTGAAGTATCCTTGCTTTCCTGGGTTAAACCCCACTTGATCATGGTGTATAATCCTTTTAATATGCTGTTGGATTCTGTTTGCTAGTATTTTGTTGAAGATTTTTGCATCTGTGTTCATCAGTGATATTTGCCTGTAGTTTTCTTTTTTTGTGACATCTTTGTCTGGTTTTGGTATCGGGGTGATGGTGGCCTCATAGAATCAGTTTGGGAGAGTTTATTTTGGAAGAGTTTGAGAAGGATAGGTGTTAGCTCTTCTCTAAATGTTTGATAGAATTTGCCTGTGGTCCTGGGTTTTGTTTGTTGGAAGATTTTTAATCACAGTTTCAACTTCAGTGCTTGTGATTGGTCTGTTTATATTTTCTATTTTTTCCTGGTTCAGTCTCAGAAAGTTGGGATTTTCTAGGAATTTGTCCATTTCTTCCAGGTTGTCCATTTTATTGGCATATAGTTGCTTGTAGTAGTCTCTCGTGATCCTTTGTGTTTCTGTGGTGTCAGTTGTTACTTCTCCTTTTTCATTTCTAATTCTGTTGATTTGAGTCTTCTTTTTTTTCTTGATGAGTGTGGCTAATGGTTTATCAATTTTGTTTATCTTAAAGAACTATCTTTTAGTTTTATTGATCTTTGCTGTTTCCTTCATTTCTTTTTCATTTATTTCTGATCTTATCTTTATGACTTCTTTCCTTCTGTTGACTTTGGGTTTTTTTGTTCTTCTTTCTCTAATTGCTTTAGGTGTAAGGTTAAGTTAGTTGTTTGAGATTTTTCTTGTTTCTTCAGGTAGGACTGTATTGCTATAAACTTCCCTCTTAGAACTGCTTTTGCTGTATCCCATAGGTTTTTGTTTGTCATGTTTTCATTGTCATTTGTTTCTAGGTATTTTTTGATTTCCTCTTTGATTTCTTCAGTGAGCTCTTGGCTGTTAGTAGTGTATTGTGCAGCCTCCATGTGTTTGTATTTTTTACAGCTTTTTCCTGTAATTGATTTCCAGTCTCACAGAGTTGTGGTCAGAAAAGAAGCTTGATACGATTTCAGTTTTCTTAAATTTACCAAGGCTTGATTTGTGACCCAAGATGTGATCTGTCCTGGAGAATATTCCATTTGCACTTGAGAAGAAAGGGTATTCTGTTATTTTTGGATGGAATGTCCTATAAATATCAATTAAGTCCATCTTGTCTAATGTGTCATTTAAAGCTTGTGTTTCCTTATTTATTTTCATTTTGGGTGATCTGTCCATTGGTGAAAGTGGGGTGTTAAAGTCCCCTACTATGATTGTGTTACTGTTTTCCCCTTTTATGGCTGTTAGCATTTGCCTTATGTATTGAGGTGCTCCTATGTTGGGTGCATAGATATTTGTTATATCTTCTTCTTGGATTGATCCCTTGATCATTATGTGGTGTCCTTCCTTGTCTCTTGTAATAGTCTTTATTTTGAAGTCTATTTTGTCTGATATGAGAATTGCTACTCCAGCTTTGTTTTGATTTCCATTTGCACGGAATATCTTTTTCCGTCCCCTCACTTTCAGTTTGTATGTGTCCGTAGGTCTGAGGTGGGTCTCTTGTAGACAGCATATAGATGGGTCTTGTTTTTGTACCCATTCAGCCAGTCTGTTTTTTGGTGGGAGCATTTAATCCATTTGCATTTAAGGTAATTATCAATAGGTACTTATTACCATTTTCTTAATTGTTTTGGGTTTGTTTTTGTAGTTCTTTTCCTCCTCTTGTGTTTCCTGCCTAGAGAAGTTACTTTAGCATTTGATGTAAAGCTGGTTTGGTGGTGCTGAATTCTCTTAGCTTTTGCTTGTCTGTAAAGCTTTTGATTTCTCCATCAAATCTGAATGAGGTCCTTGCTGGGTAGAGTAACCTTGGTTGTAGGTTTTTCCCTTTCATCACTTTAAATATGTCCTGCCACTCCCTTCTGGCTTGCAGAGTTTCTGTTGAAAGATCAGCTGTTAACCTTATGGGGATGCCATTGTATGTTATTTGTTGCTTTTCCCTTGCTGCTTTTAATATTTCTTCTTTGTGTTTAGTTTTTGATAGTTTGAGTAATATGTGTCTCGGCATGTTTCTCCTTGGGTATATCCTGTATGAGGCTCTCTGCACTTCCTGGACTTGACTGACTATTTCCTTTCCAATGCTGGGGACGTTTTCTAGTATAATCTCTTCAAATATTTTCTCAGGCCCTGTCTTTTTTCCTTCTTCTTCTGGGACACTTATAATTAGAATGTTAGTGTGCTTAGTGTTGTCCCAGAGGTCTCTGAGACTGTCCTCAATGCTTTTCATTCTTTTTTCTTTGTTCTGCAGCAGTTATTTCCATCATTCTATCTTCCAGCTCACTTATCCATTCTTCTGCCTCAGTTATTGTGCTCTCGGTTCCTTCTAGAGTATTTTTAGTTTCAGTTATTGTGTTGTTCATTACTGTGTTTTTGCTCTTTAGTTCTTCTAGGTCCTTGTTAAACGTTTCTTGTATTTTCTCTATTCTATTTCCGAGATTTTGGATCATCTTTACTGTCATTACTCTGAATTCTTTTTTTCAGGTAGTTTACCTATTTCCTCTTCATTTATTTGTTCTTGTGGGTTTTTATCTTGCTCCACTGCCTGCAAGATATTTCTGTCTTCTCGTTTTGTGTAATTTACAGTATTTGAGGTCTCCTGTCCCTTGGCTGAAGGGTAGTAGTTCTTCTTGCTTCTGTTCCCAGTGGTGAGGTTGGTCCAGTGGCTTCCATAGCCTTCCTGATGGGAGAGAATGGTGCCAGCATTCTGGTGCATAGAGCTGAATCTTTTCCCTCTGGTGAGCAGGGCCATGTCAGGTGGTGTGTTTTGGCATTTCTGTGAGCTTAGTATGAGTTTAAGTAGTCTGTGTGTTGATGGGTGGGTTTGTGTTCCTGTCTTGTTTGTTGTTTGGTGTGAGATGTCTAGCGCAGGGAGCTGCTGGCAGTTGGGTGGAGGCTGGTCTTGGATTCAGATAGAGGGCTCCGTGAGAGCTCTTGGTGATTAATCTTCCTTGGGGCTGGGAATTCTCTAGTGGTCCAGCGTCCTGGACTCAGTACTCCCACCCCAGAGCCTCAGGCCCGACTTCTGGTCAAGGAAGCAAGACCCCACAAGTCACTTGTCCCTGCAATAAAGGGAATCAAAAAAAAAAAAAAAAAAAGACATGACTAACAAAACCCCAGAGAAATGGTAAATAGTAAAATCAAACAAGCAAAAACAGAAACAAGGAGACACGTACACACACAAAAGAAACAAAAACAGAACCAAAAAATCAAAAAGCAAGAGAACAACCAGACAAAAGAACCCAAGAATGAAATCAAACACTTAAAAAGAAAACTGACAAAAAAACACTAAACCAAAAAATAAAACCAAAGCAGAGTGCCAACTGAAGAATGAAGCAAAGAAAGAAAACAAACCAACAAAAATGATGCAAAAAAAAAAAGAGGGGAAAGAAGACAGTACAACAGAAAAGCAACATAGAAATAGAAATATAAAAACAATAAAATAGAAAAATATATTAAAGAAAAAAACCCCAACAAAACCCCAGGGAAATGGTAAAAACAAAATCAAACAAAAACAGAAACAGGGAAACACACACACATGCAAAAGAAACAAAAACAGAAACAAATAAAACAAAAACAAGAGAACAACCAGACAAACAGAAGAACTCAAAAATGAAATCAAACAATTAGAATCAAAACTAACAACACAAAACCTAAAAACAAAACCAAAGCAGTGTGCCAACTGAAGGATAAAGCAAGGAAATATAACAATCTGATAAAAATGATTAAAAAATAACAAAATAAAATAGGGAAGAAACACAGGACAACAGGAAAACAAAGTAGAAATGGAAATGTTTAAGAAAGATTAAAGACTATATTAAAGAAAAAGAAAAAAATAAGGGAAAAGAATACAGCACAGCAGAAAAAGTAAAAGTAGAAATATATAAAATAAATAAAAATAAAAAAATTAATGTTATAGAACACGAAGATCCCCAAAAGACTAAATAAAAAAATACTAAAACAACAACAAACAAACAGAAAAAGAAAGAAAACAAAAACCCAGAACCAACAACAGAATGAATCAAAACATAATGAAATTAATGGTAATAATTATGTTTCCCTGGGGTCTCAGCTGAAAGTGTCCTTGCACATGCTGTGAGCCACAGCCCACCTCTGCCTCCCCAAGAGGCTCTCCTCTGCCTCTGGGCTGGTCTCTGGACCTGCAGTGGGTCCTGTGGGGACCACTCTGATCTGGCCCAATTCCTGTGTGCGCTGCCCCCAAAGTCCACAGCTGCCAGAGCTAGACCATTTTCCTTTGTGGGAATACTCATTGTCTACTCAGATATTCCATAGATGCAGGGTCTATCTAGCTGATCACGGGGATTTAATCTGCAGCTGATACAGCTGATGGAAAGATGTTCTATCTTCTTCCTTAGTCACCCCATCCCTGGGGTTCAGCTTTGGTTTTATCCCCACCTCAGGACCCACAGGAGTCTGGTCCTGAGGCTGCCTTGGAGCTCGTAGGTCTGCCTCAGTGAGGACAGTGCGCAGGGTGGTATGACTGCTTGGATTGCGGGAACGCTGGCAGCACCAAATTCACAGGGAAGCTGGTGGCCACGGGCACAAGAGATATGGCCCTAGTGAGGGTCTTTTCTGGCACTCGGAATAAGGCATGTGAGGGCCAGCCCTGGCCGGGCTTTTTCTGGTGCCTGGCAGCAGGTGTGCAAGGGCCATCCCTGAGGGGGCTTTTTTATTGCTAGGTAGCTGGTGTGCAAGAGCCAGCCCTGAGAGGGCTTCTTTTATCGTTCATTGGCAGGCGCTGGCGTGTGGGGAGAGAGAGGCTACAATAGTGGTTCCACCCACTGCGTGTGACTCAGCAGGTAGTGCCCTGCTTCCATGGCAGACCGGTCTTTCTCTGTAGGCATTCCCTGCTGTGGATTTCCTCCCTCCCGTCCCCTCAGTCCGTCTCCCCACAGCCGACGGCAGTTCTTGCTCTGGGCCTGTTTTCCAATCCCGCACTCCAGCTTCCAGCCCCCTTTCACACCTGTGAACATACGTCCCAGTCTGGGGCACATATGGCTGTGGTACAGACCATCTGTATTTCTCACTCTGTCCCGTCTGCTACCGATTGCCCACTTCATCCTCTTCCAGCAGCCTCAAATGCTTTCCTTCTGTCCCAGTCGATTTCCCTATCAGAGAGGGGGTTTCCCTGGAATCGGGAATCTCTCCTCTGCTTCAGCTCCCCTGCCCCAGGGTGCAGGTCCCGTCCTGCTTCCTCTCCTCCTCCTTCTCCTTTCTTTTTCCCATCCTACCCAGTTAGGCAGGGATCTTTAGTCCTTTCCAGTGTCCAAGGTCTCCTGCTAGTTTTCAGCCAGTGTTCTGTGAGAATTGTTGCATCTATAGGTGTATTCCTGATGCATCTGTGGAGAGAGATGAACTCCACGTCCTCTTACTCCTCCACCATCTTGAATCTCCACATGATTTTAATACGCCGTGGTCATACCAGCATTTATTAATCTGACCCCCATGATGGATATTGAATGCTTCTCATTTTCACTGTTACTAACATTGTTGTGAAGAACATGTTACTACATATAAATACATTATGGCCACATTTAAATTTTAAATAGGAATACATTCCAAGAAAATCTAGAATTTTATTTTTCAGTGAAAGGAAGAGAAAGTGTTTATGGTAAGAGACTTTTAATCTAAGTTCAGGAAAAAGGCTGCTTCCCCAGTTTACTGTTTTCTGCTTTGGGAAGCAACATTTTGTGTCCTCAGCTTGAGCTTTTGACTTACTATTGAATCAGTAAAGAGTGAAGGCCATGCTTCTTTCAATTCTTTTGTCTCTATTCATGATTTAAAATGGGGTACAATAAGAAGTAGGAGCTAAGGAACTGAATAACACTTAATGTCAGGTGAACACTGTACTTTATTCTATACTTTTCTTTTTCACGTGTTGTTGATGCCAGAACAACTGGTACCTTGTCTCATTAAAGTTTTTTTTTTAATTTGGTGTACGTGGTTATTTTCCTCTTGGATCTACACGTAGAATCAATTAAGTTACATTGAGACAAATATAATCACTAACAATTCCATATATCTTGTTCATGTTCTAACCCCCTAGATGGATCAGTGCCTAGAATGTCGTAGGTGTTTAATACATTTTTTCTGAGTAATTGTCAAAAACTTGTTTATAACACATGCTATAAGCCCTCTGTAAGGGAGATTATATGATGGGAGAAGCTGAGCTGATATTTGGCATCTGGAAAATCTTGTATTTTAGCTTCTTAGGGACAGTTTTACATCATGAGGATTCTCTTTTGCTTCACTATTCATTCAGTGTCTAAGATGCTGGGAATAATAATTCTCCACCATGATGCAGTTCCATTCAGTCTGAGATATGAGCCCTTAAGGTACGGCATACAGATCAACACATTAGAAATGGATTTGTAAAGAGCCCAGGGCCTTATTTAGGGTCATGTAATTGAAGACAATTTTCCTGAATATAATGAGAGCAGCCAAGGCCTAAAAGCTAAGAGTTTAAAAGGAACAGATTTATGTAAGGATGAGAAATGCCAAGCCATTATATGAAGAAAGTAATTTTTCTGTTCTCAAATTGCACTTTCTAAAAGTCAAGGCTCAATTTATTTTACTTATAAATGAATATACCCTTTTGCCCTGCCTCCTCCCTATTTGATTGCAGGGGTTTAGTTCAGAGTAGGAAAAAAAAAATACAGTGCTGTTGGTCTCCCTTAGAGGAGAAATGATTATATAATCACCAAATTCAATTAAGAATATGGAAAACATCTTTTTAAAATCTTCATTAAAAAGTATGCTTTCATTGCCACTGACAAGAAAAAATGTAGTCTAAAAGCAAGATAACATTAGCAATCATTTTTTGTCATCCTGGAAAAATAGCTTTAAGAGGTGAAAGCTGATTCTTTCATTAACTATAATATTACCACTAGCACTATGTAAGTCAATCTCCTGTATTTGTGCTTCCAAGTGGACAAATATGCTGAATACACAGAAACTCTTTTGTCCTATAAATTTCGACATCTTTAAGAAATAATGGGTTAACCACATTCAGATTCTGTCTTAGAAGGAAAAACATAGAAATATTGTGTAATGTAACCTGTATTTCTCCAAGTCTCATGAGGGTACATGAGGTAGCGGGAGGGTCCAAATGGGATCACTTCAAAAACAATCATCCTTTATTTGCCTACTGTTAACATCACCTACCCACGCACATCCTTGTCTCCCTGATGCAGGATGCCTGTGACATTGATCGTCCTTGAGGTGTAGTAATGTAGAGTTAGAAAAATAGTATATGTTAAGTATTCCATTTTCTTATGAACAAGGTCAAATACAAATTGTGCATGACTAGCATTTCTGAAGGAAGGAGTTCAGGCTGCCCTGTATTTAACCTAAAATGTGGGAGGGTAAGCGGTGATGGCAATGGTGGTGGTACTTGCAGGAAAAGCTTACAGTGCAATACGGTCTGGTGCCATGTTTATGATTATTTTCATTTTCCAGTTTGGTGAAATTATTACTTTGGAAGTAAGACCGGGTAATTCCTGTTTAGTGATGGCTTTAGTGACGTATAGATTTCATCCTGACATTTTCATAATTTATGTAATTCCAACCATAACAGTCATGCAGTGCAAATTTTGCAATTTATTAAAATTATATGTACATTATAGAGTTAAACCTTTGTAACAACCTCGCGGAAGTACCTCTATGGGTGATATTTCTAATTAAATTTTACAAATGAAGAAACTGAGGGTCTGGGAGGTTATTTAACTTGGCCATAGTGACAAAGGCAAAATCTGAAGCCAGGTCACTTAATTGAAATGAATACATTTCTTCCTTTACTGTAGTGATTTAAAGAGTCTATTATTTTCTGATAATTTATTAAAACAGTTCTTTGGTTAAATTCTTCACATGTGCATACACACGTGGGCATTCCATAAGTTCATGTTATATTATGCATCCTCCTCTATTTTTTTTCTGAGCTTCTCCTCTGCTGTTTTTTCCCTCTCCCATCAAATCACTCTGATCCTCCACCTGTAACACAGGTATCCAATGCTAAAGACATCTTCTTCCTATTTTCTTCATGCTTAAATAACCATTTAAAATATACATATACATGAAGATGAATAATAATTACATAATATACACAGTTGTCTGCATTTTACTTTTCTCACTTAATAATGCAGTCTGGAAATCTCTCCTAATTTAAGCTTTATTTCTCATTCATTCTTTTTACTGACTACAGGTTAGATCATGGTTGGGCATACTATAAGTTGTACAGTATTCCCTCCACAATGGGCATTTCAGTTTGTTTGCAATTTTAGCCACTATCAGCAGTGCTGATTTAACATTATTATAATACATATGTCTTTGTATGGTTGCTGTGTTGAAGGGGTACAATATTCTTAAGTTTAATTGTTGTTGATAGGTTGCTTTCCAACAGGCTTACAATAAGGTAGTAAGAGGCCCTATTTCCATAGAAAGTGTGTCAGAGTACCCTTTCCTTTTCATTATACCTGTAAGAGATGATAAAAAAAAATTTTTAGTTTTTGCCAATCTTATGGGGATAAGATGATATCTCACAGTAACTTTAATTTGCACTTCCCTTACTGCTACTATAGTTGGACATCTTTTTCTAATCTATCTTATGTCATTTGGATGAAATCTTTTGTGAATGGCCTTCCTGTATCCTTAGTGCATTTTCTACAGGTAGTTTATCTTTTCCTTGGCTATTGGTAAGAAATTACACTACATTATACATTAATCCTTTGTTTGGATTGTGATATTTTCAAAATCTTACTCATTTGTTAGGCTGTGATATCTTCTATCATATAAAATTGTAAAACTTTTAATGCTCAAGTAAGTTTATCTTTTATAGCTATTGGGGTTCTATCCATGGTAAAGAATATTTCCTTAGATTCTATATTGTGCAGGCATTTTATTGTTTTATGTCTTATATTTAAGTTTTTTTGTTCTTCTAAAACTTGTTTATGAGGAAAGAATGAATCTGCTTTAATTTTCTTCCAGATGGAAAGCCAGTTGTTCAGATAGCATTTGTTAAATGTCAGTTTTTCACTGAAATAAAATTCCTCCTTTGTCAAACAGTAACTTCTCAAATACACTAGATCTGTTTCTGAATTGGGTTTTACACTTCTCTTCCAACAACTATGAAGGCTCTGAGATTTTACCTTACTTCTAAGTTAACAAGAGAGTCTGCCACAGTTTTATAGATTCAGGGAGAAAAGTCACGTGAGCCAGAGGCAAAGGACAGTTTATTACTCACAATAACAATAGCCATAGTTCCATAATTCTCTGCCCCCCATCCAGGTTCTCTGAGCCACAGTTCTACAGATTAATGTGGTCAAATCTGGGTACTTTAGCTACATTATTTGAAGGTTGATAGATTATGATTTCTTTCACTCAGTTCAAGAAATTTGCTAATTTCCATTGTGAATTCTTTGGCTCATATATTATTTAAAGGTGGTGTTTAATTTTCAAATAGTTGGGGGTTTCTCATTTTTCTTTCTGTTACTGATGGCTAATTTATAATAATTCCACTGTGGTCAGATAACATACTTTGTATTATTTAAATGCTTAAAAAATTGGACTCTTTGTGGTTTGGATGTCTTTTTAATATGTTTTTCTTGCCTAGTTGCTCTGGGTAGGATTTCCAATACTATGCTGAGTAGAAGTGGCAAGAGTGAGCATCCTTGTCTTATTCCTGATGTTAGAGGAAAATCTTTCAGCTTCTCACCATTGAGTATGATGATGTTAGCTGTGGGTCATACATGGCATTTGCTATAGTGGGGTATGTTCCTTCTATACCTAATTTATTGATAGTTTTTATCATAAAAGGATGTTGAGTTTTGTCAAATGCTTTTTCTCCATCTGTTGAGATGATTGTATGATTTCTAGCCTTCATTCTGTTAATGTGGTGTATCACATTGATTTGTGTATATTGAATCATCCCTGCAACTCGGGGATGAATCCCACTTGATCATGGTGTGTAATCCTTTTAATGTGCTGTTGAATTGGGCTATTAGCTTGTATTTTGTTGAGGATTTTGGAGAAAAAAAACTTTTTACACTGTTGGTAGAACTGTAAATTGGTATAACCATTGTGGAAAACACTCTGGAGTTTCCTCAAAAAAAAATAGAACTACCATATCATCCAGCAATCCCACTTCTGGGTATTTATCCAAAAGAACTAAAAACAGTAGCTCAGAAAGATACCTCCACCCTCATGTTTATTGCAGCAGTGTTTACAATAGCCAAGACACAGAAACAGCCTAAGTCTCCTGTAATGGATAAATGGGTAAAGAAAATGTGGTATGTATATACAATGGAAAATTATTCAGGCTTAAAAAGAAGGAAATTCTGCCATTTGTGACAGCCTGGATGAACCTAGAGGACATTGTGCTAAGTGAAATAAGCTAGACACAGCTTGCACAAGGGTTCCCTTTTCTCCATATCCTTGCCGGAATGTGTTACTTCCTACCTTTTTGATAATAGCCATTCTAACAGGTATGAGGTGATATCTCATTGTGATTTTGATTTGCATTTCCCTGGTGATTAGTGATGCTGAGTACTTTTTCATGTATCTGTTAACCTTTATGTCTTCTTTGGAAAAATGTCTATTCAAATCCTCTGCCCAGTTATTAATCAGATTTTTTTTGGTATTGAGTTGTATGAGCTTTTTAAGTATTTAATATTTTGGATATTAACCCTTTATCAGATATATGATTTACAAATATTTTCTTCCATTCAGAAGATTGCCCTTTCCCTTTGTTGATGGTTTCCTTTGCTGTGCAGAAGCTTTTTTTTTGTTTGATTTAGTCCCATTTGTTCAAGTTTGCTTTTGTTGTCTTTGCTTTTGGTGTCAAATCCAAAAAATCATTGCCAAGACTGATATCAACAGTTGACTGCTTGTTTTCTTCCAGAGGATTTATGGTTTTAGGTCTTAAGTTCAAGTCTTTCGTCCATTTTGAGTTGTATTTTGTATATGGTGCAAGATAGTGGTCCAGTTTCATTCTTTTGCATGGGGTTTTTCAGTTTTCTCAGCATCATTTATTGAAGAGACTACCCTTTACCCATTGTATATTCTTAGCTCCTTTGTCATAAATGAATTGACCATATATGTGTGGGTTTATTTCTGGGCTCTCTAATCTGATGCATTGATTAGTGTGCCTGTTTTTATGCCAGGACCATACTATTTTTATTACTATATATTTGTAATATAGGTTGAAATCAGGACGTGTGATGCCTCCATCTTTGTTCTTCTTTCTGAAGATTGTGTTGCCTATTCAAGGGTTTTTCATGGTTTTGTGCAAAGAATTATTTGTTCTGTTTCTGTGAAAAATGCCATTGAAATTTCAATAAAGATGATTTCAAAGATTTTTAAAATACTTTTTTCTCTTTATTCCTTTGATTGGAATATTTAAATTTATCTCTCCAAGTTTGTTCTAGTCATTTGGAATCTCAAATACGCTATTAAGACTATCCAACAAAATTTCAATTTTAAATATTGTGAATTTCAATTCTATAATTGCTATTTGGTTTACTATTATGGTTTCCAAATTTATAACACTTTCATCTGTTCATTTGAAAAAAATTTTCGTTAGATTTTTGAACATGTTTATCATAGCCACTCTGAATTAGGTGCTGATTCCAACATCAGGGTAATCTTAGAGTTGGTTTCTCTTGAATGGTTTTCCTCTTGACTGTGGGACAATTTTTTGTTTTGAATTTTTTTTTCCTCCAAAGTATCTTATGAATTCCAGGTTCTCGAAAGTATATTTTGGTTGATGTGAATACTAGTTTTACATTATTTTTTTTTTTTAATTTTTAAGAGTTTTAAAAAATTGAAGTATAGTTGATGTGCAGTATTTAAGTTACAGGTGTACAATGTGGTGAGTCACAGTTTTTAAAGGTTATATTCCATTTATAGTTGTTATAAAATATTGGCTAGATTCCCTGTGTTGTACAATATATCCTTGTAACTTACTTATTTTATAAATAGTAGTTTGTATTTTCTATTCCTCTACCCCTATGTTGCCCCTCCCCCCTAACTTCTCCCCACTGGTAACCACTAGTTTGTTCTCTCTGTGAGTCTTTTTCTTTTTTGTTATAGTCACTAGCTTGTTGTATTTTTAAATTACACGTATAAGTGATATTATACAGTATGTCTTTCTCTGTTTAATTTATTTCACTTAGCATAATACCCTCCAAGTCCATCCATGTTGCTGCAAATGGCAAAATTTCATTCTTTTTCATGGCTGAGTAGTATTCCATTGTATATATTACATACCACATGTTTTTTATCCATTCATTTGTTCATGAACACTTAGGTTGCTTCCATATCTTGGCAATTGTAGATAGTGCTTCTGTGAACGTTGGGGTGGGTGTATCTTCTTAGTGTTTTTGGTTTTTTTCAGCTATATACTCAGGGTGCAATTGCTGGGTCAGATGGTAGTTCTATTTTTCGTTTTTTGAGAAACTGCCACCCAGTTCTCCACAGCAGCTGCACCAAGTTACATTCCCACCTACAGTATACAAGTGTTCCCTTTTTTCACATCCTCATCAACATTTGTTATTTGTGTTCTTTTTGATGATAACCATTCTGACAAGTGTGAGGTGATACCTTGTTGTAGTTATGATTTGCATTTCCCTGATGATTAGTGATGTTGAGCATCTTTTCATGTGCTTGTTGGCCATCTGTATGTCTTCTATGGAAAAATGTCTATTCAGGTCTTCTGCCCATTTTTTAATAGGGTTGTTTTTGTTTTTTTGATACTGAGTTGTAGAGCTGTTTATATATTTTGGATATTAACCCCTCGTCAGTCATATCATTTGCAAATATATTCTCCCATTCAGTAGGTTGTCTTTTTGTTTGGTCAATGGTTTCCCTTACTGTGCAAAAGTCTTTTAAGTTTAATTAGGCCCCATTTGTTTGTTTTTGCTTTTATTTCCTTTGTTTTAGGCAACAGGTTTAAAATAATGCTATGATTTATGTCAAAGTGTATTCTGCCTATGTTTTCCTCCAGGAATTTTATGGTTTCTGGTCTTGGATTTAGGTCTTTAATTCATTTTGAGTTTCTTTTTTTATATGTGTTAGAGAATGTTCTAATTTGATTATTTTACATGTAGCTGTCCAGTTTTCCCATCACCATTTGTTGAAGAGACTGTCTTTTCTCTATATTCTTGTCTCCTTTGTCATAGGTCAATTGACCATAAGTGCATGGCATTATTTCTGGGCTCTCTATCCTGTTCTACTGACCTATGTGTCTGTTTTTGTGCTGGTATCATACTGTTTTGATTACTGTAGCTTGTAGTATAGTCTGAAGCCAGGGAGCATGATTCCTCTAGGTCTGGTAAGGTTGTTTTGGCTATTTGGGGTCTTTTGTGTTTCCATACATATTTTAAAATTATTTGCTCTAGTTCTGTGAAAAATGCCATTGGTATTTTGATAGGAATTGCATTGAAGCTGTAGATTGCCTTAGGTACTATGGTCATTTTAACAGTATTGATTCTTCCCATCTGAGAATACGGTATATCTTTCCATCTGTTTGTGTCATCTTCAATTTCATTCATCAGTGTCTTAAAGTTTTTGGAGTACAGGTCTTTTGCCTCCTTAGATAGGTTTATTCCTAGGTATCTTATTATTTTTGATGCAGTGGTAAATGAGATTGTTTAATTTCTTTCTATGTTTTTTTTTTAATGTCAAGTATTTTGTTGTTGTTGTTGTTCAATGGGCATTACTGTTGATATATTGTTGGGGTTGTGGATTTTGTCTTGCACTGTAGAATCTTGGCTTTTGTCCTAGCAGGCATTTTAATGTAATATGAATTGCAGCTCCCAGCTCTGTAACCTTTCTGGTGAGCAAGTTGCCGAAATTCCCTCTCAGTTCTTTAAGCATCCACCTATTTCTTTCACCTGGTGACCTGACGTCCATGTAGTTCAGGAATCAGAGAAGGATTGGGGTAGAGTCTGTAAACAGATTTAGTCCCCCTCCTTTATAGCTCTCTTCATAGGCAGTTTTCTCTCAGATCTGAGTTCACATTGTACTGAGCTGCTCAGGCTGGAAAGTGCCCTCACAGAAAAAGCTGTGTGAACATAAATTTCACACACTGCAGTTACTCTTTCAAAAGTCTTTTCTCCTTCGATTCTGAAAGTTTTGCTCACTTTCTAGTCCCTTAACTTAGAATGATTTTTTTATTCACATTTTGTCTAGAGTTTATAATTGTTATCTATGGGAGAGTTATCCACTCTGCCATTACTGGAAGAAGAATCTGTACTGATTTATAGTATGCTAAAGTAGCCATAAATTATGGAATCTGTCTTAAGGTATCTTGGGAAAGAAAAGCCAAAAAGCATTTTTGAAGCCACAGATTATTATTTTTTAAATGAACAATCAATCAAACAATAAATGTTTTCTATTTGCAACTCATCCAGTTCACACTGTGAAATAAATCAATTATAGATATTCTAGCTTGTTGCCTAATGTAGTTTCTCCTAAACACATAGTAAGTACTGTGTGTTTAGAAAAAAACAAAGGCTGATCAGCTAATTTGTAGCAAAGCTGAACCTTGTGATGAGTACTTGTTTATCAATGGATAGATTTATATGTGGACTTGAAAGTTCATGGGTCAATAAAAACATGTAAAAAAAAAAATGTCAATGGCAACATGGACTTTGGAGCCTTAGGATTAGTGTATGGAAAAATGTTTTGTGTTTTTGAAACTATTTATATGGAAACTGGAAATGAGTATAGGTAAAAGTTACTCAAAACATCCTGGTTGAAATGACGAGCTATTTCCTTTCTCATGTCACCGAAGCCAATTAAAGTTTGGTTACATTGGATGAATAAAATGGGTTCAAGGTGACCTTTTGCTCTCTTTTAAATCACATTTTCTTTTTCTTTGCCTTTTTTGCCAAGAAGGCTGTAATTTTTATGAAACGAGTTTTATAATATGTATTTGTTAAAAACAAACTAACCAGAGTCATTATATACTTTTCCTTACTATGAATATATGCTTTTGTAGGTTGTTGAAGAGAAGCAAAAAGAGCAAATTTCAATGTTTTAGGCATATCTGGTAATGAACTTGTATGGGAAATAATAGTCAATTATTAAGAATATTGCATTCTTCTTTTTGAGGTGTCTTAAAGTGACTAGTTTTGTATGTAAAGATAGATTAGAATGAGTACTTTGGAGATGGAACTGTATCATACTCCTTTGTACTCTGGTGTCTAACACAGTACCTGACTCACAGTAAAAATCAAAACATATGTTTTCCCAAAAGTGTTTTTTACTATAAATATATTTTTCAAGCAATGAAGAATAATTGAGATCATTGGATTTTTATCATGTCTATCACTTTACACATTATTTTCATGCCATATAGTCTTTGTATGAACACTTCAATTCTAGATAAATTTCCTCTTTAAACTATCATAATTTATTGGATAAGAAAAAACTTTATTCTTGAAGTAAAATATTAAATTTAAAAACTAAGATCTCCTGCTTTGAAAATGAAACAGTTTCAAATTTTAAAATTCAAACATAGCTAAGGGAGACCATTGTTTAAAGGGGAAAATGAGAAGACTATGAGAATATTAAGGTGATGGTTGTACTATTCTGGTTTTTCTATTTGAAATTCCTAGCTCATAGTGGGAAATCAATAAATGTTGCATTAAATTGATGGAGAGTGAATGCTAAAATGTTATTAAAATGTTGTCTTAATATTTCTTAGCTAATAAACTGTCAATGAGAAAAAATTCATAGAATAAGAGCAATCCATTTCATGTTTGCACACTCCATCAGAATTTTCAAATATAATAACTTTCAGTGACCTACCTAAATATATTTATCCCTCCCCCTTTTTTTGTAGAATTTTATTACATATGTTAACTTGTTTAGATTTGCTGTTTGTTTACTGTTTCTGGCAGCTATTACACAGTATGATGAAGAGTTCTGTGTTTTGCAATTATTCTGACTGACAAGGATTTTGTTAGAAGGGCTGTGTGTCAGTGAGTGGATACCAACCCAAGACTTATTTTAGGAAAAGACCACCCCAATGCTCATTGTTTTCTTTTCACCTAATATGTACTGGGACTGTTGATCATGAATATGAAGATAAATTGTCTGTAATATAGCATATTATGCAATTGCCCTTTATTCCCAACTTTACTCTTTTTTTGACCTTGTGTTTTTCCATTCCTTTTTATGCAACTTCTATGAAATGACAGTAAGAATAATCCATAGTTGTAATATTGTTGATATTTTTCTAGTTTCTTTCATATATACCAACTACCCAGATAAATTGAAAATAAAACAGAAGGATCTGTTTCATATTATCAGTCAGTAGTGTCTAGTCAGAGAAAAGAAACCACTTTGGGTATTTAGAGTAGAGAGGGATGTAATGTAGACGTCATTACAATGATGCTGATCGGGCTGGAAGAAGAAAGAGGATGATAAGTGTTACTGTCCCTTTGCTGGAGCCCAAGATTCCCCCTTGACACCTGTGGCTGTTGAGAACCTCACAGCTGCTGGGGAACCGCTTTCCTCCTCATTTTGAATTTGGAGATAGATTTTTTTTGTTTGTTTTAAAACTTTGAGAATGTAGCTCAATAAAAGTGAACTGTATTTAATATGAGTTATTGAGTATAAAACCAAGTTAATGAAAACACTTCTATTAGTATCGGCTGGTGTAATACTACGACGGCCCCGTTAGCTTTTGAATTCCTATGTGCAAGGTCCCTATCTTTATTCAATGTTTGTTGAACTGAGTGAAGGAATTTGTGTTTTGTGTCTTCATAAAGGGTATGTGAAAGAGGGAATAGCTAGGTAACTAAATTTTATTACCCTTTTTACTCAGTCTTGGAAAACTGATTAATTTTTATGCTTCCTATTTGCTTCTAAGAATTTCGGGGAGAAACTGATAGAGTTGTTAGGATTGGGATGTGTCTGCTAGTTCATACTTAAAAGTATAATATTGTACTAGGCATAACAGACTATGTTACTTGAAATTTATGTTTATACATTTGTATTAAATATTTGAATATGAAGGTATAATCGTAAAATTCTAAGTTTCAGAGATTTTGTTGTTGTGGAATGAAAAATTTTAAAGTACTGAATAAATTCTATATAATGAAGGATTTCAAGGGTACAGGAAAGTGTAGAGGCTAATAGGATGAATATTATTTGCCTATCACTTATTTAGCTTCAGAATTTGGAAAAGATTTTAAACATAAGAAAGCACAGTAAGTAACAATTACATTTTAATGAAATCTTTAAAAATTTGAGTTGATTCTTGAAAGTTATTTCTATCTCCAAGAACTAAAAATCCTATTTCTAAATGAGATATTCCAGAAATGGTACACTTTAGTTATTTTAACATTTCAATAGGTGCATTAAATATTGTCAGTTCAATCTCTTTGACTGTCAGTTTTATATTAAAAACTGTTTATCATCCTATTTTTGGAAAATTACCTCCTTCTAGTTTATAGTATATGGCACATGAAAAACTCCATAAAAATGTCTAGACCAAAATCAAAATATGTGAGAACTTGTGCACATAATAATAATACAGGAATATCATGTATGTTTTGGGCATGTGGCATTATCAAGCATGTTTTTGTTTCACAGAATAGTTTACTTGGAATAAAATTATGGATCTATTATTTAAATGAGGTAAAGGATTATATGGTTCTTTATGCAGAAACTATGTCTCGTTTCTCTTTATTATCTCATTTGGTTTTAGGTGAAGGATGTCAGGTTGTATAATGAGGAACCTATTCTCATTTTCACCAAGACTGCCCAAATTTAATACATGTGCTTCAAGCTTCAGTATCCTTCTAAGTAATAATCTGCTATGTCTCTTACTATTTTGTTTGTCACATATGGGCAAGGGCATTGTGAGACTTATAATTTTGCTCTGCTCAACTGCCGGTAACAATATTAATTGAAATTATTATAGTGTTCTATGATATTAAAAGTTGTAGTTTTCTCCTATTTCTAATTTTTTTTCAAAATTTTCAGAGTTATTGGAATCATTTGAGGTAGCACCCAAAGACACTCCCATAAAATATTTCTAACAAATAACATAATGAAATAAATACTTTAGGTCTAGGCCCGAAAGAGTTTTTTATTCCCAATAAAATCAATTCAAAGTAAATCATTCAGTACCTATATTCTTCATGTCTTTGTACACATTTAGAAAAATAAAAGGACCAGCGTTATCTAAATGTCTTTTGTATTTTGCATCTATGTGGAATTTACTCAAAAAAGGATTACTTAAGGCTAATGTAGAATTATATTTTACTTATCCCCTTCCCAAATAACGTACACATACACACACACACACACACACACACACACACACACACACACACACGTATATCACATCTTGTCAGGTAGTCCACACTTATTTTACCCAAAGGAAAAATAAAGTAATGATAGTGGTGAAGTGCAGGGGAAAAGATAAAAGGGTCAGCTTTAACAGGCGTGCCCTTTCTGGGAATAAAAATAGCAGGAGGGTTTCAAGTAATTCTTAAGAGGAGTAGAATGGCAATTTACTTAATACCACATTAAGATGAAGATTTAAAATTTATACTTCTTAGAAGGACATAATTTGATTCTCCACGTTTAATAAGATAAGGCCACCATTTACCTGGAAATGCATGCAGGAAACAAAATGGCTGCTGTTGAAGAATTACCTTGATCAAATCAACCAAATAGTATTTAACTGTTTACTGCCATACTAGGCACTCAGAAATGCAAAATAAGATGAATAATTTAATTGTGAGGATAAGAAATTATATTAAACTACAAAATAATGATTTTTTAGGGAGTATAGGGTAGATAAGATTAGGAACCCTGGTTTTTAACTTGAAGGATAAGCCCTATTAGGTTAGGCAGTGGGTAGAGTTTCGGACACACAGGTGAAGAAGATACATAGGTGTGCAAATGAGTGTTAGGTATGTAGGTAGGATCTGGGAAAAAAGGCCTGATGACACTCAAGCCCTTAGCATTACTTTAGACCTGATTTATTTGAAAAGTTTAGCCCTAGAGATAAAGGTTGACTAATGGGGCAGGGTTTGATTTACCTACTGATAAGGAAGACAAGCTGTTGTCCAGAAAACTGATAGTGAAAAATTATCAGAACCTTGGTCCTGATAAGGCAAGGGAAAGATGCTGAAACTGCACAGGAGACTGGTGATGTTCATGAGGACATATTTACGCAGTGAGAAAACGTTCAAGTATTTGTAAAGGCCCCCTTTTTGATTAACTAATCAATCTATATGGTGTAGTAAACTGTGAGACAAAATCATTAAAAGAAAGTTAAACACTTTCAAAGATATTTCCTGGTTTGTTGTTGTTTGACAAGAAATGAGGAAAACCTGCAGCTTTTCTCTTCTGCTAGAAATTTGATAAAGACCTGCTTTTTATTTGCAGTGCTGGGACATTTCTCCATTATTTCCTTCTCCTAAGTCTTCTGCCCTGAGCTCATATTTCCTTTAATGTAAGAGCAGAAGTGCTTCTACATAATAGAATCCAATTCTTTGATTTCCTGTGATAAGTCTTTATTTTAAAATGACTGTAATGCAATGGATTTTGTTCATTCTCTATCTTGCATATTTTTGACCCCTTTTGAAACCCCAACTAATCATTTTACTTTCTTTTGACTATGCCTGATACAAGGAAAAAAAAAATAGGAAGCTAAAATTCAGTGATCTCAAGGTGGGATTTGGGTGGGTGGGGGTAAATTATTTGAAATCAATGGGAAACTTTTCGTTTTTTTGTTGTTTTTTTTTAAATTAATTAATTAATTTATTTTTGGCTGTGTTGGGTCTTCGTTTCTGTGCGAGGGCTTTCTCTAGTTGTGGCAAGCAGGGGCCACTCTTCATCGCGGTGCGCGGGCCTCTCACTGTCGCGACCTCTCTTGTTGCGGAGCACAGGCTCCAGACGCGCAGGCTCAGTAGTTGTGGCTCACGGACCCAGTTGCTCTGCGGCATGTGGGATCTTCCCAGACCAGGGCTCGAACCCGTGTCCCCTGCATTAGCAGGCAGATTCTCAACCACTGCGCCACCAGGGAAGCCCCAACTTTTCGTTTTTGATGTGAACATTTGGGGACATCTGGTAAATGGGGAATATGTGTTGGGCAAGTCGCATGATCTCTGAGGGCCTTGTCATTTGAGAAGGCGGGACAACATGACTTTTAAAGTGACTTAACCTTTCAATCATTCCATAAAGACATAACATGTCCTACTGAAAAGTCATACTGGGTTTTTATCAGCCTTTGCACATAAATTCCTGGCACCCAGCATAGTACTCTGCAAATAGTTAAGTACTCATTCATACAAGGAATGAATGGCATGGATTTTTCTGGTGTAATTGACTCCAGTTGGAAAGTCATATGGTACATAGTGCTATCTGTAAGCATTAACAGTACCTCTGTTTCTACCTGATATGTTTTCATTATCTTCCTTGTTTATTTCCTTCCTCAAACTATCAGTGCCTCGTTATGTTACTGATTCCAAGAATTTGAAAAAAACTGAGAAAAGTCTCACTTTTAAAATTTGATAGTAAATCTAACAAGTAAAATTAATTATAGCTGAAAGGATTTTCACCACATCTCTCAAATTTACCATTAAACTGTAACCAGGAAAGGTAAAGTGTAAAACCAGCAGAGATTGTTCAGAGGAGTTATATGCTAGTGAAAATAGGAAATTTTAATAGAAATGGTTTTGCACACTTTACTTTGGTGATTGTTATGATTGGAGATCCTGAATTTAAAGTGGGATGAAAATGTTCAGTGACAGACACATTGATAGCTTTCTGAATGAAAACATCCAGGTACTTTGTAGTTTTAATTCTTTTGAATGCTTAATCTCTGTTAGTTGTCCTGATCTAATTTATTTCTCTATATACTGTCAATGTCAAAAATCTGATATAAAATTTTTTTAAGTTAAACATGTAGCTATTTATAAAGTTCTCATTTACATTAGTATTTAGCAATATGGCATTACAATTGTATTTTGAGCAATGAAATAGCTTCACATTTTCATTAATTGAGAAAGAATGGGAAAAATCAGAGCATGACCATGACATGGCACACTCTTGCCAGATACTAGTAATGTCTTATGTGTGAAAGGCTTTACACATTTGTTAAAATGTTCATAAAACTTTTTCTAAGTGTGCAGCCTAGCCTCTTAAGTAATTCCTTGAATGTTAGCCACACTAATTCTACTTCAATAAATTAATTTTTTTTAAAAGATGAAAAAACCAGGCAAAATTGTGGTCAAAGATTTTTGCCACATCACTGTTTCTAGATACGAATAAATAGGTAGAAACTGTTACCTGAAAACTGTGTTCACCTCTTGGTGGTCATTGAACCAGAAGGCACAACCAAGGCAAAGAGCAGGAGAATGAAGGATTTATTACTTGCAGCAAGAGAACACCAGGGATCTTTCCCAAAGCAATGTCTCCCCAGTCTGCAAAACTGGAAGTTTTAAGCTAAGGGTTCATGCATATTCATGAAGGGGCCTGGATGGGGGACAGATTCCAAGCTTTAGTTGATTGAAGTCACGAGGGTCAGAAAAGGTCTACATCATCATCCCTTAGGTGCCAGTTGATCTGGTAGTTGAGCCTCAGGCTAATCTTCACCATTGAAACAGAACTGGGGGTCTTTACAACTGATACATATCTTTGCTATTGTTACTTCTCTTTCCTGATAACAGTTTGTTTCTGTTAAGATCACTAATTGTTCCCTTAAGATCACTAATTCCTGAGACCTGTTCAAGGACAATCATTGAAGCCAGGCTTAGATCACAAAATGGCCTAGGTCAAAAATGGCTTCTCTTACGTCAGGAAAGCATGCCTGGTTCTTTCTCTGGGGACCCCCTACCCTATCTGCTTATAATACTACTTATATATGAAGATACAATTAAATATTCAGCAATAGAAAAAGAATAACCTATTACATTCATAAAATTTATAAAAACTGACATTTTTGCACAATTTTTACTTGGTGAAACATCTTACACACATAGTAAAACATGGTGTGATGTTAAATGGAAAAAACAGAATAGAGGAATGAATATATGGTGTGACCTATTTATAAGTAGAGCAGAATATATTAATTGGAAGTAGAAAAAAATCAGAGCAGTTGGCTCTGGGGGATATTATTAAAGGTGATTTTAATGTTACCCTTTATAACTTATGCAGTTCCCACATTTATTTTGTTTTTACTCCTTTAGTTTTTTATAATATACTTTATTTTTTAGAGCATTTAAAAAAACATTTGTGTTCAGGTTTTTGTGTGGTCATAAGTTTTTAACTCATTTGAGTAAATACCTAGGAGGGCAATTGATTATTTTTATTAAGGAAATCTAATTTATCCATTTTTTTCTTTCATGAATCATGCTTTTGTTATCCTATCTAAAAAGTCATCACCAAACTCAAGGTCACGTAGATTTTCATACTATGTTATCTTCTAGAAGTTTTATCATTTTGTATTTTACATTTAGGTCTATGACCCATTTTTGACTTAATTTTCATGAAAGGTGTAAAATCTCTTTCTAGATACTTTAAAAAACTTTAAGTATACTTGATTTACAATGTTACATTCATTTCAGGTGTACAGCATAATGATTTAATATTTTTATAGATTATACTTCATTTAATGTTATTGTCAAATATTGTTTTGTATATAACATCTTTGTATATTTTATAGTAGCTTATATCTCTTAATTCTTTGTAGATTTTTTTGGCATGTGGATGTCCAGTTGTTCCAACACTATTAGACTCCTTTTTCCATTGAATTGTCTTTGCTCCTTTGTCAAAGATCAGTTGACTACATTTGCGTATATCTGTTTCTGGGCTCTCTATTCTGATCTGTTGGTCTATTTGTCTGTTTTTCTGGCTCTGCCACACTGTCTTGATTATTGTAGATCTATAGTAAGTCTTGATGTCAGGCAGAGCCTGTCCTCCGACTTTGTTCTCTGCTTCAGTCTTGAATTTCCGTTTGCGATCTTAGCACATTAATCATTGTTCTTTAAATTCCCCATCTGATAATTCCAAAATCTCTGCCATATCTAAGTCTGCTTCTCATGCTTGCTTTATGTCTTCAGTATGTGCTTATTTTTAGCATTATTGTAATATTTTGCGAAAAGGTGGACATGATGAACTGGGTAAAAGGTCAGGTAAACAGGCCTTTAGTTTGGGGTTTTA
The DNA here is from genome assembly GCF_028021215.1 of Eschrichtius robustus. Taxonomy (NCBI): domain Eukaryota; kingdom Metazoa; phylum Chordata; class Mammalia; order Artiodactyla; family Eschrichtiidae; genus Eschrichtius; species Eschrichtius robustus. The sequence continues at coordinate 184,762,188 of NC_090824.1, forward strand.
TGTTTGCCTGGCTAGAAGTTAGGCTGTGTTTACTCTTTGCTGTAGCTGGAGGTCTCAGAGGCTAAAATGTCCTCTGGTGGCCTTGTTATTGTCTCCTCTGTCGTCTTTGGGTTTCTCTGGAAAATTCTCAAATAGGGTCTGAGATTTCTAGTTCTTGGAGCTGTAATTATCTGCTATCATACCAGTGTCTGATTGTGTTTCTGGACTGTAAACTTGTCCAAATGCTTCTCAGCCATCCACACCCCTCACACCCTCCTAGGAGAGACAGGAAGGCTAGAGGGGGCTGGAGTTGGTTAGGTTGTGGTGGGACCTACATTAATTAGGATCTGGTAAAATAGTTTTCCTTGAAGGCAAGTCTTTGTTGAGGAGAACAGAAACCTCTGAGAGTATTTCGAAGTGGTTACTTTTTCCCTCTCCCTGCTGGAAATAGGTGAGGCTTCTTCACCAGTCTTTACCCTAAGAACCTGATAGGGCTCCTAGAGGTCAACTCATGAAAGTGGTGGAAGTGGGGAATCTCCCTAAGGCTGGGTTCTCAGGAAGTTTTATCTCTCAATCTTGTCCCTGCTCATTTTGCAACAATTCATTAATTACCCTTTAAGTTTTCCTACCAGTTACTGGCTCCTAGGATGGTTCCTGCTCCTGGTATACTGTGATCATCTGTGTTTGCCTGTATCTCCGATTTTGGGGGTGAACTTCTGTTGTGTAACCTCAATTGATGATTTTATGTATATATGAAGTCAGTAGTCAGATATTTTTCGAAGGCTTTTATAAAAGTGTTCCCAGTTTGTATTGATGAGCCAGACTCCATCAAGAAAAAAAAGGGAGAGGACACAAAATCAATAGAATTAGAAATGAAAAAGGAGAAATCACAACTGACTCCACAGAAATACAAAGGATTATAAGAGACTACTACAAACAACTATATGCCAGTAAAATGGACAACCACGAAGAAGTGGACAAATTCTTGGAAAGGTACAATTTTCCAAGACTGAACCAGGAAGAATTAGAAAATATACACAGACCTATCACACGTAATGAAATTGAAACCGTAATTAAAAATCTTCCAACAAACAAAAGTCCAGGACCAGATGGCTTCACAGGAGAATTCTATCAAACATTTAGAGAAGAGCTAACACTGATCCTTCTCAAACTCTTCCAAAAAATTGCAGAGGAAGGAACACTCCCAAATTCATTCTACGAAGCCACCATCACCCTGATACCAAAACCAGAAAAAGATATCACAAAAAAAGAATATTACAGACCAATATCACTGATGAACATAGATGCAAAAATCCTGAACAAAATTCTAACAAACAGAATCCAACAGCACATTAAAAGGATCATACACCATGATCAAGTGGGATTTACCCCAGGGATGCGAGGATTCTTCAGTATACACAAATCAATCAATGTGATACACCACATTAACAAATTAAGGAATAAAAACCATATGGAGCTTCCCTGGTGGCGCAGTGGTTGAGAATCTGCCTGCCAATGCAGGGGACACGGGTTCGAGCCCTGGTCTGGGAAGATCCCACATGCCGCAGAGCAACTAGGCCCGTGAGCCACAACTACTGAGCCTGCACGTCTGGAGCCTGTGCCCTGCAACGAGAGGCCGCAACAGTGAAAGGCCCGTGCACCGCGATGAAGAGTGGCCCCTGCTTGCCACAACTAGAGAAAGCCCTCGCATAGAAACGAAGACCCAACACAGCCAAAAAAATTAAAATAAATAAAATAAAGTCAGGAGCTCTTTAAAAAACAAAACAAATCAAACCCTATGATCATCTCAATAGATGCAGAAAAAGCTTTTGACAAAATTCAACACCGATTTATGATAAAAACTCTCCAGAAAATCGGCATAGAGAGAACCTACCTCAACATAATAAAGGCCACATAGGACAAACCCACAGCAAGCATCGTACTCAGTGGTGAAAAACTGAAAGCATTTCCACTAAGATCAGGAAGAAGACAAGGATGTCCACTTTCACCATTATTATTCAACCTAGTTTTGGAAGTCCTAGCCACAGCAATCAGAGAAGAAAAAGAAATAAAAGAATACAAATTGGAAAAGGAGAAGTAAAACTGTCACTGTTTGCTGATGACATGATACTATACATAGAAAATCCTAAAGATGGCACCAGAAAACTACTGGAACTAATCAATGAATTTGGTAAGGTTGCAGGATACAAAATAAATGCACAGGAATCTCTGGCATTCCTATACACCAACAATGAAAAATCAGAAAGAGAAATTAAGGAAACACTCCCATTTATCATTACAACAAAAAGAATTAAATGCCTAGGAATAAACCTGCCTAAGGAGGTGAAAGACTTGTACTCAGCAAACTATAAAACACTGATATAAGAAATCAAAGATGACATAAACAGGTGGAGAAATATACCATGTTCTTGGATTGGAAGAATCAGTATTGTGAAAATGACTACTATCCAAAGCAATCTACAGAGTCAGTGCAATCCCTATCAAACTACCAATGGCATTCTTCACAGAATTAGACCAGAAATTTTTACAATTTGTGTGGAAACACAAACGACCCCGAATAGCCAAAGCATCTTGAGAAAGAAAAACGGAGTTGGAGGGATCAGGCTCTCTGACTTTCAAACTATACCACAAAGCTACAGTAATCAAGACAGTACGGTACTGGCACAAAAAGTGCAGGATAGAATGCCCAGAGATAAACCCATGCACATATGGACACCTAATTTATTACAAAGGAGGGAAGAACATACAATGGAGAAAAGACAGTCTCTCCAATAAGTGGTGCTGGGAAAACTGGACCAGCTACATGTAAAAGAATGAAATTAGAACACTACCTAACACCATACACAAAAACTCCAAATGGATTAAAGACTTTAATGTAAGACCAGACACTATAAAACTCATAGAGGAAAACATAGGAAAAAAACTCTTTGGCATAAACCACAGCAAGATCTTTTTTGACCCACCTCCTAGAGTAACAGAAATAAAAACAAAAATAAACAAATGGGATGTAATTAAACTTTAAAAGCTTTTGCACAGCAAAGGAAACCATAAACAAGACAAAAAGACAACTGTCAGAATGGGAGAAAATACTTGCAAATGAAACAACAGACAAAGTATTAATCTCCAAAGTATACAAACAGCTCATGGAGCTCAATATCAAAAAAACAATCCAGTTAAAAAATGGGCAGAAGACCTAAATAGACATTTCACCAAGGAAGACATACAGATGGCCAAGAGGCACATGAAAAGGTGCTCAACGTCGCTAATTATTAGAGAAATGCAAATCAAAACTACAATGAGGTATCACCTCATGCCTGTCAGAATGGCCATTATCAAAAAATCTAGAAACAGTAAATGCTGGAAAGGGTTTGGGGAAAAGGGAATCCTCCTGCACTGTTGGTGGGAATGTAAATTGATACAGCCACCATGGAAAACAGTATGGAGATTCCTTAAAAAACTAAAAATAGAACTACCGTATGACCCAGCAATCCCACTACTGGGCATATACCCTGAGAAATTCAAAAAGAGACATGTACCACAATGTTCATTGCAGCACTATTTACAGTAGCCAGGACATGGAAACAACCTAAATGTCCATCGACAGATGAATGGATAAAGAAGACGTGGTACATATATACAATGGAATATTACTCAGACATTAAAAAAAAAAGAAATTGAGTTATCTGTACTGAGGTGGATGGATCTAGAGTCTGTCATACAGAGTGAAGGAATTCAGAAAGAAAAACAAATACCATATGCTAATGCATATATATGGACTCTAAAAAAAAGAAAAAATGGTGCTGATGGACCCAGTTCCAGGGCAGGAATAAAGAGGTAGACCTAGACAATGGACTTGAGGACGAGGGTGGGAGGGCGAAGCTGGGTCGAAGTGAGAGTAGCATCGACATATGTACACTACCGAATGCAAAATAGTTGGCTGGTGGGAAGCAGCAGCGTAGCACAGGGAGATCATCTCTGTGCTTTGCAATGACCTGGAAGGGTGGGATGGGGAGGATGGGAGGAAGGTGCAAGAGGGAGGGGATGTGGGGACATCTGTATGCATCTGGCTGATTCGCTTCGCTGTGCAACAGAAACTAACACAGTATTGTGAAGCAATTATACTCCAATAAAGATCTGTTTAAAAAAAAAAAAAACTATCGTGAAGAAATCCCTCCTCTTCACTTAAACAGTACATCTTCTAGAATAATCTCATTTTTAAGCTAGTATTTTGACCAGATTATTATCTGTGTTCTCTAAGAACAAAGCAGTAATTTTGTTATTCAGAACTCTTGTGATATTATTTATTTTTGAGATTTTTTTCTCTATGGTAAGATACAACTAACATAAAAATGACTATCCAACATTTTTCAGCATACAGTTTAGTGGCATTAAGTATATTCACAATGTATGATTTTCAACTGTAAGAAGTTTTGGAAAAGGCAAAACTGTGGAGACAGTAAAAAGATCAGTGATTGCTAGGTGTTGGGGGTGAAGGGCATGAATAAGCAGAGCACAAGATTTTGGGGGGCTGAGAAAACACTCCATATGATGTTATAAAGATGGATACATGTCATCATACAAATGTCCAAACTCATAGAATGTACAATACCAGGTGTGAACTGTAATGTAAACTATGGATTCTAGGGGATTACGATGTGTAAATGTAGTCTCATCGATTGTAACAAATGCACCCTCTGGTGAGAAATGGTGTTAGTTGGAGGGAGGCTGCGGATGTGTGGGGGCAGGGAGAGTGTGAGAAATCTCTGTACCTTCCCTTGAATCTTGCTGTGAAGTTGAACTAGTCTGAACAAGTCTTAGAAAGAAACAAAAACTTTAAATATTTTATACTACAGTTACTATTATACTACATAGATGAATATTTCTAAGCAACATGATTTCATAAGCTTTTGCATATATCATCTAGTCATTTAAACATCATTTACAATTAATGCTTAATATCCCGTTTGATATATGGTCTAAAGTATCTAACATATATAAAGCACCTATGTGCCAGGTACATTTCTAAGTACTTTATATTTACTATTTTTATTTTTGACTTAAATAATTACATACTGGGGACTTCCTTGCTGGTCCAGTGGTTAAGACTTCGCCTTCCAATGCAGGGGGTGTGGGTTCGATCCTTGGTTGGGGAGCTAAGGTCCCACTTGCCTCGTGGCCAAAAACCCAAAACATAAAACAGAAACAATACTGTAACAAATTCAATGAAGTTTAAAAATGGTCCACAGCAAAAAAATCTTTAAAAAATTACATAATAAAAGTGACTTTTTGGTATACAGTTCTAGGAGTTTTGACACATGTATAGATTCATGTAACTACCACCACAATCAAGATATGCAGCAGTTTCATTATTCCCCACCCGCCAAAACAACCTTTTGCTACCCCTTAGTGGTCAAATTTTCCTTCTGCCCTTTACTCCTGGCAACCACTGAACTTAGTTTTGTCTTTTGTAGAGCAACATATGTATAAAATTGTATGGTACATAACCTTTTGAGACTGGTTTCTTTCACTCATCCTAATGCCTTTGATAATCATGCAATTTGTTGTGTGTATTGATAGTGTACATCTTTTTATTGTTGGGTAGTATTCCATTGTATGGCTGTACCACACTTATTTTCTCCATTCATCAGTTGAAGGACATTTATGTTTCCAGTTTGGAGAGGGATTATAAAAATGTTTTTGTAAACATTCACATCTGTTTTTTTTGCAAAATAATTTTTCCTTTCTTCAGGAGTGAGATTTCAATTATCATATGACCCAGCAGTTTATATATTGTAAGAAACTGCCAAACTTTCCCAGAGTGGCTGTATCATTTTGCATTCCCAGCAGCAAAGCATCAGAGTTCTAGTTGTTCTGCATCATTGCCAGAATTTAGTATTAAAGGTAATTTTAGTTATTCTAATAGGTGTGGAGTAGTAGCTCATCATGATTTGCGTATACTTAATGACTAATGAGGTTAAAACATCATTTCATTTGCTTATCTGCCATCTTTACATTCTCTTCGCATTTTACACTAATTCGCTCATATAATTCCCACAAGAATCTCATGAGGCTATGAGGTAGGTAATATTGTTATCCCCATTTTACAGACAGGGAAACAGACACAGGAGAAGTTAAGTAATTTGCCTACAGTCTACAGTTACACAGCCAGAAAGTGGCAGAACCAAGATTCATACTCAGGTCTCTATAAATGGGCATTTAAGCTGTTTATAATTTTCTCACTATAAATATTTCCAAGAAGAAGGTTTTGGGCATGAAATATTTTATGTATGAGATTATTTACTTAAGATTTTTCTTAGAGGTGAATTCAGTGGCTCAAAGGATAAGAAAACATTTTATAAATGTCTGTTGGTAGTATCAAATTGTTTTTCAAAAGGGCTATATAAATTTATACCACTCAGCAATCTATAAGGTTACTTGTTCCATTTTTTCTTGGCTGTGCAGTGACCCCTGGGCTTGCTTGAAGTCCTCCTAGTCTAGGTAGCTTCTTATTCTGCCTCCTTAATATGCCTGTAAATGCAATAACTGTGAAGAAGAGTGAAGGAGCTTCAATTTTTCTTTTATGCTGTTAATTTAGAATTATTTATGAGATACTAAATAGACTTTACATAAAAGTAGGTCTTTTTATACATAATTAGATGGGCCAGGCAGTCACATGTAAGTCATATTTAGAAAGGTACCATGAAAGAAGTCCTGCTTACCCATCAAAACATAGTTTTCCTACTGACATAACAAAGTATTCTACCCTGTGTGATCTGTAATTCCAATTAGCCGAGTCCAGAATAGCAGAGGTGTAAGACATTATTAAAAAGTTTATTTTGTTGGCTAATTTTTCTTAAATGCGGGGGAAGAAAAGAGAGAGAACTTTCCCAGAAGGGATGAGATTTAATTGTATTTGACTGCAGAGTCTCAGCCACTAATACTGAAACTCTGGGGAGCCAGCTGAGGAGGTGGAACCCCCAGGGTTCAGGTCCAAGGATGACTGTGTGGAGGGCCAGGACTTGGGTCAGAGGACAGCCACCTTCTGAGCAGTATGCCCCAAGCCCACACGATACTATATTACCATCAAAAAAATGTTGTACGGATTCGATCTTTAGATTTTAAAACTAAATTTCATTTTCCTCAATTTATTAAATTATCCTATATTCTTCCTCCTGGTAATGCAAGCTGTTTATTTTCATCCAGTGGGTTCAATTGGTAGACTTTTAAGATCCTTACTGTCCCACTAGGCATATAGGGAAACAGTTATAGAAATTGTTAAATCAACTTGATGGATTATTTGAAGACAGTCTAGCTACTTGGCAACATGAAATTCTATGTAAGCCATCATGATAACTATAAAACTGTGTGAATATGGATGAGAATATTCAAAGGAAGACAAAAAATGTACAAGTGTTAGTTTGGTTGTACTAAGGGTCATCATTGTGTATTCTTAATTGGTTTAAGGTTGAAATAGTTAAATGGTTTGAAAAAAGGAAAGATATGGTTTGTTGAGATATGACCTTAATCCTCCAGGACCTCAGTTTATAATTTAGTAGCAGGAAGATAATACATGTGTGCATAGAAAGATAACTGAAACTCTAAGGTTTCATATGATAAGAGTTCAATGAATACCCTGGACAATAAGAATTTTAGTTCTAGCATTTTTCTTCTTTGCTGGCATTTCCATCTCATGAGGTATTGGAGAGGTGGTCAATTCAGATTCCATCAGATGCAGAAATGTATTCCATAAAGAATAACATCCCTAATGCATGACTCCTTCATTTCCAGCTCATTTATTTTCCATCTACAAATCCATTTGATGCTTCTCTTACACAGTGAATGATTTTCCAATTTAAACCATATTCACTGATATTTTTACTTTTTGTTTTATCATAAAACGGAATACTCTTTTGGATAAGACAAGGTTCATTGCTAATTAAATTAAAAAAATATTCCACTTAATTCTTGTGAAGTTTACATTTGCATAGGGAATTGGGGACATTGTAATTCAGTTCATCCTATTTCTGAATAATTGTAAGTAAAATGTTTTTGAGGAAGTATGATTTTAATCACTTTAGAGAGGGCTAATTTTCAAGTCTGCCCTTAATGCAAAGGTTGGTATCTTATGACTGCATATGGTTAGACAAGAGGCTAATGGATCAAGATTGTAGCCTGTTTCCATATGGCCAAGTTAGGTCTGGAAATATGCTGGTAGCCTGTGTCCTGTCTTAAGGACCTTACCAATATTATAGGTTGAATTGTGTACCCCTCAAATCCATATGTTGAACCCATAGCCCCCAATGTATTTGGAGATAAGGCTTTGGGAGATAATTTGGTTTAGATGAGGTCATGAGGGTGGGTCTTCATGATGGGATTAAGGCCCTTATAAGAAGAGATACCGGAGAGCTTGCTGTCTCCCAGACATGTAAGGACACATGGGAAGTTGGCCATCTACACGCCAGGAACGAGAAACCAACCATGCTTGCACCTTCATCTTGGACTTCTGGCCTCCAGAACTGTGAGATGATAAATTTCTATTGTTTCAGCCACCCAATCTATATATTTTGTTGTGGCAGCCTAAGCTAAATCACCACTTCTTGCCTAAAGGTCAGGTTCAATAACCATTTTCTGCACCTTGTCTGAGAAATTTCTCTGAAGCATCCAAAGGCAGTTCAGTCTGCAGTCTGAGAAGTGCCAAGAAATTAACCAATGCTCTCTCAACCCTTAAAGCTCTCAACCACTGGCTGTTGGTGTCTGACTCCTGGCCTCTGGAGAATAACTCTGAGGGTGTGTTCTGCATCATTTATTATCCACATTGGTATCTGGCTTGGTGTTGGAGCCTTTTTTGGCTGCCTTCCCTTTGCTGTTATATCCTCACTCCTTGATAGGAATTTCCTGCACCTCTCAAACTACTGGTACTTGAATACTTGCTCAAGGTCTACTTCTGTTGGAACACAAGACATGCTGAAACCTTCTCTTGGCCACTTGATGAAAAGGCTGTGGCTGGTTACCATGGGGAAATTGCAGGAGTCTGGAAACAAACACATGAGCGGCATCATTGTTGGAAAAAGATTTAAACACAGGATTAAGCTCTGATCCTTGGTGGGTTAACAGTATCTTTATTCTTTTTTCTTCTTGCCCAGAACACCTGGGCAACACATGCATGGTTGTATTGAATGTGCACGTATTTACAGTGAATATTTTATTTTTCTGCTGGGTCATATAACAGCCTCTCCTATATAGTAGATTTCACTCAAGCAGGGGCAGGCCTTATTCAGTCATCGTGCTGTAAGGGATGCTGCTTATTTGGTTGGTTTACTCTGGGTGCCATAATCTTAACTGCACTTGTTCATTGGAGGTGCTTTTAGAGTACATACTGACCCAGTCAAGTAGTTGTTGAAATATTCAAATAATTCCCTGTTCCTCCTAAGTAGCTTTCTTCCCCTGCCTTCTCCCTCCAAGCTGTCGAGACCCTCCTGAATATTCTCACCATTACGGATCTGACAACTGAAGTGTTGGTGCCTACACACCATTTTAAATTGCAGCACTACATTTAGGACAAATTAAGAAAAAAAAAATGGGTGTTCTTAATGTAAGAATTTTAAAAACATCCTTAGAATGAGTCCACTCAATGAAATAAGCACTATTTATTTTTACTTATCAATTAACTTATTATCAACTGGCTAAAATGTGAATATATATACATATGTATGAATGTATGTATACACAATTATGTATATTATATACATATGCATATACATGTAATCACATATATAACAAATATTTAACACATTCATAACTAGTGAGTATGCAGTATTATTCCCACTTCTGTAGTCTGATCCTGGGCCATCATCCTCTGATCTTCCTCTTCATACCATATTGTCCCTTTTTTTGGTCAACTCTTAATATGTGTACAGGAAAGCTCAGCTTTAGCTTATCGAGTCTGGGCACCTAGCAGGATAGTGGGGTGGCGCCGCTAGGAAACAGCACTAATCTGAGCTCAGGGTCTCTGCAGGTTGCTAAGAATCAGCTAACGGTGTCCCCTCCGTTCTGTTGACTTGTGACTATCTTAGGAAAGATGGTTCATAAGAAGATTCTTCATTAAAGTTCCTGAGAAATACCTGTAGCCTGTTATCCTAGGAATGGGTTTCTATCCACTATGGAGTTTAGTCTGATCTTTGTGAACTTGCTGATCTGTGCTGTGCCAGTGGGAGGAGTTTATAGGATTTGGACAAGAAAAGAGCAACTTCTGGACTTGACAGTAACCTGGAAAAAGTCTTGTCTGGCACAAAGAACTTATGACACTTCTTTTGTGTTAATAGAAAATATTTCTCTTGCTGTAGTGGCCTCTCAGTTTTCACTGTTTAATTGTATCAAGTCCACTGTGTGTATGTTGTACTTTCAAATGCATCATCTTCTTTAATCTCCCCAACATCAGTGTGAATTAGGATGTTGGAAATTCTACATTTTACATTTACAGATGAGGAAATTGAAGTTCAGTTTTTTGCGGGCTGCATTTCGGTTCACCAGTATAAATGGCCAGATTAATAATGGCAAGAACAACAGCTTGAGTGCTGTGTAAGAGCTTTGCTTTCTCGAGTCTCCTGGCATAAATGCAAACTCCTGAAGTTATAGCCCTACGTAGGCAATTTGTTTGAAAAATGATGCTCAAAGATAAAGATTTTAGAAATGATTGGTGGTTTGTAAATGTGATTTTAAAGATGCTGCTGGTAATTCAACATGTTTCAGTTCTAATTACATGCTTCTGGCTGTCTTCATTTCTCTTTATTTTTACCTCTTCATCATGCTACTTTTTTTCTTGCTATTGTTTTTCCTCTTTACTTTTGCACTTGTCTTAGGCAGGATCATATACTTAGAGCTTTTTGTTTTTTTTGATTACTAGAAAGCTATTGAATGACCACAGTACTCTTCCCCACTTATACTTGGTTTCTATGAAGTACACTGAAGACATTTTGAATTCATGGGGAAGATTTTTGGAGGTGGTGACCATACCTTATTCAGTTTGAACCTCCTGGAGTATCTAACATGATGTCATATGGGCATTGGGTACCTGCTTGTTGAATGAATGCTTAAAGGAGAGGAGAATAAGACTAGTAATAAGAGTTTATATCCTTTTAATAAAAGGAGAAAATGTACAAGAGTGACAATTTTAAAATGATGGAAAAAGATTCATAAAAATTTGTTTATCATTATTGGGTTGTACATAAAATATTAAGTAGTCAAAATAAATTTAGGTTGATGTGACAAAATATATCAGCTTATATTCTATATAGAAAACGAAATACAATTTTTACATACTCATTAGTCTAGTCATTGATGCACTCAAAAATGAACTATCTCTATGTGCCAGCCTTTGTGGTGGATACTGTGGGTAGAAATAGATATGGCTTCTGTTTTCCTAGTTTATGGACTAGGATATAAAGAGAATAAATACCATCTGTGTGATATATAGGATTCTTTTGATTGTAAGCAGAACAAATGGAAAATCAACATGGTGGAGATAAAAGCGGTAGATGTGGGTAGGAATTTTTGGCACATAACTGAAAAGTGGAGGTTATTTTTCAGACCTTCTGGGACCAATGGACTGCTGTTCTCCATTTCCCAGCTTTGCTCACCTTGGGTAGTTTATCAGACAGGCTTTCTCTATGTCTTAGCCGAGATGACTCTGTACTGCAGGTTTACATGGTTCTTAGCACCAATGATCTCAGAAGCAGATAAATGTTCCTTTCTCTATTGTCCCAGCTCAGATGGCTTCTTATTGGACTGGCAATTACTATGGCTTGGAAGGATGGGTTATTCATGCCAGTGTTTGGAGCAGGTGATAGTTTATCCCCACACAAAACATTAAATTTTGTTCTTCGTGATGAAAAGTGTTTATATTTGAGAAGAAGGAAGGAGGGATGATAGGCAGACAAAAATATTATAATACATAGTATTTACTATATTATACTGTAAATTCTAGTATATAAATACTATATTCACTATAAATACTGGTGAAAATATACAAATTATTTGAAGGAATAGAATACAGTTGTATAAAATCAAGTCAATGCAGTAAAAGTGGCTAACAATAAAATGGCAGTAAATATTGCTAATAGTTGAATAGCACTTACTATATGGACACAACAATCAACTTTCTAAGTGAAGAAACATTAAAAGCATTTCTTTTAAAATCTGCCAAAAAAAAAAAAAAAATCTGCCAAAAGCCAGATGTTCCCTTGCCATTATTTACATTCACCAATTTACTGGGGGTTTTGGCTATGCAGTAGGTCAAGGAAAAAATATTAAAAGCATAAAGTTTAGAAAGGAAATACAACTATTGTTGATTTTGTTTGATATAATTGTCTACATAAAATTTTTTTTAAATCTACTAACAACTTATTACAAATTATTAGATCTAAAGGAAAGGCTAGCAAGCTGACTCAATGCAAGGTCAATATAAACAAATCAATTATGTCCTCATTCACCAGCAAATCGTTTTTTGAGCACCTTTTATAGTAGCAACAAAAACTAGAAAACACATAAATGAATCTAACAAAAGATGAGCAAGATATGTAGTTATAAAACTTTATAAAAAACATTAAATAAGCCTCAGAAAATGGGGAGTTCTGCCAAATTCAGGAATGAGAAGACTTTATATCATTAATAATTCAGTTTTTCCCAATCTGTTTATAGAGTCCATGCAGGGCCAATAAATATCGCAACAGAGTTATTCATGGAGCTGGACAAAGTAATTTTCTTGTTTATAGGGAAGAACAAAGGGTCAAGAAAAGTCAAAACACTCCAAAAAAAAAAAAAAAACTTACTTGTGTTACCCTATATCAGGATTCTTTGGAGCTATAGTAATTATGACCCTGTGGTGTTAGTGCAGAGGTAGACACATTGAATAATGAAAAAGGATAGAATGACTAGAAATAGACCAGCATACTTGGCACTTGATATTTGGCAGAGGTGACAAAACAGATTTATAGTGGAGATACTATTTCATAAATGAGATTGGGACAATGGGTTAACTATATGAAAACAATAATAAAAATTCAACCCCTAATGGATTGAAGACATAAATATGAAGAGTAAAGAATTAAAACTTTTAGGAGAAAATACAAGGAAATGCCCTGCTGTCTTTAGCATTAGAAAGGCTTTCTTAAGACAAACAAGTCAACCAGTAGAGAAATTATAGGTATATTTGTTACATTAAAATTAAGAACTTCTTTTTGCTAAAAATACCTTGAAGAGCATGAAAAGGGAGGCTACACCTAGGAAGAGATATTTATATTACAAATATCTGACAAAGTACTAGTAACCAGATTATTTAATTAACTGCTACTAATCATTAGGAACACAAAACAGCACAGCATAAAAATGGGTAAAATTGTTCTCGCTTCAGCAGCACATATACTAAAAATGGGTAAAATATATGAATAAATATTTGACAGGAGAAACTTGTACTGGCAGTAATTGAGAAGGCTGACAATTACCAGTGTTAGAGATATGGATTAGCTGGATCCTTTATACATTGCTGGTAGCTTATATGCTGTTAGTAAAACTACTTAAAAACATTGGCCATTCTATTTTAATCCCTTACCCTATAATGCAGCAATTCCAATCCTAGCTATAAATTCAATAGAAAATTTTACTCACATGCTCCAAGAAAAATAAAAAATAATGTTCCTATTCTTAAGAGCAAAAAATTGGGGGAAAAAATCTAATTTTTTATCAAAGAGTGATAAATTATGCAATGCTCCCACTATAGAATACTTCAACTATGAATAACAGCATAGATAATATTTGTTGTATAGTTTTGAAAGAAAAAATCAAGTCCCAGAAGACTATGTGCTGGATATAAAGTTCAAAAACAGGAAACACTAAGCAACGTATTGTTTGGCATCTATAGAGGGATTAGCATTAATTTAGATTAGTTGTTATCTCCAGGAGGGGTTTAAAGGAGGAGAAAGAATGGGATAGAAGAGGAGCTTGTAGGTAGATTTAAGTTATTGTTAATTTACTAGTTCTTAGTTTGAGTTGTAAATTAAAATTGGTCATTATATTTTTTAAATTGACTAAATGTAAGGCCATGCATAGGTTGATAATGACCAATAACCAAGGATTAATTAAATCCAGTGTTGGATTTTGGTTGCACAGCTGAAAAGATGATAAAGTCATTCACGGGGAAGCTGGAAAGAAGACCAGATTGAAAAATAAAAGACCTGTATTGAATTTTAATGTGTCTAGTTCCTTATCACTAAGGAAATTGTTGTGGTATCGTTTAATCAGAGTGACTAAGATAATTTTTGCAGTGTTCCTTTTCTTTCTGTTTCTTCACGGTCCACATTGTCTTATTTCTTTTTTTTTCTTTACTATGATGTACACTATTTTATTCAGGACCCATATCACTAACTTTGTTCATACATATTTTATTTGTGAGGTGATCTCTACATATGGAAGAGGGTCCCAGATTGAGCTAATGCTAGCCTATAAGTGATACTCAGACATGTCTGAAAACTAATAGGGAATGTGTGTTAAAATCCTACTTGCCTGAGGGACTGAGATGTTTCCTTGAGAACTGTTCCAAAAGGCAGAGCAAGTTAGGCAGAAAATCTTGACCCGCCACAAATTAGAGCAGTTGTCATGTGTGGGGTGATACTAAATACATCATGGTGTCTGTCACTTGAATCTCGCTTCTCTGATTTACATGTGTGTTTTAGGGAATGGGGAATCTGAAAATCTTTTATAAAAGAGGAAGTTTGTGTTAAGGAAACAGAATAGTTTGAGTTGATATATAAGTATTTTCCTGGTACAAATACATAGAAATACTGGATACAATACAGTACAGTACAATACACTTTTTAAATATTATCAAGTTCAAGAAACAGGGTAAGGGAGGCATTTCCAGATGCAAAAGACAAAAATGAAAGGAATAGTTGCAAATTATAGTTGATGTTAAAACAATCCATGAGGCATTAGACCTGGATGTTGACCTTTGGGGAAGGAGGTTCTAATTTTAACCAGAATATGGGGACAGGGCTTATGGCCCTGGTTCTGCACTGAGTGGAGAGCTGCAACCAGTTTTATTTGTATGAAGTTGAATTCTTGGAATTGTTTTCCAGTCAGTGAGCTAGAGTAGAAAAACTAATGACCATGGCTAAGTAGTGATATCTCAGATGCTCAGTAAAAAAAAAGTTACAGAATTTCCATCAGAGAAGTCAAACATCAAGATATGGAAGTGAGGTCTGACTTTACACAATATACTTGCTGTACAAAATCCAAGCTAAACTGTAAACATAAACATTAGTCCAGAGGTGGAAAAATAACAAAATCTCCAGAAAAATAAGGGGAAAACAGTCCATATATGGACATATGCATGAACTAGAGCACACTGGACTCTCACGATAAAAACCTTGCATTAAAGGTTATCTCACAATTAAAAAATTATAAACCTTACAAGGAAGGGAACCATCAGAAGGTAAAGTCAACAGATAAAATAATGGGAGAATTGATGCTTTCAAGATTATAAATAAAATCTAAGAATACAACATGTTTGAAATTCTTCAAGCAGTAAAAAATAAATTGGAACTATAGTGAAGAGCAAAACACGATGAAAGAATAGACAATATTGTTATAAGTATCAACCAGAACATCTAGAAATGAAAAATATGTTCATTATAATTAACCTGACAAAATCTGAAATTAACAATCTGATGGTTTTAGAGAATATTAGACAATGCTGTAGAGAGAATTGGTAAATTAGAAGATATAGCTAAGGGACTCAGAATAGACTCCAGAAAGACAAAGAAATGAAAAAATATGAAAGATTTAAAAGTATAAATGTTGTACATAGATCACCAAATACAATCAATTAGAAGTCTACAAGGAGAAAATAGAGACTAAGAGAGAGAGACAGATTTAGTAAGAGATAATTGGTAGAAATTTTCTTGAATGAACAAGAATCTAAACTGAAGACACTTACTGATTCTTAAATAGGATAAATAAAACAGATCCTACCTAGATACATTGCAATAGAACACTAGGCACATGAGAAAACTTAAAAGCAATCAGAGAAAAGACACTTATTTTAAAAATGACAAATATATCAAAAACAGACTTTTAACTCTAGGGTGTCCCAACAGGAACAATATCTTTGGAAGTTGGCACCTAAAACTCAAAACCTTTTGATTACAGATAATTGCCAGAAGTTGTGATAAAGACTGCACTTCAATAAGCAGGACCTTGAACCCAGAAGTAAGAAGTGGGGTTCAAGAAGCAATCATGTGTAAGGAGAACTGGTATTTACCAGTTCAGTATATGAGTAATTCTGTATAACTATTGACTACAACAAAAGGCAGTAAGAATTACCCCAACAATAACAATAAATATAGTGATAACTAATTTTGAGATTAAATATTTTAAAAATAAATCACTGAGATAAATAAAAATATGTATACTAACTTAAATGGTATGCAATCAGGTCAGGATGTTATGAAGGGAAAAACCAGTGGGAAAATAACATTCAATACTGTATGGTTGCAAGCAATAAAATCATTTACGCTAGTAGAACAGAAAATGCCATCAAAAATTATAAAGAAAATGAGAAATTACAGGTAAAAAAGAGTTTTAGGAATGAAAATGACTCACAGACACTCTGGAGATTTCAGAAACAATGAGAAAATACCATGGATAGCTTTTTTTCTCACAAATTTGAAGACAGATGAAATAAACAACTTTCTAGAAAAACATGCATTACAAAAACTTGTCATGAAGAAAGAGAAAACCATGAATAAACCAACATTTTTTAAAAAATTATTTTTATTCTTGGCTGTGTTGGGTCTTCGTTGCTGTGTGTGGGCTTTCTTTAGTTGCGGCGAGCGGGAGCTACTCTTCATTGCGGTGCGTGGGCGCCTCATTGCGGTGGCTACTCTTGTTGTGGAGCACGAGCTCTAGGTGCACGGGCTTCAGTAGTTGTGGCACGTGGGCTCAGTAGTTGTGGCATGCGGGCTTAGTAGTGGCTTGCGAGCTCTAGAGCGCAGGCTCAGTAGTTGTGGCGCATGGGCTTAGTTGCTCCGCGGCATGTGGCATCTTCCTGGACCAGGGCTCGAACCCCTGCATTGGCAGGCGGATTTTTAACCACTGCACCACCAGGGAAGCCCCCAACATCTTTTTAAAATAAAATTTAAATTGATATTTAGAAATTTACTCATAAAGAACATGCTGATACAAACTTATGTAAACTTCAAGTTAAAAAAACTTATACATTTAAAGGGCTATTATTATCTTGAAAAAATGACAAGTTGACTTACAAATTTAATAAGCTAACAGTTACTGTTTTTATATGCCAGATAGTTTTCTAAATGCTTTACATAGATTAACTCATTATCATCCTCAAATCCTAGATCAAATATTAGTGAACATAATTTAGCAATATATTAGAAGAATACATGATGATCAAATAGAATTATCTCAGAAAATTAAGAATGATTTAACTTTAACATTAGATAATCTATTAGTATGGTTTTCTACATTAATATAAGAAGGGAGAAAAATCATGTAATCTATAGATAAAGATAGTTGATAAAAATTATTTTTCGGCCCCCTCTACAGTTTGGTATGGCCACATTCTGGGTAATAGCTTATAATCATCTGGGATCCTTTCCTGGAGACAGCAGATTCATGTCTTTCTCCTTCTCTTCTTTGGTCCTTCCTCCATCCTACTCTTTGAATGTTGCCATCTTGGACTGTGAGATTGAGACCAGCTATGACAGTCAACAATGTAAAGGAAGCTGGGTCTCCAGTTCAGACACTCTGGAGCAGTGTTTGTCTAATAATTTTTTGATCACGGATGACTAAATTAAAGGTTTAATTCATTAGACTCATTAGATTCTGGGGCAATTTGTGATTTTCACGTTGTATACACTGAAAGGAAAAATCAGAAGGGTTAACACCTAAGAAATGCATCTACTGAGCCATGGTTTTACTCCGTGCTGAAGCCAGTTACTCTGAGAGACGGATGTTTCTGTCTTTGTGATATTATACCTTCAACTTGGAGGACTTTTATATAGAGATAATATAGACTAGCATACATTCTTATTTCAAATTTATTTGACTTCCTTAAATAAACAACCATTTGACATCTAAAATAATAATTTCCATAATAATTCCCAAGATTGGATTTTCAACAGCAAAGAGAGAAATTTGTTTCCCCAAATAGTAAAACGTGAAAACAGAACATCCAAGTTTAATAACTGGTGAACTGCAACTTAGATAAAAACCACCAACAGACTGATTACTTTAAAATGAAAGTCACTATCAATGTTGTTTTTGATTCTTTTATAACACTAACTCAACCCTTATCCTCATCTTGATCTTCCCTGTGGTTATAATTACTGCTGTGGATTTATTAGGCCAAGGTTCAGACACAAGGAACAAAGATAAAGCAACATATATTTGAACTTTGATCTGCTGCTGCTTCTTGGTGATAAAATCTTAGTTTTACTAAGTGGCAAGTGAAATGACACCAGGCAAAAAAATAGCATTTGTCAGTGGGAAGGAGAAATGATAAAAGAAAGCTATTAAGAAACAGTCAAGAGCTATCCAGAAAATTCAAGAAATTGTTAACACCATTTCAGCCAAAGAATTCTTTCTTTGCGTCTATTAAGGCTAATCTTTCAAAGTATAATCCAGATTGTACACAAAGTAACTTTTAATCTCTTACAAATAAATGGTTTGGTAAAAAGGAATGGTAGTTTGAAATTATAGGTTACTTTTTACTGAAAATTAATATATTATTTTCTTCCTTTTCCCCCTATATCCCTAATTAGCACAGGCAATTGGAAAAGAGCTATAACAGGTGTTAAGGTGATTTTGGGGACTGGATTTAAAGGTTCTAATAGTTTTGTGACACTTCCTGGTCCTCAAATATAAAGTTAAGGAAAAATATATTTATTATGGAGAGGATTGAAATACCTCAGAGTTTTTACTTGGCCTTATATTTCTAGTTTCAGGTATCTATTGATTCTGTTTTCAATCTAGATTTAGAAGAAAGAAGTAGTATTGCAGAAGCTCCTCCCAAATAAGGTTTCAATTCCAGCTTTGTTTTTAATCTGTAAATGCCATATCATGCAAATCTCATTTTAACCTCAAGCACCCAGAAGCTGCCACTTATAGAACACTAAAAATTTCAACCAATGTCCAATTTGCAGCATGAAATGAGCTATTAATACAGAAACAGCAAATGACATGTGAAAAGCTGGAGTAAGATAATGTGTCATGCATTAACAAATAGGGTAATATACATTTTTCTCATTCCTCAAAATGGAAATGGAATATGAAATAACGAGAAATAAAACATGTTTTGTTCAGCCTTAAAAAATAGAGAGGAATAACTAAAATTACTATGAAACCTTTGAGAGAAATAAATTTACAACAAATAAAATACTGGCCTAAAAATAAAAATAAAAACTAAAAAAAAAAAAAAAAAAAAAAAAAAAATACTGACCTATATAGCTGAGAATAAAACAAGGACTTTGTAAGATGTTAAAGGACTCAAAAACTCATGGATAGGAGATAAAATAAATCCTCATTATTCACAGATATCATATTTGCAAATTTGCCTACTTGCCAAAGATTATTTGTAACCCCCAAATTAATACTTACTCTGCGTTTGTCGTCATTTGTGGAAATGCAGAGTGGTGAAATATTGGAGTTGGCTGAAGCTCATGTTCTCAACTGAAGTTGAACAGGTGATGTTCTTCCTTCTTGGTTCAGCTGTCAAACTGTAAACAAAACACAACAAAAAATACCCTTTTCATGGTCAATTTAGTACCACATCTTACTCAATGTCACTAGTCATCAGGGAAGTGCAAATGAAAACCACACCTGTTAGGATGACTGGGTGGAATTGCAAAATGGTACCACTGCTATGCAAAATGGTATGGAGTTATCACATTTTTGCGCTTTTTTTTCTTTTTTTTTAATTAATTTTTATTTTTGGCTGTGTTGGATCTTCATTTCTGTGCGAGGGCTTTCTCTAGTTGCTGCGAGCGGGGGCCACTCTTCATTGCGGTGCACGGGCCTCTCACTGTCGTGGCCTCTCTTGTTGTGGAGCACAGGCTCCAGACATGCAGACTCAGTAGTTGTGGCTCACAGGCCCAGTTGCTCCGTGGCATGTGGGATCTTCCCAGACCAGGGCTCGAACCCGTGTCCCCTGCATTGGCAGGCAGATTCTCAACCACTGCGCCACCAGGGAAGCCCTCTTTTCTTTTTTTTTAAATATCTTTATTGGAGTATAATTGCTTTACAATGGTGTGTTAGTTTCTGCTGTATAACAAAGTGAATCAGCTATACATATACATACATCCCCATATCTCCTCCCTCTTGTGTCTCCCTCCCACCCTCCCTATCCCCCCTCTAAGTGGACACAAAGCACCGAGCTGATCTCCGTGTGCTATGCAGCTGCTTCCCAAGAGCTATCTATTTTACATTTGGTAGTATATATAAGTCCATGCCACTCTCTCACTTCGTCCCAGCTTACCCTTCCCCCTCCCTGTGTCCTCAAGTCCATTCTGTACCTCTGCGTCTTTATTCCTGTCCTGCCCGTAGGTTCTTCAGAATGATTTTTTTTTTTTTTAGATTCCTTATATATGTGTTAGCATAAGGTATTTATTTTTCTCTTTCTGACTTACTTCACTCTGTATGACAGACTCTAGGTCCATCCACCTCACTACAAATAACTCAATTTCGTTTCTTTTTATGGCTGAGTAATACTCCATTGAATATATGTGCCCCATCTTCTTTAGCCATTCATCTGTCTATGGACACTTAGGTTGCTTCCATGGCCTGGTTATTATAAATAGAGCTGCAATGAACATTGTGGTACATGACTCTTTCTGAATTATGGTTTTCTCAGGGTATACGCCCAGTAGTGGGATTGCTGGGTCGTATGGTAGTTCTATTTTTAGTTTTTTAAGGAACCCCCATACTGTTCTCTGTACTCCCTGTATCAATTTACATTCCCACCAACAGTGCAAGAGGGTTCCCTTTTCTCCTCACCCTCTCCAGCATTTATTGTTTTTAGATTATTTGATGATGGCCATTCTGAATGGTGTGAGGGATAACTCATTGTAGTTTTCATTTGCATTTCTCTAATGATTAATGATGTTGAGCATCCTTTCCTGTATTTGTTGGCAATCTGTATATCTTCTTTGGAGAAATGTGTATTTAGGTCATCTGCCCATTTTTGGATTGGGTTGTTTGTTTTTTTGATATTGAGCTGCATGAGCTGCTTATATGTTTTGGAGATCAATCCTTTGTCAGTTGCTTCATTTGCAAATATTTTCTCCCATTCTGAGGGTTGTCTTTTTGTCTTGTTTATGGTTTCCTTTGCTGTGCAAAAGCTTTTAATTTCATTAGGTCCCATTTGTTTATTTTTGTTTTTATGTCCATTTCTCTAGGAGGTGGGTCAAAAAGGATCTTGCTGTGATTTATGTCATACAGTGTTGTGCCTGTGTTTTCCTGTAAGAGTTTTATAGTGTCTGGCCTTACGTTTAGGTCTTTAATCCATTTTGAGTTTATTTTTGTGTATGGTGTTAGGGAGTGTTCTAATTTCATTCTCTTACATGTAGCTGTCCAGTTTTCCCCGCACCACTTACTGAAGAGAATGTCTTTTCTCCATTGTGTATTCTTGCCTCCTTTATCAACGATAAGGTGACCATAGTTGCGTGGGTTTACCTCTGGGCTTTCTATCCTGTTCCATTGATCTATATTTCTATTTTTGTGCCAGTACCATACTGGCTTGATTGCTGTAGCTTTGTAATATAGTCTGAAGTCAGGGAGCCTGATTTCCCCAGCTCTGTTTTTCTTTCTCAAGATTGCTTTTGCTATTCGGGGTCTTTTGTGTTTCCATACAAATTGTGAATTTTTTTGTTCTAGTTCTGTGAAAAATGCCATTGGTAGTTTGATAGGGATTGCATTGGATCTGTAGATTGCTTTGGGTAGTAGAGTCATTTTCACAATGTTGATTCTTCCAGTCCAAGATCATGGTATAGCTCTCCATCTGTTTGTATCATCTTCAATTTCTTGCATCAGTGTCTTATAGGTTTCTGAGTACAGGTCTTTTGTCTCCTTAGGTAGGTTTATTCCTAGGTGTTTTATTCTTTTTGTTGCAGAGGTAAATGGGAGTGTTTCCTTAATTTCTCTCTCAGATTTTTCATTGTTATTATATAGGAATGCAAGTGATATCTGTGCATTAACTTTGTATCCCGCTACTTCACCAAATTCATCGATTAGCTCTAGTAGTTTTCTGGTAGCATCTTTAGGACTCTCTATGTATAGTATGTCGTCTGCAAACAGTGACAATTTTACTTCCTCTTTTCCGATTTGGATTCCTTTTATTTCTTTTTCTTCTCTGATTGCTGTGGCAAAAACTTCCAAAACTATGTTGAATAATAGTGGTGAGAGTGGGCAACCTTGTCTTGTTCCTGATCTTAGAGGAAATGGTATCAGTTTTTCACCATTAAGAATGATGTTGGCTGTGTGTTTGTCATATATGGCCTTTATTATGTTGATGTAAGTTCCCTCTATACCTACTTTCTAGAAGGTTTTTATCATAAATAGGGGTTGAATTTTGTCAAAAGCTTTTCCTGCATCTATTGACATGATCATATGATTTTTCTCCTTCAGTTTGTTAATATGGTTTTTCTCCTTCAATTTGTTAATATGATTTATCCCATTGACTGATTTGCGTATATTGAATAATGCTTGCATTCCTGGGATAAACCCCACTTGATCATGGTATATGATCCTTTTAATGTGCTGTTGGATTCTGTTTGCTAGTATTTTCTTGAGGATTTTTGCATCTATGTTCATCAGGGATATTGACCTGTAGTTTCCTTTTTTTGTGGCATCTTTGCCTGGTTTTCGTATCAGGGAGATGGTGGCCTGGTAGAATGAGTTTGGGAGTGTTCCTCCCTCTGCTATATTTTGGAAGTTTGAGAAGGGTAGGTGTTAGCTCTTCTCTAAATATTTGATAGAATTCGCCTGTGAAGCCATCTGGTCCTGGGCATTTGTTTGTTGGAAGATTTTTAATCAGTTTCAATTTCAGTGCGTGTTATTGGTCTGTTTATATTTTCTATTTCTTCCTGGTTCTGTCTCGGAAGATTGTGCTTTTCTAAGAATTTGTCCATTTCTTCCAGGTTGTCCATTTTATTGGCATATAGTTGCTTGTAGTAATCTCTCATGATCTTTTGTATTTCTGCAGTGTCAGTTGTTACTCTGCTTTTTCATTTCTAATTCTACTGATTTTAGTCCTCCCGTTTTTTTCTTGATGAGTCTGGCTAGTGGATTGTCAATTTTGTTTATCTTCTCAAAGAAACAGCTTTTAGGTTAATTGATCTTTCCTATTGTTTCCTTCCTTTCTTATTTATTTCTGATCTGATCTTTATGATTTCTTTCCTTCTGCTAACTTTGGGGGTTTTTTGTTCTTCTTTCTCTAATTGCTTTAGGTGTAAGGTTAAGTTGTTTATTTGAGATGTTTCTTGTTTCTTGAGGTAGGAGTGTATTGCTATAAACTTCCCTCTTAGAACTGCTTTTGCTGCATCCCATAGATTTTGGGTTGTTGTGTTTTCACTGTCATTTGTTTCTAGGTATTTTTTGATCTCCTCTTTGATTTCTTCAGTGATCTCTTGGTTATTTAGTAGTGTATTCTTTAGCCTCCATGTGTTTGTATTTTTTTTTACAGATTTTTTCCTGTAATTGATATCTATTCTCATAGCATTGTGGTCGGAAAAGATATTTGATATGATTTCAATTTTCTTAACTTTACCAAGGCTTGATTTGTGACCCAAGATATGATCCATCCTGGAGAATGTTCCATGAGCACTTGAGAAGAAAGTGTAATCTGCGGTTTTTGGATGGCATGTCCTATAAATATCAATTAAGTCCCTCTTGTTTTATGTATCATTTAAAGCTTGTGTTTCCTTTTTTATTTTCATTTTGGATGATCTGTCCATTGGTGAAAGTGGGGTGTTAAAGTCCCCTACTATGATTGTGTTACTGTCGATTTCCCCTTTTATGGCTGTTAGCATTTGCCTTATGTATGGAGGTGCTCCTATGTTGGGTGCATAAATAATTACAACTGTTATATCTTCTTCTTGGATTGACTCCTTGATCATTGCGTAGTGTCCTTCTTTGTCTCTCATAATAGTCTTTATTTTAAAGTCTATTTTGTCTGATATGAGAATTGCTACTCCAGCTTTCTTTTGAGTTCCATTTGCATGGAATGTTTTTTTTCCATCCCCTCACTTTCAGCCTGTATGTGTCCCTAGGTCTGAAGTGGGTCTCTTGTAGACAGCATATGTATGGGTCTTGTTTTTGTATCCATTCAGCCAGTCTATATCTTTCAGTTGGAGCATTTAATCCATTTACATTTAAGGTAGTTATTGATATATATGTTCCTATTACCATTTTCTTAATTGTTCTGTGTTTGTTTTTGTAGGTCTTTTCCTTCCCTTGTGTTTCCTGCCTAGAGAAGTTCCTTTAGCATTTGTTGTAGAGCTGGGTTAGTGGTGCTGAATTCTCTTAGCTTTTGCTTATCTATAAAGGTTTTAATTTTTCCTTTGAATCTGAATCATATCCTTGCTGGTAGAGTAGTCTTGGTTGTAGGTTTTTCCCTTTCATCACTTTAAATATGTCCTGCCACTCCCTTCTGGCCTGCAGAGTTTCTGCTGAAAGATCAGCTGTTAATCTTATGGGGATTCCCTTGTATGTTAATTGTTGCTTTTCCCTTGTGGCTTTTAATATTTTTTCATTGTATTTAATTTTTGTTAGTTTGATTAATGTGTGTTTTGGTGTGTTTCTCCTTAGATTCATCCTGTATGGGACTCTCTGTGCTTCCTGTACTTGATTGACTACTTCCTTTCCCATATTAAGGAAGTTTTCAGCTATAATGTCTCCAAATATTTTCTCAGTCCCTTTTTTTTCTCTTCTTCTTCTGGGACCCCTATAACTTGAATGTTGGTGTGATTAATGTTCTCCCAGAGGTCTCGAAGCTTGTCCTCAATTCTTTTCATTCTTTTTTCTTTATTGTGCTCTGTGGTAGTTATTTCCACTATTTTATCTTCCAGGTCACTTATCCTTTCTTCTGCCTCAGTTATTCTGCATTGATTCCTTCTAGAGAACTTTTAATTTCATTTATTGTGTTGTTCATCATTGTTGGTTTGCTCTTTAGTTCTTCTCAGTCCTTGTTAAACATTTCTTGTATTTTCTCCATTCTATTTCCAAGATTTTGGATCATCTTTACTATCAGTACTGTGAATTATTTTTCAGGTAGCCTACCTATTTCCTCTTCATTTGTTTGGTCTGGTGGGTTTTTACCTTGCTTCTTCATCTGCTATGTATTTCTCTGTCTTCTCATTTTGCTTAACTTACTCTGTTTGGGGTCTCCGTTTCGTAGGCTGCAGGTTCATAATTCCCGTCGTTTTTGGTGTCTGCTCCCAGTGGGTAAGGTTGGTTTAGTGGGTGTGTAGGCTTCCTGGTGGAGGGGACTGGTGCCTATGTTCTGGTGGATGAGGCTGGATCTTGTCTTTCTGGTGGACAGGGCCTTATCCGGTGGTGTGTTTTGGGGTTTCTGTGAACTTGTTATCATTGTAGGCAGCCTCTCTGCTAATTGGTGGGTTTGTTTTCCTGTCTTCCTAGTTGTTTTGCGTGGGGCATCCAGCACTGGAGCTTGCTGGCCATTGGGTGGAGCTGGGTTTAGCTTCAGAAAGAGATCTCTGGGAGAGCTTTTGCTGTTTGATATTACGTGGGGCCAGGAGGTCTCTGGTGGACCAATGTTCTGACCTTGGGTCTCCCACTTCAGAGGCTCAGGCCTGATACCCGGCCAGAGCCCCAAGACCCTGTCAGCCACACAACTCAGAAGAAAAGGGAGAAAAAAGAAAGAAAGAAAGAAAGAAAATAAATAATTAAAATAAAATAACGTTATCAAAATAGAAAAGTATTATTAAAAAGTAAAAGATAAAAAAGTAATAGAAAAAAGAAAGAGAGAAAGAAAGAAGAGAGCAAGCAGACCAAAAAACCAATCCTCCAATGATAACAAGCACTAAAAACTATACTAAAAAAAAAAAAGAAAAACAATAAATCCCCCAAAACGGACAGTCAGAACCCTAGGACAAATGGCAAAAGCAAAGCTTTTTGGAAGTCCGAGGTCTTCTGTCAGCGTTCAGTAGGTGTTTTGTAGTGTTCCACAAGTAGATGTAGTTTTGATGTATTTGTGGGGAGGAAGGTGATCTCCACCTCTTACTCCTCTGCCATCTTGAAGGCACCCTCCATGATACGGACCCTCTCCTAGAGGTCCATGTGGAAATCCGTCTTGGATTGAGTGAATTCCATTTTTGTGCTTTTTGTTGATGACTTCGTTGTTTAAAATTGGCCCCAAGGATAGTGCTGAAGTACTGCCTACTATACACAAGTGCAAGAAGACAGTGGTGTGTCTTATGGACAAAATACGTGTGTTAGATAAGTTTCTTTCAGGCATGAGTTCTAGTGTTAATGAATCAGCTGTTAGCTGTGAGTTCAATGTTAATGAATCAACAATATATGTAACAACAGTATGTATACATACAGAATTTTTCCTTGACTTATGGAGCGAGCTGGAAGTTATATTTAGGGAGAAAAAGAATGAAGACCAGATGGGGACTTTAATAGATGACTTTTGGTTTTGCCATTGGGTATTTATTTTTCTCTGGGGAGAATACACCTGTTATCTTCTGGAGAACCATATATTCCTCTCTACCTAGAAAAAAAAAATCTAACTGTGCTTTCCATTACACTCAGTACCTTTACGTCTGGTCACCAAATGTGTGGATTTTTTCTCACATCAGCTAATTTTTAATACCAGCTGGGTGTCCTACAATTCAATTCATTTCTGATACTACCTACTGGAATTACTGTCAAATCCCTCAAGGTAAGGGCTTTGAAGTCTCAGATTGTCACCTGTACTTCTGACCAATTTGCTATAAACTGGAGGTCTTGGGAACCTTGGGTTTGTTAATTTACTAGAGCAGCTCATAGAACTCAAGGAAATACTTATAGTTTACCAGTTTATTATAATAAAGGATACAGATGAAGAGCCATATGAAGAGATACCTAAGCTAAGGTCTGAAAAGGTCCTGAACATGGGAACTTTGGTAACTTCTGTCCCCATGAAGTTGGGGCGTGCCACCTCCTGGCAAGTGGATTTGTTTCTTAACTTGACAGCTCTCTGAACTCCATACTTTTAGGATTTTTATGGAAGCTTCATTGTATAGGCATGATCAATTTTTAACTCAATTTCTTGCTCCTCTCCCCGCTCTAGAAATGGGGGTAGGCCTGAAAGTTCCAAGCTTCAAATCATGGCTTGATCTCTGATGACTAGCCCCTTTCCAAGAATCCACTGAGAGTCACCTCACTGGAACAAAAGATGCTTCTAACACCAAGGAAGTATCAAGAGATTTGGGAGCCCTGTGTCACATACTCCTGTCACTCAGGAAATTTCAAGGGTTTTAGGAGCTCTATGTTAGGAAATTAGGAAATGGAATCAAAGACCAAATATTAATAGGGATCTGGGTCAGAGTCTAGGTGCTTGAGTAGTAGACCTTTAACTCAGTCTTGGCCTCTCTGAGCACCACGTTTCACTGGCCAAAGGGATTGATTTAATGATGGACTTGAAACCACATCAGAGCCAAGAACATGTCTGCTGGGACTGTTGGAGGAGAGACGCGTGTGCTTTCATTGTTCCATTTGGCTCTCTGTAATCAAGAAGAATGGCTGTCTTAGCCAAGGATAAAATCTGAGAATGAAGCCAATCCAGGGAAAGACAGATCGGAGAGAAGGAAACTGAGTCCTGTGACAGTGCTTCACATTCTGGATTGGACTTTTCAGCTGTCTTAGCAATAGCTTCCTTTTTTAAATGAAAAATACTAATTTTATTCAGATTTTAAAATTTTACAACTAAGAGTACTAATAGATGCAGATACCCAAGTATTGCCAGTCCCAAATTTCAGAGCTGATGAATGCTTTAGCATCAAATCTCACATGTTGCCTTGCTTAGCATAATATAGACGGAAGTGGGCAGTGATTTATTTTTGAAGAAGGAATGTACTAGGAATCCTTCCTAACCTGTGGAGAGTTTGTGGTTGGCCCTATAAAGGCTCACTAAACATAGAATAGCACCAAGGAGATGCTCAAATACTACTTCAATATTAACTTATACATTTCTCTGGTTGTTCGAATTCCTGTTTAAGACTGAAAATATTTTAAATAAGATACAACACTTTTCACCTTGGCTTAGAATATTTTGACAACAAGTATGCATCAGAGGCAGTTCCATTGTGTTTTAAAAATGCTTTTCTATTTTGAAAGAAAAAACGCTGACTTCTCCATTCTTTGAGTTAAAATAGATTGAATTAGCCGTAAACAATATGGGCAAAAATCAAACGATCACGTCTGTAATATTGCATTAGTTGTCTCAGTGGGAAGGTTCAGATACAACTGCTCTTGAGTTCTAAGATGCTTTGTATAAGAAAGTTGAAGCTTGTGTACTGTAAAAGATTTCATGCATAACTATACCAAATTGGTTCTGCTTTTTTACCTTTAGTATCTGTTAGCAGAATGTGATATAGCATTCAGTAACCTTCCTAGTAGGGCCTATACTGTATATTTGGGTTACCAATCAAGGTGATTGAATCAATACATCTAGGTCTTATCTGATAAAGTTGACAAGCAGAGCTGTGCCTTTGAGAGACATTTTGTAAATTTGACCTTTAATGTGAAAAAGCAAATTGTGCTTCTTTGGTTTTGGAATTTACCTTGTCATAAACCAGTCAGGGCTCTCTCTATCACATTAGTCTTAGCACAAAATTCATTTTCAAAAATATAACTATAAATTCAAAAAAACAAAAATGTCTTTAAAGTCATTTGGAAAATATGGGCAAGTGCAGAAAATGGAAACTACTTTGTATCCCAATAAGCCATCTCTTTCTTAAAAGATCATTCTACCGTGAAATTCACAGACATTCATCAGCTTTTAAGGATATGCTGCTGCTTAAAGGTGGGAGTGGAGAGATGAAGATGAGCTACATTACATCAATAATAATCTAAGGGTGATGCCTGGATGAGTCTCGAAAACAATGTATTAACTCAGCAAATGTGAACTCTAGAAAAGAGCTCAAAAAATGAATTCAGTGCTCTATTTCTTTACACATTCATAATTCTTCTCCACCAGTGGAATGGAATAAATTGTCTATGGACACATAGACTCATAGAATAAACAACAGAATTGGGAGAGAACATAGAAATAATTTGGTCCAGCTTCTCATTTTAGAGACAGGAAATTAAGCTTATTTAAAATAAAATGAAAACCTTGGAAAGAACTTTAAACATTTAAATTGTTTTCCTTATTTTCTTTTATTTAAATTAAAAAATTTAATCAAAGAAATAGCTGGTCGTAATTTAAAAGTCAAGTAGTACCATAAGACTTATAATATTAAAAAGCAGTTCCCTGTCCCAACCCTCTGATAATATTGTTAATATAATAATATTGATAGTATGTAAATATTGTTGACAAGTGAACTACATTGCATCAATAATAATGTTTGCCATGATGTACAGTTTTTTCCTTGGAAGATACTTTTTTTTTTTGGCTTTTGGCTTAGTTTTGGACCAAACTGTAAAACTCCTCTCAATATAATCAACCTTTTTGAGAAAGGTTGCTTCGGTAACAAATCTTTATTCTCCCCATACTTTTAATTGAGTGTTCAGTGTTAACGTAGAATTCTAGGTTAAAAATTTGTACTTCATAATTCCAGAGCACTGATACAATTGTTTTACCTTCTAGGGTTCTGGTTGAAAAGTCTCATGACATTCCGGCTCTCGATCCTTTGTGTATATATATACTTTTTTTTTCTTCTGAAGACTTGTGGGACCTTTTAATAGCTATGGTATTCTGAAAATTCGTTTTTTCTTTTTTAGTTAAAAATTACCTCTAGAATTACCGTATGTGTGTGTGTGTTGTGTGGAATGAGAATTTTTAAGATTTATTCTCTTAAGAACTTTCAAGTATACAATACAAGGTTGTTAACTATTGTCACCATGCTGTACAATAGATCCCCAGAAATTATTCATCTTATAACTGGGAATTTGTACCTTTTGACCACTTTCTCCCATACCCCCACTCTTGGCAAGCAATAATCTAGTGTCTGTTTTTATGCGTTCAGTTTTTTAGATTCCATGTTTAAGTGAGATCACAAATTATTTGTCTTTCTCTGTCTGAATTATTTCACTTAGCATAATGCACTTCAGTTTCATCCATGCTGATGCAAATGGCAGGATTTCTTTTATTCTAATGGCTGAATAATATTCCATTGTGTGTGTGTGTATCTTTATCAATTACCCATCTATAGACACTTAGGTTGTTTCCGTGCCTTGGCTATTATAAATAATGCTACATGGGGAATACAGATGTCTCTTAGAGATAGTATTTTCATTTCCTTTTGATAAATACCCAGAAGTGGGATTGCTAAATCATGAAATAGTTATATTTTTACCTTTCTGAGGAATATCCAATACTGTTTTCTATAATGGCTGCAACAATTTACATGAAGGACAGCTTTTTCAGAAAAATATAATTCTTCGTTGAGTTTTTTTCTTATATTTTAAATACATCTTCCCACCCTCTCCTGGCCTACAAAGTTACTGCTGAGAAACCACTGATCATCTTATGGGGGGCCACCTTGTATGTGACAAGTCAGTTTTCTCTTGCTGCCTGCAGAATTTTCTTTGGTTTTGACTTTTGAATATCTAATTATAATGTGTGTTGGTGTAGATCTCTTCTGGTTCAAACTATTTGTGGTCTTTTGAGCCTCATGGATCTGAGTGTCCATTTTTCTCTCCAAGTTTGGGAAATTTTCATCCATTATTTATTTAAATAAATTCTCTGTTCCTTTCTCTTCCTGTTCTTTTTTCTAGGATTTCCATGAGTGTATTGTTACTTGTTTCCTATCAATCCCATAGGTTTTCTTCACTCTTCTCATCTTTCTTTCTTTCTTTAAAAAAAATTTTTTTTTCCTTTGCTCCTGTGGATAATTTCAAATGATCTGTCTTCAAGTTTACTGGCTCTTTCTTCTTTGTTGAGTCTGTTGTTGAAATTCTTCAGTTCACCCACTGTGTTATTCATCTCTAGGGGTTTTTTTGGTTTTTTGATGGTTTCTATTTCTTTGTCTAAACAGTTATTTTGTTCATGCATTGTTTTCCTAATTTTCTTTAGTTGTCTGTGTGTTCTTGTAGTTCCCTGAACTTCTTTAAGAGAATTATTCTGAATTCTATTTCAGTTTATAGATCTTTATTTCTTTAGGGTCTGTTATTAGGGCTTTATTAGTTACCTTCAGTGGTGTAATGTTTGCCTGATTTTCATAATCCTTATATCTTTGCACTGGTGTTTGCATTTTAGTAAGTGGTCTTTTTTCCCCAGACTTTATGGGTTCATTTCAGCAGGGACATACTCTCACCATTAACTCAGCTTGGGGTACTGTTGTTTCATCTGGTAGCATCTGTGGGCAGGTGAGTCTTGCTATTTGGGTACTTAGTTGGGCAAGGCCACAGCCTGTGATTTGATTTCGGGGGGCGGGGGAGGGAGTGCTGCTAGCAGGGCTCTGTAGTTGGGTGGGCCTGCTGGCTGGGCTGTGTTTTCAAGTAGGTCTACTGGGTGGGCTTCCTGGTTGGGCAGGGCTGCTGGCTATGTTCCACAGTCAGGTGGGCTCTGCAATCACCTCTGGTCAGACAGGGCTGCAGGCTGTGTTCTCTGGCAAGGTGGTGCCAGTGGTTGGATTCCACAGTTGGGCAGGGCTGTGGGCCATGCTCCACATTTGCTTTTGGGTGGGCAGGGCCTTAGGCTGTGCTCCCAGCCTGGATGTTTACACTGGCTGGACTGCATATGCAGGCAGGGTTTTTTGTTTGTTTTTTGGCCGCACAGCATGTGGGATCTTAGTTCCCCAACCAGGGATAGAACCTGCATCCCCTGCGTTGGAAGTGTGGATTCTTAACCACTAGACTGCCAGGGAGGTCCCTGCAGGCAGGGTTATATGCCAGGCTTCATGGTTAGATGGGACATCAGGCTGTGCCCCAAAGTTGGGCAGGGCTCCAGGCTGGGCTTTACAATCAGGTAGGCCATTGGTTGTGTTCTGCCTTTGGTTGAGGTCACTGGTCTGGCTCTCTGGTTGGGGAGGGCCTTCAGATGAACCCCCCACAGTTGAGTGAGTCTGGATTTTTAGCAATCAGGCAGGGCTGTATGGGCTGCACTACTTGGTGAGACTCTAGGCTGGGTTCTGCGTGTGGGTGGTACCATTGCCACTATGTGCTCAGAATGAAAACAACGTGGGGAAGATCCACATTGGACATGCAACAGAAGTGAGAAATGATCCTGTATTGTTGTAATCCACGGAGATCTTGGGGTAGTTTGTTGCCATTGTGTAACTTAATAAAATCTGAGTGATGCAGAGTTCTGTTTTATTGTCTAGATGTAGTCTGGAACTATGACCTTTTTTATTTTCATAAATTTTAGTTCCTTTTTAAAAGTAGAAGCTAAATATTTTTGATTGAATAAACACTTTGTAAAGTGAGTATATCATTTTTAATGAATTTGGTTCTAAATAAAAGAAAACTATCTCAAATTGGCCTAGACTGTGGGTGTGGGGAGAGTTCATGGTTCACATATCAGTAAAGTACAAAAGTGAAAGGGTCTTTGATGCTGGTTTGACACAGTGGCTCATTCAGTTCATCAAGGGTCAAGTTCATGTATACCTCTCCAGTCTGCCTTTGACAATGTCAGCTTTATTCTCATTCTTCCTCATTTAGGTAATGATGCTGCCAATCATTGCCAGGGGTACATGCTTTCTTGTCAATGCTAGGAAAAGAGAAAGACCCATCAAGAAGGTCTCTCACAGAGTGGCTAAACATCTTTCTTAGAATCCACAGTAAACTTCTTACATGTTAGTGACAGGAAGTGAGTCACTCATCCACTTCTGAACTAATAACTATAACCTGTTAACCCTAACCTCAGGTATAGATTGAACATCTTGAACCAGGTATGGAGGTATGGTTAAACCATTCCTAAAAAACAAGAGGAAGGGAGTTTGCCCAAAGAAAGTTATATATGCAGGACAGAATTACAATGAACACTATGCATTAACACAGCTTTTTCCTCAATTCCTGTACGTGAATATGTGGTACATTGTGCCAGATGATTTGTGTTTCTGATTTTTTGCTGGATATTCGTGTGCATTTAGCATAACCCAAGAGAAGTAGTAATTGAAAAGTTACGATCTGGCAAGCACACAGCCTGTTCCACAGGGCCACTAGGTTCATCCAGTCCAGTTTTGCAGATTATCATCTGACCAGTTCCTTAACACACTTAACATGGTCACATGTACCAAATCTTTGATGTCTTTCCAGATTTTATGCTCTTATACTCTCTCTCCCTGCCTCTCTTTGATATGTAGATATAGCTATATAATTTATTTATATCTATATGTGTGTATGTTTGTTTGTTTATAGTCTGTTAAGCTTTGTGTGACTTTTTTTTTTTTTCATAAGCACTAATTCATCTTGTTTTTTGAAAATATCTTCAGGCTTATTTAAGATTCATTTCATAGCATATTACAGTCCTGAAAAAGTAGTTGTTTAACATATAACCTCAAAATGAATAATCTTCATAATTTTAGTGGAACATTCTTGATTTTATCTTCTTCCATTAAATATAGCAACAGTAATATAAACATTGGGCTTATTTTAGTATTATTTTCTAGTAACTCCTAATGGGTGTTTGAAGCATAATACCAATTTAACCATGAAAATCCATTTAAAACCTTGATTTTTTTCTTCCTTATTTATCTAATTCTCAGACAGAGATGGTCTAAAGATTTTGCTGAGACACCATTTCACTTGAATAATTTATAATTAATGTGTTTTTTTCTGGTTGTGCTAGATGACTGATCATTTATTTCATGTTTGGGTGTTTTATATTTCAAAATAGAATTTTAATGGGCATTAAATCAATTAGAATACATTTGACAATCATTGCAGATTAACCGTATGTGAAAGTCTAAACTTTTTTATTTTGATAAATGTGCACCGGTAAATACAATACTGAGAATTGCTGAGATTCTCATTAAAATGGGGGAAAACATTACAATGAAAAATTTCCTACTCTGTTATATAAAGTAGGCCCTTTAATGCACCCTAGATTTTGAAAACTTCCTGTTTGGTAACAACAAAAGAATTATAAACCATTAGTTTCCTAGTGAAAATGCCTATGCGATACTTAAAGTAAATCAATCTGTAATGAATATTTGCATTTTAAATAAAATGTACCTTTTTTTTGTAAGGGAGTTCCATTTAATTTTCTAATCAGAACACTATAAACTTCTTCAGTTGACTTTTTTCCTCTTTTCACCTCTTACTTAGTTCACAGTGAATCCATCAGGAAGATGTCTAGGGGACATCAAAGATGGTGAAACCCTACTACCAAGCTCAATAGCAAAGAGATGAAGAATAGTGGTTCAAGTGCTTGGCTACAAATGAAGTTTTTGAGTGATGCAGTCATATATTTTTTTGATGTCAATTCGGACCAAAGCCAGGGTGGCTAAAAAGAGGCATTTGTCTACAGTGGGGAATAGGGGACTTGCCCTGTTGTCTGGAATTCTTTTATTAGAGTTTTATCCCAGGAAGAGAGAGAAGAGAGAGTGCATATATCTTAAAGATGTAATGGGAAAAGCAATTACTTTTGATCAGGCAGAACTCAATTTTAATCTCCGTTGCACCTCTGTGTAGTTCTGTAATCTCTGGGCAAATTATCTCACCAATTGAAGACCGAGTTTCACCATTGGAACAAATATTTAATTCACTGGCTAGTGGGGAGAATAATGTTAAATGAGTTAATATGTGCGTAAATAATCAGGCATGATGGCTACCACATGGTAGGGGTTGAGCAAGTGGCTGGGTCCTGGCTTATCTTCCTTCTTTGCTCATTCTTTCTCTCCTCTCTTTCCCCCACAGAAGGAAGTGAGAGGTCCTAGAAATTAACGTAACCACTTTTTAAAAAAATTTTTTATTTTATATTGGAGCATAGTTGATTAACAATGTGATAGTTTCAGGTGTACAGCAAAGTGATTCAGTTATACATATCCATGTATCTATTCTTTTTCAAATTCTTTTCCCATTTAAGAGTGTAACCACTTATGGTGTAGTTGAGGAATGGCTTACAGTGGAACAGCTCTTTCTAAAATGCACAGTGAAACATGGAAGATGTCTAATTTCTTACACATTAGGCTTCTCCCATCACAAGATGGTTTTAAGAATTAGGCAAATGATGACACACAAACCCTAACGTGCTGTACAAGGAGAAAGCACTTTGGAGTCAGAAACATCTGAATTCATATGTGGCTAGTCCTAGAGTCATGGTAAAACTCTATCTTCTCTGGGTTCTGGTTTTCTCTGCTTGAAATTGTAGTAAAAAAACGAGTGTGAGATTATAGGTGTGAATTTGTGCAGCAGAGAGTTTGGCATGTAGGAGGCTCTCGGTATCTTGGGGTCCCAGGATCACCAATAAAGTGGAGCTGGTTGAACTGTGTCATATATTAATCCAGTAACTGTCAGCTGAAAGAATTAAAAAGCTGGCTGTGTGTAGGTCCCGCTTGGCGTAGCCCTGAGTTACAGCTGTCACTGATAATTGCTTAACAGCTCAGTTAGCGCGGCAGCAAGTTGTTGCTTTCAGACGGCTTGTATATTTGGGAAGAGACTTCAAATCATTCCAGAGAATGTACCTGAATTTCAATTAATTCTAAAAGGAGTCTCAAGCACTTTGATGACCTTGGTTTTAAACTTTTATTCAAGTTATTTGATGTAACCTGCTCTCTCTTCTGAAAAAAGTTTATGTGGGACCTAATGAATCATCTTGACAGTCAACACACACAGTGGCAACTGTATTACATGTTCCATCAGTCAGGAGAGCAATAAGAGTTTATTGCTGCACTTAAAATATCTAATGCTAGACATAACCACTAAATTAGCTTCAAATGTTTTAAATTCAGAGTGTATGAAATATGATTGGCCATGCTTAGAAAACTTAGCTGCTGCCAGCAACTGATACATAAATTTAACAGTGGGAACCAAGTTTGGGGATTATAGGTGAGGTGGTTAAAATATGCATATAGAAAGGGTATTAGCAACGGCTGTGAAATTAGCTTTGACCATGATGTGGCCTGTTGAGGGGTAGGGCCTGTCGTAGGAACTACTACCTCCCTCTCCTTCCAGTAGCTAAATTTTCAATATCTCTTGAATAATTATGCTTTGGAGAATAAACTTGTGGCAGAGACCACAGTTGCTTCAGACTTAACACAATTATTCCCATAGATTTCTTGTTTGTGGTTTCCAAGATGTAAGCGTGGATCTTTCAACTGAGGTAGATTCTCAGTCCTGCCCTGGTAGGACCTGCATTTAGGAGTCAAAATCTAGGGGAATGGAATGAAAAAAAAAAAAAAAAAAATTTTTTTTAATCCATCTGTTTCTGCTCATTAAAATACTGAGCAGGGATTCTCAAAATAGAGGGGTATCAGCATCACCTTGTTAAAATAGATTGCTGGACCTCATCTCCAGAGATTAGGCTAGGGCTTGGGAATTTTATTTTCATAAATTTCCAGGTGAGACTAAGAGTCCTAGGATAGGGATCACATTTTGAGAACCACTGGTGCAGAGGAAGTGCTGCAGGTGGGATTACTTTATGTAACAAATACTAGAACACCTGACTGAAGATGATTTAACAATAGAAAGCATTATCTCGCATAATCAGAAATCCAGAAATAGAAAGTCCCTGAGTTTGTTCAGTGGCACGAAGGTCAAGAGCCCACACCCTTTCCATCCTCTGTGACATCCTCACTGTGTTGGTTATGTCTTCCTCATATCACTGGGCATGATTTCCACCTATCCCTGGACAGCTTCGGCAGCTCCAAGCATTAGGAAGCAGTCCAACAGCATTCAGAAGCAAGACAATGGAGGGGTAGATATTTTTAGTGTCTCCAGTGGGAACCCTCATCCAAAAAGGAGGAAGGGGAGGATTGAAATGACTGCTGATAATTAACTAACAACCATCAGAGCTAAACTTGCAAGATGTTAGGAAAAGGTCTCCTCTAGCTTTTGTTTTCCACAAGATATTTGAAATGACACAGAAACACTGATTGCTTATATCATCCTGGTGACTCTCTCCCTCCCTGCCTACCTTTCTTTTTGGTTTTCTATTTCTCTGAATTCTCTCCATGATACACTCTTGTTTCCACCATCTCTTAATGCTGTTTCCATCTAACTTCCTTCTTCCTATGCACTAGGAATCTAGAATTGTATTTTGGACAATAAATGACTACAGTCTGAAATTTGAGAGTCACATGGCTTCACATTCCATAGAACAGAGTTGGATTTTCTTTCTCCCTCACGCCATTCTAAATTTCCCACCTTCACCCTCTTTGGAAAGAAGCTTTTGGACAAGACACAAGAAAAATTTGGATTGCCTTGAAGAGCTCCTCTCTTAAGAGCTGAGAAAAACCCTATAACCTGTGAGATCTGATGTTGAACCTTTAGGGGGAACGATGACAGATGTTTAAAACCCCCAGGATTCCACCTTGACCTCCTAGGATGGAGTGCATCCCCAGATCTACTTTTTCTACAGTCTTCCCCATTTCCATAAAAAGGAAGTTCCATCTTTATATTTGTCAGGGCCATATTTGGGAGTTGTTCTTGATTTCAGAAATAAAGTTGCACAGCTTGGCAGCTTTAACTGAAGAATGTGCCCGGGATCTGACACAACTTGCATAACTCAGACACTGTGGTACAAACCAACATCCTCAGATCTAGTTTCTCTCTCATCTGGATGTTCTCCCTGCTCCCACCTTGGCCTTCTTAAATTTATTCCCAACACGGGAGCCAGAACGTTTCTATTAAAATGTAAATAAAATCACATCCCTACTCTGTTTAAAACCCTTCAGTGGCTTCTCATCTCATTACGATTAAGAGCCAAAGTTTTGGGACTTCCCTGGTGGTGCAGTGGTTAAGAATCCACCTGCCAATGCCGGGGACACAGGTTCGAGCCCTGGTCCGGGAAGATCCCACATGCCGTGGAGCAACAAAGTCCATGCACCACATCTACTGAGCCTGTGCTCTAGAGCCTGCGAGCCACAACTACTGAGCCCACGCGCCTAGAGCCCATGCATACAACAAGGGAAGCCACCACAATGAGAAGTCCGAGCACCGCATCGAAGGGTAGCCCCTGCTTGCAGCAACTAGAGAAAGCTCGCGTGCAGCAACGAAGACCCAACGCAGCCAAAAAAAAAAAAAAAAAAAAAGAGCCGGTTTTTACACTGGCCTACAAGGTTCCTTAATCACCTGTTCCCCTCCCCACTTTGCTGCCCCTTGAACATGCCAGGTATACTCCCACTTTGGGATTTTTGCCTGTTTTGTTCCCTCTCATGATCTATTTCTTCCTCACATATCACCATCTCAGTGAGTCCTTCATCACTCTATTTATTATGAAATGACATCACTGGCCCTTGTCACTCATGAATTCCCCTCTCTGTCCACTTTTCCTTTAAAGCACTTATGACCACCTGTTGTACTTCATCTTTAACTTATTTATTGTTTCTTTATTTACTGTTTTATTTTTTAAATCTTCCTCCACTAGAATGTGACCTCCATGACAGTAGCAATGTTTGTTGTATTAATTGCTCTATCATCAAAACTGAGAACACCTAGCACATAAACACAAAGCAATGTTTGTTGAATGAATGATTATACAATAATTTAAAATTAATATCATAGTAAATATCAAACATATACAAAGTAAAGACAATAGTATAATGAACCCCTTGTACCAATCACCCAGCTTCAACAGTTTCCATCATTCTACCATTCTTATATCATTTAGCCTATTTATCCCGTGCTTGATAATTCAATGGGGACACAGTTCTTTTTTGGGGGGAGAGTGGGTAAAATTATATATATTGAAATGCATAAATCTTATCTGTATGATTTTTGACAAATATATATACCTTAGTATACCATGTCTTTATCGTGATATGAAACATTTCATCTGCCCAGAAAGTTCACTCGAGTGCCTTCCAAGGCAATCTACTTTTGCCACCATCTCCCTTCCTCCTAACCCAGGCAATGGTTGTTCTCATTTTTTTTCACCTTAACTTGGTTTCGTCTGTTCTAGAACTTCACCTCTAGGTTGAACCGTATGTCAGGGATTCTTCATTTTTTCCTGCTTTCACTCAGAACAATGCAAGATTCATTCGTGTTTTTACATGTATTAATACTAATTAGTTCCTCTTCCTGTTGTAGTGTTCCATTGTATGAATATATGGCAATTTGTCATTTCATTCTCCCAATAATGGATATTTGCCATTGTTTTATGTGGTCTATCTAGCTGAATGTTTCATGTGCAATTGAAATGAGTTTGGTTTTGGCTATGGTTCAAAAGCTGCTATATACATTCTTTAAGTCTTTTTTGTTTTTTTTTTTTTTGGACATATGTTTTCACTTCTCTTGGATAAATGCTTAAGAATGGAGCTGTTAGGCTAAAGTGTATGTTTTTTTTGTATAGCAAATGCTAAGCATATCTACAAAGTAGTTGTACCACTTTATATTTCCATTAGTGATGCTTTATGGGTTTAATTTGCATTTCCCTGATGGTAAATGATATTGAGCATTTTTTGATGTGCTTACTGTTGATTTGTCAAAAAGAATTTCTTATATATTCTGAGTACAAGACTGTGGTCAGCTACATGTTTTGTGAATATTTTCTCCCAGTCAGTGATTTGCTGTTAATTTTCTCAATGATGTCTCTTGATGAGCAATTTTTAATTTTGAGAAAGCCTAATTTTCCTTTTTTTTTCTCTTGTGATTATTTCTTTCTGCTTTCCAAGAAATCTTTGCTTAAATCTGCAAAGATTTTTTTCTATGTTTTCTTTTAAAAGTGTTATAGTTTTATCTTTTACATTTAGGACTCTGCTACATTTCAGAATAATTTTTGTATATGGTGTGAAATAGGGGTGGAGGTTATTTACTCATTTTTCCATTTGGACGTCCAGCTGTCTCAGTACTGTTGGTTGAAAAGATTTTTCTTTCCCACTCAATTGCTTTGCTTTGACACCTTTGTCAAATATTGATTAACCATGTAACTGTGAGTCTATTTCTGGACTCTATTTTCTACCTGTATTCCAAACTCAAACTGATTACTGTTGCTTTATGGTAAATCTTTTAGTCAGACAACATATGTTTTACAACTTTGTTTTTTCTTTTGCAGGACTGTTTTGTATATTCTAGGTCCTTTGTATTTCCATATGAATTTTAGAAATAGATGATCAATTCCTGTAAAAATACCTTGCTGGGATTATGACTGGAGTTTTATGGCTCAGCATGTGGTCTCTTTAGCTGAATGTCCACGTGCTTTTGAAAAGAAATATATCCTACAGTTTTAGGGTATAGTGTCTATGAATGTCAATAAGATCAAGCTGGTTGATAGCCTAGTAATTCTACCAGTTGCTGAGAAGGGATACAAGACTATCCAACTCTGATATTGTTGGATTTATCTAGTTTGCCTTTTAATTTTGTTAGTTTTTGCTTCTTGTAGTTTGAAGCTTTGTAGTTAGGTTCATACACATTACAAGTGTTACATCTTCATGATGTATTAACTAACTCTTTTTCATGATGAAAAGTCTTTTATTTTTGATACTGCTTGTCTTGATGTCTGTTTCGTCCAGTGTCAGTATAACCCATGAGAAATCATTTTTTCCTCCCTTTCATTTCTATTAAAGTGCATCTTTTAAAGACATATTATAGGGCCCTGATATTTTTTATCTAGCCTGACAAATCTTTGCCTTTTTGGTGAAAAGTTCAGCTCATTTAAAATTAACATAATTGTTATGGTTGGATTTGAATCTACCACTTTAGTAACTCTTTCTTTTTTCTTCCTTTGCTTCCTTTGTCCTACTTTCTTTAGGGCAAACCAAATATTTGAAAAATATTCTATTTTGATAATTATGTTGACATTTTAGGTCTTCCCCTTTGAAAACATTTTAGTGGTACTCTAGAATTTGCAATTTGCATCTTTAATAAAAATCTACTTAGAGTTAATATTGTATTAGTCCATACAAAGTATAGGAATCTTCCATCAGTGTAATACTGCTTGCCTCTCTGTCCCTTGTGCCATTGCACCATATACTTACAATTACATACATTTATAAACTTCATAATACAGTGTTATAATTTTTGTTTTAAACTATTATATAACACAAAGAAATGAGCATTTCGTGATTGATTATATTTTATATCTTGTGATGGATTAAACATGGCCACAAATATTTACTTTTGCTACTACTTCTGTTGAAGTGTGGAGTCTAATTTCCAATCCTCTTGACTTGGGGCTGACTTTAAAGCTACATCAATAAAATACAGTGGAAGTTATGTTATTCTCTCAATGATAGTTCATAAAAAGCCTTGCAGCTTCAGTTTGTGTTTCTTAGAACATTTCCCCTTATAACTCAGCCACCATGCTGTGACTAGCTCAAGCTATATGGAGAAGTCTCAGGTAAGCTTCTAACCAGCAGCCATGGTGTGAGTCACCT
This sequence comes from Eschrichtius robustus, assembly GCF_028021215.1. Taxonomy (NCBI): domain Eukaryota; kingdom Metazoa; phylum Chordata; class Mammalia; order Artiodactyla; family Eschrichtiidae; genus Eschrichtius; species Eschrichtius robustus. The sequence goes on from NC_090824.1 coordinate 184,803,899, forward strand.
AAAGTTGTGTCTTTAGATGACTCTAGCCTCAACCATCATCTGGCTGAAACCACATGAGAGATCCCAAGTAAGTATTGCCCAACTGATCTCAATTAATATACAGGACCATGGTAGAGAATGATACATTTTTATATTAAGGTACTAACTTCTGGGATGGTTTGTTAGGCTGTTATAGAAAATGTAGTCATATTCTTATCATTTCTTCCACCGATTATCACCTGGTGTCATTTGCTTTCAGCCTGAGGAATTTCTGTTAGTATTTCTTGGGAAGCATTTCTGTTAGTGCTGAATTTTTACATTTTATTAATAATCTGAAATGTCTGTGTTTTACCCTAATTTTTGAATAGTCTTACTGGAGGTAGAATTCTGGGTTGACTGTTTTCTTTTTCCCTCAGTGCTTAAACATTGTTGTTCCATTGTCGTTTAGCCTCTTCTGTTGTTAATGAGAAGTTAGCAGTAATTTTTAAAATAATTTTTCTCATGCTACTTCAGGAATCTTTCTTTTGATTTTAGCATTTGATTATGATGTGTCTAATTGTGCTTTCCATGTATTTATCCTGCTTGGGACTTGGTGAGTTTCTTGGTTTTAGAAGTTGACATTTTTTACCAAATTTATGGAATTGTTGGCCATTATTTTTTGTTTTGGAAGTTTCTATTAACATATCCTCAAGCTCAGAGATTCTGTCCTCAGTCATGTCCAGTTTACTAACGAGCCTATTAAAGGCATTTACAAATTTTTTATGGTGTTTTTGATTTCTACCCATTCATTGTGATTCTTTCTTAGAATCTCTATCACTCTGCTTACATTTTCCATCTTCTCTTGCAGGTTGTTTACTTTTTCCATTAGAGCTCTTAGCATATTAATCATAGTTGTCTTAAATGTACAATCTGATTATTCTAGCATTCATGCTGTATCTGACTCTGGTTTTGAAACTTGCTCAGTCTCTTCAAGCTGTGTTTTCTGCCTTGTAGTATGCCTTGTAATTATTTCCTGATAGCCAGATATGATGTACTGGATAAGATGAACCGCAGTAAATAAGCTGTTAGTAATGTGGTGGTAAGGTATGGGAGTAGGGGAAGTGTCATAGAGTCCTATGATTAGGGCTTGGTCTTTTAGTGACCCTGTGCCTCTGGAATGAACTTTACAAGTGCTTCTTAGCTTTCCCCCCCCCATTAGGTGGTATAGGATGGCTAAAGGGGACTGGTGTTGGGTATTTTCCCTTCCCCTCAGGTTGGTTTGGCTCTGATAAAAGCCCAATACGTTAAAATAGTTTCTAATAAAATAGTTTCTCTTGAGGTCAGAGCTTGTTAAGGATGGAATGCTCTGACATATTTCAAAATGGTCACTTTTTCCTTCCCAGTACCTGAGGCCCAAGGGGATTTTTCTCTCATCTTCACTGTGAGAACATAGTAGAGCTCCAGGAGGTAAAACTCAAAATAGTGTGAGCCCCTGGCTCCCCTTAACTGTCTCCCCTTGGAGTTTTTAACTCTTAGACTTGTCCATACTGACCCTTTAGAAATTTCAGAATGAGGGAGGGAGGGGGGTAGGCCAGGACTAGATTGATAGGAATTTAGAGTTTATTCCAAGTATGATTGGACACCCTTGGAAGGTTTAAATCAAGGGTGATTGGATCTGATTTACTCTCTTAAAAGGTTTTTCTGGCCAACTTATGGAGACAGGAAAGTGGTGTGGTAGGTAGGCCAAATGTAGAAGTTGGGGGACCAGCTAGGGGGCTGTTACAGTCATTCAAGTGAGGACTGATGTGGTCTGAGAGGTAGTTATGCAGCTAGTTTCTAATCTTGAAAACAGCCTAGATGTTCCCCAAAGCAGAAGGGACAAGATTTAGACTATTCAGTCTAGGCTATTGTCCTCTGAGGGCAATAGATCATTGATTCTCCAGTCTAAGCCCCCGAAAAACACTGCATGCCAGAAAGCAATGCCTTTATATTTAGCTTTGTTTTCATCACTTCTCTCGTCCAGCCAGAAGAATTGTCACTTCCTAAACTTGTATCCTATTTCTCAGTTCTGTACTTTTACACATGACATTTCTTCCTGTTTGAAATTTATTTTCTTAATTCATTTAAACATTTGTTTATGAGATCATATACAAATGCTATTGAGGACACTTTTTTCTTCCTCTCACTTCTAATGCAATTTTATTATATTTTTCAAGGTGTATGCTATATGGTTGTTTATACCATGATTGCTATTTCCTATTGTCAAATATTATGAATAATCTGCGAATTTATCCTAATTGCTTGCTAAAAAGTTAGCAATTCACAATTTCATGGGTTCTGGCAGAAGACATGAGACTTCTGAGTCGAAGGACTTTGATATTTATGGCATAGCAGGCAGCATGAGCTTTGTTCAGTTGGTTCTTCTTGCTCCCTGAGTCCCATGGGAGTAACACAGAGAAGCCCAGGTGGATGCTTTGTACTCAGGGGCTTTGTACCACAGTAGAGGAACCCCAAACTTAGGGAGTATTTTACAGTGGGCTACAAATAAGTCTTGTAGACTCTCTGAAAGGAGACATATTTTTATACTGGACAATCAACAAACTTGCCCGCTGTTCTTTCTGTCTTCCAAGCCTGTTCACTCTACAAACATCTTTGAAAAGATAGTCTGAAACAAAAAGCATTTGGTGCCCCTGCTCAGAAGATGTGCAGAATCATGAGAGACCAATAGGGAATTTTCTTTCAATATCATTAGTGTAAGGACCAAGCTTCGTACATGCTATTATGGACTGAATGTTTGTGTCCCCCCTAAAGTTGATACATTGAAATTCTAACCCCCAGTGTGATACTATTAGGAGGTAGGGTGTTGAGAGGTAACTAGTACATGAGGGTGGAGCTCTTATGAATGGGGTTTGTGCCTTCTGAAAAGAGACACGATAGAATTTAGAGCTTGCTTCTTCTCTCTGCTCTCTGCCATGTGAGGACCCAGCAAGCAGACATCCATCTGCAAACCAAGAAGAGGGCCTTTGCCAAGAATGTGAGCATGCTGGCACCCTGATCTCTGACTTCCAGCCTCCCAAACTGTGAAAAGTAAACGTCTGTTGTTTAAGCCACCCAGTCTATGGTATTTTGTTATAGCATCCCAAACTGACTAAGACATATGCTTATGTCACCTGTATCCCTAGCCCAGTGCCTCTACACGTAGTGGCTCAAGAAATATGAGTTGAGTAAATAAAAAACTCGATTATACGGCCTCTTGCAGCTGTCTACATCTGCCTAAATCCTAGCATTATGGATCCATACCAACTTGGTATATCTATTTTTTTAAAAAACCATTGTCTTTTAAATTTTGTTTAAGAGCTATAATGCTGTCAGTTCAACTCATTTTGAGACCATAGATCGTGGGGAAAAAAATCAACTTTTCAGGTATTTACTAAAATGTTACAGATTTAAAGTTGTGAGATACACAACTGAGAGTTTTACCTTAATCAGAATTGAAGAATTCTTGGAAGAGGCAGCTCAGGAAAAGTTTCTTGGCTAAGGGTAAACATGTCAGCAGAGGGAGAGAATTCTTAAACTAGACAGCAAGCGGGTTCAGTTGTTCAAAAAGAGAAACACCAAATTCTCAGCTACTTAGCCTCAGCAGCTGGGAAAGCTATGAAGCCTTGCCCTGCATTGTCTTTGAGGGGAGCAGTACTAGTGTTGTTGTTTTTTTTCCCCTCAGGGTAATTCTTTGTGGTGAGGGATTGCTCATTGCATTTCAGGACATCTAGCATCCCTCACTCTCAGGCCTTAGGTGCCAGCAAAACTCTGCAGGTACTGTTCATTGTGTACATTTGTCAAAAAATACCCCATAGCCAAGAGAAAATAAAACAAAAAGATATGCCCAAAGGGGGTGGTTTTTCAAGAGCTACTGGGTGAGATGTAAAGATCTCACACTAACATACTGTGTGTCAAGATCAAGATAAATTCTAATGCACTATGGGGACAGCTACCCAAATTGTGGACACTGGCTTCCTGGATAGAATATTATTTTCCTTGTGGTGACCCCCACAGATACTATCAAGGTTCTACATAGATGCCAACTTCCCAAGAAACTGTTGAATTCTCTTTATCTGATGTATGCATTCTTAATCCAACAGCGGTCAGTCATTTGTTCAAAATGTTCATTGAGCCACTACTACGTGCCAGATACTGTTTCTGCGTAAGGACATTGGCTAAGAAAATGCCTTTGGTTTTATAAAGTTTACGTTATCATAGTAGGAGAGAGATAAGAAAAGTATGCAATTAAAATGGGTGATTTCATGTAGTAACAAGTCCTTGAAGAATCCTGGGCTGAGATAGAGCCATAGGAGGGAGGAAGGAAGGAGAGGCTTTCTTAGGCTCAGGGAAGTTGAGGCAAGTCCTGGGGGTGGGTAATTAAATGGAGATCTAAAAGATGATAAGAGGTGGGGGGCTGTGAAGAGCTGGTGGGAGTGAGTTCCAAAGGGAGGGAGGAGCAAAAATGCTGAAGAGAAAAATGAGTATGTTTTTTATACTAATTAATCATTTGGCACGTAATTAGGTATTGTCTTGTGAAATAAAATTCATATTTTATGGCAAGACAAGAAAAATTTAAACATAAAATATTGTCTCTGCCCTTTGGCCTCCTCTCTCCCCTCTGCTGTGCATGTGTATCTGCTTTATGCATCAACCAAACCTTCCCCAGTCGGCAGAAATACCTGTTTAACCAGAAGGAGCAACCTCCTCCTAGCAGCAACAAGGCAACTCCTTAAAAGATAACATTCCTTCTTGATCTTCTAAGGGGCCCAAGACACTTGGATCTGGATTGTGTGAACTGTCAATAATACATCATTTAATACACAGCCCTCTACTTCAAAAAGCTTATATAACTATGCCTTGACTTCTAATGAATGGAACAGGTCTTGGAGCTTTCTGAGATGCTCTTCCCAGGTTATAATCCTCAAATTTTTCTTGAATAAAATTTCCCATTTCTTTTCTAGATCAACTGATTAATTTTTCTTCGACAGTCTCATGACATCTTTTGTTATCATAATGGTGATAGTTACCACTTTTTGAACTTTTTACAGGGACTTCACGTTTATTAACTCACTTAATCCTTACAACAATTCTATGAGGTCAATATGATTATTAATTTAGAGATGTGACAACTCTGTCTTGGAGAAGTTTAGCCACTTGAAGAATTTAGATTCAAAACCAGGTCGCTTTATTCAGTTCTGCCTGTTTCTGATATTGTTTTGTGGTTTTATTCTGCCTTCCTAGGTAGATTTTGAATTTTATAAAAAATGATGTTTTAGTTGACTTGGGCTACCATAACAAAATACCTAAGTAGCTTAACCCAGGTATTTTGGGTAGCTTAACCAACAGAAATGAATTTTCTCACAGTTCTGGAGGCTGGAAGTCCAAGAACAAGATGATGGCTGATTTGATTCCTGGTGAGAACCCTCTTTCTGGCTGGCAGCCTTCTCAGTGTTCTCCCATGGTGGGAGAGACCTCTTGTCTATCTTCCTTTTCTTTTCAGGACATTAATCTCATCATGTGGGCTCTACCTTCATGATCTCATTTAAACCTAGTTAACCCCCAAAGGCCCCACCTCCACATACCATCACATTGGGATTAGGGCTTCAGAATACAAATTTTGGGAGGACACATTTTATCCATAGCAGATGGGAAGAATGTGTTGTATATATTGGATATGCTCTAAAATTCTCATCAACAAATACTAAGTTAATATTACTTAGAATGAAAATTAATACGTTTTGCCCAGATAATTCCTACCTGTTTTCCAGGTTTCAGTTTAGCTGCTAGTTTTCCAGGAAACCTGGGTTAGCTGCCATAGTACCTTACTTATCCATTAGTGTTTCGTCATCTGTCCTCTCTGACTTTGTAAGGTCCCTGAAAACCATCACCATAACATTCCTAGTGTGTGGTGGTGCAGTATCTGGTATACAGTAGCTGTTCAATAATTGTTCAGTTAAATTGATCTATCATCTATGATCTTTGGCAAATTGAAAACTCTCTGAACCTTAGTTTCCTCATCTGTAAGGTGTAATCTACTTCATTCAGTTAAGAGAGTTCGATGAACTGATGGATATGAAAACATTGTTGTCTCTTTTTTCTGCCTTTGCCTCCTTGTCCACCATTTATTTATTCTCTTTTAAAGCTCTTCACTTTACTTGCAACATACCTTATGATTTAGCTATCTGAAAAGGTTAAGCAAACGGTGACAGGTGATTTCAAAATAGATCTATATTTCTAGAATAGTAGTTGTAATTCTTTAAATGCCAAGGCTAAAACAGCACAATGATTGTTTCATCTGAAGGTGATATTTATCACACTGAAGATATAGGCAATAGATTTTTCTGTATCTGGTGTAAAAGGTTGACAATAGCACAGCATTAAGTTATCTGATATGCCTAAGTTCAATTAGTGATAGGTTAAATGTATAGTTAGAGTAACAGTAATTTTCAAGCAGAAAATTAGGTCACACTATCTGAAAAGCATAAGCATATTTATCAAAATAGTAGGATTAAATATTTGAAATTGTAACTATTCTGGAAAATCTAACGAGGTATGAACAGATGAGCATGGGTCTCACTGATTTTAAGGTACATCATTACTTCCATTCCATGGGTTATTTATTTCCCAAAAGCTCCTTGAAGATAATGACATTTATCTATAATTATAGATATAAGTAATATAGATATAATATATTTTACATGAAGGATAGGACATATAAGGAATACTTGGTCATTGTATTTTAATTTGTTATTAATTTTATTTTTATCAAAGTAATGTATGCACTTAATGTTAAAATGCCAAGCTTACCCTAAATAACAGGGGTCTGCCTCCCTAACCCCATTCAACCCTTAGTCTCTTTCTGCAAAGGCAATAACCTTTAACTCCCTTGCTGTTTCTTCTGGCATTTACATTCATGTTTTAAAACAACATGCAAATGTTGTGATTTCTTTTTTTTTTATTATTATTATTTATTTATTTAGGCTGCACCTGGCCTTAGTTGTGGCATGCAGGATCTTTAGTTGCAGCATGTGGACTTCTTAGTTGCGACATGCATGCAGGTTCTAGTTCCCTGACCAGGGATCGAACCCGGGCCCCCTGCAGTGGGAGCACTGAGTCTTATCCACTAGACCACCAGGGAAGTCCCGTGATTTCTTAATTATTAATGTTTAGACTTTATTTGCTTCCTGTTATGGTGATTGACAGTATGCCTCTCTTAGACCATCTTACTCGTTTACCACCAACACCATCGTCTTGATGAGTTGTATTACAGTTTTTATTTATGCCAACAGTCAGTGCATATTATTATTATTCACAGTGCATACCATTATTATTATGATTTGACCACTGTTGACAGTCTTCTTTCTGGCACAGCCTTTTGTCTTTTTCTCCTGGAATTAATGGCAGTCTCTGTCTCTTTGTTTCTCATCTCTCTCTTCCTTTTTCATTCATTTGCTTAGTTTTCTTTTTACATATCTTTTCCCACCAAATACTCAATAGACCAATAGTTTTCAAAATATTCAAACACATCAATTAACCCACAACTTCCTTTTTGTTTCCCCTGGAAAACAAATGTCCTGCTCTAGCCATTCACCCCTGCTCCCACCTCAACCGATGGCTCTAGGTGTGCTGCCAGCTGTCATCCTGGGGCTTTCCACTGTCTAGCCCCAGGGTTAGAAATGCTATTTCTTGAATCCCGTGTCTTCCTCTCTTGGTTTTCTACCTCGTTTTGCTATAACACATTCTACTGTAGCTTCCTAAGGAAAAGAGCATCCATGATAAATTTTCTTCAGTCCTTGTGATTTTTGAAATCTCCTTATTTTAAACTTATAACTTGATGAACAGTTTGGGCTCAAAATTCTAGGTTGAAAGTAATTTTCCCTCAAAATTTTGACATTATAAATTCATTACTTTCACATCCCCACTGTTGCTGTTGAGAAGTCCAGTGCCATGTTGATCCTTTGTAAGTAACATTTTTTTCTTACTTGAATATGTAGCCAAATAAAATTTTATGTATATATGTATGTACATATATCGTATATATATAAACTTTTCATTTTGAAATAATTTTTAAATCACAGAAAAGTCACAAAAATAACACACAAAATTCTTGTATATCGCTCACCCAGATTCCATGATTTCTTTAATTCTTAATCATTCACTCTTTGTTTTCCCTGCTCTCTTTTTGGATTATTTATTAGTGGGATATTGGATACCCTAGGTCAATGCTAAGACCTTATTTTCTCTCCCATTTTCGTGTCCTGGTGTTTTTCATTTTCTTTCTGATAGATTTTCTTTTTTATTTTCTATCACCCCTATTATTTTATTTCAGTTAGTTAAATTTTTGAATTCCAAGAGTTTTTCCTTCTTTTTTTTTTTTTTTTTAAACATCTTTATTGAAGTATAATTGCCTTACAATGGTGTGTTAGCTTCTGCTTTATAACAAAGTGAATCAGTTATACATATACGATATGTTCCCATTTCTCCTCCCTCTTGCATCTCCCTCCCTCCCACCCTATCCCACCCCTCTAGGTGGTCACAAAGCACAAAGCTGATCTCCCTGTGCTATGCGGCTGCTTCCCACTAGTTACCTATTTTACATTTGGTAGTGTATATATGTCCGTGACACTCTCTTACCCTGTCACATCTCACCCCACTCCCTCCCCATATCCTCAAGTCCATTCTCTAGTAGGTCTGTGTCTTTATTCCCGTCTTGCCACTAGGTTCTTCATGGCCTTTTTTTTTTTTTTTTTCCTTAGATTCCGTATATATGTGTTAGCATACTGTATTTGTTTTTCTCTTTCTGACTTACTTCACTCTGTATGACAGACTCTAACTCCATCCACCTCATTACAAATACCTCCATTTCATTTCTTTTTATGGCTGAGTAATATTCCATTGTATATATGTGCTACATCTTCTTTATCCATTCATCTATCGATGGACATTTAGGTTGCTTCCATGTCCTGGCTATTGTAAATAGAGCTGCAATGAACATTTTGGTACATGACTCTTTTTGACCTATGGTTTTCTCAGGGTATATGCCCAGTAGTGGGATTGCTGGGTCGTATGGTAGTTCTATTTGTAGTTTTTTCAGGAACCTCCATACTGTTCTCCATAGTGGCTGTATCAATTTACATTCCCACCAACAGTGCAAGAGTGTTTCCTTTCCTCCACACCCTCTCCAGCATTTATTGTTTCTAGATTTTTTGATGATGGCCATTCTGACCGGTGTGAGATGATATCTCATTGTAGTTTTGATTTGCATTTCTCTAATGATTAATGATGTTGAGCATTCTTTCATGTGTCTGTTGGCAATCTGTATATCTTCTTTGGAGAAATGTCTATATAGGTCTTCTGCCCATTTTTGGATTGGGTTGTTGGTTTTTTTGTTATTGAGCTACATGAGCTGCTTGTAAATCTTGGAGATTAATCCTTTGTCAGTTGCTTCATTTGCAAATATTTTCTCCCATTCTGCTGGTTGTCTTTTGGTCTTGTTTATGGTTTCCTTTGCTGTGCAAAAGCTTTTAAGTTTCATTAGGTCCCATTTGTTTATTTGTGTTCTTATTTCCATTTCTCTGGGAGCTGGGTCAAAAAGAATCTTGCTGTGATGTATGTCTTAGAGTGTTCTGCCTATGTTTTCCTCTAAGAGTTTGATAGTGTCTGGCCTTACACTTAGGTCTTTAATCCATTTTGAGTTTATTTTTGTGCATGGTGTCAGGGAGTGTTCTAATTTCATACTTTTACATGTAGCTGTCCAATTTTCCCAGCACCACTTATTGAAGAGGCTGTCTTTTCTCCACTGAATATACTTGCCTCCTTTATCAAAGATAAGGTGACCATATGTGTGTGGGTTTACATCTGGGCTTTCTATCCTGTTCCATTGATCTATATTTCTGTTTTTGTGCCAGTACCAAACTGTCTTGATTACTGAAGCTTTGTAATATAGTCTGAAGTCAGGGAGCCTGATTCCCCCAGCTCCATTTTTCGTTCTCAAGATTGCTTTGGCTATTCGGGGTCTTTTGTGTTTCCATACAAATTGTGAAACTTTTTGTTCTAGTTCTGTGAAAAATGCCAGTGGTAGTTTGATAGGGATTGCATTGAATCTGTAGATTGCTTTGGGTAGTAGAGTCATTTTCACAATGTTGATTCTTCCAATCCAGGAACATGGTATATCTCTCCATCTATTTGTATCATCTTTAATTTCTTTCATCAGTGTCTTATAATTTTCTGCATACAGGTCTTTTGTCTCCTTAGGTAGGTTTATTCCTAGATATTTTATTCTTTTTGTTGCAATGGTAAATGGGAGTGTTTTCTTAATTTCACTTTCAGATTTTTTGTCATTAGTGTATAGAAATGCAAGAGATTTCTGTGCATTAATTTTGTATCCTGCTACTTTACCAAATTCATTGATTAGCTCTAGGAGTTTTCTGGTAGCATCTTTAGGATTCTCTATGTATAGTATCATGTCATCTGCAAATAGTGACAGCTTTACTTCTTCTTTTCCGATTTGGATTCCTTTTATTTCTTTGTCTTCTCTGATTGCTGTGGCTAACACTTCCAAAACTATGTTGAATAATAGTGGTGAGAGTGGGCAACCTTGTCTTGTTCCTGATCTTAGTGGAAATGGTTTCAGTTTTTCACCATTGAGGACAATGTTGGCTGTGGGTTTGTCATATATGGCCTTTATTATGTTGAGGAAAGTTCCCTCTATGCCTACTTTCTGCAGGGCTTTTATCATAAATGGGTGTTGAATTTTGTCGAAAGCTTTCTCTGCATCTATTGAGATGATCATATGGTTTTTCTCCTTCAATTTGTTAATATGCTGTATCACATTGATTGATTTGCGTATATTGAAGAATCCTTGCATTCCTGGGATAAACCCCACTTGATCATGGTGTATGATCCTTTTAATGTGCTGTTGGATTCTGTTTGCTAGTATTTTGTTGAGGATTTTTGCATCTATGTTCATCAGTGATATTGGCCTGTAGTTTTCTTTCTTTGTGACATCTTTGTCTGGTTTTGGTATCAGGGTGATGGTGGCCTCGTAGAATGAATTTGGGAGTGTTCCTCCCTCTGCAATATTTTGGAAGAGTTTGAGAAGGATAGATGTTAGCTCTTCTCTAAATGTTTGATAGAATTCGCCTGTGAAGCCATCTTGTCCTGGGCTTTTGTTTGTTGGAAGGTTTTTAATCACAGTTTCAATTTCAGTGCTTGTGATTGGTCTGTTCATATTTTCTATTTCATCCTGGTTCAGTCTCGGCAGTTTGTGCATTTCTAAGAATCTGTCCATTTCTTCCAGGTTGTCCATTTTACTGGCATAGAGTTGCTTGTAGTAATCTCTCATGATCTTTTTTTTTTTTTTTTTTTTAAATTTATTTATTTTTATTTATGGCTGTGTTGGGTCTTTATTTCTGTGCGAGGGCTTTCCCTAGTTGTGGCAAGCGGGGGCCACTCTTCATCGCGGTGCGCGGGCCTCTCAGTATCGCGGCCTCTCTTGTTGTGGAGCACAGGCTCCAGACGTGCAGGCTCAGTAATTGTGGCTCACGGGCCCAGTTGCTCTGCGGCATGTGGGATCTTCCCAGACCAGGGCTCGAACCCGTGTCCCCTGCACTGGCAGGCAGACTCTCAACCACTGCACCACCAGGGAAGCCCTCTCATGATCTTTTGTATTTCTGCAGTGTCAGTGGTTACTTCTCCTTTTTCATTTCTAATTCTATTGATTTGAGCCTTCTCCCTTTTTCTCTTGATGAGTCTGGCTAATGGTTTATCAATTTTGTTTATCTTCTCAAAGAACCAGTTTTAGTTTCATTGATTTTTGCTATTGTTTCCTTCATTTCTTTTTCATTTATTTCTGACCTAATCTTTATGATTTCTTTCCTTCTGCTGGCTTTGGGGGTTTTTTGTTCTTCTTTCTCTAATTGCTTTAGGTGCAAGGTTAGGTTGTTTATTCGAGATGTTTCCTGTTTCTTGAGGTAGGCTTGTATTGCTATAAACTTCCCTCTTAGCACTGTTTTTGCTGCGTCCCATAGGTTTTGGGTCGTCGTATCTCCATTGTCATTTGTTTCTAGGTATTTTTTGATTTCCCCTTTGATTTCTTCAGTGATCACTTCGTTATTAAGTAGTGTATTGTGTAGCCTGCATGTGTTTGTATTTTTTACAGATCTTTTCCTGTAATTGATATCTAGTCTCATAGCGTTGTGGTTGGAAAAGATACTTGATACGATTTCAATTTTCTTAAATTTACCGAGGCTTGATTTGTGACCCAAGATATGATCTATCCTGGAGAATGTTTCATGAGCACTTGAGAAAAATGTGTATTCTGTTGTTTTTGGGTGGAATGTCCTATAAATATCAATTAAGTCCATCTTGTTTAATGTATCATTTAAAGCTTGTGTTTCCTTATTTATTTTCATTTTGGATGATCTGTCCATTGGTGAAAGTGGGGTGTTAAAGTCCCCTACTATGATTGTGTTGCTGTCGATTTCCCCTTTTATGGCTGTTAGTATTTGCCTTATGTATTGAGGTGCTCCTATGTTGGGTGCATAAATATTTACAATTGTTATACCTTCCTCTTGGATCGATCCCTTGATCATTATATAGTGTCCTTCTTTGTCTCTTGTAATAGTCTTTATTTTAAAGTCGATTTTGTCTGATATGAGAATTGCTACTCCAGCTTTCTTTTGATTTCCATTTGCATGGAACCTCTTTTTCCATCCCCTCACTTTCAGTCTGTATGTGTCTCTAGGTCTGAAGTGGGTCTCTTGTAGACAGCATATATATGGGTCTTGTTTTTGTATCCATTCAGCCAGCCTGTGTCTTTTGGTGGGAGCATTTAATCCATTTACATTCAAGGTAATTATCGATATGTATGTTCCTATTCCCATTTTCTTAAATGTTTTGGGTTTGTTATTGTAGGTGTTTTCCTTCTCTTGTGTTTCTTGCCTAGAGAAGTTCCTTTAGCATTTGTTGTAAAGCTGGTTTGGTGGTGCTGAACTCTCTCAGCTTTTGCTGGTCTGTAAAGGTTTTAATTTCTCCATCACATCTGAATGAGATCCTTGCTGGCTAGAGCAATCTTGGTTGTAGGTTTTTCTCCTTCATCACTTTAAGTATATCCTGCCACTCCCTTCTGGCTTGCAGAGTTTCTGCTGAAAGATCAGATGTTAACCTTATGGGGATTCCCTTGTGTGTTATTTGTTGTTTTTCCCTTGCTGCCTTTAATATGTTTTCCTTATATTTAATTTTTGACAGTTTGATTAATATGTGTCTTGGCGTGTTTCTCCTTGGGTTTATCCTGTATGGGACTCTCTGTGCTTCCAGGACTTGATTAACTATTTCCTTTCCCATATTAGGGAAGTTTTCAACTATAATCTCTTCAAATATTTTCTCAGTCCCTTTTTTTCTCTTCTTCTGGGACCCCTATAATTCGAATGTTGGTGCGTTTAATGTTGTCCCAGAGGTCTCTGAGACTGTCCTCAGTTCTTTTCATTCTTTTTTCTTTATCCTGCTCTGCAGTAGTTATTTCCACCATTTTATCTTCCAGGTCACTTATCCTTTCTTCTGCCTCAGTTATTCTGCTATTGATCCCATCTCGAGTATTTTTAATTTCATTTATTGTGTTTTTCATCATTGCTTTGTTCCTCTTTAGTTCTTCTACGTCCTTGTTAAATGTTTCTTGCATTTTGTCTATTCTGTTTCCAAGATTTCGGATCATCCTTACTATCATTATTCTGAATTCCTTTTCAGGTAGACTACCTATTTCCTCTTCATTTGTTAAGTCTGGTGTGTTTTGACCCTGCTCCTTCATGTGCTGTGTGTTTTTCTGTCGTCTCATTTTGCTTATCTTACTGTGTTCAGGGTCTCCTTTTCACAGGCTGCAGGTTCGTAGTTCCCGTTGTTTTTGGTATCTGTCCCCAGTGGCTAAGGTTGGTTCAGTGGGTTGTGTAGGCTTCCTGGTGGAGGGAACTAGTGCCTGAGTTCTGGTGGATGAGGCTGGATCTTGTCTTTCTGGTGGGCACATCCACGTCTGGTGGTGTGTTTTGGGGTGTCTGTGGCCTTATTATGATTTTAGGCAGCCTCTCTGCTAATGGATGGGGCTGTGTTCCTGTCTTGCTAGTTGTTTGGCATAGGGTGTTCAGCACTGTAGCTTGCTGGACATTGGGTGATGCTGGGTCTTGATGTTGAGATGGAGATCTCTGAGAGATTTTCGCCGTTTGGTATTACGTGGAGCTGGGAGGTCTCTTGTGGACCAGTGTCCTGAAGTTGGCTCTCCCACCTCAGAGGCACAGCCCTGATGCCTGGCTGGAGCACCAAGAGCCTTTCATCCACACGGCTCAGAGTAAAAGGGAGAAAAATTAGAAAAGAAAGAAAGAAAGAAAGAGGATAAAATATAGTGAAGTAAAATAAAGCTATTATAAAGCAAAGCTATACAGACAAAATCTCACCCAGAAGCATATACATATACACTCACAAAAAAAGGAAAAGGGGAAAAATTAATATATCCTGCTCCCAAAGTCCACCTCCTGAATTTGGGATGATTCGTTGTCTATTCAGGTATTCAACAGATGCAGGCACCTCAAGTTGTTTGTGGAGTTTTAATCTGCTGCTTCTGAGGCTGCTGGGAGAGATTTCCCCTTCTCTTCTCTCCTCGCACAGCTCCTGGTGTTCAGCTTTGGATATGGACCCGCCTCTGCGTGTAGGTCGCCTGAGGGCATCTGTTCCCCGCCCAGACAGGACGGGGTTAAAGGAGCAGCTGCTTCGGGGGCTCTGGCTTACTCAGGCCGGGGGGGAGGGAGCGGTACGGAGGAGGCGGGGCGAGCCTGCGAAGGCAGAGGCGTCGTGACGTTGCAGCAGCCTGAGGCGCAACCGTGCGTGCTCCCGGGGAAGTTGTGCCCGGATCACGGGAGCCTGCAAGTGGTGGGCTGCACAGGCTACTGGGAGGGGCGGTGTGGAGAGTGACCTGTGCTCGCACACAGGCTTCTTGGTGGCGGCAGCAGCAGCCTTCGCGTCTCATGCCCATCTCTGGGGTCTGCGCTGATTGCCGTGGCTCGCGCCCGTCTCTGGAGTTTGTTTAGGCGGCGCTCTGAATCCCCTCTCCTCGTGCACCAGGAAACAAAGAGGTAAGAAAAAGTCTCTTGCCTCTTCGGCAGCTGCAGACTTTTTCCCGGACTCCCTCCCGGCTACCTGTGGTGCGCTAACCCCTTCAGGCTGTGTTCACGCCGCCAACCCCAGTCCTCTCCCTGCGATCAGACCAAAGCCCGAGCCTCAGCTCCCAGCCCCGCCCGCCCCGGCAGGTGAGCAGACAAGCCTCTCGGGCTGGTGAGTGCTGCTCGGCGCCGGTCCTCCGTGCGGGAATCTCTCCGCTTTGCCCTCCGCACCCCTGTGGCTGCGCTCTCCTCCGTGGCTCCGAAGCTTCCCCCTCCGCCACCCGCAGTCTCTGCCCGCGAAGGGGCTTCCTAGTGCGTGGAAACCTTTCCTCCTTCACAGCTCCCTCCCACTGGTGCAGGTGCCGTCCCTATTCTTTTGTCTCTGTTATTTCTTTTTTCTTTTGCCCTACCCAAGTACGGGGGGAGTTTCTTGCCTTTTGGGAGGTCTGACGTTTTCTGCCAGCGTTCAGTGGGTGTTCTGTAGGAGCAGTTCCACGTGTAGATGTATTTCTACTGTATCTGTGGGAAGCAAGGTGATCTCCGCGTCTTACTCTTCCGCCATCTTCCCACCTCCTCCGAGTTTTTCCTTCTGATTGTTTCTATTCTCTAACATTCTGTTCTTGTTACTAGATGTACTATCTTAATATCTTATTTCTCTGATATTTTTTGTATCTTCTGTCCCTATGTTACTAGCTATTTCTAAAAAGCTAGTTTGAGTTGATCTCTCTCTTTCAAGTCAGAGGCTGTATCAGTTAGGATCCTAGTAGGTAATAATATTTGGAAGATATTATTATCACACTTAGGAAGATCTGTTTGCAGGGTTTAGGGTAAATAAGAGATGGTGAAAAGCAGAGGTTTACAGCAGCAAAGAGCTGTTAATGTCCCTGGACCTAAAGGGCTATGGAGGGAGAAATTGTTGGGACCTGAAGAGAGCACTAGTTATAGCTGCAGCTCGGGGAGAGGGTTGCCTGAATGAGGCTACTAAAGAAATCATGATTATATTGCTTATAATAAATAATATTATATTGTCTAATAAGGGAATGTTGCTACTGATAACCTTTAGCCCCGCAGAGAGGGAGATTTGACTCTTGCCCTGCCATCTCTGGCTGGTGCCTCCCATTCACCTAATCCACATAGGGGGCAGAATTCAGGAGCCTGGGTATAGTCTCTAGGGCTTGGCCTCCTGGGTCACACTGCAGGGTAGAGATGGAAGGGGATGGCTCTGAGAGACAAAGGGAGAATATCTAGCACTGAGCCTCCTTAAAATATTAGTGATCCTTTGCTATGCACTCATTTGTGAATGATGCTGTATAATTTGAGACTCTAGGATTTCTTCGTGGCTGATCTTTGGTCTGCTCTGTGATGAATGGAGGGAGAAAGGACTAGAATTGAGGACAGTGACCTGATGTGCTGGGTTAGGGAGAGATCTGAGAGTCTAAGATTTGTATACCAGCTTTTAATAAAGTCCTAATTTTCATTCCTGCAACTCAGCTCTGCTTTCCAAATCATCAGTGCCTCCAGTGGCTGAAATTCTCAGGATTTCTGTGAGACATACAGCTTTTTAGTCCTCCTCTTCTCTGCCAACTCCTTTACAATTTCTCTATCTACTTTCCGTCTTTCAGAATTTGTTGATCTCGTTTCTGCTATCATCTCCTTTCCTAATATCTTTGTATCTATATCTCTTTGTCTTTTGTCCTTATATCAGTTAGCTTAGGGATCAGAGAGACCATCTGCCATGTGTGATGAGAATTCTTAGATATTTTTATAAGTTGACTCATGGAGAATATAAATTTCATAAATGGACTCAGAATTGAATGAACTAAACAGTGATTAATAACAATTTCATCTACTAAATGTTTATGTCTAGAAATTCATGAATCTGAACACTATAGTACAATGAAAAATACTGTTTCATAGTTACCATGTAGGTGACTAGCGTTTTGGTCACTTTTTTTGTCATTTAAAACAAGGAATGTTATTACTGTTTTTAACGTGGAGTCATATACCTGGCAGGGATATATGTATATTCATCACTTCTTGTTCTGCTCATTCTCTGACAAAAGTGCTCATACACTGAAATTGCGAAGCATGAGGGGGAAAAAAGGAAAGGGGGATGGATTATCCACCCTTCAATAATCGAGAGTTGGCTGCACCAGACACTGCCAAAAGAAATCTGCCCAGTGTCTGTTTTAATCAAACATATTTATAACTCAGTCCTTTACATTTGTAATTTAACAATTGAATTATTTCCATTTAACTGGCAGCAGATGGTGTGTGATTATTGCCTTCCTAATAAAAAACAAGCCTGTCAATACTTGTTAAATATGGATTAAGCCAAGGGTTACTGAAACTGCTTGGGTTTTCATGAATACAGTTAATTCAACTTGAATTTGGCAATTAAAATGTGTAGAAATCACATAAATTATATAGGCATTATGCATCTTGGCACCTCAGCTTCAAAATGAAGTAGCTGGGTAGTGAATTCCACTTGGAGATAAAACTTATTTTTGCTATTTTAAGTTAGAAAATAAAATTGTCCCTGTGTAAACATGGGCGGTAGTTTGCATATTTTAAAGTCCATTATGCTTGTGAGATGTTCTCCTCCAGCACGGAGTCCAGGGAGACTGTGCAGCCTGTTCATCTGCCCGGCATTCTCACTGGTTTAAAGGAAGGCAGCTCGGAGGTACTGCAAACACAGTTTCACTTACCACCCAAGCAGCAGATTGAATGTAAATGATATTTTCAGCTCTTCAGAAATTGTGATCACATTTTTTAAAAAGGTAAATTATTATCCAGCAGGTGTATAAGCCTGTTCAGAAGAGTTGAGGTTCCTTTAAAAAAATTGACTCTTTGGGTAGAAACTGGAGTAACTGCAGTATCCTATGAAGTTTTCGGGATGGATGAATGTTTGATTCAGTGGAACCTATTGCATTATGTATTGAAAGAAAACAACGCAAGTCATTTGGTCTCAAGCTTGAGGTTTCTGTGTGTGGTATATGTATATATTTTTATGAGAGTTGACTTTTTAGAGGGTTTGTTTGGTTGTTCTTGTTTTCAGGGTTTTTGCCTCTCAGGGCTTTGCGTCATCTTTCATCTTCATGCTATTTTTCTGGAAAATCTGTTTCAGGCATGGCGC
Source organism: Eschrichtius robustus (assembly GCF_028021215.1). Lineage (NCBI taxonomy): Eukaryota > Metazoa > Chordata > Mammalia > Artiodactyla > Eschrichtiidae > Eschrichtius > Eschrichtius robustus. Next base: position 184,822,175 of record NC_090824.1, read on the forward strand.
AGGGATGGTCCCTAGTGAAGCTCCCTTTGCTCCCTTCAGGCCTCAGTTGAACTTTCTGCTCAGTGGATCCAACACTTTCCTTTCAGCTCATGAGAGCTCATCACTCATTTTTCTCCTGACCGGCTTAAATGCCTCTTTCTTCAGTTTAGAAAAATACCTTTGCCAGTGATTTTTTTAAAAGAAAGTTTTTAGAAGGGGTGTGTGTGTGTGTGTGTGTGTGTGTGTGTGTGTGTGTGTGTGTGTGTGTGTGTGTGTGTGTGTGTGTGTGTGTGTATATGTGTGTGTGTGTGTATATGTGTGTGTGTCCTGAGATTCTAGAATAGAATAGGAATAGACATAGAAAAAGATATGGGAAGGCTGTGAAGGTAGATGTATTTTGGCATTTGAAGGAACTTTCCAATAAAGCAGGACAAAAATTCCACCGTCTATTAGGGTTTGGGTCCCTCATCTGAAGTCAGTCTGACACAAGTTAGGGAACACAATAGGTTGAACTGTATACAGATCTGTAGAAAATCAGCAATTGAATATCAGTAATTTTATATGATGCAACATGATATTTTAAAGTTGTTTTTTTTTCCAGTTAGAATTAACAGGACTTGGTAACTTATTGCATTCGGTGGTGAAAGAGGAAGGAGTTAAGTGACTTTGATAAATGTTGATCTTTGGTGTTTATCTTGAATTTAAATTCATGGTCATTAACATCAGGATAGATAATAGCTATCATATAAAACTTTGTTTCAGGCACATTTCTATGCTATTTATCTCCATCTATCTATCCATCTATCCATCCATCCAATCAGCGAATCTTCTATTCTATGAGAAAGTATTATTATTATTCCTGATTTTATGGAGCAGGAAAGGGAGGGTTAGAGAGAGAGCTTAGCTAACTTGCCCAGATCACATAGGTGAAAGGTGCTGGAGGCTGGGTTCTCATTCAAGCTCTCTGACTCCAGAATCTGGCCCAGAAGCCCCACGTCATCCCCCAGTGGGCTCTGAATGCCGCCCCCTGTCACATACTTGTCCCTGGTGCATTTCTTCTCCCCTCCTCTCCTGTACGACTCTTTTATACATCTCCTTTCTCCTCGAACCTCCAGTATCTCCTCTCCTACACACATTCTCAGCTCATGACTTTGTTTCTCCACCACTGTTAATTCCCCGTCCTCCTAAATCTGCATCCATATATATACTCTGCCTCACCTCCAGTGGATATGGGATCAACTGTCCCAGCAGCTCCTCCCCTAGATAGTAGAGCATATCCCCTTTACTCAGTGATATTCCTGTAGCAACTTTCTCCCCTTTTGTATTGTTAATTTGTCCCTTTCTTCTGGGTTAGTCTCATAAGCATCCAAACCAGTTTTCATTTCTTTTCTTAAAAAGAGAAACTCCTTTTATCTCACATCTTTTTGTCAGTTACTCTCCCACTCCTATCCCCACTGTGATAAAACTCTTGGAAAGAGTTACCTGTAATCAATTCTCCAAATTCCTCTTCTCCCGTTCAGCCTTGAACTCTGAGTAGGCTCTTGTCTGCTGCTCTTGACAGGCACTGATGAGCTTCACGTTGTTGCAGCACCCATCTGTTCATCTTTTCTTAGTTGATCTCTCAGCTGCATTTGACATAGATGATCACTCTCTCCTCTTGAATCCCGTCTTTAGTTTAGTTTCCGGAATGCCACACAGTCATGGCTTTCATCCTACCTTCCCAACTGTTGCCTCTCTGCCACTTTTGTTCCTTATCTTTCTGACCTCGAAATGCTGGAGTGGAATAGCATTCAAAGTTTTTCTGTGCACTACCTTGGTGCTCTCATCTGCATCATGGTCTTCAATATAGTTTGCATCAGCTTTTCTCGGGTACCATTTCAGATCCTCAGAGATTCTTTTGTTTCAGCTCTTCATTGCCTTCGAACTGCACCCCTGCACCTTTTGTTTTTTGCCTCCTGCATGCCATAGATCATTGGTGTTCTCTGAAAACTCATATGTTGAAACCAAATCCCCAAGATTTGGGACATGATTTGGTCAAAGTGAATGCAATCAGAGACCTCACTTTTATAAAGACCTCAGATTGCTTCCTCCCTGCTTCCTTCATGTGAAGACATGGAGAAGATGGCTGTCTGTGAACCAGGAAACGAGTCCTCACCAGACACTCAATGTGCTGGTGCTTTCATCTTGGACTTCCCAGTCTCCAGAACTATGAGGAGTAACGTTCTATGGTTTATAAGCCACCCAATCTGTGGTATTTTGTTACAGAAGTCCAAACGGACTAAGACACTGCAAGAGGCTTTTCGGTTAATGCCACCTGCAGACCTCTGCACCTGTGGAACCCATCCCTACTTGTGCAGCCCGGGGTTTACACCACTGGGACATGAGATCCAGTGGGTAAATTCTCTCCTCTTTCACACTTTTTGGCTCTCCTATCATAGTCAGTTTTGCTCTTCCATCCCCTGCTGCTTTAGTTTTCATCACTACTTCACAATTCTCCAAAGAAAGGCAGTGAGCAATGAATATCATTTACATTTTCCTCTAAGTATTCCAAATAGAGCCTTGACAAAAATATATCTTTTCATTAGATTACAGAATTGTCTACAACAATCATATTCTACAATCTTATTTCAGGCTGGATGCTCTCTATTCAACGCTAATTTGCTGCGTTAAATTACACTTACTATATAACTGTATACCTTTGGATTGTTTCATAAGTAATTTCCCTGTGTTTCTACAACATACCCACACATCATAAATGATCATTTTTCCTTTCCTAATTTTGCTTCCTACTTACTAGTGAAGCAATGATAGTTGTCTTGCCTTCTGTATAGGTACTATTCCAACTTCTTATTGATAATTTGATCTTATGTTTACCTTAGTGAATCTTTCTAATTTCTTTGTTAGTCCTGCTTGCTTTTGTTAATCATCTGCCTTAAATGTACCTTTCAGTGTCTTGCAGCAAGTGTCTCTGACTCATGCTTTCTCACTTCAAACCCATACCATACACATCTTATATTCTCTGACTGGATTTTATTCAGCTGTAATTCTAAGAACTCTGAACACAAACAGGCCTTTAATAGGTTGAAGCAAAAGTAGTTCAAGAGAGAATAGAATGGTGAATAGAATGAGAAATACCAGACGTGTCCTTGTTTACCACTGAAGAGCAAAAAAAGAAAAAAATCATTCTCTATTATTCACTTGGACATCTTCTGTTCTTGCAAGTTTTTTTTTCAATAAATTTATTTATTTTTTATTTTATTTTTGGCTGCGTTGTGTCTTCATTGCTGTGCGTGGGCTTTCTCTAGTTGCAGGGAGCAGGGGCTACTCTTCGTTGTGGTGCGCGGGCTTCTCATGGTGGTGGCTTCCCTTGTTGCAGAGCACGGGCTCTAGGCACGCAGGCTCAGTAGTTGTGGCACACGGGCTTAGTTGCTCCGTGGCATGTGGGATCTTCCCGGACCAGGGCTCGAACCCATGTCCCCTGCATTAGTAGGCAGATTCTTAACCACTGCGCCACCAGGGAAGCCCTGCAAGTTTTTGAAGCACCCTTCTATGAAGTTTTTTAATAATTACAAGCAGCCTGTCCCATGGCTCCCTCCCTTCCACCCTTACCTCTGCACTCTTGCCAAAGAACAAAGGGTAAAGGGCAAGTACAAAAGCAAAGGTCATAGATGTTAAAAATAAAAAATAAATAAATTTTAAAAAAAAAGCGCAAATGTCAAGGAACCGTGCATCACTAAGATTTAATCACATTTGGCATATTCTATGTCTGATTTATTTGTGTAGCTTCTATCTTTAAGCCTACAATGCCAGGTCTTCTGTATGTCATGTGGAGTGATAAGAGTTTTGGTCACTTGTTAGTTAACATAATATGGTCCAAGTTCTACTTTTTTTTTCTAAACACAGACACATATGAACACCCAATGAATTTGTTTTCTTTATTTATAATCATGTATTTCCTGAACTGAACTGGTCACCTTAACATCTGAATGTCCATCACTGTTGTGATGTTGCCAAGCTGTTAATGCCTTACTACTTTAATCTTCCAATATGTTGGTTTCTAATCCTTCTCTCTGTAACGATTATTATTTGTTGTCACTCTTCTCTAGCTGTCTTTGTCAAGGGTTGGCTTCCCAGACATTACAACAAAAGCTTTTGATAAGACAAATATTCAATAACTGTTCAGTGGAAGGATGGAGTTGTACTAGATGCCTACATATATGGTTTAAGTACAAAAATTAACTTGTGAGAAGACTGGAGTGTGAGATTCTTCTAAATCATATAGAATATCTTTGTGAAGATTTGTAAACCTATATGAATTTTATTTTAAATAGAATTCCTTTTCCTAAACAGGATTTCAGTGTTGCCAAGTTTAGGGATTTCATATACGCATCAGCTTTCTTTGGTATAGATTTTGACCTGGGAATATCTATCATACTAAAACAGTGTTCTTCCCTGTGTACCATTCACAGTCTGATACAGAATTAAATAAATGAGGTAAACTCAGATCAAATAAGATTGTGGATTGGCTACCTTCTCCAATTATTCCACCTTACCAAATTCTACCCTTATGCAAATACGCTGTCCCCATTGTGGGAAATATGGCGAGGCTTCCCGTCAAGCTTGCTTGTTGCTTCAGCATGAGATCCTGAAGTTTACACTTGGACCTCAAGCAGTCTAGTTTCTCCTCTTCTGGGATCTATGCACCAGTGAGTGCTTGCTGGTTGCTCAGCTTAAGCTGTGTGCTGACCATCCTGCTCATGGAAAGTACCCTTAGTAGAAAAAAGGGGCCCTATTTCCTTCATCTTTCATTTACTACTTGATATTTCTTAGATATTCTCTACCATCCTACTCTATCAGAGAATCACTTTTAATTTCCAATAGAAGCATTTTTTTTTTTTGCAACTGTGCAACTAGAATTCCTATGAATTTCCAGCAAGACTGTGAGACCACTATTGATATTCTCATTATAGCTTAATGAAAAGTTATCTTACATAAACCATTTTTAAGTACCCTTATATTAAAATCCACGAGGTAAGTTTCTGGTTTGGTTATAATTTTTAGAAAATATGTCTTTAAGTTTAATAATAAAGTTTTCTTAAAGCTAGTTGAATAGAGAGTAATCAGAAGAGATTCATTTCAAAATATGCCCTTTCCCTTAAATTTGAAATCAATGTTTGATCTTCTTATAATCAAAATCAATATTAAATACAATGAAAGAAGAATCCAGTGCGGCCAGAAGGCTATGTTAGACAGCCTGGCTACTACGGCATCATATTTCAGTAAACTCGACTTCGAGCTGGGGACCTGAACCGACATGCTCCTGAATCTCGCAAGGTCACTTTTCAGTGGGATGGACTTTGAACTTGGGGTTGGTGGTCGATTGAGATCATCACCTGCCTCCACCTGCTGTCAAGACTTTGGTTGAGAAAAAGTTTAGCCGTGTGCTCACAGATACCTTGAAAGAGATACTCTAATATTTGTGGAAAATCTGATCTCTTTACACCCTCTTCACTTCTGCACAGTTAGCTCTCTATAGAGTTGTATTTATTTTATGGCAGAAACCAGTAATAACAAACACCCACCCCACTGTGGAGAAAAGCAATAGAACCCCGCAGTTTGAGAGATCATACAATTTTGATTATGCCAGGGTCTCTGGATGGCTCTGCTTCAACTAAGAATGTGATCATCACACTATATGCCCAAGTCCTGTGGGAACAAAATTGTCAGCAAAACATTCTCAAGTCTTAAAGGCAAACATTATATGTTTAGTTTGGGGGGGGGGAAAGGCTATTATAGCACAAAACTTTCCCTAAGGTGATGTCATTAGCTTTGTTATAATGTCTAAACAGTGAAGGGATGGTTTCTGGAAAACTTTCTGTGCTATAGACCCAGATTCTTGCTATCCAAGCTCCCTTCTCGCTTCTCTACAAGGTGTTAGAAGACTCTTCCTGCTCCTCCATCTCCCAGCCCTTTATTCTTCATGAGGACCACCCCTCCTACTGCCTACTTAGTATCTTGTCTTCCATTTTAGCATCTGCTCTTAGACCTGCATAACAAGAATGGTCTAGGAGAAAAGGTGGTAAGATGGGGTTTGGGGACTGGTGCACTCATGACCTCGTGGGTAAAATGGACACCACTCAGAATGGTATGTGGGGCAAAATAATTCCTGACACAAGGTGACAGCCCAACTGCTAATGATTTTACCAGTAGTGACCCGGGAAATAAATGCCGTCGAGGATGCAACGATTAGGTTATTTGAAACCAAAGCTTTCAAAGACAGCAGAGTTGGCTGGTTACTGCTAAGTGGTATTGGTGCCCTGCAGAGGGATGATGAGAAACTGCAGGTCCTTAGCAAGCAGTTCAAGGCTCAGAGTGAGAGCGGGCAGGCCTGCTATTCTAAGGTCACGCCCTGGCTGGGAAAACCTTAGACCCTGAAACGTGAGATTAAAACATCCACGTGAATGCCCCGAACCCTCAGAACCTATGGGTGGTGTGGTATCGTCAAGGGGTGAGGGAAGGTTGACCTTCTGTTGACCTCTCTCTCCACCCTGGAGTCATGGGGAGTGGGGGGGGGGTCCTGGTTGTGGGTGTAACGGGCTGGCCGGGAGCCCCTCTCGGCAGGTGTGCTGGCTGTCCCCGCCCCAAGCTGGCATGCTATGGCATTCACGAAAAGAGTGGCTAGCTGCTAGAAATAACATAAATTTCTGCACACACTGAGTATCTGTACTTTAAACACGTCTAATGCACTTTCATCTCTGAAATCCTGAGTTCATGCATCCTTTCTCCCAGAGTGGGCAGAACAGCTTAGAATGAAGGCATGGGGAACGGGTGTTAACCTTCTTACTGATGTGGAAATAAACAAAGACCACCCAAATGAAAACACACAGAGGCTCTTTATTCCGAGCTTGGTATAGCAATAGAGTTAGTCGCCATCATTTGCACAGACTCAAAGGCAGGCGGGGAAGTAGGGAAGTTTTATAATGAAAAAAAGGGCTTCAGGTGTGGCCTCATTGGATGTTGTTGTCATGGGGAAGCCAGAGGTGGACTAACAAATAAAATGTGAGGCATGTTATCTGATTGGTTTGGGGACCGTGTTTGACTTTCTTTGGTTGATCTTGAGTTGGAAGCAGGGGCATAAAAGGAGAGAAGCTGGCAGTTATTGAGCAAGTCCTAACCATTCTGTGCCAGTTGCTGCAGTGGCTGTGGTTTAGTTTCCTGGCCTGGTTGCCACAGAAGTGGTGGGTCAAGTTCTATCATCCCATGTGATCTGGTCGCTGTCTATTTTTCTACTCAGTCTCTCACCAGGGCGGCTCCAACAGCTGCACCTTGGCACTTTCTCTTGTAGTTGGTGCTCCTTTCCCCACATGCTACCCCATTCTCTTCCCCCACCCTCTCTGAAATCTTTCCTTTGGGGGGCTGGGGGAAAGTAGGAGAGGGCCCTCCAAGGGCCAGCACTTCCCCCATGCTACAAGATGCTGCAGAGATCTCTCCTCAAGGCAACAGATGCCCTCCTTAGGAGCTGTCCCTATCTCCTCTCCTTGGCTGCCAGGCCCATAACTAGAGTTAAATCCAGCATAACCTGGCTGTGGATGGGCTGGGCTTGATAACAAAGGAAAGAAATTATACACTATAGAAGTTGTAAGAATCAGTCATACATGCCATACCATCCAGAGCCTAAAGAGAGCCCCAGGACTGGATTTTGAAGGTTCCGGAATGTTAGCCTGAATAAGCAATAATTCAAGGACTTGGGAGAACTTTTTCACAACACAAGATTTTAAACCCTAGCAAAGAGTCCAGGGGGTGGGGTGAACTCATTTTTCGGGTGATGCTTACAAGCCTGGAGAAAGTGACGGACAAAGGCAAACAAAGTAGATGTGCCCGAGTTTCCGGGGCAGAGAGTATTGCTGAGGGAGTCACGCTAGAGGGTTGGGGGGAGCCCAAAGGGCACATCACTGACCAAGACCACGAGGAATGTGCTGATGAAAGGGTCACCAGCAACACCACGTTCAGTGGTGACTCTCCTTTGCAGTCCAGACCTTTTGATAGGGTAAGTGGTCACAGAATGTGGCTTATTCTTATCCAAGGGAATGGTGGGGCCCTGAAGTAATAGAGACCAGGTAGCAGGATCTAACTGCCAGAAGCCAAGAGTCTGTAACTGAGGTTCCATAATGATCCTCAAGGTCAGAGGGGCAGCTGAATGGCCTTGACCTGCAGGAAGTTGTGGATATGGTTATTAGAGCTTGACATCGGAAGGGGAAACACAGATGGGCAGCCCATGAGGGCGTTGCTTCGCATCTGCCAGCAGAAAAGGGAGAAATGAAGGTGCAGATGGTTGTCAGCCCAATAAAAATCACGATCTCTTGCTCAGTTCCTGGACTCAGCCTAATTTTTTTATATTAATAGACTTTACTTTTTAGAGCAGTTTTAGGGTTACTGAGAATTGCTCATTGCACAGGAAGTACAGAGAGTTTGGCATAACCCCTCTCCCCTGCTTCACCCCCACAGGTTCTCCTATTATTAGCATCTTGCATTAGTGTGGTATGTTTCTTACAACTGATGAACCAATATTGCCATTATTATTCACTAAGGTCCATGGTTTACATTAGGGTTCACTCTGTGTTGTGCAGGACTATGGGTTTTAACAACTGCATAACGTCATGTATCCACTTTTACAGTATCATATAGGATACTTTCAACACCCTATAAATTCTGTGCCCCATCAATTTCTTCCTTCCTTGGAACCCTAGCAACTACTTATCTTTTCACTTTCTCTATAGTTTTTTTTTTTTAAATTACTTTAAAATCTTTATTTTTTTAAACATCTTTATTAGAGTATAATTGCTCTTCAATGGTTGTGTTAGTTTCTGCTTTATAACAAAGTGAATCAGCCATACATATACATATATCCCCATATCTCCTCCCTCTTGCGTCTCCCTCCCACCCTCTCTATCCCACTCCTCTATAGTTTTTGCCTTTTCTGAAATGTCATACAATTGGAATCCAATCTTACTTCTTAGAGTATTTAATTTCCTCCATGTCTTTTCATAGCTCATTTCTTATCACTAAATACTGTTCCATTGTATAGATGTACTACAATTTGTTTATCAACTCAGCTGTTGAATGACTTCTTCATATTTTCCAGTTTTTGGTGATTATAAATAAAGTGTTATAAATAACTTGTGTGGACACAGTTTTCAAATAATTTGGTTAAATACCAAGGAGTGTGATTGCAGGATCATAAGGTAGAGTGTGTTTAGTTTTATAAGAAACTGCCAAACTGTCTTCCAAAGTGACTGTACTATTTTGCATTCCCATCACCAGGGGATGAGAGTTCCTCCTTTTTTGGATTTTAACCATTTTAATAGATGTGTAGTATTATATCATTGTTTTAACTCACAGTGACCTGCACACGTGTTATGTTGAGCATCTTTTCATATGCTTATTTGCCATTTGTATATCTTCTTAGGTGAGGTAACTATTCATACCTTTTCCTCATTAAAGTTTTTTCCCCAGATTTATGGAGATACAATTGATGTATAACACTGTGTAAGTTTAAGGTATAAAACATGTTGATTTGATGCATTTATATATTGAAAAATGATTACCACCATGGAATTAGCTAACACCTCTGTTATGTCATATAATTAGCATTTCTTTTTTTGTGATGAGAACATTTAAGATCTATCCTCTTAGCAATTTTCAGGTATTATTAATACAGTATTATTAAGTATAATTGCCATGCTGTACATCATATCCCCAGAATTTATTCATCTTTTAAGTCAAACTTTGTATGCTTTGACCAACATCTCCTCATTTCCCCCTTCTCCAGTCCCTGGTAATCACCATTCTATTCTCCACTTCTATGAGTTCAGCTTTTTTGGATTCCATATACAAGTGATATACACTATTTGTCTTTCTCTGTCTGGCTCACTGCACGTAATGCCCTCAAGGTCCATCTATGTTGTCCCAAATGGCACCATTTTCTTCTTATGGCTGAAAAATACTCCATTGTATACGTATACCACATCTTCTTTATCCATTTATCTGTTGACAGACACTTAGGTTGCTTCCATATCTTGACTGCTGTGAATAATGCTGCAATGACTATGGGTGTGCAGATATGTCTTTGATATCCGGTTTTCATTTCCTTTGGATATATACCCAGAAGTGGGATTACTAGATCATATGGTAGTTTTCCTTTTAATTTTTTGAGGAAACTACATACTGCTTTCTAGAGTGGCTGTAACAATTTACATTCCCAACAGTGCACAAGAGTTCCCTTTTTTCCACATCTTCACCCACAATTATCTCTTGTCTTTTGATGACAACCATTCTAACAGGTGTGAGGTGATATCTCATTATGATTTGGATTTGCATTTCCCAAGTAATGTTGAACACCTTTTCATGTACCTTTTGACCATTTGTATGTCTTCTCTGGAAAAATGTTTATTCGGTTCTTCTGCCCATTTTTTTAATTGGATTATTTGTGGGGGGTTTTGTTATTGAGCTGTGTGAGTTTTTTAAAAAATATATTTTGGATATTCGCCTTTTATCTGATATGTGATTTGCAAATATTTTCTCCCACTCCATAGGTTGCCTTTACGTTTTGTTGTTGGTTTCCTTTGCTTTGCAGAAGGTTTTTAGTTTGATATAGTCCCACTTGTTTAGTTTTGCTTTTGCAGCCTTTGTTTTTGGTGTCAAATCCATAAACAAACAAACAAACAAAAAATTGCCATGACCAACATCCAGAAGCTTACTCCCTGTGCTTTCTTCTGTGAGTTTTATGGTTTATGGTCTTGGATTAAAGTCTATAATCCATTTTTCTTTTGTCCATTTTTGAATTAGATTTTTTTTAGTTGTTGAGTTTTCAGAGTTCTTTGTTATATTGGATTACAAGTCTTTTATCAGATATGTGTTTTGCAAAGAGTTTCTCTCAGTCTGTGGCTTGTCTTTTCATTCACTTAACAGTCTTTCAGAGACACATTTTTAATTTTAATAAAATCAAACACCCATTTTTTTTTCTTTTATGCATAGTGCTTTGAGTGTTATATCTAAAAAGTCATTGCTAAACCCAAGGTCACCTAGATTTTCCTCAATGTTAATTTCTAGAATTTATAGTTAAACTTCTTACGTTTAGGTTTATAATCTATTTTGAGTTAATTTTCATGAAAGTTCTAAAGTCCGTGTTTATATTAATATTATTTTTGCGTGTGGATGTCCAGTTTTTCCAACACATTTGTTGTAAAGGTTATTCTTTCTCCATTGAATTGCCTCTGCTCCTTTGTCAGAAACCAACTTACTGTATTTGTGTGGGTTTATTTCCAGACTCTCCATTCTGTTCCATTGATTAATTTGCCTATTCTTTTACCAGTACCACATTGTTTTGATTACTGTAGCTTTATACTAACTTGTAAAGTCAGGTGGCATATTCACACTTGTGAAGTCTTCCAATGTTGTTGTTCTTCAGTATTGTGTTGGTTATTGTGGGTCTTTGCCTTTCCATATGAACTTCAGAATCACTTTGTGTATATTCATAAAATAGCTTGGTGGAATTTTGATTAGAATTGTGTTGAATCCATATATCAAGTTGGGAAGAGCTGTTAACAACATTAAGTCTTCCTATCCATAAACATGGGATATATTTACTTAGATTTTCTATGATTTTTTTAATCAAAATTTTATAGGTTTCTTTATACTACTCTTGTACATATATTTTTAGATTTATATCTATACATATCATTTTTTGGGTGCTAATAAAAATAGTTCTGTGTTTTTAATTTCAAATGCTAATTGTTTATTGCTGGTATATAGGAAAGCAATTAACTTTGTATATTAACCTTGGATCCTGCAACCTTGCTTCAATCACTTATTAGTTTCAGGGGTTTTTTATGTGTGATTTTTTTAAAAGATTTTCTACATGTAAAATTATGTCACCTGTGAACAAAGGCAGTTTTCTTTCTTCCTTCCCAATCAGTATATCTTTTCTTTTCTTTTCTTGTCTTACTGCATTAGCTAGGTCTTCCAGTGTGATATTGAATAGGAAGAGCGGACATCCTTGCCTTGTTTCTGATCTTAGGGAGAAAACACCTAGTTTCTCACCATTAAGTATGATGTTAGCTATAGGTTTTTGGTAGATGTTCTTTATCAAGTTGATAATTTCTTTATATTCCTAGTTTTCTGAGAGTTTTTATTATAATTAATGTTGGATTTTGTCCAATGCTTTTACTGCATCAGTTGATATGATCATATAGCTTCTTTAGATTCTTGATGTGATGGATTATATTAATTGATTTTTGAATATTGAACTGATTTTACATACCTGGAATAAATTCCACTTGGTAATATATACAGTGGCATATAATTATTTTTATACATTTTTGGATTTAATTCTCTAGTAGTTCTTTGAGGATTTTTATACCTATGTTCATGAGAGATTGGTTTGTAACTTTTCTTTCTTTTAATGTCTTTGTCTGATTTGGATAATAGGGTAATGCTATCCTCACAGAATAAGTTAGGAAGCATTCCCTCTGCTTCTGTTTTCTAGAAGAGATTGTAGAGAATTGGAATAATTGAAAGGACTACTTCCTTTATCAAGGGAAGGTGGAGGGGAGGGGTAAGGGGTTCGAAGTACTTGCAGTCATTGCAGTCATCTGAATCCTCAGAGTGCATGACTTTCTTCATTTCTGGAAAAGTTTTATTTCAAATACTGCCTCTCCATTCTTTTTTTAAAATCTCCCCTGTAAGTTTCATTTAGTCATATTTTGGACCCTACCATTCTGTGTTCCACTGTCTTAAACTATATTGTAAAATGTGTGCATACATCTCTATGGTGCATTTTGTGCATTTAAAAAATATCTATCTTCCAATTCACTAAATTCTTTATTCATTTGTTTATTTTCTTCCTACTTATACCATCTACTTTTCTTTCATTCTCAATGATTATATTTTTCCTGGTCACTTTAACAAAAGCATGGCTAATCCCTTCTTCCTAGTGCTTATTTTAAAAACTTAATCTTTTTAACACTTGATACATAATTATTTTGTAGTCACGATGACATACTGCCAATATATGACATTATCAGTTATCTAGTTGTACCTTTGCTTATTTTTTTGTGCTGGCCCTGAGTCATAGAGTCTTGTTTGTCATTGGCTGGTTAATTTTTCACTGTGAGCTCTTATTTGGATGGTCATAATCTATGGGAATCCTTATTGAAGGTGCCAGGAATTTTTTTCCTAGCATACTCTTCCTCTGGCTTTCTGTAGTGATAGCACTTCTATTTCCCTATCTTACGTAAATAGAAATCTTTTAATGACCTTTCTCAGTTCATCTTTCAAGATTAGGGTTCTGGGTCACTTTAATCTGCAATAGAGCTTCAGTATTTACTCACCGCTTCTTCTTGCATCTCATACCTTCTTTCAATGATTATTTCACATTAATTCTGGAGTTTTTCCTTAAAATATTCCTTAAAATACCGTCCTTTAGGACGGTCATTCAGTAATAAACTCTGTTGCGTTGGCTATGTCTCCTTCTATCTCCCTTTCAACTCTTGGGAATCTGCTCTGCATTTTGTAGGCTCAGGGCTCATTTATATATTTTAAAGCATTTTATATCTCACTCCATCCATCATCTACCTTTTTTGTAGCTTGAGAGTTGGCTTATTTTTTTATAGAAAATATAATCCACTCTTTTTAAGCCAAAATTAGAAGCAGTGTGTGTACATTTTTTATAAAGGTCTTATATGCACTTCCCAGGTTGTAAATTCTTGTAAGTTAGGTATATTGTCTTATCTTTCATTGTATCTCTCCTATCTCCCTATGCACAATATCTAGTGTAAAGTAGGTGCTCAATCTTTTAAAAAAGATAAAACAGTATGTCATTTCTTTTTAAAATGAATTTGCTCTGTCACTTTGCCTCTTGGAAGTCTCAGCCAGAAGCAATATAATTCAATTAAAATTATATAGTCAAGCTCCATCATTTGTGATCTTGGACAACTGAGTAATATTTTTTTTAAAGTAGAAGTAGGGAACAATGCAAGATGTTTTGGACATAATGAGACAGTATGTATGATGCCTGCAGCCCAGTGTTACAACACTGGATCTCTAAGACTTGTTAGCTTTCCTCAATAAACTAGATAAAAACAACCCTGGTTGCTACCAGTATCAGTTTATTTTTTTGCCCCTTTTGGTATATGTAGAGAAAAAGTGATAAAGAAATTATCAGTTGAATATAATTTTTTCTTTTGGCAACAAAATATAAATTTGCTTTATAAACTATTATACTACTGGATTATACTGATTTACCTTGGGTGCCACCATTCCAGTTCATTTCTTGTCTGAATGATGAATGGCACTTGAAACAGTATAGAGTAATGTTATTTTTAGTAGGTGGTAACAGTTAATAAAGGAGTTTCCCAGCTGAAACTAGGCAATAAACAGCTATGACAGCAATGAAATATGTGATTTTTTTCCCAAATGGAAAATAGTGGACGTATAAAATGTTACGGGACCTGAATTCAGAATCCGGATGTAAAACTGAAATGTTTCTATGTTTGCATGCCTTTTTACACTCTTCTGCTTCATCTTTCTCTTCCTTCTTCTTTATAACTTTTTCTCATTTTTACTCTCTCCCTTCTCTTCCTTCCTTCCTTCCTTAAAAAGGAAAACCTGGAATGAGCTTTGACATGATGCATTCCTATTTAGTGTAGGGGGATGGTGTAGTGCATTGCCAATGAAACACAAATTGCAATTTCAAAATCTAAAGGACCTTTAAAAATAGCATGAGATTTAGAAATAGAAAAGCCACATTGTACACAAGAAATGTATATCTTATTTTTTCTTTTTGGATAAATACCTCTTATTTCAGTGAGATAGCAAATTTGGGCCCTTTCTCTTGTCCTTACCTATAAGAATTATATATCTTTTATGTAATGGCATTTAAAAATTTCACATCTTGCATTTATTTACATGTGCCTAGCAAAAATTGAAATGATGGTAAGCCCTCATAAATTACATTCAATAAGGAATTACTTATTGAGCAACATCTATCTGCCAGGAACTTTGCTAGTAACTGGGGATACAATAGTGAGAAAGTCACAATCCAGCTCCAGTCTTACAGACTAACGGAGGAATCTCTGAAGTAAGCATGTGATGACCACACCAGTCCCAGAAGTGCTAAGATCAGTGAGAACAGAAGGCTGTGAGAGAACCCAGGAATGAAATTTAACTCAGCCTGAGAAAATAAGCCAGGATACTTTAGAGGTAGTCCTTGAAGCTGGAAACTAAAGAATAATTAGTATTCACCTGGTGCTTGGTGTGGGAAAGGGATCTCAGATCTGGAGTCTAGAGGTGGCATGTTCAGAAAACTGCTAGTGTAATAACTGAGTAAGATCGTGATTGAGAGCACAGAGGAAGATGTAATCAGCAGTGAACTGCAGAAGATAAGCTGTGTTTGCAAGCTGTGCTAGGAAGTATGGCACTTCCGGAAATATGTAGGAGTGGCCTTATGCTTCAGAATGATCACTCTGCCTGAAGAATGGGAAATGAGTTTTGGGTAGTGGAAACATCTGGTTCAGGGTATTGCTGAGATGAGAACTGATGGAGTCTTGACATATATAGAATGCGTGAGACTTGATGATTGATGGGTAGAACGGGTAAGGGTAGTCCAGGACCAACATATAAGTTCTTGGCTTGGCAAGATGGACAGAAGAAGGTGCCATTCACTGAAATATAGAATAGGCGGGTAAAGACTGGTTGGTTGGGTGGGGGTAAGGAAGATGAAATTAGTTTTTGATTCAAGTAGGCAAGTCAATTAGGCTATGTGTTTTGTGTGTGTGTGTGTGTGTGTGTGTGTGTGTGTGTTCCGGAAGAACACTTAAGATATTGGTTTGAGTAACATGTCATATCAGGACTTCAGATATAAATTTGGGAGACAACAATGTACAGATATTACTTGAAATTATGAGCATGAAGAGAAAGCCTAGAAAAAAGTATAATCTTAGCAGAGAGGAGGACTAATGTGGAACTATAAGGATAGTCAACATTTAAGAGATACAAAAAGAGAGAGAAGTAGGCAATGTGTTTCTTAGAATTCACTTACAAAGCAGAGAGGTAAGGAGAATAAATATTTCTGAAATTGGAACGGAGCACAGAGCAATGAAATGCTAAATTATGTGGAGTGGTCAAATATAATAGGTCAAATTATGGATTTTCCTCCTAGAATCCTGAATGCTCATACCTTAGAACATTGTTTTTACTGAGTCTTTTTTCTTAGAATATTTGGAAAATCTGCTTTCTTTGTATCTTCTTTAAAAGCACAGAAGCGTTTTCTGTCCCTGATCTATGGTTCTTTCCACCTGCATTCTCCAGTCGCTTCTTATAGTCTTGGTGTCTCCATCTCTTGCAGTTATATTGCAGAAATTAAAAGAAGATAGTTGAATAGAACTTCAAGATGCCTTTAAGAAATCAAGTATAAAGGAATATTTTGAATATTTAACTCCATATAATTTCTATAATTATTCACCTTCATAAAATTTTACTATTTATAATATAAAGTTCAGGTGTTCTGAACTTTATGTATTGTTCATTCTGAATATGGATCCTGATATTGTATATTTCACTTGTAAAAGCATATGAAGATGAATTGACATGAAAATCCGTGTACTGCAGAGGAAGAAACACTGCACTCGGTAGCAGGATATTTGAATTCCAGTTTCTAATACCAAATTACTGTATTTCCTCATAAGTATCCCTTAACTTTCTTGGGTCCAAGTAATGTGATTTGGAAAATAATGATCCCCGATGTCCCTTCAGTTTTTAAAATCCTGTGGTTTTCAGTTTATCAAAGCAAGCAATGCAAAGTTTCCATTCAGTGATAGAGGACAAGCATTTCATTCTCATGAAACAATTCTAATAATTGGGCCTGAAGTATTTGTATAAGTTTTAGTGACAATAATGTTCTAAATTACATGAACATGATTAAGCATAGGAATTAATATAGAACATTTTTATGTTACTTATAACTTTATTGTAATTTTCCTCCCATTTATGTGCCTGCCCTTTAGTTGTTAATGCTATCTCCTGAAAGAAAAATTTCTCATAAGGGCTTAAATTGTTTAAACATGGTATACATAGGGCAATAAACATCTATGCTTAGCTAGATAGAGAAATGGTGCAATTGTTCAAGTTAAATATTTTCTAAAGACACTCCCCTGAAAGAGTAAATGAACTGCCTTGGACTCATTTGTCAAGAGTTGCAGATAGTTACCAGCAGTTTCAGTCATAAGAGGCAAATCTGGAAATCAAAAAATAGAGAAAAGAGAAAGAATGTTTTTAATTATGAACCCACCCATTACAACGGCCTGATCTCTGAGAAGACGTATCAAGCACTGCTCCTCTGCCTGGCCAGAATGTTAGCTTTCCCAAAGAATGAAGCTTTTGGTATCCTTTGGATTTCCTGCATTTTCACCTCTGTACTGGTTCAGCAAGGAATGGAAGCCTTTCAGTGTGACAATGGGGTCTCCTTGCCTCCTGACAATGTGTGTGACTTCACAGATCAGTGTGGCGACATGAGCGATGAACAGCAATGTAAGTTCCCTTCCTCTCCTTCCTCCAAGTCCTGTGCACCTTTCGTTCAGAGGCTGCTGAGCTGCCTGGGGAGGCTAAGACACCTGGCCCTGCATGGATCCCATTTATATGCCTTTAGAGTCAGTCAGAAACTAAAATACTCTTTTTAAGAAAGAGACAGATCCACAAATAAAAATAACTCTAATTAAATGGTATCAAATTGCTAAGATTCTAACTAAATGGGATGTATTTTGAATCAGTTTTTACCCGATTATAAAGAAGGAGTGAAATGTAGAAAGGTAGCTTTTAATGGTATATCAGTGAAACAAAATTTGAAAGAAGCTTGTGACTGCAGTTTTAAAATGCTGTGATGGAAATTATGAGCTTAAGTTTGAGTTTCAGTATGGGAATATTTGAAATGAATTTTAAGTTGGGTGAGAAGATTTTATTTTTGCTTATAGGACACTACCACCAAGTGAGTTGGTACCTCTCATACACAGAGCATAACTCTGACTTATATCCTTTGATCCTAAGGCAGAGGAAAGAGTGCAAGCCTCAGAGAGTGCAGGGCCTAGACTTGGATCCTGGGTAAACCATCTACTAATTGTGTGATCTTGAACCTCCAGTTTATTAGGAGGTCATAAAGTGAGATAAACTGATCTCACTGGCAGGAAAATACCCCAGGTATAACATTAATAAAAAGTTCACCAAGGGAAGATACGGGTAGGAGACATGCATGTTTCTGTAGTTTCTATTTGCAATATCACATCCTGAAAGAAGACTGCATTTCATCAATGGAACTAGTGCCCTTCCTACAGTCACCTTTCATAAAAAACATTATCATACAATTAAATAGGTTCATTCATGTTGATTTTCAGTAACTATTGACTCAATTATTTGGAGGCACTAAGTCTAGTATTTTAGAGCAATATGCTCAAACGTATTTTCTACTTTTTATTCAGATACTATATTAATTAGTGTTTACAGAATTCTTCATTTTCTTCTCCTACATAAGGTTCTACATGTTTGATTTTACTATTGTTGGAATTCTATTCAAATATTCAGGTGTTATTCCTTTAAAGCAAGAGGAGTGATTACTGAATAATTTCTTCTCTTTAGAAGGAAACAGGTGGAGGATTTTTTGCCCATAGTTTGGGGATTGTGATCGTGCTGTTTGATTGCACTTTGTGTTTAACAATTCCTAAGATGGGGATTCATTTTATATTTGTCCCATTTCCCCAGAGACGCTACCTGTGGATGTACTGCCCTTTCTCTGGCCTGTCTGGGGAAAGCCCTTGCTGTTCTTTGGTGAGCAGCTAAGACGAACCATTCGGTTGGTTCGACAAGAAATGCAAAGTCCCTTCCATTGTTAATCCCTCTGAAGCTTCCTTTAGCATGGTTGCTGTGATAACATGCGTAGTGCTGCTTCAGGGAAAAGGTTAATGCGAAAGAAGGGGAAAGCCGCTGAGTGGGAAAGGTCTCAGCTGCATGAAAGATACTAATAACCCGAGCCTTAGAGGAGAGTGAAGGAACAGATTTGTCGAATAAACAAATTTCATTTTAAATGTTACACTGGGAGGTCACCTTTTGGCTTTTTCGCTTTTCATTTTCATTTCTGAGAAGTTTCCACTTTGGTATTTTATTTAAAATGGGATAACCTGTAGATAAAATTGAGAATCGCTTTAAAGCATGAGTTTCTTTTGTACACCACACTAGGGGGAAAATATTGTGGAGGAATAATGATGGCCAAGCAGTTTTTCTCTTGAAAATTTGTGATGCTAAACTTATAGACAAGATTTTTTCTTTTAACTGAAGCTGACTTTATAATGATGTTTCAGTAGTCACATTTTGGGAAAAAATTTATCTGTGACCCTCTTTAAAGTCCAAATGGTGTGAGCTTTAAAGAAATAGATTAATATGTGGACTTTTCGAAATGAAATTGGCATAGTTGAAGTTGAATTTCAGATGCAACTGATTCTATTAATAGTGTTTTTGAAAATTTTTTTATTTTACATGATGGACCTGTTTTTCAGAATACTTGAACCTATTATTTTAACTCAGTATTTTTTTTAAGATATTAGATTTAAAAAGACTAAATCTTCACAATGAAATAAATTCTATTTATACACAATATTGAACACAATAAATCGTGAGCAAGAAAAATAATTTTTAGGTGTAACAACTATTGGTTCTAATGTTGACAAGAATCTCTCTTTATTAGAATTTATTAATATCCTGAGCCAGGGAAGTACATGTTGTGGTACTGATCTGGGTATTTTTAAAAAATTATGTTTCTAGTGTTGCAATGTCTGCTTCTACGCAGAACCCCATTGCTTGGTCTTCCTCATTCTATTAAGCACAGCAATAATCTAGTTTCTCTTCTAATAATCGCTCAGAATTATTTGATGTATAAAGGCTTTACTCTGTTTTAGTTTTACTCAACAATAAAACAGTAATATTACTTACGTTGCTGTTCAGATCCAAGTCAACCATAAGACTATAATCTGTACTATTGATACAATGTTGAGATATATCCCCTGCAATGGGTTTCTACCACTGGAATATTACCAGAAAATACTCCAATATTTTCTCAGAAATTACTCCAGTAATTAGGTAATTACTTTAGCATACCTGAAGTTAGTATTAACATTAACTGTTTCATACATTTACTTTTAGAGCTAAATTTACTGTGACTCAAAATGGAAAAATATATTCAGTTAAATAATTTCTCCCCTACCTACATGTCTTGCTTAAGAACATTTCCATTTGGTCTATTTTTAATACTTTGATTTGATGAAATATAAAGTTTTGAAGTATTACCTAACTTCTTTTGCAAACTTTTTTGGATTTAGGAATAATAATTTTTTCAAAAGATCTTTACTTCATATAAATCTAAATTTGGATGTGAAATGTGTGAAAATTAAATTAGAGGTGCATTCTGAAAATCTGAGACGTGATAGTGTTTAATCAGATGATAGTAAGTACATTGTTTCTTCAGTAGGATGACATAAATGTCAACTACTTTTAAAAGTAGTTGTAGAAGTTGATTGAAATACTTGAAGATAAGCATTAATAGAGTGAAATGTGAGATTTCATGAGCAATATTTATCTTACCACTACATTGGATGCAAAATGTTTTAAGCATTTTTTTTTTTTTTTTAGAAATATGTGCAGTGCTAGTTTTTGTTGTTTTTTTTTTAACTTTTGGGTTTATTTATTTATTTATTTATTTATTTATTTATTTATTTATTTATTTATTTATTTATTTATTTATTTATTGCTGTGTTGGGTCTTCGTTTCTGTGCGAGGGCTTTCTCTAGTTGCGGCAAGCGGGGGCCACTCTTCATCGCGGTGCGCGGGCCTCTCACTATCGCGGCCTCTCTTGTTGCGGAGCACAGGCTCCAGACGCGCAGGCTCAGTAAATTGTGGCTCACGGGCCTAGTTGCTCCGCGGCATGTGGGATCTTCCCAGACCAGGACTCGAACCCGTGTCCCCTGCATTGGCAGGCAGATTCTCAACCACTGCGCCACCAGGGAAGCCGTATTTTTTTTGTTAATCAACTAAAAATCCTATTCATCATAGCAAAATGTCTCAATTTGGGCTATTATAACAAATTCTGTAAACTGGGTGGCTTAAACAGCAAACATTTAATTCTCATGGTTCTGGAGGCTGGGAAATCCAAGATCCTGGTGCTGGCATATTTGGTGTCTGATGAGGGCTTTCCTCCTGGTTTGCAGACAGCTATTTTCTTACTGTGTCCTCACATCGTGGGGAGAGGGAGAGAGAGCTCTGGTCTCTCCTCCTCTTTTATAAGGGCACTGATCCTATTTCATGGGCTCCATCCTCATGACCCAATCACCTCCCAATACCATCACATTGGGGATTGAGGCTTAAACATATGAATTTTGGAGGGATATAAACATTCAATCCATAGCACAACAGAATTATAAGCGTAAGAAATCTAATAATAAATATGGGGAGACTAACTTGAAGAAAATTAGAAAAATAATTACAGATATCTGGAAGAAAGATTCATGACAAGACTGTTTCTTTATGGGATGCTTCAATGGTGTAAATATATACAATTTAGTGAAATCAGTCTACATGTTAATTAAATTCTAATACAAAATATAACCAGGATAAGTTTTAACTCTAATAAAATGACTTGCAAGTTCAGCTAGAAAAATGAGAATAGCTGGAAAAGGGGATAAGAAAAATATAAGAAAATGAATAACTTTCATTAGTGGGTTTATAATAGTGTATCAGGCACTCTCAGAGCATTCTGAAAATTGGCTGGATGGTGACTCTTTCTCACAAAGGAGAAGCTAAAACTTGAATTTTGTCTTGACCCATCCTACAGGGTTTCTATCATGGTTTCAACAAAAGAAGCCATATAACAATTCAGGCAAACTTGGTGGAGTCATGCTTTTATGAAATGATGCCATCCTTCCAGAGCTGCCAACAGTTTCTTTAATATTTTCAGGGAGGTCATGAAAAATCAAAATGTTAGCTCTTTTAGGGCAGGAAATTTACCTAGTTTTCCCCATTTCCTAGAAGACTGAGTCACACATAGAGTCAATAAATATTAGAGTGACTGATTACTGGTTTACCGACTGGCTGAATTTCTCATCTGCACTATTTCTTTCATCCTGGAATTGGCTAGAACTACTCAGTCTTGCAGTGTGGTCTGTTCTTGTTTTGTGGCTCAAGTGTGCAAATTGACATAATCCAAGAAGGACGTTCAGTTTGTGAGCTCTCTTTGAAAATCTCAAAGACGCCTAGTGACATCAGATGGTGAACTGTTTCTTCCACAAGCAAAATGTCTGCTGAAGTCAATGTATATAGATAGAATTCCTGCCATGTTTGTCATCCCATATACCTTTTTTGTGTGTCAATGATTATCATTTCTATGTGTAAGTGTTGCCACTAAAGATTTAACTAGGAATCCTGGGAGAAGGCTTGCATTCTGTTGTCAAAGTTACCAATTTAATGAAGGCAAGGACCTTGAATCACAGCTTTTAAATACGTTTCCATCAAAGAAGCAAGAATAGAATATAATGTTCTCTACTACCCAGAAATAATTGTGACTTTCCAGTGAATAAGTCTTAAAATGCTTGATTGGATTTGGAAGAATACTTATTTTGAGAGAAATTGAAAACCTATTTAGGGGAAAAAAAATGACAGTTCCTTTGTTCCTGAATTAGTTTACTTGATGGAAGTTTTCTCTATGCAAGAGAGATAACTTTCCTAAGGCCCTGTATTCACCATTATAGAAACTAGTGAAAAGTCATAAGATCTTTTGGCCAAGCTGCTACTCTGGAATAGAGAATTGTATGCAAACAGCTATGCAACTTTTATAATACTCATGTGAGTCCTGCTGCAGGCTGGAGTGAATGCCACACATTGTCAGTATTTCTGCAGAAATCACCAGACAATTACAAACACTTGGAGGACTCCTTTGAAATTTACTAATCTTGAAACAGTGTTAAAGTTAAAATATGGTTTGGAAATCTTTTTCTCATGTGACACTGATGGTATCTATGTCAAATTCTTGCCAAAGATGTGCTCAATGGCTTGAGATTAAAGGCAACTATATGACAAGATTCCAGCTTAAGTAATATTAGATACTTCTGGTGTGAGCTATGGAAGTTCTAATTCCATTTGCTATCACATACTTTTCTGATTTACAGTTTTTCCTGTTTTTGTCTCAATGAAACTAATAAAATTAGTTCAGTGTGAAAGATAAACATTTGCCTGATAAAAATTAATTAATGGTTTCAAATTGCCAGGCCAAATAATAGCACTTTTTCATGGAAATCTACTTTTGAGAATAAATTTTACTTTCATTTAATTGGACTATTTTGGATTTATTTCATCCTTTGCAGGAACTGGCCATTGATTTTTACATTAAATGAGAGTAAGGGAGATAATTCTTTGTACAAATGTTTTTTTGTGCTATCTACATGAAGGAAATCATTTTCTAAACAGTAAAATGTATAAAATTTTGTGACTACGTAATAAATAGCTTTCCTCAATAAGGGAAGGAGATAAAAGCACTTAACAATCTTGGAATAGAAGGAAATTACCTTAACACACAAATGGCTGTATATGAAAAACCCACAGCTAATGTCATACTCAATGGTGACAGACTGAAAGCTTTTACTTTAAGATCTGGAACAAAACAAGATGCCCTCTTTCATCACTTCTGTCAACATAGTACTGGAAGTCCAAGCCAGAGCAATTAGATAAGAAAAAGAAATAAAAGCAATTCAGATTGGAAATGAACAAGTAAAATTATCTCTGTTCACAGAAAATGTGATCCTAAATGTAGAAAACTCTAAAAAGTCTATGACAAGAATGTCAGAACAAAGAAACAAATTAAGCAAAGTTGCAGGATTCAAAATCAACACACAAAAATCAGTTGCATTTCTGTGCACTAACAATGAACAATCTAAAAAGGAAATAAAGAAAAAAAATTCCATTCATAATAGCCTCAAACAATATAAAATACTTAGGAATAAACATAACCGAGGTTATGAAAACAAAAAATTGTTGCTGGAAGAAATTAAAGAAGACACAAATAAATGGAAAGGCACCTCATGTTCATGGATTGGAAGAATTAATATTGTTTAGATGTCAATACTACCCAAAGTGATCTGTAGATTCAAAGTAATCCCTCTCAAAATCCCAAGAATATTTTTTGAAGAAATAGTAAAATTCATCCTAGAATGCATATGGAATCCCAAGGGACCCTAAATATCCAAAACAATCTTGAAAAAGAACCACCGTATAGCCCTCACACTTAATGATTTCAAAACTTACTACAAAGCTACAGTAATTAAGAGTATGGAATTGGCATAAAGACAGACACATAGGCCAATGAAATACAATAGAGAGCCTAGAAATTAGCTGTCTCATAGATGGTCAGATGATTTTTGACAAGGGTGCCAAAACCATTCAATGGGGAAAGAATAGTCTTTTCAACAGTGTGGTAAAAACTGGATATCTATATGCAAAAAGATTAAACTTGGACCCCTACCTTACAGCATATCCAAAATTTACTCAAAATGTGTTAAAGACCTAAATGTAAGAGCTAAAACTATAAAACCCTTAGAAGAAAACACAGGGGAAAAGCTTCATAACCTTGGATTTGGCAATGATTTTTTGGCAATCACAGGCCACAAAGAAAAACTAGATAAATTACAGCTCATCAAAATGAAAAACTTTCGTGTGTCAAAGGACACTATCAGAATGAGAAATCAATCCATGGAATGGAAGAAAATATTTTCAAACTATATATCTAAGACATTGACATGCAGAATAAATAAAGAACTCGTACAATTCAACAACAAAAAACAAGCAATGAACAAAGGACCTGAATGGACATTTCTCTAGAGAAGATATCCAGATGTCCAATAAGCACATGAAAAGATGTTCAATATCATTGATCATTTGGAAAATGCAAATCAAAACCACAATGAGATACCGCCTCACATCTATTGGGATGGCTATTATAAACAAACAAACAAAACCCAAGAAAATAACAGGTATTGGCAAAGATGGTGAGAAATTGGAACACTTGTGCATTGGTGGTGGGAATGTAAAGCCTTTTTGCTTCTGTGGAAATGGTATGGCAATTCCGTTCAATATTAGAAATAGAATTACTGTATAATACAGCCATTCGAATCTGGAGACATATCAAAAAGAAATGAAAGAAGGGACTCCAACAGATACTTGTACACCCATGTTGATAACAACCTTATTCCCAATAGCCAAAAGGGGGAAGCAACCCAAGTATCCTCCAACAGGTGAAAGAATAAATAAAATATGGTAGATACATACAGTGGAATATTATTCAGCTTTAAAAAGGAAGGAAATTCTGACACATGCTACAACATGGCTGAACCTTGAGGACAATTATACTAAGTGAAATAAACCAATCACAAAAGGACAAATATTGCATGATTCCACTTATATGAGGTACCTGGAGTAGTCAAATTTTTAGACAGAAAGTAGAATGGTGGTTCTGAGGGGCTGAGGGGAGGGAAGAATGAAAAGTTTCAGTTGGGGAAAATCAAACAGTTGTGGACTTGGATGGTAGTGATGTTTGCATATCAATGTGAATTATTGTTTTTTATCACAGAACTATATATGTGAAATGGTTAAAATGATGCATTTTGTATTTTGGCACAGTTTTCCAAGAAAAGCAGGATTTAACATTAAGGAAAGTCTACAACTGTGCCTCATAGAACTTTCAGGAGGAAAAGAAATGTGCATTATTAATATAGGCCCAGGCAAAATTGTGAAATAAATGGTTTGCTTTTAATACCTTCTACCTCTCCTTTTTAGAGTTCTCCTAACTCTTACAGTTTCCCTGTCTTCTAAGAACTTTATATTGTGATGATCTACTCATACTATACTAAGTTAATCCCGAGTTCTGCATCAATTTCTTCACCACTACCACTATTAAAATTTTTTTCTATTCCTTACCATTTTCTCAGAAGTGTGCCCTATGTTAACTATCACTTGAGGATATAGTTTAATATTTGTCTCCACTTCTGGTGTTAATGATTGAATCCATGAATGGCTCTGCGGTCAAATTTTAATGAGAGAATCTGGCATGGTGGCAGCCAATTCAGAAGATAATTGGGTCTTCCAAGCAACCTCAAAGCACAACATGGAGATACCCTCTCTTTTTCACTGCAATATGCTGGACCTGTGGGATCACAAAATTAAAAACAAAATGATGAGTTGCTCAAGTTCAAAAAGCCCAGGAACATGGATTCTCCTAAGTTCCTGCATCCCATTCCTCCTGTTCCATATGTTGTCCAACTGCAGCGTTGCTGTGGTAGCAGGAAAATCTCCACGCAGATAGACTTTAGTATATTAAGTACTATCAGATTTGAATGTAGATGTGTGGGATATGAGATTATAAAAGGCAAATCAACCACAATTCAGGAAAATTTGTTCAGGTGGTTTAAAATACACAATTCTCTATTGGGAGGAAAATGAATACTTAGAAAATTTTCTGATGCATTTTTGAATAATCTGGCAGTTATTAGAAGTTCATGATTGCTTTTTTAATAACAATTAGTTGAAAAATGTATGCACATTAGATTCATTTTGTAACAAAAGGAACCCCTGTTGAGACTATTCAGAAATAAAAATGTTTTATTTAGCTATTTTTCTAGTTCTAACCTTCCAGAATACATGATCATTATCCTTGTTTATTAAAGAGAACAAAGAACATTGGAAACAGACATCAACTAAGTAATTGTAATGCAAGGTAATTTCTTGGTATTTAAAAACTGTTTGACACCTATGTGAGTGTGTGTGTACATTTCATACACATAATTGCTGAAATATGGTGATAAAAAATAGTTTAGAATATTTTGTAATCACAAGTAGATCATTGGAAAAAATGCTGGGACTAAAAGAGAGTTGAAAACAGATACATACTTATGAAGATACATGCATAACTAATTGAATGACATGCACATGCATATACAAATAACTATATAATTTAGTTCATTTTCTGGTTAACCAGCTTCCCTGGACCACTAGGGGTCCATGAGGTAATGATTAGGATATTCTGGATATTCTAAATATTTCAAAGGCCTTAAGGCAATTGTAAATTTAACCACGGTATGATTCACAGACTAATCACGTTTCTTAGCTTTTAGATAGAATGACATGAGTTCTGCCTGGAAATACTGGTTTCCTCAGTATTAGAAACTCTGACAGGCCTCTAATTCTAGGTCTTTGGTAAAAATGGGGTAGTGGCTTAACAATGCGACCTTGGAACAGAGCTTTAAGAATTCAGGTTCTGGAGTCAAAAAAGACCTGGTTCCAATCTTGGCCCCAACGTTCACTGGCTGCCTGCTTCATAAGGTTTTTGTAAGGAGTAAATAAACTACCGCAATTAGAATGCCTAGCACTGATCTCCCTCAGTAAATTGTGGCTATTAAGATACCTGTTAACATTACAGAATACAGCTGCTTTGTAAAATCTTTCAAAATAAGGAATCTAGGACTAAAAATAATAAAATAGACCATTGGTAATAAAGCAGGTTTAGATAATGTTTAAAAGTGTAGTTTCTAATTCAGCTTTCAGTACTCACATGGATGTTCTCAAAGATATGCACCAGATATATTATTACTAAATAATATTTTTCCGAAATGTGATTAAATAAAAATTATGTTTTTGTGACTGGGTTGCCAGGCACTGTCTATTAATCAGAATAACCACTGTGGCTAATGCAACCAGTTAGCACAAGAACAAGCTTGTCAAAGGAACATCTCCAGTTACTAAGAGCTACAACCCAGGGATGGTATAGTTGCCGTTGAATTAATCTGTTTTTTAGAGTGACATTTACAGATGGTGGATAATGGAATAAAGCCCTCCCTGGGGGGTTATTGTGAGCAGCCAAGTGTCCAAATCTTTCTCCCTCTCCCAAGCCTCTTGGATCACTTATACCAAGAGAAAAAGAAAAGAAAAAAAAAAAGCCAGAAAATGCCTTGCTGTGATAAAAACACCAGGGATTTCAAGAACATTGAGATTCAACAGGGAGTGCTATGCTTAATTCCAGGGCTCCATCACAGCCACAGTGGCTGAATTTCTATCAGAGGGTCCTCTCTGAGTTGGTCTGCCCAAACCTGAAATTCTGATATGGCTGGAACATTAAGGTGGATTTGAAGATATACCCTTAATAATAATGCCTCATATTTTGTGGTGCCTAAGAGTTGTATTTATATATACATTATGTCATAAGATCCCCACAGCAATCATTTGAGGGAGAAAAGGCAGGATGCCATTATTTCAGTTTCACAGGTGAAGAAAAGGGCTTGGTGTGGTTAAGTGGTTTAGCAAGGCCCTCAGTGAATAAGAGACAAAATCAAGGTTAGGTCCTCAGTCTTTTGACCTCATGTGTGGCATTCTTCCTGTATGACCACACTGGTTTTTAATATGGGGTGATTTATTCGAATGTCATAGGCAAAAAAGCTTTGCATTGATAAAGTAGACTTAAATTGTGAGAAATTATCCTGATGTTAATCTCTCTGTAATTTGTTCCTAAGCTTTCTTTTTCACCTATTGTTTTATTTCTTAAAAAGCCACATGTGGGGGCTTCCCTGGTGGCGCAGTGGTTGAGAGTCTGCCTGCCAATGCAGGGGACACGGGTTCGAGCCCTGGTCTGGGAGGATCCCACATGCCACGGAGCAGCTGGGTCCGTGAGCCACGATTACTGAGCATGTGCGTCTGGAGCCTGTGCTCCGCAACAAGAGAGGCCACGATAGTGAGAGGCCCACGCACCGCGATGAAGAGTGGCCCCCACTTGCCGCAACTAGAGAAAGCCCTCGCACAGAAACGAAGACCCAACACAGCCATAAATAAATAAATAAATTAAAAAAAAAATCTGTTAAAAAAAACACCCATTAAAAAAAAAAAAAAAAGCCACATGTGGGGTTGTGAAAGTGGATTTCTTTTTTCTCTCATTAGGCTCAAACTATGAAAGATGTGATTTTGAGGATGGACTCTGTAGCATGATGCAAGATCAGAGTCTGCGACTTGGCTGGACAAAGAGGAATGGGATGACTGGCCCATCACCTCCATTTCATGACCACAGCGGTGATACGTCTGGTAAGTGCTTTGAACTTCTTTTTTTTTTTTTGGTCAAGTGGTTGGTAAGGACAGTAGAATCATGGCTGATGGTTAGATATTAATGATGATAATGTCTAATTTTATACATTCTTTAACTATATTCAAGATATTTATGATTCTAAAATGTCATATTAGATTATTATAATTGGGTTCCTGGGACCCCAAAGGTCTATCTAGATAATAATTGGGATTTTCTAGCTATTTTGACTCTGTAAGGAAACTGTGAAATTTAAACATAGTACTACATAGATTAATTTGTCAAATATCTTTGCTTTTGTTTAGACTGATTTTAGCTTTCTCTAGTAATACTTGTTTTCTTTGGCTGACTAGAAAGCTCTGATGCGAGTTCTGGAGCCAGATATTTATTAATTTCTTTATTTGTTAACTAATGAAGTTCATTCACTTGCCATTTTATACCAGGTGATTAAGATATTTTAGTGCGCAAACCCTGACTCTGTGCCTGCCTTCATCTGATGGGCTTACACATGGTATGAAAAGAGGTAATCTTTTGCCTGGTATAACTAATTGAAGCCTGGTGATTTGTTAATAAAATTTATACTTCTCTCAAATAAATACAATTAAATGTTAAATATGAGTATTCCCTAGAGACAATTTAAAGCGATTAGATGTTAGTAGTTTGGAAATGTTTACATAAATACTATACATGTGGTTAGAATCCTGGTGCTGTGACTTACTAGCTATATAATCTTGAGCAATTTACTTTGTTAAACCTTGGTTTTCTCAACTCTAAAATCTATCATAAGATAGGATTTGAGAGCTAAGTAAGATATTTTAAGTAGAACTTGTCATAAAATATCTGATAAAAGTTGATGTTTAGTACATTTCTGAATAATTTTGGTGTTCCTGATTTTAACCCTTATGTAAGTAAAATGGAGTTTATTGTCCTTGGCTTTGATGACAAAAATACGTTTTAAAAAAGAATTTTTAACAATTGTTAGGAATAAGCCAACTTTATCACCAAAAATAAAAACGGGGGGAGCCAGACTTCACAAACAGGACCGACTCACTGGAATTACGTAAAACATTTATTATGGATACAGTTGTGTTAGATGGTGATATTAAATCTGGTTCCCAAATTTTAGCCATTGTGATACCATTTTCCTTTTAGGACCTCCTCACTGTTTTTTCCTTTTACTTAGAAGAAGATTTTTCACAGTGTACAGTTACTTACCTTAGTCTCCATCATGGGCAGCGTACTTCGTATTTTCTTTTTATGTTATATGTGGCTCTGATTCTCTTCTTCTTGCCGCCTCGTCTTGAAGTTAGACAACATCAGGGTCTCCGTCTCTTTTCTTTTCTCCTCCATTTCCTCCCTCTTTCTTTCTTCCTTCTCTTATTTTGCCATGCTAATTTTTTGATAGCCTAGTAAAGAGATAAAATGGGATCAATTCACATCAAAATTGAGATGTTATATAGGCAGACACTATCTTAGCTATATCGCTTGGTTTAATTTAAGATCTCTGGAGTCAGACTGGTTGTGTTTGAACCCTGGCCCTGCTAGCCTGCTAGCTGTGTGGTCTCAGTTTCCTCATCTGTAAAATAGAAATAATAATAATACTATAAGCCTCATAGGGAAAGAGGGGCAAAATGTTGCCTAGCGTAATAATTGAAGGCTAGTGATTTTAATAATAGTGATGCATCTCTTATAACTACAATTAAATGTTAAAATATGAGTATTTCCCTAGAGGCTGCTTTAAATAAGCAAATGGTTTGCCTTCAGATATAAGGTGCTTGAAAATGTTTATGGAAAAAATAGTCATGCTGGAATCTTGTCTCCATTCAACAATCCTTATTTCATGAGTATTAATAAAATTTTTGATTAACTTACACTTGAAATCATTTGTCAGTGCTCCAGATTAATATTTTTCATCATGTAATCAATGCCTTGAGAAGTTTTCAGAGCTAAGTTTGAAAATCTATTAGAACATTAAAAACATCACTGTGTCAATATTTGAAGTCTACTAAAGCTTGAGGCAGAGTGATTAAGATGTAGTATTGATTTTTAAAAGTGTATAGCATTGTAATTAGATAAAATAGTATCATTACAGAAATTCAAATACATCTTTGCAATGATAGTAAAACTTTTTTTTTTTTTTTTTTAAAGGCATGATGGTGGAAGGATGCTTGATTTTCTTAAAATTTTATTTTATTTGTTTATTTATTTTTTGGCTGTGTTGGGTCTTCGTTTCTGTGCGAGGGCTTTCTCTAGTTGGGGCAAGCGGGGGCCACTCTTCATCGCGGTGCGCGGGCCTCTCACTATCGCGGCCTCTCTTGTTGTAGAGCACAGGCTCCAGACGCACAGGCTCAGTAGTTGTGGCACACGGGCTTAGTTGTTCCGCGGCATGTGGGATCTTCCCAGACCAGGGCTCGAACCCGTGTCCCCTGCATTGGCAGGCAGACTCTCAACCACTGCGCCACCAGGGAAGCCCAGTAAAACTTTTTTAAAAGAATGGAATATAATAGTTTTTCTTATAAGAATATAAAAGTTTTTCTTATAAAATATGAGTTTTTCTTAATTCTTATAAAAATAAAGAGTTTTAAATAATTCTAGAATTCAGCTCATGGTAAAGGTGATATGTGAGGTTTTTAAAATGTATAGTTCTCTGTAAACCTAAACTGTATAGGTTATCAAAGATAAAAAGAATTTATTTGGAAAGTTAATATTTCCTTTTATACCACAGATTATTTTTCTTATTTGGGTATTTAAAATTAGGTTTAAATGGGATTATGAGAACTTTTGTTATTTTACCCAATGGCTAAATTGGGTCTAAAACCCATATATTATATTATGAAACACACACACTATTAAACAGCATCCAGTCTTTTTATTTTGTTCTAGGGAGGTATGATGATAATAGTCTAGGACTGGAGGTCCTTTGCTATTCTCCACAGACACACCTGCAGGACCCATTTCTGGGGCATTTCTTTGGTCATGTGGGATTGTTGGGCAGCACATAATAGCTTTGAAAGTTTCATCTACACTGTGTTTCTTAATTTATGGCCATATTAGCTCCATTTTGCCTAGTAAGCTATGAACAGGATCTGTGAACCCACTTATGTTTTATTTGTATGTCCCCCCCACAAGAGTTTATTATAAAAATTTTCAAGAAGGTGAAAAAGTTTGAAAAAACTTACTGTGACTAACCATATACCTACCACTTAGGTTATATAATTAAAATTACTATTCTGTGTTTGTTTTTCAACATCTATCCATCCACCCATCCCTTTCTCCATCCATCAATCTGTCATATTTTCTATGCATTCAGAGAAAGTTGCAGGAATAACTTTACCGCAAATACGGCAACATGGTATCATTAACTAGACGTAGAGATCAACAAACCATGTCCTGTGGGTCATTTTCCTATTTTTGTAAATACAGTTCTATTGGAACACAGCCATGCCCATTCGTTCACAAATTGTCTGTGGCTGCTTTTGTACTACAGTCTTGGAGTTGAGTGGTTGTGACAGAGACCATATGTTGACAAAGCCTAAACTATTTGATCCCTCAAGAAAAAGTTTGTCCTTGTGCTGGAGTTAGGTATTCATTACAGTTCTTTTTTTTTTTTTTTTTCCCTCTGAAGTAAAACTTACATTATATGAAAATACCAATTTAAATCTATCAATACTATTGGATAAGTTCTGACAAATGCATTCACCTGTGCAACTCAAACCCCTAACAAAATGTGAAACATTACTGTCACACCAGAGAGTTCCCTCAGGTCCCTTCCTAGCAATCCTTACTCCCATCCTCTGCTCCCAAAATAATCACTGCTTTAATCCCTTTTCCTCTTCCATAGATTAGCTTTGCCTATTCTAGAACTTCGTATAAATGAACTAGTGTATTATATGCCCTTTTGTGTAAGGCTTTTCTCACTTTGCTCTCAGATTCATCCAGCTTGTAGCATGTAACATGAGTTCTTTCATTTTTATTGCTGAGCAGTTTGCAATTGAATAAGTTTACTCGTCCGTTCTCCTATTGATGGACACCTGTGTTTTCTTCCTGTTTTGGGCTATTATGACTACAACTGCTATGAACGTTTTTGTACAAGTCATTGTGAATATATGTTTTTAACTCTCTTTGGTAAATACCTAGAACTGAAATGCTGCGTCAATGGATGTTTAGTTTTATGAGAACTGCCGGAGCTTTTTCTAAGGTAGCTGTACAATTTCACACTCCTACCACAATCTATGAGACTTTCTGTTGTTCTACAACTTTGTTAATATTTTCTATTTACTGGTTTCATTTTGATCATTCTGCTAGGTATGTGGTGGTATCTCACCGTGGTTTGAGTTTGAACTTTCCTGATGACTGTTGATATTGGTCTCTTTTGCATGAGCTTATTGACTATTAATATATCTTCTTTTGTAAATTTTCTGCTCATATTTTGCTTCATTTTTATTGGGCTACTTGTTTTTTATGAATGAGTTGTAATTTTTAAAATAGGCTCTAATTTTGGAGTACATTCACGGCAAAATTGAATAGACATCACAGATTTCCTGTACACCCCATGGTCCCACATACACACAGCCTCCCCCCACTACAAAACTTCCTCACCAGAGTGGTACATTTGTTACAATCAGTGAACCTACATGGACACATCATTTTCACGCAACGTCCGTAGTTTATATTAGGGTTCACTCTTGGCGTTGTACACTCTATGGATTTGGACAAATGTATAATGACATGTATTGATATGCATTTAAGTTTCATCCATGTCTTTTCACGGCTTGATAGATCATTTCTTTTTAGTGGTGAATAATATTCCACTGTCTGGATGTACAGTAGTTTACCCATTCACCTGCTGAAGGGCATCTT
The DNA here is from genome assembly GCF_028021215.1 of Eschrichtius robustus. NCBI lineage: Eukaryota > Metazoa > Chordata > Mammalia > Artiodactyla > Eschrichtiidae > Eschrichtius > Eschrichtius robustus. The sequence goes on from NC_090824.1 coordinate 184,856,211, forward strand.
GGTTGTTTCCACATTTTGGCAATTATGAATAAAGCTACCATAAACATCCAGCTGCTGGTTTTTGTGTGCACGTAAGTTTTCATCTCCTTTGTATAAATACCAAGGAACATGACTGCTTGATTCTATGGTGAGAGTATGCTTAGTTTTATAAGAAACTGCCAAACAGTCATCTAAAGTGGCTGTACCATTTTGCATTCCCATCAGCAATGAATGAGAGTTCCTTGTACCAGTTTTTATATATCTTGGCTTCCCATTCTTTCTAAGATTTATGCTTACAAATATTTTCTCCAAGTGTGTGGAATGTATATTAATCTTCTTATTGATATTTTTGATGAGAAGTCTTTAATTTTATGAATCCACTTTTTCTATTTTTACTGTGTCAAATTTGTTGGCATGAAGTTGTTGTTAAGAGTCAGTTATCCTTTCAATGTCTGTAGAATGTATAGCAACAACCCCCCTTATTCCTGCTGTTGATTATTTATGTTTTATCTCCTCTCTTCTTCTCTTCTCTTCTACCTAGGATTTTCCTTTTATTTATTTTTCTTTTTTTTCTTATTTCCTGATGTGGACATTTTGGTTCACCAGTTTTGATATATACTATTCAGTTAAAACAGTTTCTAATTTCCTTTGTAACTTATTCTTTGGTCCATGGATTATTTAGAAGTGTGCTGTTGAATTTCCAAATATTATGTTTGTGGGGTTTTGACATACTATTATTGACTTCTAATTTTAATTACCTTTTGGTTAATGCATTCTTTTATTTCAATCTTTTAAAATATTTTGAGACTTAGTTTATGATACAGCATATAATCTGTCTAGGTGAAAATACCAGGTGAATTAGAAAAGAATGTGTATTCTGCAATTATTGGGTATGGGGTCTATAACTATCAGTTAGGTTAAGGTGATAAAATAGTGTGCAAGTCATCTGTCTTTTCTTATGTTGTTTTTACGATATATTTTTTCCTATTGTTTGTTTTCAACCTATCTGTGTCTTTATACTTAAAGTGTGTCTCTGGGAGACAGCATATAGTTGAATCTTGCTTTTGTATCCATTATGATAATTCGTTTCATTGGAATGTTTAATCCATTTAATTTAATATAATAGTTGGTATTGTTAGATTTATCTCAACATTTTATTATTTGTCTTCTGTTTGAACATTCTGTTTTTGATCCTTCTGGTCTCCTTCTCTGCCTTCTTTGGGATTATTTGAATATTTTTTAAAATCCTGTTTTAAATGGCTTTTTAGATGTATGTCTTAACATTTAATTTTGTGGTAACTCTAGGGATTATGGCATATACTCAACTCTTTATAGTATACTTAAAATTGATATTGTAAAATATCCTTATAATGTAGAAAATTTAGAAAAGCATAGGTCATTTATCCCTTTCTCATTGTCCTTTACTTTATAGTGATCCCATGTATTATGTCTATAATCTATAATATGTAAGTTATAAATCTTACAAGTCAATGCTATTTTTCTTTAAATATTATTAAAAATAAATTAAGAGAAAAATATTCTTTTATCATATTCATTACTTACAATAATCTCCATTTCTTCTATCTGAGTGTGTCTCTAGTATCATTTCTCTTCAGCATAAAGAATTTCCTTTAGTGTTTCTTATAGTCCAGTTCTGCTGATGATAAATTGTTAGTTTTCCTTTACTGAAAGTGTCTTTATTTTCCCTTTATTCTTGAAATATATTCTCATTAGATATAGAATTGTTCATGGACATATTTTTCTTTTAGTGCTTTAAAGATATTATTTCCCTGTCTTCTGGCCTCCCTATTCCCTGATGTGACATTCACAGTTATTAAAATGATTGTTTTGCTATATTTAATATAGCTTTGTTTTTCTTAATGCTATCAAGATCTTTTATGTTGGTTTTAATCAATTGGCTATAATGTGCCTAGGCATGAGATTTTAAAAGTCCTAATAAGGTTAAATAAGCTTCATGAATTTTAAATTGTTTTTCCACCAATTTTGGAAAGTGTTCTCCCCTTATTTATTCAGATATATTTTTCCATCTCATTCTTTCTCTCCTCTCCTTCTTGGACTTCAATCATCATGATGTTAGACAACATGTCTAACATATTGTTATTGAGGGTCTTATACATTTTGATTGTTTTCTCTTTTTTCACGTTGAATAATTTCAATTGATTTATTTTCAAGTTCTGTGATTTTTTTCTGTGTCATCTTTAATATGCTTATAAGCCTATCCAATGATCTTTTAAAAAATATCAGATATTCTATAAAAATTTTCATTTGATTGCTTTTAAATTGTGTTAATTTCTCTACTAAGATTTCTTATCCTTTCATGCATTATGAGTGTATTGTCCTTCACTGAGCATCAGTATAATTGTAATTTTAAAATCCTTGTCTCCTTCATCTCAGAATTGACCTCTGTTGACTGTCTTTTCCCATGGCATGGTCATATTTTCCTGGTCCTTTTTCTGTCAGATAATTTTGGATCATATCTATGACATTGTAAATTTACTACTGTAGAGTTTCTGCAGTCTGTTATATTTATTGAGAGTATTTATGATTGATTTCGTTTAAGTAGATGATTAGCTTGCTTAGACTCAAATTGAGAATTCTGTTTTGTAGTTTAGATATCAATTCAGTAGTCAAATATCAATTCAGCTCTTTTAGCTTTAGTTACTAGCAGTGTTCCCTGCACATTCATGCTTCAGTTTTAGGCAGAGATTTGGGTAGAGTTTATTCATAGAACATGGGTCACCCCTTTTTCTGTCTCTTTTCTTTCTAGAATTCTGCCCTTTATTTATGGCGGACCTGCATGTCCCTGGCTTCTTTACCTGATTCTTCAGGCTAAGGAAATAGCAACCTTTCTATCAGTGTTTTAGCTGCAGTGGTAGCTTAACCTCAGGCCAAAGCTTTTAGGTTTTCCTTGTTTTTTTAATATAAGCATTATATTCATCACTGGGTTTTCTAACACCAGGATGTCCTAAACTGATCTATGCTGCCCTTTCTGAAGGGCACTAGGAACCATAATCTATTTCTCAATACATGGCAGGCTGTGTTATTTAGACAGTGATTTAGATTCTTTTATTAATAAGAAACAGCAAAAGACAAAAAATAGAAAAGAGTCTCATATTCTCACTCTCTAGATCAAGTTTTTATAGCCTTTATAGTCTTAATATCCATTTATTTTGATGTTAGTGAAAAAGTAATGTTTATTTATTATTTTATATATTAATTTAAAAACTTTTTATTGGGCATATATATTATTCCACACATTGTGTATGTGTAGCTATAATAGTGAACAAGAACACAGATCTTGTCCCCAGTGAAGCTGCAATTTAGTAATGGAGACATTAACCTGAACATTAATGTTCTATTCCAGGGATCTGCATATTTTTTTTAAAGGGCCAGATAGTAAATAATTGTGGCTTTTTAGGGTATACAGTCTGTGTCCCAACTACTCAACTCTGCCACTATACTGCGAAAGTTGCCATAAACAATACTTAAAGATAAAGCATGACTATTTTATAATAAAACTTTACTGATGGACACTGGAATTTATAATTCATATAACTTTCACATGTCATAAAATACTATTCTTTTGAATTTTTTTTAAACACTTAAAAGTGTAAAAACCCTTAGCTCTCAGGCCATGCAAAATCAGGTGGAAAGTGAGATTTGTCTGCAGGTCATAGTTTGCTGTCCCTTAGTCTGTTCAATAAACATTAATTGAGCATTTTTGCATCTGACAATATGCAATGGAGATACATAAGTAAAGGATAAAATTCCTCCACTAACAGATAAGTTATAATCTTAATTTTAGTGGTCAGTATTCAATTCATTTTTGTAGCAAACATAGGTGAAGCTTACTTTGATCTATACTCTGATTTTGCAAAGAAATCAACTTCATTACACTGTTATTTAAAAATTCATCTGAATTTTCAATTATGGAAGAGATTTTGTTACAGTAGTTAAGCCTGTTTCTTATAATAAAAATAAAAATAAGAATTGTGTTCATTAAGTGGGTATACAGTGTATTTTTCCACTTGTGCATCTTTAATATTGTAGTTACACTAGTTTAAAAGTAAAAATTACTTAATGATGAAAAATTTATTATGTTTATGAACATATATTTTTATATGTTGTTATCAATTGTTAATTTCAGTTCAAAAGCTCTTATTAAGCCCAGTGTGTGTAAGGCATCATGATAAAGGCTGTGAATGTTATAAAGACTTTTAAGATACATGTTGCATATTAGAGTGTTTATGATCTCTTTGGAAAGCATTCTCAAGAATAACCCAGTTAATTTTAATACAGGGAGAAATTTGAAAAGTACTGTAATATTAGTCTGAGCAGATTGCTCTGTGGCTATAGGCAAATTCTGACACTGGAAAGGAGAAGGGCATTTGAGAAAGGACTTGAAAGATGAATGGTATTTCAATGGACAAGGAAGTGAAAGAAATATTTCAAACTGAAAGAACCACATAAGGACCATATAGAGTTACTTGGTGTGCCCAGGCAATGATACAGCAGTCTGCTATGGCTAGAGAATACCGTCTCTGGAAATGAAGATTAGGCCAAAAGTGTATTTGGGAATGTCAGGAATTACGTCACCCAAAGGTTACTGATTTTGCTCATCAGTACCATTTCCTTCCCTCTTTTCCCATCTCTACCCAAACTCCTTCACAGCTGACAGTCCTATTACCAATAATTACCAATACTGTCCAATCAGGCAGTGGAAACGAGAGGGTTGATGGATAATGCAACTCCTCAGCCACACCACATAATTAATTTCAAAGGCATACACGTTTGGTACTTCATAATTCATTCTGCCTCAAGTAGTGTTTTGCAGAGAGCTTCCGTTTTTGTTTTTCTTTCCCACAAATTATTTGATTGCCAGGTTCATGATATCAGGGTTCTTTTTTTTTTAATTTTTTTTTTAACATCTTTATTGAAGTATAATTGCCTTACAATGGTGTGTTAGCTTCTGCTTTATAACAAAGTGAATCAGTTATACATATACAATATGTTCCCGTATCTCTTCCCTCTTGCATCTCCCTCCCTCCCACCCTCCCCATCCCACCCCTCTAGGTGGTCACAAAGCACCGAGCTGATCTCCCTGTGCTTTGTGGCTGCTTCCCACTAGCTATCTATTTTACATTTGGTAGTGTATATATGTCCATGACACTCTCTTACCCTGTCACATCTCACCCCACCCCCTCCCCATATCCTCAAGTCTATTCTCTAGTAGGTCTGTGTCTTTATTCCCGTCTTGCCACTAGGTTCTTCATGGCCTTTTTTTTTTTTTCCTTAGATTCCGTATATATGTGTTAGCATACTGTATTTGTTTTTCTCTTTCTGACTTACTTCACTCTGTATGACAGACTCTAACTCCATCCACCTCATTACAAATACCTCCATTTCATTTCTTTTTATGGCTGAGTAATATTCCATTGTATATATGTGCCACATCTTCTTTATCCATTCATCTGTCGATGGACATTTAGGTTGCTTCCATGTCCTGGCTATTGTAAATAGAGCTGCAATGAACATTTTGGTACATGACTCTTTTTGACCTATGGTTTTCTCAGGGTATATGCCCAGTAGTGGGATTGCTGGGTCGTATGGTAGTTCTATTTGTAGTTTTTTCAGGAACCTCCATACTGTTCTCCATAGTGGCTGTATCAATTTACATTCCCACCAACAGTGCAAGAGTGTTCCCTTTCCTCCACACCCTCTCCAGCATTTATTGTTTCTAGATTTTTTGATGATGGCCATTCTGACCGGTGTGAGATGATATCTCATTGTAGTTTTGATTTGCATTTCTCTAATGATTAATGATGTTGAGCATTCTTTCATGTGTCTGTTGGCAATCTGTATATCTTCTTTGGAGAAATGTCTATTTAGGTCTTCTGCCCATTTTTGGATTGGGTTGTTGGTTTTTTTGTTATTGAGCTACATGAGCTGCTTGTAAATCTTGGAGATTAATCCTTTGTCAGTTGCTTCATTTGCAAATATTTTCTCCCATTCTGATGGTTGTCTTTTGGTCTTGTTTATGGTTTCCTTTGCTGTGCAAAAGCTTTTAAGTTTCATTAGGTCCCATTTGTTTATTTGTGTTCTTATTTCCATTTCTCTGGGAGCTGGGTCAAAAAGAATCTTGCTGTGATGTATGTCATAGAGTGTTCTGCCTATGTTTTCCTCTAAGAGTTTGATAGTGTCTGGCCTTACACTTAGGTCTTTAATCCATTTTGAGTTTATTTTTGTGCATGGTGTCAGGGAGTGTTCTAATTTCATACTTTTACATGTAGCTGTCCAATTTTCCCAGCACCACTTATTGAAGAGGCTGTCTTTTCTACACTGAATATACTTGCCTCCTTTATCAAAGATAAGGTGACCATATGTGTGTGGGTTTATCTCTGGGCTTTCTATCCTGTTCCATTGATCTATATTTCTGTTTTTGTGCCAGTACCAAACTGTCTTGATTACTGTAGCTTTGTAATATAGTCTGAAGTCAGGGAGCCTGATTCCCCCAGCTCCATTTTTCATTCTCAAGATTGCTTTGGCTATTCGGGGTCTTTTGTGTTTCCATACAAATTGTGAAATTTTTTGTTCTAGTTCTGTGAAAAATGCCAGTGGTAGTTTGATAGGGATTGCATTGAATCTGTAGATTGCTTTGGGTAGTAGAGTCATTTTCACAATGTTGATTCTTCCAATCCAGGAACATGGTATATCTCTCCATCTATTTGTATCATCTTTAATTTCTTTCATCAGTGTCTTATAATTTTCTGCATACAGGTCTTTTGTCTCCTTAGGTAGGTTTATTCCTAGATATTTTATTCTTTTTGTTGCAATGGTAAATGGGAGTGTTTTCTTAATTTCACTTTCAGATTTTTTGTCATTAGTGTATAGAAATGCAAGAGATTTCTGTGCATTAATTTTGTATCCTGCTACTTTACCAAATTCATTGATTAGCTCTAGGAGTTTTCTGGTAGCATCTTTAGGATTCTCTATGTATAGTATCATGTCATCTGCAAATAGTGACAGCTTTACTTCTTCTTTTCCGATTTGGATTCCTTTTATTTCTTTGTCTTCTCTGATTGCTGTGGCTAACACTTCCAAAACTAAGTTGAGTAATAGTGGTGAGAGTGGGCAACCTTGTCTTGTTCCTGATCTTAGTGGAAATGGTTTCAGTTTTTCACCATTGAGGACAATGTTGGCTGTGGGTTTGTCATATATGGCCTTTATTATGTTGAGGAAAGTTCCCTCTATGCTTACTTTCTGCAGGGCTTTTATCATAAATGGGTGTTGAATTTTGTCGAAAGCTTTCTCTGCATCTATTGAGATGATCATATGGTTTTTCTCCTTCAGTTTGTTAATATGATGTATCACGTTGATTGATTTGCATATATTGAAGAATCCTTGCATTCCTGGGATAAACCCCACTTGATCATGGTGTATGATCCTTTTAATGTGCTGTTGGATTCTGTTTGCTAGTATTTTGTTGAGGATTTTTGCATCTATGTTCATCAGTGATATTGGCCTGTAATTTTCTTTCTTTGTGACATCTTTGTCTGGTTTTGGTATCAGGGTGATGGTGACCTCGTAGAATGAGTTTGGGAGTGTTCCTCCCTCTGCAATATTTTGGAAGAGTTTGAGAAGGATAGGTGTTAGCTCTTCTCTAAATGTTTGATAGAATTCGCCTGTGAAGCCATCTTGTCCTGGGCTTTTGTTTGTTGGAAGGTTTTTAATCACAGTTTCAATTTCAGTGCTTGTGATTGGTCTGTTCATATTTTCTATTTCTTCCTGGTTCAGTCTCGGCAGTTTGTGCATTTCTAAGAATCTGTCCATTTCTTCCAGGTTGTCCATTTTATTGGCATAGAGTTGCTTGTAGTAATCTCTCATGATCTTTTGTATTTCTGCAGTGTCAGTGTTTACTTCTCCTTTTTCATTTCTAATTCTATTGATTTGAGTCTTCTCCCTTTTTCTCTTGATGAGTCTGGCTAATGGTTTATCAATTTTGTTTATCTTCTCAAAGAACCAGCTTTTAGTTTCATTGATTTTTGCTATTGTTTCCTTCATTTCTTTTTCATTTATTTCTGATCTGATCTTTATGATTTCTTTCCTTCTGCTGGCTTTGGGGTTTTTTTGTTCTTCTTTCTCTAATTGCTTCAGGTGCAAGGTTAGGTTGTTTATTCGAGATGTTTCCTGTTTCTTGAGGTAGGCTTGTATTGCTATAAACTTCCCTCTTAGCACTGCTTTTGCTGCGTCCCATAGGTTTTGGGTCGTCGTATCTCCATTGTCATTTGTTTCTAGGTATTTTTTGATTTCCCCTTTGATTTCTTCAGTGATCACTTCGTTATTAAGTAGTGTATTGTGTAGCCTGCATGTGTTTGTATTTTTTACAGATCTTTTCCTGTAATTGATATCTAGTCTCATAGCGTTGTGGTCGGAAAAGATACTTGATACGATTTCAATTTTCTTAAATTTACCAAGGCTTGATTTGTGACCCAAGATATGATCTATCCTGGAGAATGTTCCATGAGCACTTGAGAAAAATGTGTATTCTGTTGTTTTTGGGTGGAATGTCCTATAAATATCAATTAAGTCCATCTTGTTTAATGTATCATTTAAAGCTTGTGTTTCCTTATTTATTTTCATTTTGGATGATCTGTCCATTGGTGAAAGTGGGGTGTTAAAGTCCCCTACTATGATTGTGTTGCTGTCGATTTCCCCTTTTATGGCTGTTAGTATTTGCCTTATGTATTGAGGTGCTCCTATGTTGGGTGCATAAATATTTACAATTGTTATACCTTCCTCTTGGATCGATCCCTTGATCATTATATAGTGTCCTTCTTTGTCTCTTGTAATAGTCTTTATTTTAAAGTCGATTTTGTCTGATATGAGAATTGCTACTCCAGCTTTCTTTTGATTTCCATTTGCATGGAACCTCTTTTTCCATCCCCTCACTTTCAGTCTGTATGTGTCTCTAGGTCTGAAGTGGGTCTCTTGTAGACAGCATATATATGGGTCTTGTTTTTGTATCCATTCAGCCAGCCTGTGTCTTTTGGTGGGAGCATTTAATCCATTTACATTCAAGGTAATTATCGATATGTATGTTCCTATTCCCATTTTCTTAAATGTTTTGGGTTTGTTATTGTAGGTGTTTTCCTTCTCTTGTGTTTCTTGCCTAGAGAAGTTCCTTTAGCATTTGTTGTAAAGCTGGTTTGGTGGTGCTGAACTCTCTCAGCTTTTGCTGGTCTGTAAAGGTTTTAATTTCTCCATCACATCTGAATGAGATCCTTGCTGGGTAGAGTAATCTTGGTTGTAGGTTTTTCTCCTTCATCACTTTAAGTATATCCTGCCACTCCCTTCTGGCTTGCAGAGTTTCTGCTGAAAGATCAGATGTTAACCTTATGGGGATTCCCTTGTGTGTTATTTGTTGTTTTTCCCTTGCTGCCTTTAATATGTTTTCCTTATATTTAATTTTATGTGTCTTGGCGCGTTTCTCCTTGGGTTTATCCTGTATGGGACTCTCTGTGCTTCCAGGACTTGATTAACTATTTCCTTTCCCATATTAGGGAAGTTTTCAACTATAATCTCTTCAAATATTTTCTCAGTCCCTTTCTTTTTCTCTTCTTCTTCTGCGACCCCTATAATTCGAATGTTGGTGCGTTTAATGTTGTCCCAGAGGTCTCTGAGACTGTCCTCAGTTCTTTTCATTCTTTTTTCTTTATCCTGCTCTGCAGTAGTTATTTCCACCATTTTATCTTCCAGGTCACTTATCCTTTCTTCTGCCTCAGTTATTCTGCTATTGATCCCATCTCGAGTATTTTTAATTTCATTTATTGTGTTTTTCATCGTTGCTTGGTTCCTCTTTAGTTCTTCTACGTCCTTGTTAAATGTTTCTTGCATTTTGTCTATTCTATTTCCAAGATTTCGGATCATCCTTACTATCATTATTCTGAATTCTTTTTCAGGTAGACTACCTATTTCCTCTTCATTTGTTAAGTCTGGTGTGTTTTGACCCTGCTCCTTCATCTGCTGTGTGTTTTTCTGTCATCTCATTTTGCTTATCTTACTGTGTTTGGGGTCTCCTTTTCACAGGCTGCAGGTTCGTAGTTCCCGTTGTTTTTGGTATCTGTCCCCAGTGGCTAAGGTTGGTTCAGTGGGTTGTGTAGGCTTCCTGGTGGAGGGAACTAGTGCCTGAGTTCTGGTGGATGAGGTTGGATCTTGTCTTTCTGGTGGGCACATCCACGTCTGGTGGTGTGTTTTGGGGTGTCTGTGGCCTTATTATGATTTTAGGCAGCCTCTCTGCTAATGGATGGGGCTGTGTTCCTGTCTTGCTAGTTGTTTGGCATAGGGTGTCCAGCACTGTAGCTTGCTGGTCGTTGAGTGAAGCTGGGTCTTGATGTTGAGATGGAGATCTCTGAGAGATTTTTGCCGTTTGGTGTTACGTGGAGCTGGGAGGTCTCTTGTGGACCAGTGTCCTGAAGTTGGCTCTCCCACCTCAGAGGCACGGCCCTGATGCCTGGCTGGAGCACCAAGAGCCTTTCGTCCACACGGCTCAGAGTAAAAGGGAGAAAAAGTAGAAAGAAAGAAAGAAAGAGGCTATAATATAGTGAAGTAAAATAAAGCTATTGTAAAGCAAAGCTATACAGACAAAATCTTACCCAGAAGCATATACATATACACTCACAAAAAAAGGAAAAGGGGAAAAATTAATATATCCTGCTCCCAAAGTCCACCTCCTGAATTTGGGATGATTCGTTGTCTATTCAGGTATTCAACAGATGCAGGCACCTCAAGTTGTTTGTGGAGTTTTAATCCGCTGCTTCTGAGGCTGCTGGGAGAGATTTCCCCTTCTCTTCTCTCCTCGCACAGCTCCTGGTGTTCAGCTTTGGATTTGGACCCGCCTCTGCGTGTAGGTCGCCTGAGGGCATCTGTTCCCCGCCCAGACAGGACAGGGTTAAAGGAGCAGCTGCTTCGGGGGCTCTGGCTCACTCAGGCCGGGGGGAGGGAGGGGTACGGAGGAGGCGGGGCGAGCCTGCGGTGGCAGAGGCCGGCGTGACGTTGCACCAGCCTGAGGCGTGCTGTGCGTTCTCCCAGGGAAGTTGTCCCCAGATCACGGGACCCTGGCAGTGGTGGGCTGCACCAGCTACCAGGAGGGGCGGTGTGGAGAGTGACCTGTGCTCGCACACAGGCTTTTTGGAGGCGGCAGCAGCAGCCCCAGTGTCTCACGCCCGTCTCTGGGGTCCGCGCTGATAGCCGCGGCTCGCGCCCGTCTCTGGAGTTCGTTTAGGCGGCGCTCTGAATCCCCTCTCCTTGTGCGCCGCGGAACAAAGAGGCAAGAAAAAGTCTCTTGCCTCTTTGGCAGCTGCAGACTTTTCCCGGTCTCCCTCCCAGCCAGCTGTGGTGCGCTAACCCCTTAAGGCTGTGTTCATGCCACCAACCCCAGTCCTCTCCCTGCGATCCAACCGAAGCTGAGCCTCAGCTCCCAGCCCCACCCGCCCCGGCGGGTGAGCAGACAAGCCTCTCGGGCTGGTGACTGCTGGTCGGCGCCAAGCCTCTGTGCTGGAATCTCTCCGCTTTGCCCTCCGCACCCCTGTGGCTGCGCTCTCCTCCGTGGCTCCGAAGCTTCCCCCTCCGCCACCCGCAGTCTCTGCCCGCGAAGGGGCTTCCTAGTGCGTGGAAATCTTTCCTCCTTCACAGCTCCCTCCCACTGGTGCAGGTGCCGTCCCTATTCTTTTGTCTCTGTTATTTCTTTTTTCTTTTGCCCTACCCAAGTACGTGGGGAGTTTCTTGCCTTTTGGGAGGTCTGACGTTTTCTGCCAGCGTTCAGTGGGTGTTCTGTAGGAGCAGTTCCACGTGTAGATGTATTTCTACTGTATCTGTGGGAAGCAAGGTGATCTCCGCGTCTTACTCTTCCGCCATCTTCTCTCCCCCCCCCCCCGATATCAGGGTTCTTGATGTGTGCCTGCATGTGTGTGCATTTAAAATAAGCTACATGAGGTTTACATAATTCTTCTATAAATGTGATGCTTATTTTTTACTGGATAATATATTTGTTTATTTCCTCATTCCTTTTATTTCAAATTCAGGTAATATATCAGTCAGGGAATCATAATTGACAACCCAGATGATTATTTGAATTAACTGATATGACATCAATGAAATTACTCCACATAAATTAGTAGTCAACCTATCTTAAAGTAAATGATATTATTTCACTAATTAGAGCCAAAAAATAATATGTGCTACAATTTATCTGTAGACATAGAATTTTTTCCTTTATATCATTTGCTTTCCTTTTGGCAGAAATTTTATCTTTACAGGCAGGTGACTTATTTGTTAAATTTATATGAGTATTAATTCAGCCTTATACTGAATCCACACTGAACAGAAATACATAAAATAAAATAAATGTATATTGAAATAAATATGATCCAAATTTCAAAGAATGTACCTTTTGAATCATAGCCAAATGGTCAGTAGACTGAGATTCTGCCAAATGAAAGTGGGCAGGGACTTTTACCAATTAAAGTGGTTGGAAAGGACCCAGAAGATTTTAGTTCTCTGCAAATGAAGTCTCGCAACTCTGATGATTAGTTATGCTGATTCAGTGTCCTACAACCGAATCAGTAAAGGGAGAACTCGTAGGAACATAACTGCTTTAGGCCTCATAGATTTTGGTCAGTACCTTATAGCATAGCAAATGGAACAAGGGAACCAAATTAGTGACTACTGATTGTAGTAGGCAGATTTCTAAAGATGTCCCCCCAAGATTCTCATCCCCTGGTTATTCAAACACTAATCTAGGTACTTCTATCAAAGGACTTTGCAGTTGTAATTAAAGTTACCAATTAGCTGATCTTAACATTGGAAGATTATCATCGACTGTTCAAATGGGCTGATGTAATTGCATGGTTCCTTAGGACCTTCTATGTACAAGACCATGTCATTTGCAAATAGAGTTTTACTTTCTGTTCCCTTTCTGACTGCCCTTTATTTCATTTCCTTGTCTAATTGCCCACCTAGAAACTTGGGTGCAATGTTGAATAGAATTGGTGATAGCAGATATCCTTATTTCCATTAGTGGAAAACTTTTTAAACTTTTACCATCAGGTTTGATGTTAGCTGAGGGTTTTTTGTAGATGTCATTTATCAGGTAAGCATGTTCACGTCTCTGACTAATACATGAAGTGTTTTTTATCCCGAGAAAGTGTTAGACTTTGTCAAATGTGTTTTCTGCATCTATTGAGATGATCATGTCATTTTGGGCCTTTATTTATATGGTGTTTTATAGTGATTAGTTTTCATATAGTGATTGGTTTTCATATGTTCAACCAAATTTGCATTCCTGGGATAAATTCTACTTGGTCCTGGTGAATAATCCTTTTTATATCTTTATGTCTTGCTTGATGAGGCTTTCCAGTATTTTGTTTAGTATTTTTACATGTATGTTAATCAGGGATATTGATCTATAATTTTCTTTTTTTTGATATGTTTGTGATATGTTTGCCAGGTTTTGATATCAAGGAAATAATGGCCTCACAGAATGAGTCGGGAAGTCTTTCCTCTTATAATTTGTGCAAGAGTTGGTGAAGTTAGTGTTAATTCTCTAAATGTTTTATAGAATTCACTAGTTCATCCTTCTGTGACTGAGAAGTTCTTTGTGGGGAGCTTTTTGGTTACTGATTCATTCTTTTGTTATCTATTCAGATTTTCTATCTCTACTAGAGTCAGTTTTGGTCCTGAATCAGTTTTTGTGTCTTGCTAGGATTTTTTTCATATTATCAAGGTATCTAATTTGTTAGCCTGCATTTGTTGATAATATTTCCTTATAATTCTTTTTATTTCTGTAAAGTTGGTAGTTCTGACCCTTGTTTCACTATTCATTCAGTAAATTGAGTTGTCTTCTTTTTTTTATTGGTCAGTCTAGTGAAAGATTTGTTAATTTTGTTGATCTTTCCAAAAACCAACTTTTGGTTTATTTAATTTTATTCTATTGGTTGTCTATTCTCTATTTGATTTATTTATGCTCTAATATTTACTATTTTCTTCTACTACTTGCTTTGGGTTTAGTTTGCTCTTCTTCCAGCTTTGTAAGGTGAAAGTTTAGATTGTTGATTTTAAAACTTTTTTTTAAATTTAATAATTTATAGCTATAAATTTATTTCTAAGCACAAATTTAACTGCATCTCATGCATTTTGATATATTGTATTTTCACAATGCTTCAAAATGCATGAGATGCAGTTAAATTAGTTATTCATCTCAAGTATTTTCTAATTTCTCTTCTGATTTTCACCTTTGACCCATTAGGAGTGTGTTATTTAATGTCTACATGTTTGCAAATTTCCTGCATTTCTTTCTGCTCTTGACTCAAATCACTCCATTGTAGCTGTAGAACATACTTGTATGGTTAACATCCTCTTAAATGTATTGAGACTTGTTTTGTGGCCTAAAATAAGGTCTTTCCTGGAGAACATTTTGTGTGCACAATAGAAGCATATGCATTTTGCTGCTGTTGGATAGAGGATTCCACATGTGTCTGTTAGGTCTAATTGGTTTATAGTGTTGCTCAAGTCTTCTATACCCTTACTGATCTTCTGTCTAATTGTTCTATTCATTCTGAAAAATGGGGTGTTGAAGTTTCCAACTATTATTGTTGAATTCTCTGTTTTCACTTTGATTCTATTAGTTTTTGTTTCTTATATTTTGGGGCTCTGTTTTTAGGTGCATATATATTTATAATTGTTATTTGTTTGATGTGTTGATTCTTTTCTCATTATAAATTGTTCTTTTATGTCTCTAATAACATTTTTATTGTGCATTAAAATATGTTTTTTGAATTTCCAGCTCTCTTTTAGTTGTTTGTATATTTTTTATATTTCTTTATTTTCAGCCTTTTTTTTTGTAGTTGAATTGTTGGCTTATGTTTTTATATAATATATCAACCTCAGACTTTTGATTGGAGACTTTAATCCATTTACATATAACATAATTACTGATAAGATAGGATTTACACCTGCTATCTGCTATTTGTTTTCTGTCTATGTCTTTCTTGTTACTCTGTTCCTCCATTACTGTTTTCTTCTCTGTTACGTATATATTTTCTATATGTATTATATATTGCATGTATATATATAATATTTTGAACTAGTTTACTGGATGCTTTAGGGATTACAACAATCTATGTTGGATTAGTACAATTTAATTGCAATAGTATTTAAGAAATTTGTCCTACCTAGCTCTATTCTCCCCACCTTTATGCTGTTATTGCCACAAATTGCATCAATATATTGCGTGCCCATCAACACTGAATTTTGAGTTTGATTTTTATCAAGTATAACAATCAATTATAGTGATTAGTTATTGATTTTATAATTTATATCTCTTTACTGATAGTCTCTACTTTGTAAGATATCATTCTCATGGTTTCTTAGTTCTTTAGACATGGTTTCCTTTAGCTCTTTGAAATATTTTAAATAGCTGATTTAAAGTCTTTTTTTCAGTAGGTCCAATGTCTGGGCTTTCTCAGAGACACTTTCGTTTGATTGTTTTTTTCCTTTGTATGAGTCACATTTTTTTGTTTCTTTGCATTTCTCACAATTTCTTTTGAAACATGGACATCTACAACAATATAACGTGGCAAGCGTGGAAATCTTTTTCCTTCACTTTTACAGTTTGTTGTAGTTTGTTGTATTTGTTGTTTTTTACTTTAGTGACTTTCCTGGAATAATTCTGTAAAGTCTTTATTCCTGTCATGTGTGTCCATTGAATTCTCTGCTTGGTCAGCTAAGTGGTCAGCTGGAAAGAGAGTTTCTTAAATTCCTGGAACCAGTAAATTTCCCAGTGTTTGTTGAGGGACTCTATTGTGGTGTATCTTCAATACTTACCTAGGCAGTTGATATCTCTGTCTTATTCTTCACTTCCTACCTTAAGAGAGCCTCAAAGTCAGCCAGAGATGAGAGCTTAGGGCCTTTTCAGGTCTTTCCAGAGCATGTGTACAGCCCTATGCATGCACGTGTCTCTATAGGTTTGCGGGAAGATGTTGGAGCATTTCAAAGCTCCTATGGGACATTTCAGTTTCCAGTTTTGCTTTAAGCTTTTGGTTAGTCTGTTGTTGGCCCCATATGTTATGTACTGCACCAAGCAACAGTAAAGTTAAAACACTTGAATTGTTTTCAACACATGCCTACTGTAAAGAGTCTATTTGCACTGGGCAATTTCAGACAGCCTTATAAGTGGTGTCTTTCAGGAAACACCAGACATATCAAATAATGATAATTATTTGATAATTATTTGGTAATGAGGTTTGAAAGAGTTTTAACTCTATTCTGCTCATTTCTGTGGTTGCCATGCTGCACCAGGAATGTGGGCTGCCATTTTTTATAGTTGCTGTGGAGCTGGAGAGTGGTGGGAATAGGGCCAAGTTAAAAAAAAAAAAGGAAAAGAACCCCCCCCCCAAAATTTACTGTTTTTACTGAGATTCAGTTATTTATTGAATAAAAGGTCTCCAGTTTGCCGTAAGCTTTACTGTGGCCATTTTTGCCAATATTTTCATTGCTTTTATTGAGGAGAAAAATTTCAGAGGTCTTTACATTGACATTTTTATTAATATCACTCATTTTTATTGCATATTTTATGATTCCCTAAAGTGATTCACCTAGCCCTTTATCACTGAAGCAGACTTAAATGTGTATGGCAGCATTTATTTACACATTGCTAGCAATTATAGGGGATTACTATTTGAGGGTATCCTTTGATACAGTTTTAACAAATATTATGTGCCTATGTCAAACTTGTTAGTTTAATGAACAGGAATGAGGCAAAACTTTATGATTCAATAAAAATGGAATTTAATAAATAGAAATTACCAACTTGAAGGAGTTTGTATCTAAGACTGTTATTTAACCTCTGTTATCTGAACTGAGCCATATTTCTGTCACAAATGAACACACTTTTCCTGTTCCAGAAGTTTTGACATTTTAACCTTTGCTTCAGGCCTTGGATCTTGTCACAATGATCCATTCCTGCAGCCTGATTTTTTTGGATATTATCTTACTGTTAAAATACTCAGTTTTTCGAGTTCCTTTGAGCCCATTGGTTACTCTACAGCATGCAATAGGATTTCTGTTTCTCCTGCTTACATTCATTCCCATTAATCACTTAGAACTTGGGAAATGGAGGAAAGGCAAGACTGCCTATCAGTAGTTGAAGAAAGTGAGACTGAAAATTCTACCTTATCTTTTCTAAGGATCAAGGTTGGTGGAATTCACTGCCAAAGTTATTGAATTAGCCCTCAAAACTTGATTCATGGTTTTTGTTGCTTTCATATTTTATATACTTCTGGGGTTTTACTCCTACATGCACCCAGCTACTAAGAAGAAAAAGCCCTTTAACATGAACTTTTAAGATTATAAATGAAATCATCCTGTCTTATTTTGTAATTTTAATAATTCTTATTTTGTAGCTTTAATAATTAACGACTTCACCACAAGGTGGTTTTAAATCTGTTTCAAAGATAGGCTATGCAGTTGCTTTTATTGATGCGGTAATAAAATGGGAATTTATGAATCATATGAACAAACTGAAATGAATATGGTAGAGATTAATAGGAGACATGTGATGAGGATGGTGTTGTGTGTATGTGTGGTATGATGTTACTAGGCTCCCTCAAGGACTAAGAGGGGTGTGTGGAGAGAATATTGAATACCTTTTTTTGTTTTTGTTTTTTTTATCAGCTTTGAAAGTCTCTTCTTGATGCTTAGAGCCAGCAGTAGGAGAGGATATCAGATGAGGGAATGGGCATATGGGAAAAACTTATGCTGCCAAGGATCTGCTTCTTTCTTTTATACTCATAGACCTGATAACTAAAGTCCTAGGGAAAGCAAGATAACTTTCTATAAGATGATGTTCTCTAAGGAACATCTCCAACTGTGAATTAAAGAACTTCTATACTCATAGGGAGCAAGGTAAAATTGAGTGTGCATTTGAAAGAATGCTATTGTCACTACATTGGAATTTAAATAAATAAATAAATAAAAAACAAAAAAACAAGTATTGCTATTGGGTGCATTTTGAATACTTTTTTACCCCATGAAAAGAAATCGTATTACTAGAACAAATGCTAAAGGATCTCAAGTTGTTTCTGAATTTAAAACTTTACTTTTTATGATAACCTGAAGGTTAACCTCATTTAATTTTTGACAAAATACAGAATAATTTACAGTGTCATAAAATGTGCCAGATGACATAGTTTGTATTTATAAAACACCTAGCTTAAATATTCATATAATTTATTATTTTATTGAAAATGCTGTTCTATTATTTAATAGCTTAATGTATCAATCTGATTTTTAAGACCAAACTTTCAAAAATAAATATGGTTAATTTAAGTGATTTCCTTGACAAATGAAAATAATTTTTACTGTATGTATGTATCACAAATGCTTTTTAGTAGCTGAGTATTTATAAACAGTAATTGAAGGCCTGTTGAATACTATTACCATTTATATTGCAAATAATTGTATTTAAACTGCAAACAATAAATCCATATGGCTTATTATGCTCGTTTGATTATTCACTTGCTTAGCATTTGCTTTCCCTGCTGAATATGAAGCAAGAGCAAACTAATGGTTGTCCACTTGTATCACCATGATACCAGCTCTTCATCTAAATTATATTTATAAAATTATTCCAGGTAGTACATTCTGAGAACAATTTTCTGTTATTGCAGGGACTTCAGTTATGCTTATGACTATGTTATATGCAATCATTAATGTTCTTTTCTGCTTCATTAGGGTACAATTTTGGAATAGCTGTAGGGAAGAAGAGGTTTTTTAGGTTTCATAATTTTACTATTGATTCTCTCAATGATGTGACAATAAAATTTGATTTCCAAGACAGCTTTCAAATACCAGTGAATAATTTGGGTAGGTATGCCATCATAATCATCATCAACATCATTTTTTCATTCTTTTTGACAAATAATGGCATACCAAATAGATGAGCAGGAAACAGTGGTTCCCATATTATACACTATAACCTTGTCAAGCATTGCAAAAAATCTATGAAAGCCCAGGGAATGTTCCACATTTATTTTATAGGCTGCTAAATAGTAAGTTGACCGGCATGGTCTGTACTGCAGCATACAGAAGAGCATCGGGACTCAGTATCCTTTTCCATAGTCCTGGCAAAAGCTGGAACTATTTGATCCAATTCTTTCCAGAGAAAAACAACAAAATAGGATCTCTTTTGAATTCTTCATTGAATTACTTATTTTGGTGGGCAGTCCCAGTATAATGTTTTCCCTGGATATCATCTTTGCTGGGTTATAACTTTCTAAGTTATGAGATGAATTTGGTCATGGACTACAGCCCATAACAGTGTTTTAGGGAGTATACTCACAATTAGTTATTTTACTGGGGAATATATTGAAGTAACAATATCAGCCAGACCATTTGCAAAAATAAATGGTACGGTTAAATATTTCATTCTTTAAACAAAAATATATTGACCCAATGTGGATATAGGCCTGAATTATTGCCTGGTGTATTAAATAAGTTTACCAGTGATGGCTCTGCATCTAACACACTGACCCTTGTTTTTAACAGCTCACTTCCTCTCATTGGTCTCTAACGTGGATTCTCCTTCCTCAAACTTACGAAGCAGAGTTTTTCTTTCCACAAATAACCAACATGCTTGTCAGGTATTTGAAAGCACACAGCATTTGAATTACTTTCCACATTTGGGAACTTCTTTATTATAATTATTTGGACATTCATTATTTTTCACAGATTACATTTTATTACTTCTCCAGCCGGATGAATGGCAAATTAACAGTTGGCTTTCAAACTACCTGTGGTGGTCCTACACAGCATTTATGGCAAAGCACGGCTGGGCTCCAAAATCAGTGGGAGAGGACTGTCCTCAAAATCCAGAGCCCCCAGAGATTTCAGGTATGCACGTTGTATTTTCTGTGTTTGAAGGAAAAACGATAAAGTATAGAGGTTTTGCACCAGGTGAATTAAAAGCAGGATGATTAATCATCCCAGTTGTCTGAGGACTGAGGAATTTGCCAGAACTTTAAGTGCTGAAACCAAACAGTCAGAAAATTGGGATGGCCAGTCACCCTAAAGGACAATTTTAAAAAGTTTTAAATTTATGTATCAAAACTAAGGTTGTTATGTATTAACATATATTGATATATAAGTAAAATATGACCTTCTAATACTCTTCCTAATTTCTTGAATCCCTCCACTTTTCTTAAAAACTCTCACTATTCCAATCCTCTCTTTTTTTTCATTTCTTATTCTTAAGAATCACTTCCCTTCCAAAGTTTTCTCATGCTTTTGAAAGAACGGTACTATCTTAGGTAATGAGGAAATAGACAGTTTGATTTAAATACTAATTCCAAATGCTGTTGAAGTGGAATCATTGTCATATTCATTTCATGGTGAAAGTCAAATTATTCAATACAGCCTTTATTTTCCAAAATAAATTTTAGAATTAAAACCAATGCAAGCCTATAAAAGACAAACTTATTTATGCAGCCTAATAAAACTTATGGATGGTGGAAATTATAATCTAATAATTATTATGGGAGTTCTTGGAAAAGTATTGCCCACTTTAACATTTTGGACAGCCAAGCAAAATTTTCCAGTAAAAATGGGATCCTAAAGCATTTTATTCTGAACGAATTTGCTTTTTTTTTTAAAAAAAATCTTTATTGGAGTGTAATTGCTTTACAATGGTGTGTTAGTTTCTGCGGTATAACAAAGTGAATCAGCTATACATAAACATATATCCCCATATCTCCTCCCTCTTGCGTCTCCCTCCCAACTTCCGTATCCCACCCCTCTAGGTGGTCACAAAGCACCAAACTGATCTCCTTGTGCTATGTGGCTGCTTCCCACTAGCTATCTGTTTTACATTTGGTAGTGTATATATGTCCATGCCACTCTCTCACTTCGTCCCAGCTTACCCTTCCCCTTCCCTGTGTCCTCAAGTCCATTGTCTACGTCTGTGTCTTTATTCCTGTCCTGCCCCTAGGTTCGTCAGAACCTTTTTTTTTTTTTTTTAAGATCCCATATATATGTGTTAGAATGCGACATTTGTTTTTCTCTTTCTGACTTACTTCACTCTGTATGACAGTCTCTAGGTCCATCTACCTCACTACAAATAACTCAATTTCGTTTCTTTTTATGGCTGAGTAATATTCCACTGTATATATGTGCCACATCTTCTTTATCCATTCATCTGTCACTGGAAACTTAGGTTGCTTCCATGTCCTGGCTATTATAAATAGAGCATTGTGGTACATGACACTTTTTGAATTATGGTTTTCTCAGGGTATATGCCCAGTAGTGGGATTGCTGGGTCGTACGGTAGTTCTATTTTTAATTTTTAAAAGACTCTCCATACTGTTCTCCATAGTGGCTGGATCAATTTACATTCCCACCAGCAGTGCAAGAGGACTCCCTTTTCTCCACACCCTCTCCAGCATTTACTGTTTCTAGATTTTTTTATGATGGCCATTCTGACTGGGGTGAGGTGATACCTCATTGTAGTTTTGATTTGCATTTCTCTAATGATTAGTGATGTTGAGCATACTTTCATGTGCTTCTTGGCCATCTGTATGTCTTCCTTGGAGAAATGTCTATTTAGGTCTTCTGCCCATGTTTGGATTGGGTTGTTGGTTTTTTTGAAACTGAGCTGCATGAGCTGCCTGTATATTTTGGAGTTTAATCCATTGTCAGTTGCTTCATTTGCAAATATTTCCTCCGATTCTGAGGGTTGTCTTTTCGTCTTGTTTATGGTTTCCTTTGCTGTGCAAGAGGTTTTGTAAATTTCATTAGGTCCCATTTGTTTATTTTTGTTTTTATGTCCATTTCTTTAGGAGGTGCATCAAAAGGGATCTTGCTGCGATTTATGTCATACAGTGTTCTGCCTATGTTTTCCTCTAAGAGTTTTACAGTGCCTGGCCTTACATTTAGATCTTTAATCTATTTTGAGTTTATTTTTGTGTATAGTGTTAGGGAGTGCTCTAATTTCATTCTTTTACATGTAGCTGTCCAGTTTTGCCAGCACCACTTATTGAAGAGGCTGTCTTTTCTCCATTGTATATTCTTGCTTCCTTTATCAAAGATAAGGTGACCATATGTATGTGCGTTTACCTGTGGGCTTTCTATCCTGTTCCATTGATCTGTATTTCTGTTTTTGTGCCAAAGCTACTGTCTTGATTACTGTAGCTTTGTAGTATAGTTGGAAGCCATGGAGCCTGATTCCTCCAGCTCCATTTTTCTTTCTCAAGATTGCTTTAGCTATTAGGGGTCTTTTGTGTTTCCATACAAATTGTGAAAGTTTTTGTTCTAGTTCTGTGAAAAATGCCATTGGTAGTTTGATAGGGATTGCATTGAATCTGTAGATTGCTTTGGGTAGTAGAGTCATTTTCACAATGTTGACTCTTCCAATCCAAGATCATGGTATCTCTCTCCATCTGTTTGTATCATCTTTAATTTCTTTCATCCGTGTCTTATAGTTTTCTGCATACAGGTCTTTTGTCTCCTTAGGTAGGTTGATTCCTAGGTATTTTATTCTTTTTGTTGCAGTGGTAAATGGGAGTGTTTCCTTAATTTCTCTTTCAGATTTTTCATCATTAGTGTATAGGAATGCAAGAGATTTCTGTGCATTAATTTTGTATCCTGCTACTTTACCAAATTCATTGATTAGCTCTAGGAGTTTTCTGGTAGCATCTTTGGGATTCTCTATGTATAGTATCATGTCATCTGCAAGCAGTGACAGTTTTACTTCTTCTTTTCTGATTTGGATTCTTTTTATTTCTTTTTCTTCTCTGATTGCTGTGGCTAAAACTTCCAAAGCTATGTGTTGAGAGTGGGCAACCTTGTCTTGTTCCTGATCTTAGTGGAAATGGTTTCAGTTTTTCACCATTGAGAATGATGTTGGCTGTGGGTTTGTCATATATGGCCTTCATTATGTTGAGGTAAGTTCCTTCTATGCCTACCTTCTGGAGAGTTTTTTTTAATCAGAAATGGGTGTTGAACTTTGTTGAAAGCTTTTTCTGCATCTATTGAGATGTTCGTATGGTTTTTATTCTTCAATTTATTTATATGGTTTATCACATTGATTGATTTGCATATATTGAAGAATCCATGCATTCCTGGGATAAATCCCACTTGATCATGGTGTATGATCCTTTTAATGTGCTGTTGGATTCTGTTTGCTAGTATTTTGTTGAGGATTTTTGCATCTATGTTCATCAGTGATATTGACCTGTAGTATTCTTTTTTTGTGACATCTTTGTCTGGTTTTGATATCAGGGTGATGGTGGCCTCGTAGAATGAGTTTGGGAGTGTTCCTCTCTCTGCTATATTTCGGAAGGGTTTGAGAAGGATAGGTGTTAGCTCTTCTCTAAATGTTTGATAGAATTTGCCTGTCGAGCCATCTTGTCCTGGGCTTTTGTTTGTGGGAAGATTTTGAACCACACTTTCCATTTCAGTGCTTGTGAATTGTCTGTTTATATTTTCTATTTCTTCCTGGTTCAGACTTGGAAGGTTGTGTTTTTCTAGGAATTTGTCCATTTCTTCCAGGTTGTCCATTTTATTGGCATATCATTGCTTATAGTAATCTCTCATGATCCTTTGTATTTCTGCCGTGTCAGTCATTTTTTCTCCTTTTTCATTTCTAATTCTGTTGATTTGAGTCTTTTCCCTTTTTTTTTTCACACACACACACTGTATTTGATTTTTACAAGAGATAACTAAACTGACACCAAGCATCGTAAATGGATGACCACAACAAATGCAGCAATGATTGCAATTACCAAACACGAAAC
This sequence comes from Eschrichtius robustus, assembly GCF_028021215.1. Lineage (NCBI taxonomy): Eukaryota > Metazoa > Chordata > Mammalia > Artiodactyla > Eschrichtiidae > Eschrichtius > Eschrichtius robustus. The sequence goes on from NC_090824.1 coordinate 184,880,051, forward strand.
ACACTCATACTATGTCATAATATTGACATTCAGTCCAGCAATCCTCCACTGTAACAGCTCCTTTACTTTGCAGTGAAAATTGATTTGTATATTTTTTGCCTCTGAGTCCTTGTGGGATTTTTTTTTTATTCAAACAGAAAGTCACAAAAATTATAATCATCCTCATCAGTTCACTCAGTCCCATGTAATTAATTTTTTTTTTCATCTTGATCTTTTGTTAGCACTTTTATGAATTCATCAGTTTTCGATTAGAGTTCTGAAAATGGTTAATCATTCGGTTCAGCAGTATAGTCAGTTACCAGAAACCTGTACTTGTCAGAGTCTTTTCCATGAATTCCTTGAAGATGAAACAGTTTTATAGGAACATTTTTGCAAAAGCATCAGAGTATACCCAGAACTGTCTGCAAATGACAAAAGACTTAAAAATGACCACAGTTAAAGATTTGATGAAAGTTCATAATAATGCAGTTGACAAGGAAATTTAGTTATTTCTGAGATATACATTTTAAAGTAATAACTAGAATTATGACTTATAATATTATACCAGAACATATAAGATTTTTAGAAATTTCATGTAATGTCTGAAACATTTACATTAACATATTTCCATACAAATAACCGAAAGAAAGTTTAGTATTAGTTGGTGTTTTTTGTTGTTTGATTTTTTATACTACAGGTTCTTATTAGTCATCAGTTTTATACACATCAGTGTATACATGTCAGTCCCAATTGCCCAATTCATCACACTACCACCCCCACCACCCCACCGCTTTTCCCCCTTGGTGTCCATACATTTGTTCTCTACATCTGTTTCTCAACTTCTGCCCTGCAAACCAGTTCATCTGTACCATTTTTCTAGGTTCCACATACATGCATTAATATACGAGATTTCTTTTTCTCTTTCTGACTTACTTCACTCTGTATGACGTTCTCTAGATCTATCCACGTCTCAACAAATGACTCAGTTTCGTTCCTTTTTATGGCTGAGTAATATTCCATTGTATATATGTACTGCAACTTCTTTATCCATTCATCTGTCGATGGGCATTTAGGTTGCTTCCATGACCTGGCTATTGTAAATAGTGCTGCAATGAACATTGGGGTGCATGTGTCTTTTTGAATTATGGTTTTCTCTGGGTATATGCCCAGTAGTGGGATTGCTGGATCATATGGTAATTCTACTTTTAGTTTTTTAAGGAACCTCCATACTGTTCTCCATAGAGGCTGTATCAATTTACATTCCCTGCAACAGTGCAAGAGGGTTCCCTTTTCTCCGCACCCTCTCCAGCATTTGTTGTTTGTAGATTTTCTGATGATGCCCATTCTAACTGGTATGAGGTGATACCTCATTGTAGTTTTGATTTGCATTTCTCTAATAATTAGTGATGTTAAGCAGCTTTTCATGTGCTTCTTGGCCATCTGTATGTCTTCCTTGGAGAAATGTCTATTTAGGTCTTCTGCCCATTTTTGGATTGGGTTGTTTGTTTCTTTAATATCGAGCTGCATGAGCTGTTTATATATTTTGGAGATTAATCCTTTGTCCGTTGATTCGTTTGCAAATATTTTCTCCCATTCTGAGGGTTGTCTTTTGGTCTTGTTTATGGTTTCCTTTGCTGTGCAAAAGCTTTGAAGTTTCATTAGGTCCCATTTGTTTATTTTTGTTTTTATTTCCATTACTCTAGGAGGTGGATCAAAAAAGATCTTGCTGTGAATTATGTCAAAGAGTGTTCTTCCTATGCTTTCCTCTAAGAGTTTTATAGTGTCCGGTCTTACATTTAGGTCTCAAATCCATTTTGAGTTTATTTTTGTGTATGGTGTTAGGGAGTGCTCTAATTTCATTCTTTTACATGTAGCTGTCCAGTTTTCCCAGCACCACTTATTGAAGAGACTGTCTTTTCTCCACTGTATATCCTTGCCTCCTTTGTCATCGATTAGTTGACCATAGGTGTGTGGGTTTATGTCTGGGCTTTCTATCTTGTTCCATTGATCTGTGTTTCTGTTTTTGTGCCAGTACCATATTGTCTTGATTACTCTAGCTTTGTAGTATAGTCTGAAGTCAGGGAGTCTGATTCCTCCAGCTCCGTTTTTTTCCCTCAAGACTGTTTTGGCTATTAGGGGTCTTTTGTGTCTCCATACAAATTTTAAGATTTTTTTGTTCTAGTTCCGTAAAAAATGCCATTGGTAATTTGATAGGGATTGCATTGAATCTGTAGATTGCTTTGGGTAGTATAGTCATTTTCACAATATTGATTCTTCCAATCCAAGAACATGGTATATCTCTCCATCTGTTTGTATCATCTTTAATTTCTTTCATCAGTGTCTTATAGTTTTCTGCATACAGGTCTTTTGTCTCTCTAGGTAGGTTTATTCCTAGGTATTTTATTCTTTTTGTTGCAATGGTAAATGGGAGTGTTTCCATAATTTCTCTTCCATATTTTTCATCATTAGTGTATAGGAATGCAAGAGATTTCTATGCATTAATTTTGTATCCTGCAACTTTACCAAATTCATTGATTAGCTTTAGTAGTTTTCTGGTGGCATATTTAGGATTCTCTATGTATAGTATCATGTCATCTGCAAACAGTGACAGTTTTACTTCTTTTCCATTTTGTATTCCTTTTATTTCTTTTTCTTCTCTGATTGCCGTGGCTAGGACTTCCAAAACTATGTTGAATAATAGTGGTGAGAGTGGACATCCTTGTCTTGTTCCTGATCTTAGAGGAAATGCTTTCAGTTTTTCACCATTGAGGATGATGTTTGCTGTGGGTTTGTTGTATATGGACTTCATTATGTTGAGGTAGGTTCCCTCTGTGCCCACTTTCTGGAGAGTTGAATTTTGTCGAAAGCTTTTTCGGCATCTATTGAGATGATCATATGGTTTTTATTCTTCAGTTTGTTAATATGGTGTATCACATTGATTGATTTGCGTATATTGAAGAATCCTTGCATCCCTGGGATAAATCCCACTTGATCATGGTATATGATGCTTTTAATGTGTTGTTGGATTCTGTTTGCTAGTATTTTGTTGAGGAATTTTGCATCTATATTCATCAGTGATATTGGTCTGTAATTTTCTTTTTCTGTAGTATCTTTGTCTGGTTTTGGTATCAGGGTGATGGTGGCCTCATAGAATGAGTTTGGGAGTGTTCCTTCCTCTGCAATTTTTTGGAAGAGTTTGAGAAGGATGGGTGTTAACTCTTTTCTAACTGTTTGATAGAATTTACCTGTGAAGCCATCTGGTCCCAGACTTTTGTTTGTTGGAAGATTTTTAATCACAGTTTCAATTTCATTTCTTGTGATTGGTCTGTTCATATTTTCTATTTCTTCCTGGTTCAGTCTTGGAAGGTTTTACCTTTCTAAGAATTTGTCCATTTCTTCCAGGTTGTCCATTTTATTGGCATAGAGTTGCTTGTAGTAGTCTCTTAGGATGTTTTGTATTTCTGCATTGTCTGTTGTAACTTCTCCTTTTTCATTTCTGATTTTATTGATTTGAGTCCTCTCCCTCTTTTTCTTGGTGAGTCTGGCTAATGGTTTATCAATTTTGTTTATCTTCTCAAAGAACCAGCTTTTAGTTTTATTGATCTTTGCTATTGTTTTCTTTGTTTCTATTTCATTTATTTCTGCTCTGATCTTTATGATTTCTTTCCTTCTGCTAACTTTGGGTTTTGTTTGTTCTTGTTTCTCTAGTTCCTTTAAGTGTAAGGTTTGATTGTTTACTTGAGATTTCTCTTGTTTCTTGAGGTAGGCTTGTATAACTATAAACCTCCCTCTTAGAACTGCTTTTGCTGCATCCCATAGGTTTTGGATCGTCGTGTTTTCATTATCATTCGTCTCTAGGTATTTTTTGATTTCCTCTTTGATTTCTTCAGTGATCTCTTTGTTATTTAGTAGTGTATTGTTTAGCCTCCATGTGTTTGTATTTTTCACAGACTTTTTCCTGTAATTGATATGTAGTCTCATAGCATTGTGGTCGGAGGAGATACTTGATACGACTTCAATTTTCTTAAATTTACCAAGGCTTGATTTGTTACCCAAGATATGATCTATCCTGGAGAATGTTTCATGAGCAATTGAGAAGATAGTGTATTTTGTTGTTTTTGGATGGAATGTCCTATAAATATCAATTAAGTCCATCTTGTTTAATGTATCTTTTAAACCTTGTGCTTCCTTATTTATTTTCATTTTGGATGATGTGTCCAGTGGTGAAAGTGGGGTGTTAAAGTCCCCTACTATGATTGTGTTACTGTCGATTTCCCCTTTTATGGCTGTTATCATTTGCCTTATGTATTGAGGTGCTCCTATGTTGGGTGCATAAATATTTACAATTGTTATATCTTCTTCTTGGATTGATCCCTTGATCATTATGTTGTGTGCTTTTTTGTCTCTTGTAGTAGTCTTTGTTTTAAAGTCCATTTTGTCTGATATGAGAATTGCTACTCCAGCTTGTTTTCATTTCCATTTGCATGGAATAACTTTTTCCATCCCCTCACTTTCAGTCTGTATGTTTCCCTAGGTCTGAAGTGGGTCTCTTGTGGACAGCACATGTACGGGTCTTGTTTCTGTATCCATTCAGCCAGTCTATGTCTGTTGGTTGAAGCATTTAATCCATTTATATTTAAGGTAATTATCGATATGTGTGTTCCTAGTACCATTTTCTTAATTATTTTGGGTTTGTTATTGTAGGTGTTTTCTTTCTCTTTTGTTTCCTGCCTAGAGAAGTTCCTTTAGCATTTTTTGTAAAGCTGGTTTGGTGGTGCTGAATTCTCTTAGCTTTTGCTTGTCTATAAAGGTTTTACTTTCTCTGGCAAATCTGAATGAGATACGTGCTGGGTAGAGTAATCTTGGTTTTAGATTTTTCTCTTTCATCACTTTAAATATGTCGTGCCACTCCCTTCTGGCTTGCAGAGTTTCTGCTGAAAGATCAGCTGTTAACCTCATGGGATTCCCTTGTATGTTATTTGTTGCTTTTAGTTTAGTGCTTTTAATATTTTTTCCTTGTATTTAATTTTTGATAATTTGATTAGTATGTGTCTTGGCATGTTTCTTTTTGGATTTATCCTGTATGGGACTCTCTGTGCTCTCTGGACTTGATTGACTATTTCCTTACCCAAGCTAGGGAAGTTTTCAACTATAATCTCTTCAAATATTTTCTCAGTCCCTTTGTTTTTCTTCTTCTTCTGGGACCCCTATAATTTGAATGTTGGTGCATTTAATGTTGTCCCAGAGGTCTCTGAGGCTGCCCTCAATTCTTTTAATTCTTTTTTCTTTATTCTTCTCTGTGGTAATTATTTCCACTATTTTATCTTCCAGGTCACTTATCCGTTCTTCTGCCCCAGTTATTCTGCTATTGATTTCTTCTGGAGAATTTTTAGTTTCATTTATTGTGTTGTTCACCATTGTTTGTTTACTCTTTAGTACTTCTAGGTCCTTGTTAAACATTTCTTGTATTTTCTCCAATCTATTTCCAAGATTTAGATCAACTTTACTATCATTATTCCGACTTGTTTTTCATTTAGACTGCCTATTTCCTCTTCATTTGTTTTGTCTGGTGGGTTTTTACCTTGCTTCTTCATGTGCTGTGTATTTGTCTGTCTTCTCATTTTGCTTAACTTACTGTGTTTGGGGTCTCCTTTTTGCAGGCTACAGTTTCGTTTTTCCCGTTGTTTTTGGTGACTGCCCCCAGTGGGTAATATTGGTTCAGTGGGTTTTGTAGGCTTCCTGGTGGAGGGGACTGGTGCCTGTGTTCTGATGGATGAGGCTGGATCTTGTCTTTCTGGTGGGTAGGACTGTGTCCGGTGGTGTGTTTTGGTGTGTCTGTGAACTTATTATGATTTTAGGCAGCCTCTCTGCTAATGGGTGTGTTTGTGTTCCTGTCTTGCTCGTTGTTTGGCATAGGGTGTCCAGCACTGTAGCTTGCTGGTTGTTGAGTGGAGCTAGGTCTTCACGTTGAGATGGAGATCTCTGAGAGAGCTTTTGCCATTTGATATTATGTGTGGCCGGGAGGTCTCTTGTGGACCAGTGTCCTGACCTCGGCTCTCCCACCTCAGAGCCTCAGGCCTGACACCCAGCCGGAGCACCAAGACGCTGTCAGCCACACAGCTCAGAAGAAAAGGGAGAAAAAGAAAGAAAGAAAAATAAAATAAAATAAAGTTATTAAAATAAAATATAAAAAATATATTATTAAAAATAAAAAATTTAAGAAGTAATAAAAAGAAAGAAAAAAGAGAGCAACCAAACAAAAAACAAATCCACCAATGATAAGAAGTGCTAAAAACTATACTAAAAAAAAAAAAAATGGACAGACAGATCCCCAGGACAAATGGTAAAAGCAAAGCTATACAGACAAAATCACACGAAGAAGCATCCACATACACAGTCACAAAAGGGGAAAAAAGGAAAAATATATATATAAAAAAAAAGGAGAGCAACCAAATCAATAAACAAACGTACCAGTGATAATAAGCTCTAAATACTAAACTAAGATAAACATAAAACCAGAAACAGTTAGATGCAGAAAGCAAACCCCAAGTCAACAGTTGCTCCCAAAGCCCACCAGCTCAATTTTGGGATGATTCGTTTTCTATTCAGTTACTCCACAGATGCAGGGTACATCAGTTTGATTGTGGAGATTTAATCTACTGCTCCTGAGGCTGCACAGAGATATTTCGCTTTCTTGTCTTTGTTTGCACAGCTCCTGGGGTTCAGCTTTGGATTTGGACCCGCCTCTTTGTGTAGGTCACCTGAGGGTGTCTCTTCCCGCTCAGACATTACGGGGGTAAAGTAACAGCTGATTCGGGGGCTCTGGCTCACTCAGGCCAGGGGGAGGGAGGGGTACGGAATGCGGGGCGAGCCTGTGGTGGCAGAGGCTGGCGTGACATTGCAAGAGTCTGAGGCATGCTGTGTGTTCTCCCGGGGAAGTTGTCCCTGGATCATGGGACCCTGGCAGTGGCGGGTTGCACAGCCTCCTGGGAGGGGAGGTGTGGATAGTGACCTGTGCTTGCACACAGGCTTCTTGGTGGCTGCAGCCGCAGCCTTAGCATTTCATGCCTGTCTCTGGTGTCCACGCTGATAGCTGTGGCTCGTGCCCATCTCTGGAGCTCACTTAGGTGGTGCTCTGAATCCCCTCTCCTCGCACACCCCGGAACAATGGTCTCTTGCCTCTTAGGCAGGTCCAGACTTTTCTTGGACTACCTCCTGGGTAGCTGTGGCACACTAGCTCCCTTCAGGCTGTGTTCTCGCAGCCAACCCCAGTCCTCTCCCTGCGATCTGATCTCTGAAGCCCGAGCCTCAGCTCCCAGCCCCTGCCCGCCCCGGCCGGTGAGCAGAGAAGCCCCTCAGGCTGGTGAGTGCTGGTCAGCAGTGATCCTCTGTGCGGGAATCTCTCCACTTTGCCCTCCGCACCCCTGTGGCTGCGCTCTCCTCCATGGCTCCGAAGCTTCCCCCCACCCAACCCCCATCTCCACCAGTGAAGGGGCTTCCTAGTGTGTGGAAACTTTTCCTCATTCCCAGCTCCCTCCCAGAGATGCAGGTCCCATCCCTAGTCTTTTGTCTCTGTTTTTTCTTTTTTCTTTTGCCCTACCCAGCTACGTAGGGAGTTTCTTGCCTTTTGGGAAGTCTGAGGTCTTCTGCTAGCGTTCAGTTGGTGTTCTGTAGGAGCTGTTCCTCATGTAGATGTATTTTTGATGTATTTGTGGGGAGGTAGGTGATCTCCACGTCTTACTCCTTTGCCATCTTGAAGCTATCTCTCCAAATTTGCTTTTTAAACCTGGTTTGTGAGCCAAATTAACCCATGTAGGTTTCTTTTAGCATCTATTATTAGATTAGTATAATAATTTTATAATTTTGATACAGAATAGAAAATCATCTGATATGTGATGGAGTTAGCACTTGCCTGAATATAGAGATTGAATTGGATTGAATTTTGAGTGGCGAAGAGGGAAGATGGGAGAATGAGCAGGACTTCTACTATAAAAATTGAATTATAAATTGAATTATTATTAAATTATAAATTTATTATTATTAAATTGAATTATAAGAATGGCACATTTTCTTAATTATCTGTCATAAAATCACTGAAGTTTGGAATTTTCAGGGTTTTGTAAAACTAAATGGGGTTCCAAAGAAGATGAAAGAAAATCACTTAGTAGGCAGTTAAGTGACTCCTAGATCATAGGACTTAAGGAGAACAGAACTGTGTAGTTGGAAACATAATTCTGTCATTTGAGGCATTGTACTCTCTTGAAATCCAATATTATTGGTGTATATGGGGGTGGGAGGTGGTATTTTAAGCCATCAGGCATTTAAGTCCTCCTGTGAGGGATTGATCAGGCATGGGGCCAAGACACCCTGTGTCCCTGCCTTTAGTGACGAGTGCTGTGCAGAATGAGAACCCCCGGCCACCAGTAATGCATCCAATTTGTTATGGATGTTCAGGTGTCATTAATTACTATAGAGAAGTTTCTAGTTTATTTCTTATACTTTTTTTTTTTTACATCCCTGTGTCTCCCTCTTTTTTCAATAACAACAAGAGCAACAAAACAGAGCCAAGAGTGCCTTTGAAGGGACTGAGTCACATTGACTAGATGCTGACGGATGGGCTTGCTGAAGTCCCTCTGCACGCTTGTCTAGACTTTAAGGACTGAAATGGGACTCTTGTCTATGTATAAACTTTATCAGTATTTATACGTCTTTTCCAACTTTGAAACAGAGTGGATGGTAAAAGAGTCTTAAGCTGTCTTTGTCGGGCATTGTGCCTTCTTATATTTAACTGTCTCTGTCTTTCAGTCAAGGTCTTTATTAGTAGCACAACGGAGATTTGATGCTGGGCAGAGGAGAAACTTGCTGCTTGTAGGTTAAACCTTTTAAAATAACTTCTTTGCTTTTCTCGGCTGTCCATTCCCAAATAGCATACTGTGGGGGTTGATGATTAAATATGTGTAGTAGATAAACATAAAACTTAAAATTCCCAAATACAGTATCTCCAGGGCATTTCAGCTTCAGCAGAGGCAGCGAGGTTATTCACCTGCACACTTGAAAAAGCAGCAGTATCTTCAACCAAAGCAGATGCACGTGTAGCATATTAATTTGTTTCTCTAAATACTTTATTGCTGACATGAAAACAGTGCTTCTACCTTAAAGGCTTTGTAAAAAATTAGAAAACCCTATGACTCTCTTGGGATCCTTTGGCTACACCAATCTTTAAGATTGTAGGTATGTTTTAGTTCTATCCTGTCAGCAAGTGAACAGATGTTCATTTGCTTTTGTTGAGCTGGGCCACAGAGATGCGCAGTGCTTGGAATATTGCCTGCCACCATGTAGTAGCTCTTTCCTAAAAAGCTTTAGCAAGAGGCGTATTTGAGGGCATTTTGTAACCAGCGTCTCCAAGCAATTATCTGCTGCCTCATAAATCTACAGGCCTCCGAGAATTATTCTGTTTTTTGCAATTTCTCCTCCATTCTGCCTTCTGATAGTTTTAAAGCCGTTTATGCTTCCTTTAGAAATACCCAAATAGTAGATTTTAATCCCAGCTGGACCCTGGCTTAGCATGGGTTTCTGAGAAAGCCTCTGGATCTGGCTCTTGTGTGTGGGCTTTGTCACCTTCATCTGTAAAGGACTAGGTCCATTTCTTAGTAAACCTGAATCATATGTTAATTTCTGAGAGAATAAACAAGGAATGGTGTTTACACCTTTAGTCCACAAAGATGGCAGCATTTCAGAAAGTTTCTGAAGATGTTTAAGGAATAGCATCTAGCATTGATTGATCACTTACTATGTGTAAAGCACTGCATTTAGTCCTTCATGTATATTATCTTATTGACCCTTCACGGCAGTCCTCTGAACTATAATTTACCCCACTGTTCACATTTGTATTATAAGCTTTAGAGAATGAAATAACCTACCAAATCCCATATAAGATTAGAACCTAGGATAGTTTGATTTCAGATCTCAATCATTTAGTCACTGAGCCGTGATAATTTTGTATCATGTTGAAGCAGTATAAGGATTTATAAAATATACGAAAAAAATTCCAACCTCTAGATTTGGTCAGATCTAATGTGACTCATTAAATATTCTTTTGTCTGCTGTGTTAGATGAAACATTACTATGCATTGCATGGTGCTGATTAACTGCAATCACATTTCTCAAAATTGCAGATATAAGCAATTAATTTTACTATTGTCTTCAAATATTCATAGAAGCAAAGAATATAGGCTAAATGTACAGCAAAAATTTAGTCTCAAATTCAAGTGAAAAATTCCCTCATCCATGTTTTTTTCTGGTTCTTGAAGGGAGTTCACCTGTTGGTTTTATGGGTAGGAAGGAATGAATACTATGTTACTAATTATATCACTGACTCTGGTTTGCAAGTTGAATGTCTGGATTCTTGAGAAGTCAGTGCCTGAATTTTAAAAAGGTACTGAAGCATTTTTAATATGCTACTATCTACTTGTTATTTCTTTGATATTCCATTTAGAAATGCCAGAGAGTTCTCACCACTCTCCTATTCAGAAACAATAGGCTTTATTGATATGAACAGAAGATGTTACTAATAATAATAAACTGTTAGTGTTACTCTCAAACTTTTCAAAATCATAATCTGAGAGACATTTTATCATTTAATTCAAGAATACTTACTGTGTGAACACATGATGGAGAAAAGATTACTGTCATCTTTTTGTGTTTCACGTGTTTGCTTGAGAAATAATATTGAATGTGTACTACTAATTAAGAAAACTTTCACACGATAACTATAACTACAAGGGTTTCTGTTCATGTAGTTACTAGTGTAATCCAAGTGAGTTTATGTCCATTATTCACCTACCATCAAAGTTTCCTCTAAGATTTAAATCAAGTGTTCTGAGCCCTAAGCTTCGCTTCAAAAGCCATCTTCTCTTAAAATGTTTGGTGTGAAAGGAATTTGTCTCATGTTTGTTGTTTGTTTGTTTATTTATTTATTTTATTATTATTTTTAAAACATCTTTATTGGAGTATAATTGCTTTACAATGATGTGTTAGTTTCTGCTTTATAACAAAGTGAATCAGCTATACATATACATATATCCCCATATCTCCTCCCTCTTGCGTCTCCCTCCCTCCCACCCTATCCCACCCCTCTAGGTGGTCACAAAGCACCAAGCTGATCTCCCTGTGCTATGCAGCTGCTTTGCACTAGCTATCTATTTTACATTTGGTAGTGTATATATATGTCCATGCCACTCTCTCACTTAGTCCCAGCTTACCCTTCCCTCTCCCCGGATCTTCAAGTCCATTCTCTATGTCTGCGTCTTTATTCCTGTCCTGCCCCTAGGTTCTTCAGAGCCATTTTTTTTTTTTTTTTTAGATTCCATATATATGTGTTAGCATACAATATTTGTTTTTCTCTTTCTGACTTACTTCACTCTGTATGACAGACTCTAGGTCCATCCAATTCACTACAAATAAATCAATTTCATTTCTTTTATGGCTGAGTAATATTCCATTGTATATATGTGCCACATCTTCTTCATCAATTCATCTGTCGATGGACACTTAGGTTGCTTCCATGTCCTGGCTATTGTAAACAGAGCTGCAATGAACATTGTGGTACATGACTCTTTTTGAATTATGGTTTTCTCAGGGTATATGCCCCGTAGTGAGATTGCTGGGTCATATGGTATTTCTATTTTTAGTTTTTAAAGGACTCTCCATACTGTTCTCCATAGTGGCTGTGTCAATTTACATTCCCACCAGCAGTGCAAGAGGGTTCCCTTTTCTCCACACCCTCTCCAGCATTTATTGTTTCTAGATTTTTTAATGATGGCCATTCTGACTGGTGTGAGGTGATACCTCATTGTAGTTTTGATTTCCATTTCTCTAATGATTAGTGATGGTGAGCATCCTTTCATGTATTTGTTGGCAATCTGTATACCTTCTTTGGAGAAATGTCTGTTCAGGTCTTCTGCCCATTTTTGGACTGGATTGTTTGTTTTTTAGATATTGAGCTGCATGAGCTGCTTGTAAATCTTGGAGATTAATCCTTTGTCAGTTGCTTCGTTTGCAAATATTTTTTCCCATTCTGAGGATTGTCTTTTCGTCTTGTTTATGGTTTCCTTTGCTGTGCAAAAGGTTTTGTAAATTTCATTAGGTCCCATTTGTTTATTTTTGTTTTTATTTCCTTTTCTCTAAGAGGTGGGTCAAGAAGGATCTTGCTGTGATGTATGTCATAGAGTGTTCTGCCTATGTTTTCCTCTAAGAGTTTTATAGTGTCTGGCCTTACATTTAGGTCTTTAATCCATTTTGAGTTTATTTTTGTGTATGGTGTTAGGGAGTGTTCTAATTTCATTCTTTTACATGTAGCTGTCCAGTTTTCCCAGCACCACTTATTGAAGAGGCTATCTTTTCTCCATTGTATATTCTTGCCTCCTTTATCAAGAATAAGGTGATCATATGTGCATGGGTTTATCTCTGGGCTTTCTATCCTGTTCCATTGATCTATATTTCTGTTTTTTGTGCCAGTACCATAATGTCTTGATTACTGTAGCTGTGTAGCATGCTACACAGCTACAGTAGTCTGAAGTCCGGGAGCCTGATTCCTCCAGCTCCGTTTTTCTTTCTCAAGATTGCTTTGGCTATTGGGGTCTTTTGTGTTTCCATACAAATTTTAAGATTTTTTGTCTTAGTTCCATGAAAAATGCCATTGGTAGTTTGATAGGGATTGCGCTGAATCTGTAGATTGCTTTGGGTAGTATAGTCATTTTCACAGTGTTGATTCTTCCAATCCAAGAACACGGTATATCTCTCCATCTGTTTGTATCATCTTTAATTTCTTTCATCCGTGTCTTATAGTTTTCTGAATACTGGTCTTTTGTTTCCCTAGGTAGGTTTATTCCTAGATATTTTGTTCTTTTTATTGCAATGGTAAATGTGAGGGTTTCCTTAATTTCACTTTCAGATTTTTCATCATTAGTGTATAGGAATGCAAGGGATTTCTGTGCATTAATTTTGTATCCTGCTACTTTACCAAATTCATTGATTAGCTCTAGTAGTTTTCTGGTAGCATCTTTAGGATTCTCGATGTATAGTATCATGTCATCTGCAAACAGTGACAGCTTTACTTCTTCTTTTCCGATTTGGATTCCTTTTATTTCTTTTTCTTCTCTGATTGCTGTGGCTAAAACTTCCAAAACTATGTTGAATAATAGTGGTGAGAGTGGACAGCCTTGTCTTGTCCCTGATCTTAGAGGAAATCATGTCAGTTTTTCACCATTGAGAATGAAGTTGGCTGTGGGTTTTTCATATATGGCCTTTACTATGTTGAGGTAAGTTCCCTCTATGCCAACTTTCTGTAAGGTTTTTATCATAAATGGGTGTTGAATTTTGTCAAAAACTTTTTCTGCATCTATTGAGATGATCTTATGGTTTTTCTCCTTCAATCTGTTAATATGGTGTATCACATTGATTGATTTGCATATATTGAAGAATCCTTTCATTCCTGGGATAAACCCCACTTGATCATGGTGTATGATCCTTTTAATGTGTTGTTGGATTCTGTTTCGTAGTATTTTGTTGAGGATTTTTGCATCTATGTTCATCAGTGTTATTGGCCTGTAGTTTTCTTTCCTTGTGGCATCATTGTCTTTCTTTGTGACATCTTTGTTTTGGTATCAGGGTGATGGTGGCCTCATAGAATGAATTGAGGAGTGTTCCTCCCTCTGCTATATTTTGGAAGAGTTTGAGAAGAATAGGTGTTAGCTCTTCTGTAAATTTTTGATAGAATTCACCTGTGAAGCCATCTGGTCCTGGGCTTTTGTTTGTTGGAAGATTTTGAATCACAGTTTCAATTTCAGTGTTTGTGATTGGTCTGTTTATATTTTCTGTTTCTTCCTGGTTCAGTCTAGGGAGGTTGTGCTTTTCTAAGAATTTGTCCATTTCTTCCAGCTTGTCCATTTTATTGGCATGTCATTGCTTGTAGTAATCTCTCATGATCCTTTGTACTTCTGCAGTGTCAGTTGTTACTTCTCCTTTTTCATTTCTAATTCTGTTGATTTGAATCTTCTCCCTTTTTTTTTTTTGATGAGTCTGGCTAATGGTTTATCAATTTTGTTTATCTTCTCAAAGAACCGTCTTTTAGTTTTATTGATCTTTGCTATTGTTCCCTTCATTTCTTTTTCATTTATTTCTGACCTGTTCTTTATGATTTCTTTCCTTCTGCTAACTTTAAGGTTTTTTTGTTCTTTCTCTAATTGCTTTAGGTGTAAGTTTAGGTTGTTTATTTGAGATGTTTCTTGTTTCTTGAGGTAGGATTGTATTGCTGTAAAATTTGCTCTTAGAATTGCTTTTGCTGCATCCCATAGGTTTTGGGTCATCGCGTTTTCATTGTCATTTGTTTCTAGGTATTTTTTGATTTCCTCTTTGATTTCTTCAGTGATTCAGTAGTGTATTGTTTAGCCTCCATATGTTTGTATTTTTTACAGATTTTTTCCTGTAATTGATATCTAGTCTCATAGTGTTGTGGTTGGAGGAGATACTTGATATGATTTCAATTTTCTTAAATTTACCAAGGCTTGACTTGTGACCCAAGCTATGATCTGTCCCGGAGCATGTGCCATGAGCACTTGAGAAGAAAGTGTATTCTGTTGTTTTTGGATGCAATGTCCTATAAATATCAATTAAGTCCATCTTGTTTAATGTATCATTTAAAGCTTGTGTTTCCTTATTTATTTTCATTTTGGATGATCTGTCCATTGGTGAAAGTGGGGCGTTAAAGTCCCCTACTATGATTGTGTTGCTGTCGATTTCCCCTTTTATGGCTGTTAGCATTTGCCTTATGTATGGAGGTACTCCTATTTTGGGTGCATAAATATTTACAATTGTTATATCTTCTTCTTGGATTGATCCCTTGATCATTATGTTGTGTGCTTCTTTGTCTCGTGTAGTAGTCTTTGTTTTATAGTCTGTTTTGTCTGATATGAGAATTGCTACTCCAGCTTTGTTTTGATTTCCATTTGCATGGAATAACTTTTTCCATCCCCTCACTTTCAGTCTGTATGTGTTGTAGGTCTGAAGTAGGTCTCTTGTAGACAGCATATATACAGGTTTTGTTTTTGTATCCATTCAGCCGGTCTATATCTTTTGGTTGGAGCATTTAATCCATTTACATTTAAGGTAGTTATCGATATGTATGTTTCTATTACCATTTTCTTAACTATTTTGGGTTAGTTTTTGTAGGTCTTTTCCTTCTGTTGTGTTTCCTGCCTAGAGAAGTTCCTTTAGCATTTTTTGTAAAGCTGGTTTGGTGGTGCTGAATTCTCCTAGCTTTTGCTTGTGTTTAAGCTTTTGATTTCTCCATTGACTCTGAATGAGATCTTTGCTGGGTAGGGTAATCTTTGTTGTAGGTTTTTCCCTTTCATCACTTTAAATATGTCCTGCCACTCCCTTCTGGCTTGCAGAGGTTCTGCTGAAAGATCAGCTGTTAACCTTCTGGGGATTCCCTTGTATGTTATTTGTTGCTTTTCCCTTGCTGCTTTTAATATTTTTTCTTTGTATTAATTTTTTGATAGTTTGATTAATATGGTCTTGGTGTGTTTCTCCTTGGTTTTATCTTGTATGGGACTCTCTGCACTTCCTGGACTTGATGACTATTTCCTTACCCATATTAGGGAATTTTCAAGTATAATCTCTTCAAATATTTTTTCAGTCCGTTTCTTTTTCTCTTCTTCTTCTTGGACCCCTATAATTTGAATGTTGTTGCATTTAATGTTGTCCCAGAGGTCTCTGTGTCTCATGTTTATTTTTGCATCAGTGCAGGCCATACCTGACTTTGTGATGTTGCCAGACTCCTAACTCCATTATCTGTGTTGTGATCTGCTTTTATTTTGCTACTTTGCTATTCTTTTTTTTTTTTTGGCCATGCCCCCGGCCTGAGGGATCTTTGTTTCCTGACCAGGGATCGAACCCTTGCCTCCTGCAGTAGAAACACAGGGTCCTAACCACTGGACCACCAGGAAATTCCCTTTTCTTTTCTTTATTTCACCTAACACAGAAAAAGTGAGGTGGGGATGTTTGGAAATCCTTATTTGCCAACGTTTTGGAGAAAACAAAGAATGTTAATCACTTTTCTTAGAAACACAACTACCATATTACAAACACAGCTTCTGACTATAGGGCCTCTCTTTTTAGAAAGTTATCATGGGGTTCCACTTTCTTTAGCTCATTCAACCTATCCCTCTTTGCAGGATCCCAGCCAAAATCCCTGGAAAATCTTTTTGTTAAATACGTTTAACTGGAGTATCTCATTGTGCCTGGTGGGTCTTCTGTTTCATAGCCACACAGATCCATTAGTAATTTCCCTACAGTTAGAGAAATAGTTCTTTACCTAAGGAAAACGTTTCCTCTTTCTGTGCCAGTGGGCTCAAAAGGCAGCTGATTTTCATACTAACATTTCTTCAGTTGAATCCAATAAATTCATATTGCAAACTCTGGTGAGGAGAGGATTGAAGGTAAGAAGGTAATTTAAAATCTACTTCATTAGATCAGGTGTGAAGATATACAAGTGGAAACAAGGATGGAAAGGAGGGGGTGTTAATAGGTCCTGACTGATTGGACATGTGACTGGAGGAGAAAGTCATTCCAAAGGTCATTTTAGAGTTTTGAACACTGAAGTTTTGAGCAGTCTTCTGAAGTTTTGAGTGTCAGGGGAGAGGTCCAAGTTCAGGAGAAAAAACATTATGAATCAGAAGTAACCTCATGTCATTGGAGTGAAAATATCCAGCAGGCTATGAAGATGTGGGAGGAGCGCTCAAGAGAGAGGTTGACATTCCTGATGTAAATTTGTCATCAGCCTGGGTGACAGTTAAAGCCCTGAGGATGAATGGGTTTGCAGGAAGGGTGTAGAGGAAAAAAGAAGAGACTGGTGATTAGTTAACACTTATTTCCACTTCTCTCTTTAAATGTGGCTGCTACAGGTATTTGCTTAGTTTGGCAAGAACTAGGGAATATATCTATGTGAGAAAGCTTTCAAGAAGAATAAAGTTAATCTGTAGAGAGTACATTTTTTTTTAATTGGTAGACACTATTCATCCAATAGCTTAAATATTTTAATCACTATGTTATAATAATAGCTAACACTAATGCCAACTATAGGCCAAGTGCAATTGTACATGTAATAACTAATTTATCCTTACATAAACCTTATCATATAAGTAATAACTTATTATTTTTATCAGTACCTTTTTACAAAGAAAACTGAGGCACAGAGATATTAAGTACCTTCTCCGGGGTCTTCTTGCTATGAAGTGGTGTATCTGGGATCTGAATTCAAGGAGTCTGGTTCCAAATATACACTTTAATCACTGTGCTATATTGGCCTCATATGAAATATCCCTATGTAACAAACTTTGATAGACCTTTTCCGGCATGGTCCTGACTTATAATTAGTCACATGGTTATTCTGTTTTATGTGAAGAGGAGATGACTTTCTGAGGGCTACATATTGACGGTTTGCTGGACACATTATGGATGTTTCTTATATTTTTAATAGACTAGTAGATAGCATCTGGTTCAAGAAGAAATGTGTTAGTACTTCTTGTTGTACAGAAACAAAAGAGAATGCAGCACAGAAAAATGCAGACCATCTGTTAAGCTAAGAAGCAGTGTGATGTTTTGACATAATAAAATGTTTATATTATGAACAAGGCTGAGCAATGCACACAAGTTTAATGCATCCATGAATTAAGCCTCACACATCATTGGTATTCATTAGTGAAAGTGGGATAATACTTTCCACCAACACACCAGTTTTCTATTGATTTAAGTAATTAGGATTACTTGATCTTTCCAAGTTTCTAGATTCATTATACCAGACTATTTCCTGGTGGAGACTGGGCTGGCTTCACATCACAATATAATATTCAGTCATTTTAACAATAAGTCACTGAACAACGATTTCCAGTCAATGTCCCAAGCTATGTCTAGATGATGGCAGAAAATGTGCAAGAGGATACCACAAGGACATCCAAGGCAGGACTGTGAGTAAAATTCAGAGAACCAGAGGTGGAAATGGAGCACAGATGAAAAATGCCAAGAATCAAGAGTTCAAGATGGAGCATGGGTCCAAGAACTGGTAAATACTAAATAGTATGAATGCATAGGAACCAAACTCAGGAGATGATATGGGGCAGAAACCAGGTGACTGTTGCTTCATTTCACAAACATGTTACCTAACCTAGACATGTGGGATAGAGATGACTGTACATTTTCTTGTTCTTCAAAATGTATGTTTAGATCTCTTTCCACTTGGAATTGGCATGGTCACCCAAGTGCTTCTAGGAAGTGACATGTTTCTCATTTGTAGGCTCTGTGCTATAAGACTGTGAGGTAGTAATGTTCTTTGCTCTTTGTTTTTGTTTTATTTCATTTTTCTTATCCAGATTGTTTTTGAAGGCCAGATGATTTCAACTCATGAACAGGATGAAGTCATAGCTATTGATGATATATCCTTCAGCTCAGGCTGCTTGCCTGCAAATGGTAAGAACTTTTTCTTATTTTGATCCTTATTGTATAATAAATCCAGTGCCGTTTAAATATTGTGTAATGACTTTGATCTGCTCTTTATTTTTACTTAATGCTTTAGAGTGAGCTATTTTCCATTGTTCTAGTACACTGTGTAACAATGACTAGATTTATGCTAGAGGTGAAGACGGTATTTTTCACTGCTGATGCTATAAAGAGCTGAAAGGTGTAATTTAGTCTCAGATTTGGAACCTTGTAGCAACGTTTACACTGTTTAGTTAAATCTTACCCAGCGAACTCTATGCCTTCTAGGAGATTGGGAGAAAACTGGCCTCCATAGACTTGAAATTGTCTTCTTGGAGAATCAATTTGACTATGCCACTGAAAGACACAGATGGAGAAATATATTAATTATAATCTATTTTCTATTTAGACTGAAACAACTAGATCAATAAACCACACAGATCTAAAAAGTTATCCATATCGGTCCCTTGACTATATTAACTGTATAATATTCAATTCACCAGTCACATTGTTCTCAATAGAAATGTTCAGTGTTTAAAATATAAATTGGTAATGATAAAATTAACTTAGTCGAATAAGCAATAACTATACATATTCAGATATATGTGATTATAGATATTTGATATTTTTCCTTTTGAAATTTTATTATGATATAGTAGAATAAAGATAGCTGTTTCGTAGAGAGTATTCCCAGTTCTAATTTTGTACAAAGATATGGTAGTCGTGGTAAAAAATATTCCAGTAACAGAAGAGGTGGATTGGTCTACCTAAGAGAAATCAAGGAAACTTGATAAAGGGTGTTTGTATTGCACTTTGATGTTTAAAAAGCACTCCTACTGTTATGATAAGAGCTTACAGGTATGTGTCTTTTGCCACTCAAACCAAGATAAGGTTTTACAGGAGCTGATGACAGCACCTTCTAAACACTGGAACACATAAAGGTCTCTTTCATCTTTGTACTGTCAGTTCTCAGTATATGTTAGTAAGAAATCATGATAGGATAAATTGAAACATAGGTAAATTGAAATGGAGAACTTTAAAGGAACAGACTATAGCCTCCACCCATTCCTAGAAGTAAATAATTTATGTATAAGCATCAGTGCCTTTTCACTAAAAGAAGATAATATTTATTAGATTTTTAGCAGAATAGAATCGATATACCAGTGTAGAATACGTTGTTAACTCCATGCAAAGCATGATCTGCCATTCAAATGTCCCCTAATAATTCCTCTTCTGTTACCCTGCATGGTTGTTCCTGAGGCCAGAGCACAGCCTGCTTATGCTTGATTTTTTTTTAAATTAATTAATTAATTAATTTATTTATTTATTTATGGCTGTGTTGGGTCTTCGTTTCTGTGCGAGGGCTTTCTCTAGTTGCGGCAAGCAGGGGCCACTCTTCATCGCGGTGCGCAAGCCTCTCACTATCGCGGCCTCTCTTGTTGCGGAGCACAGGCTCCAGATGCGCAGGCTCAGTAATTGTGGCTCACAGGCCGAGCTGCTCTGCGGCATGTGGGATCTTCCCAGACCAGGGCTCGAACCCTTGTCTCCTGCATTGGCAGGCAGATTCTCAACCACTGCGCCACCAGGGAAGCCCTTATGCTTGATTTTTAATGAGACACCTAGTCCCTGTCCCTGATCACTTCAGCAGGGCCTTTATATATCTCAGTTTTGTAGTTTCTGCAGAAATTGAGGTCTGCCAAACAAAATGATCCCTAATAGTTCTATTTATTGCCCGGTCTGACTGATCACCCTCAAAGGAGAGTAAAGCAGTGAAATCAGCTATTGGCTGGACTTTCTGAACCATCAGGAAGTTAGGAACTGGCTGTTGCCATTGAAACTTTGTTTACATTACAGATTTACACAGAAGAATGCTTGGGTTGTGCTTGGGACTTGAGATCGCTTGTAATAGGACTCTGCTATCATTTCAGACATGAACTTACTCTTCATCTTTGGCTCTGGGAACCAAAGCCATTTCCCTAATTACCCATGATCCATACACTGGGACAGAGGCCGGTGTAGATGGGCCATAATAATTATTCAGAAGACGACTGCCAGATTTTTAGTTATCACTTAAAAGAACTCCTTAAAATCACTATAGAAGTAAAAAAAAAAGCAATAGTAGTGGGAGTGAGAGCATCAGAAAGTTGGACATTCAAGGAAAAGTTGTGGTCACATAGAATAATATTGGAGTCTGCAATTTCTAAGAATAGTTCTAGGTAGTGTTATCACCGTATTATTTTGAGGTGGTGTGGAAATAAAGTTTACTGAAGATGAGACACGAACTTTAAAGCTAAATTATTGGGCAGGCCTTTTACATGGATATTAAAGTTATACAATATTACAAGGTAAGGGCCTAGAGAAGAAGACTTTGAAATCCAAGACTGAAGTCTTAAGTGAACATGGAAATCAGATCTCCTGCATGGATGACACAGGGCTATAAGTTGGATGTCATGGGCCAAGATGTTTTTGCAACATGGAAGAATGAATCATTGTATAGAAGCAACATTGGGGATTTAGAAGGATGGCAATTTTAATTTTAGGCCTTTTGTTTTATGGGGCATTGGAAAAGAAGGTCTCCCCTTGGGAGAGCTACAAAGGAAGTGGTGTCTTTTTGGGGAAAACCAGTACTCAGGTAAGGTCACAGAGTGTTCTTTGACTCTTTGAAGGTGAGAGTGCAAGAGTTTTGTTTTTCAAATAGAAGGAGGATTGAGGGGATATTTAAACTTCTGGGAGGAAAACACAGCAGCATGAGGATTAATAATGGAGAAAAAGGATAAAGCATTATGCGATAGGACTGGCACTTGGATGGGGTTCCATTTTGTAAATGGTGAGAATGGGAGAGGCGGTAAACATTAAGTAGCATTAAATTTTCAAATGAGACTCTCCAGTCACATTCAGGCACTATCATGATAGACTACACCTAGTTAACCATCAGAATCACATAGAAGAGTGATAGATTCTGGGATTCACTCCAGACCTGCTAGATGGGAATCACTGAGGATAGAGCCTACATTTAAAGTAATGTTCTCAGGAAGTTTTTGTGAAGTCAGGCAATCCTAGGTTTAAGAACAGAACTAACCTTTTGGGAACCGCAAGACCTAGTCTCGTGTTGATTATTGCACTTGGCAATGACTGCGCTGGAGCAGGGTTCTGGATGACTAGAGTCTGTGGTTTCAGTCTCATGCGGTCCTGGTGGTGACAGCCAAGGTAGGGGAAGCAGGCAGAGACAACCCAACATCTTCTGGACATTTCCATCAGAAAATCCTACTCCAATGGACAATAGGGCTAGGTATGCGTTTGGAAGCAAGAAAGCAGAAAAGTGTGCTTAGATGACTTAATAGAGGATATAACCAGTCATGGCCTAGGTTCTTCAACTCTGATACTGCTAAATTCAAGGACTAAGGGATTTCCTTTGTGTTTCCCTCATGCTTGTCATCTTATGCTCATAGAATAATGTCTCGCATTCAGGGCAGGAAGAAGGAAGGAATGGGAAGGGACGTAGTTTTGGACATGTCATTCATCGGCTAGGTGATTTTCAGGCAGACAACCTTAGTTTCTAGGGAGACTAAGAAAACTGAAGATTTAGATTTGGCCTCTGTAATAAAGGCAGGCAAGGAGAACAAGTTTATAAGTTGAGGGCACAAATATATTTGCTACAGAAACTCAACATCAGTATGTTTAGAATGAAATTCCAATCTTCTTTCAAACTCTGTTCCTTCTCCTGCGTTCCCTGTTTTAGTCATTGGCGTCTATTTGGTCTCACTCAGGAGCCAGGGAGTCGTCCTTAAATCCTTCTTTCCTTTTCTCATCTCTGCATTAATTTGGTTAAAAACGTTATTGAGGGCATGTCCTTATATTTCTCAAATTGTCTCCACTTATTTATTCATTATTCTTTATCCAACTCTGATTTTGTTTGCCCCATTTTTTTTCTCTTGGATTTTAAAAAATTCCAGTTTCAGTTTATTTCACCCCGCTATTCACTACACCCTGCTATCCACCAGATTGTACTTTCTAACATCCAAATGTGACCAACCTCTATTTTGTTTAAATCCATCAGTAACTCTCATTGCCTTCAGAATGGAATTGAAATTTTTTTGTCATGACATAAGCTCACCAGGATCCTGCTCTTAGACACCAACCCAACTTCTTCCATCTTAATTTCCCCAAGAATTCCCATATTCTGGCCAAAAAGAACTACCTGTGAATCCAGCAACACAGTGTTATCTCATTCTTGGGTATCTTTTCAAACCTTGCTCCCTCTTCTTATTTCATGAAAAAAATTTTTGGCCTGTTCTGCTACTAGATATCCTTCCAGACTGAGTCAATGTCTCTTTTCTGAGAAGCCTTCTCTTACAGAAAATCCCCCCACACTCCTACTCCCTCTACAAACACACACACACACACACACACACACACACACACACACACACACACACACACACACACACACACACACACACACACTGTATTAATTTATCTCTACAACTAAATGCTGAGTTTCTTGAGGGCAAAGTTACTAGTGTCTTACTCATTTGTGGATCCCGAGTGCAGATCAAGTACTTAATAAATAATTGATTGAATTAAGAATATGTGCAATTATTTAAATATCAAGTATTTGGGATTTTGTATGAATTCTCTTCTTTCCTCTAAGCTACAGCACCATTCTATAAAAAGTAGGTTTAAATAAAATATCATGGGAATATGTTTAAAGCAGTACTTACACTTATGCTAAGAAATATTATATTATTTTTAGGTTTTTGTTTTAGTATCAAAAATAAAGATATGTCTTCAAACTATATAATGTGATTTTTTTGTCTGGGATGAATTAATCTGGGACAAGCATTTGCCATATTTTAGTAGAAACATAGTGTTTTTGTCATTTTATAGTCGCAATATAGTACTTGGAAATGAATACTGCTTGGAAGTGAATGCTGTAATATGTCTTTTGGTGGTTATTTTGGTTATAAAAATGGTTCTAAGATATATAGGTTTTCTGACAAGATTTCTTTATTTTCTTATTTCTTCAAACCAGTGTGTTTTCAAAAATTTGCTCTATTTTTTTTTTTTTTTTTTTTTGAGACTAGGGAACAATTCTATTACTGTGTTTTTATTTTCTATGT
The DNA here is from genome assembly GCF_028021215.1 of Eschrichtius robustus. Classification (NCBI taxonomy): domain Eukaryota; kingdom Metazoa; phylum Chordata; class Mammalia; order Artiodactyla; family Eschrichtiidae; genus Eschrichtius; species Eschrichtius robustus. The sequence continues at coordinate 184,903,684 of NC_090824.1, forward strand.
TCTGATGCTTTGATGTCTGGGATCGTGCTGACCCTGGAGGGACTGTCTCTACCAGGGTGAGCCAATTCCTAGAGACAGTAAAACAGCTCACCTTACAGTGTATTTTTCAAATGCAAACCAACCAATCCAGAGCACCCACCATAGCCACTTCTTTAGGCTTTCACACTCTGGGTCACTATGTACCTGCCCTAATCACCCCAGGGTCAGTGCATGTTTTCTAAGACCACCGTAAAAAAATACCACAGACTGGGTGGCTTAATAAGCAACAGAAATTTATTTTCTCATGATTCTGGAGGCTGGAAGTCCAAGATCAAGGTGTCACCAAGTTTGCTTTCTTTTGAGTCTTCTTTCCTTGCCTGTGGATGACTCTCTTCTCTCTGGATCTTCAGTCTTCTCTCTGTGTGTGTCAATGTCCTAAATGCCTCTTCTTATAAGGACACCAATCATATTGGATTGGAACCCACCAATATGACCTCATTTTACCTTAATTACCTCTGTATACCTCCAAATATGGTCACATTCTGAGGTGCTGAGGGTTTGGACTTCAACATATGAATTGGGGGTGGCGGGTACAGTTTAGCCCATAGGAGCAAGGTACTAAATAACTAGGGACAGCCCTGACTGAATAAATGAAATGTTGATGGATTTTCAGATCATGGCTCTATGTTTGTCAAATCTCATGGAAATAAGTACCCAAAAGTATAATTTTACTGTATATAATTTTTAAAAAAAATTTTAAAAAGAAATAGTAGTTTTTTACAATTGGAAAAATTCTGATGATGAGGAGTCCACCGTATAGATTATTAAGTGTAGTATTATCTTTAGGGGAAAAACATAACTGATTCTCTCTACTTACTCTTTACTATAGAAATACAGCTCTCTTTATAAAAGCGCTAAATATAGGTATTTTCGTGGTTTCTGAATATTTTTCAAGATGGAAAATAAAACTAAATTCTTTTTATAATATTAAAGAAATCTTTTAGATTATTCCCACACTTTCAAACAGTATCTTTCTAATTACTGCCGTTCCCAAGATATGAGTATTCACTGTACATTTATTGAAAGGAAGACCTGTTTAGACTTTATCAAAGTGTAAAAAGACCCAGGTTTGTGACTGTGACTAAATAAGAATGTGCTCAATCACTGATTCTTAAATACATTGCTTCTTGAACAAATTACTGTATATTTTTATAAAGATTGCATGATAGGGCTCATAATCAAATATCATGAATATTCTGTGAATATTTTTAGGTTGGTTTGCCAGGACTTTGCCTTAGTCTCATTTATAAACATTCCAAATATACAAATTATTCCTTAATGAGAACCTGAATAATGCTTATATATTATCCAGTTAAATAAGCATTATTTAACTAGTTACCTTTTTTTATCTTATTAACGTCTAGCTACCGTTAAAGATCTAATGACTATTCATTGAAGTTCATTACTGTTTTAAGAAAACTGATAAAGAAATTGTCAAAAGCCCCTGGAGTCAAAAGTGGATGTCAATTATAACTTTTGCTGCAATAGCCTTGAGGCTTGGACTTCTTTCTCTTCCATCTGAGTTATGTGGCCAATTTCACATAACCTGTTTGTACAAGATAAGATTTGAAGGATGGCAGGCTCTACACGTGGCTTCATTGGTATAGAGACTTTGAAATTGTTGGCAAAGCTTCATCCTGCTGATTGTACATCATTGATGGAGAATTTTAAAATGCCAAACATAATTTTCTACTGCTGGATTGTAGTGCAATATAAAAATGAAAGAGAGAGGGTGTGGGGAGGGAGAGAAAATGAATATGAATATACATATAGATGACATCTTTAAATAGCTTTGAGCTCTGAAATAGAATGCACTAAAATAAAAAGCTGTCCAGGAGATTAGTTGATTGACAATTTATTAACCCCCCCTATATCATTGTTTTTGTGCTTGCAAATTCCAATTTGGGGGACTAAAGGTAATAGAATTGGTTGACATTGGTGAAAGATATTTAATAGCAACTGATACAAGCTGAATTTTAAATTCCATGCAATTTATAATTGGCTATTTTGCTATTTTTGTTTACAGTACTTTTGTGGTTATTGTATAAATAGTGAAAAATTATAGATAATATACAGCATTTAATTGAACTATGGCAAACATTTAATTATGCAGCTCCAGGGGCTGAAGATTTGTACCTATTATACGAATCTACAAAAATTACAGTTTTAATTGTTTCATGGTAATTGTTATTGTGCAATCTTAGTTTAATTTATTGCCCACACTCCCTTAATTGCATATGCAGTTTTATTTTCAGTGGATCTTATGCTCAAGAAGCTTTGCATATTCATCATTTGTTAGCTTCCATTATGAGAAACCAGATTATGGATGTTATTCATAAATCATTTTCACAACCAGTTGCTTCAATTTTATTTCCAATACAAATGTGAACAATTTATATAGAGTCTGTGCTGTTGTAAAAGATTTCGTTGAATTAGTCTTAGGTCATTTAATTCATTCATTCATTAAACAGGTATATATTGAACATCTATGTTATGTCAAGAATTTTTCTAGACATGAGGGAGAAGCAGTGAAAAAACAAATGGTAATCCCTGAGTTTATGGAATTTATATTTTAGTCAGAAAGAGAAAGAAGCTAAGCTAGTAAATAGAAAAATGTACTTTATGTCAAGTGGTGTTATGTGCTATGGGTACAATAAAACAGAAAACTGAGATAAGGGTGCCACAGGTAAGGGGGAGATAAGTTTTAAATAGAGTGGTCAGGCATGGTCACATGAAGAACGTATTTTCTGAGCAAAAAAAAAAAAAAAAGTTGAGAGGTCAAGCCACGTGTATATTGGAAGGAAGCCACGTGTCAAGGTGAAGGTCCTGAAGCAAGAGTAAGCCTGGTTTGTAAGAGGAAGATCATGGAAAGGACTTTTGCATGCATTTCTTGTAGGATAGAAGCCCGTGTGATGATTTTGAGCAGAGGAGACATGATCTGACTTGCTGCTTGATTTAGCTTTAATATGTTCTTCTTGTCCTTCTTTCTGTAAATGGATAGTTAAATTACAGGATTTGAGGTCAAACATTTTTCATTCCTAATGAAAACTTTTATAATTACTAATTTCCTTCTAAGTACTGTTTTAGCTATATGACACAAATTTTAGTAAGTTATATTTTCATTCAGATCAAAATACTTGGTTATTTCAAAGTCTGTTTTATTTAAACGTGTGATATTTAATTACCTAATAAATGTGGATTTCCCAGATTTGTAGTTTAATTTTGTTTTAGTCTGAGGATACTGAAAGATAATAATGGGGCAAGGGCAGTGACAAGGAGGCAAAATAAGAAGTTTTAACTATAATCCAGAAAGAATGATGTTCCCTTGACTGAGAATTGGTAGTAGTAGTGAGTACCTCGATGTAGTGAGATTCCGGATGTGTTTTATAGATCAAGCAAAGATTTGCTGATGGATGGCACGTCCGATGAAAGTAAGAGATGTACCATACATGACTCTACTCTTTTTACCTGAACTAGAAGGATGGAGTTGTCATGGACTGAGATGAGAAAAATGTGGGAGGAGAAAGTTTGGGCCGAGAAAATCAGAAAATATGCCTAGTTTCAGGTATATTTCTTTTGAAATGCATGTTGGTTATCCAAGTGAAGTGGCCAAGTCAGCAACAGGATATGTCAGAGTCCAGTGAAAGGTCTTGGACCTAAGTTATAGTTCTATGAGTTATTGGCATTGGAAATGCTTTAAAAACATGAGACTAGATGATATTAATAAGATTGTGAGAAGAGACGAGATCCAAGGCTAATGTCACCTTGTGTAACATCGACGAGATGAGGGAAAACCAGCCAAGGAGACGAGAATAAACGCTAGTCATTTAAGACGAAAACCAGGAGAAAATTAGGTACCAGGATCCAGTGAAGAAAACATTTCAAGAAAAAGGGGATGATCAACTATATCAATATTACTGATATGTCAGGTATGTTGGGAAGGAAAATTTAAATATTATTTATTATTGTAGATTAACAGTGGAGAGGTCAACTTTGATATATGCAGTTTCAGCGCAGTGGTAAGGGTTAAAAAAAAAAAAAAGGAATAGAGTTCTGATATATGTTACACCAACATGAATAAACCTTGACAACATCTGAGAAGTAAAAAGTCAAACACAAGAAGCTATATAATGTGTGATTCCATTTTATAAAATGTGCGGAATAGGCAAAGTCATCAGAAAGCAGATCAGTGGTTGCCAGAGGCTGAGGAGGGGGAGAGAATGGGAGTGATTGCTAACGGGTACAGGGTTTTATTTTGGAGTGATGGAAATGTTTTGGAATTAGATAATGGTGATAATTGCATGACACTGAGAATGTATAAAAGCCACCAAATTGTGTACTTTTAAATGGTTAAAAGCGGTGAATTTTAGGTTATGTGAATTTTAACTTTATTTTTTAAAAAATTGAAAAAAAACTCATTGGAACAGATGCAAGAGAGAATGGGGGGAGAAGAAGTGGTGCTGGAATCAGTGAGAATAGGCAGAACTTGGAGAAGTTAGTTGGAGGGAGTTGGAGGTTTAAGAGATTTTCTTAAGATGGGTGAAATTGTGGCCTCTTGTATACTGAAGGGAAAGAAAGCATGTGGGATGTAAAAGAGGGGAGGAAATCGCTGGAATGATTGCAAAATAGGGGAGAGGAGATGCATTTCCTGGGTAAATGAAAGGAGTAGACCTAGAGAGAAGCAGGACTGGTTGATCACAGTTAAGAGGAGGAAAGACATGTGGGTGGCGGTGCAGGTGGTGGGGCTTGTGAGGTTTTCTTCTGGTTTCTCTCATTTTCCCAATGAAACATAAAGCAAGGTGATTAGCTGAGGGGGAGGAGGAGTTGGAGATTTAAGGAGTGGGTAGAGGGTTTTGAGCAGTTGTTTAGAAATGGAAGAAAAGGAAAGAATTAGGAAGATGTAGTGGGATGGCCCCAGTGCAATGAAGTGAGTAGTCAGGGATATGAAGTCACTTCAGTCAGCTTGGTGTTGACCCATCACTCCCGTTCATCTGCACGGATGCAGGTCGAGTGTGTCGTGTCGGTCTCAGCCTATTCACAGTGACGCTATCTGCCAGGAATCTCAGGCGCTCACCTGGGCCCAGATTGCATGTGGTGAGTCCCCACAGACATTTCCCAGACCAGAGCCAGTGTTGTGATGCTGTGGCTAGTCCAGCCCTTGCGGTTCTTATGATTACAAGACACACCTCTGCCACAACCATCAGGGAACTTTGGAAAAACAAGGTTTGCTTCTTACAGGTCCTGGAGGGTACCCAGCGCATCCAAGGGCCATACAGCGAGGTTGTGGGGAGAGAGAGTAAACCTAGGGTTCTGCCTTTGTTGGGGTCGAGGGTGGGGTGCCTCCGGTTTTACTTTTTATAGTTGAATTTAAAACATACAAGTGGGAATTAAAGTGCAGTAAGGGAAAAGCTGGGTCACTCGAGTGCTCAGTTATCTAGGTCACCGAGGGCTTTTGAAAAGGGGAACTTCATGGGTGGGACGGCCTGGCTCTTTATCCAGTGTGTAAGGGGCAATGTGTTTATTGGAGATGGATGTCTTTGAAATGGATGCCTCAGCAATCAAAAGGTTGATGTCAGACACTTACATTACAATCAGGAAAGCTAATTGTCAGGCACTTACACTACGTGAAGGATTGTACTTATCAGAGCTTTTGTCCTGAGTTTGTGGAAGCATGAGAAGAGCCAGCAGGTGACTGTTTTCTAACGTCAGTAAGAAAAGAAATGAGGACATGAGAGAGGATGAAAGGAATTGCAAAACTGGAGGACCATTATCTTGTAGGTCCTGATGCTGTCAAAAACTTTTTACAGTAGAGATACTAGAGGGAGTGAGTGGAAAGATAGAGGTGATGGTTGGGGAGTGGGCCCCTCATAATTAAGATAGAGGAAGTGTTATCACCATTAGTTATGATCATATTCAGCCGAGTGGTGGCAGAAGTGGTTTTACATCAGCAGTTCTCCTTCATGAGCATTAGTAAGAAAAATCGAGAAACTGAGGGGCAAGATGAATGTGAACATTGAAATGACAAAGAGTGACATTGAGCCAACGGGTAAAGTAGTCAGGGATTGAGGGGTAGGGCACCAGTGTCTGTAGATGACTGTAACAAGATGTCAAAAGATTCAAAGCTCAGATATTTAGGAAGGTGAGAAACCTCCATACTGTTTTCCATAGTGGCTGTACCCATTTACATTCCCACCAACAGTGTATGAGGGTTCCCTTTTCTCCACATCCTCGCCAACATTTGGTATTCGTGTTCTTTCTGATGATAGCCGTTCTGACTGTATAAGATGATATCTCATTGCGGTTTTGATTTGCATTTCCCTGATAGTTAGTGATGTTGAGCATTTTTTCATGTGCCTGTTGGCCATCTGCATTTCCTCTTTAAAAAAATGTCTATTCAGTTCTTCTGCCCATTTTTTAATCAGGTTGTTTGTTTTTTTGATGTTGAGTTGTATGAGCTTTTTATATATTTTGGATATTAACCCTTTAGCAGTCATCATTTGCAAATATTTTTTCCCATTCAGTAGGTTTTCTTTTCATTTTGTCCATCGTTTCCTTTGCTGTGCAAAAACTTTTAAGTTTAATTAGATCCCATTTGTTTATTTTTGCTTTTATTTCCTTTACTTTAAGAGATGGATCCAAAAAAATATTGCTGCGATTTATGTCAGAGTGTTCTGCCTATGTTTTCCTCTAAGAGTTTTACAGAGATCTGATTAAAATCCAGAAGCACACTGGCATGGTTGCTTTTTTCTCTCTCTTCTCTCTCTGAATCGATCTCTCTTTTTCTGTCTGTGTAATGAGTCTCCCTAAGGCATGATGCCACCATACAGAGGAGTTGGGTTGAGCATGCTCTGTAGAACAAATGTTAACATTTTAAGAAATAATGATCCTTTCTAGTGACACCTGCATCTCACTTCTTGCCAATCTTACAGATGAAATTTTACCATGTCAAGAAACATCGAATACCAAGAAGGAACAATGCCATCCAGATATAAGTCTCTGCAGATTTGATTCTACAGATGAAGGATTGAGGTGTAAGTGTTAAAATGAGATGTCTGCCTGCCTTGTCAGTGTGTAGGCCATCCATGAGACTCAGAAGCCTAACGGGAATATCAGACCTCTAGTAGGGATACTCACTTGACAAACTCTGTTGACATCTATGTCTTGGTTTTATCAGGAGTATCATTGGGGTTTTAGCTGGAGTGTTATTGCAAGTCTGTTGTTTATTCAAAAAGTGAAAGACAGTAAATATGTTAAGATAATGTTGTTTTGTAAAACAATTACATTAAAGATCTTGGAATTATATACAATGTTTCTTCTTTAAAATTTCAACGTGATTGTGAATAGTAAATTATTTAAGTTAACTGATTTCCATAAAGTAGGTAAGGTCAGATATTATGCCATTTAAAAAACCACAATGGAAGCAGTGGTAACAAGAAAAAGTAGAAATCTCTTCATTTTTTTTTTTTTTTTTTTTTTGGCGGCAGTGGTTCTCATTCGGAGGATGCCCATCTGGATCAAATGAAGAACTTTTAAAAAGTAGAGGACACTCTAAGACTTATTGAATCAAAATTTCCAGATATGAATTTGTGTGTGTGTGTGTGGTGTGTTTAAGCCTTGATTGCAACTATAACCATTGTTAAGCAGCCACTCTAGTAGACTGTGATAGTCCACCGATATCTTTTTCTCCTCTCTTTAGTGTGTCAGGCCTGTGGATTTGATTTTGACATGTGTGACTGGGTATCAGAAACATCTGCTGGGCAAACTTCCTGGATGCGCACAAGAGCAAGAGAAATTTCTGTGTTAGAATCTCCACCTCAGCAGGATCAAAGCGGTGATGATGAAGGTAGCAAATAAAAAATCATATTGATTATGCTGCCTTTTTAACTTTTTTTAGTGGTTGCTCTAGAGTTTGTGAAATACATTTACAACTAATCCAAGTCTACTTTCAAATAACTCTATACTTCCTCATGGGTAGTGCAAGACCATTATAATAAATACTCCTAAATCTTCCCTCCTTTCCCTCGTATTATTGCTGTCATTCATTTCATTTAATTATCAAATACATTAGGTCTATTACTGTTTTGAACAAACTTATTTTTTTGATTAAGCAAGTTGAAAATAAAATGTTTCATTTTACTTTCATTTATTCCTTCTCTGATACTATTCCTTTGTTTATGTAGATCTGAGTTTCTGACCTGTATCATTTTCCTTCTCACTGAAGAATGCCTTTTAGCATTACTTGCAAGTCTACTGGCCACAAATTCCCTCAATTTTTATTTGTCTGAGCAAGGCTTTATTTGTATTTCATTTTTGAAGGATAATTTTTGCTGGACATAGAATTCTAGGTTGAGTTTTTTTCTTCTTTTAATACTTTAAATATTTTACTCCACTCTCTTCTTGCTTACATGGTTTGGAAGAGAAGTCTGATCCAATTCTTATCTGTGTTCCTCTATAGGTAAGATTTTTTTCTTCTTGGAATATTTCAAGATTTTCGCTTGTCTTTGATTGCAGCTTTGAATATAGTAATGTGCTTAGGTGTAGTTTCTTGGATATTTATCCTGCTTGGTGTTTCTTGAGCTTCCATGATCTCTGGTTTGGTGTCTGACATTAATTTGGATGAAAATTCTCAGTCACTGTTACTTCAAATATTGATTCTCTTCCTTTCTCTCTTTCTTCTCATATTTCCATTATGCATATGTTGCACCTTTTGTAGTTTTCCCAGAGTTCTTAGATAGAATCATTCCTTTTCTTCACTGTTTTTTTTTTTCTGTTTGCTTTTCAGTTTTTGTAAGTTTCTATTGACGTATCCTTAAGCTCAGAGATTCATTCCTCAGCTGAGTCAAGTCTGCTAATGAGCCCTTTGAAGACATTTTTCATTTCTGTTATACTGTTTTTCACCCCTAGCATTTTTTGATTCTTCCCTAGAATTTCCAACTCTCTGCCTACATTATCTTTTTTGCATGTTTTCTACTTTTTCCACTGGAACTCTTAACTTATTTATCCCAGTCTGATAATTCCAGCATCCCTGCCAGATCTGGGTTTGGTTCTGGTTCTGGTTCTGATGTCTATTCTTTCTCTTCAGACTATATATTTTTTGCCTTTTAGTGTGCCTTGTAAGTTTTTTGTGTGTGAAAGCCAGGCATAATGTACTGCATAAAAGGAATTAAGGTAGATAGGTATTTAATGTGAGCTTTTATGTTTATCCAGCTACAGATTAGGCTCTGTTTACTGTTGGCTGTAGCCGTTAATGTCTGAGGCTAAAATTTCATGCAGTGTTCTTGTTTTGGTCCCACTGTTGTCTTTGGGTTTCTCTAAAGATATCTTCTGAAATAAAGTCTGAGACCGGCAGTTCTTTTGGTAGTATTTCCTTGTTATCATACAGGACCACTTTTGATGTGGTGATAAGTTGTGAGAGGAAGGGAAGCATCCTATAGTCCTATGAATGGATCTCAGTCTTTGATCCAGTGGGGGCTGGATCTGGGTATTTTGCTCCTGTTATCTGGAAGGTTAGAACCTGCTGGATTTGATATCTCACTTCTTCCAGTTAGGATCTCCAGTCGGTTAGCTGGTTGTAAAGCTTCTCTTGAGTGAAAGCCTTATTAAGAATAACAGGACAGTCCAGGTATATTTCAAAATGACTACTTTTCCTCTCCCCCAGCTGTAGGCACAAGAGGATTTTTCTCTGATTCTTGCTGTGAGAACCTGGTAGGGCTCCTGAAGGTAAAACTCACAAAAGAGTGGGGTCCTCCCTAAGATGGGACTGCCTGGAGCTTTTAACTCACAAACGTGTTCACACTGAGCCTCCAGCAGTTCACCAATCACAATCTAGTTTTTTCCACCCCTGTACTTTCCCATACAATTTTGGGATTCTGCTCTTGAAAGTTGTGATTCTCTGTATCTGCTTACCTCACCAATTCTTGCACAGTGGTTTGTGCCATGACCTCAATTTTCCTAGGGGTCTAAGAAGAGTTGTTGATTTTCAGTTTGTTCATATATTTTCTTGCTAAGTGGACAGGAGTAACAACTTCCAAGCTTATTACATGGTGGTCCAGAAACTGGAAATTTTGCAGGCTTTTTTTCAATTAGATTTGTTCTCTTTCTAAACCCCCTTTACTCTTTCCTGCTCTTTTACTTTGTTCCTACCTCCTTGTTCAGCAATTTTATCGTGGTATTACTCAGCAACCCAGAACCTTATCTGAGTAACAATCCTGGTTTAAGGTTTCATACTTGATAGTAGTGCTTGGAGTTTTGCACATACTGTCACTTAGCCATAGCCCACAGCAGTGAGGGTCAGTATCTTTCCCACCTCAGTTTACGAGAAGGATTTCCAGCCCTAATCTTTGACCTCATTGAGAGAATTTGACTCTGTTCATCCAGGATTTTGCAACATTTAAATTAGTCAAAATTCTAGCTACTACAGCCTGCTTCTGGTCCCAACATCCAAGAGTTCTGTGGTTTCAGCCCTGCTCATCACTTGGCATATCTATTTTTTCCTTATCTTCTGAGATGTTTTGTCTTGTTTAATCTGTCTCTGCTTTTGTAAAAATGTTTTTTTCATTTTATTTATCATTTCCTTACGTATAGGTCAGAGGAAAAGTATTAACTTATTATATACTACTTTGATTAAAGGCTAACATGTCTAGTAAATAAATTTCACTGAATTTAAGTTCAAAGTTTTTAGATGTTGCAGGAATATTTGCTCTCTTACAAAGAAATAAAACATTTGAAAGACTTTATCTTTGAAAATTGAAGTTATAAAACGTAGAAATATCTTTGTATCTCTGCATTGTATATATTATTGAGTTCAGAAGTAATCCAAATTGGTTTTAAGAATCAGATGGAAAAAATTGACAATATTTTTAAGTACTATACAATCCATATGTGTAGTTTAGTAGGACTGTAAGTATATGATGCTTCCATGTAGTTTGGTAAGAAAGAGGGCAGTTTAAATTACATTCCCTTAAACGATAAAAGTTTTTCTGTGAAGAATAGAAAAAATAATCAAAAGGGAAAATAATTCTGGGAAGAAAGATGAGGAATTTTTGATTAAAGAAAGATTGCATTGTTATATTTAAAAGAATGATCATTTGGTGGTTCAGAGATTTTTATATCAGTAGATTTCTTTTTATAAGAATATTGAATTTTCATATTGAAGGTATTGTCAAACTTTGATTTTAGGAATTAGGAGGAGATTACAATGCATTTTAGAAATCAAATATGGAAACGAAAATCTGTAATTTGTAGTTGATGCAATCTTTTAAAAACATCGTATTTTTTTTTTTTAAACATCTTTATTGAAGTATAATTGCCTTACAATGGTGTGTTAGCTTCTGCTTTATAACAAAGTGAATCAGTTATACACATACAATATGTTCCCATATCTCTTCCCTCTTGCATCTCCCTCCCTCCCACCCTCCCCATCCCACCCCTCTAGGTGGTCACAAAGCACTGAGCTGATCTCCCTGTGCTATGCGGCTGCTTCCCACTAGTTATCTATTTTACATTTGGTAGTGTATATATGTCCATGACACTCTCTTAACCTGTCACATCTCACCCCACCCCCTCCCCATATCCTCAAGTCCATTCTCTAGTAGGTCTGTGTCTTTATTCCCGTCTTGCCACTAGGTTCTTCATGGCCTTTTTTTTTTTTTTTTTTTCCCCTTAGATCCCGTATATATGTGTTAGCATACTGTATTTGTTTTTCTCTTTCTGACTTACTTCACTCTGTATGACAGACTCTAACTCCATCCACCTCATTACAAATACCTCCATTTCATTTCTTTTTATGGCTGAGTAATATTCCATTGTATATATGTGCCACATCTTCTTTATCCATTCATCTGTCGATGGACATTTAGGTTGCTTCCATGTCCTGGCTATTGTAAATAGAGCTGCAATGAACATTTTGGTACATGACTCTTTTTGACCTATGGTTTTCTTCAGGGTATATGCCCAGTAGTGGGATTGCTGGGTCGTATGGTAGTTCTATTTGTAGTTTTTTCAGGAACCTCCATACTGTTCTCCATAGTGGCTGTATCAATTTACATTCCCACCAACAGTGCAAGAGTGTTCCCTTTCCTCCACACCCTCTCCAGCATTTATTGTTTCTAGATTTTTTGATGATGGCCATTCTGACCGGTGTGAGATGATATCTCATTGTAGTTTTGATTTGCATTTCTCTAATGATTAATGATGTTGAGCATTCTTTCATGTGTCTGTAGGCCATCTGTATATCTTCTTTGGAGAAATGTCTATTTAGGTCTTCTGCCCATTTTTGGATTGGGTTGTTGGTTTTTTTGTTATTGAGCTGCATGAGCTGCTTGTAAATCTTGGAGATTAATCCTTTGTCAGTTGCTTCATTTGCAAATATTTTCTCCCATTCTGATGGTTGTCTTTTGGTCTTGTTTATGGTTTCCTTTGCTGTGCAAAAGCTTTTAAGTTTCATTAGGTCCCATTTGTTTATTTGTGTTCTTATTTCCATTTCTCTGGGAGCTGGGTCAAAAAGAATCTTGCTGTGATGTATGTCATAGAGTGTTCTGCCTATGTTTTCCTCTAAGAGTTTGATAGTGTCTGGCCTTACACTTAGGTCTTTAATCCATTTTGAGTTTATTTTTGTGCATGGTGTCAGGGAGTGTTCTAATTTCATACTTTTACATGTAGCTGTCCAATTTTCCCAGCACCACTTATTGAAGAGGCTGTCTTTTCTCCACTGAATATACTTGCCTCCTTTATCAAAGATAAGGTGACCATATGTGTGTGGGTTTATCTCTGGGCTTTCTATCCTGTTCCATTGATCTATATTTCTGTTTTTGTGCCAGTACCAAACTGTCTTGATTACTGTAGCTTTGTAATATAGTCTGAAGTCAGGGAGCCTGATTCCCCCAGCTCCATTTTTCGTTCTCAAGATTGCTTTGGCTATTCGGGGTCTTTTGTGTTTCCATACAAATTGTGAAATTTTTTGTTCTAGTTCTGTGAAAAATGCCAGTGGTAGTTTGATAGGGATTGCATTGAATCTGTAGATTGCTTTGGGTAGTAGAGTCATTTTCACAATGTTGATTCTTCCAATCCAGGAACATGGTATATCTCTCCATCTATTTGTATCATCTTTAATTTCTTTCATCAGTGTCTTATAATTTTCTGCATACAGGTCTTTTGTCTCCTTAGGTAGGTTTATTCCTAGATATTTTATTCTTTTTGTTGCAGTGGTAAATGGGAGTGTTTTCTTAATTTCACTTTCAGATTTTTTGTCATTAGTGTATAGAAATGCAAGAGATTTCTGTGCATTAATTTTGTATCCTGCTACTTTACCAAATTCATTGATTAGCTCTAGGAGTTTTCTGGTAGCATCTTTAGGATTCTCTATGTATAGTATCATGTCATCTGCAAATAGTGACAGCTTTACTTCTTCTTTTCCGATTTGGATTCCTTTTATTTCTTTGTCTTCTCTGATTGCTGTGGCTAACACTTCCAAAACTATGTTGAATAATAGTGGTGAGAGTGGGCAACCTTGTCTTGTTCCTGATCTTAGTGGAAATGGTTTCAGTTTTTCACCATTGAGGACAATGTTGGCTGTGGGTTTGTCATATATGGCCTTTATTATGTTGAGGAAAGTTCCCTCTATGCCTACTTTCTGCAGGGCTTTTATCATAAATGGGTGTTGAATTTTGTCGAAAGCTTTCTCTGCATCTATTGAGATGATCATATGGTTTTTCTCCTTCAATTTGTTAATATGCTGTATCACATTGATTGATTTGCGTATATTGAAGAATCCTTGCATTCCTGGGATAAACCCCACTTGATCATGGTGTATGATCCTTTTAATGTGCTGTTGGATTCTGTTTGCTAGTATTTTGTTGAGGATTTTTGCATCTATTTTCATCAGTGATATTGGCCTGTAGTTTTCTTTCTTTGTGACATCTTTGTCTGGTTTTGGTATCAGGGTGATGGTGGCCTCGTAGAATGAGTTTGGGAGTGTTCCTCCCTCTGCAATATTTTGGAAGAGTTTGAGAAGGATAGGTGTTAGCTCGTCTCTAAATGTTTGATAGAATTCACCTGTGAAGCCATCTGGTCCTGGGCTTTTGTTTGTTGGAAGGTTTTAAATCACAGTTTCAATTTCAGTGCTTGTGATTGGTCTGTTCATATTTTCTATTTCTTCCTGGTTCAGTCTCGGCAGTTTGTGCATTTCTAAGAATCTGTCCATTTCTTCCAGGTTGTCCATGTTATTGGCATAGAGTTGCTTGTAGTAATCTCTCATGATCTTTTGTATTTCTGCAGTGTCAGTGGTTACTTCTCCTTTTTCATTTCTAATTCTATTGATCTGAGTCTTCTCCCTTTTTCTCTTGATGAGTCTGGCTAATGGTTTATCAATTTTGTTTATCTTCTCAAAGAACCAGCTTTTAGTTTCATTGATTTTTGCTATTGTTTCCTTCATTTCTTTTTCATTTATTTCTGACCTGATCTTTATAATTTCTTTCCTTCTGCTGGCTTTGGGGTTTTTTTGTTCTTCTTTCTCTAATTGCTTCAGGTGCAAGTTTAGGTTGTTTATTCGAGATGTTTCCTGTTTCTTGAGGTAGGCTTGTATTGCTATAAACTTCCCTCTTAGCACTGCTTTTGCTGTGTCCCATAGGTTTTGGGTCGTCGTATCTCCATTGTCATTTGTTTCTAGGTATTTTTTGATTTCCCCTTTGATTTCTTCAGTAATCACTTCGTTATTAAGTAGTGTATTGTGTAGCCTCCATGTGTTTGTATTTTTTACAGTTCTTTTCCTGTAATTGATATCTAGTCTCATAGCGTTGTGGTCGGAAAAGATACTTGATACGATTTCAATTTTCTTAAATTTACCAAGGCTTGATTTATGACCCAAGATATGATCTATCCTGGAGAATGTTCCATGAGCACTTGAGAAAAATGTGTATTCTGTTGTTTTGGGGTAGAATGTCCTATAAATATCAATTAAGTCCATCTTGTTTAATCATCGTATTCTTTTAAATAAAATATTTGTGTTTCAAGCTTGATTTGGAAAAGTAATACAATAATTTTGTTCAAAGAGAAAGCAGCTAATTTCTTCTAAGTTGCTTTTTTCCCCTTTATTTTTCAGGTTACTATATATGGGTAGGAGCTAAGCATGCTTCTACTCTTAACCATTTAGACAGCAGGGCTTATCTAAATAGCTCTGTGTGTCACTGCCTGGGCAAGAGCTGTCATCTTCAATTCTATTACTCTATGGAAAACAGTGTTCTGAGAGTAGGACTGTATAATCAAAAGGTGAGAAGAAACTTGCATTAATTTCAAATTCATTGAATAAATGAAATTTTTATTCTTGGCAACTTTTGTTTCTATTTCTCAGTTGCATGTAGGCTATAGGTATTCCTTATCTTGACTTTATTTGGTATACCTTTAATTTTTTTTTTTTTTTTTTTTTGCTTCTGAGGGCGAATTTGTTTTTTTCTTTTCCATTATGGTTTATTGCAGGATACTGAATATAGTTCCCTGTGCTATACAATAGCACAAATGTTGTTTAATTGGTATACGTTTAAAAAGAAGTATTAAGAAGCTGGTTTAGGAGATATTGTCATGTCCACTGTGGTTGTTTGCAAAATATTTCATAAAATTGGTAAAATTCATGAAAATATATTAAAAACTATGGTATAATAATATATTTGGGATTCTATATTATTAACTCTATACTGAAGCTCTGATGTGATCTGTTCTGGATTTTTGATCTCTGTATACTTAAAGCTGTAAATATGATGGAAGCAAATTACTTGTTCTGGTACAGTAGATACAGTTTTAAAAGATTGGTAATTGCTGATTAAATACAGCCAAATGAGTCATATAAATTAAAAAATGGTGTGCTGGGCAGAGTGAAAGTTGTAGTGGTAATGCTAGTGAATAAACAAATCCATGCTTTTTTTTTTTTCCTTAACCTAACTAACTAAAAACAATTCTCTACAATTGGGAAAAACTTGAGACACTTTGAGAACTTCTATTGTGAAGAAGAATTTATTTATACGTAGGAGTAAAAAAATCATAAGGGTAAACAGCAGTTATCCTACAAATGGGAAACATTTGACAATAATTGCAGGAATTCTGACATTGAAAAAGAAAGACAGTAAAAGTATCCAAGCAAGTAGTTTCCTTTGGCTCAGGATGCTTTGGATAAATCCAGTTGAAACTTCTGCATGACATCAGCCAGATTCATTATTCAACAAAAGTTTGTCATCTGTACTTAACAAGTGCCACTAACCATCTGTCAACAGTATTTTCTTCTGTTCTTTTCTGAAGTTTGCAGTGACTTCATAATGAATCTGCAAGTATCAGACTGCTTATTACAAAGATACTTGAACATTCAAGAGGCATTCCCCTTTTCTTCTGAGTTCTGTCATATCACCTCTCCCTTTTCCTTTTGTGTTGTTTTCATCATATCCAGTCTTTTTTCTTCTACTTCTCTTTTCCAGACTTCTAAAGCATGAAGTTGAATGAATACTCTCATTAGATGGCCTAATACATTGTCCTTTGTTACCCAGATGAGACACAATTTGTAGCATTTTTAAACTATATTTTGTACATTTTTTTGTAGCAATATTTGGCAGTCCACTGCCCTAGAATCTATTTGATATATTTCATTCAATTTGACATGGTGTGGGGTGGGTGGAGGGGCAGAAACCTCTCCCTGCCCTTTGTGTAATACTCCAAACTTTCCAGATAATTGGGAGAAATTTTACCCCAAAAATAGGTTAAACCTTATCCGTATATGTTATACCATTCAAGCTTTAAGCACCTTTTAGTTATTATCACCTGTGCCATGTAAACCAAGCCCATTGAGCTTTCATGCAATTTGAAATTTTCTGTAATTTCCAAATCCTTCTTCAACAAAGGCATAATAAAAAAAAAGTCTGGAATAATTTTGTTGAGCTTATATTATACTTAAAGATGCTTTAAAAATACACGGTCCTACAATAGTGTTTTTCACATGGTGGGTAATCAACAGTCATTAGATTTTGAATGAATCACTGTCCTAAGTTTGAGTAGAAACTTGTTATCTATCTTCTAATACTAGGGATTATTTTAATCTACCCTGAACATCAGTGATGGATTTTAAGTTTCAGCATGTGGATATGGAGTTTTGAATTATTGAAAGTGAGCAATATCATTCCTCTGGTGGCTCTGGGATTGCACAAGAAAAAAGTGCAAACAAATTGGCTTCAGATACCGCCTCATATAATAAGAATAGACTTACCAAGATTCCATTTCCCACATTATAAGAAAAGAAGAAGTTAATTCTGGAGAACTGACCTAATGTGTTAATCAAAACCAATTGGGGGTACATCTTAGAGAGCATTGACTGATGTTTGATCCATTAGTTTACCCAGTATTCTGCAAGGCAGTGTCCAGTCTTTTCTGACACTATTTGCTGTGCTCTATACACGTAAAACGTTGGTCACCAATGCAAACTGCATCAAAGTACATTTAAATTACAAGTTGATGTTTTATCACAAAGTTAAAAAGGACTTCAAACCTATCATTTAAAAAATTAGCTCTTGATGAAAATGATCATTTACATATTCCATGAATAGAATAACGAAAACAACCCTTAGGATGAAATGTGCTGATGAACCAAGAAATATCTAGTGAGAATGCTGAGGGTAATTTTCTTTATTTTCAGAGTACTTTAGAACTTGAGAAATAGAAAATAGGTAAAAGACAAGTTAACTAAAAAGTTGAAACTTTTAAAGTCAGCTTCAGTGTGTAGCAGTTCTAGTTTGTACCATTGAACTATTCTTGGGATCAAGTCTCTGTCCATCATCTATAAGAAAATAATCATAGCAACGACCTATCTTTTATCCTGAGAACAGCTGCCATGTCAGTGAGCCAAGGATAGTGGGGGTGTCCAGCTTGTGGTGCCTTTTATATATTTTAAAATTCCCACTGGCAAATAAATAGGAGGATACATAGCTGGGACAGGAGAGAAAATGCCTTAGAAAATATCTTTTCTTGTATGATACAGATTTTAAAGCTATAATAAGCTCTCCTTGAAGGAAGGTTTTTGCCACAGTACATGGTCCTATCACCACATGCAATCAAAAGTAGTTTAAAAAAAAAACCTTGAATTTGATACCTTGATTTTTTTCATTGAAAGGGGGAAGGATAAGCTGGTCTCTAAGAGATCTAGTGATAAATATTTTTCTTGAAAGGTAAAATGGCATTATTGATCCTGGTCTAGGGGGATAAAGACAAATAATTTTGATTGATTGATTTTAAGATAATAGAAAATTAGAACATCACTTGAAAGGCTTTTCTGAACTGAGGGTTTCTTTTTTACATTGACTCCTGTTGAAAGTAACTAGATAAGAGTCTGAGAGTAAGGACAAAAATAAAATAAAAGCTGATTTCATTTAGTTGGGGTAAATCCTTTTTCCTTTTCATTGCTTCTGTTGTCAGATAGGAAAATGTGGTAGAAAAATCTGGATTTCATACACAGTATACCATTAACTTCTTGTGTGAAAAACCATTTAAGTTTAGAAAGAATTCTGCTCAGCTTTCTGAAAAAAATGTAAATGCATTCTTCTTCAAGTAGAACGGGGGGAATCAATTAGGCACTGTGAAGAAAGAGCACAATAGCTGTAAATTATCCTCATAAAATTAAAGTGAGGGGACATGGTGAATGCAGCTTGCCAAGTAGTGTCACTAAAAGCATCTGTGGAGAGTGTAGTGTCTGGATGCTAAATAATTGAAGTTGCATAAGAAATTATTGAAAGAAAAATTTGCTGTATTTATCAACTTTTTATAACTTCACTTCATTGTGATGTGACCTGGAAGCTATCAGCTGAAAATGTGTCCACCATGTATGTTTCATTGTCTTGTGGAAGTCTTAACCGTTGATAGAATAAGTAATGGAATGAAGTATATTTTAATTGGTTTAGACTATCTTCTGAAATACTTCAGACTTGGAAATTGGAGTAGATAACAAAGGGCAAAGGACTAAGTTAAAAATAGATTCATTTTTAGAAAACCTTAAGTATGAATGAAATAAGTGAAACCAAGTGAGGAAATAAAGGCTAACGAGAGTCTGAAAAAGTATGAGTGTCATGTGTCATTTGAATTACAACTAGCTGTCACCTTTCAGTGCTGTTTCCTGTCTCGCAGAAGGAGAGCACAGAGATAGTCTCAGAGCTCAACCTGAGACATATTTATGCCACTGTCTGCATTTTCACTATAGTTCATTATACATATATTTCACTAAATCTAAGGAAAAATAGAATTATTTCAGAACATAAAAGCACAGTCGTAAATCATAAAGTCCAGTACCATAGGCAAAATTGTGGAGTACGTTATAGACTTTTATCGAATATCTGACCTCATAGTATATAGTAACATAATTTTGGATACACTTTGCAACCTAGAAAATGATCATCATACAGATGCATGACATAGCATGCTTTAGAAGACATGAAAAGGTCTTTGATTGAGTGACTGGAGAGTCAAATAGAAATATAATCTCCAGAAAACAACTGTATTATTTGGAACTTGGAATGAATTCTTCCATAGGAAAAAATATTTAAGGTGAGATTGTACAGAAAATATTATCTGATAACAATTTTTTAACTTTCATGTTAAGTATTTGCCTGCCATTTTTTCTTTCCTATTATCATGGCAATATTGCAAAATGAAGTAATGTCAGTGGGATTAAGATATAAATAGCTGGTTTATTAGTTGCTATTTAGAATTTTATTTTTCGAAGTGCAGTACTTTATTCAAGATTCCATTCAAATTTTTGTTCTGTCCTTACTCTCCATCAGAAAAAAAAATAGGCAGCTTTACTATGTAGACATGCTTTATTTCCTTATTTTTAAAAACAATCATTTTTATAGAGCAGTTTTAGATTCACAGCAAAATCGAGAGGAAGGTACAGAGATTTCCCATATACCCCCTGTCCCCACACACCCCCTGTCCCCACACATACTTAGCCTCACCCGTTTTCAGCATCCTCCACCAGAATGGTACACATGTTACAACTGATGAATCAACACTGACACGTCATTATCACCTGAAGTCTCTAGTTTACATTAGGGTTCACTCTTGGTGTTGCACATTCTATGGGTTTGGACAAATGTATAATGAATGACATGTATCCATCATTGTATCATCATAAAGGGTATTTTCACTACCTTAAAAATCCTCTGTGCTCTATCTTTTCATCCCTTCCCCTCTCCTTTTCTTCATTTTTCTTTTAAAATGTTATATAGCTTTTTAACCAATACTTTAGATTTCTTAGTACTTAATATCCTACAGGTAGGGTAAAATCTACTGAAATATAATTAAGAGAGCACATATATAACTATGAGAGTAGAATTTGCGGAATGAGTGATGTCTTTTTCTTTGGATCAAAGGAAGAAGAAATATTTTGGACCTACAACATATCAACTCACAGAAAATGGGTGAAAGCGGATGTATTAATACCAGAAGGACTGAAGACATTTAAGGTATAAAAGGGAAAAACAAGTATTTTTTTTTATCATGAGTTCAATTTTTAGCTTTGTAGTTATGAATTTATCACCCATTGCTTCATTTAAATTAGCATTGAAATTAGGGATGTTGACTTGTATGTCTGGGGAGAGCAATTACTTTTCATTGTACCTATAGCCCTGCTCAGGTCAAATCTTGTTGAATGGAGGGGCAAGAGCATAACTACTCTTGTTTAAAGCATCCTCACCCTCCATGGGTTCCCTCCCTAGGATCCCCAGACGCCATGCAGTACAACCAGGGAAGCCAGGTACATTATGAAGCAGATAAATAATAAACTGGTATTGGAAAATCAGTAGAGTATATTTAAATGTTTTGAATGCAGTAATTCATACCTTTATAACACATGGGTAACTCTACCTGTACAAAGATGCATCTGAAATAAACATAGGCTCAGTGGGAATGCTATCTCTTAAAAATATTAACTTGGGGTTTTGTGTTGTATATAGAGCTGAGATTGTGCAGAAAAATGTATCTGATAATATTTTTAAACTTTCATATCAAGTGTTTGACTGTCATTTCTTTCTTTTCTAATATCATGGCAATATTGCAAAGTGTAGTAGCGTCAGAGAGATCAACATTGAAATACTGGTATAATTAATTGCTATTTAGATTTTTATTTTTGAAGTGTAGTACTGTAAGTTTCCACCCATTTTGTTTTGTATATAGAGTACATAAATATATTTATGCTGGAGTGTGAGTGTAAAATAATGAGGCTGATTGTATGTGTGGCTTAGGGAACCAATTTCATTCGTTTAAGGTAATATCACACTCATACATTTTTCTAGGTATTAAAAGGGAGAGCCCAAATGATACTGAACTGTGACCATGGAGGTTTTTAGAATCCAATTTACTGCTAAAGTTGGAATTTATGAATCAGCATTTTTGTAGCAATCTCAGAAGAGTTGAGGTTTATATCATAGCACGTTGAGTTAAAATTTTGACACTATTTTAATTTTTCTAAGCTGATATCTTTATAACTTCTGAAGGAAGTACTGAATGATTGGACCTTTATTCTTTTTTACATAAGCTGAATATTAAAGTTTGTTTTTATGCTTAACTCAAAGATAAAACAAAAAATATAATGAAAATAATATTGGAGTTATCTGAGGTTTCCAAGTACATACTAAATGTAACTGGCTTTTCAGTAATGGCAGACTTTTGAGATCAAAGTTTAAATGCATAAATTTTTGAAACCTAAACTTATCATTTCTGCATATCTGTTATCTTGCTGCTATGAAAATACACAGCTGTAGGTCCAATAATTTTAACATATAAGATATTCATTATGGAGAAAGATACAAAGTGTTCTTATGAAATATTTAAATTTGATATTATTTTATAAATTGTTAAATATTTATACAAACTTCATCTTAAGTAATTCTTAATAAACAAATATATATCGCTCATGTTTTTGAAAAGAAATTCTGTCAGAAACTTTAAGCTGAAAGAGACTAAAAGGAGTCAGTCTTTGTTCCTAGCATCTTATTTACACATTAACAATATCTATGCAAAAAACCCTGAATTACTATGCTGTATACCTGAAGCTAACACAATATTATAAATTAACTATACTTCAGTAAAAAAGAAATACTTTTGCTCTATCCCATGAAAACAAAACAAAACCCAGTATCTAGTTCAGTGCTGATCCAAAGAACTTTCTGTGTTAATGGAAATTTTATCTATGCTCTCCAGTATAGTAGCCAGTAGCCACATGTGGCTATTGAACAGTTGTAATGTAACTACTGAAGTGTAGAACTGAATTTTAATTTAATTTTAGTTAATTTAAATTTAAATAGCCCTATGGAGCTAGTGACTACCGGTTTGGACAGCAAATAATTAGTTATTTGCTATACAGTCTTTGATTTCTATCTCTCCTGCACTCTTGGTGTTAATTAACCATTGCTCTTGTTAGAACCTCAAGGGATATTAATACTTGGACATTGTCTCACACTAGACTAGCAATGTATGGTTGTTTCACTTGCTAGTATTGTATACCTTCAGAAAGCTAGCAATTCGATTGGAGAAAATGAGATTCATTTCCTTTAATTAGTGCTTCTTTGATTATTAGAGCAATTCTTCTATAAAAATTAATAGATTTTTAAATTTATTCTTTTAAATGTTCTCTTCTGTTGTGTATCTTACTGTCTGCCTGACATTTCCCTTCATGCATTCCAATAACTAATTTTAGTAGTTAAAAAACCAAATGCAGTTATATAGCTCTCGTATAAGTAGTGATAACACTTATTCTTTTCCTTGAATATTAAAGTAAGCGGACTGTGAAGATGACCAAACAACAAGTTTGCAGTCAGGGACATTGTCGGTGGTTAAATGGGATGCTTTCCTCAGATCATGGGTCGTTTCTCAGAGGCCTCAGTGGATCTAATGTGCCCATCAGTCTTATGTGTGTGGGTCAAGCTGATCAAATAGGAACTTTGTTCTTAGTTGTTATTGGCTTGCTCTTTAAACAGACATTTTTCTTAACAATTCTTTAATCTCTATTATTCTTTTTTGGGTCTTTTTGAAGAGATTGTAAGCTCACAAATTGTTCTTTGTTTTTCCCTGAAGATTATTTTTGAAGGGACTATTTTGAGCCAGAAAGGTTTTATTGGGCTCGATCAGCTCTGGGTCTACGCCTGTGCACAGGCCCCATCCAGACAGCTCTGCTCTGCAGATGAATTCCCTTGTGCCAGCGGCCAGTGCATTGCCCAAGAACTGGTCTGTGACTCTCAGCAGGACTGTTCTGATGAGAGTGACGAGGATCCAGCGACTTGCTGTAAGTAAATTAATGGTTTACTCACTCATATGCTCACATTCATGACTACGCTTGGATTTAAGAGTCTTTGTCTTGAGCAAGGTACATTTAATTTGTATGAAGTAAGATGAATGTACATTCTCATTCTGACGCCATTAGTACTACTCCTTGTGGGCATCTCTATGCTAACATCTCTATGATGTTTTGGTGCTTTTTGCTAACACTTGAAATCTCTCTATTTGTTCAACAAATGAATAGTTGTGATTAGTTGTGTGTGTGTGTGTGTGTTTTGATTAAAGAGGAAAATGGATGGGAGAGGGAACCTATTTGTACTCTGCTCTTTGGAGACATATATTATGGATTGCTAACCTTTATTAATTGTAGGGCTTTTTCCATTCTGACCAATCATGTAGGAAGCTGTGGGGAAAGGGTAAAGAGGAGAAGGGCTGCCATGGCCTTCCAGACAACCATGGTGACATAGAAATCATGTCAGCCATGGTTGATATTCATGACTAGGCAAGAAAGCCCAACAACTTCATTTCAGACCGTTTATGGAGAGTCTTTGATAGGAGTAATGACGAGAAATTCCATTACTATTCAAACCTAGTTGTATTAGAAAGGAAATATAACGTAATTTACAACCTACATGATGGTTCTCATAGGAGGTAACTTAGCAACTAAGATATTTGTGTCTCTTTAGAAACGAATTAAGACTACATGCATCCAATTTTTATGTCACAAACAAGAGGGTTTTTTAATTATTAAAAATTTGACATTTATTTTGCTGCAGTGTTTTATTTTAGTGATATATTTTGTTGAGCAAGAGAAGAGTATGGCACTAAGATAAATGTCACCTTTTTAATGAAAATGCTTCTGCTGATGGGCGAGTAAGCATTTTATTAGCAGCAGTGGACTGGGGTGTAGAAAAGAGAAGATGGGAAAGCAAGCGAGAAATCCTCTGCCTGTTTGTAAGCAGGAATTCAATTAATTCCTCAGACACCTGGTCTTAACCATAGATTTAAGCAAAATAATCTCCTTACCAATATGATCTCTGTGGATATTTTCGGTGCTCTCTTTTTGTTCATTAAAAAATATGAGGACCATTCGTTTTCTCTAATGTGAGTGTCACATTCCTCTTTATACTTCATTTAAATGCTTTTTTACAGACAATTTGGTTCATTTCTTTTGGAGAAATTCACCTTTCTAATGGTTTGTATTACTCTCAATTCCAATAACTGAAAGTAAATATATTTCTTATCTTTTCAATTCTACATATGGAAACTTAGCTTCTTTTCTCCTTTTTTTCCTCTGGTGAAGGCTCTCCTTTTAATTGGTTTTCTTAATCGAATTCCACCTAGAGTATTGGTAGATACTTTAGCATTTGATTTTGGGCATATTTTCCCATTTCTCCTCCTTTATTGAAGTTTTATTGATTACTTATCTGGCATTTTCCCCATAGGGTATATCTTGATACCATCCTGCTATTTCCTTTATGTGAATTCAGGGACAGATGGCTGTGCTTATCGACAGATAGTGTTACTTCTTAGTCTGATAAGTATTCCAAATAATGTAAGCTCATTTGGCCAAAGAAAACCTGTCATGCTTGCTTGAGATCAACTTTATATAAGGGATATGACCAAAAAAAAAAAAGGTAGCCATGTTACATATTACAAAATATCCATATACTTTGATGTCAGCATGAGTATTTCATGTAAATATTTGTACAATCATTTTTGCTTTGAGGAAATTATTTATATAGTAATTGAATTATTAGAATTAATATAATGTTACAATATTTTCTGCACTAAAGTGTTTAACATATTGTGCATATATACACATGCATACATATGTTATTACAAATTAAGAGGCTTTCCTTTGAAATTTAAAACCACTTTGAAACATTTTCCACATACTTTTAAATTTATACTTTACAAATTTGAATTTGTTATACAAATTTTTCTTAAAAATAGAATTTTAAAGTTCATGAAGCACAAGGAAAATGCTCTTATATCTTCTTTTTATCCCAGTATAGGATGAATCTCTAGAACGGTGTAGCTCATAGATATAGTTTGAATACACCAGGAGTACTTACCATATTCTGGAGACTCGGTAAATATTAACTCATGAATATTGTCAGTTGGTATCTGTAGTCTGTGTGATTTTTGCAAAAGGCACATTCACTCAGGTGTTCTTTCTTTACCAAGTTCCTCTTACTTTTATACTATTTTGACAAATGTAGTTGGTTGAGCCTGTAGCCTAGTGCCTTTTCAAAAGCAGTTAATGGTAAAGGGAAAATGGGTTTTGCTAGAGTTTGCTATTATAGCGTTACTTCCTTGACCAGCAGTATCAGCGGCAGCATCTGAGAGTTCCTTTGAAATGCAGAACTTCAGGATATATAACCCAGCCTTACAGAACCCAGAGTTTCATTTTAACAATGTCCCAGGTGATTCACCTGCATATTAAAGTTTGAGAACCACTGTGCCTAAAAGACTTCAGAATTGAAGAGATGGCTGAGAGAGAAAACAGGTGGCAATAAAAAAAAAAGTAGTTTTAAGAGGCAATTGGAGGCCTTTCATGATAGCAACAAAACTCCCAGTACTTCGCTAATCCCTAAGGGCATCATTATAATTCCAAACAATACATTTTAAAATAGTTTTATTAAGGTATAATTATTGTACGAAAATCGGCACAAAATCAATGTATACAGTTTGATTAGTTTGGACATATGCATACACCTGTGAAACTGTCACCACATCCTTCACCTCCAAAGTTTTCCTTGTCCTCCCCTGCCCTCCCCCCGCTTTTGTAGTAAGAACACTTGACTCAAGATTTATGTTCTTAACTAGGTGGGGCTATGCATATGAGTGCACTGGAAGCCGAGGTGCTGGACGGTTGCATGTACCCGGGTTGCGCCCCCGCGCTAGGATCCTTACCCCTATCCGCTGGCAGCCAAAGCCAAGGGCGCGGCTGGGCGGGGCCGCTGGCGGCACCCAAGCCGGCGCGACCCTCCCACTTCCTCTGCACAGCCTCGTGGTCTTTCCGGGGCTACGGTGAGCTGAGGGCCGACGAGTGTTTCCACATCTCCCAGCGGGCACGGTTCACGGACCACCTGCCGCAGGTGAGGCCCCGCCTCGCCCTGCAGTCAGCAGCCTCGATGGGCCCTTGCAGGTGAACACGCGCCACGACATCGCGGTGCAGCCCTCGCTGGGACGGTGCATGGGGCTGTGCAGACCCGCGCCCCCCTGCCCCTGTGATTCCGGACCTGAGGGTGCGGGTGCAGGTGGCTCGGCCTCCCCCGCAGGGCGCCCAGGTTGGGGGCCTCCCCGAGCAGGGCATCCCCCCAGGGCGGTGCCCCGGGACGCGTGCGCTTCCCGCGCTGTCCCGAGTCCTTGCCTCCCGCCGCAACACCTTCCTTGAAGGGGCCGAGAGGGCGAGCGGAGCTGGGGGCGCCGGAGGGAGAGGGAGGGCCACCATCTCTGACACCCCGAGGCAGGAGAGGTGTCGCCGAGGAAGGCGCCCCAGTGGCCGTGGTCCCTGGAGGAGGGCATGGCCCGGGCCATGGTGCGGGTGATCTGGGAGCCGCGGGAGGCCTGGGGAGGCGTTCTCCCAGGAGCCCGAAGCAGCCGCCGCCGGTGGCGAGGCCCCAGACGGCCGTGACCGTGACCGAGGCGAGCCGGCCGCTGCGGGAACAGGTGGTGGCTAGAGCCTGGAGCCAGCGAGGAGCGCGGCGGGCGTTTCCAGTTCTTAGAGCAGGAAAAAGACTGTGATTACTGCAAGGATGGGAAAGTGCAGGTGCCAGGTGTGTACACCGCGCTCACGAGGTTTACTTAAAGCAGTTTTGTAGAACTTGTCCGAAGTCATCTAACCCTTACCGAGTGGAGGATGTCACCTGTAAAAGTTCTAAACAGTCTAGACGCTCTTGCCCAGTAAAACTTTGTCAATTCCACCCTAAAAGTCTCCATCCTCACGATTGGTGCAGGAGATGCACAGGAAACGCCTGTCCTCCACAGCACCTTCAGCTTCAAATACATAGTTCACATGAACATAAAAAAGGCCCTGCTGAACCGGTGTTAGTGGCAGACAAGTGAGCTTTTTTTCATGCTCCTCCTTTCTGCTTCTCCCTTCTCAAAATACTTCACAAAAGGCTGTATTTTTGACAAGTATTAAGTTTTGCAAAAGTATTTTAAAAGCATTAAGTATTGCAAAACAATTGACCAAAAAAGTACATAATACAGTATTGTTGACTACAGACATTACCTTGCATAACTGAAACTTTATACCAACTGAACAACATGAGTTTGAGTATTTTAGATACCTCATATAAGTGGAATCATTATGCTAAGTGACATAAGCCAGTCACAGAAGGACAAATACTGCATGATTCCAAACAATAGATTTTTGATCGTTATTAACATGATCCTGTATAAAATAGGGACATTTAAGAATAAAATAAATATGCAATATATTTTAAAAACATTTCTAATAAAATATAACATGTGCCAGGCATATCTAAAGGTATACATTGACTAGCTGAACAACTTCAAAGAAAATATACCTAATGCTTACATGTAGACACATGCTACAACGTGGCTGACCCTTGAAGACATGCTAAGTGAAATAAGCAAGTCACAATAGGACAAACATTGTATAATTCTTCTTACCTAGAGGAATCAAATTCATAGAAATGGGAAGCAGAATGGTGGTTGCCAGGGGTGAGGGGAAGAGAAAAATGGGGAGTAAGTGTTTAATGGGTATGGAGTTTGGATTTGGGATGATGGAAAAGTTCTGGAGATACATGATTGTGTTGGGTGTACAATAGTGTGAAGGTGCTTAGTGCCACTCAACTGTACACTTAAAAATAGTTAAAAAGGTAATTTTTATATTACGTATATTTTACCACAATAAAATTTCGAATATATATATATATATATATCTAATTTTCAATCATAACATACAGAAAAAGACTGTGTGTATGTTCCAAAAAGGACGGCAGGATTGACAGATGTGTGTTTAAATCAAAACCGTTTGGACAATTCCATGGGGAAAAAAGCTCTTTTAATTGAATAAATAGGAGTTGCTAGAGCATTTAACCTGCGAATATAAATTGTTACACTTCAAAGTAGAAGTTGGTACAATATTCAAGTGAAAGAAGCTTAAACCAAGAATCCAGTGCAATGCATTTAATCTTTACTGTGATACTGTCTCTGGATGTCTTCCATATTTTGAAAAATAAATATTGAATACTAAAAATACTTCCTGAGAGTAAGGGAAATACATGTATATTTAGTGGAGAAAAGATCCTTGTGGGTTCTCAATAAATATTAACAAAATGTTTATATATTATAATCATATTAAAGCCTAATATATGCTTATTGAATGGAACATTCCCATACAAACTTTTTTCTTACGTAATAGAGAACTGATTTACTTCCAAACTGGAGAGTTCATAAATATTTTAATTTTCATGATCCAGAATTTTCCTCAGCTGACACAATGAAATTCTTTTTCTTCTGCCAATATGCTTCAGTGGTTAAATATGCAAGACAAAGCTTCGTCATAATTTAAAAATATTACTCTAACTGATGAACTCAGTGAAATTTCACTAAAATTATGAACTGTGGCATATCTCATCTTCTGATTAGAGATGATGAAATGTGTTTTGTAGTTACAGAAGTTTTAATAAAAGAAACCACATAATCAAAATCACTGTTTTTAATGAATACATTTTGTTTATATGAATACATGATTTTTTAGATTTTGTAAACATTTAACATTTAACACATGTGGTTTCATAAGACATTTATTAGCTGCCAGAATGTGTTTGGCCCTCCTGGTTTTCTTCAGATATTTATAACTTCACCTTAAATGTTTTGAATTATGTAGGGGAAATATTAATGGAAGAACTTCAACTTTGGTTTGAAGCTTGACTTGTATTTTATAGTGCAGTTAAGTTCTAGAATATTTAGCTTTAAAAAATGTCCTTTGAAGTGTACTGGAACGAATGTCTTTGGTAAAAACACCTGGGAAGTTCACCAAGATTTTTACAGAGGTGATTGCACCATTTTGCTTTCATATATCTTTATAGTGATGGACTTTAAAAATTAATTTTCATTTTTCAAAGGACAGTGGTGTTTAGTGTTCTGTGGAAAGTGCAATGATTGACATTTTAACTGATAAAACATCCAGGTAATGAAAGAAATGGTTTGAACTTTTCTCCTAAAGCCAAATTTCAACATTTATTCAATCCAAAGTTATTTTGTCTTGAAATCTTCTTTACATTTTTGCAGTTGAGTGACACAGGCACAGATGTGAAGACTCTGCGGAAGGGTTTGGTGATGCTTGGGTGACTTTGACTTTCCATTTCCACACTCACTGGTCTTATAGCTATTTCACACCATTGCATATAACAATAAGATTGTTATCTGCATGGACTTGCTTCCTTTGTGAATTAATATATAATTTATTGCCCCAATAGGGCAATATTGAATTTATTGCCCAAACAGAGTCACTTGAGAGGAAAGAGAGGAGAGATATTATTATCCTTGGACAGCGGGTGTAACCTGGGACAATCCCGGGCCAACCCAGATGGAAGATTTTCTATTCCAAGGATGTGTGCCTTTAGGAATTGAGGGTACCCGTGGTGGGGGAGGTGGAAGGATTCCTTGACCAAGTTCACAACCAAGAATTTGCAACCTGTAAGCACATTTCAGAGGTCAAGTATATATTTCAAATCCTGTCTATTTCTACATTCTACCAAGTGACTTAGAAGAGCTGGGAGGTGGCTTGGCAGGTGGCAAAGTTCACAGAGGACCAAAGAACTAGATCAGAGGATTTCCTGGATGCCCAGGGAGACAGTCACAGCTAGGTCATAGGTTCTTAAGACTGTCACAAAACAGAAGAGGCTCTCCTTGGAGCATTAACTTTTTATCAATAACAGTATCTTATCAACTCTGTAGCCAGAGCTGTGAAAAGGAAAACATCCAGAAGCAATAGATTTCCAGCTAAGTACTATGTGGGTGAACAGCATCTCCTTGTCATGTTGATTCACCATTAGGTGATGTGCAACAGTTTTTCATTATTATATGATAGTTAATTTGCTTGTTTTTATTTTTTGGGAAATATATTTAAGGGGAAAATAATATCTGCTTGTAAAGAAAAATATCTTTCATTATATATCCATTATATGACTGTCTAAACAAGCATAGCTCTAAGATCTGTACGTTTAATTTACATGTAGAGAAAATTTAAGTGGCCCTGTCACTTGCAAAGTGCACTTCAGTGTTTTAAGAGTTGACACGTTAGTGATGAAATATCTGGTCATGAAACCAGGCATCCATTTGTATAGAAATTTGAAGATCCTTTGATTATTAAGATATAGTGGGCTTATTCAATATGCTGATAAAATTGCTCA
Organism: Eschrichtius robustus; assembly: GCF_028021215.1. Lineage (NCBI taxonomy): Eukaryota > Metazoa > Chordata > Mammalia > Artiodactyla > Eschrichtiidae > Eschrichtius > Eschrichtius robustus. The sequence continues at coordinate 184,934,412 of NC_090824.1, forward strand.
CATTATTTAAAACTGAAAATAATGGTTCAGAGCAAGCATACAGAGAAGCAGTCTTTTAAATTTTGAGACAGAGTCCCAGGTGCAGGGAGGCTTCAAAGTATAAGCTTTGGTGTCAAACAACTCAAAGCCTGGATATTCCATTTACTAAAATTTACCATAGGTGAGTTGCTTAGTGCTAAAGTTTCAAAAAGAAAATCTTTTGGGGATAATTACGCTTGCTGTGTAGGGCATTTGTGAAAACAAATGGTAATATATGCAAAATACTTGACACATACTTGGAGCTCAGTGGGAACACATCTATTATTACTTTTATTAAAGATGATAGAATTGTGTTGTTAGGGAGCTTGCCAAAACTTTAGGTGTTTTCTGACCAAGAATTATTTTGTCCTCCCATCTGTTATGAAAATGTGTCTGCATAAAGAGGAATACCTGGAAATACGTTTTAAATTAATTGTATTAATTTATCCCCCAAACTAAGATAGGCTGATACTATGATTCTTATTTCAGGAAAAGAAAATTTAAACACATAAAAGCTAATTTCTTGAAGGCACAAATCAAGTTGTTAGAACTTCTGGTGTATGGCCCAGTCCGCTGAAACTTTTGTTTTTCCTCACTAACTTGGTGAAAAAGCTAGGAAAGGTGCTTAGGAAGCTTACCCCAAATCCTGACTTTCTCTAGAAGTCATGCTTTGTGATAAATGTAGGAACTTAAGTATTTTTCAACTTTTTAGTTGTGTATTAAGAAGGGGAAACAAAGCAAAGTTCAAAATATCTAATTTACCTGCAATGCAAAGTGGCTAGGGATTTTTTTTTTTTTTTTTTTTTTGAGAAACAAACTAGCATAATAGAATGAATTCTAAGGTGCTGACCTCAAGCTCTTCAGGTGTCTAGAATTAATTTAAATACCATCCTTTCAAATTTTTTTTAACCATCTTGGTGGGTGAATCTTTTTCATCTTGGCAGGTGAATTGGTTACTCTCTGAAAAGCTGTAGAGTTTCACCCTGTGTCATTAAATGCAGTGGAGATGGCCAACCAGGGTGGAATGTGCCAGGCTTGGAGACAGAAGAGTGTAGAAGGGCAATGCCTCACACAGCACATGGAACACTTTGTGAGGTTGGAAAAAGTAAAACTACTCTGATGATCAGGAAACATTCTTTACGAAGTGGAGTGACAGTTCTGACTGCATAAGTTGATTGGCTAACATAGAGTCAATGTTTCCCTGCTTGCTTCCCCTTCATTTCTCCTTACCAGTTTTCTTTTCGTGCATAACAGCAAATCATCTCAGGTGTGGCTTTGAGTCTGGTTTCTGTGGCTGGGAGCCACTTCTCACAGAAGAAGATTCACACTGGGAATTCGTGAAAAGGTTGACGAGTGTAGACCACCATCTTCCTGATGCTGAGAACACAACAAACACAAATCATGGTAGGACATTTTCCTCTTTTTTTTTTTTCTTCCCCCCCAAAATTGTTGTCTTTCTTTCCTGTTGTGGAATGATGATACTATGTATTTTCACTTCTATATATAGACTTTATAAATGGAACTCTGGTTTGTCTTGCTTTAAATTGTCCTGATCAACTTAATAATTTGTGCTTAATTGAGTTTCCTGAAAGGAGCATTGTTTTAATAACAAAACTTTTTGTTACACTTTTTAAAAGGTTGGATTGAAGGCATGAAGAGGGGAAAAGTCTTCTGGTAATTTTCTCTAGTTGTCATGAATCATGTACAGTAGGATTGTCTTTTTAGAGCAATCCAAATTTCATAAAACAGAAAGAAAAATAGTTTAATCCTTTTTCTAAGAACAGAGAACAGAGAGTTAGCACTATCTTTAAAATAAATCTACAAATACTTGAATGCAATGTAATCACTCTTATGGCTTCTTTGTAATAAACAATCTTACTTCTTCCCCATATATACTTTTTTTTTTTCTCATTTGTATATTTATTCTTTTTTTTTTTTTTAAACATCTGTATTGGAGTATAATTGCTTTACAATGGTGTGTTAGTTTCTGCTTTATAACAAAGTGAATCAGTTATGCATATACATATGTTCCCATATCTCTTCCCTCTTGCATCTCCCTCCCTCCCACCCTCCCTATCCCACCTCTCTAGGTGGTCACAAAGCACCGAGCTGATCTCCCTGTGCTATGCGGCTGCTTCCCACTAGCCATCTATTTTACGTTTGGTAGTGTATATATGTCTATGCCACTCTCTCACTTTGTCACAGCTTACCCTTCCCCCTCCCCGTATTCTCAAGTCCATTCTCTAGTAGGTCTGTGTCTTTATTCCCGTCTTGCCCCTACATTCTTCAGGACCTTTTTTTTCTTAGATTCCATATATATGTGTTAGCATACGGTATTTGTTTTTCTCTTTCTGACTTACTTCACTCTGTATGACAGACTCTAGGTCCATCCACCTCATTACAAATAACTCAATTTCGTTTCTTTTTATGGCTGAGTAATATTCCATTGTATGTATGTGCCACATCTTCTTTATCCATTCATCTGTTCCCACTACTGGGCATATACCCTGAGAAAACCATATTTCAAAAAGAGTCATGTACCAAAATGTTCATTGCAGCTCTATGTACAATAGCCAGGACATGGAAGCAACCTAAGTGCCCATGTATACTTTTAATCAGCAGTACAATTTTTACATATCCCCTTAAAGTAGAGCAACCATAACTACATATGGCATTCCAATAAGGCTTTGTGAAGCTCCAAGGAAAACAGAAGGGTTTTGTTTGGATAACATTACAAAGGTACATTAGTATCATATTAACTTAATAATAAGACAACTGTACTGTAGATCCTCTTTAAGCTTGTATAACCCCACTGGACATTATTATATTTGTTTCTCCTTTGAGATTTCCAAAGAAGTACGTGAAAACTAACAGTGTTGACTGTGTCTTTAGCCACTGGAAATTGGGGTTAGTTGGGGAGGATGTTAGGGGATGGGAGGAAGACTTTGGCTATCCATCCGTTATCTAAAACTATAAATGCAGCTTATAATTTAACAGTGGAGTGAGATCTTAATTTTTGCTTTTGTGCCAATGAGCCTTATTTTTCCCTTAAGATTCTGTGACAGATTGGATTAAATTTAAAGTTTATGATAGGAAGGAGACTATTAATTATTAGAACTATATGTATTAATAGTACATTTCCTCCAAGCTCATATAATGTTTTTTTTTTTTCCTTTCTCAAACCAGTTATTGAGTATATATCATATTACTAGAGTTGGGTGTACACAGGTGGAAGGATATTTGGGTTGTTTCTAAGTTTTGGTGATTATGAATATTCTATAAGATTTGCCTACAGGTTTTGTCTGGATATAAGTTTTCATTTAACTTGAGCACTCTTTCCAATTCCCATGCATAATTAACATTTCCACTCTGGTTAGTGAAAAGACCCTACTATTGCTGGCCCTTTGTGACCTTGGGGCAATGTTTCAGCTGCCCCTTTTAGAAGCTTTTCCTCCAGCCTCAGGTAGTTTCCTTATATCCATATCCTGGTCAGTACTCAGGTGGAAATTTGGGGGGAACTCTCTGGAGATCTCTGGAGCTCTCTCTCTTTGCAGCTCTCCCCTCCTGGAACTCTGCTTTATGAACTATAGCCACCTGAGTCTCCCCGAGGTGCTATCTTTTCAACTTGAGGAGACCACCACACTCCTCCTGGCTTCCCCCTCCCTGAATGGCAGCTGGAAACGCGGTTTAGGCAGTAAGCTGGGGAAATTGTATGGCTTAGTTCATTTGTTTCACCTCTCAGAGATCATTATCCTGTGGTTCTACATTCCCATTGCCCTACATTTGAAAACTATTATTTAGTATATATTGTTTTGATTTCTTTGCTACTGTTAGACAGAAGACTAAATCTGGTCCCTGATACTCAACCTTGCCTGGAAACAGAAAAAGCCTAATTCTTTTTGTTTTTTTGCTTTATTTCTTTTGTCTGGATATGCCATTATATATCTAGCCATAATCTTATTGAGTGACAATATTATGACAGTGCTGCAAAATCCGTACTTATATGCATTTTCTTATATGGGGAACTTTTATTCTATGCAGTAACTGACTAAAAGTGAGACTCCTATTTTTTTACCAAAAGATATGTACTTTCCCCTCAAATTTTAATACTTAAAATTCCAGCAGCAAAAAAGAGTGCTTTTTTTCTATTTGCCTACCATCAATAGACATTATATTCTCTTAATTTTTAAAAAACTATGGGTATAAAATGATTTTTCGTGTGTAACCTTGATTTGTCTTTCACTGAAAAATGATTTTTCAGATGTTCCTAATTTTTCAATTTATTTAGATCTTTAATTTCTCTAAATATTTGAAGCTTTCAGTGCATAGACTTAAAAATATTTTGCTAGTATTTTCTTAGGTTTTTAATATTTTTGCAGCTACTGTGTCACCTTTTAAAACCTTATTTTTTTTGGTTGCTGTATATATAAGTGCAATTATATTTTTAAATACTGACCTTGTATTCAATGACCTTGTTAATTTTTTTTATTATAGTTAAGAATTTATAAATGTTTCAAATTTTCTGGGTTCATAATTACTTTGTCTTCAAATAATGACAATTTTACTTCCTTCTTTCTAAATCTTAAGCCTTTTGTTTTTTTTCTAGTTTTATCGCCCTAGATAGGACTTCGGAAAAATGTTAAATAGAGCTTGTGATAGCTGCTGTACTTCTCTTGTTCCTATTTAGGGGAAAAGCTGTCAGTAATTCAGCCTTGAATGCTGTAGATCCTAAAAGATTGTTTTGTTTCAGATAAAGATGTTTCCAAGCATACCACAAGGAGATCAGCTCAGTGCTTTGTGTCCACCTAGAGGGGTGGGATAGGGAGGCTGGGAGGGAGACGCAAGAGGGAGGAGATGTGGGCATATATGTATAGCTGATTCACTTTGTTATACAGCAGAAACTAACACACCATTGTAAAGCAATTATACTCCAATAAAGATGCTAAAAGAAAAAAAAAGATGTTTCCTTCTATTCATAGTGTGTTAAGTTTATATATATATATACACACACACACACACACGTATGTTAGCATGTTAAAACTTGTCACATGCTTTTTTCAGCATATGTTGTGATAATCATATGATCATGATATTATCCTTTTTGTTTCTAATAAAATGAATGATTTTTCAAATATTAAACCATCCTTGCATTCCTGATCCAAACCTCCTTTCGTTGGTTTTATTTATGATTTCTTTCTTCCTTCTTAATGGTAATATTTGTGATATTTTTACCTAAATTCATTATAAAGTCATTATAAATGTTCTCACAGCATGTAAGGAGTCCCTTCCGGGCCATTGTATTAAGGGGGCCCATCCTTTGCAACAGGTGAGGTTGAGGCTGGCCTGGAAAGCTTAACATGGAGAGACTGACGCCTCCATTCTTTTTTATTTTATTTTTTTTAATTTTTGAACTTTATTTTATTTATTTTTTTTATACAGCATGTTCTTATTAGTCATCAATTTTATACACATCAGTGTATACATGTCAATCCCAATCGCCCAATTCATCACACCACCAACACCACCCCCCACCCCCGCGGCTTTCTCCCCTTGGTGTCCATATGTTTGCTCTCTACATCTGTGACTCAACTTCTGCCCTGCAAACCGGTTCATCTGTACCATTTTTCTAGGTTCTGCATACATGGGTTAATATACGATATTTGTTTTTCTTTTTCTGACTTACTTCACTCTCTATGACAGTCTCTAGATCCATCCACGTCTCAACAAATGGCCCAATTTCGTTCCTTTTTATGGCTGAGTGATATTCCATTGTATATATGTACCACAACTTCTTTATCCATTCATCTGTCGATGGGCATTTAGGTTTCTTCCATGACCTGGCTATTGTAAATAGTGCTGCAATAAACATTGGGGTTCATGCGTCTTTTTGAATTATGGTTTTCTCTGGGTATATGCCCAGTAGTGGGATTGCTGGATCATATGGTAATTCTATTTTTAGTATTTTAAGGAACCTCCATACTGTTCTCCATAGTGACTGTATCAATTTACATTCCCAGCAACAGTGCAAGAGGGTTCCCTTTTCTCCACACCCTCTCCGGCATTTGTTGTTTGTAGATTTTCTGATGATGCCCATTCTAACTGGTGTGAGGTGATACCTCACTGTAGTTTTGATTTGCATTTCTCTAATAATTAGTGATGTTGAGCAGCTTTTCATGTGCTTCTTGGCCACCTGTATGTCTTCTTTGGAGAAATGTCTATTTAGGTCTTCTTGCCATTTTTGGATTAGGTTGTTTGTTTCTTTAATATTGAGCTGCATGAGCTGTTTATATATTTTGGAGATTAATCCTTTGTCCGTTGATTCGTTTGCAAATATTTTCTCCCATACTGAGGGTTGTCTTTTCGTCTTGTTTATGGTTTCCTTTGCTGTGCAAAAGCTTTGAAGTTTCATTAGGTCCCATTTGTTTATTTTTGTTTTTATTTCCATTACTCTAGGAGGTGGATCAAAAAAGATCTTGCTGTGAATTATGTCAAAGAGTGTTCTTCCTATGTTTTCCTCTAAGAGTTTGATGGTGTCTGGCCTTACATTTAGGTCTTTAATCCATTTTGAGTTTATTTTTGTGTATGGTGTTAGGGAGTGTTCTAATTTCATATTTTTACATGTAGCTGTACAGTTTTCCCAGCACCACTTATTGAAGAGACTGTCTTTTCTCCACTGTATATCTTTGCCTCCTTTGTCATAGAGTAGTTGACCATAGGTGCGTGGGTTTATCTCTGGGCTTTCGATCTTGTTCCATTGATCTATGTTTCTGTTTTTGTGCAAGCACCATATTGTCTTGATTACTGTAGCTTTGTAGTATAGTCTGAAGTCAGGGAGTCTGATTCCTCCAGCTCCGTTTTTTTCCCTCAAGACTGCTTTGGTTATGCGGGGTCTTTTGTGTCTCCACACAAATTTTAAGACTTTTTGTTCTAGTTCCGTAAAAAATGCCATTGGTAATTTGATAGGGGTTGCACTGAATCTGTAGATTGCTTTCGGTAGTATAGTTATTTTCACAATATTGATTCTTCCAATCCAAGAACATGGCCCATCTCTCCATTTGTTGGTATCATCTTTAGTTTCCTTTATCAGCGTCTTACAGTTTTCTGCATACAGGTCTTTTGTCTCCCTAGGTAGGTTTATTCCTAGGTATTTTATTCTTTTTGTTGCAATGGTAAATGGGAGTGTTCCCTTCATTTCTCTTTCAGATTTTTCATCATTAGTGTATAGGAATGCACGCGATTTCTTTGCATCAATTTTGTATCCTGCAACTTTAGCAAATTTATTGATTAGCTCTAGTAGTTTTCTGGTAGCATCTTTAGGATTCTCTATGTATAGTATCATGTCATCTGCAAACAGTGACAGTTTTACTTCTTCTTTTCCAATTTGTATTCCTTTTATTTCTTTTTCTTCTCTGATTGCTGTGGCTAAAACTTCCAAAACTATGTTGAATAATAGTGGTGAGAATGGACATCCTTGTCTCTTTTGGCTAAAACTTCCAAAACTATGTTGAATAATAGTGGTGAGAGTGGACATCCTTGTCTCGTTCCTTGTCTTAGAGGAAATGCTTTCAGTTTTTCACCATTGAGGATGATGTTTGCTGTGGGTTTGTCGTATATGGCCTTTATTATGTTGAGGTAGGTTCCCTCTATGCCCACTTTCTGGAGAGTTTTTATCATAAATGGGTGTTGAATTTTGTCAAAAGCTTTTTCTGCATCTATTGAGATGATCATATGGTTTTTCTCCTTCAATTTGTTAATATGCTGTATCACATTGATTGATTTGCGTATATTGAAGAATCCTTGCATCCCTAGGATAAATCCCACTTGATCATGGTGCATGACCTTTTCATTGTGTTGTTGGATTCTGTTTGCTAGTATTTTGTTGAGGATTTTTGCATCTATATTTATCAGTGATATTGGTCTGTAATTTTTTTTGTGTGTGGTATCTTTGTCTGGTTTTGGTATCAGGGTGATGGTGGCCTCATAGAATGAGTTTGGGAGTGTTCCTTCCTCTGCAATTTTTTGGAAGAGTTTGAGAAGGATGGATGTTAACTCTTCTCTAAATGTTTGATAGATTTCACCTGTGAAGCCATCTGGCCCTGGACTTTTGTTTGTTGGAAGATTTTTAATCACAGTGTCAATTTCATTTCCTGTGATTGGTCTGTTCATATTTTCTGTTTCTTCCTGGTTCAGTCTTGGAAGGTTTTACCTTTCTAAGAACTTGTCCATTTCTTCCAGGTTGTCCATTTTATTGGCATAGAGTTGCTTGTAGTAGTCTCTTAGGATGCTTTGTATTTCTGCGGTGTCTGTTGTAATTTCTCCTTTTTCATTTCTAATTCTATTGATTTGAGTCCTCTCCCTCTTTTTCTTGATGAGTCTGGCTAATGGTTTCTCAATTTTGTTTATCTGCTCAAAGAACCAGCTTTTAGTTTTATCGGTCTTTGGTATTGTTTTCTTTGTTTCTATTTCATTTATTTCTGCTCTGATCTTGATGATTTCTTTCCTTCTGCTAACTTTGGGTTTTGTTTGTTCTTCTTTCTCTGGTTCCTTTAGGTGTAAGGTTAGATTGTTTATTTGAGATTTTTCTTGTTTCTTGAGGTACGCTTGTATAGCTATAAACTTCCCTCTTAGAACTGCTTTTGCTGCATCCCATAGGTTTTGGATCATCGTGTTTTCATTGTCATTTGTCTCTAGGTATTTTTTGATTTCCTCTTTGATTTCTTCAGTGATCTCTTGGTTATTTAGTAACGTATTGTTCGGCTTCCATGTGTTTTGTGTTTTTTACGTTTTTTTCCCTGTAATTCATTTCTAATCTCATAGCGTTGTGGTCAGAAAAGATGCTTGATATGATTTCAGTTTTCTTAAATTTACTGAGGCTTGATTTGTGACCCAAGATGTGATCTATCCTGGAGAATGTTCCATGTGCAGTTGAGAAGAAAGTGTAATCTGTGTTTTTGGATGGAATGTCCTATAAATATCAATTAAATCTGTCTGGTCTATTGTGTCATTTAAAGCTTCTGTTTCCTTATTTATTTTCATTTTGGATGATCTGTCCATTGGTGTAAGCGAGGTGTTAAAGTCCCCCACTATTATTGTGTTACTGTTGATTTCCCCTTTTATAGCTGTTAGCAGTTGCATAATGTATCGAGGTGCTCCTATGTTGGGTGCATATATATTTATAATTGTTATATCTTCTTCTTGGATTGAACCCTTGATCATTATGTAGTGTCCTTCCTTGTCTCTTGTAACATTCTTTATTTTAAAGTCTATTTTATCTGTTATGAGTATTGCTACTCCCGCTTTCTTTTAACGTCTATTTTGTCTGATATGAGTATTGGTACTCCAGCTTTCTTTTTTGTTTTTTTTTTTTTTTAATTTTAATTTATTTATTTATTTTATTTTATTTATTTATGGCTGTGTTGGGTCTTCGTTTCTGTGTGAGGGCTTTCTCCAGTTGCGGCAAGTGGGGACCACTCTTCATCGCGGTGTGCGGGCTTCTCACTATCGCGGCCTCCCTTGTTGCGGAGCACAGGCTCCAGACGCGCAGGCTCAGTAATTGTGGCTCACGGGCCTAGTTGCTCCATGGCATGTGGGATCTTCCCAGACCAGGGCTCGAACCCGTGTCTCCTGCATTGGCAGGCAGGTTCTCAACCACTGCGCTACCAGGGAAGCCCTCCAGCTTTCTTTTGATTTCCATTTGCATGGAATATCTTTTTCCATCCCCTCACTTTCAGTCTGTATGTGTCCCTAGGTCTTAAGCGCGTCTCTTGTAGACAGCATATATATGGGTCTTGTTTTTGTATCCATTCAGCAAGCCTGTGTCTTTTGGTTGGAGCATTTAATCCATTCATGTTTAAGGTAATTATCGACATGTATGTTCCTGTGACTATTTTCTGAATTGTTTTGGGTTTGTTTTTGTAGGTCCTTTTCTTCTCTTGTGTTTCCCACTTAGAGAAGTTCCTTTAGCATTTGTTGTAGAGCTGGTTTGGTGGTGCTGAATTCTCTTAGCTTTTTCTTGTCTGTAAAACTTTTGATTTCTCCATCAAATCTGAATGAGATCCTTGCCAAGTAGAGTAATCTTGGTTGTGGGTTCTTCCCTTTCAACACTTTAAGTATATCATGCCACTCCCTTCTGGCTTGTAGAGTTTCTGCTGAGAAATCAGCTGTTAACCTTATGGGAGTTCCCTTGTATGTTATTTGTTGTTTTTCCCTTGCTGCTTTCAATAATTTTTCTTTCTCTTTAATTTTTGCCAATTTGATTACTACGTGTCTTGGCGTGTTTCTCCTTGGGTTTATCTTGTTTGGGGCTCTCTGCGCTCCCTGGACTTGGGTGGCTGTTTCCTTTCCCATGTTAGGGAAGTTTTCAACTATAATCGCTTCAAATATTTTCTCTGGTCCTTTCTCTCTCTCTTCTCCTTCTGGGACCCCTATTATGCGAATGTTGTTGCGTTTAATGTTGTCCCAGAGGTCTCTTAGGCTGTCTTCATTTCTTTTCATTCTTTTCTCTTTATTCTGTTCCGCAGCAGTGAATTCCACCATTCTGTCTTCCAGGTCGCTTACCCGTTCTTCTGCCTCAGTTATTCTGCTATTGATTCCTTCTAGTGTAGTTTTCATTTCAGTTATTGTATTGTTCATCTCTGTTTGTTCTTTAATTCTTCTAGGTCTTTGTTAAAGATTTCTTGCATCTTCTCGATCTTTGCCTCCATTCTTTTTCTGAGGTCCTGGATCATCTTCACTATCATTATTCTGAATTCTTTTTCTGGAAGGTTGCCTATCTCCACTTCATTTAGTTGTTTTTCTGGGGTTTTATCTTGTTCCTTCATCTGGTACATAGCCCTCTGCCTTTTCATCTTGTCTATCATTCTGTGAATGTGGTTTTTGTTCCACAGGCTGCAGGATTGTAGTTCTTCTTGCTTCTGCTCTCTGCCTCTGGTGTGTGAGGCTATCTAAGAGGCTTGTGTAAGTTTCCTGATGGGAGGGACTGGTGGTGGGTAGAGCTGACTGTTGCTCTGATGGGCGGAGCTCAGTAAAAATTTAATCTGCTTGACTGCTAATGGGTGGGGCTGGGTTCCCTCCCTGTTGGTTGTTTGGCCCGAGGCAACCCAACACTGGAGCCTACCTGGGCCCTTTGATGGGGCTAATGAGAGACTCTGGGAGGGCTCACACCAAGGAGTACTTCTAGAACTTCTGCTGCCAGTGTCCTTGTCCCCACGGTGAGCTGCAGCCACCCCCCTGCCTCTGCAGGAGACCCTCCAACACTAGCAGGTAGGTCTGGTTCAGTCTCCCCTGGGGTCACTGCTCCTTCCCCTGGGTCCCGATGCACACATTGCTTTGTGTGTGCCCTCCAAGAGTGGAGTCTCTGTTTCCCCCAGTCCTGTCGAAGTCCTGCAATCAAATCCCACTAGGCTTCAAAGTCTGATTCTCTAGGAATTCCTCCTCCCGTTGCCGGACCCCTAGGTTGGGAAGCCTGACATGGGGCTCAGAACCTTCACTCCAGTGGGTGGTCTTCTGTGGTATAAGTGTTCTCCAGTCTGTGAGTCACCCACCCAGCAGTTATGGGATTTGACTTTACTGTGACTGTGCCCCTCCTACCGTCTCATTGCGGTTTCTCCTTTGTCTTTGAATGTGGGGTATCTTTTTTGGTGAGTTCCAGTGTCTTCCTGTCGATGATTGTGTAGCAGCTAGTTGTGATTCAGGTGTTCTCACAGGAGGGAGTGAGAGCATGTCCTTCTACTCTGCCATCTTGGTTCCTCCTCACTATACACCTGGTGGTGCAGTGGACAAGAATCTACCTGCCAACGCAGGGGACACAGGTTCAATCCCTGGTCCAGGAAGATCCCATATGCAGCGGAGCAACCAAGCCACGACCACTGAGCCTGTGCTCTAGAGCCTGCACGCCACAACTACTGAAGCCCGTGTGCCCAGAGCCCACGCTCCGCAGCAAGAGAAGCCACCAAAACAAGAAGGCCGCACACCACAACGAAGAGCAGCCCCTGCCTGCCACAACTAGAGAAAGCCTGCGCACAGCAACGAAGACCCAACACAGCCAAAAATCACCCCTCCATTCTTTATTTTTATACTGTGCTGCTCAGCTAGCCCGTCTGGGGTATATGGGTGTACAAGAGTTTTACAATGAACAGTTTGGATTAACAGGAACAGTCTCTTTGGCATACTGTAATTCCACAGGTCTCTTAACTCAGTGTATTCTGTGGAGCAGGCTTGCAAGAAAATAAATCCAGAGACGTATTCCTGGAAGTACATGGGTCTGGGGTCAGAGTTCAGTATCTTTAGGCCTAACCTGCGTATATAAACTTTAAGTGAGTATTATCTGTTTTTCAAATATTTGGTTAAAATTCTCTCAGGATTACATTTAGCGTCCACATCAGTTTTTACTAACATAATATTTTCATAATATCATCTTTCCATCTAATAACATGTTATCTCTTTTCATTTAATCAGAAGGCTTATAGTATTCCATGGAGTTTTTTTTTTTTTTTTTTAAACATCTTTATTGAAGTATAATTGCCTTACAATGGTGTGTTAGCTTCTGCTTTATAACAAAGTGAATCAGTTATACACATACAATATGTTCCCATATCTCTTCCCTCTTGCATCTCCCTCCCTCCCACCCTCCCCATCCCACCCCTCTAGGTGGTCACAAAGCACCGAGCTGATCTCCCTGTGCTATGCGGCTGCTTCCCACTAGCTATCTATTTTACATTTGGTAGTGTATATATGTCCATGACACTCTCTTACCCTGTCACATCTCACCCCACCCCCTCCCCATATCCTCAAGTCCATTCTCTAGTAGGTCTGTGTCTTTATTCCCGTCTTGCCACTAGGTTCTTCATGGCTTTTTTTTTTTTTTTCCTTAGATTCCGTATATATGTGTTAGCATACTGTATTTGTTTTTCTCTTTCTGACTTACTTCACTCTGTATGACAGACTCTAACTCCATCCACCTCATTACAAATACCTCCATTTCATTTCTTTTTATGGCTGAGTAATATTCCATTGTATATATGTGCCACATCTTCTTTATCCATTCATCTGTCGATGGACATTTAGGTTGCTTCCATGTCCTGGCTATTGTAAATAGAGCTGCAATGAACATTTTGGTACATGACTCTTTTTGACCTATGGTTTTCTCAGGGTATATGCCCAGTAGTGGGATTGCTGGGTCGTATGGTAGTTCTATTTGTAGTTTTTTCAGGAACCTCCATACTGTTCTCCATAGTGGCTGTATCAATTTACATTCCCACCAACAGTGCAAGAGTGTTCCCTTTCCTCCACACCCTCTCCAGCATTTATTGTTTCTAGATTTTTTGATGATGGCCATTCTGACCGGTGTGAGATGGTATCTCATTGTAGTTTTGATTTGCATTTCTCTAATGATTAATGATGTTGAGCATTCTTTCATGTGTCTGTTGGCAATCTGTATATCTTCTTTGGAGAAATGTCTATTTAGGTCTTCTGCCCATTTTTGGATTGGGTTGTTCGTTTTTTTGTTATTGAGCTGCATGAGCTGCTTGTAAATCTTGGAGATTAATCCTTTGTCAGTTGCTTCATTTGCAAATATTTTCTCCCATTCTGAGGGTTGTCTTTTGGTCTTGTTTATGGTTTCCTTTGCTGTGCAAAAGCTTTTAAGTTTCATTAGGTCCCATTTGTTTATTTGTGTTCTTATTTCCATTTCTCTGGGAGCTGGGTCAAAAAGAATCTTGCTGTGATGTATGTCATAGAGTGTTCTGCCTATGTTTTCCTCTAAGAGTTTGATAGTGTCTGGCCTTACTCCATGGAGTTTTATAATGTTCTTCATATAAGTCTTGTCCCATTCTTGTTAAATTTATTCCTACGTATTTTGTATTATTGTTGTTAACTGTGAGTAGAAAATTTCTTACCACTCTACATCCCGTGTCTTACTGCTAAAATAAATAAAAATGACTTAAAAGTGTTTCTCTGTTTCTATTTACCTTACTAAATTCTTTTATTCATACTTGTCTTTATTAAAAGATAACATCTGTTGGGGTTTCTATTTTTACAATTATATTATTGGCAATACTTGTGGAACTCTATCTCTACTTTTCTATTGTGTTTACTAGAAATTTTGTTCTCTTGACTTTCACATTTACTAGATTTATAAGATAATCCTGGTCCACGATAATTAATATTATCTCATATATCCTCTAATTACTAATGGTGACACAATTCTCTAGGTAGTTTCTCATTGTAATTAAATAGTTTTGTTGTTTACCATTGAAAATGTTATTTATTTTGTGGTTGGTCACTAATCTTTATTAATTGTTTTTTTAAAATATTTTATTGAGGTTATTTGGAATGGCTGACTGTTTTTCACAGTCTTTTCAATATTTGTTGATATGAATCTATGATTTTACTCTTTAATTTGTTGATCTCATTGACTGTTGATAGGTCTGTTAAATCAAACCAAACCTCTATTCTTGGAAAGCTCACTCGTCAGGATACATTATTTTTTGATAAGAATTTCAGATGCAATTGAAACATTTTAATTTGAATTTTGTATGTATGATCATGAGTGATATTGCTCTATTTTTATTCTATTTTCATCATTCTTAACAGAGATATCTGGCATCATAAAATGAGTCAGGGAGCTCTCCATATTTTTCTAAGACCTGAGATATATGCAAGTCATGTGCTAGTATTCTTTAAAAATTAAATAAAATTAAATAAAATTAAATAAAATTCAGCTGTAGTGCCATATGTTCTGGTAGATTTTTTTCCTATCACTTTTCCAGTTACTTTTGTGGCATAATCAATTTGTTCAAACCCTTTGCTTCCTTTAGATTTTGGAGTTTTAGTGTTTATATGTTTCATCCTTCATTAACTGCTTGTTTGAAATCATCCATATTGTTTTAAATGACCAGGGGAGTAAGATCTTTGAATGTATGTTAATTTTAGAATTTTAATTACTCTTGACATTATTCAGTTGAGTTTTACTTGAACCTCAAGTAAAGGATTTTTAAGCTGGATTAATTTTTCAAAATCATCTTTTCCTGCTCTACTCTTTTATAGGTGAAATAGAGAATTTAATGAGCTCATATATGCTGTTTCTATTACTCTTAGTTTAGATTTTGGGAACAGTGATCTTTATCCTTCCCAATTGGCTTTGAGATTTAACACCCATATAAACTGGGTTCTATTTTTCCCACTCAGAGACCACACTGCTGACTTGCAACCTTGGTTGTTTGGTTAAACATGTGGTGGTATCTATAAAGTAATATGTTTTAATTCTGAAATCCTTTTCATTCTGTGCAGTCAGCATTGATCTGTGTCTAAGAAAATCACCTTTGAATGTGTTTTTTTCATCAAAATAGTTGGCTTTCCAAGTTGCCCATCACTCTATGATTATCAAAGGGCAGGATCAGGACTTGACATTGTTTAGCATAACCTTCCTTGTAAATTTTCATTATTCAAGGAAGCTACCCCTGACAGCCGTTCAGAATGTGTGATCCTTCCAGCTGCTAAGAGATGTTATCCCGCGCCTACATTTGCCATGAGCACATCCACTGTAGTTAAAATCTAAAAGCAGTTATTTTGTTAACACTAGATTAGATCTTTAATTAAGCTTTCATCCCCACTAGCACAGACAACAGTGTCAAACATGTAAGCCCCAGGAGAAACCAAACGCATTCTATAGGCTCCTATCCTTCAGTACATCGGGAAGAAACTTACAAGCAAATGTCTCATGGGAATTTTGTAAGGGTATGTTGAATATCTAATTGTAAACTTAGAAGCTTCATTTAATTTGATTTCTAACTGTGAGGTGAGTTAAGCCAATAAACATATTTGTTGAGAGGATTTAGATCAAGAGCTTGTTTTTCATCACTTGGGTTTTATTTTAGATATTTAATGTTATCCATATGAAAGCACTTTTTTTGTTATCTACAGAGCTTAATGGTTAAGAAGTAAAAATGTAATTTTCTTTATCTGATTGACAGTTGAATGTGTGCACCTTAGGGCAAAGAACGACTAAATGTCCAACAGTAGAACTTGTATCCCTATGGCTTTACGTTTGTTTTTGCAGGATCGTTTATTTATTTGGGGGCACATGGATCACCTGCAGTGGCCAAGCTTGGAAGTCCTGTTCTTACAAAATCACTCAATGCCTCTACCCTGTGTCAGGTACCCAATTATTGGAATTTCCATTGGCCATTCTGTAGTTGTAAACTGTTAAGCTTGGGTTACTCTAGCTAGTACATGCCTGCTGTGTTTTACTAATATTTTCACAATGAACTGAGAGATTTATATGAGCTATTTCAACGTGAAATGTCATTTTGTTCCGGAAGACATTTGCAGTATATAACTTACACCCTTCTTTTGGGGGGCCTATTCAAAAATATTTCTGTCATTTTGCATTCTTTCCATGTAGTTCTTTCAATAATTTAAAGCTGTGGATACAGGTTGCCCAAACTGCTTGTTATCTTGGCCAACAGTGTTAGTTGAGGAAAATAAAAGCAGTTCAACAAGTTCTACTGAAAGAAAAATGAAAGGATGAATAAAGAAAGATAAATATGTGCAGAAAAAATAATTACATTTCCAAAATTTTATTTTTTCAGTTAGTCCTTCTGGTGCCAGGTAAACACAGACCAAGGGATAAAATACTCAGGTCATTTCCACAGCACAACAGAGAAGAAAGAAGAGGGACTTTGGAGTCAGATGGACCTAGTTCCACCTGGTTCCAATCTCAGTTCTGCTACAAACGATATGCTTCCTTTGAGACTCAGTGTCCACACTGGAAGCATAGTGTTAGCCTGCCTTCTTCACATGGTTGTGAGAATTCAAACGTGATTAAGTAAAGCACCTGGAAAAGTACTTGGCAGGTATTAGGTGTTCAATAAACATAATCCCTTTACTTTCCTTAACATGAATGCCTATTAGATGCTTCTGTTCAGCTTGCCTTGCTTTCCGTCCTTTTGAGAGTTCTGACATGTCCCTAAGCCTTTAGGATTTCAGCTTTTTTTTTTTTTTCTTGGTTATCAGAAAATAATGAAGGGATCAATAGTGCCATGCACTAAGTTCATTACCTAGAAACTCAGGGTTACAGCACTAACACAGGCATTCCTGATGATAAATTACAGATCATCAGACCTTTTTAATTAAAGTATAAATTTAATTATACTTTCAGCTTGATATAATTCTCAGTGAGTGTGTCCAGAACTCTTAATAGGTTGTCCTTCTCTTTTTTTTTCCCCTTTGGTTTTTGCTGCCCATTTCTCTGTGGGAATTTGGATTAAAGCAACTGCCTGGACTCCACTTCCACCTCACCCAGATGGACTCTGGAGTCTCCCACCTGTGGTTTATTTTAATTAAATCTTATGTGATAGATGTAGGGTTTTTTGTTTGTTTGTTTGTTTTTTTTGAGAACTCCTGAAGCATTTACTTGCTCTTTAAAAGTACCTTACAGGCTTACTGAACTTTAATTTAATGTCATATACCAAAGTAATGCAATTGCTGTTGTTAAATTCGTTAATGACACTGGATAAAAAAAGAATAGAATTTGTTAATTCTGCCTCTTTTACAGAAATGTGAACACTAACACTAAGAGCTTATTAGAAATTCTGAGACTCACTGAGAAATCATACAGTTTTCTTCTTTTTAAAGATGATCTGCATTTCCCATTGTTGTATGTGGGTAGCCATTAATCTGTGGTCATAGGGATTGACCCACAATTTATGATTGTTTCTACTTGACATTTTTCTCTATTGTGGCTTAAGTTTGGAGCTTACCTGTGGGAGCTATTGGGGCGGAGCCTCAGTGAAAGCAATGGACAATTTAGATACTTGGTGGTTTATCTCTCAGAACCAAGTCCTCAACCTTCCAAGGCCTTGGATACTGATTTAGAGGTTTGCCTTGGTTTGTGGAAAAGTAAGAGTATTACAGACTGCCAAAGAGGTATTTGTTTTTTCCCTTTTATCTATATCTGCTTGAATGTTGGTAATCTTTGAGTTAGAGGGAGGGATATTTGGATTACTTTATAGTACTTTCCAGCTTAGCATTACTATTAGATTGTTAGAGGTTATTTATAGTCTGAGATACACATGGCCAAAGTTCTCTCCCATAGGAGTATTCTAAGAATATACTATTACTGTTTTATAAGTTTGTGGTAATGTGGGATTTTTTCTTTCATGAAAGTTACAAAATAAGCTAACAAACCAAATTCTTATCTTCTCGAGTAATCAGAAAATCCAGCTGATCTTCCTAATTGGAACATACTGATTGATAATAGTTGTATTCATGGAATAGCGAATGTTCTTTATTATAAAATGGTAAAGTGGGGTGGTGAAATAACCAAAGTTGGGCACTTTGATATGATTAAAGCCTTCATTTTATGAAATTACATTTTTTTCTCTACATAATCATACCAGGCTAACAGAGTTAAGAATATTTGTTTGAAAGGACTTTAAAGGAATATGAAGCTTTCTTTTGAGTCCTTTTTTCTAACAGCAGCTTTTTAGGGTCTTTTTGCATGAATTACCCTGTACTTTATGTGTAGCCAACACATGGCATCAACATGCAGAATTGTTCCTGTAACTACTCATTGTTCAAGATGTGGACTTTTATTTAAAAGCTTCAAAAGCTCCTTTGGTCACTGGTGGAAATTTGGCATTTTTCCTTGGAATAGCCAGGAGATAGGACAAACAGAACATGTGGGAGCCAGAAGCTACTATTTCTTATTGCTGTCGAAATACTGTTACTGTTTCTTTCTTATTTTAAACTTTTTCTTTTTTAAATTAATTTATTTTATTTTGATGTTTATTATTTTTGGCTGCGTTGGGTCTTCGTTGCTGTGAGCTGGCTTTCTCTAGTTGCGGCGAGTGGAGGCTACTCTTCGTTGCGATGCTCGGGCTTCTCATTGCGGTGGCTTCTCTTGTTGTGGAGCATGGGCTCTAGGCACACGAGCTTCAGTAGTTGTGGCACGCGGGCTCAGTAGTTGTGGCTCACGGGCTCTAGAGCGCAGGCTCAGCAGCTGTGGTGCATGGGCTTAGCTGCTCGGGGGCATGTGGGATCCTCCTGGACCAGGGCACGAACCTGTGTCCACTGCATTGGCAGGCAGATTCTTAACCACTGTGCCACCAGGGAAGCCCTGTTACTGTTTTTAATAAATTAGGAAATGTAAAATCTGAAGATTTATGTGGATATTAATATTTTCTCACTCTCATATTTGAGTTACTGTATAAAAGACATATCTCACTTTTAGGACTTCATAATTAAATACAGCAGGACTGGTAACATGAAGCTTCCGCTTTCAATGCCACTTTGTGTGTGTGTCTTTTGTTTTTTTGTATTCCCCAACTCATTTTGCTATTCTAATCCTCTTTAATCAAAAAATTCATAAAATTAAAAAGAAGTGAATAGAGATACCAGGAAAAAGACAGATGAAATGAAAGATAGGTTGGCTCCAAAAATAAAGTTTATGAGGGCCAGGCTACATATTTGAATCTAAGTTTTCCAGCAGCCAATGCAGAGAGAGACATGTGAGAACTCATTTGGTTCAGATTCAAGGAAGTAAAGAACAAAACAAAAATAGTTCTTCTGAGACTTCTCCCCTGCTTGCACACATACCAGTGTAAATGTTCTTTCTCTGATTCAGTGCACACCTATTGCTTCCCTACTCCGTGCTCATCATAGCCTTTAATGCTGGGAATGTACTAGGGACAATGTAAACACGTTTGCCATAACAAAATATAGAATTTAGTGAGGCATATTGATAGCAGTTCAGTGTGAAGTGCTACAGAGAGTGAGAAAAATATAAAATACATATAATATGTAATATTATATGTAAGTATATATAATATATAATGTAACAGTATATAAATTAAACAAATATATATTATATATAATATATAACATACACATATATACGTATAAACCATATATATAAGTGATAACCCACTTATAACAACTCTCTCAATGAGTTTGAAAAGGCCATCTCTTGTAATGTTCCCCAAGTAGAGTGATGAGCTCATAGCAGAGAGAAATTTAGAAAAAAAAGTAATATACAATGGGGCTTGGAATGGTGCACTCATGATCTGTTCTCTGATTGTTTTGTTTACTCCAATGATAGTATTAGAGCATGAGATGGAATCTAGAGGAAGCAATGGTTTATTGGGGAAAGGTTGAGCAGATATTCTCCCCAGTTGTACATTGTCAAAACACATGAAGATTAATCATTTAGATGAGAAAAACAGATTATATTTTATTGAAGATTGTAAACTTTTACTTAAGCTTGTTCAGATAAAAATAGGCAAAAACATGATAATGAATAGGAGTCATAAGAATCACTATGGTAATGATGAGGGGTGTGTGTGTGTGAGAGAGAGATGAATGCTCCCCCTCCCCTACACTGACTTATTCCACTTGAGTTTTGAGGAGTTACAGATATCTTGTTTCTTTTCCTTTTTTTTTTAAAACTTTTTTGTGTTTTACTCTTTTTATTATTCTAGACCTTGAAGATATAACAGGTGTAGCAAATACCAGACAGGGGTCGACATGAAGCAGAGAAGGCAGAGGTAGCTGAGAATTTGGAGAATAACTGTGAAAAGACATGAAGATCTGACCAAAAAGCTCCCTAATAGGGAAGCAAGTGGAACAAAGACCATAGGAAAATTGAGGAAAAAAGCAGAAAATTTGAAGAGTTCCAACGGGAGACAGACCAAAATAAAATGAAACAGAAAAGAGAAATAAAGAAGACATTATTTTGAACTTCTAAATAATGTCCTGTTAATGTCCTTTGCAAAATTTAGTCTCAGAGATTTACTAATTAGTAATTACTAATTGTTCCTAATTACATTCTTCTGTAGAACTGGCCATTCCTCTGGGAATATCACAGGGCCCTGTAGAAACCAAAGAGCAAGATTAGTTATTCACCTACACTCGGTAACTAGTAGTATAAGTCACCTGATATGGTGTCCTTTCTTTTTATAGTAAAATGAATGATTCAGTGTGTGTGTGTGTGTGTGTGTGTGTGTGTGTGTGTGTGTTTTGGCCGCACCAAGTGGCATGTGGGATCTTAGTTCCCCAACCAGGGATGGAACCCATGCCTGCTACAGTGGAAGCGTGGAGTCTTAAACACTGGACCTCCAGGGATGTCCCAGATTCAATATTTCTAAAAATATACAAATAATATAAAATCAGAGAATACAATTAAAAACAGTAAAGTAATTTGAGCTTCATTTCTTTTCTTTCCAATTTGCAATTAAAGGAACTGCTTTGTTGGAAGTTTTTTAACCACAGGAAATTCTCTTGAATAAAATGATTCACGGTCTTGCATAGTCACCCTATACATACAACCCAAGTTGTACATGTATATACAACTTAGTGAAAACCGAGGAGAAATAAAAGCAAGCCTTTAATATTAACATTTTATATAACTGCTTTTTAATGAATCAGGCATGAATCAAGACAATAATTTCCTTTAAAATGAAAAGTAGTAAATAAATTTTAAATGGTTGGTGTAATTTTAACATACAGCTCTTTTTAATAGAATTTTCTGTGATGGAAATTTTCCTCTGCTATGTCCACTATGGAAGTCACTAGCTACAAATAGCTATTGAGCACTTAAAATGTGATGAGTGTAACCAAGAAAGTGACTTTTTCATTTTGTTTAATTCATTTACATGTAAATAGCCACACTGTTTTCATACCTTTGTCATCATATGCACTATACTTAATTGTTCCTTTTCTTTTCACTCTCTCCCATAAAGCTCTGAGGTCCTTAAGGACACTTAATTCCTTGCACATTTTATAACACAGAGCAGGTCTCTCTTTCAAGGTTTATAGACATTTGCTTTAGCAAGAATGCTGATGGTCCCACTCAAACGTCCTTCTTTTCTTCAATACCTATTAACTGAATACCTGCTAAATACAAAGTGCCTTGATATGTTCTAAGAGGAATTCACAACGTGCATTGTGATTCTGAGTTTAAGACTTAGTGTTCCACTGCTAGTGTGTATCACAGTGAGAGCCACGATGTTGGCTAAGTTCCTATCGAAAATCACAGCTGTATTTATAACTTTTGTTCAGTGATTTTACCCTTACCAATATTAAATTTGAAAAGACTCTGGAAAGTTTCTTGGTCTATACCGAACTAAAGAATTCTCCTTAAATCTCTACAATGCCAATTCTGTTTTTAAAAAAGTAAATTAAATATAAGTTCTAAGCTCTTATCTTACTGAATATAAATCCCATTGGTATTTACTCTTAATGCACTATTAAAATAACTTCGCACTGGTAATGTACTGAGTGACAACATGACAGCTTGAAATTCTGATGGGGCTTGCACAGCTCTTGTACAACTAGGTTTAAAGCTCCATTTTGCATATTTACAAGCTTGGAACATGCTGAAACTACAGCAGGGATCTAAAGTTTAATTGCGGTTGAGGAACATACATCCTCCCTTTCCATAGAATTTAATCAAACACTTCTGTTTGACTTTGCGTTTCTTGCTTAAAGGCCTGAGTGTAGGTGAGCTTGGTAGTAAATCTAATATGAAATGGACAGTCAGAAAGAATGCTTTGATCAGGTGGTGGCAATTAAGTAGACATTGAAAAAAAATGTGTAGCACATTGGAACAGAGAATGCTTGATGTTTTGAACAATTTTTTAAAAGAGCATTAAAAATTTTTTTCCAACTTTCATCTCCACTGAAATTGGTACCAACAGTGAAATTAATGGGATAATAAAGAAATAATATATGTGATAACATCTGTCCACATAACAAAATAAAAGCCCAATGACAAAGGAAAAAAACCAAAACTTTAAAATGTAGTGAAACTGAAAAGGAGTCACTTTGAGTCCAAAGAGAGTGATATCATTTCTCAGGGGCCTCATCTCTGAATGATACTGTGTTTTTTTTGAAATCTGCAGCATTAGAACTCTCTATGGCATAATGAGAACAAGAAAAAATTGCTGTGTGTCTGCACTTGCTTTTGTGGGGTTTTTTTGACATATTTTGTATTGGGTCGTCCAACCACTGAGGCAATTAGTTTTCGCCTTGCACAGGGCCCAGTATTTAGTAAATGCTCAGTAAGTATTTGCTGAATAAACGATAGTGCTGAATTCCACATTATAGCTACTGCTATTGGCACCTTAAAATACTACTCTGTGTTTTCTCCACTACCTAGTTAACCTGTCAGTCGTTTAGATTATGTCATCACTGGTGGTGAGTAGGAACCAAATTGATAAAGTCAAGGCTCCCTAGCCTGAAAGAGAACATTTTCTAGTTGGATTAAATTATTGATGAACAGTATTATATAATCTCCCAAGTTTTTTGATAATGTCACAATGGAGAAGGAATTAATGAAAAGTATTCATAGCAGTTTTCTCTTACCTGAGAAATCAAGTTTTTTGAGATAACTTTTTCTTGGATTGAGACATCAAGGAGAATGAATAGTAATACATGGTTTTGTAATTTTTGAGTCAGATATAGAACGTGTATCTCCCCAGATTCATAAGAAGCAATAGTGAAGGTCCTGTAAAACTTCCATGACGGTGTGGACAAATATATGTCCTCACACTTGTCTGAGCAGGATGCTAGTGTCCCATTTCTTTAGATGTCTCTATGACATGTGTTAAAAATATCAGTTAATGTAGCTACCTTGAGCTTTTTTTTTAAGGAGGGAATACAAAGGCTGGCAGAAGATGTACTTAGCATTTTCTGGGTCTGCATGTTTGGAGGAGAACTAAGAAGTAGTTTGGGATATTTTTAACTATAGAAGAGCTACTGGACACAGGTAAATGGAATATTTATATCATTCAAACACATTTTTCACCAGGTGCAGTTTTGGTATCGTTTGTCTCAGCATTCACATCTCTCGGTTTTTACAAGAACATCACTGGATGGGGATTTGCAGAAGCACGGTGATCTAATTGGAATCTCCAAATCTCAGTGGAAACAAGCAAAAATCAATCTGTTGGCGAAGGCTGGAGAATCTACTCTGCCTTTTCAGGTAAGCACGTAAGAAATTAATACAACTGAGCAGAAGATGCTTATTTAATGCTGATCTTTCCAGATAATAATATAGTACATATATCCCATAAATGTATCTGATATTAATAAAGCAAACATTCACAATCAGGGATGAGTAGAGAGGTTATCTTGATTAATTGCTCAAGACTTACTTGTGGAAGCATAGCAAAAATGGAGATAAGAATTGAATAGGATGGCGGAGAGAAGAGTAATTTAACGGGAAAATATTTGTTTTCTTAAGTGAGGATGGTGGATTATATGAGGTAGTGAAAAAAATCCGGGCTGCACTCGTATTTTAATCCTATTGCCTTATTTTCTGCTGCCCATTAATGCTGAGAATTTTATCACACTTTTATGTCATTTACTTTGTTAATGAAAGAAGGAAACTGTAGCTTATCAAATGGGTGCACCAGCTTCCACCCTCCTGGACATGACTCCCTTCTAGATGATGTTTGAAAAGAGCTAGTTTAGAAACTAGATTAGATGGTGGAACATAGTGGAACACTCACGGCCTTAGGAGTCACATAGTCTGAGTTCCCATCTCTGCTCACCCCATGGGTTGTTAAGTGATTGTGTACATTACATCTTTGAGCTTCAAATTTTCCAATCTGTGAAAACCACAGTGATAATAAAAGCAATTCTTGAGAGGAATCTGAATTAAAGAGAATGTAGCTAAAATGGTAGCTATGAACATGAGCTCTGGAGCCTGGGGTTCAAACCCAGGTGTCCAGTCAGAGGGAAGTTGCTTAATCCTTCCGTGCTTCTGATTCTTCCTCTGTAAATGGGGGTGGGGAAGTAAGAACATTGTTGGGGTGTTAGGAGCCTCTGAAAAATAACACACCTCATCTGATACTCATTTCCAAACTGAGGTAAATACAGAAATCCAACAGAGAGAGCACAAGATATTTTGGAGAAGATGTAGTTAAAATAATACCTCACCTCAGAACGAACAGCTCCACCCAGAGAACAACAGACTGCTAGAGAATACAGGACTCATCCTTTGGGGAAAACCTTTTGCCATGAGTGATTATGATGTGTAAGTGTTATTTTATGGGTTGGAATACATGTCCCCCTCTGGTGGAGGACGTTGATAATGGAGGAGGCTATCGGACGCCTGGGGGCAGGAGGTGTGTGGGAACCCTCTGTACCTTCCTCTCAGTTGTGCAGCGAACCTAAAACTGCTCTAAAAGTCTTAATAAAAAAACAAAAGACAAAACCCAGAATGTTCTTTGTTAGAACTGGCTATTTGAGAAATATTATGAGTTGAAGCTTGTGCCATTCTTTCTTGGCCTCATTAACCTACCATCGTTATTGAAGAGTTTCGGCACTGGGTTTTTTTTTTTTTTTTTCCTGTTTAATATTTCTTCTTTGGGGATTTTTGCCTTGCTTTGTTTTGAGGTGCAAATTGAGACTGCTGTTTATTATCTGGGGGCATATTAACTAGTTTTTAAATTGACCAGTGGTTTGATGGAATTTTGTAATTTGGTATCCACAGATTGGTGATGTTTTCTGTCTTCACTCCCCTCCGTGCTGGATCAGCACCACGTGTTGACTTTTCTCTCTCCTACCTGGGGGCTCCCAGTCAGCACCAATCGGCCTCTTTTTCTTCTTCTTTTTTTTTAATGTATTTTTGTGGCCGCACCAATGCGGCATGTGGGATCTTAGTTCCCCGACCAGGGATCGAACCTGTGCCCCCTGCATTGGAAGGGCGGAGTCTTAACCACTGGACTGCCAGGGAATTCCCAGCCTCTGCTTAATTGTGCTGGCTTTTTGAGGGGAATGAATTGTCCTGGGTTCTTGCTAAGCCTCAGCCATGTTTAATTCAGCCCGAGAGGGTAAGGATTTTAGCGTGCACCTCTGTTCCTTCTTATGTAATCCTGTTACTTGGCCGAAGTACAGGCTTGTTTTAGAAACTACAGTTCAGTGAAAAGAAAAATAAGAACTGTTCTCTCAGATGTCACTATTCAGAAGGCCATTCATTACAAGTCCACAGTCTCTAATCAGCAATTTGGAAAATTAAAATTTGGAAAGCAATAAGCTTTTGAAAAACAAATTTAGAGGCAAAATTTCTCCTGACCTGAACCAGTGTTAGGCAGTTCATTTAGTGATGTGTTTGATGATAAAGTGCTGCCCCCAGTCTCCCTGAGGGTATCAAGTAATATACATGATACATTTTAGATGAACATCCTCAACTCTGAACTATTCAGATTTCAAAACCCAGCTGGACTCAAAGACTTTGGCAAAGGAATTTGGAGCCTGTGTTAACATTCTGGTATGAATAAGTCCAGATTTTATACACATACACACGCATACAAGATACATAAATACACACAGTCACACACAGATACATATACACGGTTTTATTTAATACATTAGTATTACTTAGATATATTATTAAATCTTTCAAACAAATAGAAAATATATAGAGAGGCAAATACCCATGTACTCACACCTCAGAATGAACTAATATGAACATTTTGTTTGCTTATAATGTTGATAGGTTTGCTTCTAAAGATGCAGCTTTTGTCCTCTTGGTACCCTTTTCTATTCCATTTCTTGTCCTTTACTGGAAAAAAAAATTCTAATATGTTGTTTTTAACCTGATTTTTCTAAGTCTATTTTCAAAACTATGGAAATATGCATGAGGATTCTAGCTAGGTGCAGTTCTACTTCATTCTTTTATCAATAGCAAATGGAAAAGAGATTATACCCACAAATAGTCAATCTAGCTTTTAAATATTCAAATATTTAAAGTTTATCTTCTTGGAAACAGGCTCCTTTGGCACGTTAAATTTAGTGGACTGAATTACTTAAGGGTGACCTTTGTCATTGCCTGGTCATCAGTTCAATGTGACTAAACTCTGAACATGTATTTATATGGAGTCATCCTATATAAACATTGGAAAGGAGAAAGGCATAGGACTGTATGACCTCTCTGTTCGTTCTCTTGTAGCCATGAAATTCAGATTCATTGTGGTCCTTTTATGTATCTTGTACACATCACAACAGAATGCAAATTGCTCTGAGTTCCTTAGGAAATCAGCACCCCTGGTTAGGTAGGGCTTTCATTTTTCCTAGTGGAAAAGGATTAGGCTTACTGTTTGTTTTGTATGAACAGCAAATTAACAACATTTCAATATTCTCTCCATTTCCTGTGCAGTTTTTATTGGAAGAATGTAAGTCAAGTAGTTAATAGAATTTTTTCAATCTGTTTTAACTGGGCCTACTCATTTTATATGTTCAGCTTTTTACACAAATATTTTCATTTAATTTACAGTTTCTTTTTTCCTAACTGCTCTTCTTAATTTCATACCTAGAGGTAGTACTTTTTCTGAATACTGTCCATTGATTTCCAGTTGATCTACTGTCTTTGAGTTTGCTACTAAAGTATAATTGTGTCATATTTCAGATTTCATTTAAAATGACCCTTTTGTGAAATTTTCCACAATGATTGATACCATGTTCGCTCTTGATCAGAGTCAATGGGATAGATCAATAACAATTTCCTGATATTATTTGAAGATTCAGTGAAGGGTAAGATTTATAATACAAAGTAAAAGCTGGTCTAGTGTCTGTAATGTGGCTCTGTCCTCAGCCTTCTTAACCTAGGGCTTCATTAAATCTTGTTTTGCCAGGTAGCTCTGTTCTGCAGTATCTGCTAAAGACCAGTTATCTCTTTATTTCATGGTAGTGATATAGTACAGCAAAGTCATCCATGGCTCAGGTCACACATTTTTCGTGCTAGATATGTGAGCTTCAACCAATAACTTCAACTCTCTAAGCTTCTGTTTCCTTTGCTTTAAAATGTGGAAGAAAATAACACCATCTTCACAGTGTTAAAATAAGTGAACGTGCCTGGCATGCAGTAAGCTCTAAATAAAAGTTTGCTGTTGATCTTATTTTTAATACCACCATCATTTATCAAAAATTACTATAGTTGAATTTTTCTGTACTGCTTCTTACTATATTCCTATTGTCTCCATTTCCTCTTAGATTCATATTTTTTCATTCTCATTATTCTTTTTTAAAGCAAGATATCAAAGAACCAAAATTTAAATATGCTAGTTGAGTATTTCTCTGGAAAAGTTTCTTTCTGTTTTGCAGATCTAAAAAGTAATCACTTGATTATAAACAATATTTACACGTTGCTGTGCTTCCTGAAAGAAAAACAAGAAGTGATTCTGTTCTCTCAGGGAGTAATATAATATAATTGGATAAGACAAAAATCAGCAAGATCCTAAAAAATAGTTTTAGAAGGAAAGATATTTACATATAATTTGAAATTTTAACTCTCAGATTACCTTGAGAAACTTATAAAATGAGGTTTTCACTCTGCCTTTGTCAATGATTGAAACATTTCTTCTGAGCAACCTCTGGCTCACATACCAATTATTAACTGATACTGTAGTTCCCAAAGGGAACTGCCTTTGGTGACAAATCGAACGATCAGCTTGGTTAAAGCAAGTAATACAAAATAGGAACAGTGAAGATGATTTTGGAATAATCAGGTGATATTATTTACAGATATGAGATATATTTTTTTTTAAAGGAAGTAACATTACTCTCTGTTTAAAGGTGGAAAATTTTAATTAATGGTCAAATTATAATCGTTCATTACATGGTCCTGAATTTAATTATATAGAAGTAAGCAAGCAGACATGTAGATGACCTAATATCATCTTTATTTTGCTCTGGGAGTTGTTTTATACTTACATTTTAATATGAAGATATAAAAGAGCCTAGTGGTTTTCTTCGGACAAAATGAGGTAACCATATTTTAAAGACCTATCCCATCATTCAGCTCATCCCAGGGCGCACCCAGTCCATTCAAAGAATAGGAGCATGTACCTCTCCTGGGACACAGAAGTGCCCCCAAACAAACATTCTGTCTTTTTCCAGCTTTCCTTTGAGTAGTGTAGTCCTTCAAATATGGTGGTCATAACTACCTGTCTAATGAGTTTGAAGAATTAAACATCTGTATTTTAATTGACTTCAATGTAGGACATACTACAATAATGAATAAAAAAAAAATCTTCCAAATTAAAGCTGTCCAAATACATTACAATAACTTAATGATGTTAAGCATAATTTATTTCTCACAATGCTTGTATACATTTCATCAAAATCCTTCTTTAAAATCTATTACTATTTTCTGCCTCTCTTGTATGAAGGCCAAATTTCTTGGCTAAGACTCTACAGAAACCAGATCTAATCAGAATTTTAAAAATCATTAAAATTATATACATCTCATTATAAAGTATCAAAAATTTCAGGTAAAGAAATAGTCCCTCCTGAGCATCGTTACCTTCCATCATAGTCTGTATCTTCAGGTACCTATAACACTAGTTTATTTTTACCTCTAGACCCTTTTCTATTTAATTAATATGTATGTATGTACCACATATATCTAGAAATCTGAACCATGTGTATTTTTAGCCTAAGTAGTACCATACTATACATTTTTTCTGTAATTTAATTTTTACTCAGAAACTTATGTTGAAGGTCTTTCCATATTAGCATACAGAGAGAGATTTTTTTTTAACTGGCTCAGTAGTCCATGATCTGTATCACCATTTATTTATTGATTCACATTTGAGTTGTTCTGATTCATTTGCTATCAAAACCGACATTAAAGCAAACATTCCTGCCCAGGTCTTCATATGTGTGCCTATGAGTGTCTCTCTAAGGTAAACCCTGAGGATGGGCTTAATTTTTGTAGTCTATGCTATTTATCTTTTTAATAGATGTCATCAAATTGCTGTCCAGTTGGGTTGCACCAATTCATGCGATCAGTCCTCTTCTCTTAACAAGTATTTAGGCAATAATTCATTTAGGCAAAAAATCCTATACTCCTACCATAGGGGAGGAAATAGTTTTTCTTGACCCTCTTAGAGTACCTGACTGGGTCTCAAAATTAAACTGATAAAGCAGATTAACAGGAGAAAAGCATATAAAATTATTTAATGTTAGTTTTATCTGACGTGGGAGCCTTCATAAGGAAATGAAGACCTGAAGAAATAGTTAAACCTGAGTGTTTTTGTGAGAGGTTTGATGAAGAGTGGATAGTTGTAGAAAGGTACGATAGGGCAAAGATATGAGCCCAGTGTAATAAACTGGGGAACTTAGCTAGGCCTCTTTGTTCAGCTTCTCTGTGTCCTTTTGTCTTCAGAGATAAGGATATCGCTGGCATAGGGAGGGCTCCTCTCACATGAGGGTTTGATCTGCTTTAGAGGAAAGGTCAAAAAGTCCATCCTGCACATACCATTTCTCAAATTCCTTTGGCTAGAAATATTCCATATGCTGCATAGGTGCCCTATTTTGGGACAGCATGTCCTAAACCCCATCATCCTACAATGCCCAAAGTTTTCTAAATATACTCTACATGTTCACATTTCCTTTTTTTTTCTTGTGATGTTACCAGTTTCTCATGGTAACAGAATCTTAGGCAACAATTAAAACTGAAGTTTAACATTACCTCTTTGCTAAATCTTTTTTTTTTTTTTTTCAAATTCTATCTCATATTCTTGACAGAAATAATGAAGTGCTTTTCTTTGATTTTTAGTATCTTGTATTTCTCTCTTATATAGTACTTATGGTATAGCTTAGTTGTTAATGTATCATATCAAGTAAATTGTAAGATCTTTGAGACCAGAGATCCTCCCTGACTACGTGGAGATGCACTTACTAGCCGTGTCCTGGTCTAGTGGTCCTGCTATGCATCCTTAAGACTCTGGATATAAATTCATCCTTCCTTCCTGCCTTCCTGCCTTCCTGCCTTCCTGCCTTCCTGCCTTCCTGCCTTCCTGCCTTCCTGCCTTCCTGCCTGCCTTCCTGCCTTCCTGCCTGCCTTCCTTCCTTCCATGGTGGAGTAACAACATAATAATGTGAGTGATTAACAAGAAAGAAAACAAATTATACCAGTCATTATTTAGAATGTTAGAATAAATTAAACTTAAATAGGTGCCTCCAAGTGCTTTAGCATATGAATGTTATTAACCACTGTATGGGGTTATTTACCTCACTAAGTAGGTTTCCATATATGTATGTATAATATATATATAAGTATTTAAATGTTCTGATACAGAAATGAATCGTTGCCTTCAGCCAACCTGTTATAAATGAATTCATATTTCAATTAAACTGAGTTGTGAACCACACAGTTGATTACCCCAAAGAGCTCATTTTAAATGCTTATGACTCTTAATGGCTCCAATGGGAAGGCAGCCTTCAGTCATGATGAATGTTACAACTTCTAATTGAAACAAGGTTACCTAAGATATTAGGGTTACCTAAGGTGCTGTCAAAGCAGTTATGACTTTATAAATTCCTAATTTGAATGTTCTGGTCAAACAATTTTCTAAAATTAGTTTGGAAGTTTGGGACAGATACAAATGAGCTTCTCTACACCAAAAAGTATGATTGTAATAAATTTACTTTTGTTAAAAAATGGTTAAAGAAGACAATTTAGGTGGTACAAACAAGGTTTATTCAGCACTTCATGAAGCAGACAGTCTCTATTTGGAGAACTGTAAAATGGGGTGGAAGGCAGGAAGCTTTATAGGGTAAAGAATAAAGAATAAGAAAGAGTAAAACAGAAAATATCGAGTTGACTGGGACCATATAGTCAACCTTGTTTAGGGTGAGAAGGAACAAGGAAATATAGAGCCCAGAGTTGGTTTGAAGTTGGGGAATTGACTGCTGAATATACTGTTTCTGGTCAAGGGGAGCATTAAAGGGTCATGAAAGTTATCTAAGTTTTGGTTTGCTGTCATGGCATCCAGGGCAGGAATGGCTCCATTTTGGGCCTAGAAAGTTATTTCAAGACTTTTATAGTATATTTTTAATAATTTATCTTTCTGTAATTATAGTTAATTTTAGAAGCTACTGTTTTATCATCACGTGCTACCGTTGCTTTAGATGACATCAGTGTATCCCAGGAATGTGAAATTTCATATAAGACACTTCCAAGTACTAGCGTTCAAAGCAAAGGTAAGTTTTTTTCTTGTGGTCGCTGCAGTTTTGAACGTTAAAATAATTAGTTTTCCGTGATATAAAAATATAAAATATATTAGAATCCTTCAATAATATAGTTCACTAATGCCTAATACCAAGATGTGGATTATATCACGTGTCCCTGAAAACTAAAGCATATTTTTTTACCTTTTAAAAATATATTTTTACCTTTTTAAAAAAATATGTTATATCACAATCTAGGCCTTAGGTTCTCTTCTAATAACATTCTACATTTGTGGCTAAAATTGTCACATACAGATTTTTTTTAAATTATGAAAGTTATGAATTTAAAATATTTTGCATGTTTTAAAACACCGCTATAAAAATTCAATTGTATTTTAATTTTGTTTGACACTTCAAGTGAATATGTAATTAAATTCATGTTTCAGAATCACTCAGGAGTTCAAAAAGATTATCATGGTTGAAAAAGTGACTTAAGACCAATGAAAAATTTCAAATTTGACCCTAAAATTCTGTGTTTAAATTCAGAACATAATATTTTCAAGAAACAGATGGAGTTCGGCTAATTCTCTGACTAAATATTTTGTAGAGAATTTCAGTTAAGAGACAGGTATATTGTCATAAAAATGATCCCAAATAGTAGAATAGGCATTTTTGAAAATCTAACCGTAGTTTAGGTTCTGAGAGTGTGTTGAAATGGTATACATTGTGCCTGCAGTTACTTTGTTATTTTAACACTAACTGATGTTTCTTTCTGACCACCCCTACAGTCAGGTCTCAATTAACAAATAGAAATAAATATTAAAAATGTTGCCTGAAAACTGAAACACTTCATTTTTCTTACTCTCCATACATGAAAAATAACTGCATGTGGACATCAGGCATGTCATACATTCTGAAGTTATGTTTCCTTAAACAACATATTTAGTGAGAGGAAAAGCTGCATTCTTAACAGGAGCTAAATGCACTCACTAATCAAGGATGATATAGGAGAATCAATTCTGGATTGAGATCCGAGTTAAAGAATTTTTAAAAGTCCTTTATTAAAGACATCTTTCATTGGTAAGGCTGTATATTCTATGTCCGAACTCTGTATTGTGTTAACATGCATTTACATTACTCAGAATGTGTGTCCTGAATTTATAATAAACCTTTCTAAGCTCTGTGTATGTGAGTTGTTTTGATAGACATTAAAGAATGCAAAGCTGCAGATTTAATGATTAATGAGTTTTGGAGGGTTAACCAGAATTACTTATTTCTGTTAATTAATTAAACATTTTCATTCTTCTAATCATATACTGCATCACCAGAATTGGAATAGTAGGAAGGCATTAGAGTTGACATTGAGGAGAATGTATTTGGAAGCAGAAGTGTGGTTAAATATTTTAAATTATCACTAAAATTAGCCTTAGCGGAAGGCTCTGAGAATACTCGATCTCACATACAGAGAATTATTTTCATAAATTAACTCAAAACTCATTTATGTGTGCATCAATCTGAACACCAGCTCAGTTGGTTAGAGCATAATTCTCATTAGACCAAACTTACATGAATTATTCCTGAAAGACCAATGATTTTACACAAAGGAAAAAAAAACTTTCTCACCATTTTTGTAAATTTATCCAATAGGCAATTATAGAATCTCCTTCATTGAATTTAGTATTATTACCGGCCAGGAGTTTAGGGACGGGAGTGGAAGGGGACTTATCACGTCCCACTGATAGGGACTTATGTTATATTAATGGCCAGAGGTTTATTGAGATCCTCCTGTGCTTGCCATTTTTAGCATATTTAAAAACTAGTGTTCATGAAACAATTATGCATCCCATTTATGTTGGAGAAAAAAAGATGTTTTATTCTCTCGATCTCTTAATTTTGAAGCTGGATTTGGGCCACATGAAGATGCAGGCTGTATTTCATCCAGCAAGCTCTCTGATTTTACATCTGACTGCCCAGATGGAGCAGATGAAGCCAATTGTGGTGAGTGAAAGTCCTGACTGACTGGACTAAGATTTGTGTGTGCATATTTACTCTCTGAATGTAAAGTGCATGTTACTTAAGTGAGTGTTGTTTAAATAAGAATGTTTCTTTTTTTGTTATTAAATTTTAAAAATATTTTTATTGAGGTATAATTGATGTATAACATTATATTGGTTTCAGACGTACAACATAATGATCTGATATTTGTATATAATGAAAAATAACCATGAAAATAAGTCTAGTTAACACCCATCACCATACATAGTTACAAATTGTTTTCTTGTGATAAGAACTTTCAAAATTTACTCTCTTAACTTTCAAATATGCAATACAATATTATTAATTATAGTTGCCATGCTATAAATTACATCCTCATGACTTACTTGCTTATTTTATAACTAGAATATACCTTTGTACCTTTTGACCCCCTTCACCCATTGTGCCCCTACCCCCTAATTCCCTGCCTCTGGCAATCACCAATCTGTCCTCTGAACTAGGACCTTGGTTTTTTGTTATTGTTTTTTGTTAGTTTGTTTGTTTTTTAGAGTCCACATGTAAGTGAAATCATATGGTATTTGTCTTTCTCTGTCAGACTTATTTCAGTTAGCCTAATGCCCTGAAGGTCCATCTGTGCTGTCACAAATTGCAAGATTCTCTTCTGTTTTATGGCTGAATATTATTCCATTGTGTATATGTACCACTTTTTCTTGGTTATTGTAAATAATGCCACAGTGAACATGGGGGTGCATATATCCTTTCGAGTTAGTGTTTTTGTTTTCTTCAGATAAATTCCCATCTTTTGTGTTCCAAGGACTTAATTCTGGTGTAGGGAGGGGTGTTCCCCACACCAGATAGTGCTCAGGACATCAGTTGGGTGTCCTGCAATTTAACTCAGTTCTGACAGTACCTACCCAGAGATGCCGTCAAGTTCTACAGACTAAGGTTCAGTCCTACGAGGCTGCCTCCCCTTTTCTTCTACTTACTTCGGATGATGGTCTCAAGCCCAGGTTGTTACTGTTCTTCTGATTGACTGGCTATGAGTCAGAGGTTCCCAAGACTCCTTCCTTGGGTTTGATTAATTTGCTAGGGCAGCTCACAGAACTCAGAGAAACATTTTACTTACTAGATCACCCATTTATTGTAAAAGAATATAGCTCAGGAACAGTTAGCTGGAAGAGAAACATAGGGCAAAGTATGGGGAAAGGACGAGGAGCTTCCTTGTCCTCTCCAGGTGCCACTCTCCCAGCACCTCCACATGTTCACCAACCCAGAAACTCTCCAGGCTCTGTCCTTTGGGTTTTCATGGAGGCTTCATTTCACAGGTATGATTGATTAAATCATTGGCCATTGATTCAACCTCCAGCCCATCTCTTCTCCCCAGAAGTCAGGGGTAGGACTGAAAGTTCCAACCCTCTAATCATATAGTTGGCTCCATTGGCAACCAGCCTCCATCTTTAGATACTGTCCAAAGTCACCCCATTAGCATAACAAAAGACAACTTTTTCACGCGTAACACCTCGGAAATTTCAAGGGTTTTAGGAAGTCTGGGCCAGAAACAGGGATGAAACTGTTTGATGTAATCCCACTTATTTTTGCTTTTGTTGACTCAGCTTTTGGTGTCAAATCCAAAAATCATTGCCAAGACTGATGTCAAGGAGCTTCTTACCTATGTTTTCTTGTAGAATTTTTATGGTTTCAGGTCTTATGTTCAAGTCGTTAATCCCTTTCAAGTTAATTTTTGTGTATGGTGTTAAGATAGTGGTCCACTTTCATTTTATTTGTATGTGGCTGTGCAGTGTTCCCAACACCATTTATTGAAGAGATTATCCTTTCCCCATTGTATATTCTTGCCTCCTTTATTGAAAATTAATTGATCATATATGGGTGGGTTTACTTCTGGGCTCTCCATTCTGTTCCATTGATCTATGTTTGTTTTTATGCCAATAACATACTGTTTTAATTACTATAGCTTTGTAATATAGTTTGAAATCAGGGTGCAAGACGCCTCCATGTTTGTTCTTCTTTCTCAAGATTGCTTTGGATATTTGGGGTCTTTTGTGGTTCCATAAAAATTTTAGGATAGTTTGTTCTATTTTTGTGAAAAATTCTCCTGGAATATTGGCAGGGATTGCATTAAATCTGTAGATTGCCTGGGGTAGTATGGGCATTATAACAACATTAATTCTTACAATCCATGAGCATGGAATATTGTTCTATTTATTTGTGTCGTCTTCCATTTCTTTCATCAATGTCTTATAGTTTTTAGTGCCCAGGTTTTTCACCTCCTTGGTTAAATTGATTTCTAGATGTTTTGTGTTTTTTGATGCAACTATAAGTGGTATTCATTTCTTAATTTACCTCTCATACTTCATTATTGATGTATAGAAAGGCAATAGATTTTTGTATATTGCTTTTGTATCCTGCAACATTACTAATTCATTGATTGGTTCTAGCAGTTTTTTTGGGAATCTTTAGGGTTTTTTATGTATAAAATCATGTCATCTGCAAATAGTGATAGTTTTACTTCTTTGTTTCTGATTTTGATGCTCTTTTATTTTATTTTAATTTTATTTTTCTTGCCTGAATGTTGTGGCTAGGACTTCCAATACTATGTTAAATAAAAATGGGGAGAGTGGGCATCCTCGTCCTGTGCTTGATCTTAGAGGAAAAACTTTCAGCTTTTCATCATTGATTGTGATGTTGGTTGTGGGCTTGTCATATATGGCCTTTAGTATGTTGAGATACATTCCCTTAATACCCACTTTGTTGAGAGTGTTTGTCATAAATGGATGTTGAATTTTGTCAAGTGCTTTTTCTGCATCTATTGATATGATGATCATATGATTTTTATCCTTCATTTTGTTAATATGATGTATCACATTCACTGATGTTGAATTATCCTTGCATCCCTGAAATGAACCACTCTTGATGATAGTGTATGATTCTTTTAAGGTGCTCTTGAATTTGGTTTGCTAATATTTTATTGAGGTGTTTGATGAACATCTCTGTTCATCAGGAATATTAGCCTGTAATTTTTCATCTTGTGGCATCCTCTTCTGGTTTTGGTATCAGGGTAATGTTGGCCTTGAAAATGTGTTTGGAAGTGTTTCCATTTTTTGAAGAGTTTAAGGATTGGTATTATTTCTCCTTTAAATGTTTGGTAGAAAAAAATTTTTTGGTAGAATTCATCAGTGAGGTCTTCTGGTCCTGGACTTTTGTTTGTTGGGAGGTTTTTGATTATTGATTCAGTCTCCTTACTCATAGTTGTCTATTTAGATTTTCTATTTCTTCATAATTCAGTCTTGTCAGGTTGTGTGTTTCTAGGAATTTATCTATTCTAGGTTTTCCAATTTATTGGTGTATAATTGTTCTAGTAGTTTCTTATAAGTCTTTGTATTTCTGTGTTATCAGTTGTAATGTCCCCTCTTTTATTTCTGATTTTATTTATTTGAGCCCTCTCTTTTTCTTTGTTAGTCTAGCTAACAATTTGTCAATTTTGTTTATCTTTTCAAAGAAATAGCTCTTAGTTTCATCGATCTTTTCTATTGCCTTTTAATCTCTATACCATTTATTTCAACTCTGATCTTTGTTATTTCCTTCCTTTCACTAGCTTTGGGCTATGTTCTTTTTCTAGTTCCTTGAGTTGTAAAGTTAGGTCATTTGAGGTTTTTCTTGTTTCTTGAGATAGGCATTTATCCCTATGAATTTCCCTCTTAGAACTTTTGTATCATCCCAGAAGTTTGGTATGTTGTAGTTCCATATGTATTTGTCTTAAGGAATTTTTTGATTTCTCTTTTGATGTATTCTTTGACCATTGGTTGTTTAGTAGCATGTTTTTAACCTCCACATAGTTGTGGTTTTTTTCCAGTTTTTTCTTGTAATTGATTTCTAGTTTCATACCATTGTGGTTAGAAAAGATGCTTGATATGATTTCACCCTTCTTACATTTATTAAGACTTGTCTTGTGGCCTAACATATAATCTGTCCTGGAGAATGTTCCATGTGTACTTGAGAAGAGTGTGTATTCTGTTGCTTTTGGATGGAATGTTTCATGTATATCTATATATCTGTTAAGTCCATCTGGTCCAACATGTCCAAATATTTCCTTTTTGATTTTCTGTCTGGATTATCTATCCATTGATAAAAATGGGGGTACTAAAATCCTCTACAATTATTGTATTGCTGTTTATTTCTCCTTTTAGGTCTGTTAATATATTTTTATATATGTAGGAGAAACTATATTGGATGCATAAATATTTACAAACATTATAGCCACTTGTTGGTTTGATCCTTTTATCATTATGTCATGCCCTTCTTTGTCTCTTATTACAGTCTTTGTTTTAAGGTCTATTCTGTCTGATATCACTTATCTCCAAAGCTTAACTCTTTCAGTTTGTATATCTGAAGTGAGTCTCTTGTGGGTAGCATTATAGATGGGTCTTATTTTTTATCCATTCAGCTACTCTGTGCCTTTTGATTGGAGAATTTAGTCTATTTACATGTAAAGTAATTATTGATAGGTAGGTACTTGTTGCCGTCAAGTTAATCGTTTTCTGGCCGTTTTGTAGCTCCTCCATTCCTTTTATTTTCTCTTGCTGTTTTCCTTTTTGATTTGATGATTTTCTATAGTGGTATGCTTAGTTCCTTTTTCTTTATCTTTTGTGTATCTACTATAGGTTTCTGCTTTGTGGTTGCCATGAGATTTACATGTAACAACTTACATTTATTAAGTCTATTTTAAGATGATAACTTAAATTTGAATGCATTCTAAAGCTCTGTATTTTCACTCTTCTCAACCCCCATGTTTCTTGTTTTTGATGTCACATTTTACATCTTTTTATCTTGTGTGTCTCTTAACTAATTATTGTTGTTACAGTTTTTTTTCACTACTTTTTTCTTGCAACTTATATACTATCTTTAATAGTGATTAAACCACCACCTTTACAAGAATAGACTATACCAATTTTACTGTGTGTTTATCTTTGCCAGTGAGATTTATACTTTCATTTGTTTTCCTGTTACTAATTAGCATCCTTTCTTTTCAGCTTAAAGAAGTCCCTTTAACATTTCTTGTAATGACAGTTTAGTGGTGATGAACTTCTTTAGCTCTTGGTAGAAAACTGTTTATCTCTTTTTCAATTCTGAAGGATAACTTTGCCAAGTAGAGTATTAAGTGGAAGTTTCTTTCAGCCCTTTGAATATATTGTGTCACTCCCTTCTGGCTTGCAAAATTTCTGCTGAAATATATGCTTAGTTCCTTATGGGGGTTCCCTTGTATTTAACAAGTTATTTTTCTCTTGCTGCTTCAAAATTCTCTCCATGTCTTTAACTTTTGACATTTAAATTTATAATAGTCTTGGTGTGGGTCTCTGGGTTCATTTTCTTTGGAACTCTCTGGGATTCCTGAATCTGGACGTTTCCTTCCCAATTTAGGGTAGTTTTCAACTTATTCTTCAGGTGAATTTTCTGCCCCCTTTTCTCTCTCTTCTCCTTCTGGGACCTCTATAATGCACATGTCGGCCTGCTTGATGTCGTCCCATAAGTCCTTTAAACTAACTTCACTTTTTAAAAATTATTTTTTCTGCTTTGATTGGAAGAGTTCCACTGCATTGTCTTTGATTTCATTGATCCTTTCTGTTGCTCTTGAACCCTGCTTGTGTATTTTCAGTTTAATTATTGCA
Source organism: Eschrichtius robustus (assembly GCF_028021215.1). Classification (NCBI taxonomy): domain Eukaryota; kingdom Metazoa; phylum Chordata; class Mammalia; order Artiodactyla; family Eschrichtiidae; genus Eschrichtius; species Eschrichtius robustus. The sequence goes on from NC_090824.1 coordinate 184,974,065, forward strand.
TTCTTCAACTATGTGACTTCTGTTTGGTACTTTCTTATATTTTTTGTCTCTTTGTGGAAGTTCTCACTGTGTTTATCCATTTTCCTCCTGAGTTTGGTGAACGTCTTTATGACCGTTACATGGAACTCTTTAAGAGATGAGTCGCTTAACTCCATTTCATTAAGGACTTTTTCTGAGGTTTTATCTTGTTCTTTCTCTCGGAACATATTCATCCATTTCTTCACTTTTCTTGTCTCTCTATGTTGGCTTCTGTGCATTGGATAAAACAGCTACCTCTCCCAGTCTTGAAGAAGTAGCCTCGTGTAGAACTTTATGGTTCAACCCTAACCTAGCTCTTGGGTTATCTCTAAAACATTTGTGATTGTCCAAGTAGCTTATTTTATTTTTAGTGGCTCCCAGTAGTTGAGGGTGTGCTAAGTCCTGTCAATGTCCCAAAGCAGAGGCTCTCAGTCAGCACCTAGATTCAGGCTGATTGGAAGCCGGGCTCTCAGGCAGCCAGACCTCCAGGCAGCAACTTGTAAAGTATGCAAATATATACATTCCTGTGAGATTGCAAGCCTAAGTCCTCCTGGCCCCCATAGCCAGACCATCTAGAGGTGTCCTCTCTGAGGCAGTTGAAAAAATCAGGATGCCAGATGAGTTTCTTATAGGGAGACACCATGTGACCTGGAGCAAGGCAGAAGGAGATTGCAAAGATGGCGTCCACTGACCTCCATCCCTGGAATGCACGTTGGTAGGCCCCTAGAAGTGTGCCAAACCAGAAGCTTGCCCCTCAGACCAAAGGTCTGGGACAAGCAAATAGGCCTCTTTCACAGAAATATTGGGGGTGTATTTTGGTTTGCTGTCTGCACAGGGCCCTGGGGGTGGTAGCCTGCCAAGCTCTGTCTCTCCATTGTTTACGGTCTAACAGGACCTGGCAATGTAAACCCTACTGGCCACCAGAGCTGGGCAATCAAGGGCTGTCCTCTGGGCGGCAGCCATGAAAACCAGGACACCAGACACTGTGCAGTTCCTCTCTGGGAGATACTGGCATTCTGGAATCAGGCAGAGGGAGGACATGAGGATATTGCCCACCCTCTGAGGTCTCTGGAGTGGATTAGATTGGATCCTTACATGTTTGTGTGATTAGAAGCCTGCCCTTCAGGCCACAGCTATGAAGATAAGCTAATATGTTTTTTTCATAGAAAGACTGGGTATCTCTGTCTGTTGTCTCCTGGGGGTGGTAGCTAATTAAGAACTTTTTCTCTGTTGGTTACAGTCTTGTGGGTCCTCCTAGCATAAGCCCTGCTGGTGACATAAGCCAGTGACAGGTGACTTAGAGGTGTTCCCTGGGCATCAGGCACAAGAACTGGGGAGGGGGCAAGCCATTTCCAAGAGGTACAGCAAGTTGGGTGGAGACAGAGAGCTAGTGCAGAGATGGCGTCTACCAGCCTCCATTCCTGGGGAGTTCCCCAGCCGGCCCTGGATGTGTGTTAAAGTAAACGTCTGCCCTTTAGGCTGACACTTTTTAGATAAGCATATAAGCCTCTTTCACATAAAGGTAGGCACCTCTCGATCAACTGCTTCTGCACTGGTCCCTGGGGTGAGTCTGAGACTGTGAGCCCTTTAGGAGCCATTTCTCAGTTCACTATAATCTGTGTGTCTCCTGGATGTGAGCCCCATTGGTTTTCAAAGTTGGATGTTTGGGGGGGGGGGGCTTTTTCTCAGGTGCAGGTCTTAAAAGTTGGGGTACCTGATGTCGGGGTTCCAGTCTTTCACTCCCTGGGGAGAAGCTCTGGGTTTTGAGTTTCCTCGTGATTGTGAATCGCTGTGCTGGGTGTCAGGTTTAGGGCAAGACTGTGTCTCAGCCTCTTCTACCCGCTTTGTAGTGGATTTTTTCTCATTTGCGCAATGTGTAAGAGTCACTCACCTAGGCTTTAGTTTTGTTTTCTTTGTTTTTTTCAAGAGAAAATTGCTCCATATGTAGCTGTAGATTCATTGTGTCTGTGGAAGGACGTAAGTTCAGGATCTTCCTATGTCACCATCTTGTATTAGAACCCAAGTAGGAATTTCTTAAAATATTTTCTGTTTTTCTTACTATATCAGAAGAGTTATCTATTGAAATATCTGCCTGGGATTTACAGTTGTAAGCCTGTCCCTGATATACATTAAGACTGTTACCAAATGTACATGGTTTAAGAACTTTATCTATATAAACTCTTTTAATCATCAAAACAAATCGCAGAATTCAACCCTAATATTATCCTCATTTTACAGACTTTCATTATCAGTTAGTATTCATTCAGGAGACAGAAACCACCCTAGTAATTTGAACAGAGAAAATGTAATATGAAGAATTATTACCTTTTGAGACATGGTTAACTGCAAAAAGAACTAAAAGAACAGTAGAGAAGAAAGGAATTAACAAATGTAGGGAGCAGCTACTACCTCTAGGATTGGGACAGAGAATTAAGGAAAGGATACATTTGGAGGAGGGGTGGCCTCCACATCCCAACACTGAGAATTAAACTTTACTGGAGAGGGTGTGACTGGAACCCTCTGGAAGGTGGAGAAATTTGCTGGGATGATGTGGGCCAGATTTGGTTAACAATTTAGTGTCCAAGGAAGAAATTATCCACCAGGATGCCTGCAGAACTCACTGAAGGGTGACCGTAACTGGGTTGCTTTATATTGCTGGCAGTCATGGCCCAAGAGCAACAACAAAACATACACTGGAACCAAAAAGAGAAGCTCCTTCCTCTGCTATGCTCTGTGGCGTCCTGTGCTCTTTACTAACGAAGCCAAGCATTGTGTGAGCTATTCAGAAGAGAAATGTTTGCACCATCCAGCTCCAGATCTCAAAGCAGGGCAGAGAGGGTAGATTTGGAGCTGAGACACAGTACATGTAGAGCTGGCACACGTGCCTAATGTTGTGTGGTTCATAATTGGTGGAAGCCCATCTTACATCTGGTTAATCTGCCCCCAGAACACGTTCTTAACCACACATTATGCAACCTTTCTGTCCTTTCAAGGTCATCATTAAATTGAAAATGATACTTGCCCGAAATGAAAAGTTGCTTCCTTGATCAGTTTGAGCAATAGGGAATTTGAAGCCAGTGAAAGATTTCACTTTTGGAGGAGAAATCAGGCTCTTAGGCCCCTAGAATGTCAAATGGTAATTTAGTAATTCTGTCTAGAAGTTTGAAAGGATTAATGTCCTCTAAAAAAAACCCAAAAAACCTTAATCTTTTCCCTTTAGTAATTATTTTGTTTATCACATTACATTTCATAAATCTGAAATGTACTAAATAGGCTTCATTTCCTATAGTGTGTTTCAGGGACTTAAAATATTGTTTTATAGACACAAAAAGAAGATGGAGGTCACTGTTTGGCAACGGACCCATGATCGTGGTGAACTGAGTTAAAAAAAAAAAAAAAGCGCATAAACTCCAGGTCTCTAGAATCTTATGCTGGGAATCTGTTTATTCATAGAAATGCTAATTCTTCATCCCATTTTTATGAATTCATACATTAAAGATTCCAGCAGTGAGTTGAGATGAGGTAAAGGCACAGTAAAGAATTTAGAGGAGTAAAAGCAGGAGTCTTTTGTCGTCTTTACAGCAAAAAAGGAGAGAAGTAAGCACAGTGATTTTAGGCTGAGAGTCTAGCATCGAACTCTAACCCACTTGTCAATTTCTCCATAGAAAACTTAATTGCTTGGAAGAAACAGGGGTTTTCTGTAAGGAGAAAAAGACAATACCAGTCTCAGGATTTCTACTCATAAACATAAATCCTCCTTAAAGGAACCTTGCTACTCTAGAGTTTCAAATATTAGTATTTTAATGCAATTTATTCTAATTTTCTCATTTTCACAACTATCTCTAACCCAATTTGAGTTCTCTTTCATTACAGTAAGACTGAGTATGGCTTACCTCAAAAGAGTTGTTAAACTTACTATGATTTAGGTTTTCTGTGCCTCTGAAATATCTTCAGACTAAAATACCAAATGTAAGTTTTAACCAATTTTGGTAAAAGAAATAGTTTATCATATAGATGAGAAAGCCAAAAAAATTTTAAACAACTCTGTGTGTTGTAAAGGTATTTTAATATTCCCAAACATCATCTTCTGAGCACTGTAATTTATTTCGGTCTAAAAATTGGTTAGTCTGAAATGCATATGCTTTTTTCCTAAAAATAGATCTACACAATTTCTCATTTTCTACTTTTCTCTCTGCTCACAGGAAAAACCACATACATCAATACTTAGTATTTGAATTCAAAAAAGTCTAAGCAAAGGCAGGTTGAGCAGTATAGGAAGAAGGAGTGATTTATTATTTTTCTCATTTGCTTTTTCAAACTTAAATACTGGTTGTATATTTTTCCAAAACTACTGTGTCTGCTCAATATGCAAATGTATGTGTTAAACACTGGCATTTCCACAGCTGACAGTAAGGTAGAGGCTAAGTGATTTTATGTGCTGATGCTTTGGAGGCCATCTCCATGTATTTTTTTACTAATTCATTACCTTCCAATAGTAATTGTTATATTCTGCATTGAGTCTTACAAATTTCTTTCATCACATAAGTGCATTGGGAGAAAGCTTGAATTTTTTATAGCTATGCTTCTTCTGCTCTGTATTTGTTGAGAATGTGTGTATGTTTGTGTCTGTGTGTGCGTGTGAGAGAGAGAGATCTAATTAGGGCTGTGTTTTTACTGCCTATTTTCTAAAAAAAAATGTTTTTGAGAATGTATTTTTTGGTGAGATTGAACATATTTAAACTTAATTGTAGAATTAAAGGCTTCCTGAAATGCAGCTCTCTGTATAACCATAAATTGCTGTTTATTTTAATAAAAGATGGGAAAATAAGCTGCTATTTTCTATTTTCTATCTTATGCTGTTTTCCACAGGCCTAACTTCCAGGGAAAAAAAGTGTCTCAAAATAAACCTAAATTTGCTAATTATTTAGCATCTTGCTTTTCTATTAAATGCACATCAGTGTGCCCATTCTTGTAGAAAGAAGGCTATATTGCTATTTTTTCTTAGTGAACTGGATTCTCTTTCTCTTCTTCATATTGTCCTCAACAATTTAGATACTGTTTGCCAGTCAAAAAAAAAAAAAAAAATCTCCCTAGACGGGGGTAATTGTAAGACTGGAATGGGAAGTTTGTTCTGGTGAAGGCTCATCATTTCTGTGACATAAAACTGAGAAGTGGAGAAAAAATCCATTCATTCTCATTTGTGGAGCCATTGATCACTGAGGGGAAAAAAAAAATAGAAATGATTTTTGTAGACAAGTAAAATCTGGTAAATAACCCATGATATTTTGATCAATCTTTGCTGTAGATAATTATGTTGTTTGAGAAATCAGGACGGTAGAGGGAAAATAATAAAGTAGTCAATAAAGTAGATAATAAGTTCTCTCAGTTGAAAACTCTATTGAGAATAAAAATCTATGTATATAATAAAGTCTTTTTCTGTGATCATCAGTATCTGTGGAAAGGTTTTGTGTGTGTCATTACTTTGAGCTCATTTGGATTTTATTTTTCAGCAAGATCATTGTTCTTCTTCATTTTGAAAATTATAAATTAGAAGTATAAGTGGCATTTCTGTTTTGCTTGTATACCCAAACTACTTCAGTCCTTCTCTTTTCTTTCACACCTGCTACTCTTGTCCCTTTTGTTTCTGTTTTCAGGTTAGTGAGGTTTGTGATGACAAGTATGAGACTTAATGATCCTCTCCTGTTCAACACCAGGTTTTCTTAGCAATCCTGTCTCCTTGCCTTGTAGAACTTTACCACTGTGGATAGTGAGATTTACGTTTCCTTCCAGGGTTTATATAAACCCCTATCTTTGGGGTTAGATTTAAAAACAGACTGAAGGATTGTATGATAATGATATTCAATATAAATACTGTCACACACTTATAAAGCACTTATTTTGTACCTGGCATTGTTGGAAAGGCATTTATATGTATTAGCTAATTTATAGATAAGAAAAGCAAGGCACACAGAGAATGAATGTCACGGCTCTTCCTGCGGTCACGGTCACACAGTTAGTTCAATAGAGATAGAGGTGGGAGTGGAAAATGGACCTCAGGTTGGTTTTCATTTTGCCTACTGAGTCTTCCAGGGCAATTCAATTTGTAAAGTTCTCAAAGAATGTAAACCTCTTCACCCTCATGGGCATTTACAAGAGAGGCTTTAAAATAGGCTAGTATTTCCATTGACTTTGTATTTTAAGAGTGTTTGAGCATTTCTAACACTTTGTTAGTTTTGTATGGTAGACGCAGAAAGGAGATTTTACTTTAGGGAAAAACTCTAGTGAGAGAATCTAAACATGTGTGCATAAAAGAAGCTGTGATAATCTATTGCCAGTCAAATCTAGTTAATAATAATAATGATAATAATAAACAACTACTTAACACCTGCTGAAAGAAATGTATGCAGAGGATGAAAAGATGTTAGTATATTTGCTCTGCTGTGAGTAGTTTAAATTTAGATGAAAATAGGCATAAAAATGTAACTACTAGAAAAAGCTGGTTTTGCTCCATAGACAGTAAGGATGGACTAAGATAGGCATGGATGAGATTCTGAGAAGAGGAGCTTGAGGGGAAGGTTTAATGAAAAGTTTGGGAATAAACATATTTCTTTTTTTTTGCTTGTTTTTGAATTTTATTATTTTTTTTATACAGCAGGTTCTTATAGTTATCTGTATTATACATATTAATGTATATATGTCAATCCCAACTTCAGTTGGACATTCCATAAGGCACAGGGGAAGTTGGCTAGAAGCACTGTTTGCAATGGCAGAATCAAATTGTTGCTAAAAGTAAAGTGAGGCAAGTTAGCTAGAAAAGTTTTTACCTGGGGCATTAGTGTTGTATCACTGGGGTAGACGAGTGGGTGCTTTGGGAGAGTGTCTGGAGAGATAAGATAATAATAGGAAGCAGGTGTTGTATAACACTTGCTGTCCTTGGGGTTAGTTCATTCATTCAATAAATATTTATCAAGCACTATACTGACTCTACAGCTGTTTACAGAGTGAGCAAGACATAATGTAGTTCCTGCCTTCCTAGAGATTACAATCTAGTGGGGAGAACTACATTACACTAATATAGCTATAATTCCAATTCTAATGAGAAGTATGTAAAAGTTATAGGGTGGCCTATGAAAGTTATAGATTGACTCTTTGGCCCTAGTGTGAAGACATCAGGTTTTTTTTTAGTACATTAACCTTTTTTTTAAATAAAGATAATCTTTAGAGCAATTTTAGGTTAACAGCAAAATTGAGGGGAAGGTACAGAGATTCTCTATATAACCCCTGCCCCGGCACATGCATAGCTCCTACTATTAACAGCATCACCCACCGGAGTGGGATATTTCTTACAGTTGCTGAACCTACATTGATACTTCATAATCACCCAAAGTCCATAGTGTACCTCATGGTTCACTCTTTGTGTTGTGTGTTCTATGGGTTTGGATAAATGTATAAACACATGTATCCATCATTGCGGTATCATACAGAGTATTTTCACTGCCCTAAAAATCCTCTGTTCTCTGCCTCTTCATCCCTTACCTGCTCCCAACTGCTGGCATCCAGTCATCTTTTTACTGTCCCCATAGTATTTATTGCCTTTTCTATAGTGTCATGTAGTTGGAATCATACACTGTATAGACATTTCAGATTGGCTTCTATCATGTAGTAATATGCATTTAAGGTTTCTCCATGTCTTTTTTTTTTAATTAATTAATTTTTATTGGAGTATAGTTGCTTTACAATGTTGTGTTAGTTTCTCCATGTCTTTTCATGGCTTTTAGGTGCATTACTTTTTAGTGCTGAATAATATTCCATTGCCCAGTACTCCATATGAGAAAAGCTGCTGTAAACATCTATATGCAGGTTTTTGTGTGGACATAAGTTTTCAATTCCTTTTGGGTAAATACCAAGGGACATGATTGCTGGATTATATGTAAGATCATGGTTGGTTTTGTAAGAAACTGCCACACTCTCTTCCAAAATGGCTATACCATTTCGCATTCCCAGCGGCAATGAATGAGAGTTCTTGTTGCTCCACATCCTCATCAGCATTTGGTTGTCAGTGTTCCAGGTTTTGATCATTCTAATAGGTTGCAGTGGTATATCGTTGTTGTTTTAATTTGCATTTCCTTGATGATGCACAGATGTGAAGCATATTTTCATATGCTTATTTGCCATCTGTATATCTTCTTTGGTGAGGTGTCTTCAAGTCTTTGGATTGTTTTTTAATCAGGTAGTTTATTTTCTTATTGTTGAGTATTAAGATTTTATTGTTTATTTGGGGTAAGAGTCCTTTACCAGATGTGTCTTTTATAAATATTTTCTCCCAGTCTGTGGTTTGTCTTCTCATTCTTTTCTTGACATTGTCTTTTTTATTTTTAATTGAAGTATAGTTGACTTACAGTATTATATTAGTTTCAGGTGTACAACATAGTGATTCTATATTTTTATAGATTATGCACCAAAGTTATATATTCCCTATGCTATACATTACATCCCTGTGACTTATAAGTCAGACAGAGAAAGGCAAATACTGTATGTTGACATTGTCTTTTGCAGAGTAGAAAATTTTAATTTTAATGAAGTCCTACTTATTATTTCTTTCATGGATTATGCTTTGGTGTTGTATCTTAAAAAGTCATCACCATACCCAAGGTCATTTAGGTTTTCTCCTATGTTATCTTCTAGGAGTTTTATAGTTTCACATTTTATATTTAGAACTGTGATCCATTTTAAGTTAATTTTTGTGAAGGGTGTAAGGTCTGTGTCTAGATTTATTATTTTTGCATATGGATATCCAGTTGTTCCAGCATCATTTGTTGAAAAGACTGTTTTTCTTCATTGTATTATCTTCTCCTTTGTCAAGCTCAATCAACTATATTTATGTGGGTTGCATTAACTTTTAAAGGGAAGTGATAGAAAGAATTTGAATAGCTAGGTGAAAGTAAATAGTAGATTCCAAATAGAAAAACTAGACTGTGACAAGGCATTAAAATGTGTGAGGAGGAAAGTATTTTTGATTTATTAAAGAAACTGAAGTAATAAAGGTAGCTTGAGCATAAGGGCAGGAGAAGCACAGATATTCTTGGGAATTAGCTTAATGTTAAAGATTTTGGACATTATACTAAATAATAGGGAAAAAATGTAAGGATTTTTAAGGAGTTGCAAGATCAAGTTTGAATTCTTAAGGCCTTTAAATTTTTATACTCTGGTGGTAGTGTGTAGCATGAATTGAAGGGGAGAGTATGGAAGTAATGGTTTCAGTTGGAAGAATTTAAGAGTAAATATGAGAAATTATCATAGACTGAACTGACATGTGGAGATATGTCATAATAAAAATTTATGGCGTAGAATAAAGAAACATTTGATTGAATTTTGGAAGAAAGGGAAAAGGGGTATTTTAAGTAATACTTACCAGTTTCTATCTGGAGTCACAGAATATAGAGTGAGAGGGGTAAGTAGGGTTGAGGGAGGAGATCATTATTGTCCATAGTTTGGACAGTTCTGGCACTAACAAGAGGGGAGTGAGTTGGAGAAATAATTATTGGATTCTTTTTATTGACATAATAAGGTAATTGAAGCTTTGATATTGGATGGAGTTAACCAGAGAGAGAGAGTGGACTAAGAGCCAATATTTTTAACTAAAACTCTGGAAATGGTGACACCACTTGCAGTTTTCCATTCCAGATGAAGTATGATATTTAATTGCTTCTCCTTCGAGAGGCAATTAAATACAAATATAAATAAGAAAAATAAAAGGTCAAGTAGAACTTAAAGAGAAACACACAATTAGGGAACTATGCCAAAAGAGAAACCTAGTGAAAAAAAATTAGGAGTGGAGGGCTGATAAGTCGGCTAGTATTGGGGTACCAACTAAGTAGTCTAACTCTGTAATAGAATCAAGAATTGGGGGGAAAATAAGAAATGAGAAAAAATTAAGTTTTGGAAAAAGGAAGGTCACTAATGCTTTTAACAAGTGCGTTTTGAGTGCCTGCTATATTCCAGGCATATGGATCCCGTGGTAAGTAAAACTGACAGACATCCCTCTCCTCTTGGAGCTTGCTTCCTAGTCAGGGAGACACTGACACTATGATAAATGAGTAAAGTGCATAGTGTTTTGGAAGCGGATATATGTTATAAAAAAAATAAAGCAGTGTGAAGGCAATAAAGTATTGATAGAGGGAGGGACCTGGCAATTTTAAATAGGGTTTTCATAGTAGCTCTCAAGGACAAGGTGATTTAAAGCAGACTTAAGAAGGTAAGGGAAATAAGCGTGGAGAATATCTCAGGGAAAAGTTTTTCAGGCAGAAAGAAAGAACTAAGGGATTGAGATAGGAAGGAACCTGGTGAGTCTGAGCAATAGCAAATGATCTATGTGGCTGGAGGAGAGTGATTATAAGAAAAAAGTAATAGGACATGAGGTCAAAGAGGTAAGCAAACCATCTAGAGCTGTGGTTCTCAACCTTGGCGACATTTGAGAAGTACCTGGAGAGCTTCTAAAGCTGTGATTGCCATGGCCAATTACATTGCAAGCACTGCAGGTGGAACCCAGGCATTAATAATTTTAAAGCTCCCCATGTGATTTTTAATATACAACCAAGTTTGAGTGCCATTCAGCTAAGACCTTACAGGTCAGTGTAAGGACACTGGCTTTAAATGAGTGAGAGGGAACCATTGTGGCACTTTGAAGAGAGGACTTATGGGATCTGACTTAACAGAATCACTATGCTTTCTATATTGAGAACAGACAGGAGGGTATTAATGCCTATCAATCAAAGAACACCAGTAAAACCCCTAACAAAGTTGTGTTTATTGATACTTGCTGAACAAGGAAAATGGCTTACCACGGAGACCTGTGGGGCATCTCAGCAGGAGTGTTAGGAGGAACTTGTTATTGGGTTTAGGCTTGTGTTGTGTAATTTGCGGGAGGGTTCAAGGGAGCAGGAATTCCCTCTGGATTGGGTGTTTTCAAGAAACAGGATAATTCTGTGATTGCGTACCTAAATAAATTTTATTTAGGAGGTGAGAGAAATAGAACAAACATGGTAATTGGTGAGGATGCAGCAGTCACTCATGTCAGCCAGGTGAGTGGGATATTTGAGCAATTTTTGAATTTGCACAGTACTCTTCCTGTACTCAGACATGTTACAGAGTGGTCCTCTTTTTATCTTCTTTTTTCTCAATCTACAGAATGTCTTTGGTTCATGGTACGTGAAAATCTATTTGTTCAGCAGGAGAGCAATGTAGCCCTACTGTCATTTCCAGACTCTAGCAACACCAAGGTCTAGCTGAAAGTGCCAGGCAAACTGCTGTCTGATGGCCATCAGGAGCAAGGTTGGAAGCAGGGAGACCAGTTAGAATATTCCAAAAACTGAGGGAAGAAATCATGGTAAATTGAATCAGGATGAAGCAGTGGAGGCAGTAGGCAGATTCTGGATGTATTTTGAAAGTAGGTAGAAGTAAAAGGATTTGTTAATTGTATATGGGGGAAGGAAGAAAGAGTGGAGTTGAAGAGGACTCCAAGGTCTTTGCCTATAGAAACTGGAAGAGTGGTGTTGCCATTTCTGACCCAGGAAATCTAGAACATGTTTGAGATGCCAATTAGATATCCAGGTGAAGCTGTCTAATAGAGAGTTAGGTATATGAGTCTGGAGTTCAAAGGAGAGGTTCAGGATAGATTACAGCTGGTAAGACATCGACATATAGATGGCATTTAAAGCCTGAGCTAGAAGAGTTTCTTAAACTAGTGAAGATGAAAGAGCTAAAGATCTAGAAGTCAGAGTAGAAAACTGGAGGAAAGAATAACTTTTGACAACCTAATTCTAAGACTTTTTAAAGGAAGATTGAGAAATGAGGTGGTAGCTGTTATATGAAATGGGGTCAAGAGAGCTTAACGACAAGTTTATAAAGGCTTATGGAGAAAATACAGTAGAAGAGGGACAATGTGTGATGCAGAAGGCGGGGGTGTGTTTCTGGAGAGATGCTATTGAATAAACAAGAGAGGATGGAATCGAGTGCACAAGTGGAGAATGGCCTTGGCCAAGAGCCTGGACACTTCATCTAGGGTAACAGAAAGAAGCTGGAATCTATGGAGACAGATGCTAGAAGGTGGTGATAATTGTGCAAATTTTATTTCAGAAACTGTAGGAATAATGATGAATAGATGCCACTGAGTAGTAGCAAAGCTCTGATAATGAAAAAGAAAACATTTTTGTTGTCACTGGGTTTATGAGTCCTAATTTGGATCTTCTATCTCTAGACTCCTTAAGGGAAGAGGAGTCAATCGGCTATTGTAAATATTTCAGAAAGACAGGGGAGAACTGTACAGTTACCCGTATTAAATTTTTCAAGAATTCTCAAGAACCTAAATTTATTTTCTTTGAGTTATATTTAGAAATAAATATATGTTAAGTCAGGCTCATCAGAGTCTCTAAGGGACCCCCATAATTATGTTTGAATTGTGAAATTTCATTAATGAATCAGTGAAATTAATAATAACCATTACTGTGCTTATACTTACAGGAAGAGCGTTAGTGCTCTGGTAACATGTAGTGGATTGTTATCAGACTTGCAAGATGGACTAGGTAAGACAGAAGTAGGATAATCAAGATTTTGTTAGAGGGATGAAGAATCAAGTTGGAAAATGTTAAATGGAAATAATGCTACGACCTGCCAGACTGCAAACCAGTAGGGGAGAGGGGCATGACTTATAGTTCCTTTTATTCCCAGGCCCTATTTTCAGGCCTAGAATGTAGTTGATATTCAGTCAGTAATTATTATGATAGTGTCTGGATTTATGTTCTCAAATTTCTGGGTAACCACCAAGCATGGAAGATGGCGTGGCTAGAAAGAAAATAAGAAACTATAAGTGACTGTAATGTGGACCATTAACATACAGTTGTTTTATTTGCTTTATTGTTCACCTGACATTGTTTTAATCCTTACTAGATTCCCCGCCTTGGACTAGATTGGATTTAGCATGAAGTAATGGGGAGTCTACTTCATCAAGGAGATATATAAGAGAAGGATAAGTGAAATAAAAATTACTGTACAAAGTGATAGTGTAAGACTCTGGTGTGAATGTTGTCCTGTGAAACACAGAGAAGGACTTACTAGTTGGGAGTTGAGAAGAGTACGGTTGGGAACTGAGTAAAGAAGAAAATGTGAAGCAGGAAATTATTACGGTAGCAGACAGAAGACCTAGGAGAGCCACAGAATGGCCAAATTCTCAGTGATTTTAAAAGGGTTGCTATGACTTCAGTACTCGACAAGATTATTGAGTAGTGGTCAAGGGATCAGGAACTCTCTTCTAGACTCATTCTACCTCTCCCTGAGTGTCTACATTTTTTCCTGCCTCAATTCACTACTTCCCTAAGCAATTACATGAGCTTGGCTTCTAAGATTTCTTACAAATCATCCCTTCTTCCTCAGCACCAACACCCCATCCACCAGTGTGATTTTCTCCAAATACTCAGTCTTTTTAATTTGAGGATTTAGTAAAGAGATATCCTCTCTTATTGCCCATATTTGAAAACTAATAATCATGTCTACCATTTTTGGACTTACATATTGTGAGAGTGCACTGGATGCTGTCATATACCATTGTATTTTATCTGAGGTTGGTGCTGTTGTCACTTTACTTATGAGGAAATTGAAGTTCAGAGAGATTAACAACTAAAATCACAAATCTAGTAAATAGCAAGGATAAAATTCCACCTTGGCTTATCTGTTTCTAAAGCTCATGCTATATCTATCCATGGCAATACATATATAGAGCAGATTTCTGGAACACCATTTTAGAAGTGAAAACATCTTTTGTGCTCAAAAGACCACTTTGAGTTCCATTATAAAGAGAATATTCTCTGTGTTTACTTTTCAGTTTAAAAGAAAAAGCAAACTTCAAATTTTTCTCATCACCTTTTTTCAGCTAATCAGATACATACATTTTAGAAGCCGCTATTCATACTGCTGGTATCTGAGCCATTAATATTCTTCAAGAAAACCATTTTAGTAAGAGAAGAAAGCTTTGAGATGACATTATTTTAAAAATTTTAATTTTATTACCATCTTTAGATTATTGTGTCTATGGGTATTTTTAATGTGCATGTTTCCTTTTAATTTTAGTTTACTACTGAAATTTTTAGTCAATTATGAAAAACATTCTCTTATTCTTTTCTTTACATGTAGTTTTGTTTATTATTTAAAATAAATTCTGTATATTTATATAATTTTTAAAGGTTTTAAATTTTTTGTTTTTATACACTTTTAAAAGGTTACATTCTATTTATATTTATTACAAATATTGGCTGTATTCTCCATGTTGTACAATACATCCTTAAGACTATCTTACACCCAACAGTTAGTACCTCCCACTCCCCCATCCTTATATTGCCCCTCCCCCTTTCCCTGTCCCCACTGGTAGCCACTAGTTCGTTCTCTATATCTGTGAGTCAGTTTCTTTTTTGTTATCTTCACTAGTTTGCTGTATTTTTTAGATTCCGTAGATAAGTGATATCCTACAGTATTTGTCTTCCTCTTTGTGACTTATTTCACTTAGCATAAAGGCCTCAAAGTCCATACATGTTGCTGCAAATGGCAACATTTCATTCTTTTTTATGGCTGAGTAATATTCAATTTTGTGTGTGTGTGTGTGTGTGTGTGTGTGTGTATACACACAAACATACTATATGTACACCACAACTTCATTCATATGTTGATGGACACTTAGGTTGTTTCCATGTCTTGGCAATTGTAAATAATGCTGCTGTGAACATTGAGGTGCATGTATCTTTTTTTTTTTAAATATCTTTATTGGAGTATAATTGCTTTACAGTGTTGTGTTAGTTTCTACTGTATAACAAAGTGAATCAGCTATATGCATATGTATATCCCCATATCCCCTCCCTCTTGCGTCTCCCTGCCACCCTCCTTATCCCACCCCTCTAAGTGGTTGCAAAGCACTGAGCTGATCTCCCTGTGCCATGCAGCTGCTTCCCACTAGCTAGCTATTTTTTTGGTAGTGTATATATGTCAGTGCTACTCTCTTACTTCGTCCCAGCTTACCCTTCCCCCTCCCTGTGTCCTCAAGTCCATTCTCTATGTCTGTGTCTTTATTCCTGTCCTGCCCCTAGGTTCACCAGAACCTTTTTTTTTTTTTTACATTCATATATACGTGTTAGCATATGGTATTAGTTTTTCACTATCTGACTTACTTCACTCTGTATGACAGACTCTACGTCCATCCACCTCACTACAAAGAACTTAATTTTGTTTCTTTTTATGGCTGAGTAATATTCCATTGTATATACGTGCCACATCTTCTTTATCCATTCATCTGTCAATGGACACTTAGGTTGTTTCCATGTCCTGGCTATTTAACTAGTCCTGCAATGAACATTGTTGTACATGACTCTTTTTGAATTATGGTTTTCTCGGGGTATATGCCCAGTAGTGGGAGTGCTGGGTCATATGGTAGTTCTATTTTTAGTTTTTTAAGGAACCTCCATCCTGTTCTCCATAGTGGCTGTATCAATTTACATTTCCACCAACAGTGCAAGAGGGTTCCCTTTTCTCCACACCCTCTCCAGCATTTATTGTTTGTAGATTTTTTGATGATGGCCATTCTGCTGGTGTGAGGTGATACCTCATTGTAGATTTGATTTGCATTTCTCTGAAGATTAGTGATGTTTAGCATCTTTTCATGTGTTTGTTGGCAATCTGTATATCTTCTTTGGAGAAATGTCTATTTAGGTCTTCTGTCCATTTTTGGATTGGGTTGTTTGTTTGTTTGATATTGAACTGCATGAGCTGCTTATATATTTTGAAGATTAATCCTTTGTCAGTTGCTTTGTTTGCAAATATTTTCTCCCATTCTGAGGGTTGTTTTTTCGTCTTCTTTATGGTTTCCTTTGCTGTGCAAAAGCTTTTAAGTTTCATTAGGTCCCATTTGTTTATTTTTGTTTTTATTTCCATTTCTCTAGGAGGTGGGTCAAAAAGGATCTTGCTGTGATTTATGTCATAGAGTGTTCTGCCTAAGTTTTCCTCTAAGATTTTTATAGTGCCTGACCTTAATTTAGGTCTCTAATCCATTTTGAGTTTATTGTTGTGTGTGGTGTTAGGAAGTGTTCTAATTTCATTCTTTTACATGTAGCTGTCCAGTTCTCCCAGCACCACTTATTGAAGAGGCTGTCTTTTCTCCATTGTATATTCTTGCCTCCTTTATCAAAGATAAGGTGACCGTAGATGAGTGGGTTTCTCTCTGGGTTTTCTATCCTGTTCCATTGATCTATATTTCTGTTTTTGTGCCAGTACCATACTGTCTTGATTACTGTAGCTTTATAGTATAGTCTGAAGTCAGGAGACTGATTCCTTCAGCTCCGTTTCTCTTTCTCAAGATTGTTTTGGCCATTCGGGGTCTTTTGTGTTACCAGACAAATTGTGCAATTTTTTGTTCTAGCTCTGTGAAAAATGCCATTGGTAGTTTGATAGAGATTGCACTGAATCTGTAGATTGCTTTGGGTAGTATAGTCATTTTCACAATGTTGATTCTTCCAGTCCAAGAACATGGAATATCTCTCATCTGTTTGTATCATCTTTAATTTCTTTCATCATTGTCTTGTAGTTTTCTGCATACAGGCCTTTTGACTCCTTAGGTAGGTTTATTCCTAGGTATTTTATTCTTTTTGTTGCAGTGGTAAATGGGAGCGTTTACTTAATTTCTCTTTCAGATTTTTCATCATTAGTGTATACGAATGCAAGAGATTTCTGTGCATTAATTTTGTATCCTGCTACTCTACCAGATTCATTGATTAGCTCTAGTACTTTTCTGGTAGCATCCTCAGGATTCTCTACGTATAGTATCATGTCATCTGCAAACAATGACAGCTTTCCTTCTTTTCCCATTTGGATTCCTTTTATTTCTTTTTCTTCTCTGATTGCCATGGCTAAAACTTCCAAAACTATGTTGAATAATAGTAGTGAGAGTGGGCAACCTTGTCTTGTTCCTGATCTTAGAGGAAATGGTTTCAGTTTTTCACCATTGAGAATGATGTTAGCTGTGGGTTTGTCATATATGGCCTTTATTATGTTGAGGTAGGTTCCCTCTATGCCTACTTTCTGGAGAGTTTTTATCATAAATGGGTGTTGAATTTTGTCAAAAGCTTTTTCTGCATCTATTGAGATTATCATATGGCTTTTATCCTTCAATTTGTTAATATGGTGTATCACATTGATTGATTTGAGTATATTGAAGAATCCTTGCATTCCTGGGATAAACCCCACTTGATCATGGTGTTAATGTGCTGTTGGATTCTGTTTGCTAATATTTTGTTGAGGATTTTGCATCTGTGTTCATCAGAGATATTGGTCTGTAATTTTCTTTTTCTGTAGTATCTTTGTCTGGTTTTGGTATCAGGGTGATGGTGGCCTCATAGAATGAGTTTGGGAGAGTTCCTCCCTCTGCTATATTTTGGAAGAGTTTGAGAAGGATAGGTGTTAGCTCTTCTCTAAATGTTTGATAGAATTCGCCTGTAAAGCCATCTGGTCCTGGACTTTTTTTTGTTGGAAGATTTTTAATCACAGTTTCAATTTTACTGCTTGTGATTGGTCTGTTTATATTTTCTGTTTCTTCCTGGTTCAGTCTTGGAAGGCTGTGCTTTTCTAAGAACTTGTCCATTTCTTCCAGGTTGTCCATTTTATTGGCATATAGTGGCTTGTAGTAATCTCTCATGATCCTTTGTATTTCTGCAGTGTCAGTTGTTACTTCTTTTTTATTTCTAATTCTATTGATTTGAGTCTTCTCCCTTTTTGTCTCTATGAGTCTGGCTAATGGTTTATCAATTTTGTTTATCTTCTCAAAGAAGTAGCTTTTAGTTTTATTGATCTTTGTTATCATTCCCTTCATTTCTTTTTCATTTATTTCTGATCTGATCTTTATGATTTCTTTCCTTCTGCTAACTTTGGGTTTTTTTGGTTCTTCTTCCTCTAATTGCGTTAGGTTGTTTATTTGAGATTTTTCTTTTTACTTGAGGTAGGATTGTATTGCATTAAACTTCCCTCTGAGAACTGCTTTTGCTGCATCCCATAGATTTTAGGCCATCGTGTTTTCATTGTCATTTGTTTCTAGGTATTTTTTGATTTCCTCTTTGATTTCTTCAGTGATCTCTTGGTTATTTAGTAGTGTATTGTTTAGCCTCCATGTGTTTGTATTTTTCACAGATTTTTCCCTGTAATTGATATCTAGTCTTATAGGGTTGTCGTCGGAAAAGATACTTGATACCATTTCAGTTTTCTTCAATTTACCAAGGCTTGTTTTGTGACCCATGATATGGTCTATCCTGGAAAATGTTCCATGTGCACTTGAGAAGAAAGTGTATTCTGTTGTTTTTGGATGGAATGTACTATAATTATTGATTAAGTCCATGTTGTTTAATGTATCATTTAAAGCTTGTGTTTCCTCATTTATTTTCATTTGGGATGATCTGTCTTTTGGTGAAAGTGGGGTGTTAAAATCCCCTGCTATATCTATGTTACTGTCGATTTCCTCTTTTATGGCTGTTATTATTTGCCTTATGTATTGAGGTGCTCCTATGTGGGGTACATAAATATTTACAATTGTTATACCTTTTTCTTGGATTGATCCCTTGATCATTATGTAGTGTCCTTCTTTGTCTCTTGTAAAGTCTATTTTCTCTGATATGAGAATTTCTACTCCAGCTTTCTTTTGATTTCCATTTGCATGGAATATCTTTTTCCATCCCCTCACTTTCAGTCTTTATGTGTCCCTAGGTCTGAAGTGGGTCTCTTGTAGACAGCATATAGATGGGTCTTGTTTTTGCATCCATTCAGCCAGTCTATGTCTTTTGGTTAGAGCATTTAATCCATTTACATTTAAGGTAATTATCAATATGTATGTTCCTTTTACCATTTTCTTAATTGTTTTGTGTTTGCTTTTGTAGGTCTTTTCCTTCTCTTGTTTTTCCTGCCTAGAAAAGTTCCTTTAGCTTTTGTTGTAAGGCTGGTTTGGTGGAGCTGAATTATCTTAGCTTTTGCTTGTCTGTAAAGATTTTAATTTCTCCATCGAATCTAAGTTAGATCCTTGCTGGTAGAATTACCTTGATTGTAGGTTTTTCCCTTTCATCACTTTAAATGTGTCCTGCCACTCCCTTCTGGCTTGCAGAGTTTCTGCTGAAAGATCAGCTGTTAACCTTATGGGGATTCCCTTGTATGTTAATTGTTGCTTTTCCCATGCTGCTTTTAATATTTTTTCTTTGTATTTAATTTTTGATAGTTTGATTAATATGTGTCTCAGCGTGTTTCTCTTTGGGTTTATTCTGTGTGGTATTCTCTGTGCTTCCTGGATTTGATTGACTATTTACTTTCCCATGTTAGGGAAGTTTTTGACTATAATTTCTTCAAATATTTTCTCAGACCCTTTCTTTTTCTCTTCTTCTTCTGGGACCCCTATAATTTGAATGTTGGTGCGTTTAATGTTGTCCTAGAAATCGCTGAGACTGTCCTCAATTCTTTTCATTCTTTTTTCTTTATTCTGCTCCTTGGCAGTTATTTCCACCATTTTATCTTCCAGTGCACTTATCCGTTCTTCTGCCTCAGTTATTCTCTTACTGACTCCTTCTAGAGTATTTTTAATTTCAATAATTGTATTGTTCATCACTGTTTGTTTGTTCTTTATTTCTTCTAGATTCTTGTTAAATATTTCTTATATTTTCTCCATTCTGTTTCCAAGATTTTGGATCATCTTTACCCTCATTACTGTGAATTCTTTTTCAGGTAGGTTGCCTATTTCATCTTCATTTATTTGGTCTTGTAGGTTTTTGCCTTGCTTCTTTGTCTGTAACACATTTTTTTGTCATTTCATTTTTTATTTTTTTGATAGGTGGTCTGTATTCCTGTCTTACTGGTTGTTTGGCCTGAGATGTCCAGCAATGGAGTTTGCAGACAGTCGGGTAGAGCTGGGTCTTTGTGCTGAGATGAAGACCTCTGGGAGGCCTCACTCCTATTGATATTCCCCGGGGTCTGAGGTTCTCTGTTAGTCCAGCAGTTTGGACTTGGAGCTCCCACCTCAGGAGCTTGGGCCTTACCTCCAGCCTGGGAACCAAGATCCCGCAGCCGGTCACTGGGGGTTCCTCCCATCCCCTTAGGTGTCCGTGGTCCCCCACCGGTGCCTGGTAGGTGCCCTAGTTGTGAGGAGACGTGAATTCTGTGTCCTCCTAGTGCGCTGTCTTGACTCCACCTCATTCTCTTATTCTTAACTCTCTTTAAAACTTGAACAAGGTTAAGAGAATCTTAGATTAGGATAACCATGTGTTAGACTAGCTCTGCCTTAAGTAATAATTCAAGAATATCACAAGGCCTTCCCAGTTCAGAAATATAAATGAAGAGAACTCCCTACCTTTTGCTGAATAAGAGCAGAGATTCTGCTTCATCACATTTACGTGGAAAAATGTCCAGTAACCTCTTGTTTTGTGCCTGCTACCACAGAACAAGAATAAACCATGGCACAGGCATGTAATAAACTCATTATGTTCATCTCCCTAACCTGAACTTTCTAGGAACAATTTTTGAGATAATAATCACCTTAAATGTATACTGCAGTAATATGAATGAACAGAAAATACTGTTTGTAAAAGGTCGTACTATTCTTTGCCTAAGATAGGCAGAAATAAATGAATTTTTTTAAATGGTTAATTTTTTTTCTATCCTGTTAGATTTTTATTTATATCTTCTTTGTGTAGTTAATATATTTCCTTCCTCTAACTAACCTAATGATTTCTAATGTTTTGTACTTTTTGGGAAGAGCCCAATTATCTGTGGAGTTAATAAGCTCAGATTATTTCATTAAAATTCATAGGGATATTTCAGTACCCAAGATATCCTGTTCTTCAGTCACTTCTGAGTCACTTATATTATTATTTTATCCATTTTTAAGA